>NC_090929.1:1292119399-1293470115 GCF_040938575.1 Ambystoma mexicanum
AGGGTTTGTCTTCCTGGATCAAGGTTTCTTTTCCTCCTACTACAAAGTGCACAGAACTTTGGATGCTTACCTGTGTGCACCAACCCGACTCTAGTGCGGGCCTCGCTCCGCCCGGGTTAGATTCCTCACTACCCTTTCCTTGTCGTTGTTTTCCTTGGATTCATCAGACATTGTTGGGACTTACCTGTGGCTGTACATCCAGGTTAGTGTATATAACATAGGTTCTTATTGTCCTTTTGTACCAATAGCCTTTTAATTAGTCCACTCTCTATCGACAGCCTGGTGAATCTTGGTCCACTCCTGCCCTTTTCACTAATAGCTCTCTTTGACTGTGGGTTTTATTAGTCAGAGAGTGACATTAGTTAGAAGGTTTCTCTTGAGACACTACGTTCTACCTCTGACAACAGTAGATGGGAGAAGACATCCAGTGTATCCTTTGCAACTAGCAGTCTGTATCCTTTAAGTGAACCTTAGACATTCCTTCTCTATCTGTTGTGTTTCATTATCACAAACCTGGTTATAACAGAATCCCAGCCAAACCCTTGACCAGATCTTTGACGGGTCCATTCCATTCCAAAGCCATAGGAGTGAGTATTTAGTATAGAACTGTCCATAGTCATCTCTCAGTTTAAAGTAATCCTATTCAATCCATTTCAACCTATCCAGAACTGCATTATAGAATCTTGTGTCCATCCTGAATTCTTCTCATTATATAGTCTGTGATAATTGTAGCGATAATCATCTGTGTGCTGATATTTTCTGAAGAAAGTCAAGTGTCCTGGCGCACAACAATCAGAGTGGAAGGTGCCCTGTTCTGGTGGTTGACCCGTTAGGTATCTTGTACTTTCATAGCCCCTTAGTATAAGTCCATATTGGTTCCTAATCTTTAAAGCGCATCTTTCATTTTGAAATCTTGACTCTGTTTCTGAAAAATCTACCTTCACTAAAACCTCTGTAATTTTGGAACCATACGTCCTAAAAATGGAATTTAAATGTCTTTTTGAAGCTAACATCCTCCGCCTGCTTTCCAACGAACCCAAAACGACATTCCAATTCCTGATAGTCTTGATGTAATCGCGTTTCCCGCACGCGGAAAAGTTGCCGCGATTTCGCATTTGGCTAAATTTCACTCCATAAAAAACAGCTATTTCCTACTTTCAACTTCTGAATTTCGTTTTCCATCTGCTAGTCATTCTATACTCATTGCTAGTGTTGACCTGACCCAATCCAAAGCAACTCTCACTAGTTCTGAATCCCATTTAGCAAATTAAATCAATTTTAGCATTTTCCCATCCAATTCAAACCACATTTAAAAGCAATTGACCTGTTTTAAAATCATACCTGTTCTCTCTAAGCTTGCTGGGGGAATTGGGATTGAACTGCATTATTGATTGTTATTCCTGAAACCTGTGTGCCCTCATTCCTCTCTTCATATTGCATACTGGGGGGAGTGAATAATAACAGGGGGAAAGAGTGATCATATTGTCTTTTTATTGAAATCATATCAAGTCTTATTTCTGTGTTGCATTCTTTCCTATCATTGCGTTTCCTTAAACCCTACAAAGTATTCTCTGCTACAGTATTCTTCCTATTTCTACTCCTAATTGGTTAAAGAGATTGTTGATATTGTAATATTACCCACTGATGATCATTGTTCATATTCATAAGTGTGATATTCAGATATTATTCATATTCATAAAAGTGTAATCTATCTATTGTTCAATTCTTCAAATAAATCTTTTAATTTGCAAAACAAACCTACTTCTTGGCTCAGTGAGGTCGGGGAGATTCAAAGAGAGGGGCGTTATATAAGGGTACATCATCCAGAATTAAAATAACTTTGACATAAAAATATATAAATAAGGGTTTGCATTGGGCATCCCATACTAGGCATTGACTTAGTTGGAGTGCTGGATTGAAATCACTTACATTTACCATGTCTATATTGATTGATATTGATTTTCTTCTGTGTACATTTTTGGTGCATCTTAGTGTATGAGGTTTTAGTTAAACTAAGTGACACCTTAATAAATAAAACAAATATATGTTTCGTCCATGCTTTATAATTTTTCATAAGCACTAGCAGTACTGTCTTTATATTGGGCTCCACGGGCTCTTGTGTAAGAGCACCTCCTATACCTGATTACATTCATGAAAAGTTGATGGTCTTGGAATCTATAATTTTTGGGACCATCATTGAGAACAGGACTGACAAGGAAATTGGACATGTAGAGATTGACTGTGTTTCAATTGTTATTCCTGTTTCAACAAAGTTACTCATTGTCCTTCTTATTTTAGAGTTTAACTTGAAACCTGAAGGTTACTTGTACTTCGCTCCAGTACACACATTTGTGTGTACACTTGTACACACAAATCCCATGGGCTATGAGAATGTCATTGAAAGCTATCAACGGTCAGTTACCCTCATATCTCTTCAGCAGGTCAATTAACTCCCATGAGCATGTGTCCTACATGTTGTAATCTTTTCTAAGCAGCATGTGTTCAACTCACAAATAATCAAGCCACATCCCTGGTTAGCTGGGGCTCAGCTGTTTAGTAGCACTTTCTAGGATACATCCCTAAGCACAAAGGGCCTCATTCCGAGTTTAGAGGTAGCTATGGCGCCATTAGCGCCATGGCTGCCTCCAAAATCGGTCCGGGTCCGGTCTGGTGTAGGGGGGACTTACCGGGACATTCCGCCCTAGGCGGACCCGGTAAATCCCCATTCCAAAAGCCATTCCCCATAGGGCTCAATGGGAATGGGGAAGGCGCTAATAACATACCACAAATTGCAGTACCGTTATTAGCCTCAAGGTCCCTTAACGGGTCCCGTCCAGAACAGCTGGTCAGACCAGCCGTTCCTGGTGGGACCGGCTAAGGGACCTCGGAATTGGGTGGTAAGGGATCACCGGCACCAGTCTCCTTACCGGTGCCTGGTAACCCTTACCGCCCAACTTGGAATGAGGCCCATAGTCTTCCATGAAACATTAGTCTCCCCACAGAACTTCTTTCATCCCATCTTAGAAGAATACATAAAACCAATGGTACAGTGGATCTGTTAACATGTGTTCTCCTTATGTCTCTTCTTGTTGGTCCACTCTTATGGCTTGTCAGCTGTGATGTTTATTTGTGGGTCTATGAAATCAGTTTATACGTATACATTCTAAAAAAAAAACAAGGAAGAAATTAGCACATTTATTTGCCCAATTGTTTTCAAAATGTTGGTACATTTTAATCAAATATAGGTGTGGGGTGTGGTAAGGGTATTAATTAAGGCAGGTGGTCAGGGGGTGTGGTCGGTCTCCCCCACATTATTAGAAAAGTGTAAAAAGCAAGTAGGAAATGTGTTTTTGACCAACATAATTCTCGATTCGTTTTTCTTTAAATTTGGTTAATTCATGGACAATCTGAAATCAGAGGTAATTGGTTCAAAAATGTTGAGTGTGCAAGAAGCATGTCAGACCGGCAGTAGCTTTCCCCTGCTCCTTGTAATCTAAGCAGAAAGTAGTGCAACCTGTCTGTCTTCCTTGTCTGTTTTTCTTAACCCCCTGCACTCCTGAAGACCTGTCAAATATTGTTTTCTGAAAGAGTCAATTGATGGAAGCGTCTGGGGCATCAGACTGGGGAGCAAGTAGGGATTTCTGCAAAGTTTCAAATAGAAGGTACTGCTGGTGACATAAACCTATTAAGATTGATAGAGATTTACCCTATGATTGAAGATTGAACAGTCTTTCCATGACTTGAGCACAGTATATGGATCTCTTGTCAAACCCCCTGTGCAATGAGTTGCACACTGTTGAAGGGAATCTCAGCAATAACAGGTGGGACAGACAGTCGGTATCTATTGATGGCAGATATCTTCTGGAGCAGAGCATACTAGTAATGAAGTGGGCTTCTCTGAAAAACACGGATGATAAATGAGCATCCTCACGCTCTAGGATCTTAACATCAGCAGAAAATGGGGATAACATTCTCTAGAAATCAGCTGGGCTTGTCTAATGCAGCATTATTATCTGATTTAATTTAAATGGTTCTCCAGTTTTTCAGAACCCAAGTCTCTGTGCTATGTTCTATTGATATATTAAGCTCAAACCTATGCCCCTGAAAGTTTTCTATTCCACTAAATCTGTGGAGGAAATAATGGTCATGATAGCATGTTCAGATCCTGTTTATCTGGCGCTGGAGGTGCCACCAAGGAACTAGGCAGAATATTATTACTCTATATATTTGGGTGTCACCCAGGAACATCAACTCACCAAAATGCCAATTTCAGGTAAAATGACACCACTTGACTGATAACAAAAAGGGATGTGATGGGATCTCTAACCTTGATGTCATCACATGAAGCAATGTCTCATGAACATTTGACTATTTGACTCTGATAACATCACAGGAAGGACAACTTAAATAAGCTAAACAAATAAAATGCCAATACTTACTGAGTCAGAAAAACAACTGTATCCGTTACAAACCACATTTGTTATGACAGGTGTACACCCAGCAGAACCAGATTGGGTGGGGGGCATTGTGTTTGTATTCCAGTACATCCTTTCATTGACATGTACTGCCGTCTTATGCCAATTACAGTCTCACACTCAAGACATCATCATGTGCTAAATACAGCCCTGCATTTCCAGGTGCTGTCCTTAAGTGCAGAGGCTGTCACCTTTTCCTGTAATAGTACCACGTGTCAGGTAGAGTTTTAAAAAGCATAATGCAGCATGACATATCCAGGTGCTGCTCCCATTTTCCAATTGGAGTCTAATATGCCCCAGAATCCAGTGCCAGTGAAGGCATCCTTTGCCTAGTGGAATATGCACAGTGCAGCCTCACCTCACATTATCAATAGCCACCAGTAAATGCAAATTGCAGCTCCAAATGCCCGGACAATGGGATCCAACACCAGTTATCTGTTACCAATATGATCTGTGCATCTTCATGGCTTCTATGCCTACCATCATATGCCAAGCACAGCCCCAAATGCCCCAGTAATGGCATCAAATAACATGCAATGTAATGCTTCATATGCATGACATAGCCACCATATGTGCTGAGTAGCTGCACACCCCCAGTAACAGCTATTACAGGCCAGGTGGAGCTCCAAATGCCCCCGTAATACCAACGGAAGGTATTGCATCATGTGCTTTTGTCGCTCTCCAAACCCCATATCAGTCAATAGGAGGCTGCTTAGGGGCAGGGGAATGGGGATGGTGTTTCCCAGTTAGGTTTGAGCCACTTAACACTGCCATGCATACATTGAAAGTAAAACGGGCTCTCACTAGAGGCCTCGTTACCTTAATTTTTTGTATTTGTATTTTGTATTAATTTCGTTTTTATATAGCGCCTTAAGCCAATACGCTGTACACAGGAAGAACGGTACAATAAAATGAATAACAATTATAGTAATAAAACAATCTGACGTATTAACCAGAAAAAAGCAAGTGGGACTTCAGCGACTTACGGAGTGCAGAATAGACAGAGATAGAGCAAAGGGAATAAGGAACGCGCTGGTCTTGAAAGCAAGACCACGCAGAGCAACAGAGGTTTGAATCCCGGATCTGCGCTTAGAAACCAAACTCAGGTATGGTTTTAGACACGTAATAAAAAAACAATTAAATAAATAAGTGAAGAGGGGCTAAGAGAGAAAAGGATCAAAAGCGAGACTGAGCAAAGGCAGGATGTGGGGCTACAAGACGAAATTGAGAAGAAGAACAAAGAGGTATGGAAGTAGTGTAGAATGAAATCAGAGAGGAAAGAGAGTCAGGTGCAAGACCGTGGAGGGGCTAGAAAACAAGACATAAGAAATTTAATTTAAGGTGAGAATGAAAAGCTAACCAGGGATAAGGGAATAGAATTATGAACGGGGAGAAGACAAAGGAGACAGATGGAGGCATTCAAACAGATTTCAGAGGAGCAAGACGAGTGAGCAGAAGACCAAAGAGAGCAGTAGAGCAGTAAAAGAGTCTGGAGAAAATCAAAGAGGATATCAATAATTGTGTGGCTTGAAAGGGAGGCACTTTTACATATGTTGTGCAAGTGAAAGTGACAGGCATGCAAGGACAGAGAGATATGATGAGTAAAGGATAGAGCAGAGTCAAGCTAAAGTCCATGAGTGGTTTGGCACAGCCTCTGCTATTCTTGAACTAGTGGTTATTTAGGCAGTTGCAAGGGTAGCAGAGGAGTTGCCAGGTGTAGCAGCTGGTAGCTCTAGCAAAACTCAAATGCCATACCTGTGTCTTGCAAGCATTAGAATACATGAGAACAGCATTTGACATTTCACTTGTTATAACACTAAAAGGCCCTCTCATCAACACATCTCAACAGCATTATGGCCACAAGGTATGCCTGATATCCAGCAGTGTCCCTTCATCCATAGTTCTGAACTTTCTCATTAACGGTTTTAGATATTGTTCTCACTCTGTGCTCAACCCAGTGCATTTGATCAACAGGTGTTTGTTTTTTTTCTACTTGGTCCAGTCCTGGACAGAATCTGCAGAGATTGTTTTCGCAGGTGACACGGATTGCATTCATCTCGTTGGTTTGTATCAAATTCAGTCACATTCTCATGAAGGTGTCTCTGTAAGTTCTGTTTGGGAACTTTAGTAGATATGCTCGCAAGTGATTTAACTTTATGTTGTTGACTGGCAATTCTCCGGCGAGCTTACAGGCCCCAGCCTTCTCCAAAGTGGAGATCAAATCAAGCTCCATAAATTTCCTCTTGACTCTCATGGGGGTTCGATCTTAGGCCCCATTCTGAGCAACCAAGATCTACCAATTTCTTCCTGGAGTTAGTGGCCCATTTTGTAAGTAAGGTACTTGATCCTTTCATCATCTCCAAGTTTATGTTCTTTAAGACCATGGGACTTGTCGGGAGTATAACTTTCCGGAACCACGCCCGCCTTTTCCATTCTACAGTTGTGTTGAGTGATGGAATACTCAATTCTCTATGAATTATTGAAATAGATGTTGAATTGGGCAGGTTGAGAAGTTTCCTCCAGAATGTGCCTCCAGAATGTGCCTTCTAGTCTTGGCCATATACTTGGAGGTATCTCCGGCGTTTCTTCCATGCCATATGTGAGCGTAGGGACTACCTTTCCCTTGTAGAAGTTTATGGCTACTGCCAAGGAAAAGCGACCATATTTCTTATCCATTCATTTGGCTTGAGCAGTCAATGTTTTCGCTTTCCCTGGTAAAGCTTCTTGCAAGGGGGTCTCAACAGAGCTGTTGTTTAAGATGACTCCCAGGTACTTGAATGTTTCAACTCGTTCTATCCTATTGGGACCCATAGTCAATTTGAAGGGTTCACGCTTCATATTTCGTTGTTTAAAGCACAATATTTTGGTCTTGTCTTGGTTTATCTTCAAGAGGTTTCCTTTACATATCTCTGTAGACTATCCAGCTGCTGTTGTAGGCCGATTTTATGAGATCATCTCCATATAGAAGTCTTGTCACTTTCTTGTCCCTGATGGTTGGTGGGAAAGATCTCAACTGTGGTTCAAATAGCTGGATATCTGAGATTAAAAAAGTTGTAGATTGCGGTGGCATAGGGCATCCTTGCTTTAGGCCTCAGCACATCAGGATCGTTGTTGATAATAGCCCTGCACGATTTAGATGGACTCTAATCGTGGTGTCTCAGTATAGAGCGATCAGGGGCTTCATTAATTCCTCAGGCAGTTCCTTTCTGCCAGTTTCTTCCAGAGCATGTTGCGGTCCACCCGGTCAATGGCCTGCACCAAGTCTACAATCACAATGAAGATCTTCGATCTGCCTTCGTGGGCTTGCCCTTCAAAATGCTGAGTAGCATTATATTTGCTGACGTTCAAACTGTTTTGACAAATCCTGTTTAGAATTGATCAATACAGTCCGCAGCTTTTGTCCAGTCGAGGAATTTCAACAAATAAGAAGGATCCGAAAATGTTGCCTATCACGTCCAGTAATGCGATCGGCCTGTAATTCTTAGGCTCCTCTTTTCCTCCTTTCTTGTAAATGGGGACTAAAATTGCTGTTTTCCATGATTTAGGTATTTGATGCTGATGTGATACTTTCTTGAAAAATATATGTATAAGGAGCACCCATTCTTCAGGGTTTTCCTTCAACATTATGTTGGTGAGACCGTCAGGACCGGGCACTCTTGATGGATTTCGTTTTTTTATCTTTTCGAAGATGTCCGCCACTTCATAGTGGAATGCCCATGGAGTCCTTTTATTCGCTGTTGTTATGGTTGACTCAGTTGTTACTGGTCCCCAATACAGATTTGAGAAGTGTTCTTCCCAGGCTTGCTCATTTATGTAGTATTGTTGAGTGTCATGAACATCCAATGACGTTTGTTTTATTAGGGACCAAATGTTTTTGGACATTCTTCCACTTAATGCCCTTAGCATTTGTTCTGAGTCTTGTTGCAGCATCGTGTATCTTCTGGCAATTATCCAGGTTTTGTATGCCTGGCATGTCTTTGCTGCTTGGTCTTTGAGGCCTTACTGGTTGGATCTGCCAGCAATTCGCTTTAGTCGCCTCATGTATCTTTGTTTTTCTACCAGGATAGGAACATAGGTGTGACAGGCAATTTTTCCCGCCTTACCATTTCCATACTTTTTAGTTCTGAAGTGCTCCATTAGTGGTCTGTGATCTATGGTTTTAGTCACCTTCCAGGTGCCTTCATTGCCTGCGATGTAATTGTTAGTTAGGGCTATGATGTCTTTGGTCTTTAGCCTCAGGCGGTTTCCACTGTTGTTCACTTCTGCTTCTGTCCTCATGAGTTGCTCAGGTGGCTTCAGTTCGGTCAGCAGTGCCATACATAGGAGATTGTGGTCATTGTTAGCTGTTCTGATGACTTCGAATCCATTGATGTGATGTAACAGTTCTCTTGAGACGTAAATGTGGTCCAGATTCGCCGACTGGTCCCCTCATTCCCAGGTTGGGACCACTGTAGTCCCATTGTAGTCAGTCAGTTTTAACTGATTTAGGTCCCGCGAGTTCATCAGTGACGACCAGAGTTTCCCTCTCCTTTCCCTCTCGTTACTCTCATTACCGCTGGTGGATTCTGTTTTTTGTCTCTCTTACTCAGCGGTGTGCGGTAAGCATATTATGTTCAAGTCGCCGCAAATCACTTTGTATGTCACGTTGTTGTTTATAAGTGCGTTGTTGTCCTTTATAGTTGTGACTGTCCCTATGAAACTGCCATTTGTGGTTGCCTCGGGGTTCCAATAGCAGTTTATTATGACCACATTTTCCGTAATTTTTCTTTTTGTCAAGGAAGTGGCCTTTGTCCAAATCACCAGGACGGCAAGGCAAAGTCGGCCTGAGAAGAGAAATTTCAACAGATTCATGCACAAGCCTGCTTTTAATGCTATCAGTAAGCCTGAAGTTGGTCGACCTTTTTCTCCTCTCGCGGCTGGGGCTACAGTCAGGTCATACCCGTCTAGGTAGGGTTTTGACGTCAGCCAGGTTTCTTTGAGACATATTATGTTGTTGCTGGGTTTAGTTAAATGTCTGAATCCCCTGGTGTTCCAAGAAGCCATTTTTATATCTCGTTGCCTGTGTAATTGTTGTGGTAGCGATTTCTCGTGGTTTTCTTTTCCTTTATTGCCTGCATCTTGAATGGCTATACTTGTTGTCTCGCTAGGGCTTCCGGGATCCAGGACCAGTTGTCTTCAATCTCCTTCTCCGGTTGGAAGAAGCTCTGTTTGTACTCATTATTGGGTTCAGTTCTTTTATTATTTACTTCAAATGTAAACTTTATGTTAGCTCTTGGGCCCCTTGGCTTCCTTCTCATGCCCAATGGGTCAGCAAACTGTTTGGGTGATTGCTGATTGCTTGTTGTCTTTTCCATTTCTGGCATACTCAACAGCTTCACCCTTTGGTGGCCCGCCTGTTCTTGATCTGTTCTTTTGTCTTTTTTGTTCTCAGCCAGGCTGCATTCTGGTCAATCTACCAAAGTCCGAAGAAAATCGAGGATCCGCAGGTTTTCTGATGATTCTGTCAGCATTACTTTCACCACTGTCGATGGTATGTGTAAATATACACTGCCAGTTCTGTGTTTTACTCTAAATTCCATAATCCTTAGATGATCTGAGTTAATTTGACGTAGATTTGGGATGGAGTACAATACTTGTATCACTGTGTTCATGTTGAGAATTAAGCTATCCCCTTTGTCTAACAGGATTTCTAGTTTAAATGTTAGTTTACTTCTTTGTTTGGAGCTCTGTGAGTGTCGGCGGTTGCTGTGAGCCGAGTCGTATCTGCCTTCCATAATGTACTTGGCTCGTTTTTTCCTCCTTGCTCCCTCATCATTTGATCGTTCATTGTACTTTGCTTGCTCACGTACAGATGTTTTCTCAGTTCTCCGATTGCTAGGTGTGGATCTCTTAACTTCTAGGTGGTGCCTCTTCTTTTCCTTTCTCCGTCTGTACCGTTGGAGTTAAACTCCAACTGGTGTGTGTTAGTTTGGACGGACATTTTGGATAGCACAGGGCTCTTTAATTTACAGGGCTCTTTAATTTGCATCCTGTGATTCTTTTCCTTTTTTCTCCCCCGCTTGGTTGTTAATATAAATGTCCCCTCCCTTGGCCTCTATGTGAGGAAGGTCAGACTCTGAGTTCTCAACAGAATACTGGGTTAGCTCCATAAGATCTAGTGACGCTTCTAGATCATCTGTTAATGTCAGGATTATGTTTCTGACCTGGTCCGGTTTCTCCAACTTTTTGTTGGCGATGCTTCTCTTTCTTCCCGGCCCACTTTAGGTTTTTTTGGGGCCGGTTGGGGAGGTTGCCCAGCCTCCTTTTACGTTTCTTTGGAGTTTTGACTTGAAGGTGAACTCTCCCCTTTTTCCTTTAATTTTTAATTTGTGTCTTCCTGAGTGTACTGGTTTTTACTTTATCAAAGATCAAATAGTCTTTACTGTTCCGATCCTGAGGTATTGTCGGAAACCTCTTCAGTTTTGTTTGTAATGAAGGCAGTGTGTCCCTAATACTGCCTACTTATCTTGAATAGACACATCCGTTGTTTCTCGTATTTTGAGAGGCCGTAAATTGGGCTGTGGATAATGTGGTTTCATACTCAACACCTTTGTCTTTAGTAGGAGCGCCCCTGTTTGTCTCCAAATGCTTTTCTGTCGCTGGAGTTGAGGTTTTGTTTTTTCTTGAATCCCGTGTGAGATCCATGTGATCAGTTGGGTTGGGTCCCACCACCTCACAGATTTGTTTGTCTGTAGAGAGTGCTGTCTCGTTGTCTGACATGCCTTGTCCAAACGATTGTGTTGGGAATTCTCCAAATGATTCGATTTCCCCATAGCAGTTATGAAGCCATCCAAAAATACTAACTTAGTGTGCATCATTGCAATTAAGGTTGTATGATCTTTCATAGTTCCGTTTATCGATTCATCGAGTTTTGAAAATGGGGCCAATGCAATCGTAACTGTAGACATAATTGATAGTAAATCCGATTTTCTTGAGAATTCTCTGGATTTAGAGTCTTGAAGTTTGTTAGATCTTCTTTCCGTCGTAAGTGGAATAGTCGTATGCAGCTTGTTAGACTCTAAGTTCGGACCCATCAAGGAGAGCTAGTCAGACTCCATGTTTTTACGCTGGCATGACTCTGGCTCGCGACTTTGGGTGGCTGGGGATTGGAAAGAACGAGCCTCTGTGTGGCCCTCTATGCCTTCAGTACAGGTACGGCAGTGGAGCCCTGATCCTGAAACCCCCCTCCCCCTTTGAACCCTGATGTTATGGAGGCTCGAGGTGACTGGGTTGGTTGCACTTTGTCTGATCATTATGTTCCTGTGTGCCCCTTCCATGTTGGGACCAGGAGCGTCTTTCTCCTGGGCTCCTCCACACAAATTCATTAACTGTGAGGCCCTATGGGCACTGTTCAAAGGGCTGTTTGTCTTTAGCCTTACTGCTAAATTTTCCAGGTCTTTGCGCTCTGCTGGTTCCCGTAGCCCTATCTAGTTATGAGGGTGGATTCCATGTGTTAGGGATGTTTCCAAGGCCTCTCGTTCAATCTGTTCTGTACCATTTTGCACACATTTGTTTCTCGATGGACTTTGATTCAGTGTTGTGACCCCCCTTTTGTGATCGATTGTTGAAGTTCCCATAGGGAGTCCCATTTAAGTTTTCCCACCAGAGCTAGTGAATGAGGCAAGGTTTGTTCCATACCATCCATGTCATCCCTCACTCCCACAAGGAGCTCCGCATCTGATATTTCGAGCACCAATTCTTTTGCTGCTTCTTCTAAAGAGCAGATTCTTTGCTTCAGAAAATAGTTTGTGAGGCTCTCTGAGAGGAGGGGGCCCTTGAGTTTGATTCTTCTATGGGTTCTCTGGGATGGTTTCGGCTCTCCTGGTTTGTGAGCCGCTGGAATCAGATTTAGGTGACTCTTTCCGTTTGTCACCTTCTTATAGTTGGTTGAACCTTGACCATTGGCTTTTTGCTTCTTCCTGCCCTGATTTCTTTGTTGTTTGGTGTTTGATTATTACACGTCGTTGTTTTTTTCCTGTTAGCTAAGGGAGTTCTCTCAGTGTTTCTTATCGCTAGCAATCTCAGTTGCGGCGTTGTGATAAAATCTTCATGGGCGTCTGTTCTGGGGTGATATCGAGTGCCGATGCTTGCTTAGCTTCTGTCCCCGTTTGCGCATTCGTAGATTCACGATTGACACCCTTTCCAGTATCAGTATCAGTGTCCATGTCGTTTCGACTTAGATCTTGTAAGTCGATTGAAGCAAATGTATCATTCATCTTCCTCGAAGTGCAGTGAATTTGGGCTGAAACACATAGATTTGTGGATGTGTTGGCTTCTTTGAGGGCGAGTGTTACACCCTCCACTGATTGAATGGTGTTAGGCACTAATGACACAGCTGAGCCACATTTCAATCTTAAGTCGCTGTTCGAATCTTCGGAATCTGCTCCGCCATCTTCATTGGAATTTTTGCACTGCTCTGTAGACCACTTCAGTATGTCAGCGCTCTCATTGCCTGCATTCTTCCAATGAACGCCCCCAGATGGGTCAGTGTTCCTCGCCAGGACCAAAGCTGGAGCCGGTCAGGTGAATTTGACAGTGTTCAGTGTGTTATACGTAGTTTCCCGGGAGCGTGTGAGACTTTAGCTGATAAGTATGTTTGAAAGGGTGTCTTGTGCTGCGTTGCACGCTGTCTTACCTTCCTCCAACGGCTGCTCCGATTGCTGTTCCCTCATGCTCGATGCAGGGCTTGGCTCCCGGGACTCACTCTCTTCTCGGTAATCCCGTTGGTCTTGCAGAGTTTCTTGTTGAACAGTTGAGGGTCCCGACGGGGCTGGCATCATGCTAGGTCACTCTCTGTCTTCCTCTCGCCATCTGGAGCTGTGCAGCAGACAGCCTTCATCTATTTCGGTAGCGGTTCAGTACCAAACAGACTGTGCAGACTGCACAGACTGCAAGACTGCAACTCTCTGCAACTCTGCGGCGGCTTCACGGAGGAGATAGACTTTTATTGGTGGGTCCGCCCATACAATAGTGAAGGCAGTAAACACACTGCCGAATACACAGGATAGCAGGAAGCAAAAACAGAATCTCCTGCAAGACTGCAACTCACCCCATTCCTATACACATTAGGCCACTTTATTTGTGGACCATTTGTTGTGGCGGAGGAACAGATGTTGAATATTAGCAGCCCCTCTTGACAGCACTCTGTGCAAGAATGAAGGCCTGAAGTAGAGTAGAGGAGAACCTTTTAACATGCATTATTATCTTTTATATGATGAAGGTATGCTTTGGGTTTTGTTGGCCAATTGTACATGGGCTTGGGTGTTGCTAGCTGTTGTTAATACTGACACCCAAGCACTCCCATAGCCTGGGCTGTCAATGCTCTGCCAAATGTATTATGGGACATGTAGTCCTAAATAGATTACCTGCTCTATCAGTTTTCTTCACTAACAGTAGTGCTCATTTCATTCACGCATTGGGGGTAATTTTCTAATCAGTTGGTACATAAAAGGAACAGGTAACATCAGTTTATGCTATCCTTTCATGTTCAATGTAATTGTACAGCTGTCCTGAGGCATAGGAGGGCAGCACAGTGGGTTAGTATGGCCAGGAATAAAACCAAAGTATTCCAATGGAATACACTTCTCATTACACCTCCATTGGAATCCACTATACATCAATGTCTGCAAAGCGTGTTTGCAGGCAGTGTTTTATTACTCCCAAAGTGGAGAGTAAGAGAGAAGAGAATATGTGATTTCCCCTTCATTTGCTCTTTACTTTAACACTGTGCTTTGGGAGTTTTGAAAATTTCACTCCAGGGACCAGAAACATATGAGTCCAGTGTTGGTGGACCCGTTCATTCAATATTCATTTGATTTAAAATGACCACTCGTCTTTTTAAGATTTGAACATTATATTTTGTGCAGTTGGCCATATTAATAGTATCATTTGGTTTCAATTATAGGTCATCATTGGCAATTTTAGTTCACATTAAAAAAGGGACTGAAAGAGAGGTTCAAATACAGTTCGCATGGCTGCCCCATTCTCAAGATGTATTTAGACCTTTGCTCTACCAACCTCATGTTGATGAAGCATGTACACTCGTATATGTGAGCTTTACCCAGGAGTAACATGTCAATGAGCACTCTGCGCCATCTTGGGGGTGGTACTCTGTACCTACATGCAGAACAATAGATAATCCGATATTTTGGGTATGGCTACATTCTTGACCTTCGGCAGTGCGGTTTACATTTGGCACCAAACACCACGACCAGAGTGGAGAAATGCAGTACCTTTGCCTTAGCCCTATCTCCTATGAGGAAACAGAAAGGTGGTTGTTGCTGCTCGCTTGCAGCACGGCCACGTGTCTATCGCCGGTCAGACGATAGTCCACATGTCCATGATAAGTGCTGCATGTACTTCAGCCTATACGTGTACATAGAGTAAAGAGATAAGGTTGGGGAGTTGGGTCCTGATATTGCTGTGGAACAAAATGCATATTATCAGGAAAGTCGAGAAAAGTAAGTCTCAATGAATGCAGAAAAGGGAATACAAAATATAGCGAAAAGAGGGGTGGTGGCACCAAAGATATAATCCAGCCCCACCCCTGCCCTTTCATTCTTCAAATAATGTGTTATGAGCATAACAACTCTGAGACCAGCTTCCTAATTCAGGTTTCTTAAAAAGCAATAAATACTAGGTAAACTATGAAAATACCGGAAGATATTCAACGATGTCTCTGGCATTGTTTTTATTTGATAAACACGTTGATTCTACTTGAATTTTAATTGAGAAATGCAAACAGCTGTGGTGGCATTTTTGCATGCCACTTTGGAGAGACAAAATGCAGCACTTCAGAAAGTGTCATCGTAAAATATTTACAAAAGAAATCATGCATTAATAAACAGAATTTAAAAACTCAAATTATGTATGTTTGATGATATTTTATAAATCTATTTAGAGCAGTGTAATTTCTTTTTAAATGTCTCCCCTGGATTGCTTTTCCTACAGCCAAGGCAAAATGCAAACTCATAAGATGTACGTGATTTTCCATTTCTCAAAGACAGGATACAGGAGGCAACACAATCTCACACATGGCTGCTGACTCATTACGAGGCTAGCGGTAGCTGTGCCTGTAATACAGGCACGGCTGCTGCCGGTATTCATTTTTTTCCGGCGTCCAGAAATGGGCAATTACCGGGACATTACGGCCTTGGCGGACCCGGTATTTGCCCATTCCTGAGCACCGGAAAAAATTCTTCCCCATTCCCATTTTTAGCCTGATAGGGCTCAAATGAGAATGGGGAGGTCGGATGCACCGGCACCGTTTATAATGGTGCCGGTGCATCCGACATGCTGTGCTCGCGGGTGCCTTTCATTCCGCCAGGTCAGACCTGGCGGAATGAAAGGCACCCGCGATCACAACTCGGAGTTTGCTGGTCCGGATACAACGGTACCGGGATGCTTACCGGTACCGGTACCGTTGTATCCGGACCGGAAAGCTCGTTGTCATACTGTACAGCGTCTTGACTAGAACAGGAATGAGGGAAATAAAAATGCAGCATTGTTGTGCTTTCATACATATTTTAAATGTTTTTAACTAACTGAAAGACTAAAATGTATATTGCTGTATGACTGAAATGACAGTCTTCTGCCACAATAAATGTTTTACGAAATTCATATAGAAATTAAAGTAATTTTCCCACAATATTACACAGCAGAAGGTGAGGTTACCAGGAAATAATGGGAATTTAGCTGCTCTGCTTTTTTTATTTTTATTTCTAATAGTTCCAAACCTTTTCACAACCAGGTTAAAAGTTCTGTAACTCTTCTTCTTAAAGTTGACGGATACCTCTTAATTTGACATGAACAGCTCTTGAAGGTTATGTCTAAACGTAAGTTCCTGCTGGCACTGTCAGCTATAACCCAGTGTGCAATACCTTGCTAAGTGCTGCTGCCTTCTAGTGTGAACGTGAGCATGACGGCAACGAGAGCTTGCAATTCTTGAAGCGTCACACATGTGTCTTTTATTAAACCATGGCAAGACCATGTTGGCCAAAACAAATACCCTATTTCATGGATTTATGTATACTTTTAGTATTACTGTTTTACTGTTCCATTTTCTGCTTGTCAAAGGTGTGTATATTTATTGTTCACATAGGCACATCTACTCCTGGACAATGTTGTGGTCATTATCTACATGGCAAAAAAAGTCTTCGATAATCTACAGTTGAAGAGGGCAAGATCTGGCAAAACGTTTGTGCTACATTATTTGAAAAATGTGGGTCATGGCGCCACTCAGTTTCATTACACCTATAAAGTGATTGCGGAACGATATCATAGAAAAACAAGTTTAACAAAACAAAAACCGAAATAGTCACCTCCCCTGCACTTTTTCTAAAATCTCTAGAATGTGCAGGTGGATCCCAAACTCCTCGTACTGCAGCAGTGGTCAGGGTGCAATCTCCGACCCTTCACACACATTCTTTACCTTCATCTCTAAAACTGCAACAGGCCCCTCCTCTAAAAAACTGCTGAACATCTCCTAACTGCTCTTGTCTTCTCTAAACTTGACTACTGTACCAGTATCCTGTATTCTGTTCCCATGACAAAATTATTAACTTTGTTACCTGGACTCTCTTTGAACTCCCTTGGTTCACCCCCTACTTCCTACAATTGCGAGCAGCCAACCTGGCTAACTGCGCAAAACGGGTCCAAATTCAAATTTCTCCTACTAGTGCATAAATCCATCCACGGTAATGGACCACCATATCTATCCTCTTCTATCAACGAGTACAAACACTCTTGCAGCCTTCACTCTGCCTCCACTACCACCCTTGTGGCACCTCGCCCACCTTGTGCTTTCTCTGGCTTCTTCTCTTTCACTCTTCTTGCTCTTCTTACTTGGAACTCCCTCCCCTCCACAATTTGAAACAAGGTCCTCAGATGTATTCAGAAGCAAATTAAAAGCCCACCTCCTCACCTTTGAGCTATCTTCTTGACTCATCTCTCCAGCCTTACTACTTACACCTTCTCTCACCACTAACCAGACTCTTCCTGCCTTTTCCCCATCACACTAACACTTAATAGTTTGCGGTCACAGATCATGCTTAGCTGGTTAGACTGCCTACCCTCTGACACTTACTTGTCCTATGTTTGTCCACTGTATTGTTCCCAGTATCTGTCCATTACACCCCTCCTCAAACTAGGTCATCATGCCACTCAAACTTTCCCCATTACAGATTCTCATTGCCTCCCGTTTATCGAATATATTAACATTTGAATGGCTCTGTTTGCCCAAAAGAGCCTGTTTCCCTGCAGGTATGCATACATCATGTTAGGGAGATTTCTCACACAAGTCCTAAAATCCCTCTACCTTAGAGCCCTCCAGCTCTTTTGGTATATTTTGGGGCTTTGGACCTTTCATTTTCAATGTGTTTTACTTTCGTGTTTTTTGGTTATGGAGTTTTAAAACAACTCCAGTGGCATCATCTTTTTCTGTGTGTCACACAGCACCTTCAGTGCAGTGTCACAGGGGTGTCTTTTCAGACTCCCCAAAGGTTTAACTACCTTCCATGAGAATGACTACTGTCTCTCAGGACAAGTAAAGTTAAATTGACTGTACTAGTCTCTTTAAATTTACTAACCCAGCACACCCTATCTTACTATAGAGTGCTGGAGTGGTTGCTTAGCTTCCCCTGAGTTTAACACTCATGTATCAGTAAAATGTTACCTTTTCCTATTTTAAATGGCGGTTGGCAGTGGTTTAGATCAACTACCTTGATTTTTCGCGACCGCTAACAAGGGTAACTCAAAATCAGGGTTAGCCATGTTTTTCAATATGGCGCCCCAGAACTATCTGTAAAAACAGACTCTGGTCATCTTTTTTTCACCATTTCTTTTAGGAAAAGTCCTTCTTGTGTGTAACTCTGCGCGCCAAACCAGGTTTGGTCCCTTTGTTTGTGCCCTTTGTTGGGCTTATGTGCTGAAGGCCTCCTCTGGTGCAAGAGTGTCTGGGGTGGACAGGATGTGAGGGAGGTGCCCGAAACTCCCTGTGCTTAGTCTCTTTGGAGACCTGAATGCACTCTGGTGTGATTGGCTGGCTGATTTTCCGACAAGGACAGCCACCCTGCTGAGTGAGTGACAGCCAGGCTAAATGAATGGGGGAAAACTGTTTAAAAGCGGGTCTCTGGGACCTGGAAAGCAGAGTCGACCACTGGAACGAAAGGCCCGAAGAGGAAAGGAAGGAAGAGGACTGATGCAACTCCTGGACAACCAGTGAAGCCCTGCTGTAGGTCTGAATTGCCTGAAACTCCGACTACAGAAAAGTTTTTCAAGGTTAACTTCTTCCCTTGAGTTTGGTCGGAACACCAACTCGCAAGCCACCTGGACACCGTCCTATTCTGGTTGAATTTTCATCAGAGTGCTGTTGAAAACCGGATAGCCAGAGGGAAGGAAACCAGGGGCACTTTAAGGCATTTTAAACCGACGTCTTGCTACAGCTTTTGGCCTCTTCCCTGGGCAGTGCAGGAACCACCCGATGTCCTCCTTCTTGTCCCCAAGACGGGAGCACAGGAACAGCTAGATCTGCTCAAACTGCCAGTAACAACTGCCTCAGCTACAGCTTTCTTCATTTAAAAAGGTACTGTGCAAACGCGGTCCGGAAATCTTTTCGGCCATCGAGAAAGTGCGTGAAACTTTCCTCAACTACAAATGCTTGTCAAACTTTTCGCCTAGCCAAATCCTTTAAACATCTGTGGCAAAGACTTAACTGTTACTTACCAGAACTGTGCTATCCTACACAAAAGACTCTGAACCATTGCCTGTTGAGAAGAATTGCTGGTTGTATTTAACTAAAACCCTTTGCCCTGCCTATGATTGTATTTGGGCTGTCTATTCTTATAACCTTGTCTTTTCCTCCCTTTTCTAAGTATCTAAAGTGCCATTTCGCTCACACATCATTTTTGAGCTAAACCTGTTTAGTTACTTACCGGTTGGATTTTTGAGGAGTATTAGTGTGTGATATTGAGCTGCTTATGCTAGTGTAATGTTTTATAACTGACTGAGTATAAATGAATATTCTTTTACCAAGAAACATTGAGTAAGTGTTTACTTGAATCACTATAACTGTTGATCCTTTGTGTAACTTGTTCTACTGCTCACTTAAACTCTTGAGATAAGTCTGGCTGCTCATCCATCGCTACCACTTTACTGTGCAGTACAGGCTTGTACCAAAGGTGAAATTGGGCTTACACTTGTAGTCATAATTGCCTGTAGTGTTCCCAAAGGGTACTGCAGGTGATTTTGCCTAACACGTGCAAATAAATATGTTACCTCTAAACTGAAATGTGTTTTGACAGAAGAGGACAAAATGAAAAGCAATCCAGTAGATCTTTTACCTATATACCATTCACTTTGCCATTTATCCTCCTCTGCCTGAATGCAATGTATCTGTTGAGCAGCATGCCTCCACTGAGGAATTAGGTATAAACTAAGGAAGGCAAAAAGAAAGCTTGTGACTGTAGAACACGATTATTCTTTGACTGGAGGGGCCGTCTGAACATAGTAAATGCCATGTTATATACCATGGACAGTCAAAGAAGAGCAAGGCCATGGACATTGGTCTAAGTGGATGTTACTGAAATATCAGCCTTGGAAGAGAGTGGTTAATTCTATTGTATGCTTTTATAATGGTCTCACGCTGCACGTCAGTATAAAGCAGTGATGTTCAAACAATTTCAAGCCAAGCCCCTGCTTGAGGACAAATATTGCCTCTGGGCATCGTCCCACCTACGGACTGCTTTTAATAGAAAATGTAAGCAGTAGTAAATCTGCCTATGTTCTCTATTAAAAACAGCCATCTTAATCCCTTTTGAAAGAGTCTGGGCCCCCCCTGGACATCCTTCGGGTCCCCTTAGGGGGGCCATCGCCCGAGTTTGAAGACTACTGCTTTAGAATGTGTAGAATGTCACAAGAGGAGGGGAGGAGAGAAGGAGAGAGCATAGGGAGGATGTGACTGAGATAAGTAGCAGAGGTGTAACTGTATGCCTTGTCGAAAGAGTTTGTTTTCAGACTGTTTTGGACCGTTTGGACTTGTGAATATAATATTTTCGCCACACAGCATTTCAATTTCCCTGAATCTACCACACGTCTGTTTTGGAGGGAATGATGTTAGGCATGCAGGATTAATAGTTATATTGCAGAACGGCTACGGAATGGTTTATGCAAAAGACAGAAAGATTCTATGTAAAAATGTCCCCTGGGAAAAAAGTGGCCAGTTACGCAATTCTTTTCCCTGCACCCCTGATAGCTTCCCACAAATATTCTAGGACGGGTATTAATTACTATTCTACCTCCAGTCATAGAATATTTTGGCAAAGCGCTTGAATTTCGTGAGAGTGCACATTTAAGGAAAAGTCACTCTATGCCTATGTTTTCCCAAGCAACTTTACCGCTGGATACCGACAGAGAGCCTCAATTCCTCCATCTGTTCGACTGGCAATGTGGCAGTTGACCACAGTGCTGAAGTAATTCGGTCATGCCACTTTTATATGATGGTGTGTCAAGCACAACGCTTTGCACCCTTTGGAGCTTCTGTGTTGTTTTAGGAGAAAGGGCCACAGATATTGTAATACAGTAGTCCGTGTCTGGTATTACCACTGCGAGGGCAAGCAGAGCGTGATCAGGTAGTAGGATGAAGACACGGATCCCATGAAGAAAGACAATGGGCCTCATTACGAATCAGGCGTTAAGGGGTTAACGGCGCCGTTAACGGTGCCGACCCTTAACGCCTGATTACAAGGTCCCTTAGCGCCATGGTGATATTAACGCCTGCTTTTTGCAGGCGTTAAAATCCCTGGTGCTAAGGGACCATGGTGCTAATTACGCCACCGTAATTTACGGTGGTGTAATTAGCGCCTTCCCCACTCCCATTATGCCCTATGGGGCAAAAATGGGAATGGGGAAGGGTAAAATGGGAAATGGGGATTTACCGCCCCACTCACCTTGGAATGGGCCGGTAAATCCGCCATCCACCATGGTGTAAGCATAGTTTACACCATGGTGGTAAGGGTACGACCCAGGCGGTAACTTACCGCCTGGGTCGTAATGAGGCCCAATGTGAAGATCTGCAGAATGAGTGAAAGATGAAATTCAAAAGTGGCCCAGAGATTACAAGATGAGCAAGAAGGTGTCAGTTGGAGTGATGTGCATACTCTGAAGCCAAGTAGCATGCTACCAATTTTTGAATGTTTAAGATGGAACCAACTCATGCGGTTCCAGTTGTGGGCATGAATGGGTAATCCTTGAGATGCTAATGACCTCCTGATTCTTCATCTATTCTCTTGTATCTCTGGCTATTGGAGTGTAAATGTGGAGCCCATCATTCTGACAGGGAGGATGTAGATCATGGAGTCACCTGCTCACGTGGACTGCTAGATGCAATAACCATGTACCTAATTTCTTGTGCTTTAGACTCAGGTTACGGTGGTTAAACATAACTTTCTTCCATACACTTCTCATGAGTGGCTGATGTGTAAAATATGTAGCACGTTTTTGGATTAACAATCCCCCCTTCTGTACGGTAAATTGCTGTACTTCATTCCTGCTGAACGTGTTTTTGGGTGATATGTTTGTAAATAAATCAAGAAGTAGGGTTATAGGTTTTAACACCGGATTCTGAGGAAGTGATGAATTCAAGATGGTGCAGGTGAAATAAAGAAACTTCCTATTCTGATATTTCAAAATATGTATGATATTGCTTGATGTGCTATGATGTGTCAGCAAAGGTGTGAGTTGATAATGATATGCTAGGTAATTTACCGGGATCGAACCTGTGTTGCTCCACATCGTCCAAGGCGAGCACATTGACCTTGAGTTATCCTCCAGTTACAATCCTGTTCTATTCGAACATGTATGTTAAAGAAAAGTTGTATGTGTATCTGACATACTTTACATTTGAGAGAAGTGGACAACTAGGTTAGTCGAGCAGGTGTACAAACATGGAGTCCACATACCTGAACCAAGTGGCACCAAGAAAGTGAGAAATGCAAGTGGGCATGACCACACCACTCATGCCTCTGCCCGATGTTATTTTAAAGGGTCCCTCTGCCAATAGAGATGTGTTTTATATACCATCATTTTCAACAAGAAAAAAAAGCGTTGATTCATAGACAGTGCTGAAGGGGAACACATGATAAAGGCCACTGCATCGTAGGCCAAGCATGTTGCAGTATCCAGTAGCCTTTCTTGAACATAACAAATCAAGCATATGCCCATCAGAGAAATAACAATTTGTTAGAAACAATAGATGTGTAGTAGACAAATATTTCTTCGAATTGACCGAACGAGTGCCTGATGAATAGTGTAATTATAATCATACATTGGATGCACATAGAAACCCAAGGAGATGTAAGCATTGTACAAAGAAATGAATGTCCTGGTATTCTTATTGTTTTTTTGCTACTGAATATGATATAACTAGGATTGTCAAAAAAACAAGTCAGAATGCTGCCAGGCCCAGGCAGGTTACTTCTGATCCACTATGAAGGCCTATCTGCCCCTTTATTACAAATCTACCACAAATGCATATTTGATCAAGACTAATCAATGTAGTGTAGTCAAATCGTGACTTTGTGATCTGGATTAATCAGTATAAAGCCAAATGGTGACTCTTGAGTTTGGCTACGACACTTGCCCGTGGCAACCAATGTGGAAAATGGCAGAACGAGGACTAAGCAAGTGTGTGTCATTGTGTGAGTGTGTGTTTGTAGGCATTTCTCATGTCCAAAATAAAAATACTAAATAATTACAAAATAAAATATATGTAAGTGTTATTCAAACATCCCAGTCTGCTGACAGTATACAAATGTGTATCATGTTCTTGCTCAAATATTCAATATGGATTGATAAAGATATACAATGGTGCTCCGGTGTCACCCGGAATTAAGCTCAATAATTGTGTGTGTGTTTCTGAATTGATATGCCAGTCTGCATGTCGGCAAGAAAATGTCACAATGTTGCAGTTAATCATACATTGGCATACCAGTTTCCGCATTATGTGTGAGTGCACATTGTCCCAGCTTAGCATATTGCCATCAGTAATTTGTCAATCCATGTATACCATTGCCATGCCAATGTACCCTTAGTTACTCACATGGCAATACATGTTTATACGTTGCCCTACCTCCAAAATAAATTGCCTCTAAAAGGTTATCATAGCAGTTTCCCAGTGCCATTGAACCCACGGGGGCAGAGGGGGGGCATTTTAAATCAGTAACATGTCATACACGGATGGGGATGCAGAATAACTCTTACACCAAGTAATAAGACCGATTCAGGAAGTTGGCAAAATGTCTCCTTTGACTGTTTTATTTTCAATTTTCGAAAACAGGGAGTTACAACGGACATCAACAGACGTTTGATCGTGCTCTCAATCATTTTGCATAAAAACTCAATTATATACCAGAAATGTGTCATTATTGATGTCATACTATGTGGCAAACTAAGAAAACCTATGGGCAATTGTGATAGGACTAAGGGGAACATCTAAGTATACTTTTTTTAAGGGATCGGTTTTTGATTGGGTCTCTACAGTCAGGTGGACAACTTATGCCCACCCCTAGTGCAAGTCTTCTTCATCAGTTACTAGATGCACAGTACACCAGTGGCTGTCAAACTATAAGGACTTTTGTTGTATGGCTTCTACAATTAGTTGGCACGTGTGTACCCTTCTGAAACATTTGGCTCACTAGTAGCACGTAAACTGGTACCCCAGGTGCCAGCGGGTGGACTTGACCGTGTCTCCCCACCCAATTAGCCCAACTTCTCTCATCCCTCATGCCTTCAGCTATTCAGATTGTCTTTGAACTTGTCCTTGCAAAGTATCAGTGCTGCTGAAAATAAAAGGGATTATAGGCACACTCTTATCGCAGTTCAGGTTTGTACGCCCAACTCCTATTTCCATCCTTGACTCACATGACAGGAGACAGTATTTCAGCCTGTCTTGCAGCATTTAACTGTCTTGAATTAATAAACTTGACACTCATGATGTTCTTTCTTGCACCTTAACAAGGGCTGATTCAGCTTCTCACGTTCAATGTTCTTCAAGGATAGATAACTGGTTCTTGGCCGCTCCTTCCTTTGACAGCGGGCCACACAGCTATTCCAGGCCTTTCCTCGATCTTCAACTGTTTTCTTGCTGCAGCACAGCCTTCCAATCCTTCTTTCTTCACGGGTCTGAGCTTACTGAATGTGTGACACCGATAACCAGAATTCTATATAATGCAGCACTGCCTGCAGTCTATTTACTATGTATAGCTAACCTTTAAGATCACCTAGTCTACTTGCGCTGCTGCATCTGTACAGTTATAAAACAGCTTGTATTTTCTGCAGTAATGTTCACAAGTGCAATCTTCATTCCGCATATGAAAGTTTACTCAATTCTTGACTTCTTCACTAGATTCTATAAGGTCTATGCATCTTCTTCTTTGACCATTCTTCTCAGTGCGTCACGCTAATTTCTTGTGACATCACCAGCCTCTTTTTCTCTCATCTTCATATTCCTTTATGGGATCTCCTCCAAGAGATTGTAATCTCTATGAGGGCACATATAGGGTCTTCTCAATGCATACCTTTTTTCAAAGACTCTCTGTGGAATAAGCACAATCACTGGTGTTGTGCATGCCACAATTCCCTGCTTCCAGCATATAGGCAAAATGGGGGCGGGCCTTCCTGCAGCGGCATTTCGCTGCTCCTCTACACCATGTTTGTGATGAAATGACTACTTCCCCGCAGGAGTAACATGTGATGAATCCAGGGAGATCATCTCCTCGCCACAAGAGGGAGCCATCCCCTTTTCACTAGGGATATGAGCCCCTATGGACAGGTTACGTGGGATCGGTCTAGAGATTACTCCAATTTAGGGCAGTACTATCACCTTTGTGGGGTATCTAGGGGATAGGTTTTGCAATAATACTCTCTACTAATGGTTGACTTGGCTTCTGACCCTAGTTATGCCCATATCTCCTGTGAAGAATGAGGGGGGATGAGTGAGCCAGTCCCCTGGTGGAGCGTGCCTGAGATAACCAATTACAGAGGAGACTCAGCAGGCCCCGTAGAGATTAACCACACCAACCAAGCCAACAGAGGTGTGTTGGTGAGGGAGTGAGAACCCCAGTGTCTGCATGTAAGACTGAGGTCCACACAAGGAGATTACAGTGAGGAGCTGCTGCAGCTGACGGACAGCCGGAGTAGCCCCAAGATGCTGAAAGAATGAGATCGAAGACCCTCGGAAGGCTGAAGTGGAGCCCAGCTGAAAGGTCTCATAAACGACTACAAACAGATCAAGCTGCAAGAATGAGGGAGAAGACCTTCGGAAGGCCGAAGCACGGCCTTGGCTGAAACATTGCATATGTGACTCCCCATAGGCCAAGCTGAAGGAACAAGCGAGAAGAGCCTCAGAAAGCTGACTTGGAGCCCAGTTGAAAAGTTGCATAAGTGGTACCATCAGGACCGGAGAGCCGACCCAGCTCAAGGGCCCTCTCCCACAGCACTGCTTTAAGAAATCAGGTATGCATATGCTCCAGTGGAACGGGGTGCGGGTGAAAGAGAGAGAAAGGAGAAGCATATTTCAGAGGATGATGATGAGAAGGTAAAGAGCCCCAGAGAACAAAGTGACTGAGCAAGCCCCAGAGTGTTGAATTAGAAGAGGTCCAGAGTGGGGGAATCAAGAAAACACACAAGAGTGGGGGTGAGAGTAAGGAAGGTCCAAGAATGGGGAGAACCAGAGAACACCCCAGAGTGGGGAGTGAGAACAAGAAGAGTCCCAGAGTTGGGAGGGCCTGAGAACACCCAAGAGCGGGGAGTGAGAGTAAGAAGAACCCCACAATGGGGAGTGACTGAGAAAACCCCAGAGTGGGAAGCAAGAAGGAGAGGAGCCCAGGGTGGGTAGTGAGAAGGAAAAGAACTCCAGAGTAGGGAGGAACAGAGAAAAACTCAGAGTGTGGAGGATGAAAGATTGAAAGCATTCCAGATGGGAGAAATACTGAAATAATCCTAGAATGGGAAAAGAAGGAGAGCGACCAGGACGGGGACACCTGGACAATCGTGTTGCATACTAAGAACTATCTTTTTGGAACTTAAACTAAGTGTAAAGGCCTTTACTAAAAGGAACAGGGTTTGTGCCAGAAGCCAGCAGCAATCCTTGCCAAAGTCTTTCTTTGCTGTGTGATTGTTTTGATGGTTTCCTTTTTGAGATAGGGAATGCAAGCAGATTAGAGGAGGATTCCAAACAGTGGACTTTGTTGTTATGTAATAGACATTTTGACTGTCTTTAATAGAACATGAACCAAGCTTATAGATTTAGGGAAATATTATTTTGTAATTCACAAAACTAAAACCTTTACATTTTGCCTCATTATCCAAGTCCTCATTCTGACATACCACACTAAGTAGTGGCCAACAGCTCTCATACATCTATAAACAACAGTGATGCCAATAATAAAGGTAAAACAGGCACAGTTAAGAGATATAACTCCTTCACCAAATGTGGTAATGTGGGCGAGGGGAGTGTGAAGAATCATACACATCCCTCACTGAAACCCTGCCTAAAGTCTTCTCCCAGGTGGCCAGGGGAAGGAAGACACTTCCTGATCCCAGCCCGGGGGGTGGTTTACTGTGGGAGGATCACCTGGGAGGAGATAGGGCCCAGAGTGGTGAGGAGATTACATGGGATGATACAATATATTTTTCCTCTGACAGGAAGACTCTTCCCAATGCAGCTAAAGAGGTAATGGTTTATTGTCATGTTAATTTCTCTAAACCTCATATTAGATCTAGAGTTGTGAACCCTTATGTTATGCAATCTGAGAAAACATTAGTAAAGGAAAGATCTGTTGGGGATCCCAAATGTTTTTTTTAATTTTTTTATTTTATTGTTTTTTTTCAAACCTTTAAAAGTGACAACATATGTACAAACAACACGACAACACTTAGACA
This sequence comes from Ambystoma mexicanum, assembly GCF_040938575.1. Classification (NCBI taxonomy): domain Eukaryota; kingdom Metazoa; phylum Chordata; class Amphibia; order Caudata; family Ambystomatidae; genus Ambystoma; species Ambystoma mexicanum. Next base: position 1,292,146,849 of record NC_090929.1, read on the forward strand.
TACAAACAAACAATCATCAGTATTATCCTTTTGTGCAAGTTCCATTCACAGAGTTATTGTACAGGTTATACCGTGACAGGTTTTACTAATTTGATTCCCCTAATGGTGCCATCATCAGACATTTTTCAATTTGCTCCAAAAAACGTGTTAATGGAAGTATCAGTTTCAAGTCGGTTCCTTGGTACATCTGGTTCCACCAGTCATCGGCACAAAAGGATGGATGGATTACACTCCATGGGCCCAGGTGGATTGATCTTTCAGATTTCAGCTTAGAGCAAAATACCACTAAGTGTTTTAGTGACTCTTTGGCTAACAAACAAAATCGACATTCGGGTTTTAGGTGCTCATTGTTCTTCCATAAGCGAAGACGTTCATTAGTTTTGAACAGATTTAGCCTGAACAATAAGAACAGCCTTCTTGCTTGTGGATCTGGAAACAGGGTAATGTAACGCTGCTGGGTATTAAGGGCACGTGCTTCCAGTGGCACATCACACATCGATTTGGTCATCGCTCTCTTTGTGCATGTAAGCTCCCAGTCGATGCGCCAGATTTTAAGCTTTGCCGCATCCGGATTTTCATGGAGCAACTCGCTCTTGATGTCGAAATTCTGTAGTAACTCTTCGCACCTGTTTGCCCACATTGTGATGACGTTGGAGTTACCAATTGAACCATCATAGAAGATGTCAAATTGAGGAATTTGTGCTCTAGAACATGTTTTACGGTACAGGTTTAGTAGACTCCAGCAGATCCTGGCATGAATCGATATTATCGACAGTTCATATCTTATACAGGCAGTCTTCACGCCTTTCGGGAGTGTTAACACTTTGGACCCAAAAGCAGTTCTCTAAAGAGTCGCAAATTTGATAAGAACAACCAAGAGCATTTTCAGCCCCGTATGTCAGTACGGGGATTACCTTCTGATGGTAGAAGGCCAGCACAGGTTTTAACGAGAATTTCCCATATCTTTTGTGGATAATTAGTGCCTGGTTAGCTAGTTGTTTGCATTTTCTACTTGTGTCAGCTTGCCACGGTCCATCCGTTATTGAAGAACTTATGATCATTCCCAGGTATTTAACACTGGCAGATATTTGCAAAGGTTCGTGGCCTAGCATCCAGTTTGGGGTGCGTTTCCGCGGCACCCAGCCGCCTTTTAGGTTTTGCAGGACCAGTATTTCACATTTTTTCGTGTTGATCAGTAGTTGATTAGAAATAACGTACTGTCGAACTGCATTTATCTTTCTTTGCAGCCCAATAGGCGTCCGATCCAGGATGATCAAATCGTCAGCATATAGTAGCCAATTTAAGTGTGATTTGGCCACTTTCGGCAGAAATGATTTTGTTACTCCGATTGCTTCGTCTATGTCCGATATGAAAAGGCTGAATAGTACTGCAGCTAACTGACACCCCTGTTTGACTCCTTTGAAGGTGTTTATTGCTTTGGATAATTGCCCTAATTGATCCAGCCTTACACGGATAGAGGTGTTTGTGTGCAGTTCTCTAATTGCCGCTAATAGATCTGACGGGCATCCCCAACTCTTCAGTTTTTCCCACAGGATCTCTCTATTGATGGTGTCGAAAGCATATGAAAAGTCTATAAAAGCTAGATAGACCTTCGTGTTAGACTTTATCGCTTCCATTTTGATAATGTTTAGCAGGAGTAAATTCAGCGAGCATCCCACCTGCTTCACGAAACCTGATTGGCGCTTATCCACGTGGTTCGAAGTTTGTGACCAGGCTACGAGTATTTGTTGCAGCATTGTGGCGTAGATCTTATCTAGGACGTCTAATAGAGCAATTGGACGATAGTTCTTTGAGTTTGCTCTGTCGCCTTTTTTAAATATAGGAACCACTATCGCGGTCTTCCAGGATTTAGGCGTCTGGCCACTTAAATTTACTCGATTAAACAACATTACACAGAACTCTGCCCATTGCTCTGGATGTTGTTTTATAGTAAAATTTGTCAGGCCAACTGGACCAGGTGCCCGTGAATTTTTCGCTTTTTTGATGATGGTCACTATTTCATCTTTTGAAAAAGACAAGGCCCAAGATTTCGGTGTTAGTATAACAGGGCCGTCGGTTGAAACAGGTGCTTTATATAAACCTTCGAAGTGACTTATCCAATCAGATTCAGACACCATGCACCTTGAATGGCTTTTTGGGGGGCGTGCTGATTGTTCTTAAGCCTTCAAAGGTCTCTAGAGTTCTTATTTTTTAATACCATCAACATCTGTTCTGCGTCGTTTTGGGCCATTACATGCTTATGAGCTTTTAGCCAGTTTTTGTATCCCTGCTTAATCGCCTTTACGTCGCGTAAGTAAGTTGAGCCCTTTGAACACTTCAGCCTTCGGATGTCTTGACGCATACGACGCTTTTGTGTCAGCAATTCCCGGTCAAAGCAGTGTTGGCGTACAAAGGCCATATTTTTAAAGCCCGCTTGCTTGGGTTTATAGTGTGTCAGAAGATGATCATAGTCGACGTTTGGGCAGGTCTTGCAGTACAGATTTACCAGATGTTCCACATCCTGTGTTTCGAGGCTCAGTCTTACTCTATTGGAAACTACCTGGAGTTGATGGGGCCATAGCTGAGATTCCTGTTTTGTCGTAGTTGTAAATTCAGTTATTAGCATGTTATGGTCGCTTTCTGTCTTTTCAATAATTTTCAGCGAGGTTATCCGAGGATGTAGGGCTTCTGATACAAATATATAATCAATTGTTGACCTTTGCCCATCATGATGCCACGTGGGGGCTGGCGGCATATCGTCGCAAGTGTTACCATTTAGAAGTTGTATGTTTCTAAGGGTCAATTCCTCCGACCACGACTTGGCCAAAGAAGTTTTTTCCGGGCCTGATGGTTTAAAAAGGTCGATGTTTAAATCACCACAGATGAGAATGTTCGGCCAGCCATTTGTTTCCAGCAGTTCATCGACTATTTCCATAATTTGATCGATGAAAATCGGTTTCCCAGCATTCGTGTGGTGCCAGTATAGGTTTACAACACACACCTGTTCCATGGGTGACCCTTCGTGTTTTAGTTTTGACATTAGCGTTGCTTGAATGAAAGGGGAGTAGTTGGTCGAACTCACTATTCTCCAGCCTGAGGATTTCCTAACCAGGGCGTCCTTTTAAAGATTTTAGAGCAGGGTTTAAGGCCACCTCAAAGTCGTCCATTACTGGGGTTTCTCATAACCATGTTTCCTGGAGACAAGCAGTGTCGATTGCTGCAAGCCAGTTTGAATTGAACAGGTGTGAGAAGCCACGGGTGTTCCACGAAGCCAATCTACACCGAGCTTCAGGGTCCTCATTCCGGCATTATTGGGGATTTTGGCTGCACAAGGCTGCAGACAACCATTGCCACTCATGTTTACCGCCACTAGGGCTGAAGGATTTGTTACTAGAAACACTCGATCCATCTTGTTCGGCGTTACAGAGAATAGTGATTCGTATATTCTCTTTTTGTAGCTCCCTCTCAGAGACCTCCAGTATTTGGTCGTGGCAAGAATTACCCAGTTTGTTCTGTTTGGTTCCATCCAAGAGTGCCTTCTGAGTTGATGAACAAGGGGGTGCTTGAACGTTGATGACACTCTGATCCATGGGTTCCGGCATACTCCCCCACGCGTCCTTGCTTATGGCTTTGTGGGTGTATGGGACCTCAGTTCCATTGGGTGTTTTATGAGCCGAGTCAGAGCATTTGTAGACTTCCAAGCCAAGAGAAAACTGGGCGATATTGGCGTCCAGAATTGTTGAAGCAACAATAGGTGACGAAACATGAATCACCACCTTATCGTTCCTATTTTTGTTGAAAAACTCCACGATCATCAGATCGTTTGAGCTTATGGCTCGTAGGGCAGGTACGAGGTGTAAAAGCCTGATTATGTTGCCTCAGTTCAGTATTAGATTATCGGAGGAATCTAGCCTTTCAATGACCAGTTTGTAGATAGGGCACTTCAATCTGACTCCTCCCGACGTTCTGGGCTGAAACAATCGGGCGTCGTTCAGGGAAGCCTTTGAATTGCGAACTTGACACTCACCATGGAGAGTCATATCCGTATCTGAGATTTTTACGGTGTCGTTGTGGAGCCTTGCTGCCGCCAGATTAGCGGGGACAAACGGATTACTCCGAGTATTTCCAGGGGCCAATGACCCCGGTTCCGTAGAGACCCGCATCCTTTTTTCATGTAGGGCCATAAACACTGGACTGCTCGGCGATTTCAGCTGCCCCTGCTGGACTTCCTTTTCATTAATTAGTTGACAGGTTCTTCTTGCAGAGGACCATGCATTAGGAGTTGTTTGCGTGCCAGTCACGGAACAAGAGCTTAAATTGATGATACTTGGTACAGTTTGGATAACAGGAAGTTCATTTCCAGGTCCATGTGCTGGAGCGTCGATGTTAATTTGTTTGGCGTTCTCTTCGTCTATCGGGGTGTGGACAACGTCGCCCTCTTGGTTCTCATGGGAAGAGGTGGCCTCTGCATCCTGGATATCATGTGTTATATCGTCGTATGTTGATAGGTTCAACAGCTCACTTGATGACTCGTGGTTTGAACTTGACGCAGCCACTGCATCAGGTCTTACGGGGGCTTCTGAGTCTAAGGATTTATTTTGCGATTTCCCACTGATTGAAGAGGCTGCCTTTAGACACTTGTTTATGTTGCATGCCTCGTTCTGGACCACGTTTATATTACGTAGAAATTTCCGTGCACCATGCAGTGCCTTGTTTCTAAGACCTTTTTGATTCTTTGTTTTCTTCACCTGTTTTATAGGCGGAATAGCCAAGGGCTTTGAAGTCGACACCTTGGGTTGAGACGCCTTGTGGAAGACCGAGTAAGTGGGTATTGAGGTCACTGCAGATATTGCAGAGGGAATAGATGTAGAAGCTTCATCGCCCAGATCTCCCTGAGAGGAAGATGCCACCTGGGAATCACGTAGAGCTTGGTTCAGATTTCCCCTCGCCTGTTCAAATGCAGTGTTGAATGAAATGTCAGAAGTATTATCTTCAGAAGTTGTCATCATTATGGGCAAGGGTTCTGCGTCTTGCGTGGGCGGATTCTCCATTATGTGTGTCCGACTTGGGAGAATCACCTCACTTATGGTTGGCGCAGTTGCTAGCTTTCCCAGTTTAGGATCCGTCGAGACCGACTGGCCAGGGTGCGCATCTTCCTGGATTACAATCACGTCTGAAGACTCTTGAGTGTTTTGGATTACATCCTCTAAACAGCGTTCCTTTAATGACTTATTACATCGAGTCGGAGTCTTGCTCACTGTTGGTTGAGTGATTTGTTGCTTTTGCCGGTTTGAGGTTAAACCATCGTATTTGAACAACGCTAGCGCCTCTCTCACTACTTCAGCCACGAGTTTTTTGTCAATTGCATCGTTTTCCCTTTGCTCTTTTAGCAACGTACATGATCCGTCTAATCTTTTCAAACCTTCTTGTTGGTCATTGTAAGACTGATCACAGACTTGTTCAATCCGGATTAGTTTCGAATGCATTAGAGCCACGACAGTTGTCAGGTCCTTAGTGGCTTCATGCAAAGCTTTGTATAGTTTCATATAGGGGACCATAGACATCGTCATAGATGAAATTATTAGAGATTGTAGCTCAGTCTGAGGCATAGTGGCTCTGTTTTCAGCACTGAGCACTGGTGGCTGAAGTTGATTGGCCATTTCCGACTTTTCTCTAGTATGGCGTATTTTCGGAAATGGACGTTCCATCAGCGAGGAGTCTTGTGAGTCTTCCGACAAACATTCATTGGTGGCAGAGCGCTGTGAGGTATGGGTAAGAGACAAGAGGGACCTATTAGGGTGATGTTGTTGCGTGTTCAACCTTTTTTGAGAGGTCAACACGTGTTCGAGTCCCTCGTGTGGATCACAGTTCCTTGGCGTTTGATTGTTGATTTTGAAGCGTTTGAAGCACACCTTAGACCATATGTCTTCATTTGCGCCACTTAGTTGTGATATTTGCCTTTTTGTGGTGTGTTTGTCGGGTTTCAACGTAGGGGAGGTAGGGCCTTTCTTAGTGTTAGCAGAGCATTCTTTATTCATTACTACAGAGTTTTCCAACCCCTTTGTCACGACTCTTAAGGAATTTTTCCTGTTTTCAGGGAACGGAGCACTTGGGTCAACTTGTGTCATACACACCGGTCTGTCGGAGTAGTGATCATATTGGTGTTGGGCACGGTCCTGACCCCAGCTCATCACAGACTGTGTCGAGTGAGCAGTCTCATCAGTTGAAAAAGAGCGACAGAGAGCCATGCGGGACAGATGAATGGGGGAACTGGCACTTAGTGGAGTAGGCTGGACAGGGCTACTGCCTTGCTGCGGCACTCCAGGAGTCACTGCAGACACCAGGGGTACTCCATCACTCCAGCTATCCACCCGGTTCGCACGTACAGCAATGCACACATCTCCCAACCCATCGGGGGCGCGCCCTCCCACAGGCCCCGCCCCCAGATGAACCTCCGCGGGAGCAACGACGGCTCGCCTGCCAACATCGCCGGCTCCAGGGCCCTGCACCCCCGCCTCATCCAGAAGCGGAGAATCGGACAACCCAGCAGCGGGTAAGCCGACCGGTTTTCAAAAGTTATACACGCGTCCTGAACAGCAATGCGCATGTCGCCTTCACATACGCTGGTGCCCACAGATAACCGGCCCGCCTGTGGAGCTACAGAGGGGCCCTCGACACATATCACGTTCTCAATCAACAGGTTCTCATGTGATAGGGGTCGCGCCACTTCACAAGGTATTAAATCAGCCGACATCACGTCTGAGTGAAGTATGCAGTTTTCGGACGTGCGAGTGAAATCTTCGGCGTCAGGTGATTCTTGTCGAACATAAAGCGGCTCATCAACAACAGAGTCAGAGTTTGATGAACATGAAAAAAATCAGCTTTCTTTTCTTACCGGTGTACGCGGAGTGGTTTCAAGCAGCGCCTTCTCCTCGCGTCGTATTTGCGCCCTTGTTCGCAGGGCAGTTGGAATGGAGTCCGACATGATTGATGTGTCCTGGCTCTCCAACTCGCCAAACAGCCAAACAGCGGGGATATCTCAGCTCTTCTCTCCTCAGGGCTTAACGCCGCAAGGGCGGTGGAGGCGGCCACTTATAGTCAGCTGCTGAGAGTCAGCTGAGTTGTTTAAAGGCACACGCACCTCCTCTTCTCCACTCCGGGTAACAGCCAAACAGCGGGGATATCTCAGCCCTTCTCTCCTCAGGGCTTAACGCCGCAAGGGCAGTGGAGGCGGCCACTTATAGTCAGCTGCTGAGAGTCAGCTGAGTTGTTTAAAGGCACACGCATCTCCTCTTCTCCACTCCGGTTAACAGCCAAACAGCGGGGATATCTCAGCCCTTCTCTCGTCAGGGCTTAACACCGCAAGGGCGGTGGAGGCGGCCACTTATAGTCAGCTGCTGAGAGTCAGCTGAGTTGTTTAAAGGCACACGCACCTCCTCTTCTCCACTCCGGGTAACAGCCAAACAGCGGGGATATCTCAGCCCTTCTCTCCTCAGGGCTTAACGCCGCAAGGGCGGTGGAGGCGGCCACTTATAGTCAGCTGCTGAGAGTCAGCTGAGTTGTTTAAAGGCACACGCATCTCCTCTTCTCCACTCCGGGTAACAGCCAAACAGCGGGGATATCTCAGCCCTTCTCTCCTCAGGGCTTAACACCGCAAGGGCGGTAGAGGCGGCCACTTATAGTCAGCTGCTGAGAGTCAGCTGAGTTGTTTAAAGGCACACGCACCTCCTCTTCTCCACTCTGGGTAACAGCCAAACAGCGGGGATATCTCAGCCCTTCTCTCCTCAGGGCTTAACGCCGCAAGGGCGGTGGAGGCGGCCACTTATAGTCAGCTGCTGAGAGTCAGCTGAGTTGTTTAAAGGCACACACACCTCCTCTTCTCCACTCCGGGTAACAGCCAAACAGCGGGGATATCTCAGCCCTTCTCTCCTCAGGGCTTAACCCTGATTAAACACCTTCTTCAATCCCAAGGTTACAATGTAAAGTAGTATGGAAATTGTGTCTTCAATAAAACATTAATCTCTGCTAAATCTCATAGCCCCTCTCTAAAGAACTTTGAGGTAATTAAATCTACCCTTGAAAGTATTTCAAATATCGAGAAAAGTCACTTTGTTGAAAGAAAATATGAGTCCCAGAATCCTACAGGTACTGAAACGAGGCAGAGGGCTGAAGAGGCATGGAGGTGTATTAGTCAGGCAAATAAGCCTAAAACTCACTGAAGTAGTCAGACAATTGAGGCTAATAGGACAGACCTGAAAATTATCACTGAGCCTGGGAGGTATAAAAGGCCCACTCAGGTGCAGGCAGAAAGAAAGAGTGGAAGGAGCTTGAACATGAGCTGGAGTGCAGGCTGTAGCAGTAGAAGCAGAAAGAAGGTACATGGCTGCCATGCAGGAGTGGGAGAAAAAGAGGGACGCCGGAATGTGGAAACAGTAGATTTTACCTGCAAGTTCTGAGAGAGTCCTGTTCTCCCAAAACCTGAAATGCAGAGACTGTGCATCGGAAGACGTGCAATAGAAACGGTTTTCCCCATGTGAGACTGATTTTTGCGGTTGCCAAGCTGTGGATGTTAAAGAGACTAAGGCGAGAAGTAAGTGGCAAGACAAGGGTCTCGGCAGGAACAGGAACTCCCAATATAAGTGGCAGGATCAGAGACACATGTGCAGGAGCAGGATTTGGGCCCCTAAAAAGCCAGAAGTTGTAGTGGAACTTCTGGAGCCACAAGGCAAGTGTCTAAGAAGCCAGTGAGTGAAGCACAACATTCTAACACATTGTGCAAGCGTTGCTGGTAACAGTATCCAGCTCTTTTCCTTATTAACTCGTGTACAGCTTTATGTGAGTAAAAGTTGTTTGCTGCATCGAAAGTATTGTTAACAATTGAAATGTAGCACTTGTGTATACCATGAAAGACCTATTGCTCATTTGAGAAGCTAAAGTTGCTGAAATCCATTGTTTAATGATTCAAAGATTGTTGCTGTTTAACGGAGTGGTCGCGTATCCCTAATTAAGGAGAGGGAACGCTATTCAAACCATTCCTGAATACCTAAGCTTGACAATACCCGAGTTACAATTTATAAAGTGGGAAAACTATATCAAAAATAGGTTGTGTGCGCCTAATTGTGATTCCCAAAGCAGATCAGCTCATTATCCTTTGCCTTTACACAGGAATACAATTCTATATTAATCTTTAAGCATTGAAATCTACTTTAAACAGAGATTGTGTGTGCCTAAATGTGTTTTCAACTGAAATAATGAATCTTATACTGTATATAGAAGTGATATACCTTTCATTTCTATGAAGTAAAGAATATAAACGGTTGAAGAGAAGAACACGCATTACCTAAGCCAAGAGTCTCTCCCTGTTAATAGAAGTTATTTACAATCAAGTGGCTAAAGAAACAAGTGTGCAAGCATTATCTGAAGCTGAGAGAGTGGGAAGAAGGATTCTGGGTAATTACTTGGATTGATAGCTTGCACGGGTATAGCTGTAGAAGTGGAACAAATGGCTTGTAAAGAATATTCTGAAGTAGACATAAAACGGTTGTGCCAAAGACTGTGCAAGCCAAAGAGAAGTGAGTCTTATGGGCAGAACCAGGCTGTTATTGTGGCAGACAGACAGGAAAGGCAAAGAGGCTGCCCATTTTGAAGAAAGCTGTCCAAAGAAAGAGTGCCTTCCCTACCATGTGGGTTGAATGTCCCCAAGCCCAGCAGTGGTTCCAGGGAGGCCTGGGACATTGCCTGTCCTTTTCCGGAGTGAGAAGCTGTAACGCAGGAACCTCCTCCTCACATAGCCCGGGGATTGGATCTCATTTTTGTGTCATCCTGCTTTGCAGGGATCACACAAAAGAACGTGCCAAAAAGGTCAAGCTATCTCATCCTTGCCAACACAAAAGTAATGCTAAGAATGAGATAGCTCGTCCTTGGCACTTAAGGGGTTAAGCGCCACTAAACCGGCTGGGAAGATGGCAATATCTGGTGTGGCATTAGTGGCTTCAATAGAGAGTTTGGGCCTGGGGGGTAATCATTACCTATGAAATTGACTTCCCCCCAAGTCTTCCTATGAGTATATGGAGCATTGAACGCTCTGAGAGTGAGCCCTTACAACACTCACTGAAAGTTGACTGCGCAGCACCACACCAATCAGAGAGAACTAATGCGAACTTGCCTGACTCCGAAAGCCAACCTGATAACTCTCATACACCAAAAGAAGCAAAAGCACCATTCACTCTGCCCCTCGGCCAAACGCAAGATTGCCCGCTTATCCCGCAACCTGTTTTGGAAATCCATCTACTGCAAATGGATGTGGGAAATGCGGAGAAAGGGGGGGGGGTCAGCGAGATTGAAGGACCTGATGACTGCCCCTTGGCTAAAATGATTAACCATGATACAGAGGATCCCCCCGGTCAACTAGTGCATCATAAAAGACCACAATAGGAGGTTTCTGTCAGGAATTGGGGCTGGGACAGAAAAAGGAGTGCAGTGCACATATAAGTGTCGATTGATAGGAGAACTACACTTCCAAGCAGCCCTGGGGAACGATTGTAGTCTTGAGGCTTTCGCGCTCATGTCCAGCTGGAACTAATTAGGATTGGACTATTTAACTTGCCAGCCGGCCGTGCTCACGTGTGGTTTATTTATTTATTTATTTTATTTATATTGTCATTTATATAGCGCACCTAACCTTAAAGCATCTGGGCGCTTTTCTTAAGTTACAACAGTTATCATAGTTACATATGTACACAGAAGATTACTCATTTACATTTACAGTATTGTTTACATTTATTATACATTTTCTTACAAAAGGAAGATGTAATAAAAGGTTTCTGAACCCATGGGTAAAACAGCAAATGGTAAATCTAATACCCAAATTTCATACATAAAAATTGCTAATTTTATTAAACATATAGAATTATAACACTCATAAAATGATCACATTACATAAAACTAGATAAAATCGTATAAAACATATATCGCAGAACACAAGAAATACAAAGGTGTGGGCTGATTTTTCTAATGTCTAAATCAAAACTCTGCGTGATACTTCACACTGGAATTATTTTTCTTATTTCGAAATGTTAATATTATTCTCTTAAACCCAACTTGCACAAGTTTCTGTCCCTATAACACAGACAAATGTAGCACATTCATCAGGGGTATACTGTTGCTTGTGTTTTTACTTGTGATAAGTCTTCTCTATTATCACTTCTTGTCTGCCACATGTATTCAATAATGAAGACCCTGTAGGTTAAAGGCACACTATTAGAATGTACCTATTTGCATTTAGATCTTATCAATACACCTTAAAAATGAGCCCCAATCCACCTAGGGGACTAGACATGTGAAACTCTTACATACCTTATGGACTGGGGGAAACATTTCCACAGTGTGAGATACAACAAAAAATGGTGGATGTAGAGGAGATTTCCTTTTCATAGGGAATATCACCCCAAAACGTCCTTCTATTCTACAGGAAACAGAGAAAAACACTATGTTGAGTCTATTGTGTTTCAAACCATCAAGACTACCCTATCCCCTTTTGGAACCCTCTTACCTGTAGGAATTTTTGGTAATGTTTATGCACACTTTTAATATGCTATCACGTGGCAGCCAAAGAAGTCGTATAGGTGTACTTCACCGTTGAGAAAATGGGGGAGAGAAAAAATGGGAGGAAAGGAACCACACTGAATATGTAGGTTCAAAACTGCCGGGTCTTAGCTGCCATATAAACTGTTCTTTTTTTAAAAAGAGATGGAGTATTAAGCACTTACTTCCGGAGTTTTCACTGTGCTCACTATGCATGTATCCGGATCTCAAAATCAGGGCCAGACACAGGTGTCACAATGCACCACAAATGTTTTCTCTCATGGGAGTGAAAGTCTCCTCATGTCCACATCTAGAGACATGGAAAAACCATGATTTCCTTATAAGTAAAGGTCCAGTGAGGGCATCAAGAAAAAGTTATTGTAAATATATCACAAAATGGCTGCAAAAGAATTTATATAAATCAATTCACCCTGAATTTGCATTCTCTACGTGAAAAAATGATCACTCAGTTGTTTTCACGGTCTGTAAATGCGAAGAAATGGCTGCTTTAAATATAGACGTGTGCGCGCACACACCGCAATCACGTAATCACGTAACATCGTTGTTGCGTCATCGCGCATATCGCTGTGAGTTGCCAGCTGTATATTTCTCAGAGATAGTTGGGAAATGTAGTTCCAGTGCGGACATGCCCGCAGATTTCCAAAAATGTGTATACTTTAAAAAGAGTGTGGAAATGTAATTCCAAAATGGATCCACTTCTTTATTTTTTTGTTTTTTGGGAATATTTAGGGGGTAATTCATAGAATTCAGCGCACAAGTGGCGCACGCGGCTGGCGCACAGTGTGCGCGTGCGAATCCCTGCGCCAGCCGCGTGCGCTGAAATCCATTTCCGCGCACAGCGTATTCATGGATTCCAGCCACCAAAACCAGCCGTGGCGCACAGTGGCGCAGCGACCCTGCAGGAGCACCAGTTACGCCCCCAAGAACGCCTCCCGCGCAGGGAAAAGCCATCAACATACCCAATCCAGCGCAAAGGGCTGCGCTAACCCTGTACCAGCACAGCAAGCGGGCTACGTGTATCACTGGGGTGCGCGGGAAGTACCTCACGCGATTGGCCCCGTGCGAGCAGGGTACGCGTATTTCAGGGGTGCGCAGGAAGTTCCACACGCGATATCAGCAGGGTACGTGTATTTCAGGGTGCAGGGGAAGTTTTACACGCTATTCCAGCACAGTATGTGTATTTCAGGGGTGCCCGGGAAGTTCCACACGCGAATAGCCTGGGCGCGTGTATTTCAGGGGTGCGCGGGAAGTTCCACACGCGAATAGCCTGGGCGCGTGTATTTCAGGGGTGCGCGGGAAGTTCCACACGCGAATAGCCTGGGCGCGTGTATTTCAGGGGTGCGCTGGAATTTCCACACGCGAATAGCCTGGGCGCATGTATTTCAGGGGTTCGCGGGAAGTCCCACACGCGAATAGCCTGGGCGCGTGTATTTCAGGGGTGCGCGGGAAAGCCCACACGCGAATAGCCTGGGCGCGTGTATTTCAGGGGTGCGCGGGAAGTTCCACACGCGAATAGCCTGGGCGCGTTTTTTTTCAGGGGTGACCGGGAAGTTCCACACGCGAATAGCCTGGGAGCGTGTATTTCAGGGGTGCGCGGGAAGTTTTACACGCGAATAGCCTGGGCGCGTGTATTTCAGGGGTACGCGGGAAGTTTTACACGCGAATAGCCTGGGCGCGTGTATTTCAGGGGTGCGCGGGAAGTTTTACACGCGATTTCAGCAGGGTACGTGTATTTCAGGGGTGCCGGGGAGTCCTACATGTGATTTGACAGTGTGGGTCCTCCCAGGTGTTCCCTGTACACCCTCCACGGCCCCTGCAGGCAGCCCACACCACAGGGGACTACCCTGCATCCCTGGTCATGTCCCGCAGGCAGCCCACCCAACATGGGCATGCCCCCCAGCAAAGGCACATGTCTCCTTGAACTAATGAACACCAACTCATGTCCCCCACCATCCCCACCCCCAGCACTGTGGGGCACCTGCCAGCAGGCCCCCACCCATGTCCAACTCATGTCCCCCACCACCCCCACCCCCCAGCACTGTGGGGCACCTGCCAGCAGGCCCCCACCCATGTCCAACTCATGTCCCCACCACCCCCACCCCCCAGCACTGTGGGGCACCTGCCAGCAGGCCCCCACCCATGTCCAACTCATGTCCCCCACCACCCCCACCCCCCAGCACTGTGGGGCACCTGCCAGCAGGCCCCCACCCATGTCCAACTCATGTCCCCCACCACCCCCACCCCCCAGCACTGTGGGGCACCTGCCAGCAGGCCCCCACCCATGTCCAACTCATGTCCCCCACCACCCCCACCCCCCAGCATTGCGGGGCACCCTCCACCAGGCCCTCGCCCATGTCCCATCCATACCCCCCTGCACCTGGGTCCCCACAATCCCCAATCATGTCCGTAATGGCCATCCTCCCCTGCCAAAAGGCCCAACCAACTATCACATCCACCCACATATCAAAGGCAATTACATGTTACACACCCAATGTAAATAATGCAAATGAACACATGTCTGTCACACACAATGGCTGCAAGTGAATGTTAAAACACCCAACATGACATGCATGAAAGTAATGAGATGATACGACCCATTGAAGGATGAAAATAAAAATGTATTGAAAATCAACTAGAATGGAAATGAAATTAGAAAAACCACAAAGCAAAACAACAAAAAGAAGATGAATGTCCATGAAAAAAATCCAAAAAATCAAAAAATCCATAGAAGAACTATATACAAAACAATCCCGGGTCCATGAGCCCAACCAAATGAAACCTAACTATGTCAACTAACTAAAAACTGAACTATATACAAAAAAGTGGCGCATTGTCCAATCGCAACCAAATAAAAAAATAAATAATTCAAAGGAAACCTACCACTAACTGTATAACTATATACAATGGCAGCGGGCAAGTCCTGCGGCTCACTCTTTGATGTTGCCGGCCAGGGCATCATCGAACTCCATGTCGATGTCCAGGAGGCGGGACTCTGTCCTGGCCCCGAGGTCTCGCAGGGATAACCCCATGTTCACCTCAAACTCCCTGCGAGCTTCCTCGAGGCACTCGGCCCGCCTCAACGCCCGACGCATGGAGAACTCCGCCCTGACCATGGTGAGCCGCTCCTCTTCCGCCCGCTGCCGCTCCGCACCTATCCGCTGGACCAACTGCTCCCACACGGAAGACAATACCATCCCAGGGTTCTCCTGCCCTCCGGCCGATGCCTGCCCCTCTGATCTTGATGGCCCCGAGCCATGAGGCCTCCCACGTCGAGCCTGCTGCTGCCTCCGACGCCACTGCCTCTGCCAGCACGACGGCATCCAGGATGATGGAAACCACCGACGCCGTCGTGCACGTGCCCTGCCCGATGATGCCGTCACATCCTCCATCTGCTGGGGTCCAGTTGCTGTGTTGTCCACCCCTGCTGGACCTCTGACTCCCGACTGTGGCAGGGATGGGATCCCCACCGAGCTGGCTGCAATGGTCAGGGCAGGTCCACAGGGGGCCCTGTTGGCATCTGGGCCGGAAGACGGCAAGGAGAACGACTGGCGTATAGTCTCCACAGAGGAGGAGAGGGCCGCCAGATTGGCCGACACATGCTGGAAACCCCCGAACATGGCCGATCCCAATTGGGCCACGTCGGCACGGTGCTCTTCGTGATGACGTGCGTGGTCCTCCTGGGAAGCACGAATCACAGCCGTGCGCATCGCGACCCCAATCAGGACCTTCTCCACACGGCCAGGGGTCCCCTCGTCCGCAGGTGGAGGGGAGTCAGATGACATGGACATCCCCTCTACCTGCGGATGGGCCTGGGACGGGGCATCCCTGCTGGTGCAAGGTGGTGCACCCACAGGTTCAGGGACAGCGACATGCACAGGCCCCTCCACGGTGACCTGTGCTGTCTCCTGCCCCTGCCCCTGGACTGCACCACTTGCACCAGCAGGGATGCCCCCACCAGGCCCCATGTGCGCCTCAGTGGCGGCCTCCTCCTCCTCTGTGGAAACCACCAACCTGGATGGCTCCTCGCCGTCTACCGCCGTAGCAGGCCCCTGTGGGGGCTCACCCACCCCTTCCGCTGCAGCCGTGGGGGCATCCCCGCCGCCTTGCTCCACAGCGCCGTCTCCGCCCTCTCCTTCACTAGCCGCTGCGTAGAGGGAGACATAGAACACAAGCATCAGGGTACTGTACAATGGTCCCCTAGACAGGAAGCAATAGCAGATGAGTGCCACTGTCAAAGTACACTTCCATCATGTCACACCACAACACATGTGTCAGTCCAGGCAAAACACACACAGTGACAGTCATGGTGCGTGCCATGGACATTTCAATGCATGTCCAATGGACTCTCGAATCATACAATGTAATGGGACTCACATGCATCATGGGTCATGCCTATCACATGCACACACTTCACCTCAGTCACATCCATCTGGCCCCGTACACCCCAATCACAGTGCATACAAGGATGACTAGGCTGCATCAGTGAATCTGTACATTGTCACAGACATGTGTCATGCACATTGGCACTCACAAGTCACAGACACGCAGGTCAGGCACACAGACATGGATACCACATATGTATCTGGCATCAGCACCCATCCCTCACCCCCACCCATGTCCAGGAACAGAGACTGCCATGCTGTCTCTGCACAGGGCTCCCCATGTCGCATTCAAACACATGCAACAACCGTGCGGTTCACACATTACAGGTCGCACATGCATTCCCATGATGTCCCTGCACACATAAATGCGTACATGGCCTATGTCACACATGCAGGCAAGTATCAGACAACCAGCACACTGCAACATGCCCTGTCTCACAGAGCAATGCTTGGCCACTTACCGCTCAACTCCAGACGGGTCTCCCTCTCAAGGACCTGGGCGTGGAGCGCTGGGTGTGCGCGTTCCAGGACCCTCAACTGGATGGAACTCATGCGGCCCCGGCCTTCATGAGGGTCCTGGACCTCAAGTCCTCCCAGCGCTTCTTGACCTTCTGGATGGTGCGGGTTGCCACCCCCTCCGCGTTGATGGCAACCACACAGTCGGCCCAGATCCTATCCCGTCCTTCCCTGTTGGCGCGGGACGATCCGAAGAGGGCATCATACTGCCCCAGGACTTGCTCCACCAGGACCCCAACTTCGGTGGCAGTGAAGCTGGTGCCCCTCTGCCCCTCTGGCCGGGGGTTGCCACTGGGGTCAGATGTGGATGTGCCCGACATGGCAACCCCAGGGGCAGGAGTGGGTGGGCAACTGGGTCCTGGGGCTGGGCTGTGGAGCGATGTTATTCGAGTCGGGAGTCTTCTGTACCAGCAGGGGTGGACACAGCAACTGGACCCCTGCAGATGGCTGATGTGCAGGCACCAAATGGCAGGGCACGGTGGCAGCAGGCAGGCAGGCAGGCAGCAGCAGATGGCACGTGGGAGGCTGCTCGGGGCACTGGGGGGCAGTAATTCAGCCTTCTGGGCAGGAGTGTGGTCTTCCGTGTGTTTTCGCGTGGCCAGCTTGATACGGAGTGATTTGGCACGTGAAAATCCTGCACGTCAGCGTGAAAATCGAGGAAAGGCCCTTAGCACCTAAGCGCGTCAGCATGCGTACGCGATTTCATTGGACCAAAGGCCCTTACAGCGTAAGCGCGTCTGTGACGTTTTGCGCACGGGCGTTGCCCTGGCAGGGCTTGAAGATCCCGCGTGCCTTTATGTTCTGTACGTGCTTTTCGTGCGGTGCGTGTGTTTTCCATCCGTTGGGGTTCACACGCTATTACTTCACAGCGGGTGTTGGCTACGCGTTCTTCTACACGCAAGGCAGACGGTGAGTGGTACCCCGCTCCCCCAATCGCGTGAGTTACTTCAAGCGAACCCCTGAAATACACGTAGCCCGCTCCCCCAGGCCCGATCGCGTGAGAAACTTCACGCGAACCCCTGAAATACACGTAGCCCGCTCCCCCAGGCCCGATCGCGTGAAAAAGTTCACGCGAACCCCTGAAATACACGTAGCCCGCTCCCCCAGGCCCGATCGCGTGAGAAAGTTCAAGCGAACCCCTGAAATACACGTAGCCCGCTCCCCCAGGCCCGATCGTGTGAGAAAGTTCACACGAACCCCTGAAATACACGTAGCCCGCTCCCCCAGGCCCGATCGCGTGAGAAACTTCACGCGAACCCCTGAAATACACGTAGCCCGCTCCCCCAGGCCCGATCGCGTGAGAAAGTTCACGCGAACCCCTGAAATACACGTAACACGCTCCCCAAGGCCCGATCGCGTGAGACACTTCACGCGAACCCCTGAAATACACGTAGCACGCTCCCCCAGGCCCGATCGCGTGTGTAACTTCCCGCGCAACCCCGAAATACACGTGCCCCGCTCACACAGGCACTATTGCTGTATGTTGCCACTTTTGTAATGCGCAGGGACGCTACCGCCTGTCTTCGTGTGGCGGACGTGTTTGGGCTTGTGCGTGTCTTTCGCTGTGCGTGGCTTTGCCCTATTCGATTCCATGAATACGTGTGGTTCGGGTGCGTGTGGGCGTTCCGTCTGCTTCCCTGCAGTACATCCCCAGTTACGCCCTTGTTTTCGCGAGTTGTTCCCCATTCCGCGCGTTACGCCCCGTGTTCCGCCCACTTTCTAGTGTATGCGCAGAGGTTGTGCGCTTTCACTGTGTGCGTCGCGCACGTCTTTCGGGATGTTGCAGTGACGTGTGCGCCATGCACGGGTTTGGCGCACATCCCGCGGAAGACACTCGCAGGGACTTCCATGAATGCGCCTGCTTGCGCGTAGATTTTCGGCGCACGTTTGTTCCATGAATCGGCCCCTTAATGTGCTAACTGTAGGAAGCAAAAGGAAGTAACAACATTGTCAGATACCTCAAGCTTCAAAATGGGTCGATCTCCCTAGGTTTTTGCAGAGAACAAAATTATATAAAGTCCTCCCAGATCTCACTACATCATATTGGATCAAATATGGAGGATCATCTGTTTTACCAGCATTTTGATACTAATTTAGGTTCGCAATTTGACAAAAGTAAACGCCATATCTCAGGTGATGCTGTACCCTTAAGTTCTATAAATCGCAAATATGATAATTAGGGTCAACGAATGTAGTAAATTGCAATCAAGCTGTAAACATGAGTTCTATAAATCACAAATGTGGTAACTGAAGTCACAACTCTATAAACATCTGTTTTAGGCATAAGTTCTCCAACTAACATATTTGATAGTTACAGTCACAATTTGCATACAATATAATTATGTGGCCAATATCGAAAAACAAGCAGGGAATGGCATTGTTCAATGAAAACCAGTATGACTCTATATACAATGAGTGAACAGGGATTCATTATTTCCTCTATCTTCACAAAACTCGTATATCCTCATAGTTAACAATGATGATGACTGGCGTCAAGTTCATTGCGCACCATAATTCCTCAATCGTCACTAACGAGTTGATTGATCACGCAAGTATATCCCATCTAGGCATTATGCCATTCAATGTTTTCATTAAGGCAATAAATATGACTCTTAGTCAGAAAAATTAATTTCTGTTCCAGACTCAATAATTTATTGTTAATTTGTTCCTGTGTTTTTCCTTTCACATGCTTCAAGATGGTCCAATTAAAGTCATTGCACTTATGATTTCTTTCCAAGAAATGTTTTACTAGTGGTGCTTGATCTACTTTTTTTGTTTTGATTAATTAAGTTGAAATAAATCAACTTTTCAATCATTTATCGTAAAACAATTAAAAAGGAAACTCACAGAAAGTGAGAGCATTTTTGTTTTTAAACATTGTACATAAATCATAAAGTCATAAGTTTAACATTTAGTAACATCAATTCTGTTGACACATTTAATTTCACTGTTTGTCATAAGTCATTAGGTTTTCCAATGTTCTCATGAAGGTTAGAGCACCTATGGGTTTGAATGGCCACACATAATCATCAACCACAACATTTTGGGAGTTATTTCTCTATAATCTATAACAGCTGGTCTCAAGTACCAAGATCGTTCATCACATAGGGCTTTACATTCAACTAACAAGTGACGCAAGGTCTCTATTTGTGTTTCAGTTTTACAATAACGACAAAATTGTTTGTGTGGCAAGGTGACCTTACCCCTGGCTAATAACCCGCGGGTTGGCCACAGATTCAACCTCAGCCTTAAGAACTCTGATCGATGTTGCATTGATGGACATTTGATTAAATAAGGTTCATGTGTGCTGCATTTGTTATGTATTAAGATTGCCCTGTCAAAATCACGATATAAGAGACACGTGGCTCTGTATCTTGCCCAGTCCCATTAAACTATTTAGTTTTTACATAAGTGGGGTTCTGGATGAGGGTCTCAATAGATACATCAGCATAGGCTAAGGCAATTATAACTTCTTGGCGCCACTTGCGTGCAAAATCATCTTCAGATGAAAGAATGTAATGTGCGAGAGTGTCCATGACCATGTTGAATTTATTGCCTAGAAGACATTTTCTACGTAATGCTACCAGTTGCCGTAAGTAACGAGCATAAAGCGATGTTAAACCCAGCTCATTATGAATCAGGGCAATAGGTGAACATCCAGGCAACCCAAGAGTTTTTCTCAAAAATGTTGACTCAAATTTACACCATATGGTTTCCGATAGAATAGGCAAAGTTTCAGAGCCGTATAAAAGTATTGGGTTCACTTTTTGCCGAAAGTAAGTAAAGGCAGGCTGGATAGAAAATGTACCAAATTTCGCTTGAATGATGCCTGTCTGAGAGATGGTCATATCAAGTTTGTTCTTCAAGTTAGTAATTTAAGCATCATTACGAGCAGCACAAATTATGACTCCCAAATACGTGTATTGGTGAACGCACTCTAAGCTTTCTTTTTGTACTACCCATTTGGTCATAGTGTTGGGGTTGAACACCATAACTTTTGTTTTGTCTAAATTTATTGTCAGAGCATTTTCTTGTACATAAGTAGAAAGGGCATCTAAAAGATTATGGAGCCCGACCGGTGTTTTGGATATTAATACCAAATCATAGGTATACAGTAATGCCGGGATATTTTTAGTAGCTAGGTTAGGAGCGTCTGACAAGATATAGCTAAAGCTTCTACAAATGTCTGCTATTAAGGAACTAAACAATGCAGAAGCAAGAATGCACCCTTGCTGCAATCCTCTATAGGTCTTAATAGATGTTGTCAGCAAACCTTCTAAATATAATCTAATTTGGTTACTGGTGTTGATATAGAGTGCATTAATGAGTGCAACAATATACGGTGGGCATTTTTCAAGAACTCATTTTTTCATCAATAATTCACGTGAAACTGAATCAAACGCAGCGCACATATCAACAAATACCAAATACAAGGATTGCCTGATGCTTTGATGATGTTTTACATAGATGTTAATGCTGGCAGATTTACTAAGGTCCCCAACCCTGTTTGACATGGATCGCGCTTGGAATACTCAGAGACCCATTTGCTGAACTCTCTTAGAATGAATCTTGCGAAAATCTTGCGAGGGTCATCCAAAAGGGCAATCGGCCTGTAATTAGATGGGCAGGATCGATTGCCCTTTTTTGAATATTGGTACGATAACAGACTTCTGCCATGAATCAGGAATAGTGCTAGACTTGAGGACCTGGGCAAAGACATTGTACAGAATTCTCTCCCAAATCTATGGGTGTTGTTTGAACATATGGTTAGTTAACCTATCAGGCCCAGGAGCTCTGGTTCTGCTTGACTTATAAACTGCAGAATGTCTTCTTACTGTATCTGCAAGGAATCTGCATCAAATGTATGTGTAATTAGGATTGGTTCATCCAAATTAGGCCTAGCATACAATGTTGTGTAGTACAAAACCCAGTCAGCTTCCAAAACTCCATATAGTTGTACTGGTAGTTAACTTGCATGATTTGCTATGTTAAGTAAGGCTCAATTTTGAGTTATGTTTTTAGATCTGATTGCAGTCAGCATGGCTTCTCCATCACCTTGTTGGAGCCACGCTTTATGCGCCTTGATCCAGCTTCTATATTTGTTTTTCAAAGACTTGATGACTTTATTTAGATCTTACATGAGACGGTAATAGCAATGCCAATTTTTTTTGTTTACAAAAACAAGCTCTCCGCTCTTGGACTTTTTTGTCGAAAACATGCCTGGGTGCACAATAATTATGTGTGTTGGTACTTGAAGATAACTTGTATATCTGTACGGACAGGGAATAGGTTTCACCTGTCCAGCCCACAAGTTTACTGGCTTTCAAAATATCACTATTAAGTCTTTGTAAAAGTGATGTGTTCCATCGGAACCGAGTTCTAGAGTTATTAACTATCAACCTGGGTGTATATCCAAAAGTATCCACACCCCGACTCACACCATTAGCACACCAATGGGCAGTGAGCAAGTTGTGATCGCTATGAGATTGTTGTACTATCTCACATTTAGTTATCAGGTGGAAAGTGTTACCATCAACATATATATATAGTCAATTATTGATTTACTAGACCCCCTCTGTCAAGTGTGTTTAGCTGGCATGTCACTTTCAAAGAAGCCATTCAACATTAGTAAGTTGCGGTTTTGCATAAGATTTTCCCATTTAACACATGCTCTATTTTTTCTAGCAGTCACCTTAGATAGACAATGCAATTTTAGGTCTCCCACAATCAAAATGTTCGTTACTTCATGGGCTAACACGGCAACGTTTGACAATTCTTCCACATCGTTAAACAATTTCACATCAGCCAGACCCACTGGCTTATGGTAGACATTGATCAAATAAATTATACCAGAAGGATATGTAATTTTGACTATTTGTAGGAAAGGATTAGGTACTACCCAAGGGAGTATATGAAGTCCCGAGCCACATTTGACAGCCACCAACATCCCTTTGCCTTCTTAATAGCAGGTGATAATAAAATGTCGTAATCATTCCACAGGGGTGTGTTAGTGAGCCACGTTTCTTGTAATGCTATTATGTTATAAGCCAACAACTTTGTGCAATCATTTAATAAATGTAAGTGGCCACAGGTATTCCAGCTAGCAATGGAAATGTCAATTTGATGAGACCCACACCCCAGTTATGAGGGAATATAGTGATTTGTTTGAACTTGAGTACTTCTACGCAACCTACCACTTAAGAATTTCTCAAATTGGGGCTCATCATTGCCGTTATATAAGTTCATCGCCAGTACCTGACCAGAAGTTATACATTTACCACCAACCCATGATTTTTTACCATTTCCATAATTTTCTGGGTCAATGGCCAACAAAAACCCTAATGCAGACCATTGAAATATCTTCAGAGTAGTCAAACAAACATGTAGATTGATATAAACTTATCTCAACATCCTGTGTGCCTGCCACTCTAGGAGATACAGGGTTTGCAGGAAGATTTGCATCATCATGACTTCCAGAAATGTTATCTGACGGGACTTGGTTGCTAGAGGGGATACGTTTGAATCCGTTAAGGCTGTCACACGTTTTCAAATGGTCAACCAGATTAAGATTAGGTCAGGGTGGATGCAATTTAGTAACAATTGGTTCTTGTGAGATTAAATTCACTAGTGGAGTAACGTTAGGCTCGTCATCAGGAATAGTCCTTATCTGAGTATCAGAAATGGTAACATTACATATGGGGACATCCCTGTTTTGTGCGCATACATGACCAACTGTCTCATTATTGTGATTTGTATTTGCAGCAAATTCTGTTGGCACACGTAGTGTGCAAAACTCACGTATGTCTGAAATAGCCATTCTTTTTTCAGGTATCAAAAGCGGATGTCCACTGATTTTCCATTTGATGCCGATGGAAGGTGACGGTCTTGGAGGTGAAAGTTGCAGCATTGCGGAAGCATGTGTCACCATAACACGGTGCTGCAAACCAGTTTTTAAAGAGTAACATATGCCTTTTTCCAACATGTTATGGGTCTAAACATCTAACAGCCTCATCCAACTAAATGTTGGAACAATCGTTGCCTAACGGGGAAGGGAATAGAAAAAAGCTGAAGTTGCGCTGCATCACGCTCTATGCTGTTCAGCTGAACAGCTTAACAGCGTAAAAGCAACTGCCAAGCAACTTGCAGAAGCGCGCGGCTGCCCTTTTTGTAGGCATATTTGTCAGGCAAACGTATTTTGGTGGCCGTGGGCCAACCGTCTCATGCACGATATGATAGACATATAGGTTACCGAGTTTAGCAATGAACGACTATTTTGATGTAACAAGGATCGCCATTTTCTTTTCTAACAATTGCTCATTGCTTTCTGTTCTTATTGCTTCGCAGCACATTTTCTGCTTACACTGCTCGACTGTTAAACATTGTTGACTGAACGTGAAGGGACAAGGCCACAGGGCCGCAAGGCCAACAAGAGTTCATTGAAACACAACGTAGGCAGCGCCAGGAAGGAATGCCCGGCTCCCTCCCGGATGTAGCCTTGAAGCAGAGCTGCAGGACATTTAATCATTTCACAGCTGCCAGCCAGTCTTGTTATATGGTAGAATATGTTAGAATAAAGCAGCTAAAAGCTTGAATTATGCTCTTCTTACGGCCCCCCTTTTACTGAGCCCTGTAGAGCGTGTCGGCTCCCAGGACACGAATAGCACCTCATAGATAGCAAGTTCTGGAATGTGACTCTCCCCCCGTATGTAGCTTGCTTCCAAGAACAGAAGCACTGTGTTCTGTTGAACAACTAAAAGATGCCTCCGCACTTGCAAATTGCATATTGTTACTATAATAGATATTTGAAGTTGTCATAATTGTCGAAAGTGTCCATCATCACACCGAATTCAAAGAAACCCAATAAAGGGGGGTGTTAAACATGTCATAGCTGATTGTATGATATGCATTTTGTATATATGTAACTGATGTACATAATTCACTCTCTTGCGTCCCTCGAAGTCTAGAGATACACGTCGCGGGGCGTGAGACCGAGTTGGCCAACTGAGACTATTTGCTTTGCAATAAACCCTAGCTTTGGGAATACAACCTTGTGTCTGGCGTATCTATTGTGTATGGTGACTTGCCTTGTTTCCATAGACGTAAGGGACCCCTAGGGGCCCCTTTCAAGATGGCGCCCGAATAGGGACCCCCCCACTTGTTCCATCTCATACGTTGTAATTGAGTCAACGCGGAGAACAGCGAGGACGGGACGATCGAGTCGGGATCAAGAGGTGTTCGGGGCGCCCTGTAGAAATGATGAGAGATTCCTTTGCAGATCTGCACACATCTGATCCCTGATCGACGTACCCGGCTAGAGAACAAGGAGGCGGGGGTTCCAAAACAAGGCAGAAGCCAAGAAACGCAGACACAACATCATTGGTTGTGTCAGTATACAGACGACTTGTGTCCGGAAGGACAAATTGATTTATCATGTGAGTCATTCCCCGATCCAAAGTAATCCTGATATTGGTTGAGAGTTGACTTTGCAAAATGAAACGCCCTAGGTAAGGTTGATTAACCAGGGGGAAGGTTGAAACATGCCTGGGGTATTGTCCCCCCTAGCAGGGTTTTTCCGCTGTGGTAGACAATCTTTGGAAGATGGCCAAATCGCACCACCTGGGGGAACGCTGGCATATGAGATGTATGTGAAGTATGGAGTGGGAGCAATAATATTCTGTGAGACTTGGCATAGGCAAACCAGAAAGCGATCAGTGGCCGATTAATGGTAGTTTTGAGATAGCGAGAATAGATAACTTGGAAAGGGTGTTGATAAGAAAGAAAGCGGGTCCTGCAGCATTTGATATCATTAAGGACTGGAGAAGGGAAGCAATGCTCCGATTTAGAAGTAGAGTGAAGCATGCGCGCAGGCATAAATCGAAAGGTGAAGTAGTGGAAGAGGAGGAGTGGACTGAGAGTCTAAGGAGTTCAGGTAGACGTGACAGTTGAATATAGAAAAAATATACCCACAATGAGAATTGCACATAGCAGATGAATTGATAGAAAACATATTGATCCATACAAAACAAGGCCCAAGATCAGAAAACTCTCCCTCCCGCAGCTCAAGCCCTCCCACAGCCACATACCGTGCATGTAACACTTCCTATTAGCCAACCAGGCTTACAGCAGACACTCCCTACTTCTGTTGTCCCATCCGCACCTCCCGCCTTAGATACAGACTCGGTACTGTCCGTCCCTCCCGGGGGTGAAATTGAAACCACGGGGGCGAGAGGCGGGACTGAACAAAGTAGATGCACAAGGGTAACTTGCAGTGCGATCAGCAAAGAAAGGAAGGTGGAATTACAGCAACAGGCAGAAATGTATATAGATGGGAATGTTGGAACGACAACATTGGCTTCGATATATATGACTTCCGAAGAAGCAACGAAAGACAGGTAGTGTTGGAATGCATGGGTGAATATTTGGGGAGAGATGGAAACAGTTAATTGGGAAATTATCACTGCAGCGATTGTTAGATTTGAATGCCTTAGCACGCTGTAGAGACAGGGATGAAGAAGTGAGAGAACATGCATATAGACTTTTTGAACTTAAAAATGAATTAGATAATGATTATGCCGAAATGTTTACTGCACCTGGGTACAGGGGTAAGGATATCGGGAGACATAGGAAGGGAATGCAGGGGTCACATAATGAACATCAGCAGTTACCATCGCCGGGGCAGAAGGCGATGGTGGACGGATTATCATTGTTAAAAGAGGTGGGGGAAGACTTAAAAGCATGCCTACTGAAAACACAGGTGCTACTACAGCAAGTAGCAGGACATAATAGAGGGAGAGGGAATGCACCAGGAAGGAGTAATTCGAATATGCATGGGGGGGCCAGTGGGACCAAATCAGCTTGTTGTAAGGAGGAAAGACACTGGCGAGCGCAATGTCCACATCTGCAGAATAGAAATGGGTCTGGTCAGAGGAGACAGCACCGAGGGCACCAAGGAGCGAATGGACCAAATAGGAATAGTATGCAGCAGCATCACAATAATGGAGGTAATCAAAACCAAGCCCAAAACCAAAGTGCCCCTAACCAGAGTCAGGGACAGCAAAACCAACAGTATGGAAACCAGAGTGGGGGAAATAGAGGGAAGAGTGGGAAAGTTTTCGATACACAGCCAAACACGTATTACAGTAATAGTAATGATTACACATCGGACAATGTGTTATTTCCCCAATAGGACAGCCCAGGACAGGGGTCGGAACCAGTGTCTATTCCCGTGAATCAGAGAGGACCCTACGTAGAAATGAGAGTCGGGAATGAGGAGCACCGCTTCCTTGTAGATACAGGAGCGCAAAAGTGTTCAATAGACCATCACTTGGTTCCGAATATACCACTGTCAGGGCAAAAGAATGTTTCCATAGGGTTTGCAGGTACACCAGTCATAAACCCAGTGTCCCAACCAGTCCCAGTTACTATAGGACCATTCACTGAACATTGTCCTTTCCTTTTAACAGATAATTGTGGGGAGAACCTGTTGGGATTAAATTTGTTGAAAAAGTTAGGTTCCGTTATACATTGCACGGCAGACGGGGTGTTCCCAACGATTTGGCCACAAGATGCCCCTGTGTCAGAATTCATGTCTGAAACTTTACCAGGAGAACTAAGTAAAGTGCCAACCTGTATATGGGCAATGCATGATAATGATGTAGGATGCTTGAAAATAGAGCCAGTAAAGATCATTTTGAAAGAGGGTGTTACACTACCGCGAATTCCCCAATACAGAATTTCGGCTGAAGGTGAAAAAGGATTGAAGAATATTGTTACAGATTTGGTGAAATAAGGGGTGATTGAAGAAATTATAGGCAGTACATGCAACAGCCTGTTTCATAAATGATTTGCGCGCGGTAAACAAAGTAGTAGATCCACAATTTCCTTTAGTGCCAGATGTCACTACAATATTGACAATGATACCTGTCTCAGCAGAATACTTTAGTGTAGTTGATCTAAAAAAATGCGTTCTTTAGCATTCCGGTGGACAAGGACAGCAGATATTTGTTCACGTTCACATTAGGAGGACGATCATTTACATTCATGCGGATTCCGCAAGGTTACACGGAAAGTCTGAGTATTTACAGTAGAGCATTGAAAGAGCAGCTAGCCATACTAGAATTACCAGTGGGTTGCGTACTCTTGCAATACATATACAATCTATTGTTAGCTGCTGACACAGAGGAGATTTGTAAAGAAGGCACAGTAGTACGACTGTCACACCTAGTGGCACATGGCCATAAAGCTAGTTTGAAGAAGTTTCAATATAATCGAAAGGAGGTAGCTTATTTGGGCTACCTACTTTCGAGCGAAAGAAGGGAGAAGGCTAACGCCAGAACGAATAGAAAGTATATCTTGTATGCCTATTCCAAAGACACAGAAAGGAGTCAGAGCCATAATAGGCATGGCTTTATATTACCGACAATGGATCGGTAATTTTGCGTTAATTGTGAAACCGATGGTGAATTTGACTAAGAAGGATGCGGTTATGCCTTTACAGTGGGATGAGGAATGTCAGAGATCATTTGATCAATTGAAAACTGCATTATGTTCTGCTCCAGTTTTGGGCACACCAAATTATGAAAAGGTTTTTAGAATGTTTGTGTGTGAAAGTGAAGGATGTGCATTGGCGGTTTTGACACAGGAACAAGGTGGAAGAAATAGGCTGTGCGGCTATTTTTCTTCTGCACTGGAACCTGTAGCGCGCGCACTACCACGATGTTTGCGATCTGTCGCGGCGGCTGCTGCATCAGTGAAACAAATGGAAGGGATGGTATTGGGGCATACTTTAATTCTGATGGTGCCACATGCCATAGACGTTCTATTAAATAGGACACAGACGCAACACCTCACCTCTGCTAGATTGACAAGATATGAGATTATCTTGTTTGCGCCCCATATCCAAATTATGAGGTGTAGCGTTTTGAATCCTGCAGAATTAATGCCACTGCCCATAAAAGAAATTGGTGACAATGAATCACCTCCCATGATTGCTTAATGGTCACTGAGGAAGAAACAAAGGGGAGAGTTGATTTAAGTGATACCCCTCAGAAAGAGCCAGATGGAGAGTTATTTTGTGACAGCTCTTGTTTTAAATTACCTGATGGCACGACAACTGCCGCCTACGCTATCACTATCCTAGAGAACGTTGTAGAAAGCAAAAGAATCCCCTACAACTCGGCACAAGCCACAGAGATAATAGCATTGACCAGAGCCTGCGAGATTTCTGAAAATTTGAATGCGAATATATATACTGATAGTCAGTATGCTTTCGGGGTGGTTCATAACTTTGGTCGACTCTGGGCTGAGAGAGGTTTTTTGACATCACATGGTGCCAGAATTCAACATGGCCCTTTGATTGTACGATTGCTGTCTGCACTCACGTTTCCAAAACGCCTAGCAATAGTGAAATGCGAGGCACACAAGAAGGTAACATGCAAAGTAGGAGAGGGAAACGCATTTGCAGACAGAATTGCGAAACAAACTGCCACTGATTTAAATACTAAAATGATGACAGTCCAGACTGGGGAAGTACCCGGTATGATAGAAAATGGAATTGCTACTGTGAAAGAAATGCAGGCCGAAGCCACGGCCGATGAAATACAAGGGTGGGCAGAGGGCTCTGCTGAGCTAGATCTGGAGGGTTGTTGGGTGGATAGGGGAATTAGAAACTGGATGTTGCCAAATTCTTATGTGACTGCAATGGTCACAATGGCCCACAGCCCTACTCACATCTGTGTGAAAAAGATAATACAGCACCTATCCACAGTATGGCAGAATGTAAACATAAAGAAGAATGCAGAGAGGTTGGTGCAGAACTGTATCACGTGTTTACAACACAATGTAGGAAAGGGAAAAGTGACTCCGGTAGGCAGTTTTGGCCCGCCCTCTATGCCTTTTGAGGTCATCCATTTTGATTTCATAGAGATGGAGAGATGCCAAAACTTGAAATATGTCTTAGTGGTGATTTGTGCATTCAGCAAGTGGGTGGAGGCATATCCCTTAAAAGATTGCACAGCAATGAGCACGGCAAAAGTAATGCTTAAAGAATACTTTTCCCGTTTTGGCCTGCCCCATGTCCTATGGTCAGATAATGGTCCACATTTTGTGGGCGCAGTGTTGTTACAGATATATGCGGGTCTTCAGATTGATAAGAGATTCCATAGTTCAAGGCGTCCGAGTTCGGCCGGTCTTGTGGAGAGGCACAACGGGATTCTCAAGTCAAAAATAAGCAAGATATGTGCAGGAAGCAAGTTGAGTTGGGTGGATGCATTACCAATAGCGCTATTATGCATGCGTACGTCTGTACAGGCTAAAACTGGGCTCTCCCCGTACAAAATCGTAATGGGGAGGCCGGCAAATGTTTGGTGCGCACCTCAGCCAAAACAACTTAGCGAGGTAGAACATCCTGTTCTTAGAACTTATTGTGGCCTTTTAATGCAGAAATTGCGTTTGATTCATCAGCAGGTGCAGGAGGCTTTACCAGTGAGATATACCGGTCAGGGGCACGCGCTGAAGCCAGGCGACTGGGTGCTGCTAAAATTTTTTGAAAGAATTTCATCGTTAGCACCCAGGTGGCGCGGCCCCTATCAAGTACTCTTGGCAATGCAGACGGCGATACGGGTGGATGGACAGAAGTCGTGGATCCATTGTGGAAACATAAAAATTAATATGAGGCTGGGAAGCCCAAAAGAAACACACCAACACAGGTTACAAAGGACATACAAGTGCTTTATTTAAAAGCTACAACAGTTACCAAAGTCAATTGACAAACGGATAGCTATTCGGCTCTCAGAGTAACGTAACGAACTTCAGCGAGGGTTCTATGCATTAGTAGAGAGGCCGTACATTGGAATACTTGGGTCTTTTATATGATTTGTCCAGCCCTTGGCCAACCCTCTCGCGGGTTAACCATTCTTGGGATCAGGCCTAGGGTTCCTTGCCAGGTCAATCCTATAATTTATGCATTTTGATCTGCTTCGCTGATATAGTTGTACATTTACACATAGGTCAGCAATAGGACAAGGTCTCAGTTCGCGACCCCAACAAGTGGCCTGCAGGCATATTAATTATTCATGTGTGCGGAGGTCACAACGGCCAGAATCTTACTCAGAATGTCATTCAGCCTCCATTTTGATGTTCAGGGTGACTTCCACATTACAAGAGGACCTAAAATGGCAGCTAAATCCAAGATGGCGACTTACATTACTTTCTCTAAGGTCAAGACCTTGCCACGGAGTCTATTCGCATGATATTTTAGACAACTTGGCGTAGGCCAATACACATATAATTGCTGCGATAGGAGGAATAATATTATTTCGATTCCGACAGACCCTCCTTTTGGCCTATGCCAAGTGCTAATATCATTTCTAATACTTTTGCAAATAACTCCATGCATTGTCATCCATACATCCCGAATCATTGTCTGTAATGTCTATAGCCATTAGGTCGTTCATCAGAACCTCTTGTAACACAAACTCTTTAGATGCTGTATCTGGGGCATACATTCTGTGCCCTACTGTGCTCACTACTTCAGCACAACATCCCCCTAGCATTACACATATACGCGGTAGACATTGAAAACAGCAACAAAGGAATAGCAGGATCCCCAAAATAACCAGAATGACAGAAAGCACCTTCCAACCCCAAGATCGTAAAGAATCCCAAAACCAGGCGCTAATATTCCAATCTCCTACAGGAATATGCACTTCAGAACTAAGGATATGCAAGTTCTGTATTGCTTTAAAAATTGTCTGCGAGGAATCTGGTACAAAAACACAACAAGCGGACCCCACCAATTTGCATACTCCACCTCGTTCTTCCAGAATGACATCTAATGCCATCCGATTTTGGAGTGCTACCAATCTTATTGCTTTTTGTTCTAGTGTCATATTGTAGAGTATGTCTGTGGTCCGGTTGATGGTTCTCTCCAGTACCCTTGATAGTGCCCTAATGTTCTCAGAGTTCGCTATCTGTCCCCAAAAGGGCACAACTGATTTTGCTATATCTCCCAATACTTGCCCAGGGGTATCTCCGTTCTCGTCCCGCCGTGGGCGAGCCTTAGAAACCTCCAATGTACTAGCTACAAATACCCCAGGTAACAGGATTCCTAAATAACAGGTTCCCTGCCAATCCTTGGGCAACCAGGGGAATGCTGAACTACCACAAACAAAATAAACAGGCCCCCCTACATACAGAGGCCTGTTTTCTCCAGTCAAATTTACAATGTTCATACAACCTTCAAATTCTCCCATTGGCCGAGTGCCATTTCTTTGTACACAAAAGGGGACTGAATCAAGGCTATGATTTATAGAGTAGGAAGGAGGCATAGCGTCCTTATTGCCTATCAGAGCCATTTTAAAGGAAATTAGAGTTTGAAAGGGAAGAGATAGTTTATCAGACGGCCTAATAGAAGCAACATTAGGTTTACTTCTATTTGCAAAAAAGCGAGCATCCCAGGGGAGTTAATTCACCTTTCTCAAAATCATTCAAATTAGTTCCGTCAAAGTTCCCTGAGATGCTATCATTCCAACGGCCAAAGAATAGTGCTCTAAGAGAGGCATAGCAAGCAGTCATTAAAGGTAAAGGGTGAATATACCATCCTAGCCCCTTGTTCCCATGTTGCGGTAAATGAGTGCGAATCCAACAATTACTCTTATTAAAAATGGCATGCGTTGCATTCATTACTATCATTAAAGTGTTATTATGATACTTTTGTCTATGTTGGGAGTCTCTAGGGGACAGAGTGTGAAGGTGTACAGAGGGAGTCAAAGCAGTAGGTACAATCTCAATTGGCAGTAGAGGTTTTAGAGGGTAAATTTCTTCGAAGTACCAAAGTCCTACAGCAGTAATCGCACAAATACCAATTATCATTAACACAATACAGCAATACGTTTTCGGGGCCCAGGCTCATTGGTCGTTGTCCGAGTTGGTCACCCCCCTATTCACAAGTCCAGTGCGGGGAGCAGCGGTGGAGGTGGCAGGCATTGCAGTTTCTCAATCGACGACCCCAATGTTTGTTGCTGGCGACACTACGGTCGCGCGACTTCTTAGTCCTTCCCAACCCTAGCCAGCAGAATCCCTTTTTTGCTCCTTTTGTTCGAAAGGAACTTTCTTATACAAAAGAAAACTTTCAATGACTTCTCCTTTCCAAATGCACGGAAAGACCCGTGCGTAGTTCTATTTTCTTCGTCGAAGGTTGTACCTGGTGGTACCCAAAACTGTTTGATCCGAAAATAAGGTGTTGTCACTTCCTGAGGGAAGCGGTGTATCGGAGGCGACGGAAGTCGCAGAACTTAAAACAGTGTTTTCCGGAAGTGATTTTTCAAAAGAGTGCGGAGACGAAATGGACTGTTCCCCAAGCTCCATGGGCTCAGAGAAATTCTCCGACGCACTCACAGCGCTGTTTGCTACTCCAAGATCAGAGATTGTAGCATCAGCGAGGGGTTCTGCTTCTTCTGTAACGTGTGGCGTCGGGTGAGGAAGTTTCTTGACATGCGTCGCGTGGATCCAGTGTTTTTTCCCAGCCACCCGCACTGCTGTCCGGGTGACCAACAGCACCTGGTGGGGTCCCTTCCAGCGAGGAGCGAGACAGGAAGACCTTTCGTAGGCCTTCACTAGGACCCAACTTCCAGGCTGAATATCGTGTCCTGGGCCCGTGAACCGTACAGGTAAAGCCGAGTAAACCTGATGATAAATGAAATACAGGTTTTTAGTCAACTGGTTGCAGTAGTCTACAAGCAATACATTTTCCACCTCCCTCAGGGCTTTAGGCTTTGGCAGACCCCAAATGTTAGCAGGTCTCCCCATCACTACCTCAAATGGAGAAAGCCCAGTCTTAGTTTGAGGTGTGGTACGCATGGCTAATAATGCAATAGGTAATGCATCTGGCCATTTCAGATTGGTATCGCCACATGTTTTTGCAAGCTTATTCTTTAAGATACCATTATGTCTTTCTACCAACCCAGCACTTTCAGGGTGTCTGGCTGAGTGAAATCGTTTCTCAATATGTAACGCTGTGCATATCTGCAAAATTACTGCTGCAACAAAATGGGGACCATTGTCCGACCAAATTACCCTTGGGAGCCCAAATCGAGGAAAGAATTCTTTTACCATAGTCTTTGCAGTGGTCATGGCAGTAGCATCTTTAATGGGGGAAAGCCTCGACCCATTTACTAAAAGCACAAATAATTACAAGAACATATTTTAGATTGTTACACCGTTCCATCTCAATAAAATCAAAGTGGATGACCTCGAAGGGAACAGAAGGGGGCCCAAAACTTCCCCTTGGAGTTACTGTCCCCTTCCCCACATTGTGCTGTAAGCAAATCATACAGTTTGGAACGTATCGTTGTGCAGTCTTCAGAATTTTGTTATTCACCCAAACTTGTTCTAACATTTTCATGATCTGCTGAGCACACACATGTGTAGGACCGTGTGCCATCGTAACCATTGCCAGTACATATGAATCAGGGAGCAACCATTTTCCTTCAGATGTATCCACCCAACACCCCTCATCATCTAGTTTCCCCATTCCTTCGGCCCACCTTTTAGACTCTTCTATTGTGGCATCAGTTTGAATATCTCGCACAGACCCAATACCTTCATCCATTACATAGGCATATTTTGTTTCCCTTAGAGCATACATGTCCGTGCTAAGGTCTGTGGCCGTTTGCCTGGCTATCAGGTCAGCGAAAGCGTTCCCTTTTCCCACATCATCTATGACCTTACGATGTGCTGCACATTTCATGATCACTAACTGCCTAGGAAGCGAGAGTGCCGAGAGCAATTGCACTATCAGGGGCCATGCTGGATCTTGGTCCCATGTGAGGTCAGGAACCCTCTTTCCGACCAGAGCCTCCCGAAGTTATGAGCCACCCCAAAGGCGTACTGGCTATCAGTATATAAATTTACTATACGCCCTTCGGAGAGTTCACAAGCTCGGGTCAACGCTATAATCTCTGCGGCCTGCGTGGAGTTATACGAAATTCTCTTAGTTTCAACAACTGTACTCAACGTAGTAACTGCGTAAACAGCTGTAGATATACCATCTGAAAGTTTGAAGCAGGCGCCATCACAAAACAGCTCCCCTTCTGCATTGTCCAAAGGAGTATCTATAAGATCTATCCTGCCCTTCGTTTCCTGTTCAGTGGTATACAGGCAGTTATGTAATTCTTCGTCACCGCAAACAGTGTTTTGCGGGAAGGGTAAGAGTTCAGCCGGATTAAGAACACAACACCTCTTAATTTGAATGTGAGGGGCAAACAGAATTAATTCATACCTTGTTAGCCGTGCAGAGGTGAGGTGTTGCGTTTGGGTTTTGTTCAATAGGATATCTACAGAGTGAGGTACCATCAAAATCAAATCATGGCCTAGGACCATTCCCTCACTCTGTTTTACAGACGCGGCAGCAGCAGCGACGGCTCGCAAACATCTTGGCAAAGCGCATGCGACAGGATCAAGGGCAGAGGAGTAGTAGCCGCACGGCCTATTCTTCCCTCCATGTTCCTGTGTTAACACAGCCAAAGCACATCCATCATATTCATGCACAAACAACACAAAGGCCTTGTCATAATTTGGAGTACCCAGAACCGGTGCAGAGCATAACGCGGTTTTGAGAAGCTCAAATGATCGTTGATGTTCCGATTTCCATGGCAGTGGCAGAGAAATGCCCTTCTTCGTCAAAGCCAACATCGGTTTTATCACTAGTGAAAAGTTCACAGTAAGAAGCCATACCTATTAAGGCTCTGACTTCCTTCTGTGTATTTGGAACAGACATGCCAGAAATGTGTTTTATTCTTTCAGGTGTCAATCTTCTCCCCTCCTTTGACAGGAGGTAGCCTAAATAGGCGACCTCCTGACAACAATATTGAAATTTTTTGAGCGAAGCTTTATGACCATTTTTAGCTAGATGGACAAGCAACAGTACAGTGCCTTCTTTACAAGCACTTTCAGAATCTGCAGCCAAAAGCAAATCATCGACATACTGAAGCAGTGTACAAGTAGATGGCAATTCAAGGGTGTCGAGCTGCTCTTTCAAAGCTCTACTATAAATACTTGGACTTTCAGTATACCCTTGAGGTGCCTGAGTAAATGTAAATGAACGTCCCCCCAAGGTGAACGCAAACAAATATCTACTCTCCTTATGTATAGGAATGCTAAAGAAAGCATGTTTTAAATCCACAACGCTGAAGTGCGTAGCCGTAGCAGGGATCATTGTCAGTATCGTTGTTACATCAGGCACAATTGGAAATTGTGGGGCGACAACTCTGTTAATAGCACGAAGATCAATTATGAACCGGTATGGGATTGCATTGTCGCCTTTCTTGTATACAGGCAAAATCGGACTGTTACATAAACTACCTGCAATCTCCTCGATCACCCCACGATGCACAAAATCGGAGACAATGCATTTCAAAGCACGCTCGCCCTCAACTGATATTTTATACTGCAGAATGCGTGGTAATTTAACTCCATGTTTCAAAACTATTTTAACAGGCTCAATCTGTAGTACCCCGACATCATTGTCGTCAACCGCCCATAAACATTCCGGGACAACGCTAAACTCAGGAGGCAATGGTCGAATCAGAAACTGAGAATTGGGAAGTTGCTGTGGTGAAACCGTCAGTCGTACTCCATCAGAGGAACAATGAATTACTGCATTCAATTTCTTTAACAAATGTAACCCCAGCAAATTCTCTCCACAGTTCGAAGTCAGAAGAAAAGGGCAATGGTCCGTAAAGGGACCCAAAGAAACAGACACCGGTGAAGAAACCGGACAGACAATTGGTATACCAGAAAACCCTACATAAACATTTGTTTGCCCTGACAGTGGAATGTTTGGAACCCGGGAATGATCAATGGAGCACTTCTGTGCTCCAGTGTCTATCAAAAACTAGTGTTTCCTATTCCCCACTAATAATTCAACGTAGGGGCCTCTCTGATTAATGGGAATAGGTAAAGATTCCAAACCCTGCTTCGGGCAGTCCTAATGAAATAGAGTATCGTCGGAAGGAAGCTCTTCAGAAAGGTAGGCAGCAGAAGGGTGATCAAATATGTTCCTCGAGTCCACACTCGAGGTCTGATTTTCCCATGAAAAAGGTTGCTGAGGATCTTGTAAAAACTGACCTCTATCAGGGCCCCCTGCTCCAGGGCGGCCTCTAGGTCGTCTACCCATACTCCCCAATGCACTGTTTGACCTTTGTCGAAGGACGGGGCACTGTGCTCGCCAATGACCTTCCTGGCGGCAATACGCACATTGATTAATATTCACAGAACACAAAGGAGCGTTTCCTTTTGGGACATACTGACCTCTGGTCTGTGTCGTGCCTCCTCTGGGGTTTCTAACAATTTGTTGTAATAATACTTTAGTTTTCAGATCTCCTTTCCTCTTCTCTATTTTCTCCTTCCCATTATTAACACGGTTCTCATAATACTGAGCCATGTGCAAAACTTCAGATTGAGATTTTGCCTGCCAAGCGCTCTCAGAGGACATAATCTGTGACTGGATGTCGGGCAACAATCCCCGTACAAATTTGTTCACAAACAACCTTTTCCCAGACTCTGTACCCAAGTCCTGTCCACTTAAGTCAGAAAATACCTGCTCGAATCTATTAAAGAATTTGGTGGCACCTTCAGTTTTCCCTTGAACACAGGCCGTAAGCTTGTCCCAAATAATTCTTTTCTCTGGAATTATAGTTTTTAATTTTGCAACCATTCTATCAGGCAAAGTGAGTATTACCTGAGGTGGTTTCTCACCAGCTGGTCTTTCCCCATCAACCCTAATCATATTAGCCCACGTATCTCCCAACCCTGGCACATCGTCTATTGTCCGAACCTGCTTCCATACATCTAAAGGTAGGAGTACAAGGAATAGCAAGTCAATATCACTTAAGGTGAACACAGAGGACTGCAAGACGGACTCTATCTCTTTGTAAAACCCTGTCGGATTTTTCCTGATATCGGGAACTGATTGTTTAATAGTGTTCACTTCCTGTCGTGAAAATGGGACGTGAACGAATTGCGATACATAATGCGCAGGGATATCCACAGCGGGTGCACCAGTCCCAGCATTAGCGGGAATCTCAACCTTTGGGACGAATGTCGGAGGAACCTCTCTCATGGGCAACTGAGATATAGGTACCTCCGACCGCTTACTAAGCAACAGAGCCAGGTCGAGCGCTAAGGCAGTCGAAGAAGTGTCGGGCGAAAAAGCCCTTTTACAAATTCCCAACAACTCTATAGGACAATTAACCTTCTTCCTTACACATTCTTTTTCCAGGTACTGTACCATTACCTGAATTACCTTCCTTTGCATTTCTACTGTATACTGACTATACGTATCATATACTTCATCTGGCGGAATCGATGAATCCGAGATCCATCGAATCGCATCTTCGGTACAAATTCGTACTTCCTCAGGTGCCGATCTACGACACGGAAGGAACCGTTTCTGTACATACATACTATCGTCTTCATCATCCTGATCTCGTGACTTTTCAAAGTCCCTCCTATACTCAAACAATCTTTCAACATGACCATGTACTTTCTTCTCTGTGTCCCTCGAAAGTGCTAAAGCATTTAGATCCCTTACCCCTTGTGGAAGATCCGAATTTTGTAATCTACCCCACATCACACATAAATGAGTCCCCAAACCTTCGATAAAAACATTTTTCTCGGAAAACTGTTCAAATTAGATAATGTGGAAAAAACATTAACTTGATAACCTTTCTCCATACAGTGCTTAGCCCATGCAAACAATTCCCGTTTATTATCTGCAGAAACAGTATTACGAGTGACAATCTTTGACCCCGGACCTTGATCAACTTCAGTCAATACGGGACCACTCGGGAGCGAAGGTGCAGGTAAATTTAATAAGGGTGCAACTATCGGCGCAGGAGGAAGGGGCGGTGCGATAGGTGGAGGAACAACAGCTAGAGGAATAGGAACAATAGGTTGTACAGGGGGAACAGGAATAACAGCAGGGAAAACAGCAGGAATGGGCAGAGCACCCAGGAGAGGATCATACGGAGGTGGCGCAGAGGCACCAGGCCTGCGTTGGTTTAACAATTTTTCAATAAATTCTTCAGGAACATGGAAATCTTTAGAGGGATACATTTTCTGGATTCCGAGTGAAAAAGCCCTATCCATATTTTTAACTGACTCTGAATGTTTTTCCTTATCATATAACAACGCTTTTTCGGCATTTGTTTTATGACAGCATGCATGTTTATCCCTACTTTTAAGCTGCTGCAATGCTTCTTTTTTCCAATTCTGCAAAACATCAAAGGCTGCAGGTCTAGCCTTCTTTTTTAGCAAGACCGATTCTAGGTATTCAATACGGGGGATCTCAAAACTGCCATTGATTGGCCACTGAAATTCGGAGGCATGTCTGGTCTGTTTGTGCCAAATATCATTAAATACTATACTTCCAATGCCATACTTACAGTACATAGTACATGCCGGCGACCCCTCCTGTGGTGCCGGGCGGCTAAATTCCAAAGATTGTCGATCGCTGTGGAACAGAGCCCTAAAGCAGCTAGACAATTTCCCAGGCATTTCACAAAAAATTGGTGTTACCTGGTCAATAATTGTGTCTGCAGATACAATACGCCAAATTGAAATTGTCAGGGTTAAATTAAGAGCCGGGTCACAACTGCACCTGACCAAACCTAAGGAGGACCGTACGGTTTACCAAAGAACTTACCTAACGAATTTTACCTTGTGTTTGGTGGTTTCGACAAATCTGCCCGCCTCAAAAATGGACCCTCATCAAGATGCCGTGTCAGACCACACGACTATCGTCCAAGGATCGGATCGTGTAGTGCTGCCGGGGTATCGCGTCTCGTTCGGTCGGGCCAGCAGTATCACACCGTCCGATCCCGGTTCGATAGTCTGCGTCAACCTTCAATGATCCGGCATCAATCTTGAGGATCCCTATTCGGGCGCCAACTGTGGAAACATAAAAATTAATATGGGGCTGGGAAGCCCAAAAGAAACACACCAACACAGGTTACAAAGGTTATACAAGTGCTTTATTTAAAAGCTACAACAGTTACCAAAGTCAATTGACAAACAGATAGCTATTCGGCTCTCAGAGTAACGTAACAAACTTCAACGAGGGTTCGATGCATTAGTAGAGAGACCGTACATTGGAATACTTGGGTCTTTTATATGATTTGTCCAGCCCCTGGCCAACCCTCTCGCGGGTTAACCATTCTTGGGATCAGCCCTAGGGTTCCTTGCCAGGTCAATCCTATAATTTATGCATTTTGATCAGTTTCACTGATATAACCCATGCCAAAAAGATTCCAACTTCACTGAAAGACTTGCCTGACCCAGACGACTGGAAAGAGACAGCGGTCCCAGAAACGAAAGAAACTGTTGCCAGTAAGCCGCCACCAAATCTGCCCGAGCGAGAAATGAAACTCGAAACAAAGCCTGGAACGATTGCCAAAAAAGGGGAAGGGCAAAGAGTGCCCCAACGTTGCCCAGCAGAATCTACATCACTGTTGGCTGACACAAAATCTTCATTGCAAATACCGGCAGACACTAAACGTGTACCCCTTTGGCGCCCACCAGCACTTGCCAGCACACCAAAGACCGAATCTGAATCACTGGCACGGCGCACACCAGCACCTACAGTAGCGCCACAGGCTGACTTTGAGCCTGGATCTGGAAGTGCACCGGCACTGTTCACGGATCACACAATACCAGGAGTGAGGCGATATGATTTGCGGCCTCAAAAGACAAAGTGATCCACAGTTCTTTGGTGTTTATGTCAACCTCTGGTTCTGCTCATGGACGGAGAAGGAACTAGAGGTGTACAGGAGAGAAGCGTGAGAATTGTGCAGGTCGGACAATTCAAGACTCACGGCTCCTCGGTGAGATCATAAAAAGTACATGTGTCTGGAGCCAGAGCGGACAAGCTGGGCGCACATGGTACTAAGGCAATAGATAACTGATCAAAAGTGCTCTGAGCAGTATGAGAAAGGACAAGTGATCTTGCCTAAAAACAAATAAGCACATCCAGGCTATAAAGGACTGGCAGAACTGAACTGTGACAATTCCGTTGAACTTATTGACATCAGAGCAAGTGCATCGAAGAGAGATATCCACGACGAACGCTAATAAGGAAGAAGAAGGATGATGAGAAACATGTCGGGACCGGTTTGAGCCTCCTCCTGCACCGCTGCTGAGAATGAGTTAATTGTAAAGACTGTAAGCTTAAGAAAAACGCATGGTAAAAAGAATTGTATGCTGGCACTGACAATAATGATGTGCTTTATGAGTGTGGTAGCACCAATAACGACAGCCCTAGTATTATGGTATGTCGAATCGATACAACCATTGGGAATGTTTTTACCAATAGTTAATATATCCACTACTGAAAGCCCGGTTCAGGTGATTACTTATACCTTGTCCCCAATGGAAGAAAGACACAGGGAAGGGTATGGAAACAATACATTGTTATTGATCATGAATATGACACATGCGATTCTAAAGAAAACAAATTGCTGGGTATGTGCCCATTTACCACAGCATGCTGGGAAAGGAATAGGTTGGTATGTACAGCCATTACCATTAAGTGCAATGTTCTATGGGAAATGGAATAAGAGTGGTACGGGTCAATTAGACAGAACAAGCATGAATGAGTTTGAGGAAATAATTATGAGGCCTGTGGGTTGTTCCATATTGTATAAAGCACAAGTGATGACCCCAGAGCCTACGAGGAAAAGTATGCGAAAAATAACACGACAAAATAGACAAGATAGATTGTCCCCACCAGTTAAAACATCTGTGATGACGTTTCGTGTAAGAACAGATGGGAACAAAGATGCAGTTCCCCCTTCTTACACAGCGAATTATAACCCAAGAACTGTCCCTTTTTGTCTAAAAAAGAAAGGCTCCTATTCAGTCGGAACATTTATTGGATGCATGAATACAGTGGTATTAAAATCGGAAATAGAACC
Organism: Ambystoma mexicanum; assembly: GCF_040938575.1. NCBI lineage: Eukaryota > Metazoa > Chordata > Amphibia > Caudata > Ambystomatidae > Ambystoma > Ambystoma mexicanum. Next base: position 1,292,188,319 of record NC_090929.1, read on the forward strand.
AGTACATTTGGGAGATCCAGTTTATTTTATATGTGGAGAGAAAGCATATCCTTGGTTGCCCAGAAACTGGGGAGGTACATGTTACCTAGGTCTACTGTTCCCAGGAGTGTTCCTCTTAGAAACAGCAGACATGGCCAGACTATCCAGATCTAGAGCCAAAAGGAGTAGCGAAGGCGTTATGATAGCGACTGACGTAGCAAAAACATTAATTCCATTTTTGTCCCAAATAGTGAACTCCTATAACATAAGGCAGCTGCCAGAATACTAAAAAATACAATAAACACAATGACAGAAATACTATTTAACATGACGTTGGAAGAAAAAGGAATCAAGTTAATGATGCTGCAAAATAGAATGGCTCTCGATGTGATCCTGGTTGATCATGGGGGAATTTGCAAGATTGTGGGGTCAGCGTGTTGTGTATTTGTAGATGACTATTCCCCTACGATTTTTGGAGCAATGAAGAAAATGCATGTCCTAAGCTCCGAACTCCCTACTGGAAAAGGAGGCTGGGGGATAGAGTCCTGGTTTTGGGGAATATTGGGGATGGAAGTTGATCTCGGTATTAGTAGTGGTGTTTGGAATATTCATAACGTGCTGTTGTTGCATACACTGCCTACCGTTAGTTTGCACTGAGGTAACTGAAAGATGTACGAAGGGATGTATGCATATGCTGACAAGAAGAAAACAAACTTATGGTCGGGCTGACCAAGACACAAATGAGATGAAAACAGTGAAAGAATTAATGGCTATAGATATTAATGAAGATGATGAGGCTTATAATAGCATGCAAAATTCAGACATAAGTACTTCAGACTTATCGTCATCAGAGGAGGATACAATGAATGAATGAGACGTTTGGCATAAGGCGAAAGGAGGGTTTGTCAGTCAAGATAAATGGATACCTCTCATGATTGACGGCAAATGTATTTTGGTGGCCGTGGGCCAACCGTCTCATGCACGATATGATAGACATATAGATTTCCGAGTTTACCAATGAACGACCATTTTGATGTAACAAGGATCGCCATTTTCTTTTCTAACAATTGCTCATTGCTTTCTGTTCTTATTGCTTCGCAGCACATGTTCTGCTTACACTGCTCGACTGTTAAACATTGTTGACTGAACGTGAAAGGACAAGGCCGCAGGGCCGCGAGGCTAACAAGAGTTCGTTGAAACACAACATAGGCAGCGCCAGGAAGGAATGCCCGGCTCCCTCCCGAATGTAGCCTTGAAGCAGAGCTGCACGGCATTTAATCATTTCACAGCTGCCAGCCAGTCTCATTATATGGTAGAATATGTTATAATAAAGCAGCTAAAAGCTTGAATTATGCTCTTCTTATGGCCCCCCTTTTACTGAGCCGTGTGGAGCGTGTCGGCTCCCAGGACACGAATAGCACCTCATAGATAGCAACGTCTGGAATGTGACTCCACCCCCGTATGTAGCTCGCTTCCAAGAACAGAAGCACTGTGTTCTGTTCAACAACTAAAAGATGCCTCTGCACTTGCAAATTGCATATTGTTACTAGAATATATATTTGAAGGTGTCATAATTGTCGAAAGTGTCCACCATCACACTGAGTTCAAAGAAACCCAATAAAGGGGGGTGTTAAACATAACATAGCTGATTGTATGATATGCATTTTGTATATATGTAACTGATGTACGTAATTCACTCTCTTGCGTCCCTCGAGGTTTAGAGATACACCTCGCGGGGCATGAGACCGAGTTGGCCAACTGAGACTATTTGCTTTGCAATAAACCCTAGCTTTGGGAATACAACCTTGTGTCTGGTGTATCTATCGTGTATGGTGACTTGCCTTGTTTCCATAGACGTAAAGGACCCCTAGAGGCCCCTTTCATATTGACAAGGGGCGGAGTCACTCTAGAAAATAAAAATCAAAAATATATTACCCTCTATATTTAAAGTGTTAAATTATATAAGAATGTTAAGCGAGTGTTTTTAAAAGATTAACTTAACAGCACACTCAAAGTGATCATGTTAAGTCCACAGTCCACGGTAGCACGCGGATTTGAGGCTGGCCGCTGAATAGCAGGGGTCCTTCAGCGTAAAAGCGACTTCCAATCGACTTGCAGAAGCGCACACAGAAGCGCGCGGCCGCCCTTTTTGTAGGTGGTATTAACAAGGGGCGGAGTGACTCTAGAAAAAAATAAAAGATATTTACCCTAAATTATATAAGAATGTTAAGCAAGTGTTTTTAAAGGATTAACTCAACAGCATACTCAAAGTGATCAGGTTAATTCCACAGTCCACAGTAACACGCTGATTTGATGCTGGGCGCTGTATAGCAGGGGTCCTTCAGCGTAACAGCAACTTGTAAAATATACTGACATCGAAATCTAATTACATAAATCACATTTTCAGTATTGCAGTGTGTATGTTCTGTAAGATTCCATTCCCTTTCCAGACATAGATCCACTGTTACAGTTTTCACAGTCTTTGCACACAAAAAGCGTGTGTGAGGAAAAACACAGGAACAAATTAACAAGACATGATTAAGTCTGGAACAGAAATCATTTTTCTGAATAAGAGTCATATTTATGGCCTTAATGAAAACATTGAATGGCATAATGCCTAGATGGGATATCAACATCTAATTGTCACATTGATCCAGGAATTATGGTGCGCAATGAACTTGATGCCAGACATCATCATTGTTAACTATGAAGATATAAGAGTTTTGTGAAGATAGAGGAAATAATGAATCCTTGCTAACTCACTGTATACTGGTTTTCATTGAACTATGCCATTCCCCGCTTGTTTTTTTGATATTGGGCACGTAATTATATTGTATGCAAATTGTGACTGTAACTATCAAATATGTTAGTTGGAGAACTTATGCCTAAAACAGATGTGTATACAATAGTGACTTCAGTTACCATATTTGTGATTTATAGAACACATGTTTACATCTTGATTGCAATTTACTACATTATCACTTTCGTCAATTTGCTAACCTAAATTAGGATCAAAATGCTGGTAAAATGGAGGATCCTCCATATGTGTTCCAATATGATGTAGTGAGATCTGGGAGGACTATACTCAATTTTGTTCTCTGCAAAAACCTAGGGAGATCGACCCATTTTGAAGCTCAAGGTATCTGACAATGTTCCCACTTCCTTTTGCTTCCTACAGTTAGCACAACATTAAATCTTCCCAAAAAACAAATAAATAAAGAAGTGGATCCATTTTGGAATTACATTTCCACACTTTTTTTTAAAGTATACACATTTTTGGAAATCCGCAGCCATGTCCGTACTGGAACTACATTTCCCAACTGTCTCTGAGAAATATACAGTTGCCAACTTGCGGCGATATGTGCAATGAAGCGACGACGTTCTTACGTGATTACGTGATGATGATTAAAGCAGCCATTTATTCGCATTTACAGACTGCGAAAGTGATCATTTTTGATCACTTTCGTGACTGAGTGATCATTTTTTCACCTAGAGAATTCAGCCTGAGTTGATTTATATAAATTCTTTTGCAGCCATTTTGGGATGTACTTAGAATAACTTTTTCCTGATGCCCTCACTGGACTTTTCCTGACAAGGAAATGATGGTTTTTCCTTTTCTCTAGATGTGGACATAAGGAGACTTTCCCTCCTTTGAGAGAAAACATTTGTGGTGAATTGTGACACCTGTGTCTGTCCCTGATTTTGAGATCTGGATACATGCATAGTGAGCACAGTGAACACTCCTAAAGTAAGTGCTTAATACTCCACATTTTTTAAAAAAAGAACAGTTTATGTGGCAGCTAAGACCCGGCAGTTTTGAACCTCCATATTCAGTGTGGTTTTCTTTCCTCCCCTTTTTTTCTTTCCCCCAGTGCTCACATATACCATTTCTTTACCGGCCACGTGACACCATACTAAAAGTGTGGATACACTTTACCAATAATTCCTACAAGTAAGAGGGTTCCCAAAGGGGATAGAGTAGTCTTGATGGTTTGAAACAAAATAGACTCAACATATTGTTTTTCTCTGTTTCTTTTAAAATCGAAGGAGGTTTTGGGGTGATATTCCCACGGAAAGGAAATCTCCTCTACAACCACCATTTTTTGGTGTATCTCAGACTGTGCACATTTTTCCCCCAGTCTATAAGGTATGTAAGAGTTTAACATATCTAGTACCCTAGGTGGATTGGGGCTCATTTGTATGGCCTATTGATAAGATCTAAATGCCAATAGGTAAATTCTAATAGCGTGTCTTTAACCTACAGGCTCTACATTATTGAATACATGTGGCAGACAAGAAGTGATAATAGAGAAGACTTGTCACCAGTAAAAACACAAGCAACAGTATACCCCTGATGAATGTCCTACATTTGTCTGTGTTATTGGGACGGAAACTTGTGCAAGTTGGGTTTAGAGAATAATAACAACATTTAAAAATAAGAAAAATAATTCCAGTTTGAAGTGTCACACAGAGTTTTGATTTAGACATTAGAACAATCAACCCACACCTTTGTATTTCTTGTGTTCTGCGAGATATGTTTTATATGTTTTTATCGTTTTATGTAATGTGATCATTTTATGAGTGTTATAATTCTATATGTTAAATAATATTTGCAATTTTCATGTATGAAATTTGGGTATTAGATATACTATTTGTTGTTTTACCCTTGGATTCAGACACCTTTTATTACATCTTCTTTGTATAAGAAAATGTATCTTATCCATGTGGAAAGAAGTGTATGATCCCACAGGATGGTACATGCCGTTTGATAACAGTGTTATATTGATTATATGTATTGTTTACATAGTTTAGTTATTCAGTGATTAGGACATTGGGTGAAGAGGTGTGTTTTAAGTTGCAGAAGGAGTCTTGGGCCCTGAGTTTGACTGGCAGGTTGTTCCATTGTTTACTAGCTATTGTGGGAAAGCTGCTGCCATCCCCTTTCTGGAGGTTAAATCTCAGCGTGGCAAGAAGGCGCATGTAAGTTGTTCTTGTGGGTGTATCACAATGAAGTTTCTGTCAAGTATAATGGGGCAACTGGTGGAGAATTTGTGAGTCAGTGTGACGGTTTTGAATGTGATACGTTATTGTACTGGTAGCCAATGGACATTCTGTCTAGTTGAAGAGATGTGGGTAGTTCTGGGTATGTTGAGCGTGACTCTCAGGGCATTATTTTGCAGTACTTGACGTTTTCTGATGTTGTGATTCTTGCTCCCGCCATATAGGACATTACAGTAGTCAAGGCGAGTCAGGAAGAGGGCTCTAGCCAGGGTAATGCAGCTGTCAGGAGACAGGAACGGTCTACATGTATTGATACATTTGCATGTGTAGGCTCTTGCTGATGAGGTTGTATTTACTTGTTTAGGCAGAGTGAGCGAGGAGTCCAGGTTGAAGCCAAGGGTTTTAACCTCGTTCAGAGAATTTGATGATATTACCATCAATATTAAAGGACTTTTAGGAGTCCTTTAATTTGGATATCCGAAGTTGTGATCCTATGAGGAGCAACTCAGTCTTATCATCGTTCAGGTATAGTCTGTGATGAGCCATCCATGCTTGACATTTTAGGTAGATGGCATTGAGTGTGGCTGTATCAGTGGCATGATCACCAGTGATGGGGATAAGGATTTGGGTGTCATCTGCATAATTAGTGTAGGTGACACCCAAATTGTCCAAGCGGTCAACTAGGGGTTTGGTGAAAATATTATATAAAGTTGGAGAGACGAATGACCCTTGGGGAAGTCCACATGTAACTGCTGTAGGTTGGTCTTCAGCCTTAGGGGAAAACACTCTCATTGTTATGTCTGTTAAGAAGGACTTTATCCATTGTGTGGCGCTCAGGGAGAAGTGTGCTGCTGAGGCCAAGTGTTTGCACAAGATATTATGGTCCACAAGATCAAACGCAGCTCTGCGGTCCAATAGGAGAAGAAGGGCTAGTTGTCCCTTTAATTTTAATTTGTACATTTGGATTTTTAAATCCAAAAGGGCTGTTTCAGTCCCATGTCTAGGGCGGAACCCGGACTGACATAAACCAAGAAGGTTTCCATGTACTTTTAAATTTGGAGATATGCTAACCTGTCTAATATTATTAGTAGGAATGGCACTGTTATGATTAGGCGGTAATTTGTCAGTATGTTTGGAACAAGTTTAGGCTTCTTTAGTAGGGGTAACACCCATGCGTTTTTTAAGTCTGTTGGGACACAATTGTTTCTGAAAGAGGCATTGATGAGGCTTGTGATGAAGGAAGTCAATTGTGGTGCGCAGTCTTTGATGACTGTAGCTGGGCATGGGTTGCCTTGGTACCTTGAAGGTTTAAGGCTTGAGATAATATGCAGGACTTCTGGGTTCATGACCTCTGAAAATTCGAATTGAGTGAGTCCATTGTTGGCTGTGACGTATGGGTGCTTGATAGTTGGTTCAGTTGAGCGACTCGTTTTTTTTTGGTCTGTAATTTTAGATTGAAGTAGTGTAATTTTATCTAGTAGAGCATTCTGGATATTGGAACACCGGTTGGCATCCTTACTGCAGCTTTCTGCATGGGGGACCAGTGATTCTTATTCTCTAAGGATAGAGAAGAGTTCCTTACTTTTAGACTTAGCCTTGGTGATTCTGTTTGTACTCATGGGCCGCTTTGGTGAATTCAAGTTTGTTTAATTAATTTGCTTATTTTTTACAGTGCAATTACGCTCTTCTCTTAGCCATCACTTAGTTATTTTAAGGTAGGGGTGAACCACCTGTTTAACTGTGCCAATTGTTTGGTCATTTTTCACATCCTTTTCGGGAGCTAGTATTGATAGCAAAAGAGGTAGTAGGCTTTTGGGTGTGATGATGTCTAACACCATCCTATTTTGAAGGGCCACTAATCTAATTGCTTTTTGCTCTAGCGTCATGTTGTATAGTATGTCAGTGGTTCTATTGATGGTTTTCTCCAATACCCTTGCTAATGACCTGATATCTTCAGAGTTCATTATTTGTCCCTAAAATGGCACAAAGGATTTCGCTACATCAACCAAGACTTGTGAAGGAGTATCACCATTCTTGTCCCGCCTTGGACGAGCCCTAGAGATCTCAAAGGTGCTAGCTACATATACCCCTGGTAACAAGATACCCAAGTAACAAGTACCCTGCCAATCTCTAGGTAACCAAGGATAAGCTTCATTGCCACAGACAAAGTAAACGGGATCACCTACATACAAAGGTCTGTCCTCACTGGTTAAATTCGCAATGTTAGTACAACCCTCGAATGTACCGATTGGCTGAGAACCATCCCTTTGTATACAGAAGGAAACAGAGTTGGGGCTATGATTGATACTATAGGAAGGAGGCATGGCATCCAGGTTGCCTACGGGGGCCATCTTGAAAGAAATCAATGATTGGGAAGGTCTGGAAAGTCTATCCGAAGACCTAATAGAAGCAACATAGAGTCAGGACTCATTCCTCGAACTCATTCAGATTAGTCCCATCAAAGTCCCCAGAAATACTATCATTCCACCGACCAAAGAATAATGCCCTTAGTGAGGCGTAGCATGCAGTAGTCAAAGGAAAAGGATGAATATACCAGCTCAACCTCTTTTCCCTGTGTTGTGGCAAATGTGAACACACCCAGCAATTTGTTCTGATAGAATCGCATGGGTCGCATTTATGATCAGTAAAAGAGTGTCATTGTTATACCCCTGTCTATGTTGGGAGAAAATCGGAGGAAGAGTGTGCAGATGCACGAAAGGTGGAGACATAGTGGGGACAATTTCAGTGGATAACAAAGTCTCAAGTGGACGCACCCTTTTTAGATACCAAAACCCAAGCGATAATACTATTACAAAAAGGACAAGTACTGTGATCAAAAACAATGGGTCCTCAGGGACCATGATCTCTGATGAACAGATTTTTTCTCAGCCATAAGACCAATAGCTTGTTCCGTACGAGTAGAGTTAGAAAAGGACATTGTTTCTAAGAGTCTGTTTAGAAGCCTCTCTGTCAGGCTCTTTTAGTTCATCCGTCAGTGGCCCCTGACCAGTGTCAAAGGACTAACTCAACGGTGGTTCCTTGTGCGCACAGCCGATGCTATGCTGTAAGTCAAGCGCCTTGGATGCAGATCATACCTCAAGACTCCAGGTACGGTGTGTTCTGTGAACAGAGTGTCGTCGCTTCCTGATGGGAGTGGTAAAACAGAAGCAAGATTGCTCAATGATGCAGAAAGATCCAAAGAAGAATTTGAAGGCAAAACATCAGTCTCCCCAGGCCCAACAGTCTCAGGAACAGTTTCTGGGACACCCTTGCTGTCAGTCAGAATGGGTTTGCGGTGAGGAACAAGGTGAACAATTTCCTTCTCTTCTCCTTCGTCGTGAGGCAGAGGAAAAGGTATCTTCTTGACGTGCATCGCGTGAATCCAGTGTTTCTTTCTGTCTACTCGTACAACGGTCTTTGTGGCCAATAGGACTTGAAACGGTCCTTTCCAGCACGATGCGAGACAGGATGCTCTTTCAAATGCTTTAGTGAGCACCCAGCCGCCTGGTCAAAGTGGATGACCTGGCCCCTCGTATTTTACTGGGAGGGCTTCTCACACCTGTTGGTAAATCAAATACAAGTTTTGAGATAACTGTCAGAGTACTCAGAAAGGAGCAAATGCTCAACATCCTTAATTCGCTTAGGCTTGGGTATGCTCCAAATATTGGCTGGTTTCCCCATAACTATCTTATAGGGGAGGGCCCAGTTTTTGTTTGTGGGGTTGTCCGCATGGACAATATAGCTATTGGTAAGGCATCTAGATCTAGCCATTTCAAATTGCTACTGGCGCAAATCTTTGCCATTTTGTTCTTTAATATACCATTATGGCATTTACAAGTTCGGCACTCTGAGCGTGTCTTGCCGAATGGAACCGCTTATCGATCTGTAATCCCACGCATATTTGCAGGATAACAGCAGTGATAAAATGTGGACCATTGTCCGCCCAAATGACCCTCGGCAAACCAAACATAGGAAAATATTCCTTTAGCATGGTTTTTGCCGTCGTTATGGCTGTGGCATCTTTTAAAGGGAAAGCTTCGACCCATTTGCTAAAGGCACAAATGACTACCAGGACATATTTGTAATTCTGGCATGTTCCATTTTGATGAAGTCGAAATGTATGACTTCAAAAGGCACAAAGGGGGGACCAAAACTACCCCTCTGTGTCGATGTACCTTTCCCCACATTATGCTGTAAGCATACCATGCAATTTTAGACCAAACGCTCAGCAGTCTTCGGGATATTTATATTTACCCAGACAGGTTCTAACAGTCTACACATTTTTCTAGCACATATATGAGTTGGACCATGAGCCATCGTAACCATAGCATTAACATATGCATCGGGTAGCGTCCGTCTTTTCATGTCTGTGACTACCCAACAACCCTCATCGTCTAAACTTGCGAAACACTCGGTCCATTGCTTAAGCTTTTCTGAAGTGGCATCAGCTTGAATGTTTTTTACAAAAGCAATTCCTTCATCTATTGTACAAGTGTTGGTGACTTCTTTTGTTACATACATTTCAGAATACAAATCGGAGGCAGTCTGTTGGCTGTCCTGTCAGCAAAAGTGTTTCCTCTCTCCACATCATCTGTTACTTTCTGGTGTGCAGCGCACTTCATTATTGCCAGTTGAGTAGGAAGCGCAAGTGCTGAGAGTTGCTGAACTATCAATGTGCCATGTGGAATCTTAGTTCCATGTGAGGTCAAGAAACCGCTTTCTGCCCATAATCGACCATAGTTGTGAACTACCCCGAAGGCATACTGACTATCTGTAAATATATTCACTCTAAGCCCTTCACAAAGTTTACAAGCTTGAGTTCATGCAATAATCTCTGTGGACTGCGTGGAGTTATGCGAAATTCTTTTTGTTTCCACAATAGTGCTTAATGTAGTGATGGCATAAGCAGCAGTGGATGTACCATCCGGAAGTTTGAAGCAGGAGCCATCGCAAAACAGCTCCCCTTGTGGATCTTTTGACGGTGTATCATTTAAGTCAATTCTGCCTTTAGTTTCTTGTTTTGTGGTATAGAGGTAGTCATTTGAGGTCTTGTCACTGCAAGCAATTTCATGCGGAAGAGGCAATAGTTCGGCCAGATTTAATGTGCATCATCTCTTAATTTGGATATGTGGTGCAAATAGAATCAGCTTGTATCTTGTTAAACGTGCTAATGTGAGATGTTGTGTTTGCGTTCTGTTTAATAGAACGTCTACAGAGTGAGGTACCATCACGGTTAAGGAGTGACCCAGAACCATACCCTCACTTTGCTTTACAGATGCAGCAGCAGCAGCAACAGCTCACAGACATCTCGGCAAAGTGCATGCAACAGGGTCAAGCGTGGATGAAAAATAACAGCACGGTCTATTCTTCCCTCCATGTTCCTGCATCAACACAGCCAAAGCGCATCCATCAAATTCATGCACATACAAAACAAAGCCCTTATCATAATTTGGTGTTCCCAAAACTGGTGCTGAACACAAGGCAGCCTTGATCAGATCAAAAGCTTTCTAGCAATCCAAGTTCCACGGTAATGGCAAAGAACTGCCCTTCTTTATCAATGCCAACATTGGTTTTATCATTAATGAGAAATTCTGGATCCACTGTCTACAGTACGAAGCCATGCCTATCAAGGCTCTGACCTCTTTCTGTGTATTTGGGACAGACATGCTAGAGATGCTTTTTATCCGTTCAGGTGTCAGTCTTCTTCCCTCCTTTGCCAGGAGATAGCCTAAATAGTCGACCTCCTGTCGACAATACTGATGCTTTTCCAATGAATCCTTATGCCCATGTTCTGCTAGATGAATAAGCGACAACACTGTGCCCTCCTTGCAAGCAACTTCTGAGTCCGCTGCTAAAAGAAGATCGTTGACATACTGTGACAATGTACAAGTGGAAGGCAACTCAAGTGTATTGAGCTGTTCCTTCAAAGCTGTGCTGTAAATGCGTGGACTCTCAGTGTACCCTTGCAGCATACGAGTGAATGTGAACAAGCGTCCCACTAGGTTGAACGTGAACAAGTATCTACTGTCAACGTGTACAGGAATGCTAAACAAACCATACTTTAGATCCACAACACTGAAATAAGTAGCTGAAGCTGGAATCATCGTTAATATGGTGGTCACATTAGGCACAATTGGAAATTGTGGAGCAACAATCTTAATGATAGCACTCAAATCAAAAATAAAACGGAAAGGAATTGCATTATCCCCTTTCATATGCACCGGTAGAATCGGACTATTGCACAAACTTCCTGCAATTTCCTCAATCACTCCTCGATGTACAAAATCGGAAACTATACTCTTTAAAGCTTGCTCACCGTCAACTTAAATCTTATACTGTGGAATACGTGGCATTAAAACCTGGTTTCAAAACAATTTTAACAGGGTCAATTTGTAAAATACCAGCGTCATTATCATCAACCGCTCATAAACATGCCAGAACCTTATCCAATTCAGTCGGTAAAGGCATAGTCAAAAATTGTGGAACAGAAGTTCGTTGAGGTGAAATCATCAAATGCACTCCATCCGGAGAACCGTGAATTACTGCATTCAATTCTTTCAACAGATTCAACTCCAACAAATTTTTGCCACAAAAGCAGAGCAACCTGACCCTTAAACTGTGTACTTCCACCTCTAGACCCTCTTACTATCTGCTGCAACAATACTTTGGTTTTCAAGTCTCCCTTCTTCTCTATTCTCTCTTTTTCAGTATTGACTCTATCTTTATAATACTGAGCCATATGCTGGGCCATTTTAAGCCCTGGGCACAGACATCTTTGGGGACCCCTCCACCAAACCAAAGGAATTAAGGGATCAAGAATTCTGGTCGCGCCCCCACCCGTCGCGCTCACAACCTATAGGTTGATATGCTGTCTTGTAGAATAATAAGCATGTTTACTCCCTTCAAATCCCCTTGCCCTCTTAATTCTTCCTCTAATCAGAATGATAAACAAGTAGCATTTGAAGACAGAAATCAGCAGCCTACAAAGGGGTTACTGTTCTAGTAGATACAGCATATTTTTATCAATAACATCCAGGAAGGTAGATGTAGTATTAATGCAGGACGTATGTAAAAGGTACATGTAACCCATAATAGACAGCAAACTCACCATAGCTGCCTCACAGAATGCAAAAGTGCTCTTGCATGGATAGAGACCACCAATTGGAAGGAATGAACACGCTACACATACCGTAGCATGGATAGTGGAGGCAGATTAGAAGCTACCAGGAAGGTGTCTTTATCCACACAGGCTGAGATTAGAAGTGGGATATGGTTTTCAAATAGTGTTACCATTAGATATCAAAGGAACAAATGCCTGTGGTGTGTGATATATATATATGCTCACTATTAACACAGTGAAACCATGAATACGGCTTTTATGAAGACCATACCATGAGAAGGCAATCACTCGGAAGGGCTGACAATTTTGAAAGGTTTAGGGACTGGCAATATTGAGAGGTTCGGCAATACAAGATTAAATGATATGCCCAGGATAACACATAGGTTAAGGGGTGAAGCTGGGATTTGTGCCAACTCTGCAATTTCTGCATTTGAACACTTTCTTTTCCAGTTCTTGCCATGAACTAAAACAATCTCATTTTATTTAAAAAAACGGACTTGGAAAGTACACAAATCACATTACCAAAGATGACCATTTTAAACAAAATATTATAGAAGAGTGTTCTGCAAAAGGGGAATGATTCTAGCTTCATCTCTCCATCATCAAAGGAAGTATATAAGAACCAGGATACCAATCGATGTAATTTAACAAAATTGAATCTGGGTTTGTCTTGTGTATTTTAAAGCTTTAAATACTTGCAAAACAATTGCTTGCGATTTTCACTTATAAATGTGCATAAAAAACTTTGACATTTAACAAAAAGCAAACAGTTTTTGTGTCAAACAAGCAGACCTTAAAATATGCTTGCCTGAGGCCTGCAACATATTGTCCGCTTTCTTCTGTCTACCAACCCTTCCACCCAAATGGCCTACGTAATAAGAAAGATCAAGTAATGGGCTAAATGATCCCAGCAGCATGCAAGAAGGCAAACCTCCCAGAAGACAGCACATTAATGTAAGATATGTTAGATGATTTGACCAGGATCACTGTATCATCTGCTGTCAAACCCAGGATACAAACATGAACGCTGTCGTTCCATAGTCTTGAATTTAGATAATTATTCACCTCTTAGACTAACAGTTTATGCCATTGTTGGAGGCAATTACCCAGGTTTTACAACACCCCATCTGAACAAACCAATTTCTAGACCTTCACTATACGGATGATATGTTAGTTTTTATTGCAACCCCTATCTGGTACATGTACATTGCTGATTATATCAGATGTTCTGCTAAACCAAGTACATATGCAGGCATGTTTATAAACTTCAGACAGGAAAGGCTCAGCCAGCCTTGCTGGAATTTGATATCATATGAACACATATCTCTGCAATGGGTGCTTCACAAACTGAGCTAACTTCTGAAGCATTGTGGCACTTCATTTAACAATATGCATGTCACCATTGCCTATTGCACATGATCAACATAATTCCAACAGGAAGGACAGAATGCTACAGTGGTTCCATAAGGAACACACAAACTATGTTTACCACACTGAAAACATGATGTGATCAAGGCAGAATGCACTTGCAAAACAGAAAGGCAATGGGGTTGGAGCCTCAGCAGCACCCCATAAAATATCCTGACATGTGCTATTTAAGACTGTTGAACAATGGAATCTTACTTCTTCAGGTCAACTAGCCTTGTGGGGCCCCCTCCAAGGTGGGGGCCCTGGGCAAGTGCCCCTTTTGCCCTCCCATAAAAACCTCTCTGGCTATATGCAATACTTTGGACTATGATTTAGCTTGCCGGGCACTTTCGGATGTCATAATTTGTGATTGGATATCAGGCAACAATCCACGCACAAATTTGTCCACGAACAGCCTCTTTCCTGACTCTGTGCTTAAGCCCTGACCGCTAAAATCTGAAAACACTTGTTAAAACCGATTAAAAAATGTGGTAGCGCCCTCAGATTTCCCATGGATGCAAGCTGTAAGCTTGTCCCAAACTATTCTTCTATCTGGAAACAAAGTCTTCAATTTTGTTACTATTCTGTCTGGCAGTGTCAATATCACCTGTGGTGGTTCTCACCAGCTTTCCTTTCTCCATCTATCTGTACCAAGTAACCCATGTGTCAACCAGCCCTGCTTGATCATCTACAGTTCTAATCTTTTTCCATAAATCGGCAGGTAGGATCACAGGGAACAACAAGTCTATATCACCCATCGTGAAAATTGACGAATGCAAGACAGATTCTATTTATTTATAAAATCTTGTTGGATTTTTCCTAATATCTGGAATCGTCTGTTTAATGGTATTCACTTCCTGTCTAGAAAATGGGACATGAACAAATTGTGAAACATAATGAGCTTCAATAGTAGCCGCTGCTGTTCCTGCTGCGGCATCAGCTGGACTCTCTACTTTAGGAACAAATGTCTGAGGAACCTCCCTCATTGGCAATTGAGAAGTAGGCAATTCTGAACGTTCATTAAGCAACAGGGCTAAATCAAGAGACAAAGCAGTCAATGAAGTATCAGGTGAAAATGCTCTCTTATAAATTACCATCAAAACCGGGGGACAACAAACCTTTTTCTTCATCCACTCATCCTGCAGATACTCTACCATTACCTGTAACACTTTCCTTTGCATAGCCGGAGTATACTGGCTAAACTTGTCATATAATTCCATGGGAGATATCAAAACATCCGAAATCCATCCAAGTGTGTACCTTGTGCAAATACGCGTCTCTTCACTCATTGGTTTACAACAGGGGAGAAAACGTTTCTGCACATATGAAGCGTCCACTCTATCGCCATCCATATCATCATTCTGTAACCGATCTAACTTCCTCTTAAACTTGAAAACCCTCTCAACATGCTCATGTACTTTCTACGCAGTGTCCCTTCAGTAAGCTAAGACATTTAAATCCCTCAACCCTTGTGGGACATCCATGTCCGTCAAAGCACTCCACATTTCAGCCAAGTGCCTTCCCATCCCCTCTATAAAAATATTCTGTTTGGGAATGCTTTCTCGGTCAGAAATTGCAGTTAAAACAGCTGATTTGTCACCTTTTTGTATACATTTCTTAGCCCATCCATACAATTCTCTTTTTCTAGCTTTTGAAACTGTACTTCAAGTCACTACTTTTGAATCAGCACTCGTCCCTTCAATTGTTTCAAGTGGAGCAGAACCACTTGGAAAAGAATGTTCAGACAAATCTTGCACAACCGGTAGTGGAAACGCTACCGCTGGTGGTAAAGACGGAGTTAAGGGAACAACAACTGGCAGTAAGGGCAGGGATGCAGAAGGAGGAGCAACAACGGGAGGAGGAGCTACAACAGGAGTAACAGGAATAACAATGGGAGGAGGTGCAACAACGGGAAGAGGTAAAGCACCAGGGAGAGTCACATAGGGAGGAGGTGCAGTAGCTACAGTCCTACGCTCATTTAAAAGTTTATTGATTAGCTCGTCTGAGGCATGAACGTCCTGAGAAGGATATATTTTCTGTACACCAAGTTGAAAAGCTATATCCATGCTTATAACAGATTCTGACTGTTTCTGCCGATCATACAATAACGCTTTCTCAGAGTTAGACATGTGACGACGTGCATGTTTCGCTTTACTCTTAAGTTGCTGCATAGCTTCCTTTTTCCAATTCTGAATTAAATCAAATGATGCAGGCCTAGCCTTTTTTGTTTAACAATATAGACTCCAAACACTCTATATGGGTAATCTCAATACTACCATGAACTGGCCACTGAAATTCGGAAGCATGTCTAGTTTGTCTGTGCCAAATATCCTTGAATACTATACTACCAATACCGTACTTACAGTACATAGTACATGCCGGTGACCCCTCCGGTGGCGCCAGTCGGCCAAATTCCAAAGATTGTCTGTATCTGCGGAATAGACCCCTGGAACAGGCGCACAATTTTCCAGGCATATTAGATCACTGGTGTTACCTGGCATTGTTTGAACCCGCGGGTGCAAATCTACAACCAAATATCAGGATACTTAGGAATGGGGGCACGGCTCACCTGATTACAAAGGACAAAGGAGTTATGATCGGATTGCAAAGGATCCTTGCGGTTGGAGTTTTCGGCAAAGAGCCCGCCTCGATATGGGGATCCTCGTCAAGATGCCCTTTCGAACCACGTGCGCACCGTTCAGAGATCGGATTGTGCAGTACTGTCAAGGTGTCGCATCTCAACCAAAGGGGCCCCCTTTTTCTCACTCTCTGATCCCGGTCCAATAGCTGCATCTTCTCTTCAGCAAGGTGACATCAATCTTGAGGGTCCATATTCGGGTGCCATCTGAAAGACCAAAGAAATATCGAGGCTTGGTACCACAAATAAAATACGCCAATCACGGATCGAAAAGATTCAAGTGTCTTTTATTTCTGTACAGTGAAAGCAACACAGATAGCTCTCTGGCTCCCAACACCTCACAGTGTGTACCAGCAGAAACAGTGAGGGGTGAGAGTGATGGACATCTAAACACAGACATATTTATACTGTTTTCCAAAACATTGTCCAGCCTCTCTCCAAACTAATAAGTGACATGCTAGAGTTTGTGCCAATTTCACGTCAAATATTACAATAATAAACAAGGGATTAAACAAGTTTGCATATCCATGGAGTTACAATGATGCTGTTGGTTCTCTGATCCACGGTAAGCCTTGTTCCATGAATCGCTACAATGCAGTTCAGCAAGAACACACGATATAAGTTTGTTCTTCATTGTCTCGTTGTTTATATGAGGATGAGGCTTGTGAGTGCAGACAACACTTGGATTGCAGTTCACAAAGTCACAAGGTTTCTTTGCATATGACAAACAGTTTGCTCTCGGTCAGCAAAACATTAACAGAACTCAAAGGTCGTTTTGCTCGGCTGCAAGTTGAAAACATATTTCACCATTTTAGAACACAGAAACAAGAGTTGAAATCAAAATGAGGGTCTATTCTCAAAATGACAGAGACATCGATCGAAAAGCGGAATATTTCAGATGCGGTTTTCTGTGCAACGCGAACGTGCTTAGGCCAATATTCATAATAAGGCGCTAATATACAAATACGGTTTAACACCCTATTCAGGGTGAGCAGTTATCCTACGGAAGAAATTTCGATCAGACAAGCTCCAATCTTTGTTGAACTGATCTGGAGCTCCACATATCAAGAAGGAGGATCTCCAAGACAACAAATAAAGGACAAGTGTACACCAAGAAAACCAGGCCATGAATTATTTAGCCAGATGTCAGTAATGACAGTCACAATGGCACCTTTCATGAAACCTTATGAGGTGATAAATGACACTTTAAAAGATCAAACGACTCTGTTAGAAGTGCTGCATACCAAAATGATCTACATAGAAGGTTTCATTATGGCAGGGAATCAACCAGAGGGCAGGGAGACCATGTTGGTTTAGACCAGCTAAAATCCAACAAAAGGCGGTCACATACTGGGAAGGGAGTCCAGGAAATGGTGTGCCTAAATGGTGTGCCTAAACGTGACAGACCATAGCTCCCTCGGTAGGGACCTACATTCTTTCGAAACTACCATGGAGCTTCAGATAGCAGCAGTCGGGCAACCTCCATCACCAAGTGTCAAAGTGCTTGAAGACCTATCTCTTCAAAGGGAAAATGTAACCACAGTATCAGGGAGAATGGTAGACCCAAAAACCCTACCATAGACAGCTACCATAAAGCATTTCCGGTCTTTGCTAGAACTAAGAAAGAAATACTGATGAGTAGGCCAGCAGAGCAACAGAAACACACTTTGATGGTCCACTTGCATGGAAAGCAAAATGGTGACTATCCTATGGGAAAACATGAGAAAGTCACCTCTCAATTTGAATTCAGGGGGGTGCAACCTCAAAGTAACAATGTGGAAGACACAGCTCTTTTATTAAGCTTATCCACCTACTCCATAGAAGAGGAAGAGAATGTACCATATGAAGAACACGCTGATACTACCGGACAGGGCCCACCCCACACTTTGGCTGCTGGACCGGATTCTAAAAATGGCGTACCATCTGCAAAACAGTTCCTGACCCTAGCTGAAAAAAGAGATAGCGATAAGGAAACTTGAAACCTGAGGACCGCAACATGACGTAGACAGAGTCCCTAAAGTAATTGACCTTAACAACTATAATGAGTGCCTGGCTGTGGTTGAAACTTTGAATATGATTTGCCCAATACAAGAAGGGAAGGATAGGGACTTCGACAATTTGCAATTGAGGAAGGCCAACATCTTCAAATCAAAGGGCCAAAAGAAAACGTCAGAAGATCTCTAAAACAATAACAAATCAGCATGTACAATTTTGGATGAAAGAGAAACCACACAACATGTGGAATTATACAAAACTCAGGGTAAAGATTACACTTGGTGCCTTAGATTGGAGAGAGTGGTGGTTCAAGGAAAGGAATGTATCTAAAATAGAAATTATGTCTTAAAACTCTGTCACTTCATCTCCCCTTTGCAACAAATAATATCAGTAGTTCTTGCGAGAAGATCGTATGGATTTGGTGCACCTCCATCTTCGCTCAATTGTGGTGAAAAAATGTCTATTGGCTTTGGGAACAAGGCTGATCTTGCTGGGTTTTGATTTACCTGTTTTGAGATGGCCAGTGGTGGTCGGCCTGACTAACTTAGTTCTAACTAAATCAGCCCAATCAAACTATGCAGAAAAGGTAATGAAGCCACACCAACCTGACGCCTGGCTCAAAAAAGGAGGTTGATAAACAAACGAGACATAATAGGGGCTCTGGAATGGTCAATAAGTCTATGTACCGAAAGAATCCTGCTCCCGCTGCAAAAGCCAGACATAACCTTCACAATAACTCAACCAGGAAAAATAGCCTTGGAAAGAAAGATCAAATTAGAAGTAGCAAAACCCTCAGAGTTATCTGAGGACGTTTCTTGGTCCTGGTTTGCAGCCGCATTAATGAGTGACGACCCCGAATAGCTGAAAAGGGAAAGTCCAGACAGGAACCTAATGTCCTTTGTCTCTTGGACCAAGCAGAGTTTCTCCCACTTGTGGACAAAAAGGAAGACAAGTTGGGCCGACACGGACTTCTGATGCCTTCAAGAAGTGTGGTTCACTATCAAACCGGCAATGGATGGCTTCATGGCTTAACTAAACCCGGCAATATTAGCCGGTGTAGGGCAACCAACTGCGGGCCTCTTGACATTGGTATAGTCAGGAAACAATTTTGTCACTTCCATTAACTGTGGATCTTTCATCCAGCAAACCACACTCAGGCAGAGTAAACACAACGGCAAGGTTTTGACTGCCCACAACAAACATCTATCGCTAATTAACATCTATTGGAAACCATTGAAGATCGGAGTAAACAACATGACTGATAATATCGCAGAGGCCATTGATGAAGCATATAGCCAAGAGAACCCTTCATTCATCTTATGTGGTGACCTAAACTCAAAATGTGGGACGGGAAAGAATAAGAAGCCAAGAAACACGTCTACTCTACGATACCAGCAGATGCAGAGAGGACAAAACTGGAACCTACTAATGAAGTCTCAGGAGCTCCACCTTTTAAATGGCCACTTTGAAAAAGTAAAGTTTTGCCACCCCACTTGGAAATGGGGATTGCAAACCTCTGTGATCGACTTTGTGTTTGCGTCTAGAGACTCTGATCGAGCTCATCACATCCTTCAAAGTATTCCCTACTAAAGCAAGCAACCATTTCTTGCTTAAAATGTGTTGCTTAGGGGGACGGGCTAGACCTATGCATATAACATCCACCGCCGTAGAATCTGTAAACAAGGGTTGCAGGTTGAAGATGTCTAAGCGAGACATGGAGATATTGGGATCTACCCTTTTGACAAACGTTCTGGCAACAAACACCCAACCTCAACACTACACAGCAAACTACATCCCGCTGCTGGCCGCATACTTGGTCCAGAACTCACAGACCATGAGACCTGCTGTGGGGCACTACCTTGATTACAAAAAAGAGGGGCTCCTAAAAAGAGGGCCCTAAGACTACCTTTGGGCCTGTTAAAATGGTTCCAACCTGTATTTCTGCTAGCAGACACTGAGAGACTTAAGAACAATTAGAAGATCTGGTTTGGGGGGCATAAGAAATAAATGGCATGGAAAGATACACAGAGAACCATGAGAGCCCTAGAACAAAAAAACATAGCCGAAACTTGGGCCATCAATAATTCCACCACAGCTTGTCGGAAGTTGCCGTTAATTAACAGTCATAGAAAGTGACTGGGCCAGCTTCTTGAGGTCTTTTTTGCCCACCAGCATGGAGTGGAAGAGCCAATTTTTAATTCACCTTTTTAGACTTTTCCCTACAATCAGGCTGACCTGTTAAACCTGATAAAACATTCTCTAATATGATCCTCAACCAAAACCCAGAGCAGTGAGCGACGGTCTTGTATTTAATCCTGATTTTTTTTTAGCAACAACAACTCTGCCCACCCTGTAGAAGGAGGCAAACATCATTCCAATTGTGGGGACAGGGACGACCCAGGCAGTTATCGCCCAATTGCTCTGTCAGGCGTCATGGGGACATTTTATGCAACAATGTTACTGCAAAGACCAGGGAAGTGGTCTTTGAGTGAGGGACATCAGGAACCGTTAGAGTCAGGCTTTGTAAAAGGCCTGGGGACCTCACAGCCAATTGCTATGCTCTCCCTGCTGATGAACAAAGCCCAAAAACAGACTTGAAAATGTACCTAGCCTTTGTCGACTTAAGCTTTCGATGGCATAAACAGGCAGCGCCTTTGGAACAAACATACTTGTGTTGTGGAACTTTTCTGTCGACTTGGTTGCTCAGATACTTCTTGTAGAGTACGGCTCAACGCATCTGGTCTCCTGAGCGAAAAGATCCCGATAGGCCGAGGCGTGAAACAAGGATGCCCATTAGCACCAGCTCTTTTCAATCTTTATATCTCAGACATGGCACACTTTATGGAGAAAATCAGGTGCTTTTCTCCAAAAATTGGGGGTATAAAAGTCAACCAAAGAAGGGATAAATAAACTATAATTGATGCTAAATGATGTACCCTGAGATAATAAGTATCTTGACGCTGCCGCTAAACAACATATGGGCTGCGTGCCGTGTGATTAATAACAAACACAATGTTTCCTAAAATGTCATTTTGTAATTGATTAACTTATTGAGCACAAATACCAAAAAACATTTTTTAAAAACACACATTTACACAACAATGTACAATGATAAAAAAATTATAGTTCCACCTCACAAAGTCAAGTTCACCAGTACTTGATATCTTGCCACAGTAGCAACTAAATTTCCCTTGCTCCCCACTGTGTCAATGTAGCCCAACTTATATAAGTTTGTATCCTCAATGTTTTAAATAACTGGACATTCTTCAGGGGCAGAAATTGGTCCTGTGCTTCAGGTAGATTTTTCTTTCCTCTACACACCAGATTCCTATAACGAAGGGTACATAGAAAAACAAACATATTACTATATGGGCATTTTAGGTCTAATTATTCAACCTAGCCAAACCCTAATTACCAATAGGCTGGACAAGTATACAATTAATAATATACCTGAACCAGTAGCTTGTAGAGGCAAATGTATTCAAACTTTCTAGCAATTCCAAATATTGCTCTTCACTTTTCTAGTAAATTTGAGGGTTCACTCTGATGGACCAATACCTACAACCAATCACAAACACGAACATGGTGTATGTATTTCCACTTCCTACTACAGTTAGACCACAAAGGGACACAAAACATACACCCTTTCTCCTCACCCATAAATTTAAATCAATCTCTTCTCAAGTCGAAAAATTGGCAGGGAGTCTTCAAAAGTAAGCTGCTGACCCTCCGTGCCAGTCATCTGAATTCTATTATTCGTATGGGCTGCTTTATATGCAGTCTAGAAAACCATGTTGTTCAGAGACAATCTGTCTCCATTGCCTGTCACTCCATAATGGAGCATTCAAAGGAGGCAATCTTGCTAACTGACCTATAATTAAAACAGACCCAAAAAAACAGAGTTAGCTAAGTAATGGCATAAATCACAAAGCTGTCTCTAACTGCTAAGTAATAACATTAGTTTCAAACAGCCTCACGCCTTTCTCCTACCTTTACTAGGTGGATGCTGCAATTCTGTAATGTGTTCCCACTGGTAATCTCTGGTGTGGAAAACTGCTAACACCAGCCGAAATCCACAAACAAACGAGCGTGTTGCATCGTGTAACAACGCAACGTGAGGACGTCATTGCGCTATACATTGCGCGATGACGTAGAGCAACGTTGTACCTATTCTAACCCCGGCAACCTCAATATATCATTGCTAACAGGGATATAAAAACGAAAAAGAACTACCTATAGGCGGTAAAGGTGCTCCATCTACCAGGAGTGTCAAGTACCCATTCCACTGATATTAACAACTACATCATGGCACATTGTTGTCAAAATGAAAAAGAACTAAGTAGGGGCAGTGGAAGCTGTTGTATAAGAGCATCAAATAACCATTCTATGACAAGGCAGGAGGCTCGCATTATGCTTTTCTTTCTTTAATACTGCCATAATAGCATTTAAAAAAACATGACTTTTTAAACTTTAGCATTTGTGTTTTTCTGTTACAACAAAGAAATAGCCCAACTGAGGTTTTAAAAGTCCAACTAAAGTGATCCTTCCTTCAAGATGACTATAAAACTAAAACTCCCATGATGCCTATGGGGTGTTGTAGTCCTGACCCTAACTCCTGCTCCAATCAGCTCATAGGTCAGTCTATAAGAACCTTGCTCCCCAGGTCTCTTCCTCTTTCTTTTTTGCTGCCAAAGATAAGTACCTCACATTATCTCTCTTTAGAATATTTGTGTGCGTATGTTCATAATCCCCAGCGCAGCGTATATAGAACGCTTATATATATGAGTGTGTCCTTCATTGACATTAGAGCGTATATATATATAAGGTAATATTTACAATTGAAGAGAATATAGTAAGTAATCCGTGTCACTCGGACGTTCTGAATATTATTTCACTCGTCGTTGTTCCGCGGCGTTGCATTGTTCAGGTTCCGAGGAGGCGGGGCCGGTGCCGCGAGCGAACGCGCTCGCCTCAGGCACCTGGCCACGCTCCTCGAGGTCCCGCGCCGACGAACAAGTCGGGCGGTAGGACCCAGGGGAACGGAAGGAAAGTTCAGTCCCCCAGCATTCCATCGGGGCCTTTCCACGCGCGCGCGCAAGTGATTTCATTGCGTTCGCAGCGGACAGTGGGCCTCATTACGACCCTTGCGGAAATGGAAAAATGATGGCGGAAATGCAATACCGCCATCGAACACCGCTCGTTGCGATCATGACCCGTCACCGTAAAGTACGATGCCATTAGCGACACCGCAGTGAACGGCAACGCTAACTGCACCAAGTACGCGCACGCGCGCCTTGCAAAACCGGAATCACCGCCATGGCGCAACGGTACGCGAATTCTGACCCTAGCGGACATGTACTGAACGCCATCAAGCACGTCGTAAAGTACCATTCCGCCATGGCGAGAAATACGGCAACGCGAACCAACCGTAAATGGCCCACTGAGTGCCTGTACTCCACTCCCTGGCCTCATTGCACAACTCCTGGCAGGCGCAATGTACTCACACTATGCAACCAGTGAAATCCACAATTCACCCATGCATGCCAACGTAGAAAAGCATGCAGGGGCTCAAAGCGCCCCGTGAGTGGGCATCCATGTACGGCATGACACCATAGCCGTACTGACGCAGCACAGGCATGTGAAGCTACAATACATCAAAATGAAAATCAAGAACACATGACACAAAACAACAGTAGTCCCCCATCGCTTGCCACCAGCGCAAGGCAACATCCAAAACAGCATCCTGAGGGGGATTGCACCAGCCCTGTACTCATGCCAGTAAACAAACCAACCATCAGCAGAAGCATGTACCACACAAGTCGGCAGAGTGACTGAGCAGCCAGGCTCATCCCAAGAGGGGCCGATGGGAGCTGCAGGGCACAGATGGCATCAATACAGAAGCTATTCCAATGGACATGACCCCAGTCCCCCTCCAACAAACGCACGCAAACACAGTCACCTGTGACCAGCCACATTCTGAACAACCCATCATTCCACCAATCGACCTGGCTGACAGGCACCAGTCGGCCAAAAGCCAATCCCCCGCCCCTGAACAGCACATCATGTAAACAGTCACAATGGCAGCCCCTATCCGTGACCATACTGTGCTACGTAGGCAAACGCGGCCAGTACTGTACCACACAACTCAACTCAGAAGCCGGAACACAATGCAGATCATCACGCAATACATACCGCCACAAAGCGAAAATCGCCACATCACCTGCAAAGAACAACGCAACACGACAAATATCGGAATACAATTTAAATGCACATCCAAATGACAAAGGCCCCACAGCAATTTGCAAAATACCACCAAAACAACCATCATCACCGAGGGCTGCATCTGCAATAATTGACCGGCTTCCACTTGTGTGACGCCCTGTACCATCATGGCACACAGGGCCTACATCAACGTTCCAAAAGGCCACATGGAAGCGGCAAGAACCGCAGGTCCGTCCCATGAGGCAGGCACTAGTCGAGCTGAAAGGCCGAAATGTTGCACCTAGCCACCAGTACAGCGTAAGGGCATGTGGCCCATTGGCGATCGTCCCATATGATCGAAATGGTGCTCCACTGATTCACCCGAAGCTGCAGGAGTCGAGAGTAAAAACCATCTGGAGGAGTGGCGTAGAGATGGCATCTGCAATAGGGCAGGAGATACCTGTCACCCAAAAGAAACACAAATCAACCGATTGCATTACGGGACTCATGATGCATTACAATCTTCATTCAACACACCAAATCCACACCCATATGCATGCTAGCCCACTCCAAAGGAATATACACACCCCTAAATCAGTATCGAATCATAACGAAACCAATCGAGCTAAATACACCATTGTCAACGTCGGTTACTGTGCATGCGTCCGTCAAGATAGAACCCATGACATGGGATTAGTAACGTGCCTAGACACAAGTGTATGAAGGCGCGTCGAGACAGGGAGGATCCGACAAGGGCAGATAGACGTATGTCCCACTATGGCAGCCTTGCATCACATAACGCAGGGGAAGGGGAGTGAATCAAAAAACCCATGTACATGGCAGACCCTAAACGGAATCATCAGTCCATGCATCCACACATCATTCCCTCATACCGCAATGAAAACGCATGAATATTCACTCACATAATATGTGAAACTTCCATCGCGTCTGTGCGTAATGCAGTCCGCAAAAACCACTGTGCCCCTGGCCGGATCTGTAGTGTTGTGAAGCAAGATGGATTTGGGAACGTCCTGCCTTATCGTCCACTACGCTGTTGCGCATCCCATTCAATTCATATCAATCATTGCCTGCTCGTTATGGGCCATGTCCCAAGGACATTCTACAATAGAACGTTACATTTCCAGCCAGACCTGTGGGCGTATCCTCGCCGCTACTTCAAAACCCAAAATGCTGGCCTTCGAATTCCTCACTTGCAACATTACGTCGAAAAGGCTTCTGTGAACGCTTGCATTCACAATTACATCAATGTAGTGCGGCTGTGTGTCATGATGCTAACTGGCTGCAATCACAAATGGCACGCCACGCCCGTCGGTGAAGTACGTTACTGTGCTGCATGAGGGTCGGCCATCGATCGAGCCCTACATACCACTGACTCTTCACAGGTATGTAAGCGGCTGCAATCATAGCATGTGTAACAATGGGAGCATAGCATGAAGATCAGTCAAAGTACATCACACTGCCATCGGGATTTGATACATGATTCAAATCCCAAGATGCCATGCGGCCAAATGCAGCCTTACGTGCGGGACGTGCTCGGCCAGAAGGGATTGCATCTGCCACAGATTCATTCAATCAGCACAGGTGGAGGCCATACAGGCCGACAGCACATATATTGCAGACCCAAACCCCTCCCACAACCACTCCCACTCCAAAATGCTACCGGCAGGACTAGCGATGTTGGGCCTGGGGTACCAGATAGCACTGCAAGTGCTACAACTACAAGAAGACGACGAACAACAACAGGTACAACAACCGGGCGCACAGGGGAGACGGAGGAGAAGGAGGAGGAGGAGGGCAAGGCAGGGTCAGCAAGGCCCACAAGCACTGCCACTACCACCACGCAGGCGGCCCGCAATCCCACGCCTCCGAGCCGATCCGTTCAACCTCACTGCTGAGCAGATCCACACCCTCTACCGTTTGGACCGGGACACCATAATCGCCATTGTGGACATGACACATGCTGACCTCGTGAGCATGATAGATAGCCCAACCGCCATCCCACCCCTACTGAAGGTGGTGTCTGCACTCCACTTCCTGGCCACAGGCACCTACCAGCACACAGTGGGACAGTTGCATGGCATTTCACAGCCACTGTTCTCACGGACACTCTTCCAAGTGCACGATGCCCTCCTGAAGCACGCCGACGACCACATCACACTACCACGCACGTACCAGGAGATTACCAACGCTAAAGTGGGATTCCATGCACTTGGCGGCATCCCGGGTTGCATTGGTGCCATCGACTGCACCCATGTTGAATTGGTTGTCCCACATGCCATGGAGGTCCAGTACCGCAACCGGAAACAATTTCATTCAATCAATGTGCAAATGGTGTGTGACTCCAACAAGATATTTACGCATTGTTGTGCCAGATTTCCAGGATCTACCCATGATTCTATGGTCCTGAGGAACACAAGAATACCACGCTACATGGAGAGACACGCAGGGCACAGATCCTGGCTACTCGGTGAGTCTCATTCCATGCATGACATCGTGGCCCATTTGATGCGTCAATGACCTTGCAGGGGGGGGGGGGGCTACTTAGCACTATCATTCCACTGACACCCTTTATTCGTCTCATACAGGTGATGCCGGGTATCCACTGAAGAGATGGCTCCTTACACCAATCCGGAACCCACAGAACGAGCATGAGGAGGACTACAACCATGCCCACTCACGTACCCGTGTGGTCATTGAACAGGCATTCGGCCTACTGAAGGCTCGTTTCCGCAGCCTCAGCAGGTCTGGCGGGGCACTCATGTACAGCCATGAGAAGGTTTCTAAGATGGTCATGGCATGTGTCATGCTGCACAACATGTGCATACGTAGGAATGTGCCCATGCCCCCTGACGCTGTACTGCATGCACCTGAAGATGATGATGATGATGAGGGTGGGGATGTGGAGGCACCTCAAGGAGTCCATGAGGCACAGGATGTACGTGCAATCCGACAGAGCATCATAGATGCATGCTTCTAGCAACCACGCATGGTGCCTATTACACGGAAAGGGGACCTGTGGCACTGTGTGTGTGTAGTACAGGCACATTGTGGACTGTACGCCTATGAAGGCCTCGTACGCAAATATCAATGTCCACACATGTCATTGGATGATAATGAGGTGCTGTATTGTTAATGTGATTTGATTTATACACCCTATGGACCCGCCACCCAGTGAAGCCCAACACACCCCCTCCACCCTACTACCTCCCCCCCAACACCAGTGTCCAAATATGCATGCTGTCCGTGGGTAGACGCTATTGCAAGCCCCCTCTACGGGTATCAGGGGCACCCCTGCCCGTGGAGCGCAGGTTCCTGCCAGATCTGCGTTGGGGGCTGCCCTGGACGGAACTTGCCACGGATGATGTCTCTGCCTGCTCGCGTCCATGCATGTCTCTGAGGGTTTGTGAGAGCTCCGAGAGCACACGGCGCACAGCAGCAAGTTCAGCACAAACGTCTTTGGACGTCGCATGCAGTTCCCCCCTCAGGCTCTCGGTGCTTTTCTCCATTTGTGCTCTCAGGCTCTCGGTGCTTCTCTCCATTTCTCCCCTGAGGCTCTCACTACTTTTCTCTATTTGTGCCCTGAGTGTCTCGGTGGATGTTTCCATGGCTGCCCTGGAACCCCCGCATTCATTTGCATGGTCCTTGAGTAGCGTGGACGCTTCCTGCTGTTGCTCGATCAGCAGGTCGAGGGACTGTTGCCTCTGCTGGGCCATGGACATTTGCGGTGGTGTGACAGGGGGGCTGCTCAACACATGTTGCCTTGGCACAGGACTTGTGGGGGTTGGCCAGTCGTCGTCTTCAGGGTGCCCCTGCGTGGTTTCGTCATGGTGTAGGGGATGGAACATGCAGGGGGATTGGGAAAGGTCATGGATGGTACCTACGTCGCCAGCACTGTTTTCCGTGTCGGAGCATGCTGGCATGACAGCTGTGTCACCTATGGTGCTGCTACCACCAGAGGCAGTGCCATCAGATACGTTCTTTGGGGGGACCTGTGGTGCTGGGGTTGTGGACTTGCTGGCTGCTGGGGTGCCTGTTGCAGTCCCCTCCAGTGTGCTGCCACTTGATTCCTGCTGCTGCCGTGTCTTGATCCTTGCACCTGAGGTGGAGGCTCTTGGGACGTTGGTCCTGGCCCTCTTTGCAGGCGTGCTGGTAGGGGTGTCCTGCAGCTCGTCGTTGGTATCGGACCCTGTGGTGGAGTAAAGAGGGGCGAGCGTTAGTTATGGGTCTGTCGGATTTGGAATGGCAACGTATCAAATGCATTGGGGTGGTACATGAGGCTGATTTGGGACTGGGCCTTGGAGGTGGTCTCATTTTCGTGTGGATTGAGGATGCATTCATTTGGCTGCCTGCAGTTAGGGGGTGCATGCTGCACATGTAGGGGTTGTTTATGGCTTCTTGATTGATTTGTTTGTTCATTCTGACTTTTAGAGGGCGCTGTCAGGGCAAAGTATGTATTGCACTATGGGGTCACATGGTACTGCACATGTTCGTGGTTTGTGGATTTCGCATTGTTTCTCTTGGCCAACCTACCTGATTCTCCGGATGTCGGCACTCCTTTCTCCATCCCTCCGACTCCCTCTATGCTCTCCATTCCTATGGTGGAGGCGCAGATTTCCTCCCAGGGGGTCAACTTGATGGGTGACTCTGAACCCCCCCCGGTAGCTGTGGCGATGTTCCTGTTCGCAGAAAGTATGCTGCGTACGCGGATCCGCAGGTCGTCCCACCGCTTGCGACATTGCTGTGGCGTGCGGGGTGTTGTCCCCACCGCACTTACGCGCTGTGCCACCAGGGCCCATATGGCCTTCTTGTTGGCAAGGGCCGTCCTGGTCATTTGACTGGAGAAGACGACAGCGGAATTTTCCTGGAGGGTCTCGGTGAGCACGGTCAGTTCCTCTCGGGAGAAGTGTACCTGCCGCTTGCGGTCACACGCTTTCTTGGCTACCTTTCCCATATTTATTTTTTTAACTGGGGTTGCTAACGGGTTGGGATGTGTGTCAGGGTCGGATTTTTTATGGTTGTGTTGGGATTCGGATTTTATAGTTGTGCGGCGTGCTGTTTCCCGTTCCGGCCACATGCTTTTACTTCCGTTTCCGTATATTTACGGTGGCCGTAATTTGCGGTGCACGCTCGTTACGGTGACCGCTCATTACGGTGACCGCTAAGATGGGTGGCGGTATTGCACCTGGTGCAGCGTACGGCGGCGGTAAGGGCCGTTTTGGGGTCATTTCCGCCATCGCAGCCTTTCGGATTCCGCCATGGCGTAATGCTCGTGCCCGATGGGTCGTGATTGGCCGCACTTTGCTCCTTCGTGCAATGGCGGAAACGCTATTTACGCTGTTGCGGTCCGGTCAGTCACTTTCCGCCAGGGTCGTAATGAGGCCCAGTGAGGAAACATCGACCTAATACCGGCTAAAATAAAAAAATAAATAAAAAAAATAAAAACTCTTTAGCTATTTAGGGGACAGCTAGAGCAAGAAGTTCGGATACTTCTTTTCAGGATCTGTGGAAACAGCCCTGCACAACCCCACAATACGCATATCTCTGTGGAACAGGGGCCTAGCTGCTGTTGTTCCCTGCTGACAGCCCAGAAGTTGGTATTACCAACACTAGAGATGGCACAATCCAACAGCCCCGGTGCTCCAACTTCCACCTCTCCGGAGTGGTCTGAGGAAGAGTGGGGAAAGACCCTGTACCAACAGGACGCGGATCTCTCACAGAGTTTTAAGATGGTATTAGGTGATTCATTGTTGAAAGCGGTATCGCAAGGTGTGCAGCCTATTGCGCAGAGGCTTGAAGTTCTAGAAGCCATGATTCAAGAACAGCAAGCCCAGCTTGCCAATAAGAGGGAAGCAGAAGAATCAGTTGATCAGCTGTCAGCCAGACATCCCTCTGAAGGGATTGAACATAAGGGGCGGAAAGCAGCTCGGAAAACTAAACATATTTTGACCCCCCCGAGCAATCTTGATAGGGAGGATGAGGCTCCCCAAAGACCAGACGACCCTGTCGCTAGGCTGAAAAGAGCCTTCCTGAAAAAGAAGAAGCAAAGCCAGGATAGACCCCCTTCCCCAGGGGTGAACAATCTAGGGGAAGATGATGAAGGCTATATGCCAGAGGACGAAGGTGGAGACGACGTTGACTCCGTGCAACATGCAGAGGAGATAGACAGTACCACCGATATGTTTGACCCAGAAGCGATCAGGCACCCCAAATCTTCAGATTGGGTCCCGTCGCCCAGAGTAGCAGCCTATATGGCGCAGCATATTAGGAAACCTCTGGACAGGGAGGTAAGGTCCAGGATGCGGTCAGAATGCCCTCGATCAGAGTTGCCATTCAAACTGGCGGAGACACCGGAGCTTGACTCCAAGATGGTCACTTTTGTGACGAAAACAGCGCGAGATATCCGGAAAGGAATAGACAGAGCCTGGCGAGGGTGCCAAGACAAGCTTCTAGACATTGCAGGTCCCTTAGCTAAGATAATGGACCTGGCGGAAAAAGCCAAGGACACAGGAACACCAGTAGACGCTTCGGCTCTGGCGAACTGGGCGCAAAGAGCTGTCTGTCTCATGGGCAACGCTAACTGCGCTATGTCTTTGGAACGTAGGAGAGGTGTGCTTCTGAAAATAGACAATAAACTAAGTGACTTGGCCTCGTATGAGGCTGGTGAAGGAGCTAGAGGTCTGTTGTTTGGCGAAGCCTTTGCGAAGGAAATGTCGCAATTTGTAGGCACGTATTCTGCGCTGGAAAGAGCGCAAAGCGCAATCAAGAAGATATTCCCTGGTCGAGTTTTTTCCGGGACCGGACGTTGCAGGGGTCGTACGTCCGGTCCCTTCAATTATTCTCGTAGACCCCAAGGGCTGCGCGCCCAATACTGGGAAGGGAAGCAGCAGGACACCTTCTTCCCGTCTAGAGCCAGGTTCCCCAGAGGCCGTAGAGGAAGAGGCTCTCACAGACAACCCAATGCCTCAGGAGGTGAGTGTAATAAGCATGAAAGTAGGAGGGAGAACCCTTCAATTTCTGAGCGCATGGCAGGCGTATTACAGGCAGTAGCGGGATTACAGCTAGAGTTCATACAGGACCCCATTCAGGGCTCAGAACCCCGTCCCATCCAGGTGTCCCGGGGAGAAGAAGAGTTGTTACACAGAGAGTTGCTCAGCCTAGCACACAAGAATGCAATAGAAGAAGATACGCAGGGGGGACCAGGATTTCTCAGCAATATGTTTCTAGTTCACCGAGGGGACAAAACTCGTCCGGTGATAAATTTAAAAAGTTTGAACAAATGGGTTGTTTACAACCATTTCAAGATGGAGGGCATCCATTTACTGCGAGACCTCCTCCGAACAGGGGACTGGTTAGCGAGATTAGATCTCAAAGATGCTTACCTCACAATTCCGATAGCCCAGGATCATCAGAGATATCTACGGTTCCGCTGGGGCGGGGAAATATGGCGGTTCACATGTCTCCCGTTCGGCCTAGCGTCAGCGCCTTGGGCCTTCACCAAAATCATGAGGCCCGTAGCAGCGGCTATTTGGGAAAGAGGAATTCGTATTATCGTCTACCTGGACGACATTCTAGTTCTAGAGTCAGACAAAACCTCGCTATCCAAGAACGTGCAATGGATATTCACGCTCTTGTCATCTCTGGGCTTCTTAGTGAACTTAGACAAATCCCAGCTGGTACCCGTGCAAAATATAGAGTTCCTAGGGTTCAACATAGACACAATCAGAGCTACACTCGAGCTTCCACACCACAAAGTAAGAGCGATAAAGAAGGAGATCAGAGTACTGATAGCAAAAGAGATGATCTCTCTTCGAGCTCTAGCGAGAGTAGTAGGCCTCCTAGCAGCCTCGATTCAAGCGATTTTTCCAGCCCCACTGCATTATCGAGCATTACAGAGGCTCAAGATAAAGCATCTACAGGGAGGACTCGGTTATCACCAGCTGATAACCCTGGATCAGGAAGCGCTTTCGGAGCTTCAGTGGTGGCTTCTCAACATGGAAGCCTGGAATGGCAGAGCGATTTTCGGAGACATTCCAGACATCATTATAGAATCAGACGCAAGCAGATCCGGATGGGGGGCGAGAAGCGAAAACGTAGAGACAGGGGGAAAATGGCCAGGACAAGAGTTACAACTACACATAAACTGTCTCGAACTACTAGCGGGATCGTTCGCAGTGCGTGCCTTTACGAAGGACAAAGTGCAATGCTGCGTGCTGCTGAAGATGGACAACATCTCAGCAGTGCGTTACATCAACAAGCTGGGAGGAACGAGATCCCGCATGCTGGCAGAGTTAGCAAAAGATTTCTGGCATTATTGCCTGCAGAATCAGATAACGGTTACAGCAGAATACCTACCAGGGAATCTGAACGAAGTAGCAGACTGGAACTCACGATATCTGGTGGATTCCAGCGATTGGAGACAGCATCCGAGGGTGTTCAGAGCGTTAACAGACCTTTGGGGTCCAGTACACATAGATCTGTTTGCGTCCAGACTGAACGCTCAGACACAGACATATTTCAGTTGGCGGATAGACCCGGGTGCAGCTGGCACAGACGCGTTTCTCCAATCATGGAAAGGAGCGCTTCATTATGCCTTCCCTCCGTTTCTGATGATCACGAGGACTCTAGCGAAGGTATGCAGAGAGCAAGCAGACCTAGAAATCTCAGCCATGGTTTCCAGTAGTGATGGAACTTTCTACGGATTTTCTGAGGATTGTTCCGCACCAGCCGGACCTTCTACTCAACCCGACCGGGAGAGCGCATCCGCTAATCTTAGCGGGCACGCTACGACTAATGGCCTGCAGGGTTTCAGGAGAAAATGGGAATTGCCTGGCATTTCGCGACTCGCTGCAGACTGTATCAGAGATTCGTGGGCGCCTTCCACCATTAAGAGCTATAACGCCGCATGGAACAGTTGGGTGCACTGGTGTGCAGAGCAGAGTGTGGATCCCGTTTCTGCCCCTGTAGTGCAACTGCTAAACTTCTTAGCAATGAGATTTCAGGAAGGCAACGCCTTTAGAACAATAGGAGTATTACGGTCCGCAATATCAGCAGGGCACGATCAAGCAGAGGGTAACGCCATTGGCGAACACCCCACGGTGCTGCGACTTCTGAGAGGTATGAAGTTGAAAAAGCCTCCAGAACCGAGATACACAACCCTGTGGGATGTTAAAGAGGTCTTCCGACTTTTCCTGGAATGGCCAGATAACGGTAATTTATCCCGATCCCAGCTGTCATGCAAGCTAGCAATGTTATTGTGTCTTACGGCATGCCGAAGAGTATCGGACGTTAAGGCATTAGAAATAGATAGGAAAATATTCTATCCCGAAGGAGTGGCCTTTACAATAACCAAGCGAACGAAATCAGATTCACGTGTTATCTCATACCCCTATTTTACGGGAAACAAAAAATTATGTGTAGCGCAATGTATCAAAGATTACAAGACCGTCACAGCGCAGTACAGACCGCTAGGTGTCACACAGCTGCTAATAGCGCGTGGGAAGCCTTATCATGCAGTGGCAACAGCGACAATAGCTAGATGGGTGCGCGAGGTCATGCAGTGGGCAGGAATTGACTTATCCCAGATTGGTGCGCATTCTGCGAGGGGCGCTATGGCTTCTAGAGCTTTCTCCGCCAGAGTGCCACTCCAAGACATAATGAAAGCAGCAGATTGGTCATCTGAATCGACCTTTAAGACATTTTATTTTAAACCTGTATCCGATATACCTGATAGGGTGGTAGCGAGCTTTGAATAAGCATAATGCAAGCCTCCTGTCTTGTCATGAAGACTTCCTGAGCTGTTAGTGTGGGCAATCTTTATTCTACTGCATTTTGACAACTACATCAGAGGTGCCTCCAAAATAAAAAAGTGCACATAATGAACCCTACACCTCCAATATGTCTAAATGGCATAAACAATCAGCCCAAGAGACATATGTTCCTCTTTTATCAAATACAACCATTATTGCGGTAATGCATATAGAAACAAATATCATCAACCACAAATTAATACATACACAAGCCTCATATTTAAGAACAGAAAGTATATAAATACTATGCCTTTACAATCTATTCCTCATTTGCCATCTTTACTGGCAAAATGAATTGTAATTACTGCATTAGTATATCATACCAGAAAGTGGAAAAACGCCTGTGCCAAAGAACACAAGGCTGTCGAAATACAGATCTTATTTGATATTATCCCACTCTATATTTTCGTTCAGCCCTGTAACATGGCTGTTCGCTAGGAAAATACGTTTCTGTTCCAAAATGATGAATTTTCTATTGATTTCTTCCTGTGTTCTCCCCTTCACCTTTTTCAGAATGCACCATTCAAATTCATGAACAAGTCACCCATCTCATCATAATGTTTCACTAAAGTTGCTTTATCAATATGGTTTTTAAAAAAGCTCTTATGTTCAATCATGCGTGTTTTGCAGTTCCTGTTAGTTGTTCCTATGTACAACAAAGGACATGGGCATCTGATCATGTAAATTACATTTTCTGTTTTACAATTTTTATGTTCCTTCAACGTCCATTCGGACTCAAACCCAGATTTACAGAAGTCGTTTTGCGTGTTAAAGGGCACATTACACATTCACCACATGGATGGCGTCCCACTACTGGAGGCAACCCCCACAATGTCCTATGTGTAATATCAGAATTAACGGTCTTACCTTTGTCATTTTTCATTACAAGATTTTGAATATTAGTGATTTTTTTTAAAGCCACCAATGGTGGTGGAATAGTCATGATCTTTATCCAGTTCCTGTAAATAATATTCTTCACTTTGTAAGACACATTACTAAAAGTAGTCACAAATACCAAGGGAGTATCATGTTTGTCTTTATTTTTCTTTTCAAAGAGAGCTTCACAGTTATCATTGAATGCTTGCTTTGCTGATTGTTTAACAATTCTAGCAGGGTAGCCTCTGTCAATCAGTTTGTCTATTAGTAAATTAGCACCTTCTTCATAATCATACTGCTATTATGTTTGAGACGTAAAAATTGGGTCAAGGGACTTTTTGGAGAATAGGAATCAAGTTTAAATGAAGGAACTACAGTAAGAAAATAAGAATTAAAGAGAGACAAAATGTAAGGGATACAATGGGGAAATACTGAGTGAATGTGCGTCGATGCAAGAGGGCCATGAAGAACAGTGGTGTGATTGGCCTCCTGGAGTAGAACAGCCTATCTCACTGAGATGGTCAAAGTAGGAGACTGTAAGTGGAAAATGGTCTTGTCACCCACATACCCATATTTTTAGACATCTTAATCCGATCCCACATCCTACATGTATCCAGTTTAAACTTTTAATCTTACCTTTGAATCTATCTCCACAACTCTCAACTGAGATGATGAGGCATGAAGTCATGCCCACCACCTATCATAGAAGGCTATTTGGTAATCAAACGAGATTCTCCTAAATCAGTATTAGAGTTTGTAAGCACTCAAACTGATTTATTTGGGGGGTCTATAGGTGACACCAGTTGCTGCCCGCAGTACAAGCATTTACCTCTTAGGGTCCTGAACGGTTAGGCCCTTTTAAATGAGGTAGCGCATCGTTAGGTGGATGGGGATGCAGAATAACTCTTAAACCAATAATAACACTGGCTCAGCAAGATGGTAAAAGTAAACTGTTTTATTCCCAAATGTCTAAAACAGTGAGTAGAATGGGTATCGACAAGCGTCTCACAGCATAATCTCAATGCATCACATAAAAGATAACACTTTTATAGGGAAAACTCATCATACTAGATGTCATACTATGTGGCAAACTAAGAAAGCTTATTTAGGAGTAATTTTAACCTAGGCCTAAAAGACCCAAAAGATCCCCAGGCAGCCCTCATTAACAATACCTTGTCGGAATTAGGCTTTACCCAAAGAGTGTCCACATCCACGCACAACAAAGGGAGAACCGTTGACTGGATAGCAGACCATAACTGTGTGGCTTCCATCACCGCTATCACCCCTCAACCATGGTCCGACCATGACCTCCTCACCTTCACACTTGAACCCTCAAGCCCCATCACCAATAACCTATTAGCCACAGCTATCCCCACGAGAAGCAAGAAAAACATCACAGTGGAAAAACTCATACCCCTTATTCTCCCAACCTTGAACCAACTCTCAGCTACCTCCAACCCCCACTATCTTGTAGAAAGCTACAACAATAGTATGCTCTTAGCCTTAGACGCTATTGCACCGCTAAAACTGAGAAAATGTAAGCCGAAAAAAAACATTTGAACACCTGGTTCTCTGCCCACCTAAAGGTTCTTAGACTAGAGAAACGCAAAAAGGAACTAGCCTGGAGACAATCCCCTACAGACGGTAATAAATTGATCCTCAACAAAATAGCATCCACCTACAAAAAATAAATCATTATCGCTAAACAAGAATCTTATAACCAGAGAATATTACAAGCCAAATCCAGCACCAACAAACTGTTCACCATCATCAAAGAGCTGGAAACGCCTGTCTTAGTCCCAGACACCTGTGTGAAAGATAGACAATGGTGCACCAGTGTCCAAAATGCTCTGTCCAATAAAGTTGCAGGTTTTCAAATCAAAATCAACAACAAGAAAGATTAACTAATTAACTCCACCAATTCCACTAACACTTCCCCATGCCCCAACCATCAGAACCCTCCAATTAACCCACTCACCCGCTTCAGCTTCTCCAAAGTCTCTACGGTAGAAGTGGAAAAAATCATACTCAGCCTTAAACCGTCAAACTGCCAGAGTGACCCTTGCCCCTCACAAATCATCAAAGATGCGGCAAGAGACCTCTCACCATTCATCACCAAACTCATTAACGCCTCCTTCTCACCAGGTACCATCCCCAACAACCTTAAAGAATCCTGGGTTCTCCCTCTACTCAAAAAAATCCTACCTAGACCCTTCTATACCTACTAACTACAGACCCATCACCACTGTCCCCTTCCTGCTCAAAATATTAGACAAGACAGCCTATCAACAAATACAAAAC
Organism: Ambystoma mexicanum; assembly: GCF_040938575.1. Classification (NCBI taxonomy): domain Eukaryota; kingdom Metazoa; phylum Chordata; class Amphibia; order Caudata; family Ambystomatidae; genus Ambystoma; species Ambystoma mexicanum. The sequence goes on from NC_090929.1 coordinate 1,292,225,664, forward strand.
ATACGTCAAACAAAACCATCTCTTAGGAATCAGGCAATCAGGCTTTAGACCCCAACATGGGACAGAAACTGCTCTCATCGATCTTAAGGCCCAAATTGACACTCTGAGAGATAATGGAAAAACTCCTTTACTGCTTCTCCTAGGCTCTCTGCAGCATTCGATCTAGTTGATCAGAAAATTCTATGCAACCACTTGGACTTGGCTGCCCACTTCTCCCAAGAAGCCATTGGTTGGATTGAGTCGGTCCTGAGCAACAGATCTATGGGCGTCTTTTCCACCTCGGCTTCTGCTGACCCCATCCCCATCACATGTGGGGTCCCTCAGGGCTCATGCATCTCCCCCACACTGTACAACGTGTTCACGAAACCCCTGTTTGATGATCTTGACTGTCTGGGTATCACCTACACCAATTATGCCGATGATACCCAGATCCTCACCCCGTTGACAGGAGATTACAACAAGGATTTGGCCTTGGTGCACAAGGTGTACCTCATCATCCAGGCATGCATGGCTTCCCACAGTCTATGCCTGAATGATGACAAGACTGAACTCATCATCTCGGATCCACCCCAAATCTAAACAAACTGGACCTCAACTACACCAGCTTCATTATAGACGGTAACCCCATCAAGGTAGCCGAGGAAGTGAAAACCCTAGGTATCTACCTGGACTCAGCCCTCTCCTTCCATAAACAGGTTAGCTCCATGGCCTCCACCACAACCTACACATGTAAGCTTATAAGATCAGCCAAACCCTTCCTTCCCACTCAGAACTGCATTACCCTAGCCAGAGCTCTTGTACTATCGAAACTGGATTATTGCAATGCCCTTTACGTAGAAGCCAACAAACAGGTTACCAATAAAATCCAGACCCTACAAAATAATGCTCTCAGAGCAGCGCTTAGCATTCCTAAGAGAGAACACATCTCTAACATCAGAAGAACCCATAACTGGCTCACAACCACCGATAAAATCCTGCTCAAAGTAGCCTCCTTGACACACAAATGCCTCAATAATGCAGCCGCCCGCTACCTAGCTGACAGAATAATAAGATACACCCCAAATAGGCCCACTAGAACTAGCAATGCTGACCTGCTCACAGTTCCCATGTTCAAACGAACCATAATGGGCGGCAACAGCTTCCAGGTGAAAGCAGCCCAACATTGGAATTCCTTACCACCCTCCTTAAGGGCACCGCAAACCTACCCACACTTTAGACGTAATTACATTCAATGGTTAAAGAACAATAACCAATAACTGACTTGCCTTTGTAAACTTTGTAAATATATATAACCGTAAACTGTATTTCACTGTATCCATTGTATCTGTATCAACCTATGTATACACTGTAAATTAATGTACAGCACTGTAACTAAGCTGACAATAACCTTACTGTTCCTGCGCCCTCATACTCTCGGGTCTGGCGTGCAATATAAATGAATAAACAAACAAACAAACAAACAAACTAATGCTGGAACATGAATAGGCACTATGGAACATAGCCCTCCCCAATCTTTGGGCAACTTCATATAAGCTCTGGATCCAAAGGCCCAGTAGCAATCAATCAAAACAACTGTTCCATGCTTCATGCCTTGTATATTGAAAATTCGGCCACACTGCTGATTCATCCCAACTTTTCTTGTGCCATTGTTTCTGAAACACAGGGATGCATTTGATAGAGGTACTATCTGCAATGGCCCTCCTTTATCATTGACCCACAACAGCAACTTCACAATGTTGGGCCAATGATGCTTGCATTCATTCTCAGCATGCCACACAATTACTTCAGGTAGTTAGGTTAGTGCTGGCGACATGCACACTAACAGGCCTTCCGCCCAGCACTGTTCCCTTGATTTGCAGTTGACCTCTTTCCTTACATCTTCGGATCTCTTCTTGATTCTTGCTCCATTTATTCCAGGCTGTTCATATCTTATCACTCGATTCCGTGTCTCCAACTTTTCTCTTGTCTTCAGGTCTTGAACATAGTCATCTTCTCTTGCAGATGTCTTCTCAGTCACACATACCAAGGATGCTGTTAGACCTTGGAACTGACATCTTGTTTTGCAGAGTGGAAGGTGTGTCAGGCAATGAGCTTTCTGGACTGCTACTTCTATAGCTATACATATCTTGGAAGGTCCCCATGGCATAAGGTATGAGAGCACAAACATACCAACTCTCTCTCTAACCCACCTTTTTCATGTGTTGATACCACATGTTATTACCCAAGTGTACTGTGCTGTCTAGATAATTATTTAATTCACTATCATCTTCCCTTGTCCTTCTCCTGTGTCTCGCTTTCACAAAGTAAGTGCTTGTATAATAATCAAGAAGCATATCAGTAATAGTTCTCCCTTGAGGGAGAACCATAGGAACATGTGTCCCAGCAACAGGCAACCCTACACGAGCTACTGGAGTGGGGGAAATCATAGTACTCTATATCTCAACAGGAGCATCAAGATAATAAGGAAGGCTAATCAGGAAGACACAAAGTATGGTGGCACATACATATATCATGAACCAACATGCTAATCCCAGCCATTTATGGCATTTTGAACTTTGTGGGGCTTGTTCACTTTCCAAAACGGCACCATTCTCAATAGTCCTTATTGTGCCTGTATACTGCTTTAAGGAAGGAAAAAACCTTTTTAATCAGATAATTCTGATAAATCAGGTAGCTACAGGATCTGTTTAACTATCGCCACAAGCAGCCTCCTTATCACAGGGCCATTTTTAGGATCATGCAAAAAAGTAGATATCTTAACACTACGCCCAACAAGAGCAGGATAAGCTCGAAGAATAAAAATGAAAACAGTGAGTAGGAGCCTATGGGCATTGTCGTTTGTCAGAACCATAGACTCAACCAAACAATTGCGTTGTATGAAAAGAATCAACGTATTGTTCACGCTTCCAATCTCATATTAGATGTTGCTGCTCAAACATATTCACAACATGTCATCAACTTTCTAAAGTTCATTTTTCAAAGATTCCTGCAGCTCAAAAACTGAGTTTGCACTCCTCCTATAATATCTATAAAGAGTATCCGGGGTGAGCCACAGTCCAAATGCACACTTGCATTTATTTAATTAGCAAACTTAGCGTTCTTCTTCCTTGTCATTGATCCGGTCTTCACGTGTTGAACTTCTTCTTCTTGTCTTGCTTCAAATCGATTGTTAGGGGTGCGATGGTCTCACCAGTGTGGAGATTGACATCGTTCAGATGGATCCAAGAACGTTTCACTTGGAGTTTCACTGCTGAGGGAGTAACGTTATCCACAATATAAGGTCCGACAAAGCGCATCTCGTGCCACTTTCTGGTGAAGTTCAGAATCAATGTTTTGTCTCCAGCAAAAAGTCTAGGTACAGGTAGTAGTTCAGAAATTCTGGTTGCTGAATGGTTTTCATCTGTGTTCGGAGACCGATCCCCCTGCCTGCTTGAGTTGATCTGAAATGACAGAGACATTCATACATGTCAAGTACGCACATAACTCATTTCCTAACATTTCTGCATTCTTCTGGCCATCACTTCTGCTACTTGATGGAGGAGACAAAGGCATTCCCATTTGCCACCCTGTCACTAACTCATGGGGTGTGAGGTAGTGGGCTGACCCAGGCTGATTCCTTAATGCATACAAGGCTAGGGGTAGGCAATACAGCCATCCCTTCTTCAATGTCAATTTGAGATTTGCAATCCTCTCTTTAAGGAGACCTTTGAGTCTCTCACATAGTCCATTCACTTGTGGGTGATAAGCCGAAGAAAACTTGTACTTAATATTCAATAATAGGCTAATCTGTTGCAATACTTCATTAACAAAATGGGGCCCATTATCGGATCTCAGCACCTCACACACTCCCCATCTTGGAAAGACTTCTTGTACTAAAAACGTCCTGGAGAAGGGACACACCACCACTATCATATACCTATATCCATTTCATACTTATAGCATATCAACATAGTCAATGTGTAAATGCTGAAGAGGACCATTCATTCGAGGAATCCATCCTCTAATCGTTTGCAGTGTATGCCCAGCAGTAAACTGTTGACATACGATGCAATTATCTACATAAAATGCAACGTGTTCTAACAGGTTCAGTACAAACCAGTACTCCACAATAGTTGCTGCAAGGCTTTCCCTAGTTGAATGCGCAGGGTAGTGCAGCTGTTCAAGCGCTACCCTTAAAAATGCTACCAGCATCACCGTCTATCCAGTGCTGGTTTGTTGCTATAATGCTTCGGACAGGGATAAAGAACACTCCCTTTGTTTCCATAATTCTTGCTCTTCCTGTTGTGCACTGCCCTGAATTTCCATCAACTATGTTCTAGGTAAATGATTAAACCTTTCATTTACTACCATCATTGTGGCAACTTTCTCCTTTACATCTGGAGTATCAAAACTTGAAATATCTGGTGAATATGAAACCCTTTTGGCTTTTTGTTCCTGCGAGAAATAAAGTCAGTTTGCTTAGTATGTGCTGCGCAATTAACTATCGCTATGGCTACTGGGAGTTGTAGTGCCTTAATAAGTCTGTCCAATAACGCTGCTTGTTGCATAGGAGTGCCATCCACTCAGAGGAAGCCCCTCCTTTTCTATCGTGCTAGGCCTGCATGCACGGTTGACGTCACATAGGCGGGGTCACTGTACACCGTCAATTCCTGCCCTGCATGATTTTCAAGCACGACAAAAAACGCTACCAATTCTGCCGCATGCACTGAAAAGTGAGACAGTAGTCTTACACTTGCTACAACCTCAAATTTGCTGTTTGCTCTATGTCTCACCACAGCTGGGCCAGAATGCCTTTCTCCACTAGTTTGATCAATTTGGAAGAACCATCAATAAAGAGAATCTCACCCCCTGCTAACGCATTATCTTTTATGCATGGGATGTCATCATAAAACTCCTCGTAGTTGGCACAATCATGCACATACCTGCCCTCTGCCAAAAGCTCAGCTACATGCGTGGCAGGGCTCACTATTCGTTAAAAAAGATGATTCGAGTGAGCACGTGTCTCTAGCTTGGCTTTCAAGCATATGTGAGTGCACTGTGTTGTGCTAAAAAACACATGTTGGGTCACATAAAGAGTGGGCCATGTGTCTGCTGCTTTCTAGATGAAAAGAACTGGAATCTTTAATGGGTTTTCTCTGTCAGGCAGGTGCAGAAGTGCTAAAAAAGAAGAAAAAAGGGATATTCTTCGCTGAGTCTTTCTCTCGCGATTCTTTCGTAAAGGTGGGACCATCGGGGTTAATTGGTTTGGGGATCCATAGTCCAAATGCACTGACTCTGGGTGATCTTATTGTCCTCTAGTTCAGGTCATTTCATAGCCGACCGGTTTCTGTGGTAAGGGGCAGTTAAACCACATTCATCAGGGCTTGAATTGTGGGCATGTAGGTGAGTGCCCTCTTTGTTACTATTGCAGCGATGTCTGCATTAATACGGTTCCTCTACCTGTAAGGATGACAGGAGGGGAAGGGGGAAGAGAAAACAGGGGAAATTCCCAATTTACAACCTGAAGTGTGGATATAGTATAACACACTGCACATGTAGTATAAGCAAGGAAGGGGGAATCTTACCCTATCCATGTAGATAGTAGTTTTTGCATGGAGGGGTGAGGCGGCCTGTGACCTAGGGGCCAAATACAATATTTAATATAGTTGTACTTGTGCATGGTCACAATAGCTACAGCGAACACTAATGTTATAACATTCTAAATAACCAGAAGTTGCAGTTACATCACTGCGGGAGTCACCGCGCAATGGCGTACCAGCTCCCATTTACAAACACACCTCGCGGACGGATCCGATCTTGCGGTCTCATCTAAGTCAAGCAAGGGTTATCTCCCTCTAGTCGGGGACAGCGCTGGCTACATCTGCAGGGGCTTACCTGCTGCTCGTGTCTGGTGGGTCTGGCGGGCCGCGCGCGAGGCGTTCTCAACGCTGCGGATCACCAGTCCCTAGTGTTTATGGTTGTTATGGCGCCGTTCGGTGTCACGTGTGCATTCCCCAAAATGGCCGACACGAAAGGGACCAAGGTCCTCCATTTTGGGGTCAGGCCAAATTGCAATTGTGCTAGGCCACCATGTACAGAACCAGTGCTTATCTATTATACCATATGTTAGAGTACTTGCAGGCCGTGTCTCCTCATGGTACGTTAGTAACACCGTCTGGCATGAACTCGTGATGGTCAATTCAACATCATATACCACCGGGTAGGGTGATCAGGATCGTGCGGGACTGTTCTGATTGCATCTTGTGCTCGGGAACATGTACAAAAAGTCTTGTTCCCAGGTGCTCTCCTTCTTCATAGTGTGGCCAGTGTTTGCAAACTGGTGGGTTCGTTAAGGCCAGTCTTGTCTGTCTTGAGGCAGGAAATCCAAAGCTGTTCTCTTTTGAAGAGGAGGTCATGTATGTTGCCACCCCTCGTAGGTACTTTTATTTTCTCAATAATAGACCATGTGAAGTCTGTTGGATTGTGGTGTTGTTCAAGGAAGTGTGCCACCATTGGGGCAGTGGTTTTTTAAGTTCGCATGCATGACCTGTGTTCAGCGAGGCGTGTTCTGATAGGTCTCATGGTCATGCCCACGTATCGTTTAATGCAAGGACAAGTAATGATGTAAATAACGTTACAACTATTACAGTTGGTCAGGTTCTTTTGTGTCCATGGGAAGTGCCATCCAATGTCTATGCTGGTTGATCTTGTGGTGCTGGAGCATGCACTACACGACCCACATGGTGTGTGGCCAGTTGCTGGATTCTGGCCCCACAGGGTATTGAGTCTTGGTTTGGTATCCTTGTATGAGTGCACCAGGGAGTCTCTCAGGTTTTTTCGTCTTTTGATGGCAAATCTAGGGGTGTCCAGACATGAGTTTCTGACGTTCAGTATGGGTCAGAGTTTTAAAACCTCCTTCTTGATTTTGTTGGTCAATGGTGAGAAACTCAACACAGCTGTGATTTAATTAGCTGATTCCCTCTGCTTGACATGATGTTCCAGGGTTACCTCTCTAGGGATGTTCATGGCTCTTCTGCGAGCTCGTTTCACTAGACATTTTGGATAGCCCCTCCATCTCAATTTGGTGGCCAATGCCGATGATTGGCGGTTGTAGTCTGTCAGTTGTGAGCAGTTCCTGCGGTATCGGAGGAACTGTCCAAAAGGTAAGTTTTTCTTGAGGCTGGCCGGGTGGTAACTCTTATATGTGAGTAATGAGTTTCTGTCTGTGGGTTTGTTGAAGACAGTGCTCATGATGGTCTCATTCCTGATCTCGAATGTCAGGTCAAGGAAATGCAAATCTACATGGATAGGGTAAGATTCCCCCTTCCTTGCTTATACTACATGTGCAGTGTGTTATACTATATCCACACTTCAGGTTGTAAATTGGGAATTCCCCCTGTTTTCTCTTCCCCCTTCCCCTCCTGTCATCCTCACAGGTAGAGGAACCGTATTAATGCAGACAACGCTGCAATAGTAACGAAGAGAGCAGTCACCTACATGCCCACAATTCAAGCCCTAATGAATGTGGTTTAACTACCCTTTACTACAGAAACCGGTCGGCCATGAAATGAAATGACCTGACCTAGAAGACAATAAGATCACCCAGAGTCAGTGCATTTGGACTAGGGATCCCCAAATCAATTAACCCCGAGGGTCCCACCTTTACGAAAGAATCGGGAGAGAAAGATTCACTGAACAATATCCCTTTTTCTTCTTTTTAACACTTCTGCACCTGCCTGACAGGGAAAACCCATTAAAGATTCCAGTTCTTTTCATCTAGAAAGCAGCAGACACATGGCCTCTTTATGTGGCCCAACATGTGTTTTTTAGCACGACACAGAGCACTCACATATGCTTGAAAGCCAAGCTAGAGACACATGCTCACTCGAATCATCTTTTTTAACAAAGAAACTGTGTGTTTCCTAAGTGTGACTATTGAATTGGCAACCCACAGTAGGCAATCCCAAAACGGTCCTTGTTGTTATATATATAGGGCTCACTATTCTACATCTGACTATTTTAATCTCTGGATTTGATATGATCACCTCATATGCAGAAGCTCTCTGAGATGTCAATGTACCCTTAGGTTTCTCCAAAATAGCAAGCAAAGCACGCTCCACAAAAAGCATCATAAAACACCACATTACAATACTGATAGACTTCTTTATTGCAAACGCGGCTGCCGGCAGCGACCTTTCACAAGGAAAGTGTCTCTTCATAGCTGGATCTAGAATCCCACTTTAATATGTCAGAGGTTTATCCCCTAGCGTAGACCTCTGTGTAAGTGCTGCTGTCATGAATGTCCCATTTGTGTGTCAAAATAAAAATATCTGCTCAGCATAAGTGGGAATTCCTAAAATGGGAGCTGTACAAATTGCTTTCTTCAATTCTTCAAACCATCCCTCCATTTCCTCAGTCCATTCTATTTTCTCACTGTTTCCCTGTGTTTCCTTTAGAGCTTGCAAAAGGGGTCTTGTGTGTGAACTATAATCAAACACCAATGCTCTAACATAATTGCATAGTCCCAAAAACTGCTGCATTTGCCACACTGTGTGCGGTTTTGCTGTTTTATGATCGCTTCAGCTCTTTCAGGTGTAACCCTTTTTCCCTCATATGAGATCAACTGGACTATGTTCAACACCTATTCTTGACAGTACTTTAACTTCTCTTTGTCTACCTTGTATCTCTTGTCTGCTAGGATAGTCATCAACCGGATCGAGTCTTGCCTGCACTCGTCTTCTGTTTTGCTACAAAACAGAATGTCCTCTACGTACTGTATAACAACGCTCTTCAAATCAGTATTGCCTAGGTCCATCTGAAGGACCCTATTAAAGGGACTCACAGTACCCTTGAGCCATACAAGTGTGTTTACATCAGTTTTGGGGGAACGTAAAGGAAGTCAAGTCAAGATTGAGAAAAAATAAATGTTCAATTCAATCACCATAACATATTGCGCTTCTACTGGGATACTGCATAGTATCATCGCTGGATTAGGAACTAAAGGAAACTCTGCTTCTACAATCTGGTTAATCGCTCTCATATCTTATATGAATCTCCACAACCCCCCCTTTGAATTTTTGATCGGATAAGCTGCGGTATTGCACGCTGATTCTTACGGTACCAGAATACCTTGTACCATCAGTGCTGAAATAGTCTTAAAAATCCCTTTATCCGCCTCTTGAGACATGGGGTACTGTCTTGCTGGAGCTAAAATTGCCAGTGGTTTCAACTTTATCTTAACCTCCCCCACCCCCTTCAATAGGCCTATGTCATAGGGGCCTGTAGTCCAGAAAGCGCTTGACACCTTTCCCAAGTCTTCATCAAAGAATGATGGGCCTGCCACACTATCGCCATTCGTGATGGTATCTCTCTTTTCTCTATTCTAATCCAATGTGTAATACTCACCTTGAATATTACTTCATCATCTGTTGGATCGGTCTGCACCCTTCTCCAATGGCAATCACTCTTCTCCATGGTCTGACCTCATCATCTGTTCCTTCAAGCATTGCCATTACCCCTCGTACTATGGCTGCATTTAACTCTAGGGGAATAGTCTGTCCCCCCTCTTCGTCCATAGGTATCTCTGGCCTGAACAAGAATTCATCAGGTATTCTCATAATCTGTTCAACTAAGCAGGGTAGCCATGTCCACAGAATGTGTACCCCATAAAGAAAAATGTCTAGTTCCAGTAGCATTCCTCGCAGAACAATTTGCCATGTAAATGCCAATATAAATTCACCCACATTCAGATAATGTATCCCTGGTGTAGAGCATACTATGCTTTCATCAGTGAAAGAAATCGTCATGTTAAGCTTTGTCATTAAATCTTGTCCTAGAATGTAAACCGGTGTCTGCAGTGAATACAATAATGGAACAGACATGTCACACTCTCTTATGGAGACTGGTAATGGTTATTTGTCAGTAAAAGAAACTCTACTCGTAGTTCCAGATAATCCCTGAGCATTCTTGGCAATTCCCGACATTGGGTATTTTCCCTCTCGTATACATGAGCGAGTTGCACCAGTGTCTACTAAAGAACAAAAAAGATTTGCCCCCTATCATCACATCAACCCTTGGTTCCTCTTGGGGGTCTGGTGTCACTGAAAGTACTGAACACATCAAGTTGCCCTGTAAGCTATCCTATTGTGGATACATACATACCCATGTACCCGTGAAAGGCCTTCCTCCAACCACAGTGACACCCTCTATTCTAGGTGTTAATAATTGTCCTGTGTTCGCGTTCTGCTGTTTCTGCATGGGTGCATGCTGCGACTGCCCATGGGGTGATTCAATGGTGCTTGCTGTGGCTACAATGCCTGTTGCATTTGCGGCGCTTGTGCCTGGTACACTGTCTGATCTTGGGCGAACCCATCCCTAGCTTGTAAGCTATATGCTGGAGGATAAGCTGTCCCCCTCGTGAGATTTTCCCATTCTGTACATACCCTTGGCTCCCACATTCACAGACAATGTGCCCTGTCATCCCACATTCCAACATACAGAATGAGACCTTTTAACTAGTCCCCCTTGGGTAAATCATCCTTGCGCATTCAGATTATCATTCTGCATATTCTGAAAACCACTATGATTATTCTGAAAACCACCCCTTCCTCTATATTCCATTCCTCTGCCTCGTGGCACAAATCCATTCCCTCCTCAGCCCTTTTGGCACTGATTATTTGCCTGTGATGCACCCACTGCTTGCTGTATTCCCGGTCCTCCTGCACTTGTCAATACTGTCCATTCCATCGCATATTTTGACAATTTCTTCTGAACTAACTTGGCTTCCTCAAATTTTCTAGCATCTTCCTTCTTCCTATTTTTCTCCTGCAACAGCCGACAGTGATGCACTATAGTCAACTGTTTCCATTCCCACTAGTTTCTTGAGCTGCCTCTGTACCTGTTTGGGCACCCCGACATAAAATATGGTAGAATACTAACAGTGTTTTCCCCACGGCTCACGAGTTTCAGCGCTCCTGAATATCCTGAATGTAAGCAAGCGGATCCTCATCTTGTTTCATCTTACATGTCATGAGTGCACCCATATTTGACATGTCAGGATACTGCACCCTGAGAGCTCTCCAGACATCTGCTCTACAATTATTAAATGGCGTGCCATGTGCACTGTGTTCTGTGCTGTGACACTTGAATAGCCTGCTCTCGCCCAAATGTCATCAGCTCTTTCCCCAAAAATGGCTTCTAGCAGACCCTTAATGTCCCCTATTGCCATAGTATTTCCCCTGTCATTTTCTCTAATTCATAAATACATTTTCCTGCACCTGCTGTTAAACTAGGGATTTTGCATCTTAAATTATCCTTATCCATTTGTGGCCATGGAATATACTGCGGACTGTCCCCTTCTTTCTCCAATAAATGGAGCTGCGTGAATCCCAATCCGCAATCAGCTCCCATCGTCTCCGTATACATAGAGGAGACAATGGTTCCTGATCGCTTTCTACCTGGCAATGACCTCAGCCTGCTCACATATGTTGGTGACTCTATCTTCTCGCTATATGATCATCCTCTAGGATGCTCTGGATATGCTACAGGATCTGGCGTCCTATCCTTAGGTTGCTCTAAATCAGACCATCTAGGGTTGTCTGTCTGCAGACATCCCTCATGGCCACATGCACTTCCTCCCTCATCCCCACAGAAGGTTTCTCCCTCTTCATCTGACATATCTAACCCCCAGCTGGTATGGCTCTCATCGCCTTCACGGTTATTTAAAGTCAGCCTGTATAAGGACATAGATGTATGCTGGAGAATAAATGGGTCTCTTTCTTCGATTCATGATTGGACGACCAGGGATCTATCTCCCTTCCATTGGCATCCCGATTCGCTACCTTCTCTTAAGTCTTGATAAGTCTTATAAATCCTATTTCCAATGCTCCCTATGTCAGAATTCTCTTATAGGGCTATTCTAGATGACGCTGGCATCTCCTCCTTTGATGGAAGAAACTCCTCTAAATTGCCCCATGGTATTACTATTCCATTAACTCCTTCTGTATGCGATCAATATCGCTCTCCCGCTGTCTCCTTTTTTGTTCCAATTCTTTGTCTAATTCTCTTCACTTTCTTCTGTCCCATCTAACTCTTTCCTTTTCTTGTCTTTTCCCCTCTCTTCTTTCATTCGCTCTTCACGCTTCCTCTTCCCTTCGTCTCTGTATCCTTTTATCCCTTAATTTCTGTGCTTCATCCCCTTCTATTTTCCTTTCTTGCCTATCTCGTTCTTCGATTGCTCTCTGCTTTTTGTCATACTTTATTTCCTCCTCTACCTTTTCTTCCTTCTTTTACTGCTCTTCCTGCTACATCTATTCTCGCCTATGTCTGCTCCTTCTCTTTTGTTCACCATTTTTCATTCTCTTTTCTCGTTCTCCGTCTTTTCTGTCCTGTTCGTCTTGAACTTCCATTTGCCTGACTTCCTCAAGCCTTTTCCAATCGATACTGAGTAATATCTGTCCTCCCATTCATTAGTTCTGTACAAGTATTACCTCATAAGCTTTATCCTTCTCTCCTTTCCAGCTCTTAATCTCTCGTTGTATGTCTGGTGTAACATTCGATTGCTCACTTTTCTCCTCCTTGTTCTGTACGATCTTAAAGATCTCCTCCTTTCTTTTGGACTCTTCTGGAATATCGTCACTGCTATAAGCAGGCGGTTCGTATATCAAATTACTATACCCTGTTGCTGCTTTCAGTTCCTTTAACGGATGCAATCCTACATCTTCTATCCTTTCACCATTCACTTCTGACGAGGTAAAGGGAGCAGAATGCTCAACACCTTTCTCCCTGCACTCAGTAATCCTCCACTCCTCAGGTGGCGGATCCTCTCTGTCCTCTTGGAACATCTTCCAAAGCTCTAAAATAGCTAACCTCTTCTCCAATTTCTTCCCCATGTACACAGCATGCAAGTATGTTGTCATATGTTGCAATACTGCTTTTGACAGCAATCCCCCTTGCGGCCATGGCATGAACATTTTATCTGCTGAGCCCTTTACCCACTACGCACTGTACTGATTGAGCTTAGGCATGTGCTTTGGAAGTGTCTTGCATACGTGCATCAGAGGAGTAAAATCTCCCATTGTGACGAGTCTCAATTGACTGTCAATACTTACCAGTGTTTTACACGGATAGGTTTATAAAAACAACAAATGTGAGCTGCTCAAACCCTCTTTCTCAATGACCTCAACCTACTTCTTGGTCGGTGCTGACAATGACCTTAAATAGGCAGTAACTTTTTTTTCTTTACTTCATCTTTACACAACTTATTCTTGTTGATCTTCAACACCTTTTTTCAATTACAAAAAACACAAACAGACAGACTAGTTGACTCTTTCACATTTAAACCATGGTACTCATCAGCATCATCACACCCCTAAAATACTCTGACTAGATTTTAAATCATCTCTTAATGTAAACCTGTTTAACTGCCGCCTATTTTACCCTAAATGGGGTGTGAGATGATTTCTTCTAAAACTCCTTGAGCTAGGAAATCCCGGGCCTTACCTCTTTTCTCTTATTTTACACTTTAAAAACGCTCTTCGTTACTTGTATAATCAACCCAGTTAACTTTTCTAAACTACTACAATCCCATCCCCACAATTTGCCATTCCCCTCAGTCTACTCACCATTCACTTGCTCAGCTCGAGGCCTTCGGTACCGGCTCCCCTCACCAATCAACCACTTTTGCCTTCCAACAACGAAGCATCTGTGGAAACCAGGAGGGATTTCATCAAAGAGGGACCTGTCCCACATGTATTGATTTTCTTGCAAGAATTCTATGCCGATTGCTCTCCACAGGAAACACAATGATCTTCCGGCTAGATGGCAAAGGATGCTCGATCGTCCTAAAATACTGGAGTTCTACTTAATCGAATGGTCTTGAACCATTTTACATGCTACCATCTGAACAGTTAGTCCATTTTACCTTTTAAATGAGGTAGCGCATCGTTAGATGGATGGGGATGCAGAATAACTCTTACACCAATAATAAGTCCAACTCAGGAAGTTGGCAAAAGTAAACTGTTTTATTCTCAATTGTCTAAAACGGGGAGTACAACGGGCATCAACGGACGTCCCACAGCATAATCTCAACGCATCACATAAAAAATAACACGAATAGCGAAAACTTGTCATGCATGACATCATACTACATGGCAAACTACGAACACTTATTTAGGATTGTGGTTGGTCTACGGGGAACATCTAAGTATACTTTCCGTAGGGGATTGGATTGTGATTGGGTCTCTATAGACAGGTGGACAACTTATTGCCACCCCATGTGCAAGTCATCCTCAATATCAGTTAGATACACAGCACACCATTGGGTCTCAAACTATAAGACTCTTCAATATATGACCCTCTATAATTGGTTGGCATGCTTGTACCCTTTGGGAATATTCAGCTCACTAGCAGCACTCAATCTGGTACCACAGGTGCGGCTGGGTGACTTGACCATGCCTCCACGCCAATCATCCATCATCACTCATGCCTTCTGCCATTTTAATTGTCTTTGAACTTGGCCTTGCAAAGTATCACTGCTCCTGAAAATAGAAGGGAGCGGGAGCACGTTCTTATCTTCAAGTCTTGGTGCTGCTTGCCCATATTCTATTTCCATCTACCCCATGTGACAGGAGGCCGTGTTTTAGCTCCTTCTTCGCATTTAATGATATTAAATGCATATAACTTGGCACTCATAGTGTCTTTCTGTTGCACCATAACAAGAGCTTGCCTCGTTCTCACCTTCTTTGTATCTCCTTGAATAAATAACCAGTTCTTGGCTGCCCCAACCCTTGACACTGGGCCAGAGATCCTTCTCGATCCTTCCTCGATTTTCAGCTTTTTTCTCTGCTGCGCCACAATGTCAGCCCTTCTCTTTCACGGGTCCTTGTGTACTAAAGTTGTGACATTGAATATCCAGATTCTGTACATGTATATATATATATATATATATATATATATATATATATATATATATATATATATATATATATATATATATATATATATTGGCAGGACTGCCTGCAGTCTATTTACTACATATAGCCAGCCTTCATGTTTACTTAGTCTACTTGCATTGCATCCTCTGTACAGTTATAAAAATGACTTATATTTTCTTCAGTGTTCTTTGCACATGCAATCTTCATTCCACACATGAAAGGTTACCCCATTCCTTATTTCATCATCAGATTCCATAAGGTCTATACATTCTCTTCTTTGGCCATTCTACTTAGTGCGTCATTTTCACCTCATTTGACGCCACTCATCTTCTCTTTCATGCATCTTTATACATCTTCAGGGATCTCTCTTAAGAGACTGTCATCTTTCTGCGGGTACAATTTATAGGGTTTTCTCAATGGATACCTTTTTATTCAAAGATATTTCGTGGTATAGGTATCATTATCGGCGTTGTCCATGTTGCAATTTCTGGCTTCCAACCTATAGACAGAATAGGGGAGGGACTTCTGGTAGAGGCATTTGACTCCTCCTCTACAGTCCCATGTATAGAGAGGACATACAAATGTCACCTACACACAGTTGGGAGTTGGTATAAGCTCAAGGTGGTTAGTGAGTACTCATATAAGTCTTTGAGGGCACTGAATGCTCTGTGCCCTGATATTTGCAAGCATGAGGATTAAAACAAACAGTAAATGGTTATGAATCTTCCAGATGACAAAGGCAGTGAGGATCAACCAGGCAATGCATTTTATTCATCAACAGGTAATATGTACTCCTCAAAATAGGAAGGTGGTCAATATAATCTCCTCAATGCCGTGCTAGCACTGTCTACAGTGTACCGGAGACTAGCAGCATATGTTCTACAATTGCATACAATTGCACACTTTTTGGACTCGGGTTTGGTCAGAGATTTGTTGAAATAGCTGTAAGGGAAGCGTCCAGGTTCATGGGCCTCATTACGAGTTTGGTGGTATTTTGGCAGTAAGTACTCTGAAATACAGCCTATATCAATTACCATTACTGCCACTTGAACCTGCAGATTTACTGTGGGATTAAAAGTGATGCTAGGATGGTGTAAGTCCCCATTTCTGGAGTCCATAGGGGTCCTTCATTTACACTTCTGTCCACATTTTATATAGGCTGTAGTTTGTTAGAGGACCTATAACGCATTATGGACAGCAGTCAATTGAGCTTTAAACCCCATGTACATACTTAAGCTATACTGTTAGTGCATCTGATAGTTCCCATATCATCGAATGTGGGATTGTCATTTATGGGACTTTAAATATTTACCAGATGTTATCAAGGAATATATTACCAACTAGTAACACAAAGTGACACCATGGGTAGCTGACTGAATTGAAGTAATGGCATTGAGGTTCTGATTAATATTGAGTTTATTTGGAATTCAAAGTGAGTGTAGGATGGGTTGCTTGCCCTTTTCAGGCAGACTATTGCTTTTTACACATTTACTGAAAGATGTGGCTTACGGGAAGAAAGCAATTCCCAGTGCATATCTACTCAAGCATGACTTTACCTTCCGGTGGTTGGTGGGTTGTTTATGACATTCCATGTCAATAAAATAGTAGATATGATGGGTCCTGTGGTTTGTCTATTTGGCGTTATATGTCCTAAGTTGTTTCGGGGAACAGCAGTGCTATTTGAATTAAGGGATTTCTGCATGGTGCATCATTAGAGTAAGGTTGTGTGGTGTGTGCTTCTTCTCCTTCCCTCTGGTTCTTTACGAGGCCCTCCCTGTGAACTGTTACCAGTGTACAGATTAGAAAGAATTGCACAACAAAAGCTCTTTAATATTAACATTACTGTTAAAATGCAAGAAAACAGCTAGCAATAACCTACCTGGATGATTGTCAGAGAACAAGAGCACCCATTCCCTTACGATGTTATAATGGGAGGGGGGGCTGCTGATGCTTTCCATGATTTTAATCTACTTTTCTAAGGATAGGCACAGTAGGCAAATATCATAATGACTTATGTATGTTTATTTGATTTAAATAAATGTATATAAATATGCAAAACATTTTAAATTTAAATTCAAGTTCAAATCTCCATCACAATTATAATTTAAATTCAAACTCATGAGTCTTTTCTTTACAATTCCATCAACTCCACTCAGATTCATTATTATAAAATCCATACAAAATTATCAATTCAATCAAGATTAGACAAGTAATTTAAACAAACATATGTATATACCATCTATTACAGTCAACCATGTCATTGTATAAAAAACACCAGGTATTAAGATTAGATTGGATTAGATTACCCCCGGGTACCATAGCATTTACATTTTCCTTATGTATAGTTCTCTTCGACACAATTAGTTCAGGCTCATTTAAAATGGTGTATTGCCTGAATCCAGACGTGGTAATGTGCAACGTGCATAGAGTCAGACTCTGAGTTGAGGAAATAGTTCCAAAAGTCCTTTTTATCACGTCGTAGTTATGTATACATTTTTCATAAATGCGCATATACACTGACCCCAGTTTCTTACATTCGGTGAAGACATGTTTCGCTATTTGGGACTTATTTGGGGACTTACAGATTCGACAGAGCCTCCTCTCACGGGTTATATTTATCTGTGAACCTCGGAGGGATAACACGGGTAACTGGTTTATATGCAATAAGAGCATCAGATTTAAAACTGCTGGGCTAGGGCTCTGCAATACATTTAAGTTGTCAAGTGCCTGTGTCAGACTTTTATAGCTCTTCTAATTTGACAGGTGTGTATAATTTGTATTCCAGTCTAACAGGTTGGTCTTTCATTGAAAGGATTATTTGAGTGCATCATAAATTGAACCGCATTCAAAATATGGAGTCCACTCTATACACCTGAAAAACTCCATATTCAAGTATTTAAAGTCTCTGCCACAACTTCTATAGTCTGCATCAAAACTGCCCCCTGTTGCTTTAAGCAGAGGGCATGTTGGGCAGTCTTTGACTTGATATAGAGCTCTCCTCTCCTTTTCAACAGCTGGATACTTAAGAGATCAGTCCTAACTCTAACCTCAGAAACTCCATAGGCACATAGTGAGGTAGTTTTAATACTCTGCGTCAGAATATTCCCTCCAAGTGATTCATCCAGGCAACATCTCTCATAGTTAGTGCCTCCAATCCATAAAGCACAGCCGGGCAGCAGCACTGTTTGTATAGTGTCAGCATAACCTCCACAGTGTATCCTCCCGCCATCTCTCAACAGTGTATCCCACCATCTGTTTGTCAAATTTGCTGAAGAGATAGGTAAACTGACGCGCTTTTCTATCTTTGGCCTCTATTATATGTTGATATCCGCCCTTATTATTGATTTCGAGGCTTAGATATATATAGCTGTTAACATAATCAATACTGCCCTTTAATATGGTAATTTCCAGCCAGTGCACATTTTTCCCCACTGCCAGCATGATATTAGTCTTGCTTAAATGTATTGCTATCTTATTCTCTACTGAGAAAACCTGCAAGCATTCTTTTCAAATCCCTCTATGTGTGATCAAAAATCACGACGTCATCTGCATATAGCATACTTGCGATTCTGTTCACATTGACCTTTGGGGACAATTTGCCTTTGCCAGAAGTCGAGATGGCAGATTTAACAAGTAAAAGCTTGAACAGCAGGGGAGACAGCACACAACCTTGCTTAACTCCCCCGCTGATCCCAATCTCTGCGGACATGCTCCCCTAATTGTCCAAGTGTACGCTGGCTGAGGTGTTGGCATGTAGGAGTTAGATTACTTATAATAGCCAGCCAGGGCAGCCAATACTTGACAATTTATGCCATATTAGGGTATGGTTGACCCGATCGAATGCTGATCAAAAGTCAGCAAATGTCACATACAGCAATGCTCTATCCCTACCCATAGCCAAAATGAGTTTCTTTCCGAACGCACTTTCTTTCTTTTCTTGAACTACAATCCCCAGCGGGATTGTAGTCCTTGCTGCCAGTTATATACCACCCCCAGGCGCGAACACGCCGGCGCGCAAATGACCAGCTGGTCTGTGGTGGTCGTGGCGACTATATAAACTGCAGTAAGTAGCTTTGCCTCAGAGATAGACTTTGATTTTTTGAGTGCCATGAATAATTTTAAGATTTTATTATTACTTTTAGTAAATTGTAATTGTGTGTCATTTGTGCTGTAAAGTGTGAAAATGAGTCACCCTCGTGCAGGTACAGGAAGCTTATCCTTTTGTATACCGTGAGCAGGTAGTGTGATTTAAATTGGAATTAGTTTCTTTCCGAACGCACTTTCTTTCTTTTCTTGAACTACAATCCCCAATAGGATTGTAGTCCTTGCTGCCAGATATATACCGCCCCAGGTACGAACACGTCGGCGTGCACATTGTTAGGAAAGATTTCTTAATTGTAGGTAATGTTCCTTCCATGTGGCAACCCCTACACTTTTTGCTGTTGCTTACACCCTGATCTAGAATTTGCCAGAGAAGCGCAGCCTTCCACTGCACTCCTCTGGGCTTTCGCTCCATTCTTACGGGAAAACTGACAGGCCCTTAAGACAGTCAGTACCGGGAAACATTGTTTTCCGTAGTTCTTTTCTCATGTTGCAGCTTTCGCGCAACATGGCACAAGAGTGCACCGTAACTTACATTACCGTGCTATTGGGTCTCTAGTCATTCTACAGGCTCTATAAACTCTCGATGGATTTATAACGAACTGTGCAAGTATGTCACGGACGGGACTGTTGGCAGCGATCATTTCTTTGTGTTTTTGAACTCCCTTTTGCCCTGTTAACCGCGCTTCTCGCGTTTGGCCAAAATGGGTGGCCTGGCTTCCAAAATGGCCATGCCACGAGGTTCTTTGTCCTGTCCGTTGACCGTCTTGCCCCTTCACCTTCCCCAGGTCGAGCCGACCCGGGGCCAACCTTATTTGGGCATGTACTTTCCCGCGAAACACAAATGCTTTCTCGGGCTTCTGCATGCCTTGTGTGTGCCTCCAGGATGTGGGCTGGGCTGTCTGGTCCCAATACACATCCTGGGTGCCAGAGAGTCTAGTGTGTCTTGAATGCCTGGGACCACGTATGGTGTGAGTGTTTTGTGAGCAGATCTCCCATTGGGTCCTCTCCGTTTTGGCGCGAAGGGAACTCTGGATAAGAGGAGGCTGGAAACACCACTACCATGACGATCTCCTGGGTTCTCACGAACGACGGATACAGGAGCCAAGCATCCTGCAACTAAGAGGCTGAACCGAGGAATCACTGGTGACCCGCTGAAGGACTGCTCTTCTGCACTGATGTCGCCCTGTGAAACCATTCTGCCTCTGATCTAACGAGAAGGCCTGTACTGGTACTTCGACCCTTTAGAATAGTGGGAACAACTATTCTCGGCATCTTCATCATCTCCTGCATGTAAGCCTTCGGAAGCGTCTCTGGGCCATCCAGCGGACTGACCAGTTTACCCAGGAGTCTTGCTCTGCCACTGCCGTCAGGTTGCTACTGTATTCCGAGTCCTTGACACTCTCACACGATTCGTACACTTGGCATTCCCAGGTCTGAAGTGAGAAGTGTACATTGGGCTGAAATACACACAGTTGCTTCGTTGCACTGCTGTGGTAACAATCTGTGCGGGTTCACTGCGTTTGGGACATCCTCAACTCTAACTTCTGCTGCTGTGGAATCTACACGACGCCGAGACGTCCCCTGCTCGTATCTGAACCTGCCAGCACTGAAACTGACGCGGAGAAGCCTGGGTCTGCCTGCATCGGGGATCGGTGAATAGCAACGCTAGGAACTTGTCGCCCTCCTGCAGTAGCCCGTAGCTTTTCCTCGCTGTGTTAAACAGCACACCTTTTTCGCACTCGCGCTCTGCTTCTGCCTGCGAGTGGAGGCCACGCTTGAGTAGCGGAGATCTGTTTGCCCTCCTTTGATCACCGCTCTGAACTGCCTGATTTCCTTGAAGAGACTCCCCTTGGCCCATTGGCACCAGCGTGTGCAGGTACTTTTGAGCACAAGGCTCCACTCTTCGTAGGGCTCGGATTTCCTTCTAGTTAGGTGGCCTCTGAAGGCGAACTAGGTCTAAACGATTACTTGCACTGCCTGTTTTCCTCCCCATCTAGGTGGTCTGCATATTTCGTGCTTCGAACTCTTTAGACCCTTCGGTAATTGTATATATATTGTATTTGATTGTGATGTGTTGGTTTACTTGAGTTTTATCGTGATTCTTTACTATGGTCAATGTTACAAAGGTCTTGTATTAAATGTGTCTATATTTTTAATATAACACCTGCTTGGAGTAATCCCTCCAGGACAGAGTTCAGAAATCCATCTTAACAAATTGGTGTACAGCGGTGGGATACGACTGAAGGTATCCAGTGTTGCGCACGAGCGAGGGCATTTCAAGTTATTCCTACCAGGACACGTAGTGAATTATTGTCGTAGTATAACTTTTAAAAGGCCATAGTCCTATCTAACAGTATGGAAACAAATACCTTGTTAATTTTAAATGCTTCTAAATCCGAAACATTGAAAAAGATGTGTGCGGAGAGAGGTGTCTCCTCTCAAGGCACCAAATTGGATATGATCCAAAGAATCGTGGCGTGGCAAGAAGCTCAGCTTGACGCTATAGCTTCCGAGGACAGTGCAGAAGGAGGTGGGGCTGCTCTCACTGGTAGAACCGACGGTTCTGCCACTGCACTGGTCCACAGCGACCATGAGGACAGGGAGGATGAGATGTCTAATGTTTCCTCTGCCAGTGTCGATGGGGAGGCCATGCTTGAATTCAAGAAGCAAGAGCTGCTGTTTAGGCAGAAAGAGCTTGATTTCAGTATGGCCAAACTAAAAATCGAACAGGCAGAAAAACAGAAAGACAGGGATCACCAGTTGGAACTGGCCAAGCTTCAGGTTGCAAATGGATCCAAGGGTCCTGGACATGGGTCTGGGGCCTCCTCTCATCCAAGGTTTCCAAAAGATCTGCTCAGTGTGTATGAGGAAAAGAATGACATTATGGACTGCTGAATACGTTTGAGTATGCATGTGAAGTTCAACAAGTTGACAATGCTGATAAAATTGCCTGGTTACTCAGCAGACTGCACCATTCTGGCTGCAGTGCCATTTTGGAAATGTCGAAGGCTGAGCGAGCAGATTTTGCAATGTTGAAGCAAACTCTCATTTTAAAGTTTGGAAAGACTCCTGCCCAATATTTAAAACGATTCCGAGAGTATAAGAAAAAAGAAGGTGGTACTTGGGTATCTTATGTAACCGAATCCTTAAAAAACTTGACTGGCTGGGTCAAAGGTTATAAGGTTTCTACCTTGGAAGGCATGATAAGTCTTGTCATGCTGGAACATATTTTTGCATCTTCTTCCCCTGAGCTTAAGCAGCATTTGGCGGATTCTAAGGAGGTAGATCCAAAGAAACTTGCCATTGCAGCAGATTTATGGGTGTCACATTGAGTGTCCCATAAGGACAAAACTCATCCTGGTAAGCAGGAGGAAGGGAACAAGTCCAAAGATAAGGAGGGTGGGGAATCTGATAAATCTTCTTCTCAAAAGGGCCACAAAAAGAAAAATAAGGGTAAGACACAAGAGAACTCACAGGGTAGTGGAGGTCAGCCTCCGAAACAGAACTCTGGTTATAATAAGCCTCCCTATGTAAACAGACCCAATGGATCTTGTTTTGTTTGTGGAGCAACTGACCACGTGAAGGGGGATTGCTGGTGTAAGGTTAAACCTTTGGGGGTCCACTCCGCTAATCTGGCCTTCTCCTCCTATGAGGAAGAAGAGATTACAGGAGCATCCTTCTCCTCAGACTCCTTCCCCAGTGGGATAGAAGCTGAGGTAGTTTTAGTTTCCCTGGGTTCCTGGGAGCCTAAAGTCGCAGAGGCTTATGCTAGGATTCCAGATAACACCAAGCACTACTTTAAAGACAGTGTGCCGATCAATGGAGTAGATACTCCAGCTCTTAGGGATAGTGGGTGCAGTCGAACTCTAGTGGATTCTACCTTGGTAGACTCAGAGGAAGTTGCCAGAGCTACTCTGATGCCCACTAAGTTGGCTGACGGCCCACCTCGCATGTTTCCAGTAATACCTGTAAATCTTACTTTAAATGGTACAGCAGTCTCGATTCCAGTGAGCATTCAGAGAAACGTCCCAGGAAAGGTCTTGTTGGGCAACGATCTCAGAGCTTTAGGGCTCGTAGAAGACACTGCTGACAGACCCTGCACATGGTCTCAAACACGGGCAGCCTTGGCCAAGACCAATGCGCTGCCCCAGCCAAAGGGGAAACCCAAGGCTAAAAGAGTAAAGAAACCAAAACGAGGGAAAGAAAATATTCCCCCGAACTCACCTACCACTGCGGTGGAGGAAGTTGGTCAATCGCCCGGACCTGACGAGGAGGCGGCGATACCTGAAATATTTGACCCCAATGACCATCCTGAACTAAAAGACTTGTTAGTAGAAGGTGGTCCTGACAGGGAAGAATTCAGTAGAGGCCAACGTGAGTGCCCATCTCTGGAAGGCCTAAGGAGACAGGCCTGCTCCCAGCTTGAGGGTGAACCTCCTGGGAAGCATCTGATTTATTGGGAAGGTGGACTCCTGTACAGTGAGCCCACAGAGTCTACAGAAGGAGACCATAGGAGGTTGGTGGTTCCCCTTGCTGTAAGACCCTTCCTCCTGCAGCTGGTGCATGAAGTGCCCCTTGCTGGTCACCTTTATATTAATAGGACCAAGCAAAGCTTATCCATGCACTTCTACTTGCCCAAGATGGGGGTGCAAGTAGAAAGTCACTGCAGGAGTTGTGCCTCCTGCCAGTTATCTGGTAGAGTGGCTCAACAATCCAAGCTCCATTGGTACCACTCCCAGTTGTGGGAATGCCATTCAAAAGGGTAGGGATCGAGATTGTTGGTCCCCTTGACCCGCAAACATCCTCAGGCAATAGGTTTATTCTGGTGCTGGTCGACCATGCTACCAGGTATCCTGAGGACATCCCATTGAAAACTGTAACTGCCAAGTGAGTTGCAAAAGCGTTACTTGGCTCTTTACTAGGGTTGACTTCCCTAAAGAAGTTGTGTGTGACAGAGGCGGCAACTTCATGTCCAAGTATATGGAGGCTATGTGGAAAGAATGTGGGATCACCAACAAGTTCTCTTCTGCATACCACCCCCAGACCAATGGTCTGGTGGAACCTTTCAACAGAACGTTAAAGAGCATGATTGGGGCTCTGGAAGAACCTCAGAGAAGAAAATTGGATCTTCTTTTACCATGCTTACTGTTTGCATACCGAGAGGTAACACAGGAGGGTGTTGGCTTCAGCCCCTTCGAACTTCTGCTTGGTCACCCTTTGCGGGGACCCTTAGCCATAGTCAAGGAGGGATGGGAGATGCCCACTCCCCCTATTACTACCAACGTAGTCGACTATGTGTTAGGGCTCAGAAAACAGATGGTACTTCTGATGGGTCTGGCTAGTGACAAGTTGAAGGCAGGACAAGCGCTGGTGAAACATTGGTACGACCAGAAAGCTTCCCTCATCAACTTTACACCTGGTCAGCAAGTCCTGATCATGAATCCCATAAGGCCTAGAGCTTTACAGGACAAATGGTCGGGCCCTTACACAGTGGTGGAGCCCAGGGTGAGGTTAACTATTTAGTGGACCTTGGAAGGCCTGGACAGGCTCCAAAAGTGTTCCACATAAATAGGCTCAAGGCTTTCGTCCCAAGAGTCGAAATCGCAGCACTGCTACTGGCTTCAGATGTTGAGGAAGAGGAGTCTGAACCTCTCCCCGACCTGTTCCAAAGCGGTCCTTCAGATAGCTCCTTTGAGGGTGTCCGAGTGGCCCCTCACCTGACTTCTGATCAGCAGGCTGAGGTGAAAAGTTTGCTTAGGCAAGTTTCCCCCCTGTTTTCACAATCCCCTGGTTTGACACCATGTTGCAAACACAACATAGACACCGGAGACAGCGTTCCTACCAAAAGTAGAGGATACAGGATGTCAGACAAAGTACGGTCTTACATTAAGACAGAGGTCAACAAGATGTTAGATCTTGGGGTGATTGAACCCTCTAGTAGTCCTTGGCCCAGCCCTGTGGTTTTGGTTCCAAAAGCAGGCACTTCTGAATTGAGGTTCGGCTTGGATTACAGGGCTCTGAATGCTGTCACCAAGACATATGCACACCCCTTGCCTCGAACAGATGAGCTGGTGCATACCTTGGGTGCCTCCAAGTACCTCAGCACGTTTGACCTCACTGCGGGCTATTGGCAAATAGCCTTAGCAGAACATGCAAAGGAGAAGACAGCGTTTTCCACTCCAGACTGTCTTTACCAATTCAGGGTAATGCCGTTTGGGTTGAAGAATGCACCTGCCACTTTCCAGAGGCTTGTGAATCATATGTTCTATGGGTTGGATGAATTCTGTCTTGCATATCTGGATGATATAGCAGTTTTCAGCGCCACCTGGGAAGACCATGTGAAACACCTCGGGATTGTGCTACAGGCTCTTCAGAAAGCACACTTCACCATGAAGGCTAGTAAATGCCAGATTGGACAAGGCTCAGTGGTTTACCTTGGACATGAAGTAGGTGGAGGGAGGATACAGCCTCTTCCCAGTAAAGTACAAGCAGTAAAACACTGGCCTACCCCCACTACACAGACCCAAGTGAGAGCCTTCTTAGGACTCACAGGGTATTACCGCAACTTCATGGCAGACTATGGCACCATAGCTGCCCCTCTGACTGCCCTCACCACTCTGAAGAAACCCAAGAAGGTAACTTGGACCGATGAGTGTGAGAAGGCCTTCAACGGCTTAAAATACTCCTTGTGCCAGGCCCCTGTCCTCAGGGCCCCTGATTATCGAAGACCTTTTATTGTG
The DNA here is from genome assembly GCF_040938575.1 of Ambystoma mexicanum. Classification (NCBI taxonomy): domain Eukaryota; kingdom Metazoa; phylum Chordata; class Amphibia; order Caudata; family Ambystomatidae; genus Ambystoma; species Ambystoma mexicanum. Next base: position 1,292,251,420 of record NC_090929.1, read on the forward strand.
CAGACAGACGCCTCCGACACTGGGATAGAAGCTGTACTATTGCAAGTAGATGAGAAGGGTAAGGAACACCCTATTGGTTTCATTAGTCGCCAGCTTAAGGACAGAGAGCTCAGATGGTCCACAGTAGAGAAAGAATGCTTCTCTGTTGTGTGGGCCCTACGGAAGCTGAGGCCCTACCCCTATGGGACCCACTTCACTGTGCAAACTGACCATAAGCCCATAAGGTGGCTGATGAACATGAAGGGAGAGAATCCAAAGTTGCCTAGGTGGTCCATAAGTCTACAGGGCTTTGACTTCACTATTGAGCATAGGCCAGGTGTCCAACATAGCAATGCTGATGGGTTGTCCAGAATGTTTAACTGACCTGAACAAGACACTCATCCAGGGGTGGATTAGTTCCCCCTGTCCATAGTCTGGGAGGGGCGAGTGTTAGGAAAGATTTCTTAATTGTAGGTAATTTTCCTTCCATGTGGCAACCCCTAAACTTTTTGCTGTTGTTTACACCCTGATCTAGACTTTGCCAGAGAAGCGCAGCCTTCCGCAGCACTCCTCTGGGCTTTTGCTCCATTCTTACGGGGAAACTGACATGCCCTTAAGACAGTACCGGGAAACGTTGTTTTCCGTAGTTCTTTTCTCATGTTGCAGCTTTTACGCAACATGGCACAAGAGTGCACCGTAACTTACATTACCGTGCTCTTGGGACTCTAGTCATTCTACAGGCCCTAGAAACTCTCGATAGATTTATAACGAACTGTGCAAGTATGTCATGGACGGGACTGGTAGCAGCGATCGTTTCTTTGTGTTTTTGAACTCCCTTTTGCCCTGTTAACCGCGCTTCTCGCGTTTGGGCAAAATGGGTGGCCTGGCTTCCAAAATGGCCATGCCACGAGGTTCTTTGTCCTGTCAGTTGACCGTCTTGCCCCTTCACCTTCCCCAGGTCCAGCCGACCCGGGGCCATCCTTATTTGGGCATGTACTTTCCCACGAAACACAGATGCTTTCGCGGGCTTCTGCATGCTTTGTGTGTGCCTCCAGGATGTGGTCTGGGCTGTCTGGTCCCAATACACATCCTGAGTGCCAGAGAGTCTAGTGTGTCTTGAATGCCTGGGACCACCGTGGTCCGTGATAGGTCCACGTATGGTGTGAGTGTTTTGTGAGCAGATCTCCCATTGGGTCCTCTCCGTTTTGGCATGAAGGGAACTCTGGATAAGAGGAGGCTGGAAACACCACTACCATGTCGATCTCCTGGGTTCTCACGAACAACGGATACAGGAGCAAAGTATCCTGCAACTAAGAGGCTGAACCGAGGAATCGCTGGTGACCTGCTGAAGGACTGCTCCTCTGCACTGCTGTCGCCCTGTGAAACCATTCTGCCTCTCATCGAACTAGAAGGCCCTTACTGGTACTTCAACCCTTTGGAATAGTGGGAACAACTATTCTCGGCATCTTCATCATCTCCTGCACGTAAAGCTTCAGAAGCGTCTCTGGGCCATCCAGTGGACTGACCAGCTTACCCAGGAGTCTTGCTCTGTCACCGCCGTCAGGTTGCTGCTGTATTCCGAGTCCTTGACACTCTCACACGATTCGTACACTTGGCATTCCCAGGTCTGAAGTGAGAAGTGTACATTGGGCTGAAATACACACAGCCGCTTTGTTGCCCTGCTGTGGTAACAATCTGTGCGGGTTCACTGCGTTTGGGACATCCTCAACTCTAACTTCTGCTGCCGCGGTATCTACATGACGCCGAGACGTCCCCTGCTCGTATCTCAACCTGCCAGCACTGAAACTGACGCGGAGAAGCCTGGGTCTGCCTGCATCGGGGACCGGTGAGTAGCAACGCTAGGAACTGGTCGCCATCCTGCAGTAGCCCGTAGCTTTTCCTCGCTTTGTTAAACAGCACAGCTTTTTCGCACTCACGCTCTGCTTCTGCCCGCAAGTGGAGGCCGTGCTTGAGTAGGGGAGATCTGTTTGCCCTCATTGTTCACCGCTCAAAACTGCCTGATTTCCTTGAAAAGACTCCCCTTGGCCCATTGGCATCAGCGTGTGCAGGTACTTTTGAGCACAAGGCTCCACTCTTCGTAGGGCTCGGACTTCCTTCTAGTTAGGTGGCCTCTGAAGGCGAACTGGGTCTAAACGATTACTTGCACTGCCTGGTTTCCTCCCCATATAGGTGGTCTGCATATTTCATGCTTCGAACTCTTTAGACCCTTCGGTAATTGTATATATATTGTATTTGATTGTGATGTGTTGGTTTACTTGAGTTTTATCGTGATTCTCTACTATGGTCAATGTTACAAAGGCCTTGTAATAAATGTGTCTATATTTTTAATATAACACCTGCTTGGAGTAATTTGTAAGCGTCCTTGCTTTGTGTGCTCATTGCGGGCTTTAGTCACCCTCACCCCTCTTGAGACCTAGTCTTGACCGCCACGATCGCTACCTTGATTGGTCTGGCTTGTCCAGAGGTTACCCTGTTCCAAGAAACTAGGCTGGCCTTCTGAACCTCTGCCCCTCCAGGACAGAGTTCAGAAATCCATCTTAACACACATGACCATCCGGTCTGTGGCGGTCGTGGCGACTATATAAACTGCAGTAAGTAGCTTTGCCTCAGAGATAGACTTTGATTTTTTGAGTTCCAGGAATAATTTTAAGATTTTAGTATTACTTTTAGTAAATTGTAATTGTGTGTCATTTGCGCCATAAATTGTGAAATTCAGTCACCCTTGTGCAGGTACAGGAAGCTTATCCTTTTGTATACTGTGAAAAAAATCGGAATTAGTTTCTTTCCGAATGCACTTTCTTTCTTTTCTTGAACTACAATCCCCAGCGGGATTGTAGTCCTTGCTGCCAGTTATATACCGCACCAGGTGTGAACGCGCTGCCGCTGTAGGATATTTTATGTAAATTTGGGGTTTGGTGGTACTTTTATTACTGCCAAACTATGAGCAGTAGTCTGGTGGTAAATTATCCTTACATTTAGATTGAGTTTGGCCTCATATCATTCTAGTGACTATACCTTGTTATATTATATTGGAGAATCTAGTAATATGTGTTACTTGTGGTATTTTGTGGTAGTATGTTGTTTGCGGTATTTAGTGGTGAGCATAGTTTCCTTCCCTACATTATAACCCCATCATAAACAAAACCTTCCTTTCTATTAGAATACCTCCTAGTGATCTATAGAGGGCTTTGGACCAATACACACAAGAAAACCCAACACTTTTACATAGAGTGCCACCTACAGTCAGTGACCAGTATCACTGGCTTATCTACACCAGTGATCTATGCGCCCGTGGGCATTACTGGTTCATAAACCTCCAGTAATCTATATGTTATATTAGATTCCCTCCAAACAACATGCAAGTAGGACACACAGACACACACACACACACACCTATTTTATCACTGCTTGTTCTGGTTGTTATTCTATCTTCATGCGCAAATTGACAAATGTATTACGAAAGTGAATCAATCTCCCCTATGCCCACATATAAAATCCCAAATGCAATAATGACTCTAAACAATTTGTTTTTATACTCTGATTATATTGCATACAAGTACAATTCACATTGCAATGCTTACCATGTGAATTTCACCATTATCTGTAACAAAAGAAAAGAAACAGAAACAGAGCAAACAAGCCTTTTTAACAATATGAGTTACTTTTTAACATTCTAAACATGACAAACTAAAATGCATGGGATTTCCTTTGATATTCTGCTTACATGACATTTTTAATTCAGTCATCCATCCGACTGCACACAATGACCTCACCTAAACTTTCTCTGCTTACCAGAAGTATCTGTTTGAAGCTGCCCCACACAATCTTGCTTTGCTCGTCTCCAAAAAACAGGCCCAGTCCACAAACTGCTCCTGTAATCTTGGGTGCTTGGAATGCGCGGCGAGTAATTCTCCAGCCAGCGCTCCGTGACCAGGCACTTCTGTCCTCAGAGCCCAGTCAAACCAAACTAAACTCTCCCTGTAATCTTCCCATTAAAACTCAGAGCCTCTCCACATCTGACATGGCATATCTTCAGACACTTTCTTCCAATCATATTAGCAGAAAATGTATTCCGTTACCACCCTCATGTTCCAAACAATGAGCTTCAGAGCATAATAACTGTATCTTTTTGGTTTCCCGTTGCCTTCCTTTCTGCCTTCTGCATTCAACACAGAAAGAGAAAAGCAGAAGAAAAAAAATGCCAGTGCACTTTTCAAAACGAATTTCAAAATATGTATTTTCACCTCATTTTGTACATGGGACTACATTATAATATTAAGGGTTAGAGTTAGTGTTTAGTAAATGTTAATTTGGTTAATCAGTTATAGATAAATAATGTAGTCTTCTATGTATGAGGTATTCAAGAAAAGAAAAAGAAAATAGTGCACTTTACTCTCTGCAGTTTCACATTGGGCTTTTGCTGGAAAAAAAAAATGAAATATGTACCTTGCATGGCACCAGCAATTTATTCACATGTTATACTGGCAACATAAAATAACTATATGTGTGTGCCACATTATTGCTGGCAACAAAATGTTTGCCATCACATTTAGTGAAGTGCTATATATTCTAAAGTGCTATAAATTATATAAAGTGCTATATATATTACTACAGCGCACATGTGACCAGCCAGTCTGTGGTGGTCGTGGTGAGCAGTGCGAGTGCGGCAGTCCTCTTAGCATTTCTACGAGATGGGTATCCTGGAAGTGCTTGCAGCTATCGATGCAGCAAGAAGTAAGTCATTATCCCAAACCATAGCAATACAGAACAGAATGCTATTGACGCCACCCCCGGCAGATCCCGTTATTAACATAATGACAAACTCCAGGCATATGAGTGAAATACCTTCGCTCCTGACTAGTCAGTCACCCAAAAACACTATTATTACCTTGGAAACAGCCCCTGCCAAATGTAACGAACATGCAACAAATTCTATGATAAGAATCCCACTTAATGATAAGGGTAAGCATAACATGGATAATGGGATTAGTATCATCACAGCTGAAATAACATAAACGTGCAGGGTTAAAGACAAACAGGACACTGTGATTAGTCACACCTCCCAGCCAACTAATTTACCCTCCCTACCTCCTAACACCTCAGTACTGAATCTAACGCTCCTAAACACCAGATCCCCGGTCAAACATACTCTGATGTCCGAGACTATATCATTGACAACAGTATTGATAATATGCGTGTTACCGAGACCTGGTTATCGGAGGCACATGGACCCACCATAGAACAGGTTACCCCTCCAGTCTACACATTTTTTGGTAAACATTGCATAGATGGTCATGGTGGTGGTGTCCGGGTCATTTGCAAGGAAGAATTAAAAATGTACGAAACTTAAATTGACTGTTAGGGATGTGATATTCTACACACCAAATGTATTCCAAATCCTAACTTTAGCATACACTTGGTAACGGTATATAGACCACCAGGAGTCTCACATAACTTTAATGAGGAGCTCACTAATGTGCTTAACGCTATACAGACTTCGAACTCCGCCATAATACTAGTAGGGGATTTGAACCTGTGGAAAGGAAATACCACGGAAAAAAAAGCTAAGGAACTGGAAAAGTTGTTAAAAAAATAACATCTTGGTGCACAACAACAATCCAACACACATTAAAGGGAATACCTTGGATTGGATGGCCAGCTATAACATAGCATTATCAGGAATTACTACTACACCGTGCATATGGTCCGACCACTCATTTGTTTCTAGCCAAATACTGCTTCCGCTTTCCAATAGGCCCAAACATGAGCCACTGTTACGCTCACCTGATATCCACAGGGACGCCACCCAGGCGGGTTACTCGCTGGTATACTTCTCAGCTTTGCCCAGATGTGGTCTGTGGGGAAGGGTCTGCCTGAAAATACAGGAGGACTGTGTTCAAGACTGACCGACTGGGGTAAATATCCTCCCTGCACCCCTGTATGATTTCAGTCACTCTGGCGCCCTCTCCTCACCTTGTGGTAGAATTAGGCGTGCTCTCCGTCCTGCCTTCTTTGCACGGGCGTGTTGTCTTTCATGGGCGAGTGCAGTCCAGTTACTTCACTGACGCCGGCCCATTTGATATTGTTCAGGTAGGTCTTATTGCTGTTCGTTAGTTTTGTTTCTATCCTGCATGCCTTTCTTTGTTTAAAATGTCTCTTTGTTCTCCCTTAGGTATGCAGAGCTTCAGCACGGTGAACTTGCTTGGTTGAGCCCCGCTGGTAAATGATGGCGCATTAAGAGCGCTATGATGCGGTAAGTAAGCGCTATGCGCAGCGCTGCGAAGTCTTGCCTTTGCTAACCTGTGTTTTCCTTTCTTATAGGTCGCAGTGTTTTTCAGCGCGAGTGGAATGTCCGGAGTGGTGCCAGCCGAGAGGCGACCAGCCAGGTAAGCCTTTTGAGCAGTTCGTAATTTGTAAATGTCTCTACTGCTTTCTTTAATGTTGCCTCTATCTTCCTCTTTCAGGTCGTTCTGTCCGGGAGGCGTGCAGATTCGAGGAAGCTGTTCTCAGTAGCTGCGAGTGTTTAAAGATGAAGACTGCAGGAAAGATGCTGCTGCTAATGATGTTCCTTTTGTCTTCTTGCAGGTTCTGCTTCTCCGAGGTTCGAGGGAATAGCTGGACACAGTGAGAGTCACGTTGCAAGCTGCAAAGTAACGCAAGGCGTGTTGTCTTGCTCGGGTGTGGTTTAAATAGCCCCAACAAAATAGTCCAGGTAAAGTAGTCCCTAGGCTACCACACCCAAAACACTAGACCGCATAGCTTGGTTCTTAGGAACCAAGCTATGTGGATGCCTCCATATTCGCTGACAATACAATAAAGTAGTTCCCAAGCACATTGTTTTTTATGGCGTATGAGCCTGGCGCCATAGGCGCCATGACTGGCCCCATGAGGGATTTTGAACAGGATGCCAGGCTCCAGAGGCCCAAGCCCTGACTCCACCTGGCCAATGGGTTTGCCAGATGGGGTTTTGGGTGAGGTTCATGACAGCACTCCCCCCTAAGGCCCCTCCCATGGTGTTCCTTCTGTCTGGCCCAGGTTTGGTTGGGAAGTTCCGATGGAATTTCCTGATTAGACATGGTGCGTGGATATTCTCACTGGGCTCCCAGGATCTATCTTGTGGTCCAAATCCTTTCCAATCGACGAGATAATATAGCTTGGTCCTAGAGTATTTAGAGTCCAAGATATCTTTGACTTCGAATTCTGGTTCTCCGTCAACAAGTTTGGGCTTAGGTGGTGTCCCAATCCGTGTGCCGGGTTGCATTGGTTTCAGGAGGGACACATGGAATACCGGGAGGATGTGTAGATTGGGTGGTAAATCCAGTTTCACGGCTGCTGTGTTGATAATTGCCTTAATGGTATAGGGTCCTAAGAATCTGGGATGAAAGGTCCGGGTTCCCTTGATGGGTACGAATTAAGCGGCTAACCAATCTTTGTCTCCTACTTGATAATCAGGGGCCTTTTTCCGGTGTTGGTCGGCGAATCTCTTTTGTTTTTCTTTGGCATGAATAAGGTGTTCCTTTGCCCTTTTGAAAGCCTGAGTAATGGTTGTGTGGAGAGTCTTTACCGCTGGCATTTCCAAACTGGCTGGAAGGTCTAGTTCAGAGGTACATGGATGTCTGCCATAAAGGGTATAGAAGGGCGTTTGTCCCGTGCTTGAATGCAAAGAATTGTTATATGCATATTCGGCTATCCATAGTAGGTCTTTCAAATTCCTTTGTTCATGGTGCAGCATGCACCGTAAATATTGCTTGAGTGTCTGATTGGTTCTCTCGGTTTGGCCATCCGTTTGGGGATGGTGACTGGTAGATAGCCGAACGTCGATCTGCACCATTGCACAACATTTTTTCCAGAAGTTTGAAACAAACTGGCTGCCTCGATCAGAGACCAGAACCTAAGGGAAGCCATGTAGCTTAACCACGCACGCCAGGAACACTTTTGCTAAAATGGCTGGGTCTGGGAGGCCTTTGAGAGGAATAAAATGGGCCATCTTCGAAAATAAGTCCATAACTACAAGGATGGTGTTGAACCCTTGGCTTGGAGGTAGATCAGTGATGAAGTCAAGGGAAAGAGTGTGCCATGGAACTGGAGGAATGTCCAATGGTTGTAGGAGTCCAGATGGTTTTTGTTTCTGTGATTTATTTTGTGCGCAGACACCGCAGGACTGAATATACTGAATGATGTCCTTACGCCAGGTAGGCCACCAAAAGTTCTCTTTCACCTTAGCTAGGGTTTTGGCGATCCCAGGATGCCCTTCGATCAGTGAATTGTGATAGTTTGAAATAATATGCTGTTGTAATTCCTTCTTGGGTACATATAGGCGATCCCTAAAAAAGGGTAGATGGTCCCTAATGGTATATTGTTCTCCTTGAGTTTGCCATGCGAGCTAGGCATCAGGATTCATTGTCAGTTGGATATCTTTTCGTAGTTCTGCTTGTGTTAAGGCTGTTGTGATACCCAAGAGTTTGTCTTCAGGTATAATAGGTACTGGGTCTGGAGTTGTATATACTATTTCATCTATGCCCATGCGAGATAAGGCATCCGCCTTTCCGTTTCTGACTCCTGGTCGAAATGTGATTACATAATCACATTCGGCAAAGAAAAGGGCCCACCGTAATTGGCGCGAGGACTGGGCCTTGTCTGTTTTGAGATATTGCAGGTTTCGGTGGTCTGTGATGACTGTAATGGTTTGTCTGGCCCCCAGAAGGTAGTGCCTCCAGGCTTTAAAGGCAGATTTGATAGCCAGGAGTTCGTTGTCCGTGATGGCATAATTAATCTCTGGAGGTGAGAACTTTTTTCGACCAGAAGGCCACAGGATGTAACTGGCCGGTTTCCGGGTCTCTCTGTGAAAGGACATCCCCCATTGCGAGACTGGACACATCAGTTTCAATGACATAAGGGAGGTCAGGACGAGGATGTCGCAGGATTGGAGTGGAGGTAAACCTTTGTTTAAGCTCCTGAAAGGCTTCTTCTGCTTCTTCGGTCCAAGCAAACTTTTTATAGTTTTTTCGTAATAGTACTGTGATTGGGTGCACAACCTGAAAGAAGTCTGGGATGAACCAGTGGTAGAAGCTCGCAAAGCCCAGCATGCTTTGTACCCCTTTCAGAGACGTCGGTGAAGGCCATTTCAGAATGGCATCTACCTTGTGCACGTCCATTCTGATGCCTCTTGGAGTAAGGATAAAACCAAAAAATTCTACTTGGGGACGTGAAAAAAGCATGTTTCAAGCTTTGCAAACAAGCGATGTTGACGGAGCTTGGTGAGGACTGAACAAACGTGCCTGACATGATCTTGTTCCAAGGCTGAGTATACTAAGATCTTGTCTATGTACACTAAGGCACAGACATCAATTAACTCCCCTATGACGTAATTCATGAAATATTGGAATTCCGCAGGAGCGTTGCATAACCCGAAGGGCATGACTTGATATTCAAACAAGCCGTACTTAGTACTGAAGGCGGTTTTCCATTCATCTCCTTTTCTGACTCGGACCAGGTGGTACGCTCCTCGAAGGTCAAATTTGGTATAAATCTGGGCATCTTTAACTTGGTCTAGCATCTCAGGGATAAGTGGCAAGGGGTAGCGGTTCTTCACAGTGATCTGGTTCAATGCGCGGTAGTCAATACGGGTTCTCAAGTCTCCTTCCTTTTTCGGTACGAAGAACAAAAGACTGGCTGCTGGGGACTTGGAAGGACGGATAAATCCGTTTGCAAGGCACTGGTCTAAATAGGATTTCAAATGAAGGTTTTCTGGTTCTGTGAGAGCGTAGATCCTGCCACAAGGGATTTGTGCACCAGGAACAAGGTCGATCTGACAGTCATAGGGCCTGTGAGGCGGCAATGTATTGGCTTGGTCCTTTCGGAAAACATCCTGGAAATCATGGTATTCACTTGCCAAGATATTAGTTGCTCCCAGGGTTGATACTGTCACTCCGGGAGTCATGGGGATACAGACGTCGGGTTTCTCCTCTTGGTAGTAGCAGGCAGGGGAGCAGTCACCAGGGAAGGTTAATTTCCGTGCCCGCCAGTCTATCAACGGGTTGTGAGCAACCAACCATGGCATCCCCAGTATTAGCCTGAACTGAGGTGGCTTGATGAAATTGAATGAAATAGACTCCCGATGTCCGTCCTGGCACAGCAAGGTTACCCTGGCTGTGCAATGGGTTACTGATCCGGAAGCGATTTCTGTCCCATCCACAGTGGTTACCTTGTCCATAGTTGGCTTAGAACACAAAGGAAGCCCCATCTCTGCTGCCAGTTCTTGATCAATATAATTTCCAACTGCTCCGCTATCGATGTATGCTTCAACGGCATGCATTCTTGACGACTGTTAATTAAGATCACTGGTATTTCAAAGTGCGAGGTCAGCAACTCTTTCTTCTCACTCGACAAACTGACCTCTACGTTGGTCGAGCTTGGTAGTTTTCCGATTACTTAGCTTCATCCTTCTCTGTGGCCCCGACTGTTCGTCTTGGGGGTTTTACTGGACAGTCCTTCAGGAAATGTCCTGGTTTCCCACAATACAAACAGAGCTGTTGTTGTCTTCTTTTGTGCCGTTCTTGTTTTGTTAATGGAGGCCGTATCCCTCCAATCTGCATGGGTTCTAAAGCATTTTCAGGAACACAGGGTGTGTTTTCCCTTGGTCGAACATACACGGTCCGAGGGTCTGTCTTAGACCGGTCCGCCTTTCGGTCCTGCAACCGGTGGTCTAGCTGCACGACCAGATTTATGAATTCTGCAGTCTCTGAGTGGATCAACCACCAGGTCTAAGACGTCCTTTAATTCCCTCGTAAGCCTCGATTGAATAACATGGTTCTTTTGTTTTCTGGCCACCTAGCTTCGGCAACCAGTCTGTTGAAGGTAGCAATGTACGTTAACAAGTCCTGATTCCCCTGTTGGAGGGACAAGAGTTCATTGTCTACTGCTTGTTCCTGGGTATGGCAAGCAAAAAGTTTTTCCATTTCTCTCTGGAACCCCCCAAAGTCATGTAAAAGAGGATTGTCATGGGTTACCAATGGCACCGACCAATCTGCTGCACTACCACTCAGGTATGATAAGACAAAAGCTACCCGAGCTTGGTCGTTTGGAAAAGCTCCAGGCCTACAAAGAAAATGAAGGCGGCACTGATTGATGAATGTCCCATACTTCCGTGGGTTGCCTGAGAACCTTTCTGGTGGTGCCAGGGGCACTGTTCCAGGTAACGTGTTCTGTACCGGAGTGGGTGGTATGGCAGGATTTTGCATCGTTGGATTGCTTCCAGGTAGAGGTGTCTGTCCTGCCTGTGATTGCAAGTATTGCCTGCTAATCTCTTCAGTGCGTTCTTTGGTCACTATTAGGTCTCTCCGGAGGGCATTAGTCTCTTGTCGGGATGAATGAACCTCAGCACGAAGCTCTCCTAGTAATTGGGCCAATTGGTCCATTTCTGATGTCTCCATGGCGCCCAGGTGGATTTGTTATGGTAGGCTTCGCATTCTGTTACGCTCACCTGGTATCCACAGGGACACCACCCAGCCGGGTTACTCACTGGTATACTTCTCAGCTTTGCCCAGATGTGGTCTGCGGGGAAGGTTCTGCCTGAAAATACAGGAGGACTGTGTTCAAGACTGACCGACTGGGGTAAGTATCCTCCCTCCACCCCCGTACGATTTCAGTCCCTCTGGCACCCTCTCCTCACCTTGTGATAGAATTAGCCGTGCTCTCCATCATGCTTTCTTTGCAGGGGCACGTTGTCTTTCATGGGCGAGTGCGGTCCAGTTACTTCACTGATGCCGGCCCGTTTGATATTGTTCAGGTAGGTCTTATTGCTGTTCTTTAGTTTTGTTGCTATCCTGCATGCCTTTCTTTGTTTAAATTGTCTCTTTTTTCTCCCTTAGGTATGCAGAGCTTCAACGCGGCGAACTGGCTTGGTTGAGCCCCGCTGGTAAATGATGGCGCATTAAGAGCGCTATGATGCGGTAAGTAAGCTCTATGCGCAGCGCTGCGAAGTCTTGCCTTTGCTAACCTGTGTTTTCCTTCCTTGTAGGTCGCAGTGTTCTTCAGCGCGAGTGGAATGTCCGGAGTGGTGCCAGCCGAGAGGCGACCAGCCAGATAAGCCATTTGAGCAGTTCGTAATTTGTAAATGTCTCTACTGCTTTCTTTAATGTTGCCTCTATCTTCCTCTTTCAGATCGTTCCGTCCAGGAGGCGTGCAGATTCGAAGAAGCTGTTCTCAGTAGCTGCGAGTGTTTAAAGATGAAGACTTCAGGTAAGATGCTGAGAAACAGATCGCTTTCATTTAACCATCCGGTTCAGAATTATACCTGAGGGGCGAAGATCATACGGAGTATAACTGGGCCGCAAACTGGCTTTGAAATCGGCCCTGGGGCTGAGATCTGGGCAGTGGTGCACTTACACGAAACAGCCTCCGATCGAATCCAAGATGGCCGTGACCTGAAGTACAGCTACAGAGATCCGAGAACAGCATTGGGAAGCGGTCTCGGGACCTGGTGCCGGCATCCAGTCTCACCCGCTGCGTACCCAGTGTGGCGCAAACACCCACCGGCCACCATACCCGCCTTATCTGACCGTGATCCGGGTGGCTGCTCCGCCCCGGGGGCGTGTAGGGGCAACGATCCGGGGGAGGAAAGCTGGCGAGACCAGTCTCTGACCGGCGCTGGATTCAGGAGCTCTGCCAGCGTTGCCGGTTGGGTCAAGGAACCAGGCCGCTGAGTGCGAGAGGAGCGCCATCCTGAGACCGTCCTCGGTCCCGCCGGGTGAACCCGGCAAACACAGAGGAACCAGTAGCCAACATGGCGGCCCCTCGCGCGTCGTGCTGAGGCCCACGGGCAGCTCTGGGTCCCCTCCCCCGGGAGTTCCTGGAAGCCCCACTAAGTGACTTGCACCGCGCACAAGCACAGACTCACCCGCCCGGCCACCGAGGGATCAGAGACGCCAGCCGTAGCCGTAGCTGCGCGCCACACAGGTCGCTTAGCCGCTGTGCGACCAAGCTGCAGCAACAGCCTCCAAGGCGGATCGACGATACAAAGGGCCAGTGATTCCGCCGGCACCACACCGTGGAACGCATTGCTTCGACTGCTCGGGAGTGCCGTGTCCCCCACGAGCCCGAAGCGGATGGCAAATAAAAACAGGCTGCATCGCCCGACATGAAGTAGGTTCACGGCGTGGCAGGGGCACAATAGCGGATCTCAGCGCGGCCCGCTTAAATTGACATACCCAGCCCTGGGGCCCTCACGGGCAGTAACGCACTGAGTGGCAAACTCCTGTCCTAACAACCGCTTGGACAGGCCCGCTCTTGGAGCCCGCACCCAGCTACCGACAGAGGCCTCAACGCTGGGAGAAAACCTTGCGCGGCTCTGCGCCCTGCGGCCCCGGCTCTGGTATACAACGCACGCTGAGGGAGACCCAGGGGCTATCTGTGCTCTGCTCTTCTGACCCCGGGCAGAGGGGACTGAAACAGTGTTCTGAGCCTGGCTGGGCCCGGGAGGCGGGTGCTGCAGGATAGATCTGGACACACTTCCCAAATGAGGAATACATTCAACGAGAGGGACGTCGGTCTCCTGGACCCGAGTCAGCGCCCCCCGGCCAATGAGAGCAATCCAGTGGGGTGCAGGTGGCGTAACAGCGTCTTTGGCCTCCTGTGACGTTAACCAGGCGCCCAGCTACCGTGGGTGATTGGGAGTGAGTTTCAGAAAATGGTGGTGTGCCGGTGCGGGCCGTCACCGACCTGGGGTCGACAACTGAGGTTGACACTACACTATTTTCCCCCCTGCCCAGCATTTTCGAAACTCTACAGGGTAGACGTCGGGCTGACAAGTGGAGCCCGGGCAGCACAAAGCACGCTTCGAGATCAACAAGACAGGACTCCTGTGGCTTGACCCCGTCTGCAGGGCCGGGCAGCGGATATGGGGAAAGAGAGGACCAAGAAGCCCACCATGCAAAGCAGAATTGATCAATACACCATCCCCCCATCGCTGACGCCCGACTCCCAGCTGCCCCCCGCCGGCGACACGGACCCTGGACACATGCTTTCTCTAAGAGACTTTATGGCTGCTATAGCAGAGTCCCGCACGTCAATGGAGCAGAAGATGGACGGGATAAGTCTGGATGTATCCCTCCTTAGGCACGATTTTCAGAAACTGTCAGCACGCACGGGAGAGGCAGAACAGCGTATTTCCAACACAGAGGACGGCCTGCATAGTGTGCAACAACAGCTCCAGGGAGTCTCAGCCAAGCTTAAAACTCTGGAAGCCGGAGTCGAGGAAGGAGAAGGGAGGTCCAGGCGCAATAACGTTCATATACTTGGTATCCCTGAGAAGGCTGAAGGGGCAGGCCTGGAGCTTTTCCTGGAACAGTGGCTGGCGGACCTGTTTGATTTGGAATCTTTCTCAAAATTCTTTTCTATAGAGAGGGCACACTGCATGCACACGGGTAGACCTCTGCCCGGCGCCCCCCCAAGAACCGTGATAGCAAGGTTATTGAATTACAGGGATCGAGATGCACTCCTACAAATGGCACGAACCAAAGGCACGATCACATTCAACGGGTCCAGGATTGCTTTCTTCCCCAACTACACGAGGGAAGTACAGAGGGCAAGACAATCCTTCGAAAAGCTGAAAAGACAACTTCAATCATTGGGGGTCAAATATGGCCTCCTCTTCCCTGCCCAACTCAAAATCTATCACAAGGGCACAACCGTCCACTTCAGCGACCCCGAGGAGGCGTGGCGCTGGGCAGAGCAGCACATTGAAGGGGACTGGTCGGCACCCCGAAGCAACAGGGCCAGGAATCCCAGACCACCAGTGGAACAGCGCCGGGTCCCGAATCGCCCGCCGACGCCGGACCGGCTGGAGGTTGCTGGGGATGGACCCCCGCCCTGGCCCCCATAGGAGATCCAGAACCCATCGGCCGGTACGAAACACTCCCCTGATCGCACCACGGAAGATCACAACAGCGCACACAACATCTTTAGTTTGGTTCAAGGGACTCTCAAGTTGATACCCTACCTTTTGTGAGTATCAGCAATGTTTGGGCGACAGGTACTTCGAGTTGGGGTGGAGTATAGGGAGGGGGAGGGTGGGTTGAGTTGGGAAAGGTTTTTGGTGGTTTCAGGACCGCTGTACCCGTGTATGTTGCACGGGACTTCATGGTTCCTAGTTAGTTGGAGCTTCGGCATGTTCATACAACAATCCAATCTCCACTTTTGGCATGACTTACATTATATCACCAGGTACGGGGTCCTCAACCCCGTGAGACATCCACACAGACCTTCAATACTCACGCTTGATGGCGCCAACCCACTTCCAGTCGTCTTCGACTGAACGCCTTAAATCGCTCAAAGTGCTCACCTGGAACGTGAACGGGATGGGCTCTGCGATTAAAAGACGCTTGGTCAAGCAAGTGCTCAATAGACACTCCACCGACATGGCTCTTTTAACCGAAACTCATCTTGCGGGATCACACTGTACTCTCTTCCATAGAACGAACTACAGGGCCGCCTTCCACGTGGGATACACAATGGGATCCAGAGGTACTCTCATTCTCATACACAAGCGCATCCCGTTCGCCTTGCGGACCGTAGAACAGGACCACCGGGGTCGCTATGTCCACGCCCTGGGAACACTGTGGGGGGAGACACTGGCTTTTGTTTCAATATATTCCCCACCTGGCCTGGGGCAGGAGTTACTGGACGACCTGACTACCCTCATGGGCAAACATCAACCCGACAAATGGTTCCTAGGTGGGGGCTTTAACGATGTTATGTGTAACGTCATGGACCATACCCACCTCAGACAGCGTAGTCCAAACACCCCCACAAAGCTATTCAATTTTGTATCAGCCTTGGGCCTTAACGAAGTGTGGCGGGACCTACACCCCGGGGACAGGGGCTACTCCTTCCATTCGGGAGCCCACGGTTCCCTCTCCAGGCTGGACTACCTCTTTCTCCCGCACGGCGACCTTTACAGGGTACTGTCGGCAGATTTGCTTCCCCGTGGAATCTCGGACCATTCGCCTTTACTGGTGGAACTGCAAATGCATGGTTTAATCCACCCTAAAACGTGGAGATTGAACAATTACTACCTTGGGTTTCCCGAACTGGTGGATCGCCTTACCAAAGCATCCACTGAGTATTTTCAGACCAACGACATCGGGGTAAATAATCCGGTAACAATATGGGAGGCCTATAAAACCATACTGCACGGTGAGATAATCTCCTGGACAACCAACAAAAAGAAAGAAAGACTCCGGAAGGTGTTGGAGGCGGAGGGGGAGGTGGCCCAGTGGGAGAACAAACACATCCTAGATCCAACCCCTGAGACTCAGGGATCCCTTAAATGCGCCTCTGAGCGCCTCCGAAACCTAATGCTAGACAATGCGAAACAAGCCCACTGGGACTCCAGAGCGAGGGTATATGAGTTGGGGGACAAGGCTGGCAAAATGTTGGCTTGGCTGGAGAGGAGGGATGAGGGACAGCGCTGTGTCCGGGAGATTGTTACCTCGCAGGACGAGACGCTCCATTCGGACGCTGAGATTGCTGAAGCCTTTGCCCAATTCTATGCCACATCATATTAGGCTCCAACCTCCCCACTGGGCCCAACCCTGCTAGACAACATAACACTCCCCACTCTGTCAGCACAACAGACAGCGGTATTAAACTCTGACCTCTCGGAGGAAGAAATTGCTGAGGCCCTAGCACAACTACAAACAGGGAAAGCACCGGGCCCCAACGGGTTCCCAGTTGAGATCTGGCAGAAATTAGGTGGGAACAACATTGCGCCCCCCTCCACAAAATGCTGCTCTGCGCCCGGGAACAAGGCACCCTCCCACCAGACCTGTGCAAAGCTACCATTGTAGTTATCCCTAAATCAGACAAGCCCCTGGAGAGATGCGCCTCCTATAGGCCGATCTCGTTAATTAATGGGGAGGCCAAGGTCCTCGTCAAACTTCTGGCTAACCGACTGCAAGCGGTGGTTGACACTCTGGTCCATCCGGATCAATGTGGCTTTATGCCTCACAAGTCAACGTGAATGAACCTGCGTCGGCTCCACTTGGCGCTGGAACGGGCGCCGATCATCGACACACCACTAGCCCTCTTAGCAATCGATTTTGAAAAGGCCTTTGATTCGGTTCGGTGGGATAGCCTCTGGGAAATTATAAGACGCATGGGGTTTGGAGAGGGCTTCCTGGGCTGGGTTAAACTACTCTATACAAACATTCAGGCTGAGGTCAAGGTTAACAGGTGGACTTCCCGGCCCTTCCCCCTTGGCAGGGGCACGCGGCAGGGATGCCCCTTCTCCCCTCTCCTCTTCGCCCTCGCGATTGAGCCGCTTGCCCTTTGGCTCCGCCAGAGTGATGCCTGGACAGGATTTAAATGGCCGGAGGGACATGAAGATCGTACCTCCCTGTACGCAGATGATCTCCTGGTTTACCTAGGAGACCTGGCCCGGAGCTGCCCCATAGTGACACAGCTGCTTGTCCAGTACGGGGAGTTCAATGGATTAAGAATCAATTGGGGGAAATCCGTTTATTACCAGGTAAAGGGAGGAGGGACGGATAACCCGCAGGACTGCCCATACCGGAGGGAGCGTTATGGCTTCCGATATTTGGGAATCTGGATAACAACAGATCTTACTAAATATGCTACACACAATCTCCAACCAATCATAGACCGCCTTGCCAGGGACGTTCACCATTGGAAACTCACTTCCCCTGACACTCATGGGCAGAGCGGCACTCTTTAAAATGATGGCTCTTCCAAGATTCCTCTACGTCCTGCAGAACGCCCCACTTAGGATTCCAAACTCTGAATTTGACCGAGTGGAGACCCTCCTCAGGGAACTCATTTGGGGTGGATGGTCAATCACGCATAGCACTGACTACACTTCAGAGATCGATCTGGGAGGGCAGGATTGGGGTTCCCCGCCTCCAAACCTATTACTGGGCTTCACAGCTTGCGATAGTCAACGACCTGCTCCACGGAGACCGGGACCTTCCCACATACGGGCCGAAGTGGCCGCCATGCATGACACAGACGCGCTACACCTACTGTATCAAAACCCTTAGATAACCCCCCGATCAACAATGATGGTCCATGTCACGACGGTGTGGAGACAGGCACATGGGTTTGTAGGGTGGAAACATAAAATAACCGCGGCACAACCCCTATGGCACAACTGTAACTTACTGGAAATTGGGAAACTTGAGCAGTGGCAGAGCTGGGTGAGGGCGGGGATCCTGAAAGAAGAAGACATCCTGAAGGATGGGAAATTAACCTCCTTTGACGATTTGCAACTAAAATTCCAACTTCCGGATACCGAACGGTACCATTACATGCAACTGACCCACGCCCTGAAATCCCACATCCCCGCTGATGTTAACCTCCCGATTACACACCGATTGAACGTAACATGTTACCTGTGTACATCCCCACCAAATGCACCTCCATCCTATATAACGCCATCACATCCTTCGCTACTCCTGAACTGATGAGCTTGAGAATTAAGTGGGAAAGGGATGTAGGAGAGATAGACCCAGAAGACTGGATTCAGGTACTAATGTTCCCACGGGAGGTGGCTATCACCTATAGGCTCCGGTTGGTGCAACTTAAAATCTTGCATAGAGTGTACTACCCTAGAACGATGCTACACAGTTGGAAGAGAGCATCGAATCCGAACTGCCTCCGGTGTGGAGAAGAGGAGGGAACTTTCTTTCATATCCTCTGCGCATGCCCCCGGATTCGTTCGTTCTGGAGCGCTTGCTGCAATGAACTGACCAGGATACTCAAGCGCACCGTGCAGCTAGATCCCAGGGTTCTGATCCTGGGTGTACCAATGGAGAGTGACTCTAACAAGTGGGAAAGACTACTGTTGAACACTGCAGCGGGTCTGATGAAGCGCAACATCGCACAAAAATGGGGAGTCCCAGAATCCCCGACCCTGGAACAATGGGTACTAGACATGGACACTTGCGCTATGATAGAACGTCGAGTATACAACGCAAGAGGCTGCTCCACCAAAGCCTCGAAAATATGGGGGGCATGGGAAGAGGGAGGGCCTTAGCACCCATGGACAATGGTGGCATAGTCTGAACAGTGACAAGACATGCAGTGTGGAATGCCCCGGGTGACTGGTGATTCATGTATTGATATCAGTTAAGATTGGACATGCTGGTCCTTGATTGATTGGTTTTTCTTTTTCGTGGTTGTTGTGACTATGTTATAAAACTATAAAATGTTTTATCAAAAAAGGGGGAAAAAAAAGAAAAAAAAAACACTAAACCACATAGCTTGGTTCTTAGGATCCAAGCTATGTGGATGCCTCCATTTTGGCTGACAATACAATAAAGTAGTTCCCAAGCACATTGTTTTTTATGGTGTATGAGCCTGGCCCCATGAGGGCTTTTGAAGAGGATGCCAGGCTCTAGAGGCCCGAGTCCTGACTCCACCTGGCCAATGGGTTTGCCAGAGGGGGTTTTGGGTGAGGGTTGTGACAGCCACTGTGTAAAACCGTACATAGAAACTACAAGGCACTCACCACAGACACATTATTTGAATGTATGGTCTCTCTCATTCATGCATAAAACCAGTGAAGTAGACCATCCAGATATACTTGTTGAGAAATATAATACACAAATGATAAATTTGTTGGATGATGTTGCCCCAATAAAGTCTAAAACCATTAGGAAACCTGTTCATCAGCAAAAATGGTTCACACCAGAGCTGACTAAATTAAAAGCCAGCAAAAGACATGCAGAGCGCACCTGGCTCAAAGATCAAAATTTAAATAATAAGGTCACCAGGAAACTGCATGAATAAGCATATAAATAAAAAATCATGGAATCCAAGCAGACCTATTACAATGACCAAATTGAGTTAGAAGGTAATGATACAAAGAAGCTTTTTCTCCCCTTTAGGTCCTGGGAAAAAACAGAAGTCTTAAACCATACTATTACACCTACTCAAGAGGACTGTGTTAGAACACAGAAGGCCTTTGCTAACAAACTGCTATGTGCCCAAGACAAAATCAGGAGAGAACTTCAGAACCAAACTCCAGGTATAGACTCATCCATTTCTGGGAATGTACAAAGCAGTCACACAACTGATCATACATCACCCAAGAATGAGGAGTTGAAATCAACCCACATAGGATTTACATTTGCAAAGATTTCAGTCACTGAGATTGAAGGTATCATGAGAGCTATGAACCAGACCAGTTGTCCGGGGGATCTCATCCCTTCAAAGATAGTTTTGGACCACTTGGACATTTTTGCACCTTTCTTATGTAAATTCGTTAATGCCTCTGTCAGGCACAGCACTTTTCTGCAGGCCATTAAAACAGTGGCTGTCACACCCCTTCTAAAAAAGGCAGGCTTAGATCCCAAAGACGCTACCAACTTCCAGCCTATCACGAATACCTTATTCTTCTTAAAGCTGGTCGACAAGGTAGCTACAACCCACCTTCAACTCCACATTCAAAACACAGGTCGATCACATGAAAGACAATCAGGCTTCTGTCGCTTTCATGGCACAGAGAGCCCTTTGGTGGACCTCCAAACCCACATGCTGACTTCAGTGGAGAAAAGCAGATCGGGCCTGTTGATATTGTTAGATGTTAGCGCAGCTTTCGATCTTTTAGACCACGAGATACTATTGAAGAGACTGCTAGATACGGGCGGACTTGCTGCCGAGATGATACATTGGGTCAGATCCTTTCTGGAGGGCAGAAGATCCAGGTTACATTGGGGAGACACGTCCTCTGAAGTGGAAACCATTATGTGTGACGTCCCTCAGGGAGCATATCTGTCACCTGAGTTCTTCAACATTTATATAGTTCCTCTTTGTAGAGAATTGGAAAAGTTGTGCTTTTTCTTTACAAATTACGCTGACGATTTCCAGCTGTCAATGGAGCTATCAGGAGACCATCAGGAAGACCAGTACAAATTAAATGAGGTCTATAGAGTTATAAAGAACTGGATGACTACAAATTGGTTATGCCTAAACGCCTGCAAAACAGAATTTATGATAGGTCCACGAAATCTAGAGAGACCTTAGCTCCTACTTTCTCTAGCTTCTTGGTTGAGGACAGCCTTATAGAAGTGGTGGATAAGGTGAAGACTCTGGGTGCATACCTGCAGGCCTCTCTGGATGCAGAGGCTCAAGTGGATGCCATTGAAAAGAATACCCAATATTACTTGCAAGTATTAAGACAGGTCGCCCCACTAATTTCTAAAAATAACCGAGCCAAACTAGTAAGGGCTGTTATTTTGCCACGTCTGGATTACTGCAATGCCCTGCTGGGGGGTGCTGATACAGAAGATATTATCATACTGCAGAAAATCCAGAACGCATCTGTGCGTGTAGTTTATGTTATGTTATGTTATGTTATGTTATGTTATGTTATGTTAACAGTACTTATATAACACACTGTCACCAATGGAATTGGTCCCCAGGCGCTCTGGAGGATTTGTAAATGAGGAAGGTGGGATGGGTTAGTAAGGTGAAGAGGGCATAGGATAGTGGGAGGAGTGGTGTAATGTTGGCAGCTTCAACTCGGTAGACACCGGGTGCTGAGCTTTGGTGCGAGTATTGGATCAGTGTCAGTCCGCGTGTGCTGTTGGTGCGGCTTATGTGTTGTTGCAGTGTGGTGAAGTGCGTGCAGCTGGCTGTGCGAGAGATGGTTGTGTGAGTTTTTTTTAAGTATGCAGAGAGTTAGAGTTTATATTGGTTAGTGGGTTATGTGATATTTAACATGCAAGCATTCACAATTCTATCTAAGTGTGGCACTTGCTGCCCTACACAATTCAGTCTGAGTGTGGCACTCACCAACCCTAACAATTCCATCCAGATACCACACAGGCCAATGTTAATAATTCTATCAAAGTGTGGGACATGCCAACATTCTCCATTCCTTTTAAGTGTAGTGCTTGGCAATCTTCATAATTCCTTCTAGGTTTTGGCACTCGCTAACATTCACAATCCTGTCTAGATACGGCGCAGGCTAATGCTCTCAACTTTAAGTGTGGCACATGCTAACATTCACAATCCTGTCTAGATACGGCGCAGGCTAATGCTCTCAACTTTAAGTGTGGCACATGCTAACATTCACAATCCTGTCTAGATACGTTGCAGGCTAATGTTCTCAACTTTAAGTGTGGCACATGCTAACATTCACAAACCTGTCTAGATACGGCGCAGGCTAATGTTCTCAACTTTAAGTGTGGCACATGCTAACATTCACAATCCTGTCTAGATACGGCGCAGGCTAATGTTCCCAACTTTAAGTGTGGCACATGCTAACATTCACAATCCTGTATAGATGTGACGCAAGCTAAAATTGAGAATTTCATCTAAGTGGCAAGTAGTTAGGTTAGTATGTAATGCAGGCAACATTTACAGTCTAGTTATCATTGAGTAGATTTAGGTTGGTGGTCACAAATCTCTCAGTATGCGTGGTATGAGGCTATGGAAATCCATAAAAATGAGTGGCAGGGGCTTTTTGGTGTAGAGTAATTTCTCTACACCCCAGCCATGTGACACTTACAGTTTTTGTTGGTGTCTGTTCACTTCTCGCTTCATTGGCTTCCCCTGCTGACTCCTGCAGACACATCTTGGAGCCGCTAGTGTAAGAGCCTCCCTTAGCCAGAGGGGCTGCCAGGCAGAGGGGCTGCCAGGCAGAGGGGCTGCCAGGCAGAGGGGCTGCCAGGAAGAGGGGCTGCCTTGGGGGGTTTATTTAAGACTTGGAGAGCCGGCCAATCACAGGTGAAGGGAGGGCCGGGAGGTGGGCAGAGGGAGGGGAAGAGGAAGGGGAAAGGATCGGGCGCAGGCTGCAAGACGGGGCCTGGGTGCACATGGAGACACGGCACCAGCTTTCTTTTTTAAAAAGGCACAGATGGGACCGAGGGGGCACACAAGCTTACCTGGGAACGCTGCATACGAAATGGTGTTGTCCCATGGTGTGCCTGCATGCCTCAAAGAGTGGGCCCGAGTGGCCAATCACGGGGGGAGGGAGGGCCGGGAGGCGGGCGGAGGGAGGGGAAGAGGAAGGGGAAAGGATCGGGCACAGGCTGCAAGACGGGGCCTGGGTGCACATGGAGACACGCCACAGCTTTCTTTTTTTTTTAATGGCATGGTTGGTGGTCCATAGAGCGGAACTGGCGCCGTTACATTTTCACTTTACTTTAGCATGAACTCCCAACTTGAAGGGCGAGCAGCCTCCGTTAAGCGGAGCTGACGCCGTTACTTTCCCACTTTACTTTTGGTGAGCCAATTTGCTGGCGAGCAGCATCCGTTAAGCGGAACTGACGCTGTTACTTTACTTTTATTCCACATTTTCAACAGCTTTACTTTGAGCCGGTGCCCCTTTTCCCCACTTTCCCAGATGCAGGATCGTTAAGTTTCTTCTCACCCCTGTTGTCTGCCCCCCCTTTTCTCCCTGTTGACAAGGTGTAAGTGTTCTAAGCTTTCCCTTTACCCACCCCTTCGTACCCCGACCCCCAGCTTCTTCCAGGTCCCTATGTTATTCCTCGCCCCCTCTCACATCCCCCGGTACCTACCTCTGCCTTTTCCACCCAGTCTCCCTGGCTACTCCTCGCTCCCCGTTAATTGTGTGACTTACCCTCTTACATGGCCCCCTTAGATTTCCTGTTCTCCCTCGTTCTACCTTCTCTTACCGCCTTTGCCTGCCCCTCGCTCCACTGGGGTTCTTCCCCACGACCCCAGACTCCCCCCCTTAGCTCCCTCCTGGCCCCCGACCACTAGTCCTCTGCCAACTGAAGTGGCTGCGCCTGTTTTTTGCATACATGCGTCCCCTTCCACCCTTTTTTACTACTTGGATTCCATTGCGCTCTGTTTCCTTGTGCCTGCCAGGCACTACCTTCCG
The DNA here is from genome assembly GCF_040938575.1 of Ambystoma mexicanum. Taxonomy (NCBI): domain Eukaryota; kingdom Metazoa; phylum Chordata; class Amphibia; order Caudata; family Ambystomatidae; genus Ambystoma; species Ambystoma mexicanum. Next base: position 1,292,275,289 of record NC_090929.1, read on the forward strand.
TTTCCTATCCTTCCACCAACAACCTGTTTATGGCATGAAAAGATATGAACCCACCTCTCTTGCTAGAAAGGAGTTACACTGGCTGCCTATATCAGCCAGGATCTCCTTTAAAATGCTGACCCTGTGTCACAAATGCGTCTATGGGACAGCTCCTAGCTACCTAAAGGACAAGATCACTATATATCAGCCCACTAAAAACCTTCGCTCCACCTCCACCCAGCCTTTACAGGTTGCAAGGACTAAGAGAGCATGTAGAAATGGACACTCCTTCCCAGTGCTTGTGTCAAAGGCATGGAACAATCTACCCCTGGCACTCAGAGAAGAGACCAACCACTTGGCTTTCAGAAAGCTTTTGAAAACGTTACTCTTTATCTAATCTTCAGCCTTCCTCACTGACCCTATTCTACTTGTGAAGGAGCACCTAGATGCCTGCGCTATAGAAATGTTATAACATAACATAACATAGCATCATTTACTAGTCCATTCAAGAGCCTTATGTTGTGAATCGTGGAGGACCCAGGGGGAAAGCCTCTCATAGTCATACATGATACCCTTTGCCTTTACCCAGGTCTGGAGTTATTTTAGCACAAAGGTTGAAAAAATCTTACCTTTGACATCCAGCATAGACAGCCGTCTATAGTTATCTAGCAGGCTTCTATCAATTTCTTGAAAACTGGTACCAGTATAGACTGTTCCCATGATGCTGGTATGTCATGGTAAATGCAGACTCTTTCAAAGAAGAGCTCTAATAAGATTGTCCCATCTTCAGGGGCTTTGTGAGTACTACATTGGCCATGTCATTTGGCCCTGGGGCCTTGGAGCTCTTTAGCCTTCCAATACCTTCTAATAGGGCCTCATATGACATACCAATTGGCCATTGGTCTGATACCCTAGGGTCAGATAGTACAGACTGTGCATTATTATCGTTATGCTTGCACGGGTGTTTTATCCAGTCCTCCTCTTTAATAGGATTGAGTATCTTCTTTACCTTACTCCCCTTTGCTTCAGACATAATTTGCCAAATTGTCTGAGCTTATTTCCATTCCTACATTTTGCTGACCTTGCCCATATTAATTTGTCCTCCACAGAGCCATTTTTATTTTTTCCCCTTTCTTAATTCTCTTCTTAGTTTTACGCTTGGCATCGCAGATCACAACACCAAAAGCATTTCGATGTTCTTTATCCGAGATGACAAAGTGTTTTCGCTTACATGCTCCTGCCTCCTATGCCACTTTCTTTCCCAGTCTTCTGATTAATTTGCTGTAAGAGGCCTGAGCTTTTGTAATTCATGCAAAATGGCGTGAGATGCAGCACTCGTTACCTTATTTATACTTTCTAGCGACCAATTAATGCAGTTACCCACTTGGTGGGACAACAGTCTACCATTGTATGTGAATTTGGTTCAGGGATACCTCTTTGAATATTTAGAAAGACTATTGCGTGGTCACTGCAAGTGCTATGCACAATGTTTAATTCAAATACCCTTTCCAACACAGCACTGATACCAAATAATCTATTGTAGCCCAATTTAGCAATTTAGTCCAGTCTTTCATAAATGACAACCAATGCTTTCCCAGTCTATTGCCAGTAGATTTTTGCAGCAAAATACTCTTACTAAATACATTTGCATAGGCGGGACACTCTTCATCATCTTTGCATCGAGCCTTCAGATCACCTACCAATAGGATTCCATCATGTTCTGATATGCCCCCGCACTCAGTACAAATCTCTTCTGTAGTGGTGAAAATGTCTTCTATTTTTACTCTGCCTGCAGGAACATACACGTTAATCAAAAGTAACTTCCCACGCATTTCTCTTTCACTCAATTGAATCTCTACCACTAAAACATCATCGTTATCATCTGCAAGTGATATTATTTGGGATTTTATGTCAAGTCTTACCCCTATAGTCAGGCCCCTGTAGGGCCGCCCACGGTCGCCCTTTTTTGCTTGACCTTGATATAATTTATAGCCATCCAGTTGAATTGTAGAGACCAACCATGTTTCTTGTAATAGAAAGGGGTCATGGTTAAGAAGAATAACCAGGGACCCAGTATTCAACAGAATGTCTGCTTGGCCCCTGGTGTTCCAACAGGCTATCTTGAGAGTTCATTTTGCATTCATGCATTGCATGGGCAGGAAACTTTTCAACCATTCCCAATCCCTTTTGTCTTCGGTTGTGGCCAACTAAAGAACAGAATTGTTGTTTTTTCTCATCTTTTGACGTCTCCTTTGTGCCGCACTTACATTTATCACAACAACCCACCACTGCAATATTAAGCACTTACTAACCTAGTGCATACCCCAAGTTAATCATTGTGAGTACATGTGCTCGTATCAAATAGGGAATTTCAGGTACAGCACAGAGAATTCAGGAAACATTGCCACACGTTTGATCCATTAGTTCCACAAAATCAAAATCAATGGAATTGAGGACTCTTAAGAGGGGATTTTATGCAAGATATATAGCCGTTTGATGCGATCAAGGGGATTTTATGCAAAATATATAGCCTTTTGATGCGATCGATCCTCTTTTCGGTGGGATCTGCCCCTATCATAAAGATCTTAGCATCTAGTGCTCCTTGGCTTCACCCCTCCATGCTGTTTCTTCCAGGGTTTTCAGAGTTGCACCTGATTGTCGTTTAGCCACACTAACCTTAGGTATTATAGGGTGGTCTATAATGGCTGGCCCATTCGTACTGTTCAATAATGAGTCAAAAGCAATAGAGTTTGCTACTTCGGCCAATTCTACATGCTCAGTATCTTTTTATTTTAGGAGCCATCTTGTGAGAGACCCCGGACCCTTCTGAATCCTTCTTTTCCATGTAGACTCTCTCCTCGTCTTTCTTGAGTTGGGGTAAATAGAAGTATTAATTGTCATATTTAAAAGCTCGCCTTACGAATTGCAATGTGAAGAATTAGGAGCAATCACTTTAGCACCCCTCTGCCTATGCGCTGCTTTGCCATGAGACTCTTTTTTCATGTTGGGAAGATGATGGGCTCCCCCATAATTCAAGTCACCGATATCACTTGTCCAACATCTCTTCGAACGTATACCAGTGCTATAAAAACACCGGTGGCAGTTATCTGACACTATTTCCCAGCACCAACGTTGCTCAACTATGCTCCATCGCTTATATCTGTTTTTGCTTTGAAAAGGCCAGTGAGATGTGCAATTTGTATACCTTGCTGTTTCAGATCCTCAAGTATTGTGCCACATAATTTTAAAAGTATCTTTACTGCAAATTGGGGCACTCCTAGACTTGTGTTTGAGCCTGAGTTACTGACATTACTATTTTGTTTGGTTTCCATGACATTTAATTGTCCAATTTCCCCCATTCTTCCTCCCTCCTCTGAATCTGGGTATAGGACTGGTTTTGCCGACATTCTTTGTGACTGCGCCTGAATAGTCAGTAATAATGGGGGAGAACAAGGCATGGCAATTGGCATTGGTAAATTATCTAGCACCACATGGCATGACTCTTGGAGGGGCACGAGTGGAGGGGTTAGCAGAGATCAAGTAGGGAGTAATTGACTATGCCATTATGCTCTGTACTAGAGTGGTTTGCATTTTTGACAGCATCCTGGGCTTCTTGTTGTTGCAGCTGTATCTCCACCCCTCTCGCACCCTCTCCCTCCTTGTGTTCTGCATTTTCCTCGGCTTCCCAGTGGACATGTTCATTTACTTTTCCCCACCCACCCATGCTCACAACTGCTGCTTCCTTGATCTCGCCTCCTCTTGCTTCTGCATGTCTTTCATTGCAGTGACATCAGCATTTACTGCAGCGTTTGCCTGTGATCATGTTTCAGAGATTATACAGTAAGGTTTTGTTTTCCTTAATTTCCTTAATTTCGAGTTGTGGTCTCTGTTTACGATTTACCCAGGCATTTGCGCAATCTTCAGCACTTCACATAGGTTCATGTGTTCAAATGGGTCCAATGATGGGCTAATGGGCTCGTCGAAGAGGCAAATGTGTGTCAAAGCAAGGTTTCAGAACAGATTTATGTCAAAGCAAAGTTTCAGAACAGACTCTGATCGAAATGTGCTGCTGTCTGTAATATGAGCATATCTCCAACTCTCAGATACTGTGAGTGTACAAGGCTGTTGGAGTGTTGGTCAATCCTACACCATCTGCCTGTCCCACCATGGACCACAGCAGACCACACTCTGCTGTACACTCCAAGTGCCGGATGTGCAATTTAATAGTTGGTGATTCAAAGAGACTCCGCCTGAGTCTAATAGATAGATAAGCAACACTGTAGCACTTCAGCTGATCAAATACTCATGTCAACCACAGCAGACCACACTCTGGTGCACACTCCACGCCGCGCTCCGCATCTCATGTGCAATAGAATAGTTGGTGATTCAAAGAGACCCCGCCGGAGTCTAATAGATAAGCAACACTGTAGCACTTCAGATGCTCAAATCCTTTTGTCAACCACAGCAGACCACACTCTGCTGCACACCCCACGCCGCGCCCCGCATCGGATGTGCAATTAAATAGTTGGTGATTCAAAGAGGCTCTGCCTGAATCTAATAGACAGGAAAGAAACACAGTAGCGTGTCAGCCACTCAAATAATTGGGTCAGCCACAGGAGACCACACTCTGCTGCACACTCCATGCTGCGTTTCGCATCGGAAGTGCAATTTAATAGTTGGTGATTCAAAGAGACTCTGCCTGAGTCTAATAGACAGGAACAAACACTGTAGCGCTTCAGCTGCTCAAATAGTGTCAGCAACAGCAAACCACACTCTGCTGCACACTCCCGTTAATAGTAACACTAACCAGAATATGGATATGTTTGCTGCTTTAGGTGAAGAGATGAATCACCTTGATAAGCCGAAACCTATTTGACAACAATACCATTGGGTATTTAACTTGGCACTGAATAATTCCTATTTCCAGTTAGTTAAAAGCCTCTTGGCCTCTTTGTGCTATTTGAGTGCATTTTGGGAAGGAAAGATTCGATGCACTGTGTTTAATTTTCGTTTCAATCTGTGACAGTTTAAGGATTTTCTCCCACAGGCCAATGAAGTGAAGAGGAATTGTTGTAGGGAAGGACAATTTATGGGACATAGGACAACTATACTCTAGGTCATCAATCTAATTAATACAGGCAGGTCGTGGCCACTGAATACTTTCTAATTGAGCTAATGGAGTATTCAAGAGGTCACGTCCCCTAGCTCAGCCCTCTTTGCAAATTGAAAATTCAGTTGTCCTGAATATAAAGCAGTGTACTCTGTTTTTAAGGTTGCAATGTTCTGTTGTTGAAGTTATACTTGTTTTAGCGTTTCAATGGGTTGAGTGTTGGCTTTAGATGTGTCATCAGTGATACAGATTTGGATCTCTGCCCAATCCTTTCAGCTAGTAAATGATCACATCTTTCCTTGTAGATTAGCTCATGGTGCAGTTGTTACCATCCATAAGACTCTGATCTGTGGGGCATGTTGGGTGTAGGATTCAGAATGTGTAGTTTTTTTTTCATATGTGGACTTCTTGCCGCTTATTATAGAGACTTTGGTCTGAACACCTATATGATAGGCAAATGGTTTTAGGGCTCGTAGTTTTAGTTTATTTTTTAAATGCCTTATCACCACTCTAGGAGTGGTCAATATCTCATAATGCTAAGGGGATTAAGGCATTTTGGTGCATTCATGTCATTATATATTGCAAGATATTGGGCATCTGCTCTCTGTAGGAAGCATGATATGGCCGGTAGCAGTCACAGTGAGTTGTTTCAACAGATCCTATTAGGTGCAAAGATGAATATCACATCTGTCCTCTCCAGGAGATTGGCAAAGAGTAAGGCAGTCTCCCTAATGTGTAAAGCCAGGCTTTCATCATTTTAGTCATTTGGGTTGCAGAGCACAGCTTTACCAATGACCCAGCCTGATGCAGAACACGATTTCAAATATATAAAGGGGGTGGGGGAGCTTTATAAGTGAAATGGCTGCAGCAAGACAGCAGTGACTGGGTGCCAGTGAACCAGAGACCAGGAAAGGGACAAGATCCATAGTATGGCTCAAATAGCACTTAAAATAGATAAGGCACCAGCAGATCAGGGTGTAAGCTGCTTTATGACTCTAGTGCTTCACTTTGATCACCCATCTATGAATGCAGGCGAGTCTACCATGAGCTGTAAACATCAGACATAAGTCATCTGACATATTTGCTCAGTGTGCAGGGATCACATCCTTGCTAGTAAGGCAAGCACTTGTGTTCTCAGATATGAGCTTCATTATAGGCCAGATTAGCATACATCCTGGGTTGCTTCAGAAATCAACATTACAGCAGTCCCGTGTCAGTGGTAATGATCAAAGTTGTAAGAGAGATATGAAGTATTGGAAGTGATTTAATCAAAAATAGACAGTATAAACCAAAATAAAAAGACATCGATGTGAAAAGAGAAAAATTACAGACCCTACTAAATCCGAAGAGCAATAACCTTTTACCAAGGAACCCAGGTTCTACGATTTGAGGAAGACAGAAAAAACATCAACATAATAATACTAAAAATCAAAAGTAGGACTGGGGAAATAAAAATGCAAATAGCAAGGATTTTAATTTAGTTCAGTGGATATCAAAACTATTCAGGAACTATTTCTGGAATTTATTTGAGAAAGGTATGTTCACTTTCTAGGCAGACACTGAAGTATTTGTTGGGTATATTGTTGCTTAAATTAGGCTGCCAATCGCATCAACGGAAACGCAACTGGATTTATAAGCAGGTATCACATTTTAAAAAGTGAGAGGATCATTTATGGCACATGAGAACAGGAACGCAAAAGTCATAGGGGAGGGTGGCAAAGTGGTATTAATAAAACATGAACATTGATACTTTTTCTCAAAGTGTGGTCCTTCATAAAACCACGTATCTCACAGTTTGGCTTCTGCATGCACTGTCGTGATTAATTAGTATCTCAAAGTGTCTTCTTTCATCTCTTTACTCCTTTCCCAATATTGGCAGTCTCTATGTGGATTCTCTGTGTCTTTCCACGTATGTCGGAGTATGTCCTCTTTCCATATCTTTCCATATCTTTTTTTTTTTTTTTTTTTTTTTTACTTGTGTGTATCTAAATAAATAGATTTTACAAGAGTCTTGCTTGGTGACGCTCATAGTCCCAGAGAGATTTTTTGATGTAGTGGACTACAGAGGCCAATCATCCTTCACTTGACTGCTGCATTCTGCGAGGGCAGCTTGAAGGATCTTTGCCGTTATGATTGTCCAGGGTGTTCTGGCTCTGCCAATTAGGCACGGCCACCACTGCTCTTCTTCGGCGTCGGTGAATGGTTCTAGCAATGGTCGTAGGTATGCTGATCATATGCTGGGCAGTGACTGGCAGCTGGTTAGCTGGTGTCGCACGTTTTCAGTTTGGTCCGATATTTTGCACAATCTGGAGGCTTTTGATTCTGATTGGCCTCTGATTTGGAGTATCTCATTGGTGTGTAATAGATTCAAACGTGCCCTTAAGAAGAGTTGACGGAGCGGTCTACTCAGGAATCTCCTTAGAAATTGGGCGGTTTTGTTCCGTTTCATTGTCTGTGCTGGAAGGTGGGCGAGGAGTTTGTTCTCATTTGCCTTTTCCAAAGTTGAAATCCAGTCTGAGTTGGCCAGTTTCCTTTTGATTTTGCAAGGGTTGCAGATTAGTTCTGCTTGTGTTCATGCTATTTGGTCGAGCTGTTTCTTTATCTTTGCTGCCCAGTTCGCCAGCATTTTGCAGTTTCCTGAGGCGTTTTCTGCATTGATTCCTCTTTCCATATCTTTCACATTTTCAGGTTCAGACGCTTATAGATTTGTCTGCACCTCTCTCAACTTTTCAATTACCTCTCTCAAGTTCTAAGCATATTTTAGGTTCATTACTAACCTCCTCAGTAACCATATCGGCTTCTATGTTTTTTTGTGACTATGCAGTGCTCTATTTAGGATAGTAGGATATTGAGAAGTTTTAGAAAGCACCAAGTGAAATCTAGGTGCTTTCTAAAAACTCTCAATACCGTTTCAAGCTCTATTGATCTGTCCCACTGTTCAACACCCCTCCTAGGTTCCGGGTCTCTTTGAAGTCATATTTTATTTGTATGTTATGTAATTTATATAGTGATTTCACCAAAGCACTGTAGATATATAGATGGTACAATTACTCAATAACAAATGTACAAGCAATTAAGCAAGAGCGAAAAAGTGAAAAAGAGCAAAGCCATTAGACAATAAAGGACATTTGTTCCAATTTTTGGGAGCCAGCAGAGAGTAAGAACAAAATCAGTACTGGGCAGAGGGAGTAAGGGATTTCTAAAGGACATTTAGATTGGGATGTAAGAGTATGAGCTTGAGAGTAAAATGATACCAAACAAAAAGATATGGTGGCACCAGTCTTTGAACGCTTTTGAAGACAATGGGCCTCATTCCGAGTTTGGAGGTAGCCATGGCGCTATTTGCGCCATGGCTTACTCCAAAACTGGGTCCGACTCCGACCTAGTTCAATGGGGACTTACCAGTCCATTCCAACCCTGGAGGAACCAGTAAATCCCCATTGAAAAAGGTAATCCCCATTCCCATTTGAGCCCCATAGGGCTCAATGGGAATGGGGAGGGAGCTAATAACGGTACCGCAATTTGTGGTACCGTTATTTGCTCCCTGGTCCCTTTGCGGCTCCCGATAAGGGTGCCTGGTAAAACCAGGCGCCCATAGCAGGACCCGCTAAGAGACCTCAGAATAGGGCGCAAAGGGATTACTGGCACCAATGTCCTTAACGGTGCCCGGTATCCCTTTGCGCCCAGGTCGGAATGAGGCCCAATGCAAGAAAAAGAAAATGCAGATGAGATACAAAAGTCAGTCAAGTGAACAGATCAGCGAGCATATAATCATGAGCACAGTTCAGAGAGGCACATATAAAAGAACGATATATAGAATGAACCAGTTGGTAAGCAGAAAGGCCAATAAGAAGATCAAATCAATATCAAGACAACGAAAAATAAGAGCAGACAGGAAATTTGGTTGCATGAAAATAAGGATAGGTGTGGGCTTTCTGAATGTCAAACAAATGGAAGAGATAGGAATAAGCAACAGAAGTGATGTGAGAGGAAAGGTATTATTGGTATACTGGTAAGAATGAGACATTATTTACGTGATCTGATATTTTAAAGTAAACAATGCATTCAAGAAGCTTAGAGAGAAATGGAAAACGTGAGATGGTATGAAAGTTAGACGGTAAGGAAGGATCAGGTAATGGGTTCTTTAGAATAGAAAGAGTCAATGCACATTTAGGTTCAGAAAGAAAGTAAGAGGTAGGTAAAGAGGAGATAGAGGTACATGTTTGATATGAGAGCAATGTAGGACAGACTGGTTATAGAAGGAGAAATGAACATCCGAAGGAGCAGATATTGCATGGGGCAGGGAAAGATAGAAAGAAACATCTGCATTAGATAAAGTGAGAAAAGTAGTCACAGATGTGCAAGGTGAATCGAAGAAGCAAAAGGAGCCAGGAGAAAAGGAATTAGAAGAAACTGTGGAGCAGAGAAGTGCCACTTTAGTGATGAAATAGTTAGTCAAGTCCGAAGCACAATGGGAAAAGGAAAGAGTAGTGCCCAGAGTAGAAAGATAAAGAACAAGGTTGAGCTTGGGATAGTTGATGAGAGTGAATCTATGATCATTTAAACTCAGGTTTCTTGGTTAGCTGTAAAACATCCCAAAGTGACCTCTCCAGAACATGGCATCGTTCAGCCTTTCAGTGCCCCTCTTAGGGCCTATGCACTTGCATCTTATAGGTGAATCAGCACCCCTCTCAGGTCCTAGGCACTTTCTAAAACCTTTCAACACCCCTTTCAGCTTCTAGGTATCATTTAGGCTTCTCAGCAACCCTTGTAATTACTAGTTGCTTTCGAAAACTACTTGGTGACCCTCGCTGGCTCTTGGCATCATGTAGGCTTCTTAGAATCATTTTCATGCTCTATAAATGCCTCAGTGACTCTCTCAAGATTCTAGGAAAGTTTGAGTATACACAGTGCCTCACCGAAGCTCGACATGCTCTCTAAAATGTTGCAATGTCCCTATATAGCTCTAGGCATTGTTCTGTCATCTCATTTAACCCCTCGGGTTCCAGATGCTTTTTACATCTTCTCAGGCTAGTGACACCTTTCCAGAATTTCAGAGCCACTTTCGGGCTTTACTTGCTTTCCATGGTTCCATTCTCAGACAGCTACAGAGGGTTGAAGGCTGTCTCCATCAGCCTCTTAGTGTTGCAGCTCAAAGCTTTCTCCTCATGCTCCCGATAATCATCATCATCATTTTTATAGTGCCTTTCACCATATGGTCCCAATGAGCTGTAGGTTAAACGCCCTTGTGGGACCAGAGTCCAGGTATGGGAAAATTCATCAGAGGAGTTTAGAATGTGTGTATGCATTTTAGCCAAAGCGAAGTTGGATAAGCTTGCCAGGTCGCTACTAGCTACCCATGTAGAGCAGGCACGTGGATGACAAAAATAATAGAAATACCTTATGTGTCAAGCTAGAACACATTGTTGTTGTGGCGGATAGATGCATTCTAATGGCAGAGGTGTTGTGCAATATGTTATAAGGAAAGGCGTACGTTTGCAGATGTCTGCGGGTGAGTGTCCTTGCCTTTGGATAACTTCCATAAGCATGGAGTGAGATAAGTACTAGTCTGCTGTTGCTAGCTTCTTGGATTCGCTGCAGCGTGAACTCCCAACTGTGTTCTACTGGATTAGGTTAAACAGGTTCATTCTTAATTCTCACCATCCTTCGGAATCAATTCCTGCCCCACCGCCTTTGCGAAATATTACTTTTCATATACCCCTCCCCTCAATCCATGATTGGTTGGGAGGTCCCTCAATTTTCTTTAGAATCCTATTGCTTCTGGGAGTTTTAGTTCTGTATCTTTTTCCATCATTCTCTGTTCTTTACACATGAAGGTCAGGTGAAATAGACCAGGTCAGTCATATTGGATTTCAAAACTTACGATGCTACCACTTGGTGTGAGAATGTTAATGAAATGCCTTTTTCAATCTACTCACTGTTCTATTTCAGGGGTTCTGGGACCTTCATCACAGAGTACCATAAGCATGCATACAAAGCATATTCATTTGTTGCCCCATGTTCTGCACAGACTATGGGCCTGATTCATGGAAAAGTGTGCATTTATACCGCAACTGCCACGCTCCGAGAACCACACGGCACGAACATGCACGCAGAATAAAAAAATGCGTGCCCCTCGTATTCATGGAATCTACATCCCAAAGTAACCATATTCGCAAGTCGCGCCTGCAATGCTCTCGATAATCCCCCACGCAAAGCCCAAATTGCCTGAACAGCTACCTTTGCATGCCCCCCGGGCACAAATACACGCACCCTTCAAACCTTGTGTGGGATCCCCCGCAAGCAGGCCTGCATGTCAGGGACCCTGCAGAGGGTCCCCCATAACTGTTGCTGGCACCCGGCAAACATGTGTATGATACTCTGTATCTCAGATTAAATTTAGAAAATCTGTGCTCATACCCCGTAAACGTGTTCCTGCACCCAGCTACACTGTGTACTTGCACCCCTAAGTTAGATGGGAACCCCAGTTGTGTACACACACCCCTAAAACCCGACATGCAAACCCACCTCTGCGCTGGGTGGCCTAGAGATCAAGGGATTTGCGGGGCCATTTCTATGCCGAGAGGCTATGCGGGTGGTTCCATAAATATGTGTCGTTTGGCTCAATTGTGGGCATGCAAGGGACTGCCTGTGGGCTGTCCCTCATAACGCCCACTTTTTTGCTTGTACTTCCCCATTTTCTGTGTTCCGCCCTCTTCCCAGCCCTCTACGCAAGCCACAACCACACTCTGCATGGTGTCTTGCGCAAGTCTCTTGATGGCTCGCAGAGACGTGCTGAGCCTGCCCGAACTCCACGCAAATCCAGGAAAAGTCCTGCTCACCATGAATCGACTAACAGGATTTTGCACACAGTTTTGGCGCACAAGTTCCCTATTTCCCTTCCCATACAAATATTGTAGTTTAGCTGTTATGCCAAAAGAAGGAAGTGAAATAAAGTCACGTACACCATTAATGCTGATCTCAATGAAAATCTTGAGTGCAATATTGAATATGCATGTAGGCAGCTTAACAAGCCTACTAGCCATGTCAGCAATTGTCCGAATTAAGCCACAAGCCTCTGCAAACATAGAGTTTACTGTCACAAAAAACACATCTCTCCCAATACATGCTAGATGTAGAAGGTGTTTGATAGGATATGCTGACATGTCTAGCCATTTGTTCTCCAGATGTAGCTACCGTGCGATGTGCATGCTTCCCTCTGTCATGGTGCAAGACTGCACTTTGCAAAATACAAATCCAAGCAGCGCAAACTTGACTGCCCATCCTTCAGAGGTCAACATGTTAAGTAGATTTAAATTGAGCAATAATAACAGCTGTTTTTGCAGTGCTTAGAAGCATGAGGAATTGGGCACGAGTGTAATATTAGTATTCTACCATGTAGGTATATGCCAGTGTGGGTAATTGCTAAAGGGATATATCTAGGCCATTGAGCAGCAACAGAGGGCAAGCTCTGTTATCTGGAGGACCCACAATAACTTCAACAATGATACCAATGATGTGATATGATATGATAGTTTATTTATATAGCACCTATACACAATGTGTTTCAAAGCGCTTCAAGGCAAGGGAGGGAACAAGGGAAAATACAATGACATTCTTACAGGCCATGAACAGTAAGGATGTGAAATTAACTATCGTACTCGGCCTGACGACATTTCAGATAGTGCAAGAGCTAAGACATAGATAAGGAAGGGAGAGGGAGAGTGTGAAGGAAATGGAAACAGACAGGCGACTACTGTACTAGTTTTACAAAGGTAGCGGGCGCCCCTCTCTCGCAAGAACAGACATGATAACCTGTTCAGTGGTTATTAACCACTTGAGAGTTCGCAGCCACTGCTTTTACTCACTGTGCCTTTCACAGATGGGAAATATCCATTTGCATATCAGTCTTTGTCCTGCCCAGGGGCAGTCCAGCACCGAAATACAATGGCAATTCCAATCTGAACGAGAGTACCACCAGCAACCCCATACACGTGTTTCACCCTTGTTGGGGATCATCAGTGAGGTGAAGCTGATGCCTCTCTAAGCACAGTGAGAGGGAGACCACGTCTGGTTGCCCCCAGGAGACCTAGGGTTACCAATCCCAGGTTCCTTAAAAAAGAGTTTTACAAAGGTAGCGGGTGCCCCTCTCTCGCAAGAACAGACATGATAACCTGTTCAGTGGTTATTAACCACTTGAGAGTTCACAGCCACTGCTTTTACTCACTGTGCCTTTCACAGATGAGAAATATCCATTTGCATATCAGTCTTTGTCCTGCCCAGGGGCAGTCCAGCACCGAAATACAATGGCAATTCCAATCTGAACGAGAGTACCACCAGCAACCCCATACACGTGTTTCACCCTTGTTGGGGACCATCAGTGAGGTGAAGCTGATGCCTCTATAAGCACAGTGAGAGGGAGACCACGTCTGGTTGCCCCCAGGAGACCTAGGGTTACCAATCCCAGGTTCCTTAAAAAATAGTTTTACAAAGGTAGCGGGCGCCCCTCTCTCGCAAGAACAGACATGATAACCTGTTCAGTGGTTATTAACCACTTGAGAGTTCGCAGCCACTGCTTTTACTCACTGTGCCTTTCACAGATGGGAAATATCCATTTGCATATCAGTCTTTGTCCTGCCCAGGGGCAGTCCAGCACCGAAATACAATGGCAATTCCAATCTGAACGAGAGTACCACCAGCAACCCCATACACGTGTTTCACCCTTGTTGGGGATCATCAGTGAGGTGAAGCTGATGCCTCTCTAAGCACAGTGAGAGGGAGACCACGTTTGGTTGCCCCCAGGAGACCTAGGGTTACCAATCCCAGGTTCCTTAAAAAATAGTTTTACAAAGGTAGCGGGCGCCCCTCTCTCGCAAGAACAGACATGATAACCTGTTCAGTGGTTATTAACCACTTGAGAGTTCGCAGCCACTGCTTTTACTCACTGTGCCTTTCACAGATGGGAAATATCCATTTGCATATCAGTCTTTGTCCTGCCCAGGGGCAGTCCAGCACCGAAATACAATGGCAATTCCAATCTGAACGAGAGTACCACCAGCAACCCCATACACGTGTTTCACCCTTGTTGGGGATCATCAGTGAGGTGAAGCTGATGCCTCTCTAAGCACAGTGAGAGGGAGACCACGTCTGGTTGCCCCCAGGAGACCTAGGGTTACCAATCCCAGGTTCCTTAAAAAATAGTTTTACAAAGGTAGCGGGCGCCCCTCTCTCGCAAGAACAGACATGATAACCTGTTCAGTGGTTATTAACCACTTGAGAGTTCGCAGCCACTGCTTTTACTCACTGTGCCTTTCACAGATGGGAAATATCCATTTGCATATCAGTCTTTGTCCTGCCCAGGGGCAGTCCAGCACCGAAATACAATGGCAATTCCAATCTGAACGAGAGTACCACCAGCAACCCCATACACGTGTTTCACCCTTGTTGGGGATCATCAGTGAGGTGAAGCTGATGCCTCTCTAAGCACAGTGAGAGGGAGACCACGTCTGGTTGCCCCCAGGAGACCTAGGGTTACCAATCCCAGGTTCCTTAAAAAATAGTTTTACAAAGGTAGCGGGCGCCCCTCTCTCGCAAGAACAGACATGATAACCTGTTCAGTGGTTATTAACCACTTGAGAGTTCGCAGCCACTGCTTTTACTCACTGTGCCTTTCACAGATGGGAAATATCCATTTGCATATCAGTCTTTGTCCTGCCCAGGGGCAGTCCAGCACCGAAATACAATGGCAATTCCAATCTGAACGAGAGTACCACCAGCAACCCCATACACGTGTTTCACCCTTGTTGGGGATCATCAGTGAGTTGAAGCTGATGCCTCTCTAAGCACAGTGAGAGGGAGACCACGTCTGGTTGCCCCCAGGAGACCTAGGGTTACCAATCCCAGGTTCCTTAAAAAATAGTTTTACAAAGGTAGCGGGCGCCCCTCTCTCGCAAGAACAGACATGATAACCTGTTCAGTGGTTATTAACCACTTGAGAGTTCGCAGCCACTGCTTTTACTCACTGTGCCTTTCACAGATGGGAAATATCCATTTGCATATCAGTCTTTGTCCTGCCCAGGGGCAGTCCAGCACCGAAATACAATGGCAATTCCAATCTGAACGAGAGTACCACCAGCAACGCCATACACGTGTTTCACCCTTGTTGGGGATCATCAGTGAGGTGAAGCTGATGCCTCTCTAAGCACAGTGAGAGGGAGACCACGTCTGGTTGCCCCCAGGAGACCTAGGGTTACCAATCCCAGGTTCCTTAAAAAATAGTTTTACAAAGGTAGCGGGCGCCCCTCTCTTGCAAGAACAGACATGATAACCTGTTCAGTGGTTATTAACCACTTGAGAGTTCGCAGCCACTGCTTTTACTCACTGTGCCTTTCACAGATGGGAAATATCCATTTGCATATCAGTCTTTGTCCTGCCCAGGGGCAGTCCAGCACCGAAATACAATGGCAATTCCCTCTCTCGCTACTGTACTAGGCCTGAAGAAATTTCTGGTAGAGCCAGAGAAAACAAAAGGTGAGGGTGAGGGGTGCAGAAAGGTAGGGGAGGAACAAACCAAGCGATTATCATACTAGGCCTGATGACATTTCAGATAGTGCTGAAGGGGGGGTCGGGAGGACAAAACCAGTAAGGGGAGGGGGGAGGAGACAGACGAGATTGCTATCAAACTAGGTCCAGGGACAATTCTGATAGAGTAAGTGCATAGAAGAAAGTAAGGGGAGGAGATAGGAAAAGGGAGAAGGGAAAGGAGGAGAGGACAGAGTGTTAGCAGTCAAAAGAGTGGAGAAGCAAGAGGGGAGAGTGAATACAATTGCAGAAGTCAGTAGTAACACATAAGGTTGCAAGCCAGGATACAAGATGAAGACGAGAGCAGCATGATTCAGGGCCACCATGAGTACAAGATGCAAAGGAAGTCCAGCATGAGAGTTGAGAAAGGGTGACGCACCGTGAATGAATGAAGTCCAGAAAAGTCAAATCCAGCATTGGCCGCAAGACGGTGATGGTGAAACCAGAATTTATCAGGACAGACTCCTGCAGAAGTAGGTTTGAGGTGGGTGAGGGGGGAGCAGGTTAGAAGAATCAAGCAAAACAGGCAACACCTGCGTGCGAGAATGGTGGGGGCACAAGGGAACATCATGGGGGGACCAGAGGGGGTGAGGATGGCCTTTGGGGACAGAGGGAGTAACACATGTTGGTGCATGCTTACCTGCTGTTTGAGCAGGGGGTCGGGCCCTGGGTCCTCCTGGTCCGAACAGGTCCAAACATAAATTGCCCTTTTCTTCGTCTGCCCTTCGCTTAGGACGCCCCAGCGAGATACGTCCTTGATCTAATAGTTAAGAACAGGAAGGAAGAGGCAGAAATAAGAAGGTGGTTGGTGCTTAGGCCAGGTGATCTACATCCACTTGCACCTGCTCCCCATCTGCCTTACAAGGATCCAAAAGTTTGAGAAGATGGAATCTTCTTGCATTTCAACTTTACTATTTGGTTTCTCAGCTAAAAACAAATGAAAGCATTATAGAAACAACCACAAAATGGTATAGAAAACATAGAAACAAAGTTCTCAACAATCATATTTCAAACACTAGGAGAAGGGCCTTAATAGAAAAGATAAGACTTTTTTGTTGCAAAATCTGGTCACATTAGGTCACAGCAGAAAATGCCTTCTTTCTCCAAACTGCCCATTGTGAAAGGGCCAAACACATTCTGAACCATTTTTGCTAACACACTAGCGTAACCACTGATGTAATGATTTTTCACCGGTTCGTTCCCCCTAGCGGCTATCAGAAAAATGTTAGCACATAGCAAAAGAATATATAAAATGAATAAAAAAGTATTCTCAATGATATGTGATTTGCATCTGTATCATTAAAGGACGCATTTAATAATACAATTATCAGTGTGGGCGGATTGGGTGGCTTTATAGTATTAGCACATGAAAGGCCTCGAAAAGAACAAAAGAAGAATGGGATTGGAAAAAGCTTCTAAGCATGCTACAATACGGTAAAAAGTAAGGATATCCAATTAGCCCATTTCCTGCTGTTTGTTACCATTTAAGGATGCTAAAGGCACAGCAGATTTGGTCAAATGGGCAGTGTGTTAGGAGAAATGCCCAGTGCTAGGATCAGCGGCCGGATTCATCTTCCTAAACTAAGCCAGCAAGCAGGCCCATAGATTCCTTGGCTCATCTAGTTATAGCTTTGGTCGAATGATGAAAGGCTAGCTCTCCAGAAGGGAGCGGGATAGACAAGAGGACAGGAAAACACAATATTTATGTGAATAAAGGAATGGCCAAACAGAGGTATGCAACAAAATATTCTTCATATCTCTTCATAAAAGGTAAGTAAGAGTGTTGGTGCAGTTTAAAGGTAAATAATTAAGGTTTAGAAAATCACATGTCCAGTCATGAAATGGGCACTCCTACATGGTGCAAGGCAAGACAGGACCTTAGGGATACACAGTTAACTAACCATACGTATTCAACCACAATTTACTCCCATAGGAAATAATAGCAGTGACAGAAAGACTTCTGATTGGTAGAGAGGGATATTCGTTCTGATGAACTACTTTTAAAGATATATCCTTGCTTGGGACCACTCTGACCCATTTACAAAGGTCAATTTACAAAGTTGAATAAAGTGGTGGCAACCTCATAGATGTGTATCTTTGCTCATTTCTATACTCAATCCATCAAACTGATTGGAACACATTGTCTGTGCCTGGACAGGACATATTTGGGACCACTGATGATCAAGAGTTTCTGAAGAGGAAGAACAACTGTTGCAAAGGTGCACATGTGGTGTGGTGCAGTTGCCTGGTTTGAAGGAGACAGAGCTCCAGTGGTGAATGGTGCAGTCGTCGTCCAGCGGAGGCAGTTCAGGTAGAAGACTTGGGTGGTCTGCTCCCCACTGTTTCCTCACTGAGTTGCTTGTAGATCCCCTGCTGCCAAACTGCCCATCTTTCAACCTGCCATGTTGTTAGCTTCCTGCTTCCTTATTTCCCTGATTCCCTCACTGGGTTCTTCGCCCTGTGATTGAAAATCCACATCTAGATCCATGGTCAATAAATACCCTAACAGTAATAATAACACATACCTTGGAGTGCCAGCATTCATTCGGGGACTCTTTGATAGTACCTAGTTCAGTGCTGTAAAAGCTAGAGGTCTTTGATGCAGCTAATTGTCAGTGCACTCAGTGTCCAGTGTTCTCACCTTTTCTTGTTCTGTTTGCACAGGCAGCAGGTGGCAAGTCTACTTTGAGGGAAGGGCACCTTCCAGGGCTTACAGCCCAGCTGGTATAGCTAGGTCAGGAGAAGCAAGCACCACCCTTGATGTCTGTCTGGTAACTGGAAGTCCTCTAAAACTGGCACCAGAGCAAAGCTTAGCCATCAGGAACAATCTTCAAGATTGTAAGTTCCGGCAGTGCCTCCTTGCAATCTGTTTTCAGTTTGGCATCTTCTTTCATGCTCTCGATCTTGTCCACAGGTGTGGCTTTTGCGACATGTCCATACTGCATCAATTATATGAAAGACGATATGCACTCAGACAGCCATTCAGAAGATACCCTCATGTTGAGACAGTGGAAGGAAGTCACCAAGAAGGATGCCCACTGAAAATGTACCAGAATGTGGATATGGGAATCATGGATGGAAATCTGACGACAACAGAATGATGTCACGAAGAAGATATATAAACCTATGTTGAAATGGTATGAAAATACTTAACACTGATGATGTAACTGAATCACGAAGAGAAACATGTACCTAAAAATGAAGTAATCATGAAAATGAGAAGATAAAGTACCTTTCTGGCCAATAACTGTAAATATGCTGTAACGCACGGTAGAACAAGCATATAGAAGCATGCTAAAAAGAGGTATACATATATCTTTTTTTGTGTGAATGGTTTATAAAAAACCTTTACAAAAAGGAAACCAAAAAGAGAAAAAAGAAGTAAAAGAGTGCAATAATACAAACAACAATTACATATTACATTAAAAAAGATAGGAAGCTTAGTGTAGCTTTTATCTTCCTATCTTCTTTAGGGACTCTCCAAAGCCAACAAGTATATTGTTGGCAGCCACAATTTTTCTAAAGTAGGAGATTCTTTCAAAATGTAAACCTGGACAGTCCCAAAACAAGTGTTCGATATTTTCTATAATGTCAGTGCCATTATGGTGTCTACATGTGAAGGCTGAATGGTCGATTGCCTCCCTGATCAGGATCTCCTTGGTGTGGAGTAGATTCCACCGTAGATGAAGTATCGCGGAGCGATAGTACCTGTTTGGAAACATCACAAAGAAGGGGCAACTGAGCCTCTGCACTTACAATCATGTGAAAGGTGTTGCAAAGAGGCAAAGCCATGAAATGTGTTGATTGCTTCACACCAATCTTGGTCAAATAATGCAGTTTTAACCTTCGCCCGTGTAAATTTCAACGATGCAGTGTCTATACCTAAGACCTAAAACGGAAAGTATCATGTTGCAATGAGATTTCAATTTCAAGAGTAAACCAGGGGAAGATGGTTCTATGAGACAAACGTCATAAGCTTCTGAATATAAGTTACCTGGGGCAGGTGTAAGAATTGTATGATATAGGAGTAGCAGCTGACACTGAACATGGGATTTTAGCGAAACTAGGCCTAGTTCAAACTTATGGCTGCTGTTGGTACCGCATTGGGAACTCCTAAAATTTGTCTCCACAATTTTCCTTCTATGGTATCTAACCAGTGTAGCGGTTTGCTGGGACATAATTCCATCCCATAGGTCAGCTTTGGAATTGCCTACTTGGTATAGAATTTTATGGTTGACTTGATAGAGTAGGTTCCAGCTGATTAGTTAAATTTTTGGCATTACAGGTTACTGAAACCTGTATTGCAGCCAAACTGGGACTTGCCGAGAAAGGAAAACCAGGTATGTCAGGTTTGTACCTACTTGAAGTTCCTTCGACTGGAGCAACCATTTACCATGGTTGTGTTTTCTAGCCCTGGACAGCACCATCATTTTTGTCTTTTGTGGATTACTCACTAAGGCATTCTCCTTTACATAATTGCTAAATTCTCGGAGTAGCCTACGCATCTTGGTCTGGTGAAAGAGCAAAAAAATGTCAGCGTAGGCAATCCACCATGTTTTTAAGGTGCCAAACTGCCAAACCTGGGGGGAATTAGTGCGACAGGCTTAAGAAAATCGATAACATCCAAAACATAAAGATTGCAAAGATAAGCAGCTATCACGCATCCTTCTCTAAGGCCTTGATTCGTTGGAATGCTGCGTGAGAGATGTCCGTCTTGGTTTAATCTAATGCAGATGGCTTTATTAGAGTATAGACAGATGATTAAATGCAGAAGGTCTTCTGGAACACATCCATTTGGCTAATTTAATCCACAACCACTTGCTGCAGACAGTTCTATTGACGTGACATAAATATTTTTATTTTGAATACCCCAGGAATATTCTTGTAATTCTCGCAGCACAGCTCCACTTATATTGGTGGAGTGGCAGCGTCAAAATCCCGTCTGGAAGCAATCCAATCTGCACGTCTTCTTTGACCATTTTTCCAGATGACCAAACAGAACTCCTGTGAAGATCTTGCTTTCGACATCCAGTAGAGTGATAGGTCTGTAATTCAATGGATAAGACCTCTCTCCTCTCTTGTAAATGGGAACGATATGCTATAGATCACAAGGCATAGGAATCATGTGTCAATGAAACTCTCAAAAAGAATGGTTAGGATAATGGACCAGACAAGTGGGTCCTTTTTTAATATATTTATGGAAAGGCCATTTGGTCCAGGTGCCCCTGAGGATTTTGCTTTCTTTATTAATGTCAAGATCTCCGCAGGGTCAGGTTTTGGGATCAGCGGAGCAAAAAAAAGGGGCACTCACTGCCTCTTAAGTGTCTCCAATCACTAGAATATTACTTGCGACTTGAAATGGGAAACGCTGGAGGATTCAAAGACAGCATCGGCTTGGTAACAGGATTGGGGTTTAGTCGCTTTGTTCACAGTTTCCCAAAAGAGATGAGCGTCTTTCCCCTTTAAGATAGACAGCATTTTCTCAGCATCTTTCTGTGGTAACTTGTATTTAATTTGCCTGCAGAAGTTCTTATATTTCTGGTTTATAGATCTTATCTTGCAGGTCTTGATGTCCTGTTTGCTCTGGAACAACTGACCTAATCGCTACTCTGGATTCTCGTTTTTTTCTAGAAAGAAGTTAGTTACACTGATGTAAGTGGTCACCTGGTTTGATATTAGCCTTTCGGGGCCTGTCTGTTAAGCATTTAGATAAAGATCGTAGTATGGTCTTTGCATAGTTATCGACAGTGAAGCAAGTAAGTTTCGCTTCAAATGTGTTTTGTTGCAGTAGGACATTAAGGTCTATATTGGATTTATTTGAGGTATTATGAGGCCAGCAATACCTACTGCCTCTAACATTGACATTGAGATTAGTAGGACCATGTGTGGCAACCATAGCATACATCACATCAATCTTAATATTTATCATATTGTGGTCACTTTCAGTTATTTTCAGAGAAACTAAAGTCAGAGCATGCCTTCAATAGAAAGCAGTCTGCAAATATGTAGTTGAGAGTTGAATAACTAGTCCCTCTATGCCATGTGGGTGCTCTTAGGCCGGTCTTTTAATGGACCCTTTTGATCATAAACAAATCTAAACTGTGCAAGGTAAGTGCCCAATCCAGGCTCGCCATGGCCTTTGAACCTTTAGGAAGACCACTGGCAGACACTCTATTCAGTTTATCATCGGGCAGTGTACATGGGCTGTCCACATTCAGGTCCCCCTCCACCAAGATGTAACCCCCCCCACTGTTTGATGTCCTCCAGCAAGTGATGGAGGTCTGTAGCATCTTTAAAAGTCTTCCTAGTCAGCTACCCCTTTGTTTGTGCCAGTATATATTTATGAGAAGAAGAGGGGCACGCAGTTTGTCAGAGTGCATCTCAACAGTAAGAACACCAAACAGAGTTTTTGCAATCTTTGTGGCTGTCAAGGTATGCCCCATTTGAATTGCAACAATTAGCCCACCGGAAGGATGTTCTGTTTCCCCAGAGAGGGCTGATAAAAAAAGATCATAGCCGTCCCGGCAGGGACATTTTGTTTACCATGTTTCCTGAAAGAACAATATGGTATTGGCCTTCAGATGGGACCAGGCATTGGCGTTGTTTTGTAGGTGTACAAATACAAGGGAGAGGCTGACAACATTGTTTTCTTTGGGACTCGACTATAATTTCTGTCCCACTGGGCTACAGGCGAGTCATATTGGACATAGGTTTGTGTGCCAGTGGCCTCTTTTTCCCTTGAGTTTCCGTCCTTGGCCAGCGCTTGTGAATAGCCTGAATTTGGATACGACATTGTATGGCCGACTTCATTGTGAGACAGTTTTGACTCATTGCATCTTACTATGTAAAAGCCTAGATTTTCAAATTTGACTTTTTCGGCAAGGACTAGGCCTATCACCAGTCATGAAGCAAAGTGAATTACACACTTGTTAGCTTGCGAACAGTTGGGAAAGTGAATTCTTTCAATATCAAAAGAGGAGATTGATCGCAACATAGGGATTTCAGTGAAAATTGTTAGAAAGTTTGATCTGTTCAAACAGACCGCCATAGCTCCGGGATTCTTGCAGCTCATAGATAATGTTTTGGAATCCTTTATTTCTTTGTGGAATAAAGACAGACCAGCTCACAAACATGGGACCTTATATAAAAGAGGTATATACACAACGTTTAGAATGGCCATTCGAAGAAAATGGATGACAGCCTGTGTTAAAGAATCAACCCAGCTACCTCAAAATACGAGCCCAGTATTCGTTTTTCGAGAGATGGATACAAGGCACAAAGGGAGTCGAATGAACAGGCCATGTGCGTGAGACATATTTTTGCTAAGATTAGAGCAAGGACATTTGCAGATTCCAAGAGTTAGACAACCACGAAAGCAAAAGCCTGTGTGAGGTGTAGTGAGCAAGTCTGTAATGACACTGTGTTTAATAAAATCAAATAGCAGTAATTGAGAGGCTGAAATGGACAAAATCATGGTCTCCTGACACGTGATGAAGAACTCAAAACAAAGACTATTCATTAGCGATTGAGTTAAGATAGTGGTGTGCTCACACACCCTCGAATGTCCCAGAACAGTGAGCAGAGACTGCGAGATCAACTGAAAACGATAGACCTCGGCTAAGGATCAGATCAATGAAATGTGATTGACTAATTAGGAAAACAAGAGAGCGAGTTGATGCAGCTTGAGCACGTATGTTTTATTCTGTTCACGTGCTGCTAAGGACCCAAAAGTCCAAGGTTGGCTAGGGTTGCCGACCATTCAAAAGCCTGCCAATCACTTTCATACACAATGTTGTAGTTATTATCCCACTGCCATATTCTCTGCTATAATCAGTATGTGACTTACATAGAAGTAGCTAAGGGCATTTCCTACATACAGGGGGCAGCCAATGAGATATTGACCCATATATCATTTTATAAGTAGATTTGTTCCCCTAATCCAGTTCCTCCCAGCGATAGGTTTTATGAAATGCCATGTATGATGACATCATAAATGACGTATGTGAAAGTATATTACTCTTTACAAACAAAATTATGTGTGAACATCGATGATTACTTTGATAGCTGTCATTTCGCCCAGCTTTCTTTCTTTGAGATTAAAGTAGTACTTTACCATCTTCCTTTGGTCTGTTCGGTTATTTGGTCTGTGATATTTACCAGTAATTGCATCTAGCACATAGAAGCTGCTTCAAGGTGCTACAGCACATTTGGTAGCAGTGCGGATGGTTCGGGTCTAACAACCTAGATCTAGGCCCAGATCCAGACCCCGGAGGATCGCCAAACCGTACCATTAGCCAGACAATCATAGAGTTTCCTGCGGAGAGCAGAGCGTAAAAGAGCACATGTTCAAGATACGGTCTGGCAGGTCCCCCTTTGATGAAAATTCCTGTTCAGTGTCTGCAGGCGCCCCGTGGACTGAAGGAGAACTGATTCATGGTGGGAGTCTATGCTGAAGGTCTCAAGATGAATAGCGGATATGAGTAGATCATCAAATAAGGTCAAAGATAAAGGGGGAGGGATTGTATTGTAGTGTGTTGAATATATATATAGAATGAGTAACTGGATTTTTAGGGATTATAAAAAAGAGAAGGTATTCCTCGATTTCACAGGCCCATATGGGATGCAAATAAAATACGCCATAACTCCATATAGGAGTGTTAAGGGTTTCCTGAGGCATAAAGCTAATAAGAAGGGTGCGTATTAAACTCTGAGACAGAGTCAATAAGAGAATCTGAAAGTGCACGTGTATATGGGGTATAATATGTCTTTGTAAAGCGTTCTGCATGTTTAAACTGATAGATATAAAACAACAATAAAAAATAAATAAATAAGTGATTTTTAGTAATTTTTTTAAAACAAAGGATTGACATCAATCAGAAGGTTAAAATTAGAAGAGAACCTTAAGATACTAAAAAACCAAGAACAATATAAAAAAAATGACAGAAAGTTCAAACGAAGGAGTAAGACGAACAGTGGTACAAAAGGTGTTCTACATTTTTTGATTCATGTATTTTGAGTGGCTATTGATGGAGCTTGCTCAAAAAGATTAGAATGATATATTTAATAAACCTAGAATGAAGAATAAGAGATCGGGTAAGTATTGACAGTCTGAATTGACGTGTTACCATGGAATACACACCCAGTTACACCTATGCGGAACATTGCCGATATATACAGCTAAAATTAGGAAATATCTTTCCAAATGGGTCAAGGGCACAACTAATAAAACACTTATGTGTGGTTTTAAGAAGGTTAATTATCAAAACCAGCATTACGCCACATGATAACATACTTACATGCCAACCATAAAGGAAATATGTTACAAAAAAGATTGGCAGTTATAGAACTCTGGAAAATGTACCAGAGTGAGAAAGAAGATCCAGCTGAAAGGTAGTGGATGCTTAATCAAAATAAAAGAGAAGATGTAATAGCTTCAGCCCCTAATTTACCTCCTAAAAATCAAGATGTAAAAGTTGAAGAAAAGGGATTTTATCCTTTAAAGGAATTAAGGGCAGCAGCAAGGTATGTTAATCCAGCATATGATGCGTCAGAATAGAGAACACAAACATATTTCAACATGCGATGAAGGTAAACAGCGTGATGAGAGAAAAGAAAGACAAGACAAACAGAGGGAGATAGAGGAAATGGCAGAAAGACAGAAGGTAACAAGGGATGCAGCTAAGGGTTTGGCAATAGTACCGAAAGAATGGATCGGGGGACACATATTGCTCAAATTAGATGAAAAGGGCATTGATGGAGTACAGGAAAGACAGGAAAGGGAACAACGAGAGAAAGAGAAAGAAAAAGAAGAAGAGAGAATATACTAAAAAGAAAGGGACACAGAATGTCAGTGAAGGGAGGAACAGAAAAGGTGTGAGATGACAAAAGGAGAGATTTCAAGACAAGGAACAAAAAGAGGTAGAAGCCCAAAGATACATAGTTTGCAACAAAGGTGAGAGGAAGGGGATTTAAGGGAATTAAGGAGAAGAAAGGAAGAATCTAACAGGTGTAGGGGATTAAATGATCATGAAATAGAATATTTATGCCACAAAAGCATAGTGCCTACAGGAGCACAAGAATGATTGGAAGAAGAAAGAGAGTCAGTCAGAACAGCCCAAAAGGGAGCTGCAAGAAATGACGTGATCAGCATGGGTTGATGGGCAGGATGCAGAAGGCATAGAGCAGTGGCTTGGGAAATTATATAGGCAAATGAGGGACAGAGAACGATATGAGACTCAAGAAAATACTGAAAGTTCCTGATCAAATGGAACTGAAAGTAAATCAAGGGGTGTCATAACAGATGATCATAGAACGATGTCCTTAAGCAGGCTAGATCTTGACGATGTAGAAGAAGCTAACAGCCACATGAGTGGGGCATAATGATGTCAGATGAAGAAAGAGAGGAGGATGAGAGAGCGTAGAGAGAGGGTGCATGCAGATTTTGAAGGGAATCGAACACAGATAAAGGGGTATAATGATCGGATTTAGAAGACCCCATAGAAAAAGCAACAGAACCAACACCAGGGGCCTCATTATGACCCTGGAGGTAACCACGTCGCTTTTTTGCAGCATGGCTACCCTCATTCCGGGTACCGGGTACTGGAATGGGAGAGCCCAGTATTTACCCATTCAAGGAACCCAGACCCGGTCCATCCCCATTCCCATTTGAGCCCCCATAGGGCTCACTGGGAATGGGGAGCATGCTCACAACAGGCCTGTTAATGACGGGCCCGTTGTTAGCATGCTGGACCGCTCGCGGGACCTCCTAAGGACGTCTGATAAAACCAGGCGTCCTTAGCAGATCCCGCGAGCGGACCTCGTAATGAGGCGGTAGGGGGTTAACGGAGCCGGCAGCTCTACCAGCCCTGTTAACACACTACCGCCTTCCTCATAATGAGGCCCCATATATTGAATGACTGGAAGCGTGATCGCGCAGTACAGGGTATACATCCCCACCTTATATAAGCAGATCAAGGGAGGGTAGCTCAGCAGCAACGTAATCGCCTTGGGAGCAAGGTGATACGAAGCAAGACAGGTTTGATTCCCTGGTCCGCGCTTAGAAACCTCTGGGTATTAAGCGCATTATAAATAACCTATCATATCATAAGGGCATTACCAGGACGGAAACAAACGGGTGAGAACAACACTACTTGGAAATCAAGAGCATGGGCAGGTATGATTATGAATCAGTACTGTCACAATTCCCCCTATTAGAGAAAGGGGGGGTCAACCACAATATATACCATGGCCCCAAATGGATAAGGAGAATTTAAAGTGCACACTACCAAGTTTAACTTCAGGTGTGAGAAAATGGATTTCTGAACTAGTGAAAAGAACATCAGGACCAACTTTAGCTATAGGCAACATTAAAGGCCTATTATCAGCCATTCTAGGGCAGAGAGCTAACAACGTTTGGAAAAGAGCAAGATATCCAAAAGTCACTCCACAAAAGACAGTGCACAATGAATCGCCATTTAATACCTCTGGAGCAGATCTATGGAGATCACTTAGAGTACAATATCCTGATACATCGGATATTGGGGCAACAATGACTAGGAAACTCAGAGAAATTCAGGAGATTCAGGACAGATGGAATTTGGAAACACAGCATTATTTTACCATATTGTATGGCAGGAGCTACCAGAAACAGTGCAACATCAGCTAAATAAATAGGTATGAGTGGAAGCAAAGCCATGGCCAGAGATACAATTGGCAATTGTACATTATTGTCGAATTGTAAGAAAGAAAGACAAAAAGAAAGCAGAGGGTAGAAAACAGGAACGTGATGCAGAATAAATGATCAAAATATGCCATCAAAGGAGCGGTATTGACAAACAATGAGGGAGCGATGGCACAAACAGTGCAGCTACCACAGCAGAAAAATGCGGGATATGCCATGGATCAGAACGCGTATAATGTTATGCCAAGAGGCAGAGGGAAAGCCTCAAGGAAGGGGAGAATTTTATGGCGGACAGCCACCATAATGTTGGAGTTGTGGAAAATTAAGACATTTAGCTAGAGTATGCAGAAGCAGGGGAGGCATACAGCAACAGAAGTGGCAATCTCCAAGAGGGGGATGGGATATGCTCCACAGTATAATACAGATTCACAACGATATTATGCCCAAGATCACACGCAAACTCAGACTTGTGCGCTGCAAGTGCAGCAAATACAAGTCTGAATGCAGTTTCAGCCGCTACAAGGGCAACAACAGCAAGTACCTATGCAGATGCAACAGACACTGATACAACAAGTACAATATATTCAAATGCAACAGAAAGGTGCATCACAATGGTCCATGGACACGAGAGCCACACCCAAATCAGGTAATATGACTGTGGGGGAGGAAATCCTTTCACAGGTACAGGGAAGGATTTATAACCACAATAGGACAGCCCAGAGAAGCACCTGATGTGTCCAGTGCTATCTGTAACACCGGTCCCCAGAGAGGAACCAAGGGTCACAGGGTCATTTCTTGTGGACACTGAAGCAACTTGTTTCTGTGTCTGTGAGGGAAAATGTCCAATGTCAGGCATTGTCATGAATGCACAGAGATTTTCTGGGGCAATTAATTTAGTTCTATTTACATACAAATTACCAATTTCTATAGGTGAACAAGACATGTGTATGCCATTATTATACTGTAGACAAATGCCGGTAAACATACTAGGGCATGATTTGATGACAAACTTAATATGATGATAACTAGAAGCAGCAATAGTAATAGAAGAATGGGTGATCCTTCTTGGAATAGGCGATGAGGGAAGGGGATGGAGAATGGTGATAGCCCTCGATGAAGGATACAGGTTGACAGATTTGACAGACGGGGAGCTATTTAGGGATGACTATTCGATAGTGTGGGTAGTATTTTTCATAAATCATACTTATTGGATTAAAGTAGAGAGTGTAGAAATACCACAGAGAATGGCATTGGTCAAAAAGAAACTGCCATTTTTCCAGGAAGACTTGGAAAATGTACCAAATATCATATGGACTACAAGTCCATATGACGTAGGTTTACTGAGTGGAGTGGGAGCAGTAAAAATAAAAATCAAACCAGGAGCATTTCTGCCACATGCAAAAGAGTAGTCCATGTGTAGAGAAGCAGATGAAGGTATATTCGAAACGAAATCCGCTTTAATGAAACAAGGGATTTTGGTGCCATCTGATTCCCTGTGTAATATGGCCATGTACCCTGTCAAAAAATCAACAAGGGAGTTGTGGAGATTCATCCAGGACTTGAGGCCCTTAAACAATATAGTTGAAGCATAAATTCCTTTAGTTCCAAATTCTGCAACACTATTGTGTAATATCCCATCAAAAACAACATATCCCATCAAAAACAATGTATTTTATTGTTGTAGATTTAAAAAATGATTTTTTCTCAAATTCCCTTCATGAAGACTCACAAGACTTGTCTTCCTTTTCATATAGATCGATTTGTCTCAATCATACCCGTTTGCCTCAAAGGTACTGTGAATCCTCATCACATTTTAATAGAGTCCTTCAGATGGACTTAGGAAATGTTCAACCTGAAAGTACCATAATTCAATATGTTGATCACATTTTAGCATGCAGTGTGACAGAAGAAAGATGCAGAGAAGACTATGTCAAACGTATGACTATACTGGCAGAGAAAGGGTACAAAGTGTATAAGGATAAATCAAAATATTGCCGAGGAGTACTGTATAAAGGGCCGCTGATCTCACACGAAGGGAGAAAAGTGACACCTGAAAGAGCAGAGGCTATTATGAGGAGTCAACCGCCAAAAACAGTGAGACAAATGCAGCAATTTTTAGGTCTATGCAATTATTGCAGGGCCAAGGTCTTTGATTACAGTAGATATAGTCAACCACTTTTAAAAGAACTTAAAGAGGCACAGATGACTAAAAATAAACTAACATGGACAGAAGGCAAGTCTGATTTATGAAGGCTTCATCCAAACAGGTTGACCCCTACCCCTCCAAAACCATTAAAGACAATATTGACCCCCCCGCCCCAGCCTTCACTGATCTCTGCAATCTATCTATTTACTCTGGAGTTTTCCCAACTGCTCTGAAGCAATCCCTTGTTCACTCTCTTCTCAAAAAACCCTTTGCCGACCCCTCCCTTCCTGCAAACTACCATCCTATCTCCATCACTCCTTTCCTGGGCAAACTCCTGGAGAAACTGGCTATCTCTCAGCTGACACTCCACAATGAATCTATTGGTTCCTTCCATGACCATAAATCTGGCTTTAAAGCATCTAGAGGCATGGAAACTGCCTTTCTGAACACCCATGAAGACCTGCTCTCAAATTCCAACACTCACACCCCCTCTATCCTCATTCTCCTTGACCTCTCCTCGGCCTCCGACATGGTTAACCACGACATCCTGATTGCACATCTCCATTACCCCATGGGAATTACAGGTCAGGCTCTGCCATGGCTAACCTCCTTCGCTCTAACCGCCCATCACAGGTTGAACTCAGAGCCTTTCACTCGACTATCACTCTCTCAACCTGCGCAATTCCCCAAGGATCTAACCTATCCATCTGGTTCTTCAATGTCTACATGGCTGCCCTGGCACTTCTAATCTCCACTTTCACTTCTAACTTCCATTCCTACTCAGATGACACTCAACTATCCTTCAGGCTACCCTCAGCCTCCTCCTCCTCCTCCTCTTTGCTCATATCTATCTGTCTGCTATTCAGTCTTGGTCTGCTGCAAACTACCTCTTCCTCAATGCCACTAAGACTAAGATCATTTGAATTGGGACACCTGCTCCCTCTTTCCCACTTTCGCTGTGGCCGTCCTCCCTTGGCCCTGTGCCCACACCCACCTCCGAAGCAAGAAACCTTGGGGTCATCTTCAACTCCACTCTCTCCTTCTCCTCTCACATCTCAGACATCTCTACAAAGTCTAACTATCAGGTTAACCTCCTCAGAGGTACTCTACCTTTTCTCAGTTTCCCCTAGAGGCTCACTGTCTCCATAGCCCTGGTCCTCTCCAGGATATATTATTGCAACAGCCTCTTCCTGAACCTCCCTTCTTCTGTCCTGCACTCTCTGCAACTCATCCAGAACAGAACTGCAAGACTTATCCTTGGCCTCAAGCCCAGGGACCACATCTCTCTGGCACTGAAATCCCTTCACTAGCTCCCTGTGGCTGCAAGGATCAAATTCAAGACCCATTGCATTGTTCACAAGGCTTTCTGGGGCCTGGGACCTACCTACAATGCTGTCTACCTAAATACTCTCCCTCACAAGCCCTGCACTCATCTACCTCCAACCTTCTGCGAGTGAGCCGATTCTCCAAGCAGAGATTTGAAGGGAGATCCTTATCCTCAGCAGGTGCCACCCTCTGGAATAGCCTCCCTGCCACCCTCCATCTTGAGCCAGATCTCCTTAAATTCCAGAAAACCCTAAAAACATTCCTCTTTTCCTCTTCCTTCTCTCTCCATCTACCCTGCCAACATAGCTCTTACTTTTTTCTTCCTCCCTCCCACCTCCTCCATACAGCTTGCTGAATGGCTGCCGGGTGTACCACAGAGTCTCAGTGGTCCCCGGTACCCCCACCAGTCTTCCCTTACACTTTCCTCAGGGCCCCATACCTTACCCCACTCATTGCATTGAGATATTAACCCAAGAGAGTGGCTCTGTCTTCACTTACCCCAGTCTCAACCAACCTGGTGCACTTGATCCTCCCCCCTCCCTCTAACCCTCCTTGAACTTGCTCGATCCTTACGCTTTGCGCCGAAGATCGTTGTCTGTTCTCCCTTGTCTTCATCCCTTAATTGCACTGTCTAAAATTGCAGAATCGCCGTCAGGCCTATTTGCTGTCCTCTACACATTAAATGTACTTTTAATGCACTTACTCTGCCTGTGCTGAATATTATTGTCTCAGAATTTCAAGTGTTCTGAGTGACTGTTTGTTTTTTCCCCATTTTCCCACCCTCCTTGAGCACTTTGAAACACTTGCCTGTGTATATGCACTATATAAATAAACAATACAATACCAGAAGAGATGATTGAACGATTTCATAAATTAAAAAAGGCAATAAGCGCAGCCCCTGTGTTGGGGATTCCAAATTACAGTGAAGAATTTTACTTATTCTCTCATTCAAATGGAGAAGTCATGACAGCAGTGCTTACACAGAAAACAACATTAGGGAATGAACATTATCCTTGTGAGCAATTTTTGGCAGCAGCTGCCTTTGAAATCGAAAAAGCCTCAAGCATGACCATGGGGTGTTCAGAGACGTTGTTCAGAGAACATGCATTATTTGCAATTTTGGAAAAACCCACAAGCACATTGACCACACAAAGAGTGTTAGGATATGAGGTAATTGTCACAAACCCTGCAATCAAACTTTTTAGGTGTAACACAGTGAATCCAGCAATGTTTATAACTGAACCAGGGGAGAAGATGATGACATGCATGACTGCATGACGTATACCGAGTGTTATGATGATATTCCCCAAGCTAGAGAAAATGCTCTAGGGAGGGGGGAAGTGGTCTTCATATATGGATCATCAAATAATTGATGAAAAGACTGGGGTGAGACATTCAGGATTGGCAGTGGTAAAACTGAGCCGAGAGGGTAAATTTGAGGTAATGCTTAGTAGAAGATTATCCTCAAATTACTCAGTACAGTCTGCACAATTAGCTGTGCTTATTGATGCGCTGCAGAGCTTTGAGGATGAGGAAGTGACTGTGTACTCTGACTCTGCGTATATGACGTCAAATGTACATGCAGGCTTATCACATTGGGAAAGGAGGGGTTTCCTACACACAGACAGCACTCCATTGCAATATGCAGGATTATTAGAAAAAGCCATTGAAACATTGAGTTTCCCAGAGACTATAGCAATTTTAAAATGTCCAGCCCATTCAAAGAGAACAGATTTAATCTCTCGCAGAAAATGAAGCGGCAGATTTAGAGGCCAAAAAAAAACAGCCTATCACCCAACCACATTTGAGAGTGAAGTAAAGAATATGAAACAGGCAACAGGGCGATGAATGTTGGTTAAGGAATGATTTAATATGACATCCATTGTGCAGTTAATTGAAATATAAGGACGAGCGTCATAGGAAGAAAAAGCGTTATGTAAAAAATAGGGATGTTCTTTATCCCCTACAGAGGTAATTTGGAGACAGGGCGGCACTGAAAAACCAGTTATGCCTCCAGCATTATTGAGGGTAGCATTGGAACAGCTTTACTACCCAGCGCATGTGACTCAAGAGAGTCTAGCTGCAACAATTGCAGAAGAATGGTTTGTACCAAACCTATTTGAACATGTGGCACAGTTCATTATAAACTGTATTGTGTGCGAGAAATGTATTGCAGGACACACTTTTCAAACAGTGAGAGGAGTAATTCCCAGACCAAATGGACCTTTCCAGCATCTACACATAGATTATGTAGATATGCTGCAGATATGCAACAGCTATAGATATATGCTAGTTGTAGTATGTCACTTTTCTGGATGGATGGAGGCGGGTGCATGCACGTATCCGGATGCTGTGTTTGCCACCAAGTTCCTTGTGCATGAAGTATTTCCAGAACACAAAGTTTTGTGATCCGATAATGGACTACACTTTGATAATGAGCAATTTGAAAATATAATTCTGCTATTAGGCATTAAACACAAGTTTGCTTCAGTTTATTATCCACAAGCAAATGGGATTTGTGAGTAATTAAATGAACTCTTGAATGAAAGGATAGTGAAACTAAAAGCCACTTTAAAGAAAGGATGGCCTCATTGCCTACCCCTTGCGCTATGAGCGCTGCAGAACCAGCCAGGCTCAGATCATCATCTGATGCCCCATGAGTTTGTGACTGGACGCCACATGAGAACTCATCTCACTCCCCAACAAGGGCAAATACAGATACTCATAGTGTGCATGATTATTTAAAAACGATGACTGAAAGTGTTTCATTTATGTCCCAATAGCCACAGAATTGAAAGGAGAGGTCAAGGGAAAACAAAAAAGACAATCAGCCCATTGATTTGGAAGAGATGCTCAAGCCCCTTAATTTGTATCCAGGGTACCAGGTGCTAGTGCATACATCCCTAGTTTTGAAAGTCCTCATGAAGTAGAGGAAGTAAGCCCTACCACTGTAAAACTACAAGGAAGAAGAGTGTGGGTACATTTACATCATGTCAAAACCTCTCCTGCAGCTACACCTACTGAAGCAAGTAAAGATGCAATGAATGCAGAAAAGATACAGGACCAAAAGCAAAGACAAGACAAAGGAAGAAGAAGCAAAACTTTTAGATTATTGTTTTCAGAATTATATTGGTAATTTTTTTGCAGTCTTTGCTATAAATTCATAATTCATCAATAATTTTGATATATGTCAAACATAACCAGAGAAATGGAAATGTTTCAAGAGGTAAAAACTGTCGGTCGACGAAAAAAGATCTATTATACGTACAATCATTATTGGAGCTTTTGTGGCATTTTCATTTTAGCTGCTATCCTTATCACACTGGCATTCACACACATTATAAGAAGTGATTAGCAAGAAAATAGGACATCCACCAGTGTCCCCATTGTCTCCATTGTCCCTATTAAGAGTCCAAAAACCCCACTGATCCCTGATTTAAAAAGATACTTTTCTTGAATAAAGAGAGATGCTGAGGAAGAATGGTACAAGAACATTTTTTGCAACTGAAATGTCTTCACACAATGTAAAATGTCTGTCATCTGGCAGCGTGTACCACCATAGGACAATTTGAAGGGAAATGGGCAACTGTGAAATGGCGATCTAAACAGACTTTTCCATACAAAGATACATATTTAAAGACAAAAAGAAAGGAGACTGTACTAGGATAGACAAACAAAAAATGTATGTATCCACCCCAGTATGGTGAAGAAATACAAGCTGTTGAAATGAAAAGAATGAATTGCTCAGACACGACTGAAAGATCAGCAGAGCCAGGATGCTTGGAGAGAGCACAGATGTTGGTGTATCGGGGTCAAGCGGTAATGGATGGGAAGATGGAATAATATCATTCCCTGCACATTTATTGAAGAAAGAACAGTGCACAAGGTGCAAAAGGTGAACATGAATAACTAGAATCATGTGCCACATATGCAAAACTACTAGTCTGGGTTGATAGCAGGACCAGTGCATATATTGCAATTGACAAACGGAACAATCTGCTTCAAAAATGATGGCAAGGTCTATGTTGGAAAGAAAAAGGTTGTGGACAAATAAGTCAAGTGCCAGGAATGAATGAACTACAGTTCTAATGGATCGCAATTGGGCCTGCAGATCCAGAGATTACATGAAGTTGCCTAAAGATAGGGGAAGAGTGTGATCCATTGTAAATGTACCCATCTCAGCACTAGTGATTCCCCAAAGTGACCTCCATATTGAGGAGTTTACAAAAATGAATGAATACAACAGAAGAAAGAGAACATTTCATCTTCGTCAACTAAAAATAGAGAATTATTTCTGATCAAAATCAAAAAAGGCTTATGAAGACATTCCTGTTGAACACAAATTATTCAGCAAGACTGCTAAGATAATGACATCTATATTTTTACCAGGACTTCAAGCTGCAGTAAATGCCAAGTGGTTACAGATCACAAGGTGGGAATTGCTGCAGGCAATGAATGTAAGAATAAAATGATTCAATGCAATCATTGAAGAATTGAAAACCATCAGACTGATGACCCTCCAGAACAGGTCTGTTCTGGATCTGCTAACAGCAATGGAAGGAGGCGTTGGTGCCAAGGCCGGGCAAACTTGCTGTATGTTTTTACCATCTCATGATGGAGAAAATGGAACCCTGACAGAAGCAATAATAATGTTAACAACCCTGCATACAAAAATGGAAGACGAAGCTGATGAGATGGCAGGAGACGATGGGTTTGCATCCCTGTTTTCATGGATTCCATCTTGGTTGGCGAATGCTTTCAAATTACTTGGAGCAATACTGACATTAGCGTTCCAAGGATTCTGTATTTAAGGCTGATCTTGAGAAAAGGCCACAAAACAGCCAAGAAAGCTGTTGGAATGAAGATGATTGACATTAACAGTGGCACTGGAGAGAAAACACAGACGGAAGAAAGTAGTTGAGAAAATATGAAGAAGAGTTTTCTTGCACCTCCAGGAACTAGGTTTTAGTATCCCTCAGATTAGAAGAGATATGTGGGACAATGGATATTCTGTTCACCAACAGAGATTGTCAATGTATGACCTGGAGTGTGGATGAATTCATAAAGAGGGGGAGTGACAAAGATATGGGTCCCAAAGGAAAGAAAATATGATGAGATGATAGAAGATGAAGCAGGCATTGTGAAAGAAGAGGAAAAGAAGGGTATGCTAGAATATTCAACCAGAAGGGGGAATGTAAAGGAGCAGGTGGATGGCTCTTCTCTAGTTCCTGCCACCTCACCACCGTCTTATTGGAGTAACAGATGAAGAGCTACAATTGGGAACCCAGGCACGAGTTTTTACACCATGTCCATACCATGTTGATTATATGTAAGACGATATGCACTCGGACCGCAATTCAGAAGATAGACTAACGTTGAGACAGTGGAAGGAAATCACCAGGAAGGATGCCCACTGCCAAAGTGCCAGAATGCGCTTATGGGAATCATGGATGAAGGCTAAGTAAAGGTCTGACAACAACAGAATGATGTCATGAAGAAGATATATAAACCTATGTTGAAACAATATGAAAATTGTTTCAAATACCTAGGCATACCAATAAACCAGTCAAAATCAGAAGAACAATGGCTGGACAAAATAGAACAAACTTCACAAACCCTTGCATGACAAGGTTGCCTTCTTCATCGGAAATATGGGAAATTCTCTTTCAGACCAATCATTGCTTACTATAGACAAAAATACATTCCCATAATCACCTATGGCACTGAAGCAATGATGAATGCAAGCACAGTAAACTGGATGAAATACAAGGCAATATTCTGGCGCAAAATTCTCCACCTCCCGCTGTCATATCCAATGCCAAAAATAAGACACGAAATGGCAACCCAATCAATTGCACCCATCGTACTCTGGAAGCGACTAGACATATTCCGGAAAATCCTGTCTGACCAGAAAACCCCAGCCATACAAATTCTGAAAGCATACGCAAACACCTTCAACAACTCGGTACTACAAGAATGGAAACAAACCCTAATGAAGGAAATGGCAAAAGAGGAGATATCGGAAGAACTACTAACTCTCCGCCCACAACATGCAAAAATCAAGCTTTAACAAAACGACTGGATAAAAATGATCCAAACCAAAAACATCTATCAACAGAACCTCCAGGGCAACGCAAATACCCGAAGAATCCATGAGCTACCACCATATCTCCAAGACTTTCCAGATCAAACCATCAGAACAACTTTTCTAAGAATAAGCTTGAACATCCTGCCTACCAACTCACATCTTGCTACAACAAGGCAGATATCCACTAGGAACAACTACTGCCGTTTCTGCAAGGTCGAAACAACTCCTGAAATCCTATTTCACCTTGTGATGGAATGCTTGTCACTTTCAAGCCAACGCAAACAATTTGGTGCCTTCTCTGAACTTTCAGCACAGCAAATGGACACAGAAGAAAGATGGCCAGCCCTACTCAGTGTGAAAAACAACAAATACGCATACACAATCACGCTATTTCTCAGCACTATCTTGGAACTCAGCAAGAGAAAACTCTGAGACACCCTGAACCCTAGACTCTAGCACAATCATAAAGAACAAATGAAAAAGTTTATAAACAAACGAAACCATTAAAAAAAAAAATATATGAAAATACTAAAGACTGATGATGCAACTGAAGCACGAAGAGAAACATGTACCTAAAAATGAATTAATCATGAAAATAAGAAGGTAAAGTAACTTGCTGACCAATAACTGTAAATATGCGGTAACGCAAGGTAGAAAAAGCATACAGAAGCTTGCTAAAAAGAGGAATATACAAAACGTTTAGGACGGCCATTCAAAGAAAATGGATGATGGCTCGTATTAAAGAATCAACCTAGTTATCTCAAAATATGAGCCTAGAATTGCAAATTGAAGAATTAAGGAAGAATCATTTTTGATGTGCAGAGTAAGGGAGTAATTACATCAAGGAGGCTATTTCGAGAGATGGGTGCAAGACACAATGGGAGTCGAATGAACAGACCATGTGTTTGAGACATATTTCTGCTAAAATGAGGAGTGACAAGAACATTTGCGGATGGCAAGTGTTGGACAACAACGAAGGCAAAAGCCTATGTGAGGTGGAACGAGCAAGTATCTAAAGGCCAGAAGGGGTAATGACACCCTGTTTAATAAAATCAAATAGAAGTAATAGAGAGGATGAAATGGACAAAATCATGGTCTCCTGACACGTGTTGAAGAACTCAAAACAAAGACTATTCATTAGAGCTTGAGTTAAGATAGTGGTGTGCTCACACTTCCTCGAATGTCTCCAAAAAGTGAGCAGACCACAAGGTCAACTACAAATGATTGACCTTGGCTAAGGATCAGGTCGATCAAGTGTGATGGACTAATTGTGAAAACAAGAGAACAAGTTGATGCAGCTTGAACACCCAGGTTTTGTTCTGTTCATGTGCTGCTAAGGAGCCTATCATGCACTTTCATACAAAATGTTGCAGTTATTAGCATGCTGCCATATTGTCTGCTATAATCAGTATGTGACGTACGTAGAAGAAGCTCAGGTCATGTCCTACAGACAAGGGTTAGCCAATGAGATATTATCCCATATATAATTCTATAAGTAGATATGTTCCCTTAATCCAATCGCTCCCGGCGATACGTTTCATGAAATGCAATGTTGGATGACATCATAAATGATTTATGTGAAAGTATATTAACTCTGTACAAACTAAATTATGTTGAATATGAACATCGGTGTGCAGTCATAATGTCGACATCAATAATGTCGACAGTCAAAATGTCGACAAATTAATGTCGAAAAACAATAATGTCGACAAACAAAAATGTCGACATTATTCGATATTTTTTCGACATTAATTTAGTGTATGCATAATTAAATAAATAAATATATATATGATGTGTTGAGTATGAGGGGTGGTTGGGGGGGTGTGGGGGGGTGGCAGGGGGGTGTTGGGTGAGGGGGGGTTGGGGGGGGACCCCCCCATAGTAAATACAATTTTTATTTATTTAATTATTGAATAAATAAATAAATAAATAAATAATTGGTATGTGTTGAGTATGAGGGGTGAAAGGGTGGTTGGGGGGGTGTGGGGGGGCGGCAGGGGGGTGTTGGGTGAGGGGGGGTTGGGGGGGACCCCCCCATAGTAAATACAATTTTTATTTATTTAATTATTGAATAAATAAATAAATAAATAAATAAATAATTGGTATGTGTTGAGTATGAGGGGTGAAAGGGTGGTTGGGGGGGTGTGGGGGGGCGGCAGGGGGGTGTTGGGTGAGGGGGGGTTGGGGGGGACCCCCCCATAGTAAATACAATTTTTATTTATTTAATTATTGAATAAATAAATAAATAAATAAATAAATAATTGGTATGTGTTGAGTATGAGGGGTGAAAGGGTGGTTGGGGGGTGTGGGGGGGGGTGGCAGGGGGGTGTTGGGTGAGGTGTTGATAGTTTTAAGGGTTTATAGTCATAATGTCAAAAAAAAAAATGTCGACATTTTTTTTTCGAAAAAATGACTTTTTACATTATAAGTATAGGATGTCGACATTATTATTTTCGACATTTTTTTTTCGACATTTTTGTCTGTCGACATTTTTTTTTCGACATTATGACTATAAACCATGAACATCTACTTAGATAGCTGTCATATTGCTGTGCTTTTTTCATTGGTATTAAAGCAGTATTTTACCATCTTCCTTTGGTCTCTCTGCTCTCTGGTTATTTGGTCTGTGACATTTACTGGTAATTCCATTTAGCACATAGAAGACGCTTTGAGGTGCTAGAGCACAAAAGTAAAGAAGCAGACATTGTACTTGTTTTGGTAATTAGGAGTACAGAAGGAATCACATGGTTGCAACCTCACTCAAGAAGGCAGGGAATATCTCTGAGGCTATTAAACCTCATATGGCCATACTTGTATTCGTCTCTGTCTCACAAAGGAACAATGTCTGAAGGTTAGGTTATTTATTGGATTTGTGCATTGCGGTCGAGGCAGGAGTTTCCCCAGGGGACAGCATGCAGTACCCCACTAGAATGGCCACTGAAGGAGTAGCAGCTTAAGAAAGCAGCTCCTGCCCTCCACCCTATCAACTATCTGCAACTAGCTGAAATGTCAAGCAAAAAGAAGATAGAGACCCTGGATAACCCCCTTTCTAAAAAACATAAGCAGATCAATGAAGACCCAGAAGAGGACACATCAAGCTGTGCTGACATCTTTAAACTTCTGAAGCAAGTGGCAAGCGATGTGAATGATGTTAAGGCAACTTTAAATGATTTGTCTGGAAAGGTCAGCAGTTTGGAGACTCGCATGATGGATGTGGAAGGTAGGACATCTGGTTTGGAAAGGGAAGCCTCTGGCAGCTACAGAGCATACCCGGAGCTGCAAGAGGGAAT
The DNA here is from genome assembly GCF_040938575.1 of Ambystoma mexicanum. Lineage (NCBI taxonomy): Eukaryota > Metazoa > Chordata > Amphibia > Caudata > Ambystomatidae > Ambystoma > Ambystoma mexicanum. Next base: position 1,292,315,489 of record NC_090929.1, read on the forward strand.
GTCCAGATTCCAACTGACAAACATAAATTTGGAAATACGGGCTAGAAGCAACAACATTCGCCTGATTGGTATTCCTAAGAAATCTGAACCCCTGGTTGTTGACATTTTACAAGGAAGCTTGCCTGGATGTGGTATACAACAGAGCTACCTGGATGTGACATTTAGAGCAGGGAAACAAGAAGCAGGAAAAACAAGGCAAATAGTCAACAAGTTTGTGAAGACTGCACCTTGCAAGACAGCAGGAGTCACTAATCTTGGCAAGGAAACTTGATCAATATCTACATTCCAAAGGATGTAGCAATTAAAAGAAAGGCATTTGGGGAAGCAAAACACCCGGCCAAAGAATGTGGACCTAAAACCTCACTACTAAAGCCAGCTGTTTTGAAACTTTTTCTGCCTGAAGGGGTTAAACTCACTGATGCCCCTGATCAGGCTTGTGCTTGGCTTATAAATTACCCCAGCAAGACTTCGCCACCATGAGGAGGTTTATTTGTTCTTCTTAATTTACTTTCCCTCCTTATTGGTTAATATATTTTAAATGTGTTTATTGGAGTAATTATTATTGTTGCCTTTATTGGTACAAGTTATTAGTTTTGCTTTGAAATTGATTTATTGGCGTTTGTCGTTAACAGATGCTGCTTGCGCTGCGTTCGGTATTATTCTTACTTAGTTAAAGTTCTTTGTTGCATATAACATTATAGCGTTTGAGTGGGGCTGATGTTTGAAGAGAGGACCTAATGTGATGTGGCATGCGTGTGTAGTGTGACGTGCGTGATGACGTTACTGCTATCAATATGTGCGTATCATCGGTCATCTTCAGGGTTGGTCTCCGTATGGTTGAACCGACGAGTAGGGGTTAGCGCCGCACTTGCCGTTGGCCTTATTATGCTTGCTACGCTTGCGTGGGTGAGGCCGGTGACACCCGAGATGGTATGCAAATTCCTTCATTTATTGGTAAGCCGCTTACGTGCCCGCTTACCACTTGATGTTTCTAAATCAAATTTGAATCAACCGTATGCTATATGATCTCTGTTGTCCGGGAGCCTATTGGTATTTGTGTACTCCTTTTCCTTGACAGTGTTGATATATTGTATTATTGGAAATGGTTAAAAAAGGAAGAGTGCACCTGTGGGTTAATCGTGTTAAGGCATTCATTTGTGTGGTTGCACTGAACTGGTTCTACCTGCAGGCTGAGTCTCTGGGCATTTTGGCATGGACACATTTTAGTAAACAAGACCTATGGCCCAGAGGTGCTAAATGATGATGTATCTGAGTTACATAATCCTGGAGCTAGATGCTTATTATTACTGTAACGCTATTGTTCATTATTTGAGGTTTCCACATGTTTTAACCAACTGTTATGGTCTTGGGGTGCTGCCATTATGGGGACCTGGTATTATGGTTATAGTTGTTGTCCACTACTGGGTTGATTTAGGTGGCATTGATTGGGTGGGTGTGATGAGATGAATTGGTGGAACTGCTGTGGCGTGTTGAACCTGGCCTTTTTTTTGGTCTGTGTTTTCAGCTGGTCTACGTGACTGAAACCTTTGAGCTACCAATGTTATTGAGCACTGTTTTCCACAATGGATGAATGTGTTTCTTTCTGAATAATGCCGTCCTTGTCTAAAAAAAAGATATTTTTAATGAGTTGTACCCAAAATCATTTGGGGGTTGCCCTGGTGTAGTACAGTCCCTTGTTTTGGGATTGGTTCCTATTTAGTGGCATATGAGTTAGATAAGGCAGATGCAAAACAATGATACAATCTAAGCCATTTTTGTTGGTTGCAATGGCCACATAATCTTTTCTGAACATTTGGTTGGTTGCTCATATTCTATTGCATGGCTTCAAACAGGGTCATTGGGTTATTGCTGCTGTACCTCACATGTTGCAATTGGTGTGCCTTATTGTTAGGTCAATACCTCGACTTGGCATATGGTCTATAGATGTGGATGTTTGGAAATGGGGGTATGTCGAGGACGCAAGTTCTTTTACACTTTGGTGTCAGCCGATTGGCAGCATGAATTCTAGATCTGTAAATCATCTTAACATTGTTTCATGGAATGTAAATGGCCTAAAGACTGTTTTGAAACGGACCCAAATCTTATCTAATTTAAGATTAACATCTTGCGTCTCGCTTACCTCCAGGAGACACATCTGGACTGTAAAAAGGCTGAGAAACCTCAACGGGGATGGGTTGCCAAACCTTTTTCTCGACCTATTCGACCAGTAAAAGAGGCTTTTCAATACTCATTAAGAAAAATCTGCCTATCAAGTAAAACAGACAAAGAAGGAAGAATTATTTGTTTTTTGATTAAAGTACAAGATATAACAATGCTTCTATGCATTGTGTATACACCCAATTTGGATGATCCCCTTTTCATCCATGAGCTTGCGCAATTGCTTCAAAGCTATGATGTTAGTGCAATTGTGTTAGCTGGTGATTTTAACCAAGTGTTGGATCCAGCGTTAGACCGCTCAAATGGGGAGTGCACGCGTATCCCAAAGAAGAGCAGGAGATCTTTAGAATGAATTCAATCTACCGGACATATGGCGCTTAGAGCACCCTTCTGAAAGAGACTATAGCTTCCACTCATTGTGTCATGATACCTATTCCCGCATTGACTTCTTCTTGACCTCGGGCCAAGTGACTTTCAGCTGTTTTGATTCAAGTATCAGGCTCATTGCCTTATAAGACCACACAGCTGTGTCCCTACATCTCTCCTTGCAATATACACTGATCAAATCATCTAGATGGAGAATGGATTATAACATTGTGCAAAACTAACAGATTAGAGATGAAATTGTGGAAGAAATTGAAGACTTCATCCGAATTAATAGGACTGATGATGTCACAGTTTCCACAGTCTGAGAAGCAATTAAATGTTTTGCCCGTTGTGTGCTAATGTCAAAAATGGCAAGCAAAGGAAATTAAAGGCTACAGAAATTCAGAAGCTAAGCGTCTAGACAATTTCGTTGCTGCAAGCCGAGATGAAAGTCAATTGAGGAAGGCAACATTTGAATTAAATACATGTATATCCGACCAGGTAGACTACACCTTGTTCAGGCAGAGAATTAACTATTTAGAGAATGGGGAGAAAGCAGGCAAACTCCTGGCACACAGGCTGAAGGTAGCTGAAAGTGATTGCTTTATCAATGCAATAAGAGATTCGAGGAATGTTTTGAAAACACAACAAAAAGAGATAGATATACTGTTCCATGACGTCCATGAACAACTCTACAAATTGGATCTAACTTGTGAGAATGTTGTGATAAAAAACTTCCGGAACTCGTTAGAAATTTCTCAACTGTCAAGTGACCAAACAATGAGTCTTGAAGGGAGAATTAAAGTTGAAGATATTCGTCTGGCCATCTCTAAACTTACTGTAGGCAGGACAACAGGCACGGATGGTTTGCCTGTAGAGTTTTATAAGATACTGCCTGATTCCGCTCTACAACTTCTTTGTGATGTTTATAACAACGCTTTTGAGACTGACTCCATGCCAGACACAATGTGGCATGCTTTGATAATGGTCTTGAAGAAGAAAGACAGATCTATTACAAGATGTGAAAACTACAGGCCAATCAGTCTAATTAATACTGACTGCAAGATTCTGGCAAAGTCTTTAGCTATGAGATTGGAAACAGTTATACCATTGTTAGTCCATGGGAACCAGGTCGGCTTTATAACTGGGGGGAGCTGTGGCTGACAATATGAGATGCCTGTTGTTGTCAATTGAACAAGGACATAGACACCTAGTTGCTGCTGCAGTAATCTCGTGGGACGCTGAGAAGGCGTTTGATCGGGCATTCCCGTTCTCGTGCTTAGACAAGATGAAATTTGGCCAGGACTTTAAACGTTGGATGTGGCTATTATACACACATCCATCTGCGAGTGTACTTACAAATGTCTTCACTTCAGACGCTTTCCTGCTTCATACGGGTAACAGACAGGGCTGCACGCTTTCAACCATTATTATTCATCTTATCGATGGAACCATTGGCAGTGTTATTGCCAGCTGATGACAGTCTTCAACCAATAATTGGGAATGATCATGAAAATCTATTTTGGCTCTACGCAGATGATCTACTGGTGGCCCTACAGGACCCAGCAAATTGCATACCTTACATGATGCGAGATATCCAGCAATTCTCCTTTGTTTCTGATTATAAGGTGAATTTGGGTAAATCTGAAATCCTCCCAGTGAACAATATTTACCTGCAACACACCTGTGCTCAATTCCAGTTCACCTTGTGTCCGGAAAAGATTAAATATCTGGGTATTTGGATTGGTTGTGAAGTGAGTAAATTGTCAAAAATGAAACTTACAATGATCTTACCAAAACTCAAATCTGACCGAGATAGATGGGGGCTTTTGAAACTGTCCACGTGGGGGAAGATCAATTGTCTAAAAATGAATTTAGCACCATGGGTAAATTATATTTAATCTATTCTTCCCATCAAAATATCAGAACATCTTTTTAAGGAAATTGATAGGATTATGCAAAAGTTCATCTGGGATGGGAAGCCACCAAGACTTGCAATGTGGAAAATGCAGCTCCCCTTAAAGCAAGGGGGAAAGAACTTACCGAACTTAGCTGACTACCATCTGTGATTCACAACTCGTCATCTATGCAAGATCATAGAAACAGGTGAGGACCAAACGCAAAATTTAGCTTGTGGAGTGCAGTGCTTTGTCACAATTGGATCCAAAAGCCTTACTAATGAACAAGAAAAAAACATCTAAAAGGATTAATACACTGACTGAGTTCTTACAAGATTGTTGGTGTGATATTTCTAAACGCATGGGTACAGAGCCTTAATTGTTCCCTGATGCTGCCATCTGGCTTAACTCGGCTTTGAAGTCACAAGAAAAAGTCCTATTTTGGCCAGGATGGTTTTTAACGGGCATACAATACCTTAAAGATCGGATTGAAGGTAACACATGGATATCGTATGTACAATTAAGCCATTCATTTAACATGATTGATTGCACATATGTAGAAATATCGGAAATTAAAGAGCATTATTGCTGCAAGCATGGACGTGTCTCAATTGGCGGCTCAGAATGGGGCTTGATCAACTTTACAGACCTGCAAAAGTGCATTCCATCCTGCAGCTACTATTTATGGAGTCTTAAAGGCTTACTGTAAAGGAGACCCAAGGTTGCCAGCCATCTGGGCTGAAGAACTGGGGGAAGATATTGATCTGAGTTGCTGACAGCGATGCTATGAAAATACATGCCTAATGAGTATGGACTGGGACCTTAGAGCCTCACAGACAGAGCTCTTTTTTAGGTCTTACTGGACGCCCGTGAGGTTATTCAAAAGACACCTTCTGGGGAACGAACTTTGTTGGAATGTAAAAATGCGAGAGTCACCCTCTGTCATTTGATCTGGTTCTGTGCAAAGACTAAGGCATTCTGAGAGGGTGTCTGTGAGAGGTTGGGTTTGGTTCTGTGTTGTACAGTCCCTATGACTGCCTCTCTACTGGTTCTGGGAGATGTGTCTCTGATGGAGGAAATTTCATTTAGCAAAAAGATCTGGCTTCTCTGCGCTTGCATGATTGCAAAGAAAATGATATTAAGATCTTGGAAATCGAGTAGCTCCTTTTGTATCGATGACTGGGTGGAAGAGCTGCTCACCATCTCCACCTATGAGAAAGGTATCCACAAAAAAACAGGAGACATTGATACGGTTTGGGACATATGGGGAAGCTTCCTTGATGTGTATGGTTGATGTGTGGGTTAACTTTGTATAATTCTGTTTTCTGGAGATTTAATTGCCATTATTTTATGATTTACTATACAATTTTCCTGTACATACCATATTAATATGTGATGCTCTCCATGATTCATGCATCTGGCTGTTGCAAATGTTTGAGTTCACTATCTACAACTTTTAACTGACTTTCATTCTTCTTCTTCTTCCTTCTGCCTTTCTCTTCTTTCCCTTGACGTCAATAGTTGGATTTTATTAGCTAATTTGTTATTGTTATTGTTATTGTTATTGTTATTGTCCAGTTGTATGGTATACTCCATTCATGTTTTATTGCTGGGTATTTGACTGGTTATTGTTATATTCTATTTGTTATGTTGCAAAATAAATAAAAAATGTTGAATCAGATGTAGAATTAAAAGAAGCTTGCACTAAACAGGCACACTTGGGAACGAAGGATTCATGATGTATCCTGAATCTGAGGTGGGTGGAATCCCTCATGTAACCCATGGATCACGGATGTTTCTTTTGGTAAATTAGATAAGAGAAAAGTCAGGTGGATCACCTCGGAAAACAGTTAAAATCATAAGGGCACTTCAGAGGGGTGGGAAGGAAAGTTTAGTTTCACAGACTGATATCAAGGGCAGAGACTTTACAAGAGAGATATATGGACTGAACATTAAGAGGGTAATTAATAGAAATCGGTGCACAAGTGACGCACGCGGTTGGCTCACAGTGTGCGCGTGCGGCAGTCTGCGCCAGCTGCGTGCGCCAAAACCCATTTCAGCTCACAGTGTATTCATGGATTTTAAAATCCGTAACCAGCCGTGGCGCAGAGTGGCGCAGCGACCATGCAGCAATGCCAGTTACGCCCCTAACCCCGCCCCATGCGCCATGAACAGCGCACAAAAAGGCGACGAGAAACAAGGCCAGCCCCTGGGAAGGCCCCGTGTATCTCAGCCTATCTCAAAGACCTGGGCACTCAAAATCGTTCGGAGCAGGAGCTGGAGCTCCTAGCCATTGCAGGAGCATCGACCCACAGCTACTGCAGCCCGTGCAGGACTGCACCAAGGTACGTTTCCTGTAGCATGGGAAATAGTGCCTTTCTGGGTTACTCTTAGCGCGTTAGGCGCGGTAACCATTTACTCTGCATCGAGGTCTCTTTTAATCTCAAATATTTGAAACAGCCGCGTTGGCTAATCTTTACTTGCTGCAGCGGTGTGGCTGTCCCCCTGACAGAGCCACAACCACTTGAGCCCCATCTGAAGACACGAGGCTGAAATCACTCTAAGATGACAGCTCGTGCCCTGTAAAGACTCCTCTCCTCTGTGCTTCCTCACCCACAGGCGCCGGATGATTGGCTCATCCAGCGTGCCTCTGCACCAATCAGGCGACGAGAAGCGAGGCCAGCCCCTGGGAAGGCCCCGTGTATCTCAAAACTCAGTGCCGATGACCTGGGCACTCAAAATCGTTCGGAGCAGGAGCTGGAGCTCCTAGCCATTGCAGGAGCATCGACCCACAGCTACTGCAGCCCGTGCAGGACTGCATCAAGGTACGTTTCCTGTAGCATGGGAAATAGTGCCTTTCTGGGTTACTCTTAGCGCGTTAGGCGCGGTAACCATTTACTCTGCATCGAGGTCTCTTTTAATCTCAAATATTTGAAACAGCCGCGTTGGCTAATCTTTACTTGCGCAGTGGTGTGGCTGTCCCCCTGACAGAGAACCAGGCTGCACCTCACTGAGGAGGTCCAACAAGGCCGAAACATGTCTGGGGTTGCTTGGTTTTCTGTGCAGAGGGGACCTGGCCTAGCAGTTCGGGCTGGGCTGCTACCTTCGGTGGCGGCAGCTGCTGACTGATTTGCACATGGCTGGTCCCCTTTTGCAATGGCGCAGACGGGCTAAAAAACAGTGGTGTGGAAGGTTGCCCAGAGCAATTGCCAGTGGTTTAGATTAATTTGAAACCTTACACCCATCACTTTTGTTGTCTGTTTGTTTCTCCTTGTGAGAGAGGGTATGCCCAGACGTGGGTCCCTTGCTCGCTGCGCCACAGGGAACCAGGCTGCACCTCACTGAGGAGGTCCAACAAGGCCGAAACATGTCTGGGGTTGCTTGGTTTTCTGCGCAGAGGGGACCTGGCCTAGCAGTTCGGGCTGGGCTGCTACCTTCGGTGGCGGCAGCTGCTGACTGATTTGCACATGGCTGGTCCCCTTTTGCAATGGCGCAGATGGGCTAAAAACGGTATTGTGGAAGGTTGCCCAGAGCAATTGCCAGTGGTTTAGATTAATTCGAAACCTTTCACCCATCACTTTTGTTGTCAGTTTGTTTCTCCTTGTGAGAGAGGGTATGCCCAGACGCGGGTCCCTTGCTCGCTGCGCCACAGGGAACCAGGCTGCACCTCACTGAGGAGGTCCAACAAGGCCGAAACATGTCTGGGGTTGCTTGGTTTTCTGTGCAGAGAGGACCTGGCCCAGCAGTTCGGGCTGGGCTGCTACCTTCAGTGGTGGCAGCTGCTGACTGATTCGCACATGGCTGGTCCCCTTTTGCAATGCCGCAGACAGGCTAAAAAACGGTGGTGTGGAAGGTTGCCCAGAGCAATTGCCAGTGGTTTAGATTAATTCGAAACCTTACACCCATCACTTTTGTTGTCAGTTTGTTTCTCCTTGTGAGAGAGGGTATGCCCAGACGTGGGTCCCTTGCTCGCTGCGCCACAGGGAACCAGGCTGCACCTCACTGAGGAGGTCCAACAAGGCCGAAACATGTCTGGGGTTGCTTGGTTTTCTGTGCAGAGGGGACCTGGCCTAGCAGTTCGGGCTGGGCTGCTACCTTCGGTGGCGGCAGCTGCTGACTGATTTGCACATGGCTGGTCCCCTTTTGCAATGGCGCAGACGGGCTAAAAACCTAAAAAAACGGTGGTGTGGAAGGTTGCCCAGAGCAATTGCCAGTGGTTTAGATAAATTCGAAACCTTACACCCATCACTTTTGTTGTCAGTTTGTTTCTCCTTGTGAGAGAGGGTATGCCCAGACGTGGGTCCCTTGCTCGCTGCGCCACAGGGAACCAGGCTGCACCTCACTGAGGAGGTCCAACAAGGCCGAAACATGTCTGGGGTTGCTTGGTTTTCTGTGCAGAGGGGACCTGGCCTAGCAGTTCGGGCTGGGCTGCTACCTTCGGTGGCGGCAGCTGCTGACTGATTTGCACATGGCTGGTCCCCTTTTGCAATGGCGCAGACGGGCTAAAAAACGGTGGTGTTGAAGGTTGCCCAGAGCAATTGCAAGTGGTTTAGATTAATTCAAAACCTTACACCCATCACTTTTGTTGTCAGTTTGTCCCCTTGACAGAGCCACAACCACTTGAGCCCCTTCTGAAGACACGAGGCTGAAACCACTCTAAGATGGCCGCCCGTGCCCTGTAAAGACTCCTCTCCTCTGTGCTTCCTCACCCAGAGGCGCCGGATGATTGGCTCATCCACCCTACATCTCCACCAATCGGGTGCCGGCAGGCGGGAGCCGGCCCTTCCTGGAAAGGCCCTGAGGGTAAGGCCAGCAACTGTCCCGTGACTGTCCAGTGCTGACAGTGCCAAGGGCCAGAACCCAACTACTGAATACAACTACTCTGATCTCTCCTACCACCTATCAGACAATCGGTAAAAATCTCAGACCACTCCATTCCAGCACATCTGTTTGCACGCTGCATCTAACCTCATTGCAAAGCAAATATATAGACAAACATTAGCAACTGCGCAGGTCAGAAGCTCAAAAAACTCAAAGAGGATAACCTGCGCCCATACCTCAACACCTCCAAACTAGCACCCCCTTTCTCTAATGACCCCAATATCCTGGCAGACATCTACAAAGATGTCGTCACTAAAGCTATCAATAAAATAGCACCTCTCGCATGGAAAAAAGAAAAGAAATCACTACACGCCTGGTTCACTGAAGAACTGCACTCAATGCGATCCCACAAAAGAGCAGCTCTAAAAAGCTGGCAATCCAACCCATGCAACAGCACCAAAAACGAGTTCAACTTAATCTCCAAGCAATACAAAACAGCTATCACTGATGCTAAAGCCAAAGCATTCAATGCGCGAATCTCTAACGCCAAATCACACACTAAAGAGATCTTCACCATCTTCAACGAGCTCACCTCCCACCCCAATACCCCAGATGAAATAATCAAAGATGAAGCGTGGTGCACCAGCATTCAATCGGCCATGCTACACAAAATTGACCTTCTCCAAAAAAAAATCAAAGACCGTTGCGATGCACTACCTAAACAGACAGATACCAAGCTTTGTAATGCCTCACCCTCCTCATCGAAGCCCACCATACCTGACTTCTCCTTCAGGGATGTCACTGAAACAGAAGGTATCAATCTACTAAAAAATCTCAAACCATCCCCTGCAAAGGCGACATCTGCCCACCTAAACTAGTCAAAGACTGCGCAGATTGCTTTGCGCTGCTCTTTACAGCTTTTATCAATGCGTCTTTTAAAACAGGCATTATCCCTGCTAGCCTCAAAGAAGCATGGGTCCGGCCCCTCCTAAAAAAACCTACCCTTGACCCCCCACAACACAACAACTACAGACCAATAACCACAGTGCCATTTCTCCTGAAATTACTGGACAAAGCCGCACACTTCCAAATCCAACAATTTCTGGAAACGAGGCAATCAGGCTTCCGGAAAGGACACGGCACAGAAACAGCCCTGGTGGACCTAAAAAATCAGATCACACAAATCATGGACAAGGGCAAGCCAGCTCTCTTGCTCCTCCTAGATCTCTCGGCCGCTTTCGATCTAGTTGATCACAAGACCCTCACCTCACACCTCACACACTCTGCCAACTTCTCCAAAGAATCAGCTCTATGGGTCACCTCCTTCCTAGAGGGTAGAGCTATGAAAGTCTTCTCGGACATCGCCAATGCCACTCTCACGACTATCCACTGCAGAGTCCCTCAAGGTTCCTGCACTGCTCCCACTCTCTACAACTTGTTCACTAAACCTCTTTTTGACAAACTCGACTCCTACGGCATTACATACACGAACTACGCGGACGACACACAAGTACTTCTACCCCTCTCAGGCTCATACCACGACTACGCAAAGGCACTCCACTCGATCTACGCCATCATCCAGGCCTGGATGGCAGTAAACGGCCTCTGCCTAAATGGAGACAAGACAGAAATCATGATACTGGGTCAACAGAGCACCCTAGACAAACTGGATACACTGTACGCTAACTTCACCATTGACAACTCCATCATCCCCGTCTCCACAGCGGTAAAGACACTGGGGGTTTACATAGACTCCTCTTTATCTATGAACAGACAAGTCAGCGCCATCAACTCCTCATCTGCCCATACCACTAAACTCATAAACGCCATTAAGCCTTACCTCTCCAAACCCAACTGTCTCTCCATAGCCAGAGCAACCATTAGAGCAAAACTGGACTATTGCAATGCCCTCCTAGCGGGCACATCAATTAAAAACCTGAACAGACTCCAAGTCACACAGAACAATGCGCTCCGGGCTGCTCTCAGCATCCCAAGAAGAGAGCACATCTCCCATGCCAGACTGTCAGCCCAATGGCTCCCGGTTAAAGAATGTATCACACTCAAAATCCTCACCCTCACTCACAAATGCCTCTCTCTCTCTCCGCCCCGTCCTATCTATCTGAGACCATCGCAAAACCCTCCTCTGCCCGTCCCACCAGAACGCAATACACCAACCTACTCTGCATCCCACGCATCAAAAAAGCCAAAGCCGGCGGCTTAAGCTTCCCCTACATTGCCGCCAAGACCTGGAACGCTCTCCCTGCAGACATCAGGGCGGAAAACTCGCTCCCGATTTTCCGTAGGAAACTGAAGACCTCCTTCCTTGCACAATAAAGTGACCCCTGCAAATCCATGTAAATATTCTGCATTGCTTCTGTACAAATACCTTATTTCCCACTGTAAATATTTGTTATTCCTTTGTTAACACTGCTTTATATGTATTGTATTATCTGTAACTAAGACATGTCTGTAACAAGCGCCACGATGCCCCCGGGCTGGCGTGCGCTCTACAAAGCCGAATAAATAAATAAATAAATAAACAAATCCAGTACATGGCGCAAAGGCCAGTGGTCCAGCATACAGCCCCTCAACCACGAACACGCGTGTAAAACTCCCTGCGCACCCCTCAGAAAACACGTACCCCTCTTGCGCTAGCGAAATCACATGTAAAACTCCCCGCGCACCCCTCAGAATACACATAACCCTCTTGCGCTAGCGAAAACGCATGTAAAACTCCCCACGCACCCCTCAGAATACACATACCCCTCTCACACAGGACCTATTGCGTGTAAAACTCCCCGCGCACCATCAGAATACACGTACCCCGCTCGCCCAAGGCCTATCACGTGTGAAACTTCCCGTGTACCCCACAAATACACGTACCCTGCTCGTCCAAGGCCTATCGCATGTGAAACTTCCCACATACCCCACAAATGCACATACCCCGCTCGCACAGGGCCTATCGCATGTGAAACTTCCCACGTACCCCACAAATACACGTATCACACTCGCCCAAGGACTATCGCGCGTGAAACATCCCGCGTACCCCACAAATACACGTACCCCACTCGCACAGGGCCTATCGCTTGTGAAACTTCCCGCGTACCCCACAAATACACGTACCATGCTCGCACAGGGCCTATCTCATGTGAAACTTCCCGCGCACCCCTGAAATTCATGCAGGCTGCCCATCCACCCTCCCCATGACTCACAGGTAGCCCATCCACCCTGGCCATGCCTCAAAGGCAGCCCACACCACAGGGGGGTCTTTTTCCACGCAATTTACCTGGCACAGGAGGGGTACGTGTATTCTGAGGGGTGTGCGGGGAGTTTTATACTTGATTTTGCTAGCGTGAGAGGGGCATGTGTATTCTGAGGGGTGCACGGGGAGTTTTACACGTGATTTGGCAGTGTGGGTCCTCCCGGGTGTGCCCCCTCCCCAGGCCCTGCAGGCAGCCCACACCACATGGGACTACGCTACACCCCTGGCCATGCCCTGCAGGCAGCCCATCCAGCCTGGCCATGCCCCGCAGGAAGCCCATCCACCCTGGGAATGCCCTGCATGCAGCCCACATGGCACCATGCACTTGTGAGCCCCAACACATGTCCCACCCAGCATTGACGGGCACCTGCCAGCAGGCCCCGACTCATGTCCCCCTGCACCCCCAGCCACCCAGCATTGACGGACACCTGCCAGCAAGCCCCGACTCATGTCCCCCCCAACACGTCATCACGATCCACACTCATGGCCCTTATGGCCACCCAAATCCCACCCCACACCATCCCTGTCTAAGCACCCAACCAAGTATCTCATGCACCCCACATTAAAATCCCCATTACATGATACATCCCAAATGGCAAGTATGCACATCAATACATGTCCATCACACACACATAATGGGTGTAAGTGAATGAGAAAACCCACATCGTGACATGCATGAAACCAATGATAGAATACCACACAAATGTAGTATGAAACCAAAATGTATTAAATATAAAAGCAAGGGAATGAAAGAAAACCACACAATGATAGGAATAATAAACACAAGGCTGCATGTCCAAAATAATAGAAAAAAAGAATATGAATGCAGAATCCATATAAATACAAATGAAAATGGCTCCAAAGTGTTCGTCCATCAAAGGAAATCCAAAGGAAAAAAGAAAAATTAACATCCATTGCTCCATGGTAAAAAATTTAAAAAAATGAAGTCTAATCCAGTCTTCAACTATATACAAGGTATATATCCAGGGTCCATGAGCCCAACAATCCAAATGAAATCTACAAAAAACCCTACTCAATAAACAACTATATACAAAAAGGTGGGGCATAGTCCATGCGCCCCAAATTAAAGTAAAATGGAAAGGAAACCTAAGACTAATTAACTATATACAATGGCGGCGGGCAAGTCCTATGGCTCACTCTGTGATGTTCCGGCCGGGGTATCATCGAACTCCACGCAGGGGCGTGGTCTAGATTCATGGACTGAGGACGTACTTCTCCTGAGCTCCTGCCCTGATCCTGAGACCGATCCTCGTAGGAACTTCCAGCCCGAACCGAGGACGGAAATAAGCATACCTCCAGCTGTCTCATCCGAGCCCGCTTAAAATCCGAACGAAAACGGAGCCGGCAACACCGAAAACGCGACCTCCGCGCTTCGGTCCCCGAGAATCCAAAATGGCGGCCGCGACTTCGTCCGAAGCCCGCAGACGAGGAGAGCCCGGGAACTGAAGGAGGCGGCACCTGCGGCTCCGGATGGTGATGATCTACTGGTCATCTGTGCCACAGACGGTGAGCAGACCACTGCACCTCTCATCTCTGCGCTGAGACCGCCGCGGGGCGCACACCGCCACACACCGCTGCTGCAAGAGAGGAGGTGAAGGCCGGGGCGGGTGGCCCGGGCCGATACGGGCCCCTAAACAGACGAGGAACACCGCACGGAGGGGCAGACTGGGCCTTCCAGCCCTTCTTTGGACCCGACACGTGGGGGCCCTGCGGGCGACTACCACTTGGCCTGCGCACATGATACGGGCCACTCAAGACACCAAGAAGCACCCAGGCCACAACGAGGCCCTGTGAGCCCCGCGGTGAGGGCCATCACACGGCCCAGCCATATAACGCGGACTGATAGCTACACACAACGCTGAAGTGCCGGGCCCCAGCATAAGGAACGTCCCGCACCGGCGACCGGGAGCGGCCTCGCCCCAGCGGACACTCCCCCACCTTCTGCCCAGGGACACACCCATGGCTGGGGAAATTAGCAAAGCACCATAACCCCCGCAACCCCCAAGAGGAGGAACGACCCGCTGGCAACCACCTGATCATTATCCTAAAGCAACGAGACGAGTGAAAGGGAGCACCTTGCTGCATGCAGGAAGACAGCGCCTACAACAAACCAATGACTGGCACCCTCCCTCACTGAAAACGACCTGAGGAGCCATAGGGCCACAAGCTCACCGAACCACGACGGCCCCATATTCCCGACAACCAGTGGTCCCGATAAAAGTAACACCGCGAGAACCAGGCCATTGAGAGGGGTCATAACACTGTGCGAACCTGCCCTAAAACATGTGAACACGGTCTGGCCCAACAACAACGAGAAGCAAGGGCATCAGTTGCATAAACGACTCAACGGATACGCTGCCACTGCAGGCAGCGAGGACACTGCACATACCTCTCGGAACACTCTCCTAAGAGCCCTGGTGGACGAACTTGAATCGAACATCATATAGCACCTCATCAAAGCCCTCTCTAGAAGGAATGCCACCTCCAAAGCACAAACCCAAACTTGTCACAATGGATGCCTTCACCTCAGTCCGACCAAAACAACAGATTCCACAGGAGATGAGCGCTGTTCAAGGATCTCCGACTCAGGCAACAGATCCTAGAGACTCCCAAATCCTACAAGCGATAGCAGCACTGCGAACATCCATGGAAGACAGGATCGGCGAAATAAAATCAGACATTCAACTGATGAGACAAGACGCGCGAAACCTAACCGACAGAATGGTCACTGCTGAAGACTCTTTGCGGGAAACAACGGAGACCACACAGGAACTCAGGGCGAAAGTCAAAGAGCTGGAATCCACAGTAGCCCGGCTAGAAACGCGCTCAGAGGATGCGGAGGGCCGAGCCCGCCGCAACAATGTCTGAATACTGGGGATACCGGAGGATTCAGAGGGCCCCGACCCCACCGAATACATTGAAACGCTGTTCCTGCAGGAAATCGGGGCAGGCAAACTCACCCAGGGTTTCTCTGTGGAGCGAGCTCACCGATCCCTTCAAAAGCGACCTCCCCCCGGCTCACATCCGAGACCCATAATAGCTAAAATCCTAAATTTCAGGGATCGGGAGGCCATTCTGAGGTTCTCGAGAGAAGGCGGAGAGATCAAAAGAGGCGCGGCGTCAATAGTCATGTATCCTGATTACACCCCAGTAGTACAACGGGCGAGAAACTCTTTTATACCAGTGAAGGCCACTCTAAGGAAACTCAACCTTAAATATATGCTGCTATATCCAGCGAGACTCAAAGTGCTCCACAACGGGAAGGCAATCTTCCTTGAAACCCCAGCGGCGGCAAATCTATGGCTTGAGCACAACAATCTGGCTGAAGATGCGGAGGGTACAGCGAGAAACAATAAACACCAGGGCAACGACAAAGATCACGCGAGAAGCTGAAGGACACATCAACCACGGTTACTATTTCGGAATAAATCGCATCGCCACACCAAGAAGGCGACGCAATCGGGCAGGAGCTCGGAGGCTCTTGTGCAAAAACACTGACGACCCACCCCAACCGAAGCGGTGCAGGTAAAATACCTACACATCACCCGGGCTGGAAGACCTGGAGAGGACCGGAAGGCCCGGGAGCCCCCGAGCGTTGTGAGTTCATAACAACTGCTGGGGGCAGTTTACTGTTGTTCTTTTCTGTTGATCCATCCTACGGGAAGGAGGTTGTTAATGTTGATAGATCTCCGAAGGCAAAAGTACAACTGACGGGTGGGGGAACTGGCTGGAGGGCCGGGATGGGCAGGACCGCACTGAACAGTGCCGAACCGGCGATGCCGGTCGCCATCATCTGCTTCACAGGTGGAAGTGGGGGCTCTCTTGTTGTTTTACGGAAACAAGATGGCTACACACATTAGACTATTGACCTGGAATGTAAGGGGCCTGGGCACCTACCCCCGCAGGAACAGGATTAAATCCTACCTACAGAGGAAGAGAGTGGACATTGCTCTCCTACAAGAGACTCACTGCACCGCTGAGGCGGATGAGAAGCTCAGAGAACACTGGGGGGGACAAGGCTACGGAGCCCCCTACTCCAAATTCGCCAGAGGGGTGTTCATCTGGTTCAACCCCCAGGTACCGTTTCTCCTACGCAGGTTGGTGAGGGACCCTGAAGGTAGATATCTGATCATATGGGGAACAGTGGAACAAAGAGAAATATGTATAGTAAACTCATACTTCCCTAACAATAATATCCCAGCTCACTTAAAAACACTTAGCGCCCAGATGTCACAGTATCGGGATGGTCTCTTTTTGTGGGGTGGTGATTTTAATTGCGTTCACAATCCCGAACTAGATAGGTCTTATCCACCGGCAAGCGGCTTCCCCGCTGCCACCTCATCCCTAAATGCAACGCTCAACGAATTCGATCTGATAGATGCTTGGCGGGACCTCCACCCAAACGAAAGGACATACTCATATTACTCATCCCCACACAAACTACACACGAGGTTAGATTATTTTTTCATAAGCAGAGAACACACGCCTCAGACGGCTAACGCACAATACTTAGGAAGGACCATCTCCGACCACTCCCCACTCCTATTAGACTGGCAACACAACAGCCCTAGACCGCCCATCCCAATGTGGAGAATGCCTGCTGAGGCTCTGAAAGACCCGACCTTCAGGGGTGAGCTCCAGGAGTCCTTAGAAAACTATATAGCGGTAAACACAGGCAGTGTGGACCAAATAGGTACGCTATGGGATGCCCTAAAGGTGGTAATACGGGGAGAAACAATTGCAAAAGCAGGAGGCATCAGGAAACTACTACGGGAGGAACTGAACCAGAAAGAGTTGACAGTCCAACAACTAGAGTCCACCCCTATTGGCACGTTGGGAAGGGAGGAAGAACTGAGTTCTCTTAGGGAGGACTGCTCCAGGGCATGGGACAGGTTGGCTAAGTTTGACTTTAGCGTCAGAACTAATAGAGCACATGCAGAGGCCGATAGACCAGGTAGGCTACTAGCGTGGCTCTGCAAAAAAGAACACCCTAGGCATACTACTACAGCACTACAAGACGAACAAGGCATAGAACACAGGACTCAACCAGACATAAACAATACCTTCCAACGATTCTATGCACAACTATACTCCCACACACACAAGGTCCCACAGGACCAGATATTGGACACCCTAGAGGAAATTGGCCTACCCAAATTGTCACCAATGCAGTCCGAAGCCCTAGACTCCGACATCACACCGGAAGACATAACAGAGGCTATTAGGTCCCTCGCTACTTGTAAGACCCCAGGATGCGATGGACTCCCCCCAGAATTCTACAAGGAATACGAACCCACCCTGACGCCCCTGTTACACCAGGTCTTTTCTGAGACATTCGAAACTGGTATCCTACCTGACAGTATGAGGGAAACCTTACTGGTCCCGATGCTCAAACCCAATAAACCCTCCGATAAATGCGACTCCTACCGCCCGCTCGCCATGCTTAATTATGATGTGAAAATACTGACGACAATACTAGCGAGACGTCTGTCCAAAGTGATTGGTGACATAGTACATGAAGACCAAAACGGCTTTATACCTGGACGTAACACGTCCCTAAACTTACGCAGGCTACAGCACATTATAGCTGAAACCAATACAAGCGGAAAACAACTTGCACTACTCTCCCTGGATGCTATTAAAGCATTTGATTCCATTTATTGGGAGTGGCTGATAGCGGTCCTGGAAGGTTTTGGGCTCGGTCAACGATTTATCAGATGGGTAGTGATCCTATATAATGAACCTAGGGCCAGGATAAAATCCGGGAGATATGTATCAGACACATGGGAAATTCGCAGGGGCACTAGGCAGGGCTGCCCACTCTCTCCCATGCTCTACATCCTGGGTCTAGAACCCATTGCGATCTTCCTTAGGCAGCAATTTTTCGATGCAGGAATTAGGCTGGGCGGGACTGACCATATTGTTTCACTATATGCAGACGATGTCCTAATATATGTTAACGACCCTCATCTCAATGTCCCGACAATACTGGAGGTCCTTGATAACTACGCCAAAGTTTCGGGCATACAATTTAGCAAAACGAAATCCTGCATGTTTCCATTAGCATCCCTGAAAAATAAATCTGCAGAAGAGCTTCCCTCAGTGGGCATAAAGTGGGAGACCGAATCTTTCCGTTACCTTGGGATCCAGATAATGCACACCCCAGAACAAATGCATACACGAAACACGATGGCTGCGATACCCAAATTGCGCAAATCCATAAGGTTCTGGTCTAAGCTTCCATTATCCATGCTGAGCAGGGCCTCAATAACCAAGATGATCATTCTCCCTAGATTCCTATATGGGTTCCAGAATGTGCACTTCTATATCACCAAGCCCTTCTTTCGGCTTCTCGACACAATAATTAAGGAGTTTCTATGGGGTAAGGGCAGACATCGGGTGGCACTGTCTACCTTAGTATTGCCGCACAGCCAAGGAGGGATCCAGTTACCTAGTCTAGAGAAATACTACCCTGCAGCTCAGCTAAGCCATGTAACCAAATGGCTAGCAGACGGGACCACTTCGGAGAACCCCCTCCTACAGGCCATGATCTCCCCAATTCACCTGAGGGAATTGCTCTGGGCCCCTCAAACTCTGCTACACGATCAGCCTTTTCTAACAATCCTAGGCAGGAAAATATGGTGCAGAACCAAGACGGTGTTACACCTGAAGCAACCATACTTCCAAGAAGTGCCAATACTCTCGGGACTCGACAAATCTGTCACCACCCTCCACACCATTAGGCACTGGGAGGAAAAAGGAGTGTACACCTGGGGTGATCTATACTCCGGAGGCACATTCAGGGAGTTCGCTGAGTTGCAGGAGGAAGAGGGCATTCACGCTGGCCAATTCCTGTGGTATCAAAAGATCCGCAAGATAGCACGCACAAAATGGGACACCTGGCCAGAAGAACCAGAGAACACTCCCCGCTTGGCCTTGATGTACACCCTGAGTGAAGAGGGGAAAGCAATATCTCAGATATATAAACTCCTTGTTGACATCCCCAATCCCTGCGGTGATATACTAAAGACCCGCTGGGAATCAGACATGGGACTGGAGCTGTCCGAAGAGGAATGGAGCAGAGCGCTGTCCTTCCCGAAAGAGGTCTCTAGAAACCAGAGATTTCGGCTAATCCAGTTAAATGTACTCTATCGTACCTACTTAACCCCGAGCAGAATCGCTAAGTTCAACAAAACCGCCCAGACACAGTGCACCTGGTGTGGGATAGAGGGAGCAGACTTAATCCATATGTTATGGAACTGTACCAAAACCCGTAGCCTCTGGTCGACGGTAAAAAAAACCTGCGAAGAGGCAGAAGTCACCAGATATAAATGGACCCCAGCAGAATGCCTCCTAGGCTGCTACCCCAGACTGGCCAAACTCAAATATGCGGTTAAGCTGATGGACTTGCTATGCATAACAGCCAAAAGAACTATCGCCATGGCATGGAAACGGCCGGCAGGACCAAATCAAAGGGCATGGCGCAAAGAATTCGAAAGATGGGCGACTGCCGAAACAAGAGCTTGGGAGGACAGCGTGGCTAGATCTACGGACGAGTCAAGCATGGCCCTTGCTGCTTGGAAAGACACCATGTCTAGACTGTTTCACTCCTCGGATGATAAGCCCCCCTGAACCACCTACCGGCCCTAGCACAGGACCTGAATGATTGCCTAAGACATTCGAAACCAAGCCCCTCCAGCATTAACATTCTCGGAAAGCCCATACCCGTGCCCATGCAGCCCGGCCGCTTCCTCCCCGCTTACAACCTCATCAGTCATCACCCACCCTTGAATCGGAGATAGTTAATGTTTCTATTGTTTATGTTCATGTTATGTAAAGTTTGTTGTTTGACCACAAAGGCTGAATGTCGCTGGCCAATCGGTCACCTTGAAATATGTAACTATAACGAAAATGCCAATAAACAAATTTGAAAATAAATCATCGAACTCCACGTCGATGTCCCGGAGGCGGGCCTCTTCCCTGTCCTCGAGGTCTCGCAGGGATGTAGTCATGGCCTGTTCCAACTCCCTGCGAGTTGTCTCGAGGCACTCAGCCCGCCTCAATGCCCTGCGCATGGTGTTCTCCACCCTGACCATATTGAGCCGTGCCTCCTCCGCCCGCCGCCGCTCCGCATCTATCCGTTGGCCCAACCGCTGCCACACAGAAGACACTCCCATTCCAGAGTCCTCCTGCCCTCCGGCCAATGCCTGCCCCTCTGATGTTGATGGCCCCGAGCCATAATGCCTCCCACGTTGAGCCTGCCGCTGCCTCCGACGCAACTGCCTCTGCCAGCATGACAGCATCCGGGCTGATGGAATCCATGCCGGCACATCCTCCATCTGCTGGGGTCCAGTTGCTGGGGTGTCCACCCCTATTGGACCTCCGACTCCCGACTGTGGCAGGGATGGGATCTCCACCAAGCTGGCTGCATTGGTCAGGGCATGTCCACAGGGGGCTCTGGTGGCATGTGGGCCAGAAGACGGCATGGAGAACGCTGGCACATAGTCTGCACAGAGGAGGAGAGGGCCGCCAGAGTGCCCGACACATGTAGGAAACCCCCGACCATGGCCCCTCCCAACTGGACCACGTTGGCACGCAGCTCTTCATGATGACGTGCATGCTCCCCCCAGGAAGCATGCACATCATCACGAATGTCTCGCGTGCGCAACGCGACACCAATCAGGATGGTCTCCATACGGTCACAGGTCCCCGCGTCCGCAGGTAGAGGACTGCCAGATGACGTGGACCTCCTCCCTACCTGCGGACGGGCCTGGGATGGGGCATCCCTGCTGGTGCATGGTGGTGCAGTCACAGTGTCAGGGACAGTGACATGCACAGGCCCCTCCACGGTGACCTGTGCTGCCTCCTGCCCTGCCCCTGGACTGCACCACTTGCACCAGTGGTACCACCCCCACCAGGCCCCATGTGCGGCTCAGTAGCAGCCTCCTCCTCCTCTGTGCAAACCACCAACCTGGATGGCTCCACACCATCTTCTGCCACCATGTGGGGGCTCACCCACCCCTTCCGCTGCAGCCCTAGTGGCAGACGCAGCACTAGTCCCCTCGCTCCCAGATGATGGTAATTCCTGGGAGGGTGACTGGGCCTTGCGTCGCCGCCGGTGGAGGCATCCCCGCCGCTTTGCTCCACAGCGCTGTCTCCGCCCTCTTCTTCACTCACCGCGGTGTAGAGGGAGACATAGAACACAAGCATCAGGGTACTGTACAATAGTCCCCTAGACAGGAAGCAATAGCACATGAGTAGCACTGTCAAACGTCACTTCCATCATGTCTCCCAACAACACATGGGTCAGTGCAGGCAACACACATGCAAGAACCAGCATGGCACATGCAACAAAAACTTAAATCCATGTCCACTGCACCGTACATACATCCAATGGTGGGCTGCAACTCACATGCATCATGGGACATACTGATCATATGCACACGCATCGCCGGAGGGTCATGCATCTGGCCCTGTAAGCCCACAGACACAGTGGATACAAGGATGAGTAGGCTGTATCAGTGATTCAACAGATTGTCACGGACATGTCATGCATCCATGGCGCACACACTACTCTGTGACACATGGACATTTACATCATGCCTGTCCGTGACAGCAGCACACATCTATCATACCGGGAGGATAGCTCAGCGGCAACGTGCGCGTCTTGGAAGAAAGACGACACGAAGCAACACAGGTTCGATCCCCGGGTCCGCGCTTGGAAACCTCTGGGTGTTTAAACGCGTTATAAATACGCAACTAAGATAACAAAAAAAAACAATTACGCATCCAAAAACAAACAATTCCTGTAACAGCGCCTCGATGCCTGTGGGCTATGTGAGCGCTTTAAAAATGTTAAATAAATACCACAAACATGTCAAGGTACAGACACAGGCATGCATACATGTGTGCATTCCGCATGCTGCTCAGCATGATGCATTGTAACACATAGAACATCCATGTGAGTCAAGCCTGACTAGACTCACATGCAGCACTGTCATTTCCCTGCACACACACATCATACATGACCCATGTCACACATGCAGCCGAGTAGCTAACTGCCACCACGCTTCAACATGCACTGTTTCAAACGTGAATGCATGGTCACTTACCACTTGACTCCAGACAGGCCTGCATCCTGAGGATCTGGTGGTGAAGCACTGGGCGAATGCACTCCAGGACCCTCAACTCCTGGGTGGTAAGATGGGCCCGGTGCCCCACTGCATCCACTGCCTCCAAGAGACACCGGGCCTTCTTGAGGGTACTCGATTTGTAGTCCTCCCTTCCGGACATGTTTGATGTCGCAGGGTGCCACCCGCTCTGAGTTGATGGCACCCACTATGTCCTCCCAGATCCTCTCCCATCCTTCCTTGTCAGCACGCAGTGGTGTGAAGAGGGCATCATAATGCCCCAGAACTTGCTCCAACAGGATACCAACTTCCTTGTCACTGAAGCTGGTAGCCCTCTGCCTCTCTGGCTGGGGGTCGCCAGTGGTCCCTGATGGTGCTTACCATGACATGGCGACCCCCGAGTCAGGTGTGGGTGGGCAACTGGGTCCTGGGGCTGGGCTGTGGAGTGATGGAACACCAGTCGGGAGTCTTCTGTTCCAGCAGGGTTGGTCACAGCAACTGGACCCCTGCAGATGGCAGATGTGCAGGCACTAAATGGCAAGGCACAGTGGCAGCAGGCAAGCAGCAGCAGTTGGCTCGTGGGCGGCTGCTCGGGGCTCTGGGGGAGGAAATCAGCTTTCTGGGCAGGAGCGTGGTCTTCTGTGTGTTGTTGCGTGGCCAGCTTGATACGGAGTGATTCGGCACGTGAAAAAACGGCACGTCAGTGTGTAATTCGAGGAAAGGGCCGTAGCGCGTAAGCGCGTATGTGATGTAACACGCACAGGTGTTTCCCTGCAACGGGTTGAGGGTCCCACGTGGGTTTCCATCGCTCTGTACATGCTTTTCGTGGAAAGCGGTGCATGTGTTTTCCAGGCTTTGGGGTTCACATGCAATTACTTCACAGCGGGTGGGTGTTGGCTATGTGTTCTTCTTCTACACGCAAGGCAGACGGTGAGTAGCACACACTATTTTTCCCACTGCGGGGGTCCCTCTTTGTCGTGTACACCTTTTTTCTTCCCATACTAGCCTGCGTGTTGATCACGTACGTATTTTTGTGGTTCCTGTCTGTCACAGCGTACTGCGTGTGTTTTTTTAACACGCACATGGGCTACAGGGGTTGCTTATCTCTTTTTCTTGCTTTTATGGGATGCCTGTGTTGCGTGACACGTCATTTCTCCTAGGGAGGCACAGAATGGGACATCCATCGTAGCTGTATGTACGTGTTTGTTGTTTGCGCACACTTTTGTTATGCGCAGGTTCACTACCGGCTGCCTTCATGTGGCGGACGTGTTTAGGCCTGTGCGTGTATTTTTTTGTGCACAGATTTCCCCTGTTCGAGTCCATGAATACGTGCTGTTAGCGCGCGTGTGGGCGTTGTGAGCATTTACCTCCCGTACTTACCCCATTATGCCACATTTTCACGTATTGTTCCCCATTCCGCGTGTTACGCCCCATGTTCCGCCCACTTTCCTTGTGTGCGCTACACGTTGGGCGCTTTCCCTGTGCGCTTCGCGCACGACGTTTGGTGACATGTGCACCCGCGTGCGCCACCCACGGATTTGGCGCACATCCCAAAGTTTACACGCGCAGTGCATTCCATGAATCGACGAATGGCTGCATGCGTGGCTTTTTCACGCTTGCGCTCCCCTTTTCGGCGCACATTTATTCCATGAATTACCCCCTAAATATTGAGCTCAGCCAACTTCAAAGGCACATTTTAATTACCAAAAAATGTATAGTACTCTCTGGACAGAATGAACAGAATGGCCAAATTGCAAAAAAACGATAGCACACCTGGCTCAAAGCCCAGCGACTGTAACATACTGGAATTCGGTGTTCAATAGAGGAACTTAAGAATGTGGTAGGGTTGGTGTTGGCACACGGGCTGTACTGAATTCATTTTGTGGTGTACTCGAAGTGTTGTCTTTCATATTATAACTTTGTTAAGCTTGTTTTCTCTTGTAAATGTGTGCTTCGATTTGTCAGTAGTACAAAAGTGAACTTGCTACATAATGTGCAGTTTAAACTGTAAATAATGACTTGCTGCCTCTAGGGCCCAGGAAAATGCATTGCCCTATAAGGCTAGCAACGCTCCCAGATGTAACTCTGGAAGCCGGACAGGAACACATGTACCCTCAAGCATTTCAAGTAGGAATCCGGGGGAAAAGGTGATCGACAGAACTATAACTCAGTGTCCACACTGTGGCCTATGACTGGAACATTACAGTACTTCAGGTTATGACCATGCACCGTGATTGTCTCGAAAGGAAGAGTTTCTAATGAATCAGCAGTGCTGAATCCTGCACCTGATAGCTTTATTAAATTGTAAGAAGAGTTATGCCATCTTTTGCGGCTACTAGCAAAACAGTGATGAGTTGTTTTCTTCAACTACATACTCGATATATATTTTGCAGCATTTCATATTGTCAGCATCTCAAAGCATTCATCATTGTTAGTACTCATTATATTTTTTCGCTGCCAAAAAGCGCCTCTTGCCAAGCATTTGTACTGAAAGAGAGAGGGAGGTAGAATGTTTGATTATGCTCACAAAAATGACATTTGTAATGCAGTAAAATAACAAAATAGATAATCTACCCCTTCACCCAACAAACATTGGCGAACCCAACAGTTTGGGCTGTGCAAACTGGAACTCCTTTCGTCAGACAAGCATCCTCCCAGTTACCAGGGATCGAGGCAAGGAATGTGCCCGACATCACACAAGGATCATGAATAAAGGAGAGGAGCACAGCCTCCCTGTTGACTTTCAGTGAGCACTGAGCCCATATCTTCATGATATCCTAGGCTGCCCCTAATTAGTGCTAAAAGGCCACAAAAAAGCTAGAATGAATGATGCTAAAGTGCCGCCTATGAGCCAAAATTGAGTGTGATGCTAAAAAGCCACATATAAGCAGATACTAATGTCTGTGCTAAATTCCCACCTTAAGGCCACAACTGAAAACAAATGATGGTGCTAAAGTACAAAATATTAACCAAAACTACCAGCGTAGCTAAAGTGCCGCTTCTGAGCCAACATGAATGGTTTGGCTAATCTGCCATTTGTGAGCCAAAACAGTGCTGCTAAACCAAAGTTTGAGACGAAACGAGTCCGTTTAAGGACACCTGTAGTCTTTAATGAAAACTAAAAGCAATTTCTCCCTATTCACTCTATACCAAATATTTTTCCTCATAACATGGTGCTCAAGCACCAATACACTAGGGAGCCAAAACTAAAAATCGCAGCTCACTTGGTTGCAGGAACTGAACACTGGTGAAGGAAGCAAGTTGCAGCATTAATTAAAACAACTACAAGCTCTCAAGTGCAGACAACTCAAATGGCTTCATGTGAATGAATAAGGAGCAGTCACACTTCTAAAGACATGTTTTCTGATGAGATTACATATGTTGAAACTATTTGGTGTGGACGTAGATTTATAAATGAGCTAGTATGTAAATGAACAGGAAGCTCATAGATAACCAATATAGCATTCTACTGCTGTGAGTCACACACACAGATTAGCATAGCACCGCCAATAGCATAGAAACTAAAAAGTGGACATGTCTCTGCTGTTTACAAAACATTGACATACATTCGGGAACGTTGAACTGGAAAGAGTGCAAGGATGTGGAGAACGCCCCACACTTCTCTTCGGTCTTGTGTGTCTTGTTTTATATATATACACTTTCTTTTCCTTCATCCCTGCGGACATGATTTCGTGGTACATGGCCAACACAGGGTAAGCAACAATGCCAGGTGATTAAACGTCATGCTGTGTGATGTGCAACCTGAAATGACAGGTCACTGCATCAGAGGTCCATGAGAAATTCTTCACGCTGAGAGAATCAGAAGAAAGATTCTGGGCTTCTAAGAAAGATGTATCGTGCCCTGCCAATCCATGGGGATAACACATTAGAAGGCAGAAAGTGGGTTAAATGTGGGTGGTTGAAGCCTGCCTGCACAAAGACGTCTCTCTTTCTCTCAATACGAACAGTCTCTTCTTCAATGCACTCTGTCAAAGGATGTGAAGATGGTTGCCAAAGCGGTCATTTATTGCATCACTATCGGATACATCAATTTCATTGTCATTGTGAGACTGGGCAGGTCCTATCTGAGCCACATGTAATCGCTGAATTGTTATATCATCTGCAAATGATATAGGTCCAACAGTTATCAGAGCTTAGATACATTTTGTTTTTGGTTTCTACAGAAGAAGTACATCTTCGTCACTGCAGCCTTTCCCAGTACATTCAACTGTATGCCATATTAACAGCATCACGTTTACTCTCATTGAACGTTTAAACACGCATAGGCAAAGCCAATAGGTTTGCCGTTTCCTGCTCTTCTCTGAACTTTGCATTTATAGGAACCAGGGTGCAAAGAGGAGATCTGAAAGTTTAAAGGGAGTACGCAAGAAGGGATGCAGGTCTGCAAGAGAAGGGGAATAGAGAAAGGAAGGAATTCATTGAGAGAGGGTGCCATTGATGATGAGCAAGAGGGAATAGGAGCAAGAAATGCAGTGGCAGCTGGTGAAGTCTTTAATTGGATTGGTGTACACATTTCCCACACATATGCAACAACAACAAAAAACGCTCATGGGAATGTTTCGACGAATGGGTTAAAATAGTACATTATACAGCACATTTTCTGTGAAAAATTCGATAAAATGCCAGACAGTTTGCAATCGGTTTTGTATGGTAACCCTTTAACAAATCCAATAGATCCAAGTCAGTTGCAGTGCACAGAAGCATTTCACAACACATTTTTATGAGGTTGTTCCCCACAATATATGTCAGTATAACCAATATGTTCATGCTGGTTGTGCCTACACATTTCCATGCTGGCTGCACTAATATATGCCAGTATTCCCATATAAGAACCTACTCATAATTGCATTGTGGTTATTGCCAGTAATTATACCATAAGAATATATGTCAAACTGGTTTTGACAATATATTCTAATATCCTCATGCAAGAAGATACTCTTGTTCAATTTGCCATTAAAAGATGTTATGCCACAATTAGAAAGCATGTCCCAACTGTCTGCAGCAATGTATGTCCGTCTACAAAAGTTGTTTTCGCTTTATTAAAGATGCCCATTACAAAATGCCATTTCACAGTAAGAAATGGCTAGACTGTGTGCACCAATATTCCAATGTAGCTATTTAATAATGCTTATCATGCTTGCTTTATTATAGATTCTCAGTAAAAAAAAAACGTCATGCTACAGTAAGATATGGCTAGCTTGGCTGCACCAAAATGCCAGTCTAGACATGTAATAACACTTAACATGCTTTTTAAAATCATAGATGCTAGGATGGCGCGAAAACTGGTAGTGGATGGAGCAGATGAGTGGCTAGGCCTGGTCATGTGTCCGGTAGCCTCCTAAATGCAGCTGCCTAGAGCTGGCCTGCAGTCCTTAAGTAACTGCCTGGACAGTGCACACACTGATGGTGGGTGGTGCAACTGAGTAGCACAACACCAGCATGCACCTTAATGTGATCTGCCTATTCCTGGCCTGGAGCCCTTAAGTTGCTACGTAGGAGGCCCCAACAGTATTGGTAGACAGACCAACTCAGTGGCAGGGGCTGATCGCATGACAAGTAGCCTCCTCAATAATTATTATAATTTATATTATATATAACACGCTTAACACTGAAGAGGTTTCTAAGAGCAGACCCGGGATCAAACCTGGGTTGCTCTTTGTCATCTTGCTTCGAAGACCAACACGTTGCCACTGAGCTATACTATCCATGTCAAATGCTGTCTGCTTGGAACTGGCTTGGTGGAGTCTTTAAGTAGCTGGATGGAATGTGTGAACAGTGGTGGTGCTTGGAGCATCTCAGTGCAAGGGCTTGGTACTGTGACCAGTAGCCTCCTCAATGCTGTCTCAACATATCTAAAATGTGCACCCTACAGAGCACCCTATCTTTTCAGATCTGCACACATTAACATTGTAACAAAGCAACCTTGTCCTGCAGCACCTGCTACTAAATTTGTTGCATATCCTACTCCTTGGGGATCCTGAAACACCTAGAAATCATGAAAAAGGCAGAAGGCATGCTGTTTAATATTTAATAACATAGTATAATCGATTTAGAAAAGAGTTTCATTCATTCTCCTTTTGGGCCTAGCTGTGGGTGATTCAAGCAAGCTCGGTGACTAGCACCAGGGGACAACATTAATGTTGGTTCTGTCTCAGGCCCCCCCCACTATACACAAATCTGTGATGCACTGAAAGGCTGGTGACACTATATATTTTCCTGTCAAATCAAGTCATATGGGACGGAGGGAGGGATAATGCAACAATAATTATATTTTATGAAACAACATTGGTGGCCACTAACAGAGGAACTTGAAGGCACACTCTTTTGGCCATTACATTTTTAAATCTGCCCCGTGGTTAGGTTGTCTTTTTTCATATAATACAAACGTTATCACTAATAAGGACTCTAATGTGTGCACTTAAATCAGGGTAAGATTAAGCCATTTGTCCCAGATCACACACTTTGTCTAAACAGTGAATCAGGGACTTTAACCCCCCACTCTGCAATGTAAGCACTTGAGCACGCACATTCAAAGCTTTACTTGGTACAAATAATTAATTTTTGTATTTCAAGGGCTGCAATAATTCTGTATGATAGTGTTTGCTTGCAAAAAACCACCACTAATTGCAGCATTCTGACAACATGTAAATCCTTGAAGAAACATGTTAAGCTAGAGAATGTCTTTGCAGCTTTACTTTTTACCTCAAGAAAGGAAAACTATGGGCCATATTATTTTGATGCAGTGAGCGTGGAAAGTACTATGCTTCACTGCAACAGTTCTTGACCCCCAAGTACCGCCCTTATACTCAGGGAGTCCTGGGCATCACCACGGAGCACAAACACTCCCTCCTCGCAAACTGCCTGAAATCCGCATTTTTTTCTGCTTCACAGACAGATTGCTGAGTGTCGTCAACATTTCCGTAAACTGAATACATAATCCCATTTGTGCAAACATTTTACTGAAAAACCTGCTGGCACTCATACTATTCCCGAAAAATCACACAGAGCGAAAGTGGGGCCAAAGGGCTAGATAGATCACTAGAGCCTGATAAAAAAAAAGAGAAAAGAAGAGTTATGTCAGAAAGATAAGAAGAGGGAAAAAGGAGCACCAGAACATTAATAAGGTGCAAGATTGTAAGGAGTGAGAAAAAGGTGTAAGCATTGAGTGAACAATGAGTAAAAAAGGAGGTACAAGACACAAGAATTGGAGTAAAAAAGGACTAAAGAAGATGCAAGTCGGATTGAATAAAATGTGGGAAACAGAAAACTGAGTAAAGCAGGAGTAAGATGCAGAAATTAAAAGTGTTAAAAGCAGTAAAGAAGTAAGAACGTTTGAAGGAGGGAGTAAGTGGAAAAGGAGGAAAGCTGGAGTAAGAGGTACAAAGTAAAAGTGAAAAAAGAAGTACAAGACAACATAAGTCGGATTGAATAAGATGTGGGAAAGTGAAAACAGAGTAAAGAAGGACTAAAAAGCACAAAGTAAATGTGATAAAAGGAGTAAAGAAGACAGATTGAAAGAGTGAGAAAGTGGAAAGGAGTATAGTTGGAGTAAAAAGTACAAAGTAAAATTGAACAAAGAAGTAAGGAAGACATAAATCAGTTTGAATAAGGAGTGGGAAAGTGAAAATAGAGTAAAGAAGGCGTAAAACGCAAGAAGTAAAAGTGGCAAAAGGAGTAAAGTAGTAAAACAGATTGAAGGTGTGAAAAGGTGGAAAGGGAGTACACCTGGATTAAGATGTACATAGTAAAAGTGAGAAATGGAGTAAAGAAGAGGTAAATCGGGTATCTAATCAATCCATCTAAAACCTTTCCATCGAATGCTATACCATCGAATTATAAGCATCGTAAAGCATTTCCATCGAAATGCCTTTCCATTGACTATAATTTGATGGTATATTCAAAACTAGGGTTAGGGTTAGGGGTTATGGTTGGGGCTAGGGTAAGATTAGGGTTTATATTAGGTTAGGGTTAGGGGTTGGGCTAGGGCTAGGGTTAGGGTTAGGGTTTGGGTTAGGGTTTGTGTTGGGGCTAGGGTTAGATTAAGGGTTAGATTAAGGGTTAGATTTAGGGTTAGGGTTGGGGTGGGCATTGGGGTTGGGGGGCCTAGGGGGTTGCCCCCAATATACAAAAAAAACATTAAAAAGTTACATGGAGCTGGCCAGTGCCGACATTTCAGCACTGGACAGCTCCATGTAACATTTTAATGTTACAAAAAATGCATTGAAATGTTATCTTTTACATGTAAAAGTGCATTTCCATTGAAACCCGTCCATTTATATTTTCGATGGACTGGTTTCGAAGGAAAGGCACTTTTACATGTAAAAGATAGCCTGTCGATGCTTTGGTAAACAATGCTTTTTTTTTGATGGTGTGGCATTTCATTGCATTTTTTCGATGAAATGACTAGGAATCGGTATATCGGATTGAATAAGGCATGGGAAAGTTAAAATAGAATAAAGAAGGAGTAAGAAGCACAAAGCAACAAATAAAACTGAAAGGAGTAAATAAGATGTAAGTCATATTGAGAAAGGTATGGGAAAGTGAAAACAGAGTAAAGAAGCAGTAGGGAGCTGGAGGTAAAAGTGATATAAGGAGTAAAGTAGACATTAGTCCAATTGAATAAGGTGTGGGAAGGTGAAAACTGAGAAAACAGGAGTAAGAAGCAAAAGTGATAAAGGAGTAAAGCAGTAAGAAAATAAAGGATTGAGAAGGTGGAAAGGAGTAAAGCTGGAGTAACAAGTGCATTGTAAAAGTGAAAAAGGAGTAACAAAGACACAAGTTGAATTGAGCAAAGTGAGGGAAAGTGAAAAAGAGTAAAGCAGGAGTACAAATCATGAAGTAAAAGTGATTAGAAAGAGAAAAGAAGAGGCATTTAAAGAGTGAGAAGGTGGCAACGGAGTGAAGCTCGAGTAAGAGCTATCCATTAAACTTGTAGTAAACAAGGCACAAGCAGGATTGCTTACGGTGTGGGAAAGTGAAAACAGAATAAAGAAGGAGTAGGAGGCACTAAGTAAAAGTGATAGAAGGAGTAAAGTGGTAAAAGAAACTGAAGGTGTCAGTAGGAAAAGGAGGAACATTGCATTAAGAAGTATGCAGTAAAAGTGAAAAAATGAGTAAAGAAGTAAGTCAGATTGGATAAGGTGTGAGAAAGAGAAAACAGAGCGAAGCAGGAGTTAAAAGCACAATTAAGGGAGTAAAAAGGAAAGCAGACAGATTGAAATAGGTATGGGAAAGCCAACAATGACTCCTAATGTGCACAACACAGTACAAACACCTAGAAGGTATTGCTTGCTTTCCCTGACTGCTCCCCCACTACCAGTGTCACAAAAATAAACCCTCTCCCGTAATACAGTGGAGACTTTATTCTGAAATAAATTCTCCCCCATGACAAGAAATTACTTTTCACTCTTTTTGAACCCTTCAACATCTGGCATTTTTTTAAACTGTGCCTTTACTTTTCTAGGGAGGGTTTCGGAAAAATCCAGTTAGACGAGTCTCTGTTGAAATATTGTTGAGCTGTCACCTTGATGGAAAGAGACTCTTTAGCATAATAAACTCTCCCTCTTGACGTGGAGACTCTGTCGCAGAATAAACTCTGCCCTTTGAAGGGGAGACAGTGTGTCAGAATAAACTCTCCCCATTGAAGGGGGAGACTCTGTAGCAGAATAAACTCTCCCCCTTGAAAAATTAGCCTCTGTATCAGAATAAACTCTCCCCTTGATGGGGGAGATTCTGTAGCAAAATACACTCTCCCCCCTGAAAGTGGAGACTATGTACCAGAATAAACTCTCCCCCTTGAAGGGGAGACTCTGTATCAGAATAAACTATCACCATCGACGGGGGAGGTTCTGTATCAGAATAAACTCTCCCCTTGATAGGGGAGATTCTATAGCACAATAAACTCTGCCCCTTCATGGGGGAGACTCTGTAGCATAATAAACTATCCCCTTGATGGTGGAGATGCTGTGTCATAATAAACTCTCCCCACTGAAGTGGGGTACTCTTTAGCAGAATAAACTCTCCACCTTGAAAACGGAGAATCTGTATCAGAATAAACTCTCCCCCTTGAAGGGGAGACTATGTATCAGAGTAAACTCAACCCCTTGAGGGAAAGGTTCTGTATTAGAATAAACTCTCCCCTTGATCGGGGAGATTCTGTACCAGAATACACTCTTCCCCTTGATGGGGGAGACTCTGTAGCAGAAGAAACTCTCCCCCTTGAAAGGGGACACTCTCTACCAGAATAAACTCTGCCTCTTGAAGGGGAGACACTGTATCAGAATAAACTCTCCCCATTGAAGGGGGAGACTCTGTAGCAGAATAAACTCCCCCCCTTGCTGGGGGAAACTCTGTAGCAGAATAAACTCTCCCCCTTGAAAGGGGAGAATCTGTACCAGAATAAACTATGCCCCTTGAAGGGGAGACACAGTGTCAGAATAAAAACTCCCCATTGAAGGGGGAGATTCTGTAGAAGAATACACTCTCCCACTTGATGAGGAGAATCTGTAGCAGAATATAATCTCCCCCTTGAAATGGGAGGCTCTGTACCAGAATAAACTCTCCTACTTGAAGGGGAGACTCTGTATCAGAATAAACTCTTCCCCTTGATGGGGGAGGTTCGGTATCAGAATAAAGTCTCCCCTTGATGGGGGAGATTGTGTACCAGAATAAACTATGACCTTGATGGGGAGACGCAGTGTCAGAATAAACATTTCAAATCGAAGGGGGAGATTCTGTAGCAGAATAAACTCTCCCACTTGATGGGGAGACTCTGTAGCAGAATATACTCTCCCCTTGATGGGGGAGATTCTGTAGCAGAATACACCCCACCCCTGAAAGGGGAGACTATGTACCAGAATAAACTCTCCCCCTTGAAGGGGAGACTCTGTATCAGAATAAACTATCACCATTGACGGGGGAGCTTCTATAGCATAATAAACTCTCCCCTTGATGGTGGAGATGCTGTGTCATAATAAACTCTCCCCATTGAAGTGGGGCACTCTTTAGTAGAATAAACTCTCCCCCTTGAAAAAGGAGAATCCGTATCAGAATAAACTCTCCCCCTTGATAGAGGAGAATATGTAGCAGAATAAACTCTCCCCCTCAAAGGGGAGACTATGTATCAGAGTAAACTCGCCCCCTTGACAGGGAGGTTCTGTATCAGAATAAACTCTCCCCTTGATAGGGGAGATTCTATAGCAGAATAAACTCTCCCCCTTCATGGAGGAGACTCTGCAGCATAATAAACTCTCCCCTTGATGGTGGAGATGCTGTGTCATAATAAACTCTCCCCATTGAAGTGGGGCACTCTTTAGCAGAATAAACTCTCCCCCTTGAAAATGGAGAATCCGTATCAGAATAAACTTGCCCCCTTGATGGGGGAGATTCTGTAGCAGAATACTCTCTCCCCCTTGATAGGGGAGACTCTTTAGCAGAAGAAACTCTCCCCCTTGAAAGGGACACTCTCAACCAGAATAGACTCTGCCCCTTGAAGGGGAGACACTGTGTCAGAATAAACTCTCCCCGTTGAAGGGGGAGACTCTGTACCAAAATAAACTCTCCCCCTTGAAAAAGGAGACTCTGTATTAGAATAAACTCTCCCCTTGATGGGGAGACTCTGTAGCAGAATAAATTCCCCCCCTTGATGGGGGAGACTCTGTAGCAGAATAAACTCTCCCCCTTGAAAGGGGAGACTCTGTACCAGAATAAACTATGACCTTGAAGGGGAGACGCTATGTCAGAATAAACATTTCAAATCAAAGGGGGAGATTTTGTAGCAGAACAAACTCTCCCACATGATGGGGGGACTCTGTAGCAGAATACACTCTCTCCCCTGAAAGGGGAGACTATGTACCAGAATAAACTCCCCCCCTTGAAGGGGAGACTCTGTATCAGAATAAAGTATCACCATTGACGGGGGAGGTCTGTATCAGAATAAACTCTCACCTTGATAGGGGAGATTCTATAGCAGAATACACTCTCCCCCTTCATGGGGGAGACTCTGTAGCATAATAAACTCTCCCCTTGATGGTGGAGATGCTGTATCAGAATAAACTGTCCCCCTTAATGGGGGAGAATCTGTAGCAGAATAAACTCCCCACCATGAATGGGAGACTATGTATCAGAGTAAACTCACCCCCTTGACGGGGAGGCTCTGTATCAGAATAAACGCTCCCCTTGATGGAGGAGATTCTGTAGCAGAATGCACTCTCCCCCTTGATGGGGGAGACTCTGTAGCAGAAGACACTCTCCCAATTGAAAGGGGACACTCTCTACCAGAATAAACTCTGCCCCTTGAAGGGGAGACACTGTATCAGAATAAACTCTCCCCTTGAAGGGGGGACTCTGTATCAGAATGAACTATCACCATTGACGGGGGAGGTTCTGTATCAGAATAAACTCTCCCCTTGTTAGGGGAGTCTCTATAGCAGAATAAACTCTCCCCCTTCATGGGGGAGACTCTGTAGCAGAATAAACTCCCCCCCTTGAAAGAGGAGATTCTGCAGCAGAATATACTCTCCCCCTTGAAAGGGGAGGCTCTGCACCAGAATAAACTCTCCTACTTGAAGGGGAGACTCTGTATCAGAATAAACTCTCCCCTTCATGGGGGAGATTCTGTACCAGAATAAATTCTCCCACTTGATGGGGGAGACTCTGTAGCAGAATAAACTCTCCCCTTGATGGGGGAGATCCTGTAGCAGAATACACTCTCCCCCCTGAAAGGGGAGACTATGTACCAGAATAAACTCTCCCCTTGAAGGGGGGACTCTGTATCAGAATAAACTATCACCATTGACGGGGGAGGTTCTGTATCAGAATAAACTCTCCCCTTGTTAGGGGAGTCTCTATAGCAGAATAAACTCTCCCCCTTCATGGGGGAGACTCTGCAGCATAATAAACTCTCCCCTTGATGTTGGAGATGATGTGTCATAATAACTCTCCCCATTGAAGTGGGGCACTCTTTAGCAGAATAAACTCTCCCCCTTGAAAAGGGAGACTCTGTATCAGAATAAACTTGTGCCCTTGACTGGGAGGTTCTGTATCAGAATAAACTCTCCCCTTGATGAGGGAGATTCTGTAGCAGAGTAGATGCTCCCCCCTGATGGGGGAGACTCTGTAGCAGAAGAAACTCTCCAACTTGAAAGGGGAGACTCTCTACCAGAATAAACTGTGCCCCTTGAAGGGGAGACAGTGTGTCAGAATAAACTCTCCCCATTGAAGGGGGAGACTCTGTAGCAGAATAAACTCTCCCCCTTGAAAAATTAGCCTCTGTATCAGAATAAACTCTCCCCTTGATGGGGGGATTCTGTAGAAAAATACACTCTCCCCCCTGAAAGTGGAGACTATGTACCAGAATAAACTCTCCCCCTTGAAGGGGAGACTCTGTATCAGAATAAACTATCACCATCGACGGGGGAGGTTCTGTATCAGAATAAACTCTCCCCTTGATAGGGGAGATTCTATAGCACAATAAACTCTGCCCCTTCATGGGGGAGACTCTGTAGCATAATAAACTATCCCCTTGATGGTGGAGATGCTGTGTCATAATAAACTCTCCCCACTGAAGTGGGGTACTCTTTAGCAGAATAAACTCTCCACCTTGAAAACGGAGAATCTGTATCAGAATAAACTCTCCCCCTTGAAGGGGAGACTATGTATCAGAGTAAACTCAACCCCTTGAGGGAAAGGTTCTGTATTAGAATAAACTCTCCCCTTGATCGGGGAGATTCTGTACCAGAATACACTCTTCCCCTTGATGGGGGAGACTCTGTAGCAGAAGAAACTCTCCCCCTTGAAAGGGGACACTCTCTACCAGAATAAACTCTGCCTCTTGAAGGGGAGACACTGTATCAGAATAAACTCTCCCCATTGAAGGGGGAGACTCTGTAGCAGAATAAACTCCCCCCCTTGCTGGGGGAAACTCTGTAGCAGAATAAACTCTCCCCCTTGAAAGGGGAGAATCTGTACCAGAATAAACTATGCCCCTTGAAGGGGAGACACAGTGTCAGAATAAAAACTCCCCATTGAAGGGGGAGATTCTGTAGAAGAATACACTCTCCCACTTGATGAGGAGAATCTGTAGCAGAATATAATCTCCCCCTTGAAATGGGAGGCTCTGTACCAGAATAAACTCTCCTACTTGAAGGGGAGACTCTGTATCAGAATAAACTCTTCCCCTTGATGGGGGAGGTTCGGTATCAGAATAAAGTCTCCCCTTGATGGGGGAGATTGTGTACCAGAATAAACTATGACCTTGATGGGGAGACGCAGTGTCAGAATAAACATTTCAAATCGAAGGGGGAGATTCTGTAGCAGAATAAACTCTCCCACTTGATGGGGAGACTCTGTAGCAGAATATACTCTCCCCTTGATGGGGGAGATTCTGTAGCAGAATACACCCCACCCCTGAAAGGGGAGACTATGTACCAGAATAAACTCTCCCCCTTGAAGGGGAGACTCTGTATCAGAATAAACTATCACCATTGACGGGGGAGCTTCTATAGCATAATAAACTCTCCCCTTGATGGTGGAGATGCTGTGTCATAATAAACTCTCCCCATTGAAGTGGGGCACTCTTTAGTAGAATAAACTCTCCCCCTTGAAAAAGGAGAATCCGTATCAGAATAAACTCTCCCCCTTGATAGAGGAGAATATGTAGCAGAATAAACTCTCCCCCTCAAAGGGGAGACTATGTATCAGAGTAAACTCGCCCCCTTGACAGGGAGGTTCTGTATCAGAATAAACTCTCCCCTTGATAGGGGAGATTCTATAGCAGAATAAACTCTCCCCCTTCATGGAGGAGACTCTGCAGCATAATAAACTCTCCCCTTGATGGTGGAGATGCTGTGTCATAATAAACTCTCCCCATTGAAGTGGGGCACTCTTTAGCAGAATAAACTCTCCCCCTTGAAAATGGAGAATCCGTATCAGAATAAACTTGCCCCCTTGATGGGGGAGATTCTGTAGCAGAATACTCTCTCCCCCTTGATAGGGGAGACTCTTTAGCAGAAGAAACTCTCCCCCTTGAAAGGGACACTCTCAACCAGAATAGACTCTGCCCCTTGAAGGGGAGACACTGTGTCAGAATAAACTCTCCCCGTTGAAGGGGGAGACTCTGTACCAAAATAAACTCTCCCCCTTGAAAAAGGAGACTCTGTATCAGAATAAACTCTCCCCTTGATGGGGAGACTCTGTAGCAGAATAAATTCCCCCCCTTGATGGGGGAGACTCTGTAGCAGAATAAACTCTCCCCCTTGAAAGGGGAGACTCTGTACCAGAATAAACTATGACCTTGAAGGGGAGACGCTATGTCAGAATAAACATTTCAAATCAAAGGGGGAGATTTTGTAGCAGAACAAACTCTCCCACATGATGGGGGGACTCTGTAGCAGAATACACTCTCCCCCCTGAAAGGGGAGACTATGTACCAGAATAAACTCCCCCCCTTGAAGGGGAGACTCTGTATCAGAATAAAGTATCACCATTGACGGGGGAGGTCTGTATCAGAATAAACTCTCACCTTGATAGGGGAGATTCTATAGCAGAATACACTCTCCCCCTTCATGGGGGAGACTCTGTAGCATAATAAACTCTCCCCTTGATGGTGGAGATGCTGTATCAGAATAAACTGTCCCCCTTAATGGGGGAGAATCTGTAGCAGAATAAACTCCCCACCATGAATGGGAGACTATGTATCAGAGTAAACTCACCCCCTTGACGGGGAGGCTCTGTATCAGAATAAACGCTCCCCTTGATGGAGGAGATTCTGTAGCAGAATGCACTCTCCCCCTTGATGGGGGAGACTCTGTAGCAGAAGACACTCTCCCAATTGAAAATGGACACTCTCTACCAGAATAAACTCTGCCCCTTGAAGGGGAGACACTGTATCAGAATAAACTCTCCCCTTGAAGGGGGGACTCTGTATCAGAATGAACTATCACCATTGACGGGGGAGGTTCTGTATCAGAATAAACTCTCCCCTTGTTAGGGGAGTCTCTATAGCAGAATAAACTCTCCCCCTTCATGGGGGAGACTCTGTAGCAGAATAAACTCCCCCCCTTGAAAGAGGAGATTCTGCAGCAGAATATACTCTCCCCCTTGAAAGGGGAGGCTCTGCACCAGAATAAACTCTCCTACTTGAAGGGGAGACTCTGTATCAGAATAAACTCTCCCCTTCATGGGGGAGATTCTGTACCAGAATAAATTCTCCCACTTGATGGGGGAGACTCTGTAGCAGAATAAACTCTCCCCTTGATGGGGGAGATCCTGTAGCAGAATACACTCTCCCCCCTGAAAGGGGAGACTATGTACCAGAATAAACTCTCCCCTTGAAGGGGGGACTCTGTATCAGAATAAACTATCACCATTGACGGGGGAGGTTCTGTATCAGAATAAACTCTCCCCTTGTTAGGGGAGTCTCTATAGCAGAATAAACTCTCCCCCTTCATGGGGGAGACTCTGCAGCATAATAAACTCTCCCCTTGATGTTGGAGATGCTGTGTCATAATAACTCTCCCCATTGAAGTGGGGCACTCTTTAGCAGAATAAACTCTCCCCCTTGAAAAGGGAGACTCTGTATCAGAATAAACTCGTGCCTTTGACTGGGAGGTTCTGTATCAGAATAAACTCTCCCCTTGATGAGGGAGATTCTGTAGCAGAGTAGATGCTCCCCCCTGATGGGGGAGACTCTGTAGCAGAAGAAACTCTCCAACTTGAAAGGGGAGACTCTCTACCAGAATAAACTGTGCCCTTGAAGGGGAGACACTGTGTCAGAATAAACTCTCCCAAATGAAGGGGGAGACTCTGTAGCAAAATAAACTCTTCCCTTGAAAAAGGAGACTCTGTATCAGAATAAACTCTCCCCTTGATGGGGCAGACTCTGTAGCTGAATAAACCCCCCCCTTGATGGGGCGACTCTGGAGCAGAATAAACTCTCCCCCTT
Organism: Ambystoma mexicanum; assembly: GCF_040938575.1. Classification (NCBI taxonomy): domain Eukaryota; kingdom Metazoa; phylum Chordata; class Amphibia; order Caudata; family Ambystomatidae; genus Ambystoma; species Ambystoma mexicanum. The sequence goes on from NC_090929.1 coordinate 1,292,355,128, forward strand.
GAAAGGGGAGAATCTGCACCAGAATAAACTATGCCCCTTGAAGGGGAGACACAGTGTCAGAATAAATACTCCCCATTGAAGGGGGAGATTCTGGAGCAGAATACACTCTCCCACTTGATGAGGCGAATCTGTAGCAGAATATACTCCCCCCCTTGAACGGGGAGGCTCTGTACCAGAATAAACTCTCTTACTTGAAGGGGAGACTCTGTATCAGAATAAACTCTTCCCCTTGATGGGGGAGGTTCTTTATCAGAATAAACTCTCCCCTTGATGGGGGAGATTCTGTACCAGAATAAACTATGACCTTGAAAGGGAGACGTAGTGTCAGAATTAACATTTCGAATCGAAGGGGGAGATTCTATAGCAGAATATACTCTCCTTTTGAAAGGGGAGACTCTGTATCAGAATAATTGCTCTGCCTTGACGGGGGGGATTCAGTACCAGAATAAACTCTCCCTCTTAAAGCAAAGACTCTGTATCAGAATAAACTCCCCCCTTGAATGGGAGACTTGGTAGCAGAATAAACTCTCCCCCTTCAAGGGGATACTGTGTATCAGAATATACTCACCCCTGTAAGGAACGCATGGTATCAAGCAAGACAGACACAAGTGACCACAGTTAAAGGGTGCATATTTAATTTTTAACAAGGGTATGATAAACTGAAATCTTAGATGGGAGCAAGCTACGACCATCAAATAATAATAATAATAATGCAGTCCTAGTGAAGTCTCAACAACATAAAAAGGGCCTATACTAAAAAAAACGATTGCCAAACCTAATTTACAAATAGTGTGGGATAATGTTAATGAAAAATAAAGAAGTGTTCACAAAGAACAAGTCAGGATGTTCAGGCCGTTGGCCTCCCTTCCACATGTTTTCAGCACGGGACAGGCAGTTCACTCGAGCATAGCACACACTCTGGCTTCTTCGGCACAAGGATCAGGGCCTTCTGTGCCCAGGTCTCTTTACTTGTCAGTCTCTTTTTCCGAGGGCCTGATGTATCCAATCAAAACAAAAAGTTATATTCCTCTCACAAGTATTCAATTCGGAGGATTCACTCTTCACCCTGTATTACCCTCTTCTGGCGTCAGATCCAACTCTTCACGACAAGTTCTCAGGTGACTCGCAGTTCACCCCGGATCCCCCTCTGTCGGGCTCAGATCTATTTTTACAATTAGTTCTCAAGTGACTCATTTTTCACCCCAGATGCCCCTCTGTTGTTTTCAGATCCCTTTTTATAATTAGGTCTCGGGTGCAATTAGTCTCCCTCAGCCAGGCACAGAGCAATCTCAACTTCAGTTTTGCTATCAAAGACTTTCGAATGTGCACAGGATTTGGCTTGCCCCAATGCAGGACCACTTCGACTTCATAATTTACAATTACACTCTCATCAGAAAGCAGGGTTCCCTTCCCCTGGCTTTCTATCGGCATCCCGCCATAGGGTTCCCACTTGCCTTTTTAGAATCACAGTTCACAATTTTAGACTCTTCGTTAGTTACCTAACAGCGACTTTCAAATGAGCACCCACATGGTGCTGGACCACTCTGTATGGTATATATTCTGTTTCCAAAGTTCACTCACTCCTTGAATATTCAATTATATTTGTATTGCTCATCACATATGCCTTACGTTCCTTGCAGCTTTCTTCTTACAACTTTGTTGCTTGTGCCCTTGGGTCTTACACAGACCAGACTGCTATCAGTCTACCCTACTCACTCGCTGTTCTGACTTTGCTGGAGCGGCTTTGTTGCAGGAGCCAAGGACAGTAACACAGTGGCAATCTCTCCTCCCTGCCTCGGCTATCGATGCGGGAGAGCCCTGTTTACCTTTGACGGACAATGCGTCTTTCTTCAGCATTAGGTCCAGTCTTATGTTTCTTAACCTCGAGGGCTCTTGAAAGTAACAGTTTCCTTTTGTTGAAAATGCCAAGTGCAATTCCCTCCTTGCAACACTTTCTAATCTTGCTGTCTTTCTCCTTGTGTTGAACCGCCATCTTGGAACTGCTTCTTCCTCTGGTGTTTTGCCTCGCTCATAGTGTGCTTCCAAGTGCCACCATTTATCCATGTGGGGAAGTGTTATGGAAATCAGGTGTGTGTAATTATCAGTAATTGCCTGACTCTGCCTGAACCTTGTGTTGGAACATGTCAGGTTGCATGTACTAACAACAATTCAGAATTGCAATTACATCCTTCCTAACATACAAGCATGTCTGTGAGGGTTGCATTTCTATTGTGAGCGCTCTTTATCATGTAATCAAGGAAAACAGTATTCACACTGAAAAATAAACCTGGCTATCATATCAGAATGCCAGCTAACATTTACGCACTTTGCACTATAGAATGCAAATGATAAAATTAAAACATGGTGCACATGCACATGCAGCGACTTTCACCCTGATAACTAAGTCATAAGCTGTCAGAAGCATGATCTTCTTTCTAGCCACATCAATAAACACACTCCTCCAAAGCTTTCAATTTACAAGTATAAGCATAAAGGGAAATGACTGCCAACCTTGTAAATATTGCAACATATATTTCTCTGACAGAACACCATTAGCCATATTACACAAGGGTAATTTTCAGTCTAGTAAGTCCATGAATAGTTGTGATGTAATGCATGCAATTTACACCACAGCTCTTTTCCAAACATGTGTATGAAAGAGAGAACAGGTATAGCACTACTTGCATTTACACTGCTCCCTTCTTCTCTGCCATACAAATGATCCAGGATATGTGCTCAAATAATTCAGCATTTCTACCCTCAACATAAAGGCCCTGAAATCTATAGCTTTCAATAGCTTGTGCACTACAGCTCCCATTGTCCCTCAACAGTCACTGTACGTGCTAATGCTGGTGGAAATTGTACAGCAAAACATATGACAGTAAAGGGCTTCAGATCCCATAAATCTTTATTTAATTGTTGTAATCCATTCCTATTGTATACCCTTAGAGTAACATGCACCTTAGATTATGGAAGTCTCAGGACCTATTAAGAGCACTTAGCCTTTTCATAACATCAAACGTACTAATTAGAGTAACCTGCCCTTGGTAGTGTGCAAAGATTACAAATACCACTAGTCTTGTCTTCTGTGTATACATGGGAAATGCATTTCTCAGGTAGTGTTCTAGTGGTGTTAGGTTTCCATTGATTGTAGCACCTGTACAATGGTGCAAGTACCTGACAATATAATAGCAGTGGCTGGCAAATGTCTAATATTTATAAATGTTCTAAAACTGTTGGCTTTGCCAATGTTTTTTTTTTTTAATGTATCCTGTACATACAAATGCAGGAAATCCCTATGGGTTTCACCTGGTTTATGCATAAGCATAAAGCAGGCAGGCCTTATGAATCGTATGTACATGCTCCATGCCATTCGAACTTGGTTGGCAATGTGTACAATTATAATTAAACCTTCCCCAACAGATTCCTATGTTGCACAAAGATTAATTAGATGTTTGAATATTGCTTTCCATGTGCACATACTAATAACCATTCACAATTACAATTAGATCTTTCCCAACATGCAAACATGTCTCAGAAGGGTGAATTTCAATTGTGAGTTATGTTTACCATCCAAGCATGCCAAATAGTGTTCACAATAAGAAATAAACCTGGCTGGCATGTCAACATGCCAACTACCATTTACTCACTTTGCACTATAGAATGCTAATGTGAAAACTAAAACATGATGCACATACATATATGACAACTTTTTCTCTGTAGATGTACCCCCACAGTGCAAATGCAAAAATGTGGCAGCGGACACCTTGCTAAACCTGTTACCATATCACTTCCTCACCATGAAATCTTATCTGAGAGCAAAATGGTGTCCAATCAATTGAAAAAAATACAAAAGTAGAAAACCTCAACTGTCTGAAAAAAAGTAGGTTACTAATTTGAAAAACAAATTTACAGCCACATGATTCCTCAACAACTCTTACTTATGTCCCGTGAATGGAAAAATGAAAGTACTTCACATGTGGGAACTACACTTTAAACACTACCTCTCACAGTACATTCCATTATGATAAACGCAAACACACTTTATAAATGCAGACATAAGCAATGATATGCCATATTTGTATCTTCAGAGACATTAAACTGTGAGAAGCGGGAACTTCTTTCTATCAAATCAATGAACACACTGCTCCAGTGCTTGCAATTATGACTGCACTTGACCCATCCATTATATCATTTTAATACATCGCCATCTAGTCCTTTGTTGTAACATCTATTGCAAACATAAGGTGTCCACCTCCCTCGCCCCGGAACAGACACAGCCCCTTAAAAACCAACAGCAACACCCATCATTGAATCTGATTAGAGGCAAATAGCACACTTCTTTTTATAAGAAAGTAATGTGCACCCTGCATGGGTTTTTAAACTATTAACTTGTGTAATATTCTGCATTGCCCATTTAATAGTAAAGTATGAGCACTGATAACTTAGACTGGTAGGATTATGGCTTTCATGCCCTACGAGGAGGGCGGTCCTGGCCTTTAATGCCGGAGTGAAACAAGGGCTTCAGCTCGGGCTGTGGGCTGTTAAAAGCCATGTCCGCCCAACTGGCAGGGCATGAAGGCCATTTGCACTTGGGGTTTCATATGGAAAAGGGCGGCGGCAAGATGCGAGGAGCTTCGGGACCGGAGCACAATGCTCCGGTCCCACAGGTAAGTGGAAGGGGTGGAGAGGCAACAGGGAGAGCCTCCCTCTTGCCTCCTCGCAATGAAAAGAAAGGAAAAAAACGAAGTGCCACCCGGGGAAGGGCCCTAGGTGGCTGGGACAGCGGGCAGGTATTTTGTATTCTCGACCGCTGTTCCAGCCACCTGATTGGCTGAGTGCCCTTCCCCGGGTGCGAATACCTCTTCTATGTCCTACTCTCGATAATTCAAATTAGTATTGCTTACTAAACATACTAGTAGTTTTCTCACAAATGTGCTCCACTTCTCTCTTTCTGAAATTAACCACCTTTTTTCACAGTGATCTCCCTACTAAACACTACATTCTCCTCTTTATATCTCTGTATACCAATAAACTACCAATGCATTTTATAGTGATAGACTGTAATTTCACATGATTACTGACTTTACACATTAAACCACAAACTTTTTTTGTAGAAGCACACATACATTAAAGTACACCCTTTCTCAGGTACCACATTTCTATCTTTAAATACAAAAAAAGTAAAAGAAGAAATAAGTTCCTTTTATCCAACTTAATTAATGTAGTCCCTCATATCTGTAACTGATCAAAAAACATTAGCTGTAACTCTCACTGTCAAGTTCTCCGGAAGATCCACAGATTTGCAAAAGAGCCGAGCAAAAACCATCAGCACAGCAGTCTTTCTTCAATCAGAATGACAGTTCAAATCAAAATGGTGCCCATGAAACCTTTAAAAAACTATGACAATGAAACAGGACTTAATATTCCAACTTAATAAAATGGCTGAAATATTAATAGTTCAACCGATCACATAAAAGAACACAATTAATTCAATCAAAACTACCAATTACAAACACAGAATACTCACAACATTCATGCACCACAACAACTAATACTTGAATTACAAATAAGCATGCATTTTCAAGAAAACATTGACAGAGTGCAGACATGATGGCTGGAGGTAAAGCTTTGTGGTTTTGAGGGATTCATAGGTGTTTTGGTTGATGATGTGTTATAGAAACCTGCATATTGACAATGGCCTGAATTTACAAGATTTTAGAATTAAATGGTTTGGAATGCGAGGAATGCATGGTGCCAATTTCTTACAAAATTATTTTCTATGAGAAGCAGAGAGCAGCCAGATGTCATACTCATTCATCGCGGAGGTAATGATTTGGGGGATGTACGAGGCATGTCTCTATCTTTGATTATGAAACAAGATGTGAAAACACCCATGCAACACTTCTCTCACACCACCTTCATTTTAGCCAGAATAACTCAGCATCAAGAGTGAAAGTTATCATAGTTAGGGGAACATTGCTGGATATTTTCATAGTCACGTCTCACTGAAGTTTAACAGAGTTGCAGATAATGCCTATGAGAAGAATGTAAAGGTCAGAGTAAATGGAAAGCTTTGATTGATCCTCATTCAACGATAAACAGAGGTGCCTTGTTGCATCCATCTAAAACAGTGGTGGACAACAGGCAGCATTGGGGCGGAATGCAGCCTTTCAGGACATTGTTTATGGCCCTCCAAGTCACATAATTGTAATGATCAAGTGTTGCCTGGCCTAAAGTTTGTCAGAACACAGGCTGTTACATAAGGTGTGTGAAGCCTCTGTGTTCCAGTTTTTGTTGTTACATCATGAAAAATGCGATTTTACTCCATTTGAAAGCATCATTTCTGTCCCATAATAAAAATAGCTCAAACTGGTGATGTCACTAAAAGGAAATGTATCAGGTGTTACAGTAAAACAGTAATAAAATGTACACCATGAAACCCATGTTTTTTTATTTTTTGAATCAAATGTGTGCACTGATGCCCACACTTCCCGCTCATGGATAATTGTGCTCACTGTTTGGGACTTGGGTGGCACATACGACCCACCAGCAAATCAAGTTATGCACCCCAGATCTAAGAGCTTGTAAAAAGTGTCCTTCTTTGTTTTTAAGAAGAATGCAGTGATGATTAGGTTTCTATTGTCAGATATCGTAAAGGGGAACATTTGCAATGTTAATGAGCCCAGCAGACATTGTCCTTTTACAGGGAATTGTTAGTAGTTGACTCGGTTTCAGTTATCACATAAAAAAGACTCAACATAGCTAGACCCTTCTTACAGCATTAGCTTTGCCTAGCTACCTTACTTTAGTAATGTTCAACCCTATGTCCAAGTGGTAGCAATATTAAAGAGGTTTTGTTTGTTTGGGATTTCTCTTTGCAGGTTCCTTTGAGGTCCTCAGGGACTTTCATAGCTCAGATGGAAATGGCTCTTCAACCACTTTTTTCCTTTGGGGACCACTCTAATATCCTTTATAATAGAGGTGCCCCTGTCCTTAAAGGTTTACTGAAGGAGGTATTATGTACCTCATCGGTTATGTGTCCGCAGGAACTTTTCAAGCTCTCAATTCAAGGTGTTGGGTGGGACTACCAGGTATGCCAGAGCGGGACTGGGGCTGTGTGGACTCGGAGGGGCCAACACCCTCCCCAGAATAAACAGAGGACTCAGTCAGAAGGCAAGTACAGACTGTGGTTTATTGCAAATAAAACCAACATGGATCAAAACAAGAACACTGGAAGATTCTGTTACATCTCGTCATTCCATGGTGTACAAGCCAGTTTTGCATGACTCTGGCAACATCATTTGGGCCCTTTTCCAAGAAACCTACCAGCATGAGGGATTGAGTATTGAGATTTCAATATCCCATATGGTCACCTATATTTGTTATTCTACTGGCGCTTGCATGTCAGGTTGATGCCTGTTTCATCCCCAAGAAACCTTCTATTACATTGTTGCAGAGTAGTGGGCTTACCATTGGTTTTTGCCATCCACCCCTGGGACTAAGCTGTGCATGGTTAGAGCTGATGCCCCAGGCCTCGGACTCGATCAAGTTCTCAGCTCGCTGTGCACCTCTTCAAGATTATGTGAACGATTATGTGTCTGTATTGTAACTTATGTGTACCACCGTTGCCTCTGAGAATATGCTCTTTTCATTGCAAGACTTGTTACGGTCTGCATCTGGTTTGCTGGGATTGGCTCTCCTTTCATAGTGCAGATGACTGTCCATTGTCTCGTCTTGTTGCCTCAGATGTTTAGAGACCACGAAAATGAGCTCTGCTGCTCTCAATTATGAGGATTTTTTCTGCTTTTCTGCAGCTCGTCCCCTTGTCGCCTGGAGATTGGACTGTCCTCTTATCTCTGACCTTGGCTGTGAGCCTGTCTTTGCAAATCGGGCTCCCTGTGGAGCCTGAATCAGCTTCTCCTCATCTCTTGCTCAGAGGCTTGAGGCCTGCTGTAATTTTCCTAAACCTTATAATAGGGTTTCTACATTGTTCTAGTTATGCTAAATTCACTATAGCTTAGTTGTACGTGGTTCGATCAGGTTCCATATATACTCCTGTGTATCCATGAGACTATTAGCCTTAAGCATCAGCAAGCTTGCTCAGGATCTCTTGTGCCTTGCGGTTCTGCGTTTGGCTAATGGCAAAAATAATAAAAGCATTGGCAATATGTATATGTATCTGTCCTCTGGCTATATAACTGTGAGCTCATGTTCTTCATGTACACAAGTGTGTGTTTATGTGGTGCAGTGCAGGACTGCAAATGTGCTTCATTTATAACGCTTCTACAGCATGGTATCACTAATAACCTCAGTACCATAGTTTCTTGATGCTTAGTCAAGGAGATCCATATAGGCTTCCCTGTCCACGATCGCGGGCTCTTCTCCCACACATGGAAAAATGTGCATTGTATTCAGTCTGTATAGCTGGCTGAGAGGATATCTGTCGGTGTACTTGTCAATCATTGGTGCACTCAGGATCTGTCCAAAATAAGATGGGTTGCTGTGAGTGTTTCTGGCCTTTCATCTCATCATGTACTTCAGGGGAAATAGGGGTGGTCTCAGGACCCCCGGGACTCCCTCTTCAAAGGGAGTATATATCATTCCTGGTTCGAGAGGGTCTCATAAGAGAATACAGCTCTCACTCTATCACCAAGAAGTATTAGCGTTCCCTAATAAAGGAGGGTTAGTAATTCTGCTGACTATCATTCTTTATAAAAAAAGACCCCTCAAGGTACATGGACGCCATCTAATAAAATCATGCTAGGGTACTTTTCCTTGCATTACACCAGAGTGGCGTAGTAAGTATTAGCAGTAGTTTGTCTTCATAGATCGTTCTGACACGTCTCTTTTCAATTAGTTGAGTACACTTGATTTTTTCTCCACAGGATGTTATAATGTTATTTTATTTAGTCGTGTACACCACAGCTGTTTAGCAATGCAGTTTAATGGTAGCAGGATAATGTTTCTCCAAGGAGTTATCATGTTTAAAACCGTCTGTAGTGGCTTCCCACTGACAGTTTTAGTAATTAATATTGTTGGATAACAATTCTTGCAAGGCTTTCCCGCTCCAATGAAGTGGCAATAATATTGCCTTTCAAGATTTCCCAAGTCGTACAACGATTAATATTTCCTTATTTTTACTGGTTAATATATTTTAAGGTCAACCTAACAGGAATTTTAGCACCAGTGGTACCTCCCACCAAGCCTGTTTTTCTCTCTTTGCTCAAAAATCTAAGAGCAGAAATGATGAAAAGTATTTCAAATGCTTCTCCTTGTACTACATTTTTTGTGTTGTCCGATGTGACATACTGAAATTGTTACAAGCTAAAGAAGAGGAAGAGGCACTAATTTCAAGGACTTCTATGTACTGGGACCTTTGGTGATTGGCTGTTCTGAGGGTCAAGACCCTGGTTTATTGGGAGCTCCGTGGCAAGTCCTTTCAAAAGCTGCTAATACTACATATAATGCATGGCAAACTGCAATATCTGAATAAAAGCTTGAAAATAATATTCTTATTACCTGCTAGTTATGACATAAAAACTGACCTGTCATAAGATAATGACATCACAACTGCTTTGTAATCAGTTATTACGCAGTTGGGACTTCACAATGCCTCCTGCTTTAGCCAGTAGAGCAAATTTTAGCTGTCGCTGAAAGTCATGAAAAGTTTTTTCAAATTCCTTGCTTGCAGAGTAGTTTTTTATGACATATTGCAGCCGGTAATTGACAAGGAACTGGTTATGATAGAATGTTTAATGTGTGCACTGCTGTGGTTTAACTCAGGAGAACAAGAATCTGCATGTCATTACTTATTTTAAAGCACAAAATGAAAGTTGTTTTCAATATATTTTATTAAACAGCTTGAACTATTTTTCTGCAACCGATTAGGAGCTGCATTTTCGCTTTTTTGAAATCCAAACAGATTCTATATTGATTGCATGGATCCGCAAATGGAATTTCTTATATAATATTAAGCAATGCACAAGGTATTAAAGGTAATGACAGTATGTGAGGAATTAAAACACCCCATTAAATGGATATTGCAAGTCACCTTGGCGTTCCGTGATCTTAGAACTGGATGAGCAGACAAAGAGACAAATGCATAGTACTCGCCTTTGTGTCATTAATATAATTAACACCCCAACACTCACAATAGTGAGGCAATGAGTCAATATTCATTTTTCTAGTTCAGCCCTGCCCATGCAAAAAATGTAAAACAGAAATAAACTTCAGTTTGTAGAATCTTCCCCAGCTGCTCCTAAACAGATACAAAGGCATCCATATCTTTAGGAAGCACTCACAGTAAATAACCCAGTACCATCTCCTTGTCTCTCTTTTCTGACTAATGTATGTCTATTTGACGGAGATGTTACCTTGCTGACTGCCTTTTACTCTTGAGTTCCGTGTGCCCTCTTGTCCTTGTCACCCTCTGTCACCATCTCTGGAGTAGCCACCCACCTTCACACCCAAAGCAAACCTCTTACTCAAGTCTTGCCAGGCGAGCTGTTGGTACACCCACCCCTCCTCTTGCTGGTTTGCATGTGCTTTCCCTTTATTTCTTTTCAGCGAGTTCCAGATAATCAGAAGTGAAAGATGCCCCTTGGTATTAGACATCTGCCTTTTCCTTCTAAAAGAACAAACCCGTGACAACCTTTAAACTGTACATGCTGAAATGTTTCAACAGATTAACTCCCCAAGTCTCCGCAGCAAATTGTCAGTTTTAATTATTTGTAATTCCTTAAAAAATACGGCTGCAAAACTATTAACAAGATGCACATCATGTGAGAGTGGCTCCGAAGCAAAACAGAGTTTAAGTTATGAAGCTTTACTAATTGAGAAAGATGAACAATCAGCAAGAAATGGCGTCTGCACTATCAGGCAAATGTGGGTAAACCCTGGGGCCTTTTCTCTGCTGATCAAATATAATTTATATCACAAAACGATCCCAAAATCATTTCAGGCCATGCCTTAAATTGCATATTAAATGCATGCCCTACAGAGAAGGAAATTAATGTGGGAGCCTACCGGAGACGTGTGCTTAAAAAAGGTTTCTGCCATCATGCAGCACCTTAAATGGTTATTATTGGGGGAAATGGGGTTTGTGTATAAAACGATCCTTCTGGAATCTGTCAAATTATTATTGAGCCCAAACCCCTGCGAAGACATGTTTTTCTCCACATTATTATTATAAGTCGTTCTACTTTCTATGTTAGAAGTAAGCCTTATCGTTATTCTTTACAGCTTTTCTTTGTGGTATCTCCCACTGAGGACCACCATGGACTGATTCGACTAGGGCTCAAATGATATGCCACATAAAAACAGACTATAAGGGCATCTAGGAGAGGGAGATTTCAGTTTACCCCTGTAAGAGAGATTTCACTTTCTGACAGTGGAGAATCTCAGGAAGCAGCGCAGCTGGCACACATGATCCATGATCAAGAATAAAAGAGAACACAGACATTTTCTGCACCCCGTTTACTGCGACCTCCGAAAACAACGTCTTTTTGTTTGTATTTTGACCCCTTTTTCACCCCATATATGTGTGGGTGGGTGGGTACAGTATATAATGGATGAAAGGGGGCTTGCGGGGTATCCCACTGCATATATATGGGGTGAAAAGAGGATCCAAATAAAAAAATAAGTCAGCATTTCCAGGGTTTGCAGTGAATGGAGCGCAGTAATCACATTTTCCACTGGCCATGGCAGCAGCAAACGGCCGCAATCACCGGACCTTGCAAGGAGACTTGAGCTATTAACCTAATCTGAATGCAGATTTAGATGTTCCAAAGAAGCGAAGGACCACAAAATCCTGCCCGTAGGTCAAAGTTAGAAACATTACTGAAAGGAGGGAAACAGACCTGCATCATATCAGACCTTAACCTGTATAACACTATGGACACACGGAAACTTGCTAGGTACGTGGATGCTCTAGAAATAGGAAGCTTCCGACAAAGGCCACATCTACCTACCTGGATAACCCACAGCTGGGGCCATGCTACAACATTACTATTACTTTACAGGAGTATAGGGATGAGTAGTGGTTGAAGCACCTACTTGGCCTTACACTTCTATATCAGGAGGGGCCCCAATTATAAAGGTGAAATAGGCATAGCCCGACAAGTATACCTCCTTCGCTGTCTAGGTTAATGCAGGCTGAGGACATGATATACCAATCAGGTGGGGTAGGAGCTGGTAATACAAACAACAAAAGTATTTTGGTACCAAAATACAAGAATGGCCAACCAAGATTCCATAAAAATAGGATCTTTAATTAAGCTAACAAAAGTGCATTCAACTAAATAAACACTCCTGGGTCAACCTATAAAACACAGAGAATGCAGACTTTAAAGTAAATGGGCGCACTGGTTTTGTAGACAGGGGTGCCCAAGCAAATATTTCAGGAGTAAAATGCCAACATTATTAGATATATCTTTCAAAAAGTTGGAGAAGGGGGCTTGACATGCTCTAGGGGCTTTTAAGGTGGACCAGGAGGGCCGGGCTGCTTCAAACAACGTTAGTTCTTGTCTTTCAGGGCTAACCAACATCAAGCCATGTTTGTTGGCATCAAACCAGGAGTCTGGGCCCGGTATGCACTGAACCTGGGTTGAATAGGGGAGCACCGTCGACAGGATACAACAACACAGTTCTGCAGTGGTGACAACTTGTGGGAGGAAGATGCATGGAATGGCAGGAGTAGTTGGGTTGGCAGTGTGTCGAAATGACTTTTGTTCTGCAGGAGGTACAAGGAACCTCAAAACATCTACAAACTAACAGTAATCCCAATCATACGGGTAACACAGGCATAGCTAAGAGATATACTTCCTTTGCCTTCTGTGGCAACGTGGGCCGAGGCAAGGTTATACTCTCCGAAGGGGTCTGAATGTGAGCCAGTAACAACACAAACCGAAAAGTACAACAGGTCCAAAATAAAAGAATGTCAAATCAAGGTTCTATAAACATATACTTTTGTTACAGAAATCAATCATATTATAAAAACCCACCTCTTTAAAAGAAAAACAGATATGCAGGATGCAAAGATGCAGAGCTCTGGGGACTTAGCAGGGAGGAAAACCAGGCAAGAGATAAAGCAAGGAAATAAAAAAGATCTGATCCTAGTTTAAAAAGGGGCAAAAGAGACTTAACCAGTCTCTGGGCTGTAAAAGGTGGACCAGGAACAGAGTCAGTTCAGAGTACCTGATTCCATTCTTTGTTGGTCTGACGACATCAAGCCGGGCTTCGAGTGGTTGTGCGCGAGGGACACATTGGATTCAAATGAATTGAGTCATGATGAACCAGGCAGCCTGGCTGTGTCGAGTTGGGTTTGAGCAAGTGTTTCATTTGGGTTTGAAGCAGCATCAAACAGTGCAGGTCGAATGGATCACCAGGAGCGGTTCAATGATCGAGCGTGTTTTGAGATGATGAGTATCTCTAGTTTGGGGCAATGAGTGATGCAGTGAGCTAGTGGTTTGTGTCAAGCTGCAAGGCAAAGTCCTGGAACTTTGATGCTTGGTTCGATGCAGAGTTTTAGTGCTTGGTGGACTGGACCATGAGGTGGATTGGTAATAATGCTCTACTGGAGTGGTATGGCGCTGAGCCCGTTTGATGATGGGAGCATGGTGGTTCGAAGTTGAGCGAGTGCCAAAGATAGTACTGGCATTTCCTGTTAGTTCGCTGGCTTTGAACATGGTTCCAATGACCCACAAAGAGGTTTGATGGCAAAAACAGGGGCTAGCTGTTCTGACTCTCAGGATGCTGTGCAGGTTTGCAGGGCAGATATGTTCTCTCTTCTGCCCTTCTTAACCAGGAAGTTTTGTAGATATAACTTGCAGTGTTCTTACACCTACAGTGATCCAGTTCTCAGTTGCAGTAGGCCCTGGCCAGCCATCTGACCATTGCAAATAATACCTTGTAATGGTTAGGCAGAAACACATTACTCTTCTTGGAGCCCATTATATTAACCTCTTCTGCACATGGAGTTGTATTAGACTGTACTCCCAATCAACTAGGAGAACCATCCCCTCTTATGTAGGTGAAATGCTGCAGTGGATGGGTCCTGAATCCTGTAACAAATGTCCTTTGACCTCTAATGTTGCACCCAAAGTGACTTGTTTGCAGGAATTGTTGAGGGGGACAGGACGTTTGGGAGCCCTAGCAGCATCCATGACAACACATTCCTCCATGGACTGAAGCACTCTCCTGGGCTATTTTAACCCAGCCCCTTCCTCTGTCTGCCTACATCAAAATGACTCCAGTAATCAGTACCCTTTGGGAGGTGGCCATTTTAAAGATAGGAATTACTTTGAAGAATGAGTTCTGTAGGATTTTATACCTCTGATTACCTTCAACCCCTGCAACAGCATGCAGCAATGTGCCTATCCTTTGTTTGCTAAAGCATGCGTCTAAAACATGGGAAATTAGCTTGCTGTAATACTCATTTTATTCGGGTCCTCTATAGATGCAATTACCAGACTTAGTGCATAGGGGTGCACACTAATTTTACCACAGAAAGTAGATTGGGTTGCCTAATAAACAAACAGAGTAAAACTACTAGTCCACACAAACAATGGACCAAGTGTTATCATGTATTTTTATATGAAGTTTGAAAATCTCAGCTTAGTACTCAATGTATCAAGATGGATGTGACATTTGCAATCATAGGAGAAAGAAACAGGCCAAGACAGTGCTGCAAACACACTTCAAAGCCCCATCCTACAACATTAGTTTCTTCCACATCAGAAACTTAGCAGGAGAATATTTATAACCTTGGCAGATGGCTTAGCAAACCTTAGCTTTTCTGTGATATCTGCCCCTCAGCATTAAAGAGAAAACACATTGAAAATGAATATGTTTGTGTCCCCTGTTTTTTTTATTCCAATCTCACACCACCCAGGCCAGGCAACACCCTAGGTAACTGCTTTGTTCAGTCTAATTACTTTGAAACACATGCTGAACTAATTCAGCAAGGAAATTCAGCGTGCATGGGAAGTGCCTTTGATGACACTGTCTGTCTGTCTCTCTCTCTCTCTCTCTCTCTCTCTCTCACTCTTGCCTGCGGCTGTCTTCCCAACTCTACCAGAACCCTTCCTTCCTGCACTGAAATTGGCTGCAGTCCCCAAGCAGCTCAGCTTGGCTCACAGGCAGCCAGCATACAGCACCCCTTCAATTTTCTCCTTCTCAGCTCTTCTTCGTATCTCGCTTTGCCAGCCTCTGACACTGCCCCTTCTCAGCCTTTTGAACCCGCATTTGCTTCCCTCCCCTTTACTTATATCTGAATAAAGAAAACAAATGTTTTCACCAGAAATTTCACACCTCCTTTCATGATGTAATGCATCAATCAAATATCCCCTCGTAAGCCATCCCATTAATGATCCAGAAAATCCCACTGCTTCTTCACAGTGAACTTTAAATTTCGTTGAGCTTGGTAGTCCTGCAAAGATATTTGAAACACTTCCAATCTCATTTCCTGCACTGCAAGCTCTAAATAATGGCTGCTTAAGGCAGAATGATTCTGCAAATTCATAGTGTTCAGAGCTCTAGGTCCACACCTGGGTCAGTCGGGATTTTGTGCATTTTATTTTCTTAGCTATCATCCAGAGTCTGAATCTACAGTTTGCACCATGGGCCAAGTTATTCCACTCTAATCACTAATTATGTTAGATACGTTAGATACTTTAAAAGCATTAATGGATAGTCTGGGTCATGCAACACTACACTGTCCTTCTATTCAATCAATTAAAGCTATACTATGCTCGTACCTTTCTTTAGTTTGTATGAATTCTCATCAGTGTCTCATATCAGAGCTAAGACACACTCCGGCTGCAATACTATCATTATTTGTACACTGCCACACATTTTCTATAGCAGTGTGAGGTGCCAATAATATTCTTGCATGGTTGAAATTCTCACCACCTGTTCCTTTATGTGTCCCCCCCTTGTTTCTGTAGAGACTTGAATAAACATAGGCTCCTACAGAAACACTGATCCTGGCTAAACAACACCACTCGTGATTGTTGGGGGATTTGTGAGAACACAGCATTTCTACTCACTAGCTTAATAATCATCAGTTATGGTTTGCAACGTCAATTATTCACAAATGTTCATGTCATTAAACAGGTAATAATGTGTTTTGCATATGAGTTTTGCATATGATTTGCACTGTTTTTGCAATAATTTTGCTATATATATATATATATATATATATATATATTTACTGATAAATAGCCAATACACCAGTAACACTGAGTCCTTCTTTGAATCATTTTGCTAATATTTGTCCATGTAGTTCATACATGTGCATAGGAATAATTGGCTTTACAAGTCCATACCTACAAATAAATTGAAACCCATGTCTCTAGAATGAAAGAAGTGGCTCACACCTCGAAATAAATTCAGTTCAATTGTTCAAAAGTCACGAATGGATAATAATTGGGAGAATGGTTCATCGTGGAATGATTATATCGTATTTATGGAAAATTAGGGTTCCTTTAAACCGGCATTGGCAAATCCAATAGAAGGCCTAGATGTGGCCCAGTAAGTCGTGCACAATGCATCTGTTTATTTATTAGTGAGGCCCGTGTCCTTGTTCATGCTCGAGAGTTGCTCATTTTTGCCCCTTTTTAGGTCCAAAGGGTTTTGGTCCCGGGGGCTCCAATCTGGCAGACTCCTCCAAGTATCCCCTTCAACGACACCCCGCTGTAGGGGCACTGGTGAAGGAAGACAGTTAACAATCTAAATCAGAAGAGAAATAGACGGATTAAGTACCAAGACAGATTCCTTCTTCACATACATTATCAGTATCGTACTTTCTTCCTACATCTAAAATAAAGTATGCATTATACAACCTACTGGAAAAAACTATGAATTATGTTATACAATATAGAAGCGCTTACTAAAACATTTCAACACTGCATCGCCTGGAAACAAAAGTACGAGTTAAAAGCATATAAATATGTAACAGTGCTAACCACATCTCGCTTCACAACCTCTGAAAAAGAAATGTATGTATTAAACATAATACAAATATACAATACAATCACCTCCCCCTTTTGTTTACCTATTTGGAAGTCAACACATATTTTTATTTTATTTTATTTGTTTTGGTTTATAACAAACCTTTACAAAAAGGTACAAGAAAAAAAAATCAACAGCAAATATACATGAATAAACGAAATGAAAAGCACAAAACAATATGATAGCGGAAAAAAAAACATAATCTCAAGTGAATTTAAAACACAATTGAATCAGTTTCAGAATAAGATAAGTTTACAAAATAAATATCAGATAGTCAAACGGATTCATTGTTTTGCATAAAATACATATTAATAGTGGGCATAATAGGTAAAGAATCAATAAGATAGCTGAATAGACAAAAGTGTAACAACAAAGATCTTGGTACAGGTAAACAAATTTAGAACCTAACATAAAACCTCTTTAATTTATTTAGAAACAGCCCTAGAACAATTTCAAACCAATTTCGAAATAGAGGAGCGCTCTTTCGCCACACTAACATAAGTCGCAAACATTTCTTAGAAATGAAGTGACACGAATGTTAATTATTGTTGAATTCTCGTGTAACATTCTGTGCCATATAAATTCTCTATTTACCTCATAGGTGGAAGGAACAAATTGGGCAAAAGAACTTATCCTATAAGGTAAAAGCCCAGGACACACCAACAGAATATGTTGTAGAGTTTCTACGACTCCTTCCTTTTTACAGAAACAACACCATTTCCAATCACCTGTAGTGCAGTTTCTGATGCATTTAATTTGATTGGTTTACATTAAAACGAAAACGCATGTAATCGTTCCGCATTTGTTTGCTAGGGTATTTCTTAAGGTAGCTTTCCATAGCCGGAAGCCATTTCCAAACGGAGCTTGCGTGTTTGTATAATTTTGTTTCAGAAATTTTTCTTTTGGTTTCTTGCCAGTCAAAGCCAAGGAGACTGGTTTTGACTTTCTTGGGTTTATTGCAAAGTGAAACTACAGACATACCAATCCTAACTAGACTTTGCAATGTCTCTTCATGTAGCAAGTTGAAAAAAGGGTTGACAAGGTCCCTAGCCGCACTTACATACAAAGAGTCCTCTGCCGCCTTGTTGCATTTACGCCACAGGTACATACGTTTCCATGCAACAATAGTGGCAAGGAAAGTAAGTCCAAATTCATATTTAATTAGTTCAAATGGCAAACATTTAGGCAGAAAAACGAGTACGGACCTCCAAATATTACCTTCTATATAAGTCAAGTATGTGTGTAGATCGTCAGAAAACAGTTCCAGGCCATAGGTAAAACGGGCTTTACTGATATAGAACTCCCTCATTGGAGTCGGTGAAAACTTCCCAAATTTTGTATCAATCGCACGCATTTGTCTAATCACAATCTCAGCTTTTAGTTTCAGTTGATTTTTAATTAGAGTATTAGACCCTGTCCCAGAGAAGTTTAAGCCCAAATACTTGAAAGCAGATTGGGCCTTGATGGTTGTATTGCCACAAAGCCAGGAGAAAGCGTGTTCCTTCTTATTAGGTCTACCAAAGCGTACAATGACCGTCTTGGAAGGATTGATTTTTAATTGTCGGTCACAAATGAACTTCTCAAAGGCCTTGAGCAATCGCTGAAGGCCGACCTTAGTGTTGTCCATAAGGATGAAGTCATCTGCATACGCCATCCAAGATAAACAGATGCCTTTCAGTTTGGGACTGATCAAACCCTTATTATTCAAAGCCTTATTGGCACCACTCACATAAAGATTAATAATCGTAGGGGCTAACATGCAACCTTGTCTAAGGCCATTGGGAATGACAAGTTCTTTGGAGAGAAGACCTTCTGAATTTAGTCGCACTGTTATCCTAGTATCTGAATAAAGAGCCATGATAATTTGAAGCAAATGAATAGGGATATCAAGTTCTTTAAGTAATAGCCATAGTATTTTTCTGTCAACAAGATCAAAGGCAGAGCTAAAATCCATTGATGCCACAAAAGTGGATGGGTTGCCCCCCTTTATAGATCTGGAAGTTAGAGATTTTAGTATTAGGCCTCCACAGTCGGTACCAACAGTTTTTTTTAAGCCTATCTGTTTTACGTCAAGAATGTGCTTGTCAGTAATCCATTTTTCCAAATCACGTAAGACCAGAGAGGCAAAGATTTTGGATTCTGGATCCGCAATTGCAATAGGTCTATAACTTGACGGATCTAACCGAGAGCCCTTTTTAAATACAGGAATTACAATAGACACCCTCCAAGATAAAGGAATGTATTTACATAAAAGAACATTTTCAAACAGCAAGAACAAAATGTGGGCCCAATTGGATGGATCAAGCTTAAGCAATTTGTTAGAAAGGTTGTTGGGACCAGGTGCACCCGAATTCTTGGATTTAACAATAAGGTTCACAATGTCCTCTTTAGAGTATTCTAGATCCCAATTCAAACTCCATTCTATCTCCAAAGGAGCAGCACTCGTGTTAAGAGTGAACAGATTAGCAAAATGACCTAGCCATATATCTTCATCAATGGTATTCATATTGGACAGCTTTTGAGGTCTCTCCACTTCATTGATTAAAGACCAAAAGTTGGAGCAGTTGGAACCTTTCAAAGCACGTAGCATAGCTTCACCATCCATTTGTGAGCGTTGACCTTTGTGGTGGATCAGCCAGTTTTTGTAGGTTTGTTTGATTTTCTTTTTTTTTAACGTGATATCTATTTGGGAAAGACTTGATTTATAAATATGTCTTAATTCTTTCCTATAGGCACATCTACGTTCATGGACAGTGCTATCAGTACTATGATTATAACGTTGTTTTAATTCCAGTTTTTTGCCTATTTGTTTTTCTATTTTGTTAGTAGTGGAATGGATGTATGCAGTAAATTTCATAGCAGAATAACAGTCTGCCCGTTGACAAGGAGTCATGATATCATAGTCTGTCACCATAGTAGAGGTGAACTTGACATTCTTACCATGTGTCCATTTTATTCTGTTTCCTTGTACACTGGAGGTCAGATCATATTTGTACATATAAACCTGTGTACTTTGTACATTGACATTTGTTTCGAACATCCAGAAGCAATGGTCGCTACAGCTAGTTTCTTTGATCTCAAATTTGCGCATACAAATAGATAAATCGGTAGACAGAAAAATATAATCAATGATCGAGGTGAGACCTCGGGCTTTCCATGTAAAATGGTCATTGTGCAATAGATCAAGAGCCCATAGTTCCGCAAAATGAGTCCACATTCTACCCCTCGTCTTGGGGTTACCCCCTGTTTTACCCAAATCACTATCATTGGCTAAGGTGATGTCACCCATCAGACGTTCAGTATAGCAATCGGCATTGAGGTCTCCTGCAATCACAATCTGGCCACCTTTGTTATTATCCAACCACAGTTTATTGATCGATCCCAATTTAGTTACTCATTGACCAGTTCCTGATCCGAGAGTTCATTTGGGTTCCAATACACATTGACAATAAGAAGGGCTATACAATCTTGATGAGCCCCAAGCTGGAAGGAAACCACGAGAAAGTGATGAAGACATCGCCATCCCCCCGTTTTTACCAGATCATTTGTTATTTTGGTGGCTATAGTAAGGCCCCCTTTGGGGCGACCCTTATTGCCACCATATGCACAGTTAGAAATCATCAAATAGCCATCTCAACACAATTCTGTTCTAGACCATGTTTCTTGTAATAAAATAAAATCAAACTGTACCAAAAAACACATAAGATCCTCATTATGTAGGAGGTTAAAACTATCCCTCGAGTTCCAACTTACAAAATTTAGAGCACGCTCAGAGCTAGAGTGGTTTGCCTAGGTGTTTGAGCGAGTCAATCGACTCGCGCAAAGACAGGGCTAGCCACCTCCACACTTGCTTATCAAGTTCAGAGTTGGCGTTAGAATTGACCCTTTCTACATTGTCCATTGGGTGGCCTCTTTCAAGATTAGCGCTCTCACCATGGAGATGGAATGATCAATCTAACATAGTCATACCTGAATTTATTAAGGAAATCAACCATAAAGATATCAGTGGATGAAATGAGATTAAGTTCAGGGATAGCCACAAACAGAGATAAGATGTATGGTCGGTTTAAAACGGCATTGCTGTTGTCATCAAATAGCGTTGTAAGGATTAATCCAGGTAGATCTGGCCTTGCTGGAGGTCTAAGATCAAAGTCAGGCTGAACAATAGTTGACATTCTCTGTTCGTAGCATTCTTTAGATTCATTAGGGTATAGTTGCTCACCAGAACCCTTAGTCACTCGGGGGTCAATTCCACTCTCACTATCACATTCAATTGTATTGTTTTTGGATGGTGAAGCGGGTAGGTTACTCTCAGGTTGTAGTAGCATATTGTCTTTAAGCACTTTCCGAATAAGTTGGTACATTTCTTCCTCCCTATTATCACAGACAAGCCCCTCCGGCCCTTTACCCACAGTACTAGGTAACTTAGGGAACTCATGGATGTTATTTGCCACATTGACAGGTTGGCCTTGACTGTTTGCTGTTATCTGAGTGTGGGTTTTAGGTACTTTTGGACCGATGGTAATCAAGCCAGTACTAACAGTAGTGCCACAGTTCTTTCCAAAGTTGACCATGGGTCCGGTTTTAGGGACCTGTTGGTCAGGTTTCTTCTCAGTCATACAATTATTTACACTCATGTAAGCTTGATCCTATTTTCCCCAGACCTGATTAGTAAAGGGCGGCCCTATATAATTTTCTAGTGAGGGGGATGCTTTAAAAATCTCATACATGGCTTCCCTTTTTTTTTTCAAAACATCACACAAAGCCTGTTCCGCCTCAGAGAAAAAGCCTTGTGTATCTGGGACATTCACTACATCTAAGTCTGCAGGGTTACATTGTATGTTCATGTTTCTTTTGTGATTTACATCCGGTACAAAAATTACATCCACATCTTCCAACATTGCCTGTTTGATTTCAGGTGCCCTCATGAATTTACGAGATGATTTTTTAAAAGCTTCATTACTATTTGTTTTCCTAATTTTGGCCAGTTTTTTGCCCTGTCTTTTTGATATTTTCACTTCAAAGTCATCATTGTTATTGGAGATCTCTTTTTCAACTGTGGACAATTTAGCTTTCTCCCCTTCACCATGGGTCTGAGCACCACAGACCTCCTCCTGAGTCGGAGGTAAAATTATTATTTCATTGTTTGTTGGGGGGTTAGTTGTCACATTCAGATCGTTAGCACCTTTTTTATCCCTCAGTTCGTTCACCAGAATAGGGGGGAGTACTAGGGTGATTGACTCACACATCTTCTCAGGTAGGTTCCCTATTACAGAAGCCAGATTAGTTAGTGCATCTGTCTGTTTTCTTAATTCTGATAGAATTGACCGATTGAAAATCCCCATCATTGCCATCAGGTCAGTGTTGGCAGAAGGAAGTCTGTGGTCGGCCAGCTTCCCTATACCAAAAGCAGCTGATTGACCCGATCCCTGGGCGGCCAAATTAACTTCATCTAATGGAAAGGAAGATGGAAGATCAAAGTTTTCATAGTCAAAACCACTAGATGTACATGGTTCTAGGGTATTGGTATCGCTATCTTTAGATACAGATGCTTTGGATTTGGGTTGGCTTTCCTCAGGGAACTCAAGGGGCCTCATTAGGACCCAGGCGGATTTCGCGGTGCTAAATGCACCGCGAAGCATGGCGGAAAGCCGCCGATAGCGCCATGGGGGTTGGCGGATTTACCGCCCCATTCCGACCTCGGCGGAGCGGTAAATCCCCAATCCCCATTCTGCCCTTCCCCATTCCCATTTTTGCCCCATAGGGTATAATGGGAGTGGGGAAGGAGTTAATTACGCCACCGTAAAATACGGTGGCGTAATTAACAACGAGGTCCCGTAGCGCCATGGTTTTCTCCGCCTGGTAAAACCAGGCGGAAAAGGCCGCCATGGCGCTACGGGAACTCGTAGTATGGCGGAGAGGTACGCCATGCACTATGCTGGCGTAATACCCTCTCCGCCAGGGTCCTAATGAGGCCCAAGGTCTAAAAAGAGTGGTTGTGAAGGGTCAATTTGGTCATCAATGATTTTACCAGCAGTAGAGCAATCTTGTGCACATTGCAATAGTGCTTCTTTATCGTCATTGATGTCAGGTAAAGGGAGGGCAGCAGCACGGGCCTGGATAGCACGTCTAGTGCTAACGGCTGTAAAAAAAATCAGCTCTGACATCATTTTCCATACCTAGCATTTTGTTTTTCCTCATGTTTGGATTACAAACAGAGTGGGGTTGCAAAAAAAAAGAAGAGAAAAAAATAAAATAAAGAAGAACAACTGAATGCAAATATAACCACAGATAGTAATAGCAATTTCAACAAGCAGAAATTTGCCCAAAACCTCAACCCCCAACCGTCACCAGCGGCAGTAGGCGGGCAACAAAGCAAGAAGAAAATTAAGTGTGCCCCAATAAGCACACAAAATAACACTGAGCACTCCCCAGTTGGGGCAGGAGCAGAAGCAAAGCTACCCACAGAGCCTTTCAGTAAGGGGTTGCCCTATACAAATATTCCCCTGGAGATTACCCAAAAAAAAAAATGAAGCCCCAACGCCCCACGCCGCGCACCGTGAACAGTACTTAAATGTACTTCTGGGTGAGCGCGCAGGTGCGCTGGGAAATGGGCTTTTATCCTTGTTGGAAAAAGCGCCATGGACGTCCGGAGGGGCGGAGCCAGAGTCACAAGGCAAGACCTAAAAAAAAAAAGGCAGTCCCAAGGCAGTCCCAAACGTGCACAGAAACAGCCAGTTCCAAACGTGCAAAAAAACTAGTTCAAACGTGCACAAACGTGCATACGAGCATTAGCAGTCACCTTTGTCTATGTTGATGGAGCCAGGCAGAAAGTGCAACTCAAAAGGACGTCCTCCAGACGAAATTCACTTGTGCCTCCCTGCTGGAGATGCAAGGTAGCAAATCTTCACGAAGTTTAACTAGCACTCACAGATGACAGCCTGCCGCCCCAGTAAACTGTACTTAAATGTACTTCTGGGTGTGCACGCAGGTGCGCTGGGAAATGGGCTTTTATCCTCGTTGGAAAAAGCGGCGTGGACGACCCGGGGGGCGGAGCCAGAGCCACAAGGCAAGACCTTTGTCTATGTTGATGGAGGCAGGCAGAAAGTGCAACTCAAAAGGACGTCCCCCAGACGAAATTCACTCGTGCCTCCCTGCTGGAGATGCAAGGTAGCAAATCTTCACAAAGTTTAACCAGCACTCGCAGATGACAGCCTGCCGCCCCAGTAAACTGTACTTAAATGTACTTCTGGGTGCGCGCCACACATATACTACATATCATTAACCGTAAATACAATATTACAAGCGTAAAACATATTTATTTTCCTTATTTATTTTTAACACCTCACATCTATACTCTCACACAAATCTACTCCCCTGTTTTACCCCCCTCTTTACAGCTTATATTAATTCCATTTACACCTAATTACCTGCAATTTTGTATGGGCTGTGACAGGATGCTAGACATTTGGCATTCTTGTACTTGACTTTTTGTGGGAAATTGAATCTAAAATCTTGGACGCCTATTTCATATTCTCTCACAGATGTCTTCTTATCATAGTATGATTTGGCACTGTCAGTGGCTCTACCTAAATCCCACTGCGCAAATGCAAATACATGCTGCAAATGCTTTCTCAAATTGTCCACATATTCATGAATTGTAGATTAATTTACTAGGATGTGTTCATTAGTTCTGTATAGTAAATGTGGCAATACCATTTTCCTGCCTTTCATAACTTCATGTGGCCTGAGACCTGTGGATTTTGATGATGTTGACCTAATTGCCATCAGCACCAAGCTGGATCCTGCTTCACCTACACACTTTTTAAAAATGTCAATAATTGATCTATTCACTCCCAAAATGTGACGCATCTTAGTCATCATTGCATTAGTAAAATGACTCCCATGGTCTGGTTCTAGTCTTTGAGGCAAACCAAAACTCAAGAATATATGATTTACCAGCAAAGTGCCTGCTGTTTGCGTACTGCAGTCAGGTGCTGGAATGCACTCCAACCATTTTGACATTAAACATGTGACAGTCAGCATATTTCTGTGTACCTGTGCTGATCTTTGGATTGGGCCAGTAAAATCTATTTGTAAATCTGACTAGGGAAGTGTCAGACTTCTTTTCATTAATGGTGCCCTATGTGTTTGAGAGGTAGGTTGAAACTGTGCACACACCAAACATCCCCTAGTATAAAAGTGTACATCTTGAGACATGTGTGGCCAATAAGCATATTTTAAAATGTCCAATGTTTTCTGGACCCTCTGTGATCCACAGTTATGGCATCATGGGCATGATGTAGCATCAATCCCCAAAATGACAAAGGTACCACCCAGTGTATTTGGACTGACACAGATTCCCGAACCATCAGCCCACCTTGTGATCAAATTCTCTTTCTGTTCTTTAACAACACTCTCCGTTCTTCTCTCCCTTTAAAGTCCTCCTCTTTCAGAGGATTTTGCTCTGCACCTAGTAGATGGTTATAGAGTAGATCTAAAATGGGATCTTCCTGTTCTGCCTTTACCAAGTCCTGACCAGGGCTATCAAATCTCCACTGTTCCACAGGCTTATCAGCAGTTCCCTGGGATTGGAGCATGTTATTGCATGGACCTGGATTTCACCAAGTAGATATTCAATAGGAAATAATTCCCCCAACACTGCCCCAATCAAAGCTAACTGGTCTGCCTGGTCATTCCCCTCTTTATCTTCCCCTGGTGTTTTCAAATGGCCTCGTATTTTTCTTCAGTGAAGGACCATGTTATTCTCTGACACCAGCTCATCTATGGCTTGAATTTTTTTACCATGTTTGAGTGGCTTCTTCTTATAGTTGACCATTCCTCTCAATTTCCTCCCAGGTCAATATTGTACAAAACTAGTTTGGGCATAGTCGGAATCAGTAAATAAAACTATTTCTTTGAGTTTATTTTCTACTGCTGCGGAAATTGCCATGGAACCTAACCTCATCCTCACTCTTGGTATACCGTTACTTCAAACCCACACATTCCCTATTCCTGTCACCAATTACTTTTCAGAATCATCCCCCATGTAGTATGCACATCCATCTGCATACATGGTTGGGAGATACCTACATATCTCTTGATTGAATGCCTAGTGTGGGGATTGTTCAAATTCAATCAAATTAATTTCTAACGCTTTGTCATCAGAGACACAGAAAGCTGCACAATCATGTAGGCCTGCCAGACGTTGAGCAACTGGGCTATTTTTGTACTGTCCATATCTAACTTCAACTGGGAACCCCTGCATTGCCAATGTCCATGATGTGATTCTTGATTAAGGTAAATTCCCTGATCTGATTCTTTTACTCTGAGAAAATTGGGTGGAAATGTTGTAGTGCCCACACAGTGGTCAATAGTGCCTTTTCACATTCACTAAATTTTCTTTCTTCCTGTGACAATGCGTTGCTGGCATATGCAATGGTTCTCTTAGTTGAATCATATTTTTGAAATAAGACTGCTTACATACACTGATCTGTGAACACTATCTCTATAAAAAAATTGTGGTTCTTTATTCGATAACCTAAACGTGGGGCTTTTATCAAACGTTTTTTTTACTTGTCTACTGCCTCACTTTGCACCTTTTCCCACTTCCAGGGTACACCCTGCTGCAGTAATTTAGCCAATGGTTGTGTAATGTCTGCATAATATTCAATACATTTGCATGGACCTGGATTTCACCAAGTAGATATTCAATAGGAAATAATTCCCCCAACACTGCCCCAATCAAAGCTAACTGGTCTGCCTGGTCATTCCCCTCTTTATCTTCCCCTGGTGTTTTCAAATGGCCTCGTATTTTTCTTCAGTGAAGGACCATGTTATTCTCTGACACCAGCTCATCTATGGCTTGAATTTTTTTACCATGTTTGAGTGGCTTCTTCTTATAGTTGACCATTCCTCTCAATTTCCTCCCAGGTCAATATTGTACAAAACTAGTTTGGGCATAGTCGGAATCAGTAAATAAAACTATTTCTTTGAGTTTATTTTCTACTGCTGCGGAAATTGCCATGGAACCTAACCTCATCCTCACTCTTGGTATACCGTTACTTCAAACCCACACATTCCCTATTCCTGTCACCAATTACTTTTCAGAATCATCCCCCATGTAGTATGCACATCCATCTGCATACATGGTTGGGAGATACCTACATATCTCTTGATTGAATGCCTAGTGTGGGGATTGTTCAAATTCAATCAAATTAATTTCTAACGCTTTGTCATCAGAGACACAGAAAGCTGCACAATCATGTAGGCCTGCCAGACGTTGAGCAACTGGGCTATTTTTGTACTGTCCATATCTAACTTCAACTGGGAACCCCTGCATTGCCAATGTCCATGATGTGATTCTTGATTAAGGTAAATTCCCTGATCTGATTCTTTTACTCTGAGAAAATTGGGTGGAAATGTTGTAGTGCCCACACAGTGGTCAATAGTGCCTTTTCACATTCACTAAATTTTGTTTCTTCCTGTGACAATGCGTTGCTGGCATATGCAATGGTTCTCTTAGTTGAATCATATTTTTGAAATAAGACTGCTTACATACACTGATCTGTGAACACTATCTCTATTAAAAAATTGTGGTTCTTTATTCGATAACCTAAACGTGGGGCTTTTATCAAACGTTTTTTTTACTTGTCTACTGCCTCACTTTGCACCTTTTCCCACTTCCAGGGTACACCCTGCTGCAGTAATTTAGCCAATGGTTGTGTAATGTCTGCATAATATTCAATACATTTCCTGTTGTAAATTGTCATTCCTAACAAACTCTTCAGTGCTTTCAGATTGGTGGGATCCTTTAATTTCTGAATAGCTTCAACATTTTTCTTTTGTGGGTTTCCTTGCTCTGTTACTTCATGTCCCAGGAGGTTTACCCTTTTTCCACACCACTGCACTCTGTAATGATACCTTTGCCCCAGCCTTTTCTAAATGGCTGAGGACATGTCTAATTTCATTGAAGTGACTCCTTATCTTTTCATTCTTGATCAGGACTTCATCCAGATAGATCACAGTCCCCCTCTCGTCTGCATCTGGGAGTGCTTTTCTCAGAAATATCCCAAACTCACTCCCACTATTGATATACCCAAAAGGAGTATGATTCCATGCCTAGTGTAATTGATTAAATGGGAAGGAAAATAGATTTTGAATATCTTCAGCTAGCGGGACACACCAATAGCCTACTGTAAGATCCAATGTGGTAAATACCTTTGACCCTTGAACCTGTGCAAGGCCTTGATCAATAAACAGAAATGGCCATGTTGACACAGGTACCCTCTTGTTTAATTCTCTCAAGTCGGCACAAAAGCACCATTGACCATTGGGCTTTAGCACACATAATATGGGAGTATTTGAAGTACTTTGGATAAGCCTAATGATACCTCTGGATTCTAAATGTTTAATTATTTCTGCCAGGGATTCCAGACAGGCCAAAGGTAGGCTATATTGTCACACAAATACAGGCTCCCTATCGTACCCCACTGGTAGTGTACAAACATGCAAATCAGTAATCCCGCAATCATAGGAGTCTTTCGCAAATACTTCTTTGAACTCCATAAATATTTTTCTCAACTGATTCCTTTCTTCTTCACTTGTGCAAGCATCTGCAGCTTGAATGTGTTCCTCTACCATTTTAGAGAATTCTGGAACACTTCTCTAAAGGAGGGACTTCTGTGCTTTCCTCTAGCTGTGTGGCAGTGTCTCTTTGGAGAAACGCAACCCTCAAACATCTTGGCACAGCAGCTTCCTTTTCAATTTGCTATATTTCTTTTTGCTGGTTTTATTTTTAATATTCGCCCACCTTAAATAGGATGCAATTATCATGACAACAAATCACATATTTTAATTCATAAAGGTAAACAGACTGAATCCTGAAAATCCTCTTTGGTTTAGAAACTAAGGACTCAGGCAATTCCTCCTGTGAAGTGACATAGCTTTGAGGGATGTTTCAGATCACTAGGTTATTTAGATCAGCAGTGTATGGATTTCTGCACTGCCTTCCCTAATGATGTACCTTATTCCAAATTAATGTCTTGCTACCACTTGTTATTCACCAGTATTCAAATGGAGCCATCCCCCATCTACTTATGGTGTACATTCACATCTAGCCCCTACTGTCTCATGGATTAATTGAGGCACACAAGTGCATCTGGCCCTTGCATCTGCTGTCCCTTTCTGTACTTTAATGCTATTTCAAACTGCCTGGTAAAGGCAGCAATAGTGACATCCTTCTTTACCTGAAGCTCAATTGCATATGGCACCCTTTGGGCACAATGAAAAGCTTGTCTTTTATTCTCAACTTTGGGGGCTGCTCCCCCAGCCAGGCCAAAACCTTTGATTAAAAATGTCTAAAATTATACACATTCGGTGCATGATGTAATATCCAAAATAGAATGTATATTTGGTCCCACTTACAAGCCATACATTGTTATGTTATGTTATTTAGCATTTATATAGTGCTCTATACATCATTGGTATGACCTCAAAGCGCTTGTGGGTTGAACCCCCTCAGGGACCGTAGTCTAGGTCAGTTCAGAGAGTAGGGTATCATAGGGTGCTTAGGTGCACTCAATATGTGCGCAGCTGATGCGATAGCCTTATGGTAGCTGCATCCTAACATTAGGGGCCTCATTACGACACTGGCAGAAGACCATGGTGCTATTAGCGCCATGGTCCATGCCGGTAAGTTACCGACTCCGCCATGGAGAAAGGGGGAATTACCACCCCATTACAAGGTTGGCGGGCGGTAATTCCCCCTTCCTCCATGGCCCTTCCCCATTCCCATTTTTGCCCTATAGGGCTCAATGGGAATGGGCAAGGCGCTAAGTACAGTGCTGCAAATTGCGGCACCGTACTTAGCACCAAGGTCCCTTTGCTGATCCCTACTTTAACGGCTGGTAAAATCAGCCGTTAAGGTCGGGTCCCGCAAAGGGACCTCGTAATTAGGCGCTAATAGGTTAATGGCGCCGCAGCCTTTTACCGCGCCGTTAACCCATTAGCGCCTGGGTCGTAATGAGGCCCTAGGTGTGGTGGTGTTGAGATCAGTTGACTGTGTGCAGTCTGGAGGTTGGTCTCCGTAACTGAATTCTGGCTGTGTTAAGCCTGTGTAGGATGCTTATGTGTGCAGCTAGGATGATTTTACGTGAGATATAGCTGTGTTCTAGCAGGATGTTGAGGTGTTCATGGAGTAATGTTCGTATGTGAGCTGCAAGGCCGAAATTGATCAAGGGGTGTAGCAGTGCTCTATTGTGTGTTGGTGTAGAGTAGTGAGTGAGCATAGTGATAGGAGAGGTGAGTGTCTGGAGTGGAGGTTTTATTGTTACAAGCCCACTGTTATGGATTTCATTTACGAGTTTGCGATTGCTGTGTTCAGAGTGACATATTAGTGACTTATTAGTCACTTTCAGTGGTGTCATTGCTCAGTATCTCCCCGAACATTTGTCTGCAGGTTGTAGGGTGTCAGCAGCCTTAAATGGTCTTAATCGGCTTTAAGGAAAGAGACAGGTTTTTAGAGCTTTGTGGAAGGCCATATAGTCTTGGGTGTGTCGAATGTGTGGGGGAGTGAGTTCCACAGGAGCCAAGGTTGAGAAGGCGGATCCTCCAAGCCTGTCTGAATGGAATGTTGGAATCTCTAGTAAGAGGTCAGTGCTTGATCTTAGGGTGTGTGATGGGAGGTAGGGTTTTATCTTCTCTAGTAGGTGTGTTGGGCCGGTCTTATGCACTGCTCAGTTGGTAATGCATTGGGTTTTGAAGGTGGACCTTCGTCGGGCAAGGAGCCACTGGAGGGTGCGGAGAGTGGGGAAGATGCGGTCTGTGTCCCAGGGCGAGAAGGAGATTGGCGTGAGGATTTTGGGCTCTTTGGAGTTTGTTAAGTTGGTATGCCAGTGCTCCCAGGTATAGGGAGTTGGCATAGTCCAGTCTCATCATAATAATAGACATAACAGCGGCGAGTCTGTTGGGATAAGTGAGGTAAGGGAAAATGCAACTAAGGAGTTTGAGGTGGTAATGACTGACAGGATTTTGATAAATTATTGATTTCACAGGAGAGGGTTAGGCCTGAGTCCATACTTCAGCCAAGGTTTTTGATTATTTTGGAAAGAGGGTGGTGCCAAGGGAGGGGGGCCATGGGAGTGGTTGCGGGAGAAAGGCAGTATTGCTGCACACAATGATTTCAGTTGTTATCAGGGTTCGGAAGGCGTTGGTTTCTTGTCATCCATCAGTCAATATCACTGAGGCATGCTTCAAGGTCAGGATGTGGATCAATGCTTGTTTTGGGAATTCTTAGGATATTATGGGTATTGTCGGCATAGTTGTAACACGAGAGGTTGCACGCATGGATGTTTCCTGGTAGAGTGGTCAGAGAGAGGTTGAAAAGGAGAGCAGAGAGGCAGGCGCCTTGGGGTACTCCAGTGTTCACAGCGCGAGCAGTTGAGACAAAGGGGGAGAGGAAGGTGATTTGTTTCCTGTTGCTGAGGACGGAGGCAATTCATTTTAGTGCCGAGCTACAGATTCCTAGGTAGTGGAGGTGGTCAAGGAGGATTGAATGGTTAACGGTGTCAAAGGCTGCTGACATATGGAAGAGAATCAGCGCTGCCCAACCCTCAGAGTCTACTGCGACCTTGAGATCATCCCAGATCGAGATCAGAGTGGCTTCTGTTTCATGGCACAGTCTTAAACCTGATTGTGCGGGGTTGAGTAGTTTGTTGGATTCTATGAAGCAGTTGAGCTGGGAGTATGCAGCCCGGTCAATTCGTCTTGTGAGAAATCTGGTGTTGGAGATCGGCCTGTAATTCTTAGGGTCAAGGGGGTCGAGGGATGCCTTTTTTAGAAATAGTTTGACATGCACTATTTTGAAAGCTTCTGGAAAGGTGCCAGAGTTGAGAGAGTCATTTAGTATGGATCTTGCATGTTCTCCTGCACAAGTAGAGGAGAATATTTCTTTCAGAAGAGAGGCAGTGCAGGGGTCGAGGGGGGATCCAGAGGGTCTGCTGTCGCATAGTAGAACTAGGAACTCGTCTCTCTAGATGGGTTAGAAAGAGTCGAAGGTTGGCATAGTTGTCATCGGGGCAACAGGATCAGGAAGGGAAGATATAGGGCAGGGGGTGAGGGTGGATAGTTTGATGTTACGGTTGCCAAGTACAGTGTTGTAGAAACATAGCGAGAGGGAGTCACAGAGCGTTTGCTTGGGAGTGGTTTGGGCAGAGGTGCAAGTAGGTTTCACAAATTCGGAGATGATGGAAAGCCATGCTCCTGTCACGCCCAAAGCCAACAAGGAAAGAGCAAAGGCCAAACTCTGTACGCCCACAAGCCCAGCTGTTGAGCTTAAAACTCCTCTGCAACCTTTGATGGATCAATCGAGTGGAGGTACTAGTGATTGTCATGAATGTTTTTGGAAACATTTTTGATTCTCAACATGCATCTTCCCACACTTCTTTGCCCAAATCAGGAGCAGCCAGCCCAAAGATTAGGTGATTTATTTTTTATTTTAAAACTTGCTATCTCTTCTCTGTCAAGCATTTGTTCAAAAACATTTTCCTTAATGAAACTCTTTGCATGGTCTAGTGCCAACGTGTCTTCAATAATTTCTGGATGCCCATTCACATTCACAGAAATCCATGCCTGACCGTATTTCATGTGTATTTCTGCAATTGTTGAAATATATTTTTCCTGACAAGACTCTACAGCAATATTTGGTTTACAGTGCTCATCATTTGGATAAAAATGCAATGTGTTTTCATCTACCTGTGGGTCCAAGTAAATCTCCAAAGATTTATTTTCTTTTTCTCCTTGAAATTCACTGTGGCATTTGATAATGACAGTGACACTAGGTACACAACCATTCTGAAGATATACTTCCACTGCACTCGCTGCTCTAGCGATGGCTTGATATGATATGATAGGTTATTTATAACAAACTTAATACCCAGAGGTTTCTAAGTGCGTACCGGGGATCAAACCAGTGTTGCTCTGTGTCGCCTTGCTTCTAATTCGAGCATGTTGCCACTGAGATATCCTCCCAAGAGGAAAGTTTGGCATTCTTTTGTAGTGCTACTCTGGCTCCTTACCTTTTTAGGTTTCAGGGGTTTCTTGGTCAAAGATCACAACCCCCATGTACCCCATCACCCCATCAATCAGGGGAGACAATCTATTCAGGCAATTTGTCCCTAACAGGAAGGGTGTCTCTTCAATGGGTATGACCACTACCATCTGTCTCATTCTCTATGCTTACCTATCTTGATGTCAAATTCAGGGACACCCTTCACTGGTATTTCTTCCCCATTGAAATTATGCACAGGCCTTTCCTCTGCCTCAACTTCAGTATGTCTTGTGGGGATCTCCTTTGCACCTGAGTCAATCATTGCAAATGTATTACACCACTCTTCAACAATAGCAGGGGCATACTACCTGTCCTCGCATTCTTCAAGTATGCAAAGAAAGTTTGAATAATTGCTGATCTCAGGGCTTATCTCCTGGAGGCCTCTCTGGCTTCTTGCTAGTCAAAGGGGTATATGAAATGAATGACATTTTACCCCAATTTTTACCTAAATCTTTTTAATTGTATTTATTTATTTGACTGTTCTGAGAATTCATTTGGAGCATTGCCACTGACAGTCCTTCTGTCCCAGGACCACCAGTGTTCATCCCCCAATCCTCTTCTGCGTTGTTCCCATTGGCTGGATCTCTTTCACTTATCTCCACTCTAGAACCCAGTTCTGCATTTTCATAAACTTCATGTGGCAGACATTTACCTGTTTCTTGTACCGTACCTGTCATTTCTGCTTCATGCAGCATTTATGGCTCAAAATATTCTTCAGGGAATTCATTTTCACCTGGTCTTTGCAATGTTTTCTTTTCTGCTGGGACATGATCAATATTAGAACAGTCAGGCAATGCAATCTCTCCACTTGTTTTTATATCATCACCTATCACTTCACTTGTTTCATATCGCCTGTCCCTTTTAAACTGTCTTTTGATTGTTTATTCTTCGGGTTCTTCTTGTGTATTCATGTTTTGTTCTTTCTGATTTTCACACATATAAATTGCTTGGTTCAACTCTAGATTAAACCATCCCCCCTTCTTGTGTGTGTTTTCATTTCCTTTAAATCGCTAGGCAATTCAGTTTGTTCATTCAATGGTAAATTCTTGTCATTTGCACATTGATTGCGGGAAACATGGTTAAGTAGTCATTTTTTATCACCCTGTGTGATGTCACTCTTGTGACATTGTGCACTTTCACTCAGTTGCTGCTTCTGTATTGCATAGTTTTCCTATCTGCTCAGACAATATTTTCAGCTGTAGCTCCAAGCACTGTAATTTGGCCATATCCCTAAACTCACCCCTGTGCTCTATCACGGTACTGGTTGAATTCACAAAGGATCAGGACTGTTCTGACACCTTTCAGGAGACTGGTTTCTGTTTGTGTTTCCCCTGAATTCCCAGGATACAGGGGCTGGGGAGCCTGGGGTGACTGTCTTCTGACCATGGTCAACCTGTGGAGAGGACTGAACATAATGGCAAGGTGCATAGTTCACAATCATTCTTTCATTTGGCTGAAATTGTTCACTTTGTTGATTTCCATGAACCTATCCACATACCTTGGTCTTGCCATTGTGGCAGAGTCAAATCTATTCTGGGCCCTCAAGGCCTGATATGGTTTGTTATGCATCTGATTCTGGGGTTATTTAGCCCTGACATATCATAGCGAAATCCCACCTTGGGCGAAATACCAATGTACCAAGGACTAATATACGAACTTCTGTCACTGGAATCTATGGATTGAAACTCAGGTTGTTGTGGTGATGCCGTCTTC
The DNA here is from genome assembly GCF_040938575.1 of Ambystoma mexicanum. Classification (NCBI taxonomy): domain Eukaryota; kingdom Metazoa; phylum Chordata; class Amphibia; order Caudata; family Ambystomatidae; genus Ambystoma; species Ambystoma mexicanum. Next base: position 1,292,389,962 of record NC_090929.1, read on the forward strand.
CCTTACATGGCCACGCCCCTCTGATTATGTGGTATGTCATTCCTTATTTGAATTTGAGCTTTCTCAAATGGCATGAGAGACAGGGTAATAAGGAAATAGGGTGAAAATATGAGGCAATCAGTGGATCAGCAGTGGCTTTCTTTAAAATGGGGATAATGGAAACAAGCTTGAAGGACACGGGAAAAGTAGAGGTAGAGAGCCAGACATTGAAGAAGGAGGTAAGGCAAGACACTAGTGAAGGGTAGACTTTAAGAATAAGTGCGGAAGGGATCGGGTCAGTAGGAGATGTAGGGTAAGCTTTAGCGAATAGAAGAGAAACATCAGTATTAGAGATAGGTTGAAAGCTAGCAATAGAAGTGAGGGAAGCAGAGGTAGAGGGAGTCGCAACTTCAAATGAGATGGAAGCTTCATTACAAAGAGAGGTTACTTTAGAGGAGAATTAACAGAATAGTCGAGAGTAGGAGGAGACAGAAGCCGATCAAGAATTTGAAAAAGACGCCTGGGGTGGGCAGACTGAGTGTGTAAGAGATCAGAAAAGAAGAGATGTTTAGCAGAGAATAGGCAGTCATCATAGAGAGTATGGTAATAAAAATAAGATGAGTGATCAAATCTCTATTTGGTCTTGAGCCGATGTCTGTCAAGGCGATGGAGGAAATGGTGCTGCTTGTGAAGGAGGCTATGGTGATGGAAATGAGGTGGGGAAGAGGATTTCATGTTATAGTAGGGAACAGCCAAGTTTTGGTGCCTTTCTGAATGGGATGTGGTTATCAATGCAGGGGATGTGTAGAGAAAGCAAGTTCCAGTTTGCAGGGGCTTGGATGGAGAAAGAGGATCCTCCAAATCTGATAGAGTTGTAAAGGGGGACAACAAGGAGAAGAGCAGAGCCAGATCTGAGGTTCCTGGTGGGTTGATAGTTTATGAGTATGAGTCGAGCCTGGAGTTATTCCAGTCTGCTGTTGTAGAAGGCACATGGCTCTAAAGGTAGTCCGTCGACCGATGGGAAGCCAGTGTAGTACTCTGAGTGCAGGGCTAATATGTTCTCTAGGCGAGATGCCAATGAGGAGATGGGCAGCAGCGTTTTGGATTCTTTGGCATTTCCTGAGCACCTAGATAAAGGCAGTGTGCATAATCTATGCGGGAGAGGATGATGGCAAGGACAGCAGAGATTTGGTGCAGGTAAGTAAGGTACAGGAAGATTTGCCTGAGGATGTGCAGGTGGAAAAAGCAGGATCTGGACACATAGTGGATGTTTTGGGAGAGGGATAGATTTGAGTCCAGAGTGCATCCGAGTTTTTTTACAGAAGTGGATGTTGCCAGTGGGTGTGGGGGGGGGGTCCTAGGGAATGTGGCCGGGTGATTGGTAGGGGAAGGAGAGCAGTATTTACACATACTACGACTTCTGTTTTGCCAGGGTTGAGGGGGAGGTGGTTGATTGTTATGCAGTTATCAATATAAGAAAGGCAGGAGGAGGAGAGGTTCGAGTGGGCAGAGGCTGCCAATTATGGGATCTTGAGGATGAGCTGGGTGTCGTCTGTGTAGTTGTAACAGAAGAGGTTATGAGATTGGACAAATGCATGTAGAGGGCTAAGGTAGATATTTAAGGGCAGGGGAGACTGGGAAGCTCCCCTTTCGGTACTGGGTGAGAGAGGGAGGAGAAAGGGAGAAGGAGCATTATTGCAAGCAATTCGAGATGAAGGAGTTAGAGTGTAGTCCTTGATTCCAAGGGAGTGCAGCCTGTCTCTGAGTATGGTGTGGTCAATGGTATCAAAGGCAGCAGATAGGTTGAGAAGGATGAGCGCTGCACATCCTCCTGCATCAGCTGTTCTTTTTAAGTAATCTTTTAAACTGACACAAGGGAGGGTTCTGTTCGTTTTAGGGATCTGAAGCCTGTTTTGGTTGGGTCAAGAAGGTTGTTGGATTCTGTGTAGAGGCAGAGCTGTTTACATGCTGCATGGTCCAAGAGTTTGGCAATGAAGTGGGTGTTGGAAATAGGCTGTATGTAGTTCCGTGGAATGAGTGGGTCGACAGAGGGTTTTTTGAGGAGAGGTTTGACATAGGAGGTTTTGAAGACTTTCAGAAAGGATCCTGAGGAGAATGACTGGTTAACGAGTGCCTGTGCAATGCTGCCTGCACAGGTTGTTATTGGGATATTCTTGAGAAGAGCGGGGAGCAGGGGTCACCAGGGGAGCCTGACAGACAGCTTTGCGATAGGAGCATGAGGAACTCATGTTGTGAGATGGGGAGAAAGAGGAGAAGACTAGAATAGAGAGGGAGGTGGGTCTGGGGTCAGGTGGAGAGCAGGGAGGTGTTTCAGGCATCAGAGCTGTTTTAGCAAGTATGGCACAATGGGCCTCATTAGAAGGCTAGCGGTCCAGTAATAACGATACCAGTAAGGGAATATCGGCATTGTATAACAGACTGGTGCATTACGACCCACGATGCTGGTGCTATCACCAACTGCAGGGCCCGTAGTGACCGGGTATCGCCTAACACCGGCTTGCCGTAAGGAAGTGATCATTACAAGTTGCATGGACATGGATTTACTGGCATCCAGATGCTGGTAAGAATGGTTACCAAAATTCCAGTAATACCGGCATCGCGTGACAGACGTTAATAGCAATCGGCTGTGTTCCAAACTGCCACAGGTGCACAAAATCAGCACAGGTGTAGGCAACAGAGTCAGGCACAGCACGCACAAAAGGAGCACACCCAAACACCACCCCCAAGTCCAAAATGATACCACTAGCAGTTGCTATACAGTAGCTGGAGGATATGCCTGCACTGCTACTACTCCACCAGGCACTAAACAAGGGAATGCAGAGAAGGCGCAGGAGGAGAAGGAGGGTGAGACTGGGCCAGCACATACCACTAGTGTAGGCAGTGGTACCCCGCAGGCAGCCACCAATCCCTCGCATAAGGGCCAGTCCATTTGACTTAACCCCTGCACAGATCCACACCCTGTACCGCCTGGACAGGGACACAATACGCACAATTGTGGATCTCATTCACGATGAGCTTGCCAGCCTGATCAACATTCGTACCGCCATCCCCCCTCTGCTGAAGGTAGTGTCTGTGCTCCACTTCCTTGCCACAGGGCCTACCAGCACTCAGTGGGGCAGCTGCATGGCATCTCACAACCATGTTTCTCCCGTCTGCTCAGTTAGGTGCTGAATGCACTCCTGAAACATGCACAGCCACACATATCGCTACCACAGACTGCGGAGGAGGTGAATGCCACCAAAATTGCATTCTATGTACTGGCAGGCATGCCAAACGTCATTGGTGTCCTCGGCTACACCCATGTGGAGCTGGTAGTCCGGCATGCCGTGGAGGTAGTGTACCACAACCGGAAGCTCTACCACTTCCTGAATATCTAGATGGTGCGTGATTTAAGCAAGATAATAATGCATTGCAGTGCTAGATTCCCGGTATCCACACATGATGCAATAGTGATGCTCAACTCCACGCTTCCCCACTACATGGAGGGACCCGCTGCACAACGTGCCTGGCTGCTGGGTAAGTCCAACCACAGGGCCATTGTGGTTGTTGTTTGTGGGGGGGACCACAAGCATATGCCACCTGTCCTATGGCTGGGCCATAGGGGTTGTCATTGGGGAGGGACCACAAGCATATGTAACCTGTCTGCTGGCTGGGCCATGGGGGTTGTTGTTGGGGGGGACACCATCCTGGGTGCCAAACACTGTGACCCCAATTATTATGACAGGATGCGTGACACTTACAATGTATGCAGACGTGCCATGTCTGGACAGCTATGTGTAAATGGTAGCTACAAACACAGCACCCACCCCTGCACATGCACATGGTACATCATCAGACTTGAGCCACAGTTACCACAATGCACCAACCTGCAGTCACAGTGCATGATTCACATGAGCGCAGCAAAGTACAGCACAGGTCATGCAGCCATGACTGAGCCAAATCCAATTGCCTCTCGGGGAATCCCATGTCACTGCCCCTGCCCGACAGGTACACTGCACACCACCATGCCATTCCGTGCACCTGTAGGGACACTCAAAAAACCAATGGGATATGGATGTAGAAAATAGAATTCATCAAGTAGTCAACACCACTGACACATGTGCGAGTGCATCAGGACCAATACACAGAACCTCACTTCCACCATGCCAGTTGACTCCCAGCACCATCACAGATATGTCTCCCTACACTGGTGGACCATACCACCATTTCCATTGTGCCATGGTCACATGGGTGAAGGCGTTGACGGACATGTACATGGCGTCATCAAGCATTTGAAAGCATGATTGGCAAATAACGTGTATCATGTTGCACATCAGGGAAATGCATCATACAGTGCCCTACATGCATACTGAATCTTCCTTCTATCGGCCACCTGGTCAAATTTCCTCCTTCCTCTCTGAGTGGGCTGACCTCTCCTCCTCACTCCTGTCCTCAACCACTCAACTCCTCTTTCTTGGCGACTTCAACATCCACCTTGATGCCTCCAGTCCCCCCACTGGTCTCTTTCATGACCTCTGCGACTCTCTCTCACTCTCTATTCTCCCGTCTGGGCCTACTCACTCTGCTGGGCACACTCTTGATGCTCTGATCTCTTCTGACCTTCCCCTCTCCGTCCCTCTCTCCACTCCTCTCTCCTGGAGTGATCACTTTCTCCTATCCTCCCACCTCACCCTCCCTACCCCACAGGCAAATCCACCCTCTTCACTGCCACCCACCTTCTCGGTCATCCGACCCATGAAGCGTGTGTCAGTTGAGGCTTTCGCTGCTACCTTCTCGCCCCCCCCCTGCCCCTTCGGCTGACTCCCACCCTGACACAGCCCTCTCCATGCTCCACTCTGCTATATCTGTTACTCTTGATATCCTTGCCCCCGTCATGAGAATCCGCCTGAAGCCCAAAGCCAAATGTAACTCCTGGTATGACTCGGATCTCGTCACCCTAAAACGCAAGTGCAGGGTTGCCGAGAGGAAATGGCATGCATCATGTTCATCCTCTGACAAACTGGCCTGCCGCCTGCTCCAAAGGCAGTACCGGCTCTCCGTTCTCACCAAGAAGAGAGCCCTTATCCAAGCCCGCATCTCTGCGGCATCAAACAACTCCGCCGAACTCTTTAAAATCTGCAAGGAGCTGGCCAACCCTGTTGCAGTCTCTACCTCTCCTGTCCCCTCCCAGGCCCTCTGCACTGCACTGGCCTCTCACTTCATCTCAAAAACTCAGGACATCCTGTCCTCGCTCTCCTCCTTTCACCTCCCTCCCTCCCTTCCCGGCTATTCCTCTGGCCCTTCTGCAGTCACCCCTCCTCCCTCTTTCTCTCCCTTTCCACCTTTCTCTGCTGACGAGGTTTCCAGACAAGTCCGATCAATGAAAGTCTCGTCTAAACAGGTTCACCCCTGTTCCTCCAAAACTATCAAGGACCACATCGACTCCCTGGCTCCTGCCCTGGCTGACTTTTGCAACCACTCCTTCGCCTCTGGAGTCTTCCCTTCCCCCCTCAAGCACTCCCTTGTGCACCCTCTTCTCAAGAAACCCTCTTCCGACCCCTCCTGCCCGGCTAACTATCGCCCTATCTCCATCACTCCCTTCCTGGGCAAGCTCCTGGAGAAACTGGCCATCTCCCAGCTTAACCTCCATGCTGAATCTGTTGGTAGTCTTCATGACCATCAATCTGGCTTCAGAGCTGCCAGAAGCACAGAAACTGCTCTCCTGAACATCCGTGAAGACCTGCTCTTGAACCTCGACTCCAACACTCCGTGTGTTTTCATTCTGCTCGATCTCTCCTCTGCCTTTGACACTGTCAACCATGCCATCCTGCTCAACCGTCTCCGGGAAAACCTGGGTATCACTGGTCATGCTCTGGCGTGGCTGACCTCTTTCCTTTCAAATCGACCCTCCCAGGTCCAACTGGGGTCCTTCCTCTCCGACATCTTTTTCTCCACCTGTGGTGTCCCCCAGGGATCTAATCTCTCTCCCTGGCTGTTCAACCAGTATCTGGCACTCCTTGCCCACTGCATCGCCGCTCCCTGCCCTAATTTCCAGTGCTATGCGGACGATACCCAGCTCATTTTCAGGCTACCCTCAGCCTCCCCCTCTCCTTCCCTCATCTCTGACTGTCTATCTGCTATCCAAGAATGGTGTGCCGCCAATGACCTCTGCCTTAATGCCAGTAAGACTGAGATTCTACTCATCGGTACTCCCACTCCCTCCTTCCCTGCAGCTCTCTGGCCTGCCTCCCTTGGCCCCCTCCCTGCTCCTACCTGCAAGGCAAAAAACCTTGGGGTCATCTTCGACTCCACACTCTCCTTCTCTCCTCATATTTCTGACGTTGCCAAGAGGTCACACTACCAGCTGCACCTCCTCAGAGGTATTCTTCCCTTCCTCTCCTTCCCCCAGAAGCTCACTGTCTCCCGAGCCCTGGTTCTCTCGAAGCTGGATTACTGTAACAGCCTCTATCTTAATCTGCCTGCCTCCACTCTCCGCCCTCTGCAACTCATCCAGAACAGAACTGCGAGACTTGTCCTTGGCCTCAAGCCCAGGGATCGTATCTCTCCAGGACTGAAATCTCTACACTGGCTCCCAGTGGCTGCGAGGATAAAGTTCAAAACCCTCTGCATTGTCCACAAGGCCTTCTGGGGCCTGGGTCCTAAATACCTTCAACTCTCTCTTCCCAAATATCTTCCTTCCCGAGCCCTTCGCTCATCCGCCTCCAACTCCCTCAGGGTCAGCCGCTTCTCGAAGCAACGAGCTGGGGGTAGATCCCTCTCCGCGGCAGGGGCCTCCCTCTGGAACAGCCTTCCTGCCTCCCTGAAACTCGAGGAGAACCATCTCCGGTTCCGGAATCACCTCAAAACCTTCCTCTTTGCTTCTGCTTTCTCTCTCCCTCTCCCCTGCTGAACAGCTAATTTTCTTCACTGAAACTGCACTGATCCTGCAACTGGACCTCTCTAAATGGCCTCGGCCCTGGGCCCAGCCACTCTCCACTTGCACTGATGCCCTGGAACCCCTCTGCACTGCGGGACTGTCTCTGTATCCCTACAGCCCCCCCCTTCCCCAGCACTTGTTCTGCACTTACCTTGCACTTGCCACCAGCTGGCCCTATTTATTTATTACTTTACGCCACTTACCTTGTACTGCACTTCCCCCCCTCCCCTTCCCCTTGCACTTTTCCCCCTCCCCCACCCCTGCACTTGCGCGATCTGAATGACACCTGGCCTAGTAGGATCGTTGTCTGTCTCCCCTTGTTCCTCCCCTCCCTGCCTCGTCGCGCCTTGAAACACCTGTGTATAGGCGCGTTACAAATACCATATCATATCATATCATATCCTCTGCAACCCAGCCATCACATGTGGTACATCATGGACCTATTGACATCATCTGTATGAGTGCTGTATCATGTGTTAAGGTCCCTAAAACCTGAACGTTATCCATGCTCCCCTACCATGGATCCACATCAAGTACACCAACCCAAGTGTGGCTCTGATTTAATGTCCATAGCTGGCAGTGAAGATCTCTTGCATTTGACCATGAACAATGTACAGCCAGTGTACTCAAGAAATGCCAAAAACCCTCACAATCAAATTTTCAATTGCTCCCATACAGGTGATGCTCACCCCTATCAGGTATCCACTCAACTGGCATGAAGAGGACTACAATTGTGCGCTTCCACGCACTTGTGTGATTATTGAGCAGACTTTTGGGCTGTTGAAGGCATGGTTTCGCTGCCTCAGCAGGTTAGGTGGGGCACTCATATACGGGCCTGAGAAGGTGAGCAAAATTGTTTTGGTATGTGCCACGCTGCACAACATGTGCATCTGGCGCAATGTACCCCTGCCCCCTGACATGGACCAAACTCCACCGGAAGATGAGGAGGCTGATGGAGAGGATGCTGCATATCGGCCACAGCAGAATGTGCCTGAAGGACGTGCTGTATGCCAATCTTTGATTACACAATATTTCTGATGGACTGGGTTACACAAGGCATTGGGAATGGTGAACACTGGGCACTGTTAAGAAATAAATGTACACACACTCAATAATCAATGTCCAGTCATGTGTTCTTCATATGCACACCAGGGGCCTCATTACGAGTATGGAGGCAGCCATGCCCTTAATAAGTGCATGGCTGCCTCCATACCGGGTTCCAGTACCGGGTTCCTCCAATGAGGACTTACCGGGCTATTCCAACCATGGAGGACCCGGTAAGTCCTCATTGGAAAAACCCATCCCCTTTCCCATTTGAGCCCCCATAGGGCTCAATGGGAATGGGGAGGGAGCTAATAACGGGCCCTGGGTAAGACCAGGCATCCTTAGCGGTCCTGCAAGGGAACCTCGTAATAGGCCTCTCGTAATAAAGGGTGCCGTTCCCGTACTGGGACACTTCATTATGGGAGCGCCATGGGCGTAATGAGGCCCCAGGTGTATTAATCAAATGTGAACTATGTAAAATGAAAAGGTGTGAAGGTGGACCCCAACCCTTTGAGGTTCTACAAAGTACCCTCCACTCCCATCCCTCAACACCCCCACACATCCATGCCCTCAACCCCCAAGACCCCCACACACCACCCACACCCCCAACCCCCCACCCCCATCCCTCAACACCCCCACACATCTATGCCCCCATCCCCCACCCCATCCCTCAACGCCACACACCCACACCCCTGCACCCAATCCAAGTCCAACCAGACTCCCTCCTGCATATGTGTCTGGCTACTGGCGGCCCCTTTTAGATGGAGGGTGTTGCTCCTCTGGCCGGCGCATACTGCGCAGCAACCTACGCAGCGGGCTCATCTGGGTCAAGCTCGCCGGGTTGTGCTTGCCGATGATGGGGGTTGTGGCTCGGCCTGTGCAGCATGATGTTGGTCTATGGTGGCAGCCAACTGTGTGAGCTCCTCCGTCACGAATGCCATGCCTTCACGCACCCGCCTGGCCACACAGTAGACAGCACGGGTGACAGTCTGGGTGTTGCCTTGATGGGCCTGGTGTGTGGCTTCCCCTTCTGCAAGGTATTGCTTCACCATGTCGTGCATGGCCTGCTGGCGCTCCTCCATGCTGCTCATCTGCCCCTCAAGGTCCCGTATGGTAGGTCCAGCTGGTGGTTGCACGGGAGGTGGAGTGGGACTTCTTTGAGGGCTGAATACATCTTCGGGCATCTCCTCTGAAGAGCTTCGACCACCAGATCCATGTCCCAAGGAGTACTGTGGTGGGTGCGGCATGGTTGGTGTTGCTTCCATGTCCTCTGACATGCAATGGCCTGCTGTGTCTGCCTTGTCCTGTTGCTCAACCTCCTCGGCACTATGTTGGGTGGATTGAGCTGGCCCACCAAGGTTACTTGTGGCCGTTGACTGCGGCCCCTCAACATCGCTGCCCACTTGTGATCCCTCCTCGTCCACATGAGTTGTCTGCTGTGGGGCAGGGGTTTTCTTGGATGTGACCTTTGGGGCTGGTGTGCCTTTTGGCATGCGTGCCTTGATGGCACCAATGTTTCCTGGCTGGGGCACATTACTAGGTGTCGAAGCTAGCTGCTCCTCAGGTTCCCCTGCCTGTGCCCCCTGTTGGCTGGGGTGCTGTGGCTTGGGAGCGGTGGTTCGCCTCGGGCCAGCCCTTGACGTCGACGGCCTGGTGCCATCATCATCCCCTCTGCTCCTGCATGCTGGTGTTGACTTGGTTGTTGCAGTGTGTTCGGCCTCGCTGTCTGATCCCGTGCCTGTGGGGGATGGAGAGGCAGGGCAACATTAATGGGTGAAGGTACATACTACATACATTGATGTTAGTACATTTTGAGTCCTGTGCATTGTCGTGTGCATGTTGGAGGGGTGGCCATGGTGCTTACAGGAGTTGGGGGGGTGCAGTGTTTGGGCAATCTTCCAGCGCAGCCATGATATACATGGTGTCTGTTGGGTGGCTTACAGGTGTGTCGTGGATGTGTGCTGTAGCCAAGCCTCAGGGGTTGCATGCCATGTGCTGTTTGGGTGGGGCTCAGGTTTGCAATCGGTAGTGGAGATGTGTGCACCATGCAATGAGATGGCACAGTGGTGAAGCCTGCTTCCCTACGGTGATGCATATGTGCGGGTGTCTGCATACAGATGGTGCTTGTGTTTTCAATGGGGACTCATATGGTTTGTTGGGTGTTTTTTTTGTGACAGGGATGGAGCATTTGTGTTAGGGCTGACTTTAGGTGGGAGGTGATGGGAGATCTACTTGCTGTCATCTACTTGCCATTTGGACTCCACCGTTGTATTTGGGGTGTTGTGTGTGTCTTCACTTTTGTATTATGCTAAGCGTCACTCACCGTCATTGGACTATGATGGGATTCCCATCTCAGAATGCCTGACTCCTTCGATGGCCTCCATGTCAATCAAAGAGCTGCAGGTTTCCTCCCACCGTGCAAGCTTTATGGGTGAGGATGCGCCACCACCTGTTGCCTGGGCCGGGCTACGGTTGGCTTACGAGATGTTGCGGACATGCAGCCGCAGATCGTCCCACCTTTTTCAGCAGTCTTTTACACTGCTTGGTGTTGTACCCACCGCGGAGACCTTCTGGGCCACCTCCTCCCAGATGTTTTGTTTCTTTATTTGGGCGGCACGGGACAGGTCTGGGCAGAACACGACATCTGCATTCTGGATGAGGGTGTCTGCAAGGATGTCTAGCTCGTTGTCGCTAAAAGGTGGCTTACGCAGACGAGGTGTCCCTTTATAGGTAGCCTGAAATATTTTCTTGCTGCCAGGGTGCACAGTTTGCAATTCCAGGTCCTGTAGGCAGAGGATTGCAATGGATTGTGTTTTTCAAGATTGCTGTCTGAGCATTTCCCGTTCTGGCGTCATGATGTTGCTCCCAGTACCGGCATTTCCGGTGCTGGTATGAACGGTACCCGTATCCACGGTACCATTCTGTCTGGCATCCAGGATGTCGGTGCCTGTGTCTGTGGCATGGATGATGCCGATATCGGGGGTTTGAAGGGCTTTACCGGCATGCCGGTGCAGCCATTACCGGCATACCAGTATGCACGTGCATGCTGACTCGGAATCAACCATTGACTGTTTGGAAAGGGCTTTGCATGGAGACTGAGAGTTAGTGGGGGTTGAGAAACCTGGCACCTTGAATTCTGTGATAATTCTGTGCAGTTCCTTGCTTGGGTTGCAGGATTTGAGGATTTGGTTCCATAAGACATTTTTTGAGACTTTCCTAAATTCTGACCGGTAGGCCCTTGTCAGTCTTGCAAGAGAGGATTTGTTATGAGGAGCGGGGTTGGTTCTCCAAGTCCGTTCCAGTTGGTGATTGAGAGTTTTGATAGATTTGAGGTGGGTTGGGTACCATTTGGGGCAGGTGTGGGGGGTGGGGGGGTAAGGGTGCGTAGAGCCAGTGATTGAATAGTTCAATGGGGAAGGACGTTTCTGGTGTGACAGTGCTGGGAGTCAGTTGAGAGAGAATTGGCTAGATCCAGGTTAATGGTTAATGTTGACTTTACGAGAGAGAGAGAGAGAGAGAGAGAGAGAGAGAGAGAGAGAGAGAGAGAGAGAGAGAGAGAGAGAGAGAGAGGTGGGAGGGATTGGTTGGAGAGGGCAGTCAAGGGCGAGGGGAGGCTAGGAGGCAGAAGAAAATTGATCTATGATCAAGGGATGGAGTGATGTATATAAGGTTTGTGGTGCTGAATACTGAATTGGGAGTATGTCTGGCAGTGTGGGTTGGAAAGGATATGAGTTGTGTCAAGTTCAGGGCTTCTAGGTTATCCATAAGAGAGCGGGGCATGGGGTTCGAGGGAGTGTAAAACTAGATGTTGAAGTCTCCTAGTATGATAAGAGAAGGATGCTGATTTTAGGTGGTCAGTAGTGCATCACTGAAGGAGTCCACGAAATTCCTCTTGTAGCCAGTGGGTCTGTATACTTGTAGATGAAGATCAAGTCAGGGTTTTCATCTGAGATAAAGTCAAAGATGTTGAATTTGTTTTTTGAGACAGACCTGGAACGGATGAGTATATAAGAGAGCAGTTTTGATTTCCGGATGGAAGGGTGTATTACAGGTAAAAGCAGGGGTTGGTGTGTGTATTTTTTGGTAGGAATGGTTAGTGGGAGGGCCTGACCAGGATAGAGTCATGGGGTGTGTTGTAGGACAGGGGGTGCGAGGAGTGGGGAGGTGGCAGAGGAAAGGAAGGGGTGGAGTGAGATTTGCATCAAGGTTGGATGGGTGGTTCATGGGGGGTTGGTAATAAGGGGTAGGGGAGTGTTTAACTGGGTGTGGTGAAGGGCGTAGAAGGGGCTATGTGTATGGATGGGGGAGAGGGGTGGTCTGATCGAGGAAGAGGGGAGAGGTTGGCTGGGTAGGTCATTTGTTAGGTTTCTGGAGCGCCAGCGTGCTGCTCTGATCCAGGTAGTGTGAGGCAGAGTTGGGAAAGATGCATCCAGATTAAAATGTCATGGTTGTGGGAAAATGCACCTAGATTTAAACCACACAGTAGTGGGGAAATGCACCCTGATTTAAAACTCACAGTAATGGGAAAATGCATCTAGATTTAAAGTAGTGGGCAAATGCACCCAGATTCAGATACACAGCACAGCAGTTGGAGAATGTACCTAGATTCAAAACACAGAGCTGTGGGAAAATGCACCTGGATTTAAAATTCACATTAGTGGAGCAAATGCACCTAGTTTTAAAACTCAGAGTAGAGGGCAAATGCACCCTAATTTAGATACACAGCAGTGGGAAAATGCACCTGGATTTAAAATTCACAGTAGCAGGCACTGCACCTAGATTTAAAACTCACAGTAGTGGGCAAATGGACCTAGATTTAAATCACACAGCAGTAGGGAAATGCACCTGGACTTAAATCTCAAAGTAGTGGGCAAATGCACCTAGATTTAACATACACAGCAATGGGAATGCCAAACTACCCAACCACCAAAAACACATTGGTTGAAGTAAGTGTTAATGTAACAAATATGTAGGCAGTTGTGTCTTTTTTTTTTAAGGGGTCTATTTTCATTACCAAGATCGAACAAAGTAGTAGTTTATTTTTTTTAAAGTAAATACTATGCCACACTAAAGCACCTTTGTTGTAATGAACCAGTTGAGAGGGGTATGATGGAACAAACCAGGGGGGTTAAATGGAACAAACCAGGGACCATACACACTAGACAGTCAAATATATTGTGAGACATGCAGCCAGGCGATCATGAAGAATAGAGAAGAGCGTTGATTCAAGGAGTTGGACTACAATCAGTTAGGCTTGCCAAGGGTCTACAGCGGTAGTCATCTTACCACAGCTGCACTTACAAGCAAAGACCCGCGTTTACAAGATCATCATAATGGCCCCATGAAATTACCCATTGCTGAGCAGGTGGCATCCAGAACAGCCTGGCTTTGGCATTGTCCATCACAATCTTCGCAATGCCCCTCAGGTGCTCTTCCCTCAGCTTCTTGCGGTTCCCAATGAATATGGTCATGCGACAATACGTGTAATTATCAGACACTATTTTTTATAATCTCTGGAAAATGATACCCATACCATACTCCAACCCTCATGGAGAAGGTGTTGATGTCCTTGTCCAGTTGATATATAATATAATATATGACATAATATAATAAAATATGTATTATTTTATATTATAGGGCAGTGGTCGCCGCTCCATAGTTAAGGTGATATCTATGAGCCACATGAAATCCGAAAAATTGATTGCTAATAACTTTTGACTTGCAGGGTGGATTTGGCTGATATTTTCCACACACAATGTGTGCCACGGGCTTCCTCAGACACGAAATTCTGTGAATGAATCCTTAAGAAATGAAAATGTTTTTAAGAAAGCAAAAAAAACACTTTTATCAGCCTACTCACATTCATTTTCCCAGAGGGATAAAGTACAAATTTGGTAAAGCCGAAGAGCACACACTGCTGGGCAGGTTTTAACCAAATAAGAAACAACTTGGGCACAAATAATTCATTTAATTTCCGGGGCATGTTTGAGGTAAATATGTCCAATAGTTTTTTCAATATTAGACGGGGAAGGCATTGCTCCTTGAACCCCCCAAAATAGCTAAATGTTACACAGTGCTTTGGACCAGAGAGGCTTTTCACTGCCATTTTTGATTTTGGTTGACGCAAGCATACTGAAGCGTGCATCCTCAACATAGGATGAGTCCCAACATCATTATTTTGAACAGAACGATCAAAAGATTGGACGCCCTTTTACCTAAATCACAATAAAGGGTATTTTAGGGGGCTGGATGAACTTGGCAAAATTAATTAGCTATCTCCATGAGTAACAAACTTTCAAGGATGTTGATCTCAACTCATCGTGAATAGTCTCTTTAGGAATGGAAGGAGATAGTGCCAAAACGTCTTTCCACACTTATCGTACATTCAGATGTTCACCAAGATCATGAAGAGAGATATCCGAACCGTACAACAATATAGCCTCAATTTTCATCAAATAATATCTTAGAATAGGGAGAATAGAGAACATGCACAGTTTGGAAAATAACTATTTAATTTGTGAAATTAGGAGGCAAATTCTGCCTTTTATGGTGTCTTTCCACATAGCAATAGAGGAAAAGTTGGATACATTATACCCCAGCTATCTTACACTTGGTACTTGCTCCAATCATTCTGTTCCCAGAATCCAGGCCATTGTTTTGGGTTTCATGGAGCTAGAAAGGATGACGACTTTAACTTGGCACCATGGGCATAAAGATTATTACAAGTTCGTATTTTGCAAAGAAATGTAACTTACTTTGCAAGCCCATAGAAGTCCGATCAAAAAAGATCAAATCATTGGCGAAGGGAAGCCAATGTATTCGTAAATGGCTGAGCCTCGCTGGTGAGGTGTTACCTGAATACCACATATTATCAATATCGCTAAGGTATATATTGAATAGAGTGGGCACCAATATACAACCTTGCTTTAAGCCCAATGGGGAATGGATAGATTTGGAAAGAGCACCCCCCTGCCTCAGGCAAACTTTAAATGAGTGGTTCTTATGCAATAAGGCAACCAGCTGGACCAATTTAATAGGGATGTTATATATGAGAAATTTGGTCCACAATATGTAACGTATAACGCAATCAAAGGTTGATGACATCTCCCGAGAAGCCATGTATATCGATCCCATTGCGCTATGTTTAACATAATGAAATAAGTGAGCCAGGACAGTAGCGTTCAATGGTGTCCCCATATTCTGTCTAAACCCCACTTGAAAGCAAGACAGAATCAGAGAAAGTTGGATATAAGAATTAAGGTCTCTCAATGGAAGCAGCACAAAAACCCTTACTCAAGGCATTGATGAGTGCTATCAGCCTATAATTTTTAGGGTTAGTAGTGTCATCTGTTCTAAAGATGGGAATAATAACTGATTGGGACCAAGTAGTAGGAATTAAATATTAAAAAGGTCTCAAAAGTAAGATCAAAAAGTGGTTTCAAAATATTGGACCATGTTACAGGTGCATTCAGTTCTGTGATGGCCCATAGGATGTCATCCTCCTGCCAGGTACAGGAGCCCGGCTGCAAAGGGTCCTCAGTTGGATCGTTATGATCCAAATAGGCTTTCGGAAGGTGATATTTACTCTGAAAGTACTCAACCCAAAAAAACTCTGTAACTGAAGATACAGTGGAAAAACATGTCGGCCTCATGGTTTGATTCATAAGGGACCAACATGTACCTCTGATACTGTTGTAATGATGTTTCAGCATTAGTTGATTGTTCTCCCGATACAATTCCATTTTAAGTGCTTTCACTGTATTTTTGTGGATTTAACATAGCCTTTTCTTGGGGCTCAGGTACTCAGTTGGGAAGAGCAGATGTTTATTTAGCAATTTCATGCTATTGTGTTTTATTCTTTTAAATGCCACTATTCTGGAATCAAATTTGTGAGAAAGTAGTGTTTTGTTTGAAGAAGAATGCTGGGAAGTAATCGATTTGAGGCAAGCCATAATAACGGTGTTCATCTGACTCACCTGCTCGCCCGAGGCCCACCTATTATTACTCGTTAGAACAGATTTGTGAACCACCCCCCCAATATTGGAGTAAATCTAGAAGCAATTCTGTTTTTCCATTTCAAAGTTAAACCCGGCCTATCCAAGGATAAGCATGCAAGGGCTGGTTTCAACATCTAATAGGCGAGGTGTAGGTGAAATGCACAATGCAGGATATAATGATCCCTGAGTCGAGGATCATAGTAAAACAGGCTGCCAGACTTGGCCTTCAGATGAGTGAATATAAAGATGTAATCTGTACTTGAAGTTACGATTCCCCTGTTCCAAGTATAAGAAGGGGAAACCTTCGATGCCATCTCCTCAAGATGAATCAATTCCCAATCTTCAAAGTAATTAACCCAGTTCAAGCCTCTACAGACAGTAGTCTGAGAGGGAGGAGAGGTTTTATTGAGTGCGTTGAGGCTAGTGGCCCCTGCACTGTAGGAGTTGAAAATTACCCCTCACAATTATCAAATGCTCATGTACCTTAGCAAACCATTCTTCAAACAATTCAGATAAGCACAATTGTATGGATTCCATAGAGGCTTTCGCTGGTTTCCAATATCAGTAATTTCATAATTCAAATGTTAGAGGAAATAATGACAGCCATCAAGCCTGTGAAATAACAATAAGTTTGGATGTGAAGTTCAGATTGGCATCAATCGCAATAGCCAGCCCCCCAATCATTCGACCCATGTCAGCTCAAGTGGCAGCATTGGTAAAGGTCTGATAGCCCCTCAAATCAGAATGTGAGGTCAGCATAGTCTCCTGAAACATTAAAAAGATAAGTGTGCACTCTGTAAACATCTATTTGGATTAGTAAAACTGCATACATTCCACGACAATACATTAATCGGTATATGATTAGGGCTGGGTCAGGCCCTCTCTGAGACCAGCAAATGATTTTAGGGCCACCTATACCCACCTCACCTTGCAATGACATCGACAGGGCCAACGATCTTCAACAAGGAAAACAAAGAGACAATTTGGAATCAGCACTGCCGAGCAGCGAAAAACAAATGGTTAATCGCTCACGGGCCGCAGAGTGAGGGTAAGGACTTCCTACACATCCAGAGTGAGGGTACACAGTCTGTTTGCTATTTTCCTTTCTGCACACATTCATCATGAACGTGTTTTATTGCATTTCTTCCATGCTGCCCACTGTTCCTTAACCCGATACCTCCCAAGGCAAATTTGTCCAACTTATTAGAAGATCCAACACATTCCCACCAAATCCTCTTAATGTGTATTATCATGTCTTCATAGCATATTTGACCCAAGCTTACCCACAACTATAAAGAGGAAACCCATCTGTCCTTTAGTCATTTTAGTCCACAGAGACCCTGGAATTAATACTGTGTGGGAACAACTATTCATTTTTGCCATGACAGATTGTATGATAAATGGGCCTTCAACTACTACAACGCTAACACAGTAACACATTTTATTTGTGCGTTTCAGGTGGGCAACTGATATCTTCCAGCTGCACAAGGATCCAAGCAGCACAGGTAATGGAAGGGGTTATTAAAAACACGCTCATATTTTCTTGTCTCTTATTTCCAAGTGGTGATTTTGCACTTCTCCTTTGGCGAAGTGGAATAATTGGAATAATATCCCTTGTATCTAGTTCTGCCGCTATATCCACTACTAACACTACCCCAAATCCAGCAGGTGGAACGACCATGTCAGGTGGACAGGGGAGCACTGTAAGCATGATAAGTAGAGGTAAGCACAGTGCTGACACAGACATGGGAGGGCTTGACATTTATCTCAATGACACTGCTCAAGTGTCTAACAAAATGTGGTACAAGCACATGGCCAAAGTAGGTAAAGAAACCACTGTGGAGAGCCTGCTCACTAATCCCCTATGCCACGAGTGCCTCCAGAACATTTATAGCAACTGAAATACCAGCAGCAAGGACACAGTGCTTTATGTACCTATCCATGGTTATAACCTGAGGAAGATCCCAAGGGAAAACAGCAACATTGAGATGGATGTTCAGGCAATGCTCCCCTATGAAGACAGTTATATAAAGACTCTTGACATGATGAACAATTACTGGCAATGAGACCAAGCTATACACTATGTAACTGATGAACCACAGAAAGGAGGGACAAAAACAATAACACTGAAAGAGTTGCCATTCCCGAAGACGGGGGTCAAGGAAATAGTAGGAAAGCCAGGATACTGGGAAAGACCACAGATGCTTGTGTATGGCCAAGTATACACATCAGAAGGTTGGAAAGAGGGAGTAGTTGGAAACAAAGCACACACCTTAGTACAAGCCCCAGTGAGCACAGTGCAATCCTCATCATTGCAGACCAGAGGGCTCGGTTTTGTCGTCCTCAACAATGTGATGCAGCCGAGCTAAACAATGGTCATTCACTGGAAAGGGGTGATGAACAGTTCTCAGCAACCCAGACATAAAGTGAAACATGAACAAGTTAACAATGTTGCAACATGGAGAGTACTCTCACAGGCAAAAGTGGTGTTGCTGCCAGATAAATTGGGAACACATATTCATTCACATCACCTTGAAGATGTGCACAGAGGGCTGAGAACAGAACTGGGTCCCAGGCCTGAGGAGACCAGTTCCAGCCAATCAGAGGACAGAAACCCAGGGGTGGATGGCAGGGGGCAAGGGCCAATGGTAATCCTGCGACCCTGCAACAATGTAATAGACAGTTTCTTGGGGAAGAGGCAAGTCAGCCGCGTGACATGGAAGGACCAATTGGGTAAAATCTATAAAGGCTATCTATAGTGTCTACCACTCCGTGCACCCTATGAGTACGTGTAATAGGTTTTTTGGGGAGGACCCTGTTGCTGATGCCATTCTGCATCAAAAAGGGGTGACACATTTTTTGGAATTGTGACTCTGGAGATGTCTGAATGTCCTGTATTATCCCTGTTAGTTTTTGTAATTAACAACAGTTCTAACTTGCCCTTGGCTGAGTCCTCCATTTGTTCTGGGGGAAGGGTTGTTGGGCCCATGTGAGCTGAATGGGTGAGCTCGTAGTAACCCCCAGGCCTCTGGAATACCAGACCTCACAAACAGTACTAACACAAGTATGTAGTAAATCTTGAATTATTAGCTATTCATTCCATGTTTCGCATTACTCAAAACTCTGATAAGGTAGCATTGATTATTTTACTATCCAAAATTACTATAAAAAATTAACGAATTACAAATATTTTACTTGTATGGTGCATTCTGCAGCCATTGCCTATGTGTATGTATGGTTAGATTCCTTTATTAACAACTACATTCCAATATAGGGGGTAATTCATAGAATTCAGCGCACAAGTGGCGCACGCGGCTGGCGCACAGTGTGCGCGTGCGAATCCCTGCGCCAGCCGCGTACGCTGAAATCCATTTCTGCGCACAGCGTTTTCATGGATTCCAGCCACCAAAACCAGCCGTGGCGCACAGTGGCGCAGCGACCCTGCAGGAGCGCCAGTTACGCCCCCAAGAACGCCTCCCGCGCAGGGAAAAACCATCAACATACCCAATCCAGCACAAAGGGCTTCGCTAACCCTGTACCAGCACAGCAAGCGGGCTACGTGTATCACTGGGGTGCGCGGGAAGTACCTCACGCGATTGGCCCCGTGCGAGCAGGGTACGCGTATTTCATGGGTGCGCGGGAAGTTCCACACGCGATATCAGCAGGGTACGTGTATTTCAGGGTGCAGGGGAAGTTTTACACGCGATTCCAGCACGGTACGTGTATTTCAGGGGTGCGCGGGAAGATCCACACGCGAATAGCCTGGGCGCGTGTATTTCAGGGGTGCGCGGGAAGTTCCACACGCGAATAGCCTGGGCGCGTGTATTTCAGGGGTGCGCGGGAAGTTCCACACGCGAATAGCCTGGGCGCATGTATTTCAGGGGTGCGCGGGAAGTTCCACACGCGAATAGCCTGGGCGCGTGTATTTCAGGGGTGCGCGGGAAGTTGCACACGCGAATAGCCTGGGCGCGTGTATTTCAGGTGTGCGCGGGAAGTTCCACACGCGAATAGCCTGGGCGCGTGTATTTCAGGGGTGCGCGGGAAGTTCCACACGCGAATAGCCTGGGCACGTGTATTTCAAGGGTGCGCGGGAAGTTCCACACGCGAATAGCCTGGGCGCGTGTATTTCAGGGGTGCGCGGGAAGTTCCACAGGCGAATAGCCTGGGCGCGTGTATTTCAGGGGTGCGTGGGAAGTTTTACACGCGATTTCAGCAGGGCACGTGTATTTCAGGAGTGCGCGGGAAGTTTTACACGCGATATCAGCAGGGTACGTGTATTTCAGGGTGCAGGGGAAGTTTTACACGCGATTCCAGCACGGTACGTGTATTTCAGGGGTGCGCGGGAAGTTCCACACGCGAATAGCCTGGGCGCGTGTATTTCAGGGGTGCGCGGGAAGTTCCACATGCGAATAGCCTGGGCGCGTGTATTTCAGGGGTGCGCGGGAAGTTCCACACACGAATAGCCTGGGCGCGTGTATTTCAGGGGTGCGCGGGAAGTTCCACACGCGAATAGCCTGGGCGCGTGTATTTCAGGGGTGCGCGGGAAGTAGCACACGCGAATAGCCTGGGCGCGTGTATTTCAGGGGTGCGCGGGAAGTTCCACACGCGAATAGCCTGGGCGCGTGTATTTCAGGGGTGCCCGGGAAGTTCCACACGCGAATAGCCTGGGCGCGTGTATTTCAGGGGTGCGCGGGAAGTTCCACACGCGAATAGCCTGGGCGCGTGTATTTCAGGGGTGCGCGGGAAGTTTTACACGCGATTTCAGCAGGGCACGTGTATTTCAGGGGTGCGCGGGAAGTTTTACACGCGATTTCAGCAGGGTACGTGTATTTCAGGGGTGCGCGGGAAGTTTTACACACGATTTCAGCAGGGTACGTGTATTTCAGGGGTGCCGGGGAGTCCTACATGTGATTTGACAGTGTGGGTCCTCCCAGGTGTTCCCTGTACACCCTCCACGGCCCCTGCAGGCAGCCCACACCACAGGGGACTACCCTGCATCCCTGGTCATGTCCCGCAGGCAGCCCACCCAACATGGGCATGCCCCCCAGCAAAGGCACATGTCTCCTTGAACTAATGAACACCAACTCATGTCCCCCACCCCCCCACCCCCAGCACTGTGTGGCACCTGCCAGCAGACCCCACCCATGTCCAACTCATGTCCCCCACCACCCCCACCCCCCAGCACTGTGGGGCACCTGCCAGCAGGCCCCCACCCATGTCCAACTCATGTCCCCCACCACCCCCACCCCCCAGCACTGTGGGGCACCTGCCAGCAGGCCCCCACCCATGTCCAACTCATGTCCCCCACCACCCCCACCCCCCAGCACTGTGGGGCACCTGCCAGCAGGCCCCCACCCATGTCCAACTCATGTCCCCCACCACCCCCACCCCCCAGCACTGTGGGGCACCTGCCAGCAGGCCCCCACCCATGTCCAACTCATGTCCCCCACCACCCCCACCCCCCAGCACTGTGGGGCACCTGCCAGCAGGCCCCCACCCATGTCCAACTCATGTCCCCCACCACCCCCACCCCCCAGCATTGCGGGGCACCCTCCACCAGGCCCTCGCCCATGTCCCATCCATGCCCCCCTGCATCTGGGTCCCCACAATCCCCAATCATGTCCGTAATGGCCATCCTCCCCTGCCAAAAGGCCCAACCAACTATCACATCCACCCACATATCAAAGGCAATTACATGTTACACACCCAATGTAAATAATGCAAATGAACACATGTCTGTCACACACAATGGCTGCAAGTGAATGTTAAAACACCCAACATGACATGCATGAAAGTAATGAGATGATACGACCCATTGAAGGATGAAAATAAAAATGTATTGAAAATCAACTAGAATGGAAATGAAATTAGAAAAACCACAAAGCAAAACAACAAAAAGAAGATGAATGTCCATGAAAAAAATCCAAAAAATCAAAAAATCCATAGAAGAACTATATACAAGACAATCCCGGGTCCATGAGCCCAACCGAATGAAACCTAACTATGTCAAATAACTAAAAACTGAAATATATACAAAAAAGTGGCGCATTGTCCAATCGCAACCAAATAAAAAAAAATAATAATTCAAAGGAAACCTACCACTAACTATATAACTATATACAATGGCAGCGGGCAAGTCCTGCGGCTCACTCTTTGATGTTGCCGGCCAGGGCATCATCGAACTCCATGTCGATGTCCTGGAGGCGGGACTCTGTCCTGGCCCCGAGGTCTCGCAGGGATAACCCCATGTTCACCTCAAACTCCCTGCGAGCTTCCTCGAGGCACTCGGCCCGCCTCAACGCCCGACGCATGGAGAACTCCCCCCTGACCATGGTGAGCCGCTCCTCTTCCGCCCGCTGCCGCTCCGCACCTATCCGCTGGACCAACTGCTCCCACACGGAAGACACTACCATCCCAGGGTTCTCCTGCCCTCCGGCCGATGCCTGCCCCTCTGATCTTGATGGCCCCGAGCCATGATGCCTCCCACGTCGAGCCTGCTGCTGCCTCCGACGCCACTGCCTCTGCCAGCACGACGGCATCCAGGATGATGGAAACCACCGACGCCGTCGTGCACGTGCCCTGCCCGATGATGCCGTCACATCCTCCATCTGCTGGGGTCCAGTTGCTGTGTTGTCCACCCCTGCTGGACCTCTGACTCCCGACTGTGGCAGGGATGGGATCCCCACCAAGCTGGCTGCATTGGTCAGGGCAGGTCCACAGGGGGCCCTGGTGGCATCTGGGCCGGAAGACGGCAAGGAGAACGACTGGCGTATAGTCTCCACAGAGGAGGAGAGGGCCGCCAGATTGGCCGACACATGCAGGATACACCCGAACATGGCCGATCCCAATTGGGCCACGTCGGCACGGTGCTCTTCGTGATGACGTGCGTGCTCCTCCTGGAAAGCACGCACGGCATCACGAATCACAGCCGTGCGCATCGCGACCCCAATCAGGACCTTCTCCACACGGCCAGGGGTCCCCTCGTCCGCAGGTGGAGGGGAGTCAGATGACATGGACATCCCCTCTACCTGCGGACGGGCCTGGGACGGGGCATCCCTGCTGGTGCAAGGTGGTGCACCCACAGGTTCAGGGACAGCGACATGCACAGGCCCCTCCACGGTGACCTGTGCTGTCTCCTGCCCCTGCCCCTGGACTGCACCACTTGCACCAGCAGGGATGCCCCCACCAGGCCCCATGTGCGCCTCAGTGGCGGCCTCCTCCTCCTCTGTGGAAACCACCAACCTGGATGGCTCCTCGCCGTCTACCGCCGTAACAGGCCCCTGTGGGGGCTCACCCACCCCTTCTGCTGCAGCCGTGGGGGCATCCCCGCCGCCTTGCTCCACAGCGCCGTCTCCGCCCTCTCCTTCACTAGCCGCTGCGTAGAGGGAGACATAGAACACAAGCATCAGGGTACTGTACAATGGTCCCTAGACAGGAAGCAATAGCAGATGAGTGCCACTGTCAAAGTACACTTCCATCATGTCACACCACAACACATGTGTCAGTCCAGGCAAAACACACACAGTGACAGTCATGGTGCGTGCCATGGACATTTCAATACATGTCCAATGGACTCTCGAATCATACAATGTAATGGGACTCACATGCATCATGGGTCATGCCTATCACATGCACACACTTCACCTCAGTCACATCCATCTGGCCCCGTACACCCCAATCACAGTGCATACAAGTATGACTAGGCTGCATCAGTGAATCTGTACATTGTCACAGACATGTGTCATGCATCCATGGCACTCACAAGTCACAGACACGCAGGTCAGGCACACAGACATGGATACCACATATGTATCTGGCATCAGCACCCATCCCTCGCCCCCACTCATGTCCAGGAACAGAGACTGCCATGCTCTCATGTGTGCAATCTGCACAGGGCTCCCCATGTCGCATTCAAACACATGCAACAACCGTGTGGTTCACACATTACAGGTCGCACATGCATTCCCATGATGTCCCTGCACACATACATGCGTACATGGCCTATGTCACACATGCAGGCAAGTATCAGACAACCAGCACACTGCAACATGCCCTGTCTCACACAGCAATGCTTGGCCACTTACCGATCAACTCCAGACGGGTCTCCCTCTCAAGGACCTGGGCGTGGAGCACTGGGTGTGCGCGTTTCAGGACCCTCAACTGGATGGAACTCATGCGGCCCCGGCCCTCCTCCACAAGGCGCCGGGCCTTCATGAGGGTCCTGGACCTCAAGTCCTCCCAGCGCTTCTTGACCTTCTGGATGGTGCGGGTTGCCACCCCCTCCGCGTTGATGGCAACCACACAGTCGGCCCAGATCCTATCCCGTCCTTCCCTGTTGGCGCGGGACGATCCAAAGAGGGCATCATACTGCCCCAGGACTTGCTCCACCAGGACACCAACTTCGGTGGCAGTGAAGCTGGTGCCCCTCTGCCCCTCTGGCCGGGGGTTGCCACTGGGGTCAGATGTGGATGTGCCCGACATGGCAACCCCAGGGGCAGGAGTGGGTGGGCAACTGGGTCCTGGGGCTGGGCTGTGGAGCGATGTTATTCGAGTCGGGAGTCTTCTGTACCAGCAGGGGTGGACACAGCAACTGGACCCCTGCAGATGGCTTATGTGCAGGCACCAAATGGCAGGGCACGGTGGCAGCAGGCAGGCAGGCAGGCAGGCAGCAGCAGATGGCACGTGGGAGGCTGGTCGGGGCACTGGGGGGCAGTAATTCGGCCTTCTGGGCAGGAGCGTGGTCTTCCGTGTGTTTTCGCGTGGCCAGCTTGATACGGAGTGATTTGGCACGTGAAAATCCTGCACGTCAGCGTGAAAATCGAGGAAAGGCCCTTAGCGCGTAAGCGCGTCAGTACGCGTACGTTATTTCATTGGACCAAAGGCCCTTACAGCGTAAGCGCGTCTGTGACGTTTTGCGCACGGGCGTTGCCCTGGCAGGGCTTGGAGATCCCGCGTGCCTTTATGTTCTGTACGTGCTTTTCGTGCGGTGCGTGTGTTTTCCATCCGTTGGGGTTCACACGCTATTACTTCACAGCGGGTGTTGGCTACGCGTTCTACTACACGCAAGGCAGACGGTGAGTAGTACCCCGCTCCCCCAGGCCCGATCGCGTGAGAAACTTCACGCGAACCCCTGAAATACACGTAGCCCGCTCCCCCAGGCCCGATCGCGTGAGAAACTTCACGTGAACCCCTGAAATACACATAGCCCGCTCCCCCAGGCCCGATCGCGTGAGAAACTTCACGCGAACCCCTGAAATACACGTAGCCCGCTCAATCGCGTGTGTAACTTCCCGCGCAACCCCGAAATACACGTGCCCCGCTCGCACAGGCACTATTGATGTATGTTGCCACTTTTGTAATGCGCAGGGACGCTACCGCCTGCCTTCGTGTGGCGGACGTGTTTGGGCTTGTGCGTGTCTTTCGCTGTGCGTGGCTTTGCCCTATTCGATTCCATGAATATGTGTGGTTCGGATGCGTGTGGGCATTCCGTCTGCTTCCCTGCAGTACATCCCCAGTTACGCCCTTGTTTTCGCGAGTTGTTCCCCATTCCGCGCGTTACGCCCCATGTTCCGCCCACTTTCTAGTGTATGCGCAGAGGTTGAGCGCTTTCACTGTGCGCGTTGCGCACGTCTTTCGGGATGTTGCAGTGACGTGTGCGCCATGCACGGGTTTAGCGCACATCCCGAGGAAGACACGCGCAGGGACTTGAATTAATTCCATGAATTAATTTCATATGTGATGTCATCAGTGAAGTCATCAATGACATTTGTGAGGTCATCTTTGATGTCCTGGGTGTTAGTCTTAGCAGTGCACAGTGGTGGTGTGAGTTATGGTTGCTCAGCTACCATAATTGGTGAATTTCTGGGGGTTTTTAGTTTTACTTGTAACCATAACGTCCCTTTAACAATGTTTTTTCACTGAATATCATAGGATTTTACCAGTGCAACCTTAATCTGCTACATGTTCCTTATGTTGAATTCACCCCCAATGTAGCCTCTGGAGAGTCCACGGACAGTATGAATGTCCGCGGAGAGAAGGCAGCATTCACAAAGCCCAGAAGTACAGGGCAGAACAGAAAATGTTCTACCGATCAACCAATAAACACATATACATAAAGCAAAGTTACTTATATTTACTGCACCCAAATATACCTTTTTGTGGAAATGACTACTTGTAAATGTACAAATTATTTGTTTTTTATAACACCGTATAATGGAACGTGCAAAGCATAAACCATAAGTGTACACTTCATATTATCACTTCAATACAACTATTCATAGAGACTGGCATACACCAAGCGCTTATTATAAAACAGTCTCTCACCAAACAGTAAGTACACTGTATTTATTTTATTATTATTAGCATTCATTATGTAAACATGTATTATAATCAAAAAGCACTATTTTTTCATTTTGACAGAAATGGCAAACACACGTTAATGGTTAGAGGAGAACTTCCCAAAAGAAGAAATGAGTGACAATAGCACCACTAATGCCATACAATACATGTACTAATATAAACAAATCATGTAATTTGTACAGACCTCACTTAAATAATAATTTATTTTTTTCTTACAGTACATAGTTTTCATGAAGAAACTATGCCCCAGTTTAATTATACACAATCCCAAGAATCACAGAGAGAAGCCCTATCCCCAACTGTACGTAATCAAATCCTGAACTTGTCTACAAAATTGGATGAACTAAGTAAGGATTTTAAAGAACTTTTACAATATGTGAAAAATCATGTCATGAAAAATGTTCCCTATCACATGTCCCCTTTGTCCCCAGCAATCGTCCCCATCAATTTCTAAAAATGTAAATCAAAGACACTTTTATGAAACCTCACTCCCTTCCTCCCCTAATCATTACTGTACAGAAATTCCTAATTCTCATATTTATGTTTCCCATTACGATATCCCATTCCTTTCATCCTTTCATGAAAAAGTGTATTTTTTTATACTATAAATATGTTGTATATCATTGTGCAATATTTTTTTTTAAACCCCATTATTGAGTCTACGGACACTATCACTGTCCGGGGTGTATGCAATTGAAATGGTGGTGCCCCCAGACAGGCACGGTGTCCGGACATGCCTGGTTTTGCATGATGCACTTTTAATTAGTCCGCCGACACCACGCCTGTTCTACGGACACCCAAGCACATGTGCCCTACAGTTCCTTCCCAAAGGGTGTCTATAGACAGCTGTCAGGGCCACCGACACCCCCAGATGTCAGCATGTGACCGCACCTGTGTGGAGTGACGTCCTATTCGTGAACAGTGTCCGTGCTCCAAGGACAGTTTAAAATTGCATTTTCAGCCGTTCTAGGGTGTTTTAAGCAGAAATGTTACCCTTCCACAGCTCCCAGACCCATTCTTGGTTGATCTGGCAACTTTGTACAACTTTTCAAGCCTATTTGTGACTCAGTAGTCCGCAGGCAGCACAACTGTCCACGGACAGTTCCTCTAAAGGGACCCACCCATTACTTTTCCTCATTCCCAATCTGGCTATACAGGAGACAGCAGCTATCAGCACCTGCTTTGCCGAACAGCTACTAATCCTGTAATGGCATCTCTTATGGCCATTTCTCCTCCCCAACCACCACCACCACCACCTAAA
The DNA here is from genome assembly GCF_040938575.1 of Ambystoma mexicanum. NCBI lineage: Eukaryota > Metazoa > Chordata > Amphibia > Caudata > Ambystomatidae > Ambystoma > Ambystoma mexicanum. Next base: position 1,292,417,539 of record NC_090929.1, read on the forward strand.
CAACCTGGAGTGTCTGCACTGGGGAACAGGCATGATGATGTAGAAGAGGATCAAGAGGAAGACGAATATGGGGTAGAAGAAATGCCTATCTCAAGCACCCGGAGGTAGTCCAGGGTGTGGTGGTTCTTTAAGACCGTGTTCAGGGTCCCAAAGGCTGCCTCTGTTGAATGCATTGAGTGTTGGGTGAACTCAATTGTGGCCAACACGGGCATTACTCCTTCGGGAGCACATCAATCCACCGCCACGTCCACTCTAACCACCTGTTTGCTGTTCCTTTCTCAGAGAGGAGCAGGCTATCTTCCTCTGCGCCATCTTCCTCAACCACTCCTGCCAGCACACAGTTAAAAAAAAGAAGTGAGAAAAAACAGTCACAGACACCAGTGCAGAATTCAAAGTCCGCCGACAGCACGGTAGTCTGCGGACAGCAAAAGATTCCAGGCGTGGGGTGGGAGAATTAAAATAATTTTAATTGTTTTACATGCAAAAATGGTTGCTCTTAAGAGAACCTTTTTAGTGTTTTTGGCTTTTATATATATTTTTTTATTTTTGGTTTTATAAACTGAACCAAAGAACATTTTATTGAACTTAATTATTTCTTCGAACTTTCACAAAAAGTGCATGTTTTTTTCTGGTTTTTCCATTTTCTTTATTTCAACTACTAAAGAATACTTAAATACATACTGTATATGTTCACAAACACTGCTTCAAAGCATTTTGAATGTTTTTCAGAAAAATCTGATTATTCACATCAGTTAGAGGGACTCCATCTCTCTAAAAAATGTTGACAATTGCAACTGTAATGTTCTCATTATGAATAGATGTCATGCCAACATCTCGTAAAAAAGAACAGACATCTTTATTGACAATGCGCCTTGCTTTTTCCATTTTTGGACAAAACAAATTCAACAGGATCCACATTTGTCACTGAGCAATGCACGAAAACATAATTTTTGAATTTGGAAACATTTCCATCAACTTTCCAAATGTATCCTTCATTGCAAATTGCAATGAAATCCCGGTAACGTACCCAGAAACTGTTCCCTCCGTGATGAACAACAATAATGTCTGTATGTTTTTAGCGGACCATATTCGTACAAAATGGAGGTAAATCAGCCCACTTCATTCCTCGCACTACATACCAAAACACTTCAAATTCATAAAATCCAACATTTCCATCCACTCCACAGTGCTCAGCATACACCTTCAGCCAGTGGAACCAAAAGTTCCCCAAAATCATACACTCTGCCTTCTCAGTGACACAGCCATGTTCACTGCTCTGGAAAGTCCTGTAAACAAAACTCCTGCTACCCTCTCTTCCTCTACACCACATCCAGTAAACCTGATTGGATTATCCCCCGGTGTCCGCAGACACCATAATTGTCTGAGGTCTGCTCAGGCCCATTTCAATGCCAACCACCCTCAAAAGACCAGCATGTGGCACGTGCCATTCGCTGACTACCACGATGTCCGTGGACGTTGCAGTAACTCAAAGGGGTTCAGATATTTATTCTTTAGTGGTGGCTCTGAAAATAACCTTTTTATATTTGTTTTTTTTGGGTTTGTTAACAAACACCTTTATAATCCCTTTTTTTGCTTTTATGTAGTACTGTACACTGTACATCTTCCCTTGCAATTTGCTTACAGGAACTTTTTCAATGCATTCATAACATTGTAAATAAAAATCACATTTCCAACATCTGTAAAACCTCTGTAAAATGAACTCCATCTTCATAAAAAAATTCACAGCATCAGAATTTATGGCGGTAATTCATGGATTATTTGCGCCGAAAAAAATGGGATGTGTGAGCCATTCTGCCCGCAAATCCCTGTTTAACAAATGGGGATTTGCGGGCAGAATGGCTAACAAATCCCGTTTTATTTGGCGCAAATAATCCATGAATTACCCCCTCAATTGTCATTCTCAAAAGAGGATATTCCTGCAGCATATAAATAGGCAAACACACCTTTATTGACAGGCTGCCTCGATTCTTCCATTTGTGGACTGAACAAGTATGGACATCTCCATGCTTGCCTCTGATTCATTTCAGAAAAAATTATCTTTGCAGCAGGAAACAGTTCCATTAGGCCTTTCAAGAATTCCTTCAGGGGAACCTGCAAAAACATTGCAGTCCAATACAAACTGTCCCCTCCACAATGTACAGTTACAATGTCTGGGCATTTAAAGTCAGACATACTCTTACAGAATGAGAACAAGCTTGCCAAGTTTAAGCCACAAACTGCATGCCACAGACCTTCCACTTCTGCCAATCCAATACCTCCAAAGATGCCATGATTTTCAGCATGCACCTTCAATGACTGAATTGAAGAATCTCCCAAGATCCAGACACTCTGCTTCCTCAAAGCCATAGCCATAGCCATATTCACTGCATATAACAATCAAAATAGCTACTACAGCCTATTCCTGAAAACCACAATCAGAACACCTCATGGGCTAATCCCCACAGTCACATTTCCATGCCAGGCTGTTACGCTCACCTGGTATCCATGGGGACGCCACCCGCCCTGGTTGGATGATTTGCACTCTCAAACCCTATACCGGTCCCTTGGTAATGCCCCTGGTTAAAGATGGGTCTGCAATATAGGAGAGCTGGATTCAATACCAGATTGTCTTTATGTTTTCCCACCTCCCTTGGCCTCAACTCCTTCCTCCCCCTTGGCCCTTCTCTTCACCTTAATATTGTAAAAGGTGGATTCTCCATCCTGCTCCTGGTGGCAGGGGCGCGTAGATGTGGGGGGCGAGCAAAGACCAAGTTACTTCACAGGTGCAAGCCCCCCTGTGGGAATCCAGGCCTGCTGCGACTCCATAGGTTTGCTGCTTTACAGTCTTTACATGCAGCTCTTATGTTCCTCTTAGTTCGAATAATAATGTCTTGCTTCTTTACTTTTAGGTATGGAAAGGTATTTTGGTGTTGTCATGCAGTTTGAAGATGAGCATGGGCCGGTAGGCGAAAGCGTGTTGTGCGCTATGCTGTCCGGTGAGTAATGTGCAATGCACTGCGCTGTTTCGCCTTTTATATTGCTAAGCTGTGTCTTTTCTCTCCTTGCAGATCGCGATTTTCCTCGATGAGTGCCGTAATGTTCCAGCGATGATACTAACCAGGAGATGACTACCCAGGTAAGAATTGTGTGGCTTTCTTCGTTCGGGAGGAAACATGAGTAAACGGTTACTAATGCTGTCTTTCTTTCTCCTCTTTCCAGTTTATGGTATTCCAGGATGCATGCAGTGCCGGAGGATGGAGTTCGTACCTTCAGGTGAGTGGAACTGAAGTCGGCGATGGATTGAAGACAGGATACTGTTCCAGGTAAGTGTCGTAATGTTCTTTCTCTCTCTGCAGGTCCTTGGTTTCAGGTAAGCTGGCATCAAAGAACTGGACACGGTGAGCGTTATGCTGCCCAGAGCAGAATAACGCCAAGCATGTTCTGCTGTTTGGGTGTGGTTTAAATAGTCTCAGGTAAAGTAGTCCAGGTAAAATAGTCCCAGGCCTGCCACACCCAAAGTAGTCCAGGTAAAGTAGTCCCAGGCCTGCTACGCCCAAAAGACTAGACTGCATAGCTCAGTTCCTTGTAACTGAGCTATGTATGTGCCTCCATGTTGGCTCAACCCCCCAAGTTAAATAGTCCCAAGTAAATAGTCCCATTCTAATGTTGGTCTTTATGATGGTTATGAGCCTGGTGTCAAGGGCGCCTGGACTGACTCCAAGAGAGTCTTTGATGAGGATTTAAGGCCTTTGACCTGGCCCTAACTGGAAGGCTGACTTGTCAGTGAGGGCCAGGGGTAACGGTCATGACACAGGCATCCTTGAAAGACCCGTGTGTGGCATGTGTTGTCTGCAGACTACTGCAGTGTCCGCGGACCTCATAGCACAGGTACAGCCCTTCTACCCTTTCCACTATCATGTTATCAACACTGCTTCATTGGCTGCTTTCAAAGAGTAACACATCCATCCACCAATCACATCCAAAAACTCTACACCTAACCCTGCCGTCTCAGTTCAACACTTCAGATGTACACTTGACCTCTGAGAGTGCATCTCTCCTGCTAATCACAACCATCTGCATCACAAACTACTGTGAAACTCTCCAATATTTCTATTTCCAGATTCAATATCTGCATCTATCAATACATAGTACAGGTACTTATATCTTTAAAGGTATTTTCTGCAACTCTATTACAAATATATATGCTACTTACCCTATAATAAACTTCTCAATAAGCATATCCTCATTTTTAACCACTCTTCTTTTTTCTTTGCATACTGTTACTGCTAATACCACTTCTCCCATTATAATATGTACACTACAACTCTCAGAATGCAATGTCAAAACCAGGACTGAATGGAAGCTTGCAAGGTATGACATATACATTGAATGAAAAATAGAAAATGCTGTGCATTTACAAATATTTCTTTTTAGCAGAATTTTCATTAAAGATAACAAATGCATGTATACATTTACAACAGCACTGTGTGTATCTTTTTTCAACAACAAAAACGAAAGCAAATGCAAACGATGTGTACAACTTTTTTAAGTGCTAATGCGTGTGTGCAATATTAATAACTTGGGATCACATGCATACTTGCTAACATAACCCATTCTGATCTTTAGGTGCTTATCCAGTCTTACTTTTTTTCCTGCATTCTGGGACTTGTAGTCCAGCTTTTCTAATACATAAGTGCAACTACAACTCGCACGGTAAAAAGACAAAAAACAACACTTAATTAGCCCTTACATATCAGAATGCATCATATCAGCAAGTTTACATCCACTGCCAACATATTAAACTTCCACACAACAAGTGCAACTTAATATTTTTGTATAAATCTTTTCCATCTGCTTTTCTTTTCTTTTACAAAAACGTTACACACAGCGTTGCTATAAATTCACATATCTATGTTTTCACTTTCATGAAAATGCTCCTAAAAAGAAACCTTTTTAAACACTCTCTGCATTTTACATTTTTCATTTCTTATAAATGTCACACTTTCCAACCTCACTCATTACATTGCTTACACTGCCACCTTTCTCCACCTGCTCACACATACATGTATACCACCAACGTATCTATATTCAACACTTCCCCTTCCGTATAAAGTACTCTTCTTTCCAAACCTCTACTATAAGACACCACTAAGCTGCAACAACAATCCTCCATTGCATTACACTAGGCCACAGTTTCCCCATTCTTTAAAAACTGTGCAACACATTACAAATACATTGCACCAGAAACACAGCACTTCCTTCATTACAATCAGCAGCACTAAAGTAACCTACAAAGGCACCTTTTTCTTACACACATTTTTGCCCTGTTTCTTCTAATCTTCCAAATAGCACTACCCATATTTCAATTGTTTTAACAACAAAGTTTATTAATTGTTGTTATGATTGATTGATTGATTGATTGATTGACTGATTGATTGATTGATTTTTTATTATGCGCTTCTACACAAGTGTTGTAAAGCGCAAGCATGCATGTGAGGGGGAGACATAGGGAAGACGAAACAAGCAATTTTACCAGGCATGGTACATTCAGATTATGCAGGTGAGCAGAAAAGGAGTGCGTGGGGGTGGCAATAGTGACAAGGGCACCCAGTCCCATCAGAACAAGGTACAGAGAGATACCACTCTCATGGGTCGTAACTGAAGTGCAGTAGTGCTGCGGCAAGTGCAAGGCCCAGGAGCAAGTGCAGGGTGACTTGCAAAGATGCTTGGGACCTGTGAGTATCTGAAGTGAAGATACACCAGGCAGCCAGTCACCAACACTGAGCAGAAGTGGAGGAGAGAGAGCAGAAAGAGGTGGTTAGCAGGGGATGGGGATAGAGAAAGAGGAGGCAAAGAGGAAAGTCTTGAGGAGTTTCCAGAATTTAAGGAGATCCGGCTCAAGGCGGAGAGAGGCAGGGAGGCAGTTCAATAGGGAGGCACCTGTAGAGGATAAAGATCCCCCCCAAGTCTCTGCTTGGAGTAGCAGCTCACCCGCAGAGAGTTGGAGGAAGACGAGCTGAGGACTCAGGAAGGCGAGTATTTATGAAGAGAGTTGTAGAAAAAGTGGGCCCAAGCCCCAGAAAGCCTTGTGGACAGTAAAAAGGGTCATGAACCTAATTATTTCAGCCATGGGGAGCCAGTGAATGGAGTTCAGCGCCAGAGAGATGTGGTCCATGGGCTTGAGACCAAGGATACGTCTTGCAGTTCTGTTCTGGATGAGTTGAAGAGGACAGAGAGTGGAAGAAGACAGGTTGAGAAAGAGGCTGTTGCAGTAGTTCAGCCTAGAGAGGACCAGGGCTCTGCAGATGGTGAAATAAACCTTATAACAAGGTTAAATAAAACTTATAACAAAATCGAATCAGATTAAAAACAGCACTTACAAAACATGTCATATTACAGTCATTACAAATAAGAATATTATCAATAAATACACACTGTATTACAAACTAAATTCCGGTAAACCATGAGTAATATAAAAAATATAAAAAATTAAATCCCTTGCATAATTTCATTAAGGCATTCTAAAATCTTCAACCACATATGGTATATAGTAAAATTCAGAATTGTGCAATTCCCTGAATACAATAAACTCCAGATCTGATCACTGTAGTAATTATCCAACATATGTCTCATTTTAATATAACACTTCTGTTGTATCTCTTTTAAATTTGTACATTTCATTAACAGATGTCTAGGGATCTCACTCTCACATTCACATAACCTACACAGTCATTGGCAGTATGTTATATTTTTCCACACTCCCGTTCTCGAAAGTGTCGAAAGTAGTTAAAGTCTGTAATTCCATTATAAATCTTCTAGCTCCAGTGTGGCTCACGGTTATCAGGTAGGTACATGGATGCTTAGTTGGGAAACTCTGCCTAATATACTTGCTATACTTCTTGTATTTACCCAGATGACTAACATTTGAATTTCGATCCCATGTGTTGGATAACTTTTTAATATTCTTTTTCTATTATTGTTATATGCCTGCCCTTAGCAGGATTGAAACAATTTCTTCGAAAACCTGCAGGACATCATCCATTGTTTCAGTATAACATTTTAACTTTCTCTCTGTAATATTTTTTTTTATTTGAAAATATGCAAGTCTTCTCGTCACATTTCTCATTCTGATATAGACAATACCCATCATTATCCTCTTCTGTTTAGCTAATGATATCAACCCCAGTTCACAATCCAATCCTTCTACAGGTGTGTTCCTGGGCAAGCCTAGGGCTTTCTTCCAGATTTTACCTTCTATTTTCTTCAAGAAGCTGTTTTCGTTTACGGTAAATACTTCCAAACCATAACATGCACATGGGACAACACAGGTTGTATACAATTAAGCCTTAAATTGAGTAGCCACTAATAGTTCTTACAAAATTAAATTCTGCCATAAATCGTTTTTCAAATTTTTGTTGTACATAGCCCTCTAATAATTTCCTATTTAACGTGCCCGATATAAACATTCCCAGATATATGTATGAATGTACAATCTCAATCTTATGTGAGTCAATTGACTATGTGAATTTAGTAGTCTTTTTCCTTTTATTAACAATCACCATGATCTTAGTTTTATTGAAATTCACTATAAGATTATTCTTTTTGGATGATTCTAACAATCCATCCTACTACGCTGTAGTCCAAAGGGGTTTTGTCCAGCAGTAACGTATCATTTGCATAGGCAAGCCAAGCCAGATGCTAACCCCCAATTTTTGGGGGAAGTTCCTGGCATCTGTCTATATTCTTGCCCATGTCCTACACATACAAACTATAGAGCGTTGGAGCTAAAGAGCAACCATGTTTCAATCCTACATTAGTCACAGTTGACATGCTCAAAGGTCTGTTTTGATTCAGACGGATTGGAGCCATAGTATATCTATTAAATTCTCTCATAAAGTAAAGGCCCATCGGATACAAATTCCATTCCTGTAATTTACCCAATAGGCATTCTCTGTCCAGTGCGTCGAAAGCCCCTTTGAAATCGATAAATCAGATGAAAAGTGAGCCATCTTTCCCCCGGTTATACCTTATTAAGTATAGAAGTGACCATATGTTGTGTAGAGTCAACATGCCTTGGCGAAATCCAGACTGTTGCTTGGATAATATGTTTTTTTATTATCCATTTGTTCATCTCTTTCAACCATATTTGTGTAAATAGCTTAGAACAAGCTTCAGTCAGGGCCAATAGTCTGTAGTTGTAAGGGTCATCCTGTACACTTTTCTTATATATTAATATAGTCAGCTTCCAGCTTGTAGGTCAGAAACCAGTACTTGTGATTGTCTGGAAAAACTTCAGAGAATATATTAGCCCAGTAACCAGGGTTACTTTTAAAAATCAAATATGGGATCCTATCCGGCCCTGTGCCCTGGATGCTTCAGTTGTTTTAATTATACATTTGAAACCTCTGTGTTAAATATTATATCATATCTTTAGCTTTGTCCATTTCTTCGAATTTGTTTCCAGTATTTTTTTTTGTATGTCCTTGTAATATACCTCTTTGATGTGCTTTACCCACGTTGCCTCACCTGTACCACTTATTTCCTGTAGTTTTGTCCATTGCCTGCATTATATGAGCTATACATATACTACAATTTACGACAGTCTTTTTGTTTTAACATATAACGCATTTTTTAGATGAGATATTTGTTGTCTCTTATCAGCTACCTCTATTGTGTGTGTTTTAACATTTTTTATCTCTTTATGCTATTTGCTTTTCTCATTTTTTATCTTAGCATCAAAATGTTTATTATTATGATATGATATGATATGATATGATATGGTATTTGTACCGCGCCTATACACAGGTGTTTCAAGGCGCGACGAGGCAGGGAGGGGAGGAACAAGGGGAGACAGACAACGATCCTACTAGGCCAGGTGTCATTCAGATCGCGCAAGTGCAGGGGTGGGGGAGGGGGAAAAGTGCAAGGGGAAGGGGAGGGGGGGAAGTGCAGTACAAGGTAAGTGGCGTAAAGTAATAAATAAATAGGGCCAGCTGGTGGCAAGTGCAAGGTAAGTGCAGAACAAGTGCTGGGGAAGGGGGGGGGCTGTAGGGATACAGAGACAGTCCCGCAGTGCAGAGGGGTTCCAGGGCATCAGTGCAAGTGGAGAGTGGCTGGGCCCAGGGCCGAGACCGTTTAGAGAGGTCCAGTTGCAGGATCAGTGAAGTTTCAGTGAAGAATATTAGCTGTTCAGCAGGGGAGAGGGAGAGAGAAAGCAGAAGCAAAGAGGAAGGTTTTGAGGTGCTCCCGGAACCGGAGATGGTTCTCCTCGAGTTTCAGGGAGGCAGGAAGGCTGTTCCAGAGGGAGGCCCCTGCCGCGGAGAGAGATCTACCCCCAGCTTGTTGCTTCGAGAAGCAGCTGACCCTGAGGGAGTTGGAGGCGGATGAGCGAAGGGCTCGGGAAGGAAGATATTTGGGAAGAGAGAGTTGAAGGTATTTAGGACCCAGGCCCCAGAAGGCCTTGTGGACAATGCAGAGGGTTTTGAACTTTATCCTCGCAGCCACTGGGAGCCAGTGTAGAGATTTCAGTCCTGGAGAGATACGATCCCTGGGCTTGAGGCCAAGGACAAGTCTCGCAGTTCTGTTCTGGGTGAGTTGCAGAGGGCGGAGAGTGGAGGCAGGCAGATTAAGATAGAGGCTGTTACAGTAATCCAGCTTCGAGAGAACCAGGGCTCGGGAGACAGTGAGCTTCTGGGGGAAGGAGAGGAAGGGAAGAATACCTCTGAGGAGGTGCAGCTGGTAGTGTGACCTCTTGGCGACGTCAGAAATATGAGGAGAGAAGGAGAGTGTGGAGTCGAAGATGACCCCAAGGTTTTTTGCCTTGCAGGTAGGAGCAGGGAGGGGGCCAAGGGAGGCAGGGCAGAGAGCTGCAGGGAAGGAGGGAGTGGGAGTACCGATGAGTAGAATCTCAGTCTTACTGGCATTAAGGCAGAGGTCATTGGCGGCACACCATTCTTGGATAGCAGACAGACAGTCAGAGATGAGGGAAGGAGAGGGGGAGGCTGAGGGTAGCCTGAAAATGAGCTGGGTATCGTCCGCATAGCACTGGAAATTAGGGCAGAGAGCGGCGATGCGGTGGGCAAGGAGTGCCAGATACTGGTTGAACAGCCAGGGAGAGAGATTAGATCCCTGGGGGACACCACAGGTGGAGAAAAAGATGTCGGAGAGGAAGGACCCCAGTTGGACCTGGGAGGGTCGATTTGAAAGGAAAGAGGTCAGCCACGCCAGAGCCTGACCAGTGATACCCAGGTTTTCCCGGAGACGGTTGAGCAGGATGGCATGGTTGACAGTATCAAAGGCAGAGGAGAGATCGAGCAGAATGAGAACACACGGAGTGTTGGAGTCGAGGTTCAAGAGCAGATCTTCACGGATGTTCAGGAGAGCAGTTTCCGTGCTTCTGGCAGCTCTGAAGCCAGCTGATGGTCATGAAGACTACCAACAGATTCAGCATGGAGGTTAAGCTGGGAGATGGCCAGTTTCTCCAGGAGCTTGCCCAGGAAGGGAGTGATGGAGATAGGGCGATAGTTAGCCGGGCAGGAGGGGTCGGAAGAGGGTTTCTTGAGAAGAGGGTGCACAAGGGAGTGCTTGAGGGGGGAAGGGAAGACTCCAGAGGCGAAGGAGTGGTTGCAAAAGTCAGCCAGGGCAGGAGCCAGGGAGTCGATGTTGTCCTTGATAGTTTTGGAGGAACAGGGGTGAACCTGTTTAGACAAGACTTTCATTGATCGGACTTGTCTGGAAACCTCGTCAGCAGAGAAAGGTGGAAAGGCAGAGAAAGAGGGAAGAGGGGTGACTGCAGAAGGGCCAGAGGAAGAGCCGGGAAGGGAGGGAGGGAGGTGAAAGGAGGAGAGCGAGGACAGGATGTCCTGAGTTTTTGAGATGAAGTGAGAGGCCAGTGCAGTGCAGAGGGCCTGGGAGGGGACAGGAGAGGTAGAGACTGCAACAGGGTTGCATACTTGCCAACCCTACCGATTTAGGCGGTAGGATACCGCTTTTTAAGCAGTCCTACCGCCTACCAATTTTTTGACATCAAATACCGATTTTTTTTTGTAAAAAAAAAAAAAAAAAAAAAAATTATTTTTTTTTTACATTTTTTTTTTTTGCCCATACCAGCTCGGGGAGTCTTTCAAGGGCTCCCCCGAGCTGGCGTACCGGGAGAATGCCAGGCATGCAGGCTTTTAATGTCAAAGGCACCCACGGCGGTGGGCTAAAAGCGCCCTTCCGCCGCGGGTGCCTTTGGCAAAAGGCGCCATTAGCCCCCCACCACGCCAACTCGGGGAGTCTTTCAAGGACTTCCCCGAGCTGGCGTAGCGGGAGAAGGCGCGGCATGCAGGCTTTTAATGTCAAAGGCACCCACGGCGGTGGGCTAAAAGCGCCCTTCCGCCGCGGGTGCCTTTGGCAAAAGGCGCCATTAGCCCCCCACCACGCCAACTCGGGGAGTCTTTCAAGGACTTCCCCGAGCTGGTGTAGCGGGAGAAGGCGCGGCATGCAGGCTGTTAATGTCAAAGGCACCCACGGCGGTGGGCTAAAAGCGCCCTTCCCCCGCGGGTGCCTTTGGCAAAAGGCGCCATTAGCCCCCCACCACGCCAGCTCGGGGAGTCTTTCAAGGACTTCCCCCGAGCTGGCGTAGCGGGAGAAGGCGCAGCATGCAGGCTTTTAATGTCAAAGGCACCCACGGCGGTGGGCTAAAAGCGCCCCTCCACCGCGGGTGCCTTTTGGTCAAAGGCGCCATTAGCCCCCCACCACGCCAGCTCGGGGGAGTCTTTCAAGGACTTCCCCGAGCTGCCGTAGCGGGAGATGGCACAGCATGCAGGCCTTTGATGTAAAAGGCGTCCACTGCGGTGGGCTAAAGGCGCCCCTCCGCCGCGAGTGCCTTTCACAAAAGGCGCCATTAGCCCCCCCACCACGTCAACTCTGGTGAGTCTTTCAAGGGCTCCCCCGAGCTGGCGTGATGGCAGAAGGCGTGGCAGGCGCCTCATTGTCATTGAATGCACCCACGGCGGCGGGCTCATTCAATGACAATGGGCTGCTGACGCGCCCTATTCCTATCATTACCTCCTCGACTGACTATTTTTGAAACTTTAAGATTCCTACAGATTTTTGGTCACAGAATGTTGGCATGTATGGGGTTGGCCAGCTCCTTGCAGATTTTAAAGAGTTCGGCGGAGTTGTTTGATGCCGCAGAGATGCGGGCTTGGATAAGGGCTCTCTTCTTGGTGAGAACGGAGAGCCGGTACTGCCAGAGGATGAACATGATGCACGCCATTTCCTCTCGGCAACCATGCACTTGCGTTTTAGGGTGACGAGATCCGAGTCATACCAGGAGTTACATTTGGCTTTGGGCTTCAGGCGGATTCTCATGACGGGGGCAAGGATATCAAGAGTAACAGATATAGCAGAGTGGAGCATGGAGAGGGCTGTGTTAGGGTGGGAGTCAGCCGAAGGGGCAAGGGGGGGCGAGAAGGTAGCAGCGAAAGCCTCAACTGACACACGCTTCATGGGTCGGATGACCGAGAAAGTGGGTGGCAGTGAAGAGGGTGGCTTTGCCTGTGGGATAGGGAGGGTGAGGTGGGAGGATAGGAGAAAGTGATCACTCCAGGAGAGAGGAGTGGAGAGAGGGACGGAGAGGGGAAGGTCAGAAGAGATCAGAGCATCAAGAGTGTGCCCAGCAGAGTGAGTAGGCCCAGACGGGAGAATAGAGAGTGAGAGAGAGTCGCAGAGGTCACGAAAGAGACCAGTGGGGGGACTGGAGGCATCAAGGTGGATGTTGAAGTCGCCAAGAAAGAGGAGTTCAGTGGTTGAGGACAGGAGTGAGGAGGAGAGGTCAGCCCACTCAGAGAGGAAGGAGGAAATTTGACCAGGTGGCCGATAGATAGTAGCCACGGTAAGGGAATGGCTAGGAGAGAGAGAGAGTCGGCAGACAAGACATTCAAAGGAGGAGTAGGTCTGCGTAGGAGTGACAGTGGCAGGAATCCACTCAGGGAAGATAAGGGCAACACCACCCCCTGCACGGTTAGGCCTGGGCATGGAGAGGATCTTGTAACCGTCAGGTAGGAGTGTGTCAAAGCTGGTGGCAGAGCTGGCTGTGAACCATGTCTCAGAGAGACAAAGGACGTCGAGGTCCAGTTCCTCAAGAAGGTGACAGATATCGGAGGAGTGCTTGATGGCAGAGCGAGTGTTTAGAGTGGCAATGTGGAGAAGGCTGCCATCCTTGAAGAACTTCCGGGGAGGGGTACAGATCAGAGGTACGCCCTGCGGAGGTATTGAAGAAGGAGGTGAAGAAGGAGCACGAGAGGGGGCAGGGAGGGAGGGTAGAGGCAAGGTAGCCAATGATAGAGGAGGGGGGACAGCAGGAGAGGAGAGGAAGTTGATGAGGTGTGGGAAGCGTCTGTCGAAGAGGTGAAGGTTGGCCTGAGGGCCTTGGACCAAGACGGTCCCATTAGCGTAGACATTAATGATGGCCTTAGAGGAGCGGAAGGGGGCCAAGAGGACATCCCAACGGGTGCCACCATTAATGGGAGAGGAGGAGAAAGGAGAGAGCACAGAGACCATATGAAGGGTCCATAGGTCAGGCGAAGGCACGAAAAAGAGGATGTCAGTGAGAGTTACCTTAGAGCAGGCATTAGTGTAGGTGTCAGCGATAGGGAGGCCTGGGTTGGAGACCAGGATGTCCTTTTTAAACTTTTTCCTACCAGATTTAGTGAGGAGAGCAGGATAGTCAATGGAGAAGCAGTTAGAGAAGATAGGCGAGACAGAGAGCACCATGGAGTAGAAGGGAGGGGAGGGGGGGAGACAGACGAAACGAGAGCACGCAGACAGGAAGTGAGCGGCACGCACAAGTTACCACAATTAGAGCAAACAGTAAAGCGTATTAGGTAACCGGGCCACCTAAGTTTGAGAATCCTGCGAGGGGAGAAAAGCACCCTAGTTTACCACAGTTCAGAGCAAACAGTAAAGCGTATTAGGTACTGGGCCACCTAAGTTTGAGAATCCTGCGAGGGGAGAAAAGCACCCTAGTTTACCACAGTTCAGAGCAAACAGTAAAGCATATTAGGTACCGGGCCACCTAAGTTTGAGAATCCTGCGAGGGGAGAAAAGCACCCTAGTTTACCTCAACTGTGAATACAGTGAGGCAAGGCCCCATGCGGATGTAACCAGGCGTAGGAGGGGTGGGCCGGGGAACGGAGAACAGGTGGAACTGGCGCCTGGCGTCCCCTGCGGACACCTGCAGGCACACAGGGAGCCGCACTGTAGGAGTCGCCCTTTGCCAAATTTTATTAGTTAGCTTTGTGCTTTTGGCCTGTATCTGCTGTTTAGGGGGCTACAAGGAGATTTCATAAGCGTGTAAAGCAATTTTTCCATCTCGACAATTCCTCCATATTATTCTGTCAAATAATTCAACATATTTTTTAATATAGTCCAATGTCCAATACATTCTATTGCCTGTTTCTTTTATTTTACATAGGCCAGGCAAGTGGTCCCTCTCTAGTCCCAACGTTCTAATTGTAAATTTTTTTTTAACAACGTGGTCACTAATGCCATTAGGTATAAGGCAAAGTTTCACAACACATTCCAGCAGTCTCACAGAGATCAGCACATAGTCTATCCATGATTGTTTCATCCCTAAAAACCAAGTATATGGGAGGTCTTCCACAATAGAGGGTCTCAGGAAGAGTTGGCTTAATCTATTAATATTGATAAAACTATGCCATGGATCAACAGTACTAACATTTTCATCAGTGGGTTGTATTATCATCGCCCCTGGTCCATTCATACCTAGTTTTGTTGTCCAGCCATTGATGGCTTTTCTTACACCTTTGATAGTTTAAATCCCCCACCAGCAAATAAAGTGGCGCAGTATTCATCGAGTGCCATGCTTCTAATGTTTTTTCTAGTTCCTCAATGACAACTAATTGTACATGTATTGTTAGGAGGATTATATACATTTATAAAAAGGATGCTCTGCAGTCCCCCGTTATGAGTTGCATTCATTTTCACTGATATTATATAAGGGCCCTCATTACGACCCAGGCGTTGGACCATGGTGCTAATAGCACCATGGTCCATGCCGGTAACTTACCGACTCCGCCATGGCGGAATGGGGAATTACCACCCCATTCCGAGGTTGGCGGGGCGGTAATTCCCCATGCCGCCATGGCACTTCCCCATTCCCATTTTTGCCCCATAGGGCTCAATGGGAC
Organism: Ambystoma mexicanum; assembly: GCF_040938575.1. NCBI lineage: Eukaryota > Metazoa > Chordata > Amphibia > Caudata > Ambystomatidae > Ambystoma > Ambystoma mexicanum. The sequence goes on from NC_090929.1 coordinate 1,292,432,736, forward strand.
TGGGGAAGGTGCTAATTATGGCACCGTAAATTACGGTGCCGTAATTAGCTCCTAGGTCCCTTTGTGGGTTGGTTTTTTAACGCCTGCTAAAAGCAGGCGTTAAAGTGCCACCCGCAAAGGGACCTCTTAATCAGGTGTTAAGGGCTTAACGGCACCACCACCTTTTACAGCGCTGTTAACCCCTTAACGCCTGGGTTGTAATGAGGGCCAAGGACTTTTACCACTAGGGCAAAATTCACTAATCTCAAAGTGGCTACAAACTCCAATCAAAATACCACCAAAGGTCTACCTTATTCATGTCTCATTGCTTTCCTATGCACTATATTGTAGCCTTCAATCATATACTCATCCAGCATGCATATTTCCTGTAAAGCAAAAACATCATTCTCTAGTATTATATTTCTACCAATGTCGTTGGAAATGGATGAGTTATAGCCTCTTGTGTTCCATGATATGACATTCAAGTTAATTATTCCATGCACAAGTGGTCAATCTGCCTCCTCAGCACTAGGAAACAAATGCATTTTTAAATCAGCTACAATCTTCTTGACCATCACATCAACATCACATTTTCCATCTCCTTTTTTGTCCTTTTGATCTAATTTCTTAAATTATTTTTTTGGTGTAAACCCCTCCATTCTGGTGAACTCATAGCACATCCTCTTAAAGGTGTCGGCATATATTAATATGAGCTCTGATAGGATGGGTGAAACAAGATGAATCATAGACCAATTTGACTTAGAGGATGTGGAAGAATTTCAACTAGTTTAATATCATTGGACGAGATACCTCTTATATCCGGTACCTGATGCGTTAATTGCAGAACATTATTTCTATTAAGGAAAGGGCTATTGTTTGTTGAAAAAGTGTCTATGATTTTAATGCTTGTTGACTTAGACATTGAAGGACAAAGTATTTTCTTTAAATCAATCATAGTTATAGCGTCATTCCCATTAGTCATCTTGTCCACCGCCGACACGCCCTTAATGGACCTTCTGTATAGTGATCAATCAATATATCATCAATGTTAAATATCTCCTCATCAGATTCAGATAATAACGTGCCCCTTACAGGAGCCCTAGTACAATGCTCATTCTTCTTCGACAACCCCTTGCTTAAATTACCTTGTTTATCTGCATTGATGATATTTCTACTTTTAGTTGTTCCCTCCTTCCTCAGCTGTCTATTTTGTTCCACTATAGCGTATTGCTCATCGGACTCAACACAAGTCACACCTTGAGCTACAGTTTCTGCTAATGAAAAAGACCTTCTAGCGACATCTCTTTTCATATTCCTCTTTTTTTTCTTCCTTCGGGCTTTACCGTGTTTTTTTTATTGCCATTTTAGTGTTTTTCGCATTGCCCTGGTTATTTACTATCACACTGTCATTCTTCCCATCATTCCCATCCTCTGCATCTTGTAAGGATAATATCATATCATCTGTATTCATAGGTGCTACCGCAGGATTCAAAGCAATAGGCAATGGGACAGGGTTTAATATCACAGGGCTCTCACGATTACCTTCTGGTTCCCTTTATGATTTGGCAAATAGCATCCAAATTTATGATTTGAGTAATAGCATTCTCTAATTTATTGACTTAAACTTTTAAGGATTTTATATCCCTATGTATTGTACTACATAAGGTAAAGAGGGCTTTTAATATTCTAAGATACTCCGGTTCGGGGACATTGTCATCCTCGGAGTAATCAGTTGATGAAAATGTATGCTCCTTTATAGGAGATGAGGCATACACTTTTTCAGAAATTTTCACCAAATCAAGGGATCTCTACAAGTTTGTCAATAGTGGTCGGGACCCAATTATATTGTTTACCGGTTCAATTGTTCTGTAGTGTGGCATTCTTCAAATTTATAACCATATTGAGAAGTGAGTTATTTTCAATGGGTTCGACTTCTGAGATTTTCATTGGACCTTATCATTACCTTCTGGAGGCTGACTTTAATTTTGCAGTACAGCTTTGGTAGGGGACGAGTATTCAATACCAATAGGCTTAAAATAAGCATATGGGGCTCCACTCTATTGTCCCAGACAGCCTCGAATACTGTAACTGCAACACCGATCATTTGTAATTTGGAATTAATTCCCATTGACTTTTTTTACCAATAGCATTGCTACTACCAATAACCACTTTTTCCAATTTACAGGCAATTTTTATAGAGCTATGCAGTTGGTAGCTTTTTGCCACTCCAGGCATCGGTAGACTTGTGTAAACAGCAAAGTCATGCAGCCCTCAATACCTGCCCACTTGCCAGCAGAATCAGCCCCCTTACAGCCAAACAGCCTAACAGCCCTACAGCACTCACCTGGGCACTCCACTGGTGTATTCACCCTATTCGTGTTTTGGGGGTTTTGGGCATCAAGGGGGTGGGAAAATATATTTCTTTAGAAAATAATCCAAACAAAGTCCAATTTGTAATCCTCAGAGTATACAGGTCTAAGGAAATGAAAAAGCCAGTCTGTATTAGAACTCTTGTTACTGTAAATGTCTGTGATAGTATGAGGTTGGCCTGGTCTTCATCTGTGCCTGATTGCAGCAGCAGAGTCTACCCACAGGAACACAGTCCAACAGCACTCACCTGGGCACTACTATGATGCGCACACGCTAGTGCACAGGGCCTGTTAGTTTTATGATGGTTTTTGGCGGCAAGGGGGCAGGCTTATTTTCAGGATTTTTAGATTTTTTGTTTAAAAAAAAATCTAAACAAAGTCCAATGTGTAATCCTCAGAGTATGCAGGTCTGATTGCAGCACAACAGCACTCACCTGTGCACTACTCTGGTGCACGCACAACATAGTTAAGGTACTTTAGTAGACTATCCATGATATATCTTTAATAACTCTTTTTCCCAACAACGCCTCCTACATTCATAAATAACAGCCTCTTTTACTAAAAGTACTTCACCATTACCATATATAACCACTAACTATCCTTTACTATTAAAGGAAAGAAGATACTTCCCAAACACACCAACCAGATGAAGACTACTCTTCACATCCTACAAAGTAAGTACATTACTATAGTATTAATCTGTCTGTTATTCTATCAGTTTAGTTTTGCTGTATATTATCATACAGTATTCCTTTTTTAATCAACAACATTTATTTCACTTTTACTCATTATATTTCAACATGCACACACTTTCTATTGTCATCTAAACACCATCATTACAATGCCCACAGTTCTCCTCAAAACATCACAATATCCCTACTCATTCATTCACACCACCACTCTCTTTCTCACTAACCCAAACCGTTCACACCTCATTGATACTCTTAAAACCTTCCCAACCATAACAAACATCCCACTGCAAAATCACAGAGCACTCTATTCACTCTACCATCACATTCACACACCCATTCACATTACATCCATATATTTTCCAGAAATGTCACACCCATACTTTATTGTTTCCAACAGACACAACAGAATGCCAACAAAAAAGCAACTCCATAGAAAACAAAGAAAAAATAGAACAGATGAGAAGAAAAGCCACAGAGTCATCCACCTCTAAAACAATTTATAGAATGCATTAAAACAAAACTGCTAGTAACGTCACTCAACAAAACTGAACCAGCAAGCACTAAAAAAGGTAAGGCCCCCTTTGAAAAACTAAAACTAAAAAAATGTATAAACAACACCAAACCTACTAATGAACCTAACACCATATGTACCAATGTTAACGTAGCCACAGTGAAGCATTCCAAAAAAATAATTTTACAAAAAATGTTTCACCGTAGAGTGCTTCACAATCTTGCGACAACAGCTGAAAAGTCACGATCTAACCTTAAAAAGTACTGCAGAAGACTAATCCTCGAAGCTCTAATTGACAGATCATTTCTACTGAAAAGAAAGTTGTTTATATTAATTTTAAACAGAATGAAACCACTAACTAAATTAATCAGTAAATTACAAAAAGTACTGCTAAACGTGTTCAAAGTCAATATAGATACCTTTTCAAACTACTGTGAAGGTGAATGGATACACACAAGAAGCACAGACCATATTTCAATTAAGAGGCTTATAAACAAGAACATGGACATGAAATATTAGGAGACACCATTATGGCAGAAGAAATCCTGATAGAAAAAGCGTCCCAAACAAACTTGCAACGAAATGTTCAATTTCGCCCAAACAAACCATCCAGTTTACAAAGGGACCTCCTGCTCAATGTGTAACATAAGGCAACAATCCTCCAAATCTTTACGACAATTCCTCAATCACTATATTAAAATAAAAGACAAAGGTAGAATGAAAACTTTACAAACCATGGACTCCTGTCCAGTGCGCAGTTGGGCTGGTCTGCGAGGACATTCATTAGCCTGCATTTCGGGAACTGCTTACTAAAGCACTTTCCACCATATCAAAATGTTAGTAACATGCCATTCCGCTATACGGAATCTTGTGCATAGACTATACTATGCAAAAACTCTTGCTCTACAACTACAACATTTAAATAACAATCTCCTACATGGAACAGCCAAAGAACTCCTTAAAAAAAGAGCATATCCAAAGTAAGAACTTTGGAACTGAAGACAACTTTAAAGAGAACCACACACACACCAAACACATAAAAAAGAAAAACTTACAATTCAAAACACATCTGCTGAAATACCAGACCAAGCATGTGTATGTTGTCAGAGAACCTTTTATAAAAAAAAAAAGAGCACAAAAACAGTACATATGGCCTACAGAATAGAGGACAGTGAAGAATCTTAATGATTCCAATTAGCTTTTTATCTAACAGCAGAAATAAATACAAAATAACTGACCCCTCAAAACTTTGCACATACTGCAACACAAAACTTGACAATACCAAATGCCATCATGTGCTGCAACTAAGAATTAGAAATATTCCCACTTCCAAAGGCTATCCAACAACCTAACTTGCATGAGAGCATTATAATCCAAACAGTACACCCATTTCAAACTATAATACGCCTTCAACCCAAAACAGCCAAATTGCTTCCTTCTCAGTTAATGAAAGGCATTTGTGGCAAAGTAGTATATTTTCATTAGATCTTAAAGAAAATGTAGAAGCTTTAGGAGTACAACGGCCAACAGATCAATCTTTGATTGTACTTGTTAATGGTATACCAACAAAAGACCAAAAATGTGGCAACAACTAGTTGACTTAAACAAGGTTAGCAAACCGTACAATATCTAAAAGAAAACAATGAATACTACAAAGATATAAACATAGAGGAGAACTTAGGAGAAACAACTCAAATAATTAAAGATACACCACCAACTGGCCAGTTTGACCAGTATACATTTCACCCACTACACTCCAAAGACACCATAGAATATGCATTAGAAACATATCAAATGCATCAAGCCAAAGGATCCCCAATGAACATAAGGGAGAAAAGTTTCGACGCACGTTCCTTTCCTCTAGTCTTTCCTACTGGAAAAGGAGGAAGATATGATGAAAGTCCCATACAAATAACTGCATCAAAATATCGCTCTTTATGAATGTATTCTGAAGACCCCAGAATCAGACAAAATGTAGAATACATTTTCCACCTCCTGTTCGAAGGTGAACTAGCAACTCTATGTTCTGGATTTGCACACACATTAGCAACAGGCTCTTATTTTGTAAACATATCCGCTACCCAACTGCTTCAAAAGATAAAAGACAAAGATGAAGTATTGCAGTGAAGTATCACAAATCTATTGGAAAACATGCGTGGTACAAAAGAATACTGGTTCCAACGTAATGCTGATGTATGTTATATGCTAAGGAATCTAGGCTGACCCACATGGTTTGTTACTTTAAGTTGTGCATAATACGCACATTATGACTTGCATGACTTCTTACGCATAGCAAACCAAAATAATGAAGGAATAGACATAAAGACAGCAAGAGAACTCTGTTCTCTTGACCCTGTAAATGTATCAAGGTACTTTTACCATTGCTTTATTGCCATGCTGCACTTCATCTACAATAAAACTACTTCTTTTGGAGAAAAGAACATCAATCCAGAGGAGCAGCACATGTCCACATGCTTTTATAGATAAAAGATGCTCCCACATTTGGCCATGACAGTGATTCCACTGTTTTATAGTTTATTCAAAAATACATTACCTGTGACATCCCTTCAGAAACCACACATAGTGACTTATGTTCACAAATCGTACGCTTCCAAAAACATAAGTGTGGCAATTACTGCCAACATAGATATCAAAACAAAGGTAAATACTATGCCAAATGTTCCTTTGGCTTCCCTAGACCAGCTTGGGAAAAAGGACAAGTAAATAGCTTGATATGTTCTGTTAGATACAGTCTAAAAGGCAAATCGCCTAAAAACACATACATTAAAAGGAACAGAGCATCAATGTACATCAATGATTACAAGGCAATCATTGCCTTCTTGTGGAATGCAAATATAGACATATAATATAGTGCAGACAAATACCACTACTGTTGCAAGATATGTCACAGCCTATCTCACCAAAGCCGAGTATACAGAGCTAAACAACCTCTGGGATGACATATCATTAGACAAAACACTGTCACAAAAATTGTACAACTTTGGTATAAATATTCTCTCCTACAGAAATGTGGCTGCTACAAAGCCAAGAACTACTTGGAGAAGCACATTAGGACTGGTCTGGTTACTAAAGATGCTAAATCCATCTTAAATAGTAGACTAATCCATTAGCTGTATGGGCGAAACACATCTGCTCCTGATGCAATGGAACAATTATAAAAAAAAAGCATGTCCTTAAAGGCAAACCTAGCAAGCTGCAGTCAATTCAATGAAACAATGTTAAAAAAAGAAATGCAACTCATACTGCATATCGGCTCCACAAAATAAAAGTGCACAGCATGACACTCCCTATGTGTCAGCAAACGACAGCATGTCTAAATAGCTTAGAGAAATCTATCTCCAACACAGCTGGATTTGAGAAAATGTTAACGTTGTGTCTAAACTGCAGAGTCATTCTAAAACATAACCTTGGTGTAGAACAAGGTTTAGTCAATGAAGCAATTGGTACAGTTGTTGGCTTCCAAACATATCAACATGACAATATTCAGATTGTCAACATCCACTTAGACAAACTTGCAGAAGTAATAAAATAGGCCGCACAATAGCACGGTTCCTTCTTTTCAAAGACATGTATGTACGCAGAGAACAATTCTCTCTGTCTCTTGCATATGCTGTCAATATTGACAAATCGCAAGATCTAACCCTAGATCAAGCATTGACTGACATTGGCAGCATAGCCTTTAAGGAAGGTCTGAGTTACATAGCACTTTCACGTCTACGTACACTTGAAGGTTTATTCCTAGTCAACTTTGATGCAGACAAAGTCAACACTGACATACCTTGCATCCAAGATTACAACATGTTACGTGGACTGTAAACCCCCTAATTAGATATGTACCCTGTACCCAAAAAAAAATAAACCTTTAAAAAGGAAAGTCATAAAAGCATATCCTATAAGAGATCTCCCAACAATAAAACCAAAGAAACAAAAAACAACTGCTACTCCATCAGAATTTCTTATAAAAAAACAAGTGTAGGCCCATTAAATAACACAGAAACACAACTCTCTGGTCCATTTGAATTTAGCAACACAACTCGATTAAATTCCTATGCAAATGTAGAAATTCATCCTCTCTTCCAATTACCACCAATTGTTAAAAACATTTACTTAAATGGCTCGGAATAGTTGTATTTACAAATGCTTGTCCTTCATAGAAATGCCACAAATAACCCTGACAACAGGTACAGTGGCTCAGTTATATAGCAAGAATTGGATATTTCTATTGGAATCGTGAAATTCACCATAAACACACGGGAAGATTCACAAGAATGTCCAATGTACATTATACAAGTTCTAGAGACCAAAAACATACCTATAAATGAAATCTTCCAGATTTCATACACATGGAAACATGCATGCAGTCTCTGCAACCATGTTTCACAAGAGAACATCCATAATGAACAATTTGTGTATGTATCCATACCAAATTATTAATCCGTTCCATTTCACCAGCTTCTGCAAAATGCAAATCATGGCATATTATGCACTTTTTGCAATGCAGACAATAGTTCCACCGTACAAATAAACTCACATAGCCGATATCTGATACTAATGTTTTTAAGGTACAATGCAGATGGTACGAAAAACAAATGTAAGCTACTAGCGTCACACACGGGCAAGTATCTCTTGGCAAGAAAACCTTCACAACAGTAGGCATCATCTACCAAACTTTTGCCACAGCCACTGCAGGCCACTACACTGCATATGTTAAAAATAGAAGTGGTTGATTTGAATGTAACAACACTTGCATTACTCTAATACATTGGTTACCAGCAAATCTAACAAATGTCTACTTAATATTCCTCAAACCCATGTTCAGTCACTGAACTGTAGCGCCATCAACAGTTATAATACACCAACTGGTATCTAACTACATCCATAATACTACAATACAACTTTTTTAAAAGTGCAAATAGTTAGAATACGCCAACAGGTATCGAACTACTTTAAAAATGCCCTTCATTGCACTACACTTGAAATACCCCATCACAATTCTTCTTACTACAACACTTCTTCTAACATCAAATATACTATGAATAAGACAAAAGGTATCTAAGGATGTTAATCCTTCCCTTAACTTTAACACATTTCAAACAAAAAATACTGTCAAACTTACACTCACATAAATGTAGTCGTTTATTTTTAATCCTGTATGGATTTTTTTCCCAATGACCCAATGATTATTTAATGTTAATACAACAATAGCGTAGCACGCACTAATGTTGTACCAAGCGTAGTACATAGAATAAACTGTTTATAAGGGTCTAAAAAAGTACATGAATATTTGAAATTGTATGCAATTAAACATTTCAAACTATCCTGCTTAACATGTTATACTGTGTTTTTTCACAGAGAAAGAACCACAGATGTCTCCTTCATCACCATCTGCAACGAAGTAAACCTACCAAATGTAATCCCATTTGTTATCTTTACAAACAAACAAATACAAATTCAATAACCGCTTCCCTCAATTGTACTGCACTTCAATTGTATTATGACACTATATTACAAATACTGTACACTCCCCCAAAAGTACCTATAATTACTATACACATATTACTATAGTATATGTAGCCAGTGGCCAGATTCTTGGAGGCATGGCCACTACCTTCAATTGCACTGCACTTCAATTGTATTATACCACCATATTACAAGTACTGTATACTCCCCCTAAAGTACCTATAATTACTGTACACATATTACTATAGTGTGTGAGAAAGAAACTGGCCACAGGCCAAAACCACCCCAATATAATTAAATTATATAAGAAGTACATATAATACATATTGAAGCAACTAAACTCTACCAAAACCCCCATTCCAATGCAAACTATGTCAGCGGACACCAAAATTGACCACGGACTCGGCGGCATCTGCAAACACATTTTTCCACCCATAGAAACAGCTCCATATCCTCGTTATTCCACTTCCCTGCCCTTTCCAAACCCTCTTTCACCCACCAAATAACTCCAAATGTGTTTCCCAAGCCGTCCGCTCACGGCACTACCCGCGGACTATTACTGTGTCCATGGACTACCATGACACCTGCATGCCCTTTTTCCACCGATAAAAATAGCCCCATATCATCGTTTTTGCTATTCCCCCACCCTCCCCAAGCCATCTTTCTATCACGAAACAACCCCACATGTGTTTTGTAGACTTTTACCCAAGTGCGCTGTCTGCGGACAGCAGATACATTATGGTAGATGTTTCAGATAAATATCGCGCCTCGCGCTTTTCACGATCTAATCAGTGGGCACATACGATGTCCGCGGACATCACGCCAATCTCTGGGCCAATCAGAGGACAATCAGAGGCCTGTCTGTAGACTGAACAGGGAAGTGAGTCCGCGGACCAAACCCATATACCTCAAATTATTTTTAAGTACTTTTTGGCAGTGTTTAAAAAAAACAACTCAATGAATTTACTCCAAATTTACAAAAGCATGCTTTCAGGACCAAGCTGTTGCTCCCGGTGCAAATTTGGTGAGAATCGATCCAGCGGTTTGGGCTGTAGGAATCAGCAACATTGTTTTTTTAATTGCATCTGTGGGAAAAAAACACACATTTTGGGCACCTCTGCATGAAACCTCGCCAAGCTTTGCAGAATCAATCTGATGGAGCCATATACTTTTTCTGCAAAGTTATTTGAGTTTGTCCAGGGGAGGGGGGGGTGAAGTTATAAACCACCCAAAAAGTGCTCCTACTATGGGTTGTGCAACGTAACCATAACTACAGAGCCACTACTGCAGGCCCTGTAATATAAACAGACACACTTTTTTATTTTACTTCACCCCACCCACTTATCTGGCAGGTATAAGGGTTGATTGTTACCCAGAATTCTTGCAGGGCCGGTGCATGCACTATGCAAACTAGGTGGATGCATAGGTTGCAAGCCAGCAGGGGCGCAAAGAAAGCAGGTTTTTCCCCTCTGCTTTCATGAATTACAAAAGATTTGTAAACCAATCCAATTAAAGTACCGACAAAATGTCATCCTGCAAATCACTGTACTCACATTGCTAGGAGTCTCTAACATGTCAGTGGTTGCAGGGCTATTGCCTGTTGTGATATGTTTTGAGCAGCACAGTACATGGACGGACTCAAATAAAAGCCTAGCAGGAAGACATGTTGATAACATAAATGTGGCCAGGACCAGGGCACTTACACCAGGTAAGTCAAGGGAACTTCTGGTGCAGAACATGGGCCAGGCATGTAGGTAGGATGGGGAGTAGATGGGTTGGGTGTAGGGGCCACCTGCAAATTCAGCAACAAGGAGTTAACGAGTCTTATGCAAATAATCTAAGAATATATTAAACTGTGCTGCACTTGCAGGACATTTACTCTGAAACATTTGTATTAACATTACCCACCTGATAGATGCAACATTTGAACAATGCTGGAACGGCTGACTAAGATTGCTGTCCCCACAATTGATTTGTTGTACAGTTTGCTCTCACACAGAAATAATGTATATTTAATCAACCTACTTAATGGATTATTAAACTTTATTTTGGGCACACACTATTGGAAAGTTAAAATGCTTTGTATCTGTGGGAATTCACATATGCAAATATTATCTTTTCCAGTTAACTCAGAAGACAAGATGCCCAATTAATTTGCAATGTTCTATGCTCACTTTCAAATCTATTCTGAAATGTACTGAACAAGCCTTGCCAATGTATTTATATCCAGTGCAGGTTATGAATCCAAGATAATCGTGCTGGCTGAGAATATGTGCATGTTGAGGGCAAATGCATAGCACTCAACCAGTTTTATGTGGGTCTTCACATGTTAAAATCCTGGTCAAACATTAAACTTGCAGTGAAAAGTATTAATCTTATTGAACATTTTGGAAGGTCACACTAGCCATTTGATGACGGAAAGAATGTCCGCCCTTCCCAATTGCTGCCACTTAAAAGCCCTGCCAGAGCAACGAATAAGCCATTGGGGGTGTTATTCAACATAGAGGATTCCTGATGAAACTTTGTCTGCGGTGCAATTACTTTCCAAAGCACCATGTAAGCTCCAGCCACCCTAGCCTGCAGTTTTAGGACTTGCTCCCTAGCTGTCCCCACCCACCTCCTGGGACAGCCTGAGATTAGTTAGTGGGCATACTGGGCACGCTTGGTTTGAAGACTCTTATGGGGGAGGGGTAGTGTACCAGTGCCAGGAACAGCATTGCTTACCACCCCATCTTCACTTGGCCCTTTCTCCCTCAAACAAGTAAGTCTAGTAATGAGCTATTGATGAGACAGAGTGCAGAAAGAAGCCACGTTTGCACAGTGCACCCCCTTCACCTGCCGTACTCCCCAGCCAGCATAGGGTCACCAGTAAGAGATGCTGGTTGGAATAGATGCTCATATTTAGGAAGGGCTCTCCACATGCATGGGAGCGCAGGCTGTACATGTTCTTTGCAAGTGAAACGTGCACTGCAACTGCCTGTGCTGTGCAAGTTGTCTGCTTACGGCGATTACCCTGGCTCTGACTATGCTGCAACTCTACTAGTTTATAAGGAAAACTTAGACTGGCCTTTCACCTGCTGCACCTGTACCAGTGTGTGAGGGAAGGTTGCACTGATCCTGTTGTGCCATAAATGTGCCAAACATTTGTTTCAAACAATTGCTCTACAAATGGCTTACTTATGCATATTTTTGAGGGAAACACACACTGGCCCTTGCATGCTGTGCCACTACCTGTTTCACAGAATTTGCACTGATTCTGCCAATGTTGTATCTGTTTGTGAGTGAAGCTTACCTGGCCCTAGCCATGCTGTTCATGTACTAATTTGTTAAGGCAACAAGTAATAGATTTGTCCATGATGTACTTGTACCTGCTTGTGAGGGAAACATGCACTGGCCTGTCTCCTTTATACCTGTACTTGCTTGTGAGAGGTACTTGGTTTGACTTGTTTTTGTGACGCAACTTCCACTTGACCATGCGGATCTGTGTGTTAGATAAGTTTGCTCTTGCTGAATAAATGTTGTATTGGTTTGAGATGGAATCTTCTACAAGCTCTGTCCATGCTGTATAAATACTCTATTATTAGAGAGGCTGGCAGTGATCCTTCACATACTGTACCAGTTTGTGGAAAGCATCCATTGGCCCTCCCGATGTAGTACCTGAAGGATTTTGAGGAAAGCTTTCAATGGGCTGGTCTATGTTGTACCCGTGTGAGGAAAGCCTTTACCGGTCGTGCCTACCCCGTGCCTGTTCTGTTTCTGAGGGAAACATGTGCTGGTCCTATGCATACAGTAACTGCATGTGCTGTATTTGGGAAACAATTGTAATTTTAGAAACGGTGCTGCACTGCTGCCATGATTGTGATTTATGGGTGCCTGTCTTGAAATATGGACCTGCTGCTTCCCAACCCCTGATGTACCTATTTGGTGTGTGATAGTAGTTTGCAGTGTTGCTGACCATGATGTATCAGTCCAGTTTGCGATGAAAGATTTCAGTGCTACATCATATGCAGTTCTTGTTCTTTTTGTGAGAGTCACTTGCTCCAATACCAAAATTGCATCTTTCCTGTATGTCCAGAAGGTTCACCTTTTGCATGTGCTGTCTTTTCTGGGTGTGAATAAAGTTTGTACGGTCGCTGCCAGTACTGCACTGTTTAGTACATTCATGGAAAACCATTAACGACTTTACACTGAAAACTGAGGAGTGCCAGAAGGATCTTATTTGGGCACTTTGAGAGTAATGGGACATTTTGAAGACCATTGGGCAGATTACATTGGTTAAAACTCCTAGCTGCACAGCACACTAAACCCCCTATTTATATACCCTGATGGAAGCAAAGCATTCACCACATCTCAGCTCCATCTTATGACAGCATGACCTGGACGGATCCATTTATTTATCCGGCTCTAATGGCAGCCCCTTGGCTGCAATCAGACTGGTCAGAGAATTGTTCCTAGGAGGATTCCCTGAAACACCAGATGGTGTTTTGGGTAGTGTACCACCTGCTTGGGGATGGCATGGGCTGGCTCACTACTAATGTCCTCCCCATCTCTGGAATGACAAAGCAACTCTCTCCACTCGCACGTGAATGCAGTCAAGTAAAGGGTATTTCTCTGCCATCCCTGATACCTAGAAGGAGGATGTGAGGGGGCTACCACCACCCATAGCTAACAGTTGTCTAGCAAAGCTACTGACAGCCACTAACATCCTCCCACTTTCAGTGACTTGATCAGTGGTTTCTGACATTGCCTTTAGTGGAGGCCTAATGGATGCAGTGGAATGAAGCAATTGTGGCCTAGTGGAAGGAAGCAATAGCCTCCTTCCAACAACCTTTAAATAGACACCTCCGGTGTGGTATATAAGCAGCTCACAATAGCCAGAAAACTGCCTCATAGAGGTACTCATGTGTGTGCGGGGTGAGGGTAGTTTGGGAGGGTGACGTCGCAGTATCTTTATTTTCAATTCTACTGAGATGATAGATTTTTCGTGATTCGGCATATTTGTGCTGCAAATCCTTCTGTATATATTATTGTGTGTGTGTACGATGGAGCAATTTAAAGTGACTTTGTTCTGAAGAGCTCTAAAACATGATGGAGAAACTGCTGCTTGGGAACATGGTGGGCAAGGCACTCATGTAAAGTGGTGAGGACACTTTTGGGATGAGGGAATTGCATAGTTAGGACACATGGGGTTAGAAGTGGGGCAGTAAAATAACTTTTCGCCTAGGGTTGCAAAAATCCTTGCACTGGCCCTGAATCCTTGCGATCATATTTAAGAATCTAGGAATGAATACTCATCGTTGGGAGGGACTGGTGGGTGTAAGTATTGTTTCAGTGAAGAGTATTACTACGAGTAATTAAGATTACCAATAAGTAATCCGGTTATTATCTATATGCCCCTCTTTCTCATTTCAGTTATTTCTTTTGGGGAGTACCAAAGCCTGAACCTTCTTTGAAAAAAACAATTTTACACTGAACACTTTTGGAACTGATACAATCAGACAAATTGGGTTTTTATTTGTGTACTCACTTAATGAGTGCAATTTATCCAGAATCTGACTCAAGGACACCTTTTCCAAATGGCATAGTAAAGAGGTTAAGTGTTTTTTTAAAGCTCCCTCCTGCCAATAATATTGGCCTAGCTATGCAAGGCAAAAAAGTGGTAAGGAGGCTTGTGTTAGTGGGATAGTGGTAAAGTAGAGGGGTGTAAAGGCTGATGCATTAGTGAGGGCAGGTCAGATGCACCTTTACCCATCTGCCCAGTGAAGATTCTGCTGTGTAAGCATTGGTGAATGTGCTCCCCAGTGTGTTAGCTGCAAGGGTGGTCCAGAGTTAAGGTGATAGTCGTAGATGAATTGCAATGGGCTGAGGAGTCAATCAGGAGAAGGTAGGGTATGAATCTGATATAGTCAGCAGTTGAAGGTGGTCAGCTGGTGCAAGTGGATCTAGGTCACATGACCTCTGCCCCTCCCATCTGCTTAGCCATTCCCCTTTTTTTCCATTTGTCTATCACGCGGGCATCTGATGCAAAGGACAGACAAAAAAAGATCAGACAAAGAAAAGGACAGACGGAGAAAAGAGAAGACAAAAAAGGGCAATTCCTGTTTGGTGCTGATCGGGCTTGGATGTGCGGAAGCCCTGCTTCTTTCTTCTCAGGCAAGTCAGCAGCATGTAATCTCATTCTTCCCACTTTCTGTCTGCCAGCAGCAGACACAGTGAGAGTAGGTCATGTGACCTCAAACTTAACACTATCCACAGTTGACCATGATCACCTTGTGTTTCACTTAAGAGATCCCAGCATTGTAATCTGATATATCCTCGAGCATCAGACTCACAGAGAGCACATCATGTGACCTTGATCTTTTTGGCTTCTGCCTGCCATCCACTGTTGTCCACAGCCACCATAGACTCACTTAAAGAACACCAGCAGAATAAGCTGATCCAACCTCTAGCAGCAGGTGCAGCAAAATCAGGTAATGTCACCTCAATCTTCCCACCTTCCTCTAATGACCATGTACACCATGGGCTCCATTTAAGCAGTCTACCCTAGGAACCTTCATTGACGAGCATCCTCAGAAAGTGATTTACAAGGACCAGGACACCACCTGTGTTGCAGGAAGGCCCCGAACCTTGTACACTAGACTAATTTATTTATTTTGTATTTATTTATTGTTTATCTGTATAGCGCCTATACACAGAGAAGTGTTTCAAAGCACTCAAGGAAGGGAGGAAACAGTGGGAATAAACAACAGTCATTCAGAGCCCTTGGATTTCTGGATGATACAAGCCTGCACAGAGCAGGGTAAGTGTGTAAATAAGTGCATAAAAGTACATATAACAGTGAAGATAAATCCTTCATGTCTGACGAAAGTTCTTCATTTTTCAAAGTGCCTTACACAAATTGGGTACAAATGGGTGGGGGGGGGGGCAGGGTAGAAACAGAGAGGCTACTATACACTGCTAAGTTCAGGTGGGTCATACAGTTATATAGCAACGAGATATAAATACAGTGGAGGGGGGTCAGAGGGGAAGGGAAGAGGAGTGTAGGAAGGTGGAACTGGGCATTATTACGATCTGAGTAGTTTAGCAGTTTAAGGTATAAGGGAATGGGAAATGTGGTGGAGGGAAAAGAGGATGGAGAGTTGGAAACAGAAAGGGGGACAATACACCAACAATACAAGGAGGATAGGAGAAGAGTAGAGTGTAAGCAGAGAGGGTGGGGTAGACTGGGAAGGGGAGGGGAGAGGGGAAGCAGGGTTCAGGGAGTAGAGGCTGCAGATGTTATAACTGAATGTGACATTTGGTTGGACAAGGTGGGAACACATGCAGGTGCATTGAAAACACAAGCGACAACTGTGCACAACTTAATTCAATATTCGGCTGGACAAGGTGAAACACAAACAGCAACTGGGCATAGCTAAATTCGAAATTTGTCTGGATGGGTGAAACACAGGGCGGGAACTGGGCACAACAAAGTTCAATATTTGGCTGGACAAGGTGAAACACAAACAGCAACTGGGCACAGCTAAATTCCATATTTGGCAGGACAAGGTGAAACACAAACAGCAACTAGGCTCAACAAAGTTCCATATTTGGCTGGACAAGGTGAAACGCAAACAGCAACTGGGCACAGCTAGATTCGAAATGTGTCTGGATGCGTGAAACACAGGCAACAACTAGGCACAATGGTGCCTCTTATCCAGCCACTGAGCCTAGTGGTCAATGCTTTCTTAATTATAATTGAAAACCCTGAGGTGATGAAAAGGCTCAGAGAATCCCTAATGCAGCATGCAGGTGATCACTCTAAGGGTCAGTAGAATCACCAGGAACACTTACTTCGTTAATTGGTTCTGTCAATGGGGATTCAGGGGGACCAGGTGCAGTAGATGATGTTGGTGACAAGATTGGGTCTGTTTACATGCTAGTTCTCAAGTGTGGTTCTGGGACAGCTCTGACATTCTTTCAGCTGTACAAGGTAGACACATCAGAATAGCAGCCTCAGTGACTCTCATGACTAGGATGGAACACCAGGACCAAGCAGGCACATAAATGTGGCAAAGTAACGCAGGTCAGTGGTCAGCAGGCAGGAAACAGGCTTCAGTAATGCTCCTCTTTGCTGTTGAGAGCAGCAGCTGTGATGTTCCTGGGACACAAGTCTGATCTGCAGTCTCAAGCTCCAGCTCAGTGTGTTGCCAGCAGCAGCTAAACCGGCTGGTTGGTGAATGCTCAGCCCCCAAGAGGCTCCCTGGATACTTCCAAAGTCTGCCAACAGCAGGGCACTAATGCAGGACAAGTTATTTTCAGAAGTTGAAGGTTGGAAAGCAAAATCAAAGACCTTCCTGGTCTCAGGTAAGATATCAGCAGACACTGGTTGATGGCTTGGACAATGCTGTTACACTTCAGCCCGGTCCTCCAGGTCTTCATCAGAAGTCTTCTCGTCTTCTGACTCTTAGTCCCAGCGGGCAACTTCAAAAATGGCTGAAGAGCTTCTTTTCTTTTCCAAAATCTAGGCTGGGGGATTCCTCATCCCACCAATGGCAAAACCTTGCACCAATCAAACAGGTCAGCGGTGTTTAAAAATTGACAGCCACACACCTCACACAAGTCCAGCAACAGCCGCTTCTTGGGAATTATGTGTATTGTAATCAGACAGCCCCAAACCCAGACCTAATCAGCTCATTCACACAAAGGTACTTGCCTGGCAGCCCAAACTAGACCCTGGACCACAAGTGCATGCTCTTACATGGAGTTTCCTGACCTGAGAGGGCAGGAAGATGGCCAAAGAACAGAATGTAGCCCACGTGGAGCATCCATTTTGAATATATGGTTCTTGAAATGCTATTATGTAGTAAAAAACAATGGTGCAAAGCAGTGCACCAGACAAAGTTTAAAAACATAGTCCACTGCCAGTGACTTCCTAGGCATATAATTGTTGCCAGACAAAAGGGAAAAAGTAAAACAAAATGCCCATGCAGTGCCCAAGATACCCCCTGTCTGTTGATGTCAAAGAAGCCACTAGTGATGTCTGTTTGAACTTACACTGTCATTTCTTCTACGCAAGAATTCAAAAAATGTCAGGTCCTATCAGTTAGAAATTCATTCAATCCAGTTTCCTTGCACTGATGCCACATGTCCCAGGAAATTGATCCATAAGGACGTCTTCCCAACCCAAATGACTGCTGTCTGTTGTGGAATGATATGGGGAAGTGGGTCCAAGCAAATCCTTCCAGTAGATGGGCTGGAATCAACCAGCTTTGTAGGTCCAGAAGGAACGTTGGAGGAACCTTCAGCGAAATGTATAATCTTGGCTTTCCCAGCTCCTGGTGATGTATGAGACAAGTAGTTGAAGGAGGGCCCCCTGTGCCTGGCATACAGAAAATGCCATGCATCACTGAACTCCTAGCAATTGCCTCACTGCTACTTGATGGAGTTGCATAGGTGAAGAGATGTCAGAGATTGGCTGTCGGAATGTTCAGGAGGATGACCAGAACTTGATTGGTCAAAAGTCTCACCCCTAGGAACACCAAGAACCCCAGGACTTGCAGCATATAGATGGTCCTTGTTGGATGAAGGGTTGGAGTCCCCGGATTCTTTCCAATTGTCTATATAGGAATGGACAAAAATCCCCTCTAGATGTAAAAGCCACACTGGGGTCAAGATCTTGGTAAACATCATTGGGGATGCTGAAAATAACTACACCTTTGCATGTGCAAAGGGATAAGAATATTTGCAGCTCCTATACAGTCAAACACTACTACCAAACCAGCAGTGATCTCAATCATTAAGGTGAAACGGGCACAGCATGAATTGTACACCTCCTTTGCCTATTTTAGGTAGGTTTGGCTGTGGGCAGGATATACTCTTCCATGTGGTTATGAGCTAGCAAAGAATCATCCAAACACTAATAACACAGTGATCCCAAAATAAAGGAAACATCCAATGAAGGTTCTAATACAAAATAAAGTCTTCAATTAATCTAACAATTCAAACAAATTAATAAAAATACAAACAACCCACCCCTGAAATGGAAGGCAAAGAAAATGCCGACTTTAGTATGAAAGGGGCACTCTGGATTTGGAGACAGGGGTCAAATGAAAAATAGTTTGTGCAGCAATGTTTGAGATCAAGGATATGCTTTAAAAGGTCATGGGTGATCTCTTAAACTGTCACTATGGCCCTTTAAACGAGGATAGTGCGATAGAAAGACTGTGGATAACGTTATCTTCTCTGTGGCTCAAGAGCATTGATCCAAGATTCTTAAAACTTTCTCAGGAGTTGAAACTGCATTGGGATGGTCGAGTCAAGTGCACCCAATGGATGGAGTGAGTGTTGAGTCGGTTCGGTGTAGTGCAGCGATGTAGTGCAGTCCAGCAGTGGTGATCAGATAGAAGAAAACTGGAGTGCAGGCAGGTGATGTTCAAGTCAGCAGTTTGATGGCACGGACTGGTTAATAAAGGCAGTAAGTGTCACAGGCAGCTCTGAGTGTCCTGTGACAGCTCAAATTACTCTGAAACAGTTGAGTCTGCTCAAAAGCTGTTTGAGTAAGGAAAATTAGCCCAGGGCTATTCCTTGTCTTCTTGGTTGCTGGGGTATCTGGTCCAGGGTCTCCAGGGATAAGGTGAGTCATCCTTCTGCCCTTCCCAAACAAGAATATTGCCATGGTGTACTTGCAGGGGCCGCTACCTCCAATGGATCAAGTCAGTGTTGAGTTGGTTTGATGTAGTCCAGTGATGCAGGGAGGTCCTGCAGGAGCATATCAGCATGAATACAGTTATATTGCAGGCAGGCGATGTTCAAGTCAGCAGTTCTATGGCTGAAGTGGTTAAATAAGGCAGTAAGTGTCAATGGAAACTCTGAGGGTCCTGAGCTACTCAAATCACTCAGAAAATAGCTGTGCACTCAAAAGCAGTTTCAAGCAGGAAGACTAGCAAAGATCAAATCCTTGACTTCTTTGGTTCCTGTGGTATCTAGCCCAAGGCCCCCATAGATAAGGTGAGTCATCCTTGTACCCTTCCTAAGCAGTACTATTGCCATAGAACACTTGCAGGGACTGTGATTTCCAGTAGTCAGAGTGGGTGGTACTACTTTGGGGGACTTGGGTGATGGTCGGATGTTAACATTTCTGTACTCTTTGAGAGGCATACTCCAGTGATTGGGACACCTGGTTTATGGGTGTATGGCTGTGGTGTATACTTGAAGGGTATTTTTGACCACAGGGCATATTTGGAAGTGGAGATTGAGAGTTTGACAGATATTATTGATTAATGAAGGACAGTACTTAATGAGGTGTTGACTGTATTGGTTTGCAGAGATAAGGAGAACTGTGTAGAATTTAGATGACCATCACTGTTGAGTAGACACATGTATGTTGTCAATATATTGAAGGCGTTGGACCATCCTGATACCGAGAGATTACAGGTATGGTCTATGATAATAGGTGTGGTGAGGATTGACACATTTATTATAACTGTTGGACATTGTAACCCAGCCATTGTATCGTAGTGCTTACATGTAATTATGTGAATATGCGTCAACATGTTTAGACCTCTCAAGGTCTTCCTCAGGGCAATTCAGACAAATAATGTTTCCTTTCTATGTTCAAATCTCCATATGCTGATTAGCTCCGATTTTTGCAAACTCTGCAGTAGTGACTTCATGTGTGTATCCTCTGTAATCATTGATTGCTTGTTTGCTGGTGGAATAGTACCCCACTCTCACTCTATTCTTGTTTCATACAATGTATCTGTGCTTATTGCGGCACAGAGCCCTGTTGGGTAGAATGGTTTTCACCACGGCGTGCAAGCGACAATACCTTTTCTACAACATATCCTTGAACTATTGACATTGTTGCCAGGCCTTTTGCCTGAGCACCCCTGCTTATCAACCCAGAGTGCCCACTCATACAAAGTTTTGCAATGTCTGATTATTGCATCGATTGTCCGACTATTTTTATAGAAGCTTGATTTGACATTATTTTATTTTGGAATGATTGTACTAAAGTTGTTATCAACTCACACTTCTCCTGAGAGTGTAGCCTGGCCTAGGCTCACGTTACCAAAAGAGGCAAAGGTGGTATATCTGTAGGCTGTGGCTATTTTACCTTTATGACCGAGATCACTGCTGGCTACTAGAAGTAGTGTGGGGCTAAGTAGATGGTTTAGCCACTACACATCTCTGGACTCCTGCAGAACAGTAGTAATTTGGTCACAGTTATGCCTCAGATGTCTGCTGAATTAACAGCAGAGTTCCATGATTAGATGTATGCAGTAGTTGGCCATAGAGCAACGCTCTCTCCAACAAGACCTAAAAACTGCACTCTGCTGTCTATTTAAGTCAAACAAAGAAGGAGGTTGTCACTTTACTATGTTTGTATAACTGCTTGGCATGAGACCACCCCCGCTGGCATTCTACTCATAGCTGAGACAGAAGTATTTCTTGAACATTTGGATCCAAACTACAGTAGCAGATTTGAAGCTTCCGCTGTACACATAGTAGCACGGTCTATCTCTTCTATAGTGATAGCAGATTGCAGTCTTGACACAGAAGAAAGTATATCCTCTCTCTGGAATTATTTTAGTCTGTTTGATGTTTCAATTAGATCATCTGACTGTTTTAGGGATGTATGCACCATGGGATATCAGATATTCATGTCCTGGGATGGGTATTCAATCATTCATCTTTCTGAGCTGGACAAAATCAGTATCCTTAATGTAGGTAGGTAAAATGGTGATTAATTATAGTGCTGCAAAACCTCAAGGCAACCTTACCAAGTGCCATTGGATAAACATCATGCACAGGTTCCCAATGAATCATCGAATTAAAATAGCTTTTTAATGTGCGCTATTCTAAGAATTATTTAGGTGACCTAATGAAGATTCCCCCTGCTACAGCGCAGGAAGCTTTTGATACTATTAAACACAAGGAGGCGAGCATTATGCTTCATCTTCTCTTTATTCTACTCTCTAGCAGTTTAAACAAATATCATAGTTTCAATCTTTTCATTGAAATAAACTTTTTCTTTTTTTACAAAAAATGACATGTCTCATCAGTCTTAGGTCCCTGTAACAGCAATGTCCTGGTCATGTGACCTAGCCCTTCCTCTTCCTGTGCTCTTCCTCTTCTTGACTGCTTCCAACTGCAATCCGAAGTAAAACATGGGTGCCAACTAGGCCAACATAGTCAACATAGTCTCTGAACTTTGATTACTCTGTCGAGTCGATCTTTCGCATTCCAACTTGCAGCTTCGAACTTGACTCGCTTACCTCCAGGTCAAATTCAACCGTTCTTCTGTTCATCTCCTAATGGTAGAAACAACAGTACATATTTAGGGCGGCAAATACACACCCTATTCTGGGAGGAGTACATGTATGTCATCTTAAAATACATTGCACAGATTCATCCATCAATACTCTTCCCCTCTCCCGTGTATCTAGGGCGGGAAATGAATGCTCGCCTCCTTGTCTTTAATAGAATCAAGTACTCCCTGTGCTGTAGCAGGAGGAATCTTCATTCTATGTCAAGACGGAGGAGAGCATCATGCTTGTTCAAAGCCTCTTACCACAGCTTCTGCTAGGGTATTAACCGGTATATAGTAAAATGTTCTAAATGTGGTATCAGTAGCCAAGTCAGCTGCTTTCAGAATATCTTGCAAAGTCGCGCCTTGCCCCAGTGCTTTTGAGGCAATTGCGCCCCTAACCGAATGCGCTCCAAATGTTGCCATATCTATGCCTGCTAGGCTCATAATCTCTCTGACCCATCTTACTATGGTGGCTGTTGCTACGCCTTTATGTGATTTCCTGCAATTGAGTTGTCCCATTCGGTCTCAGCTTAGCTGTTCTACTCTCCTATTCTTGTATGCAGCCACACACCGCTTTGGGTGCTCTTGCATGTAAGGGTAAGTTATCGTGGAGGAGTTTGTCTTTGTTCTCCTGGCCAGATTGAATGTCACTCTGTCTGGTCCATATACTTTTCCATTCACTTCTAGCGCTTTGATGTCTGCTACTCTCCTACATGATACCATACATATTAGCATTGCTAATTTTCCAGATAGTCTTTCTAACGACAGATATCTATTACTGGGCCACTCTGCTAGTAATTTTAGCACTACTGCCACGTCCCATAAGGACTCGTACCTCGGTTATTGGAGGCTTCCTAAATCTTATTCCTTTTAGAAGTCGAATTACTGCCACATTCTCTCCTACTGGCACTCCCTCTACGGATGTGTGACCTGCTGATATCGCAGATCTATACACTCCTATTGGTCTATAGGCTTTCCCATCTTGCAGGAGTTCAGTTAAAAAATTTGGTATCTCAACTAAAGGGGCAGAAACGGGATGAAGACTTCTCCTTTTGCACCAACTCGATCATCTGTTCCAAGCTGCGTCATAGCGCCTTCTAGTTGACTCAGCGATGAGGCTCACAGCCTGTGCCGAAATTCCTGGGAGGTTCCAGCATTTCCTGCTATCTTGCACGCCATCAGCGGCAGAGTCCCCTTCACTCTCAGAGGGTGAAATGACCCAACTGGGTCCGTGAGAAGGTTCTCTCCTCGGGGTAGAACTCTTCGGTAATCTGTCACCAGCTCCATGATCGCTGGAAACCATACTTTTGATTTCTAAATTGGAGCTACTACAATCAGATTTGCTGCTTCTCTGCGTACTTTTGACAGTACCCTGCTCATCATCATGAAAGGTGGGAATGCGTAGAGTATCTCTCCTCTCCAATCTTGCAGAAAGGCACCTACTGCCACTGCTGCTAGGTCCAGCCTTCAGCTGAAAAATCTTTCCTTCTGCGTGTTCAGTCTGAACGCAAATAGGTCTGTGTGAACTGGACCCCAGTGCTCTTCTATCTGTCGAAAGATCTCTCTGTCCAGCATCCAGTCGCTGGAGTCTGCTAGATGCCTGGAGTTTCAGTCTGCTACTACATTCAGCGAGCCTGGTAGGTATTCCGCCATTACTGAGGTCCCGGACTCTAGGCAGGAGTGCCAGAAATCCTTGGCTATCTCTGCTTATAATTTGGACTTCGTCCTTCCTAAGTGATTGATGTGCCTGACTGCTGAAATGTTGTCCATTTTCAACAGAATACATGAACTCACTTCGTAAAAGCCCTGATCGCAAATGATCCGGCTAGCAGTTCTAGACAGCTGATGTGCAGTCTGAGCTCCTCTGCACTCTACCTGCCTCCTGTTTGGAGCTCTATGCACCGGGCTCCCCAGCCCACTCTGCTGGCATCTGATTCTATTATTATGTTGGGTCCGTCCCCAAAGATGGCTCTCCCGTTCCATGCTTTCATGTTCTGCAACCACCACTCCAGCTCTGTCCTGGACTCCTGATCTAGGTGCACCAGTTGGTGGTAACGTAAGCCTGGCTGAAGGTGTCTTATCTTCAGCCACTGGAGCGCTTGCTAGTGCAGTGGTCCTGGGAATATCTCTTGTATCGACGCTGCCAGCAAGCCTGCTACTTGCGCTCACAGCGAGATAACTGTTCTGCTGAGACAGATTCTTATTTCTCTTTTTATGTCTCTTATCTTTCTGGTCGGTAGCTCCAAAGTTGCTGTCCTGGTGTCTATGACGAACCCTAGGAACTCTATCCTCTTTGCTGGTCTCATCTCTGACTTCTCTCGATTCACTAGAAACGGGAGGGAAGTCAAGAGGTTCACCACCCAGTTGGTCTGATAGAGGAGCATAACTCTGCTGATTGCCATCAGCAGGATATCGTCTAGGTAGATAATGATTCAGATGCCTTTCTCCCTGATCGCTGCGGCTACTGGCTTCATGAGTTTCGTAAACGCCCATGGCGCTGATGCTAGTCCAAATGGCATTGTCGCAAATTGCCATAATTGCCCGTCCCAGTCGAACGCTAGAAAGGGACGGTAATCTTCTTGCACAGGTATTGTAAGAGGCATCTTTCAGATCTATCCTCGCCAGCCAGTCGCCCTGTCTGAGCGTGTCCCTGAGCTGGTGGGTACCCTCCATTTTTAAATGGTTGTAGACCACCAAGCTGTTCATGTCTTTCAAATTTATCACTGGTCTCACCTTGTCTTTCCTGTGAACCAGGAACATATTGCTTACGAATCTCAGCTGTGCATTGCACGGTTCGATCGCTCGCTTTTCTGCTAGACTGCACAGCTATGTGTGCAATAATTCCTTCTCTGCCAGTGCTGAGACTAGTAGGCGGGGGTCTTGGTACTGGATAGGGGTCTCTGTAAACTCTATGCGCAAGCCTTTGGCTGTCTACAAAACCCAAGCGTCGCTGTAAAGCACGCGCCAATTCTCCCAGAAATCCGCTATCTTCCCCCTACTGGTGGATATGCGAAAACTCTCACCTGCGGGGAAGTTTTGTCCTCTTCCCTGACCTCTGCTTCACCTTCCTCTTAGGAAATAGCCTCTTGGCGTTATAGTGATAGAATCGAATACAAAAGCATCGAATGCAAAAGCCTCGAAAAAATGCTTTTTTTTCCTTTCTTTTGATGGGGGGTCCCCACAACCCCTGTTTTTTTACTCCTTAAAACACATTTTAATTAAAAAAAACCTTTACCTGCAAAATAATGCATTTTTTCTAGGCTTTTGCATTCGATGCTTTTGCATTCGAGGGAATCACTTGATATCGGGAAGAATGTGTCTGGCTGCCTGTTTTCCCAGTATTGGGCTCCTTTTGGCTTGAGGCCTTCTGGATGTCTGGTAGTGACTGGTCGCTCAACCTCTGTACCGACCGGTCCCACCAAAAACTCTTCCAAGGAAGATTTTCTTTATGGACGCCTAAGCCTTCTCTAGGGAGGTGTAGGTTCCCACGAACCTCCCCATTTCCTTGCCGAAGGTCTCGCCGAACAACAGCCCTTGAGCTGCTTCGTCTGCTTCGTATGATGATAAGTCCCCTAGTTTAGGGTCTATCTTGAGCAGAAGCCCTCTTCTGCACTTGGATGATATAGCACAGTTGGCGTTCCCTAAGAGGTATACAGCTCTCAGCACCCAGTTCACCACTACTGCTGGGTCTACCTCCTCTCCTGTGTCTTTAGCTCGCTCGGCTAAATCCATGATTTTTGCCAGTGGCCTGGCTAAATCTAGGACTTTTTCCTAACAACTTCACCATGAGCGATCGTTCCCCTTCCTGGGGTCTTTGTTGGACTTGGACACGAATACCAACATCTTCGGATCCAGCTCTGGGGCTTCTTTCACTTTGCCTGGCAGTTCCGGCTTTGGGCACTCCGCTCTCATTCTCTGCCTCACTTCTTTCTCCAGCGCCTTCCGCAGTCTTTGGGTCATGTATTTCGAGATCCTCGGAGATGGTAACCATTCCAAAGATTTCAGATTCCGGATGTCTTCTGGGTGAAACATGTCTGAAGTATCCTCCTCTTCTAAATTATTGAGCTTTCTCAGCTTTTTCTTTGGTGAAGGCAGAGTTCCCTCATCCCCTTCATTATCGACTTCCTCCTGTGCAGAGGTCGGGGACTCTACAGGTTCCTCTTCTGGGAAACCTTCTTCCATATCGCCCATATTATCCTCCCCTGGGTAGGGGGTCCCGAGGCTCGGCACACCCGACTTATTTATGAAGGCCTCACACAGCCTATTAAAAACGTTGTTAGTCTCTGGGGCTCCTGTAACCACCCCTTCTGTCTGACCCGGGGGAGTCAGAAGAGTACTTGCTCTTCTGGGCCTTACCTGAGGGTCCTCTGGCGTGACCCTTGTGGACGTGCTTGCCCTCGGTAAGGTGCTTTTATCTTTTTGGCTCTGAAACAATTCTATTGTCTCCAATCTATCCTGGAGGGATCTGACTCCCTTAGCCACTGCCTCAATGAGTGAGTCCCCCAGCACTTCCTTAAAGCTATAGGCCAGGTCTTCTGAGTACACTGCCTCCTGCTCCTCTTCACCCCACTCCAAATCTGACATAATCTTGTGCTGTCAGGTGCCTGTCAATACCTTATTAGGTGTAGTGGCACGTCCACGGACTCACTTCTACTTTCAAGAGGCTGCACCTCGACTGCCAAGCAGTCTCTGCTTATGTAGGACTGCAATATGTGCTTTCTGCAGTTTAACTGAGTTTTCTGCTGTTCCACGTGGCTTTAATATCCAATTTTAGCTCTGTGAGCTTATTCTCTAGTTTCTCTGACACTTTCCGGAATGATACTAATGGTCAAAGCCGTTTTGTAGTGTCAACTGTGTTTTGGCTCCTCCCACGCAAGGGTGGGGGCCCGTTACTTCAATGCCTTTCTCCGGCTCTCTGCCAGGAGGCTGTGGGCCGTAGTCTCTGTTATGAGGGGAAAGATTCCTCTTGCAATGCGGAGTGATTGCTCTGCCCCCGTGAAGGTGGGGGCTGTTTGCTCGCTGCCACGTAGAACACGACGCGAAAGGCAAGAGGCAGCCGGCAAGCCCCTGAGGTGCCGTGTAGTGCGGCACAGGGTCGCTGGTGCCTCTGACAAGAAAATCAAATTAACATTTAAAAACACTGCGCGGCTTCCCCCGTGCTATGCGCATCTTGGAAACATTAATCCTGATCAATATGTGAACCTTTCAAACATTATACTTGTTTTTCATATACATTTGCACACTACATGCTACGGAGCTAAGTTAGAAGGGTACAAATCTCTGGAGAGCAGGAAAAGAAGAGGAAGAGCACAGGAAGAGGGAGGGCTAGGTCACGTGACCAGGACACTGGGGTTACATGGACCTAAGACTGATGGGACATGCAGTTTTTTGTAAAAAAAAAACGTTTATTTCAATGACAAGATTGAAACTTTGTCATTTGTTGAAACTGCTGGAGAGTAGAATAAATAGAAGATGCAGCATAATGCTCGCCTCTGTCTTGCATTAGAATTCACTATGGTGTCCTGCTGATTTCTTGAGGGTTGCACACCTGCACGGATGATGCCACCTTGCCTACAGAAAGTATGGGAGAATCCCAGCATCAAAGTGAAAGCCGGGATGCGTTTCACAGCGAAAGGTTTGTGGAGGGCGAAACAAGTACTCACATTTTAAATCACAATGATGTTGTGAATTCTGTAACTTTCAAATGCAAAAAAAGCCTCCTTTCTCAAGATGATTTTCTGGATTGCCCACAATGGCATAGAGGAGCCGCTCATTCTGTGGCCAGATTATCTAACATTTGCACCAATGCTAAGAAATAAACGCTTTGGTAATACAAAATGAAGCAAACAGCGTATGTCACAATACATATTATCTAAACACGTTTGCACTATGGGTAAAAGTGAATCAGACTGCTTTTTGTTCTATGAGTTCAGCGTAAAATAAAACAGAAGATGTTTACTGAATCTCTTTTTTATGTTAGGCAGCAAATAGAGTTTGCAAAACAGCCTGCTTCCATTTTCCCCTGGGGAAAACATGTTTAGATACTACTGAGTGGGGCTAAACTGATTTGCTCCAATCAGTATTATCTAAACTGCAAAGTCGGTTCTAAATTAATTTGCTCTGTTTTTCTTGCACTTAGGTAAAGCTTTGATAATCTGTCCTCTAATGTTCCTTGTGGAGAGAAAATTGTCCTGATTTACAAATAGTTTTTCAATTTAGTTTGACCATTGTAAATCGCCTTTGTAAATCAGGCCCCATGCCTTTCTGTCCTGCAAATAACCTACAATCGCTTTAATTTTTGGCAGAACGAGTTTTGTGAATCAGGTCCATTGTTATCATTATTAGGAAGACATTTGATCCAGTTGATGAACAGAAGTCAGATTACTGCAAGAGTTCAGCACTCTCATGTTTTTCCTCCCAGTCATAAAGACGACTAAGATCTATCGTTTGAAATATATGGAGAGCTGAAGAAGGTGTTGCATGCTAAAGGCCTTACGTTTCTTCAGTGAAGCCAAAACAAATACAGTCATATTTTACAATCCATGCTAATTGCATGCAGAGAACCGCCAACGTAAGCACGTATTTGCTGTTGGGTGCCCTGCGTGCAATGTCAACCCTCACAAGGTCCTGACAATGTGCAAAACCAAGGTGGATTCCATAGGAATCTATTAATGCCATGCCTGCATGAACATGTCATGGGGGCGTGGAACAAATTGCACTGACAAGGTGGAGGGGAATGCACGTCAAAGATCGTATCCATTGAATCAAAATGAGGCAGACAAGTAAATCAAGGAGTAAAAGCATTACGCCTTGCTTGTACGTCCTGATTTACCACTTCACCCCATTTAAAAGGAAGCTGATGGGGGAGGGGGTGTTATTTTTTTTAATCAAATGAAATTACATGCAGACACTCGCCAATGTTAGCACGTATGACCTGTTAGCTCCCCTGCATGGAATTTTCAACATTAACCAATCAGAGTGTAATTGTGTAAAACACTGCGAAATCAACTATCTCAGGCAGCAGTTATTAATCCTGTGGAATCCGCCTCCTATTTAGCAGGTGCAAATGCAAGGCAATTTCTATCGGAATCCATTGGTTTTGCACCTGCATGCAAATCTCATGCCAGAGGTAGAGGTGGAAAGCAAAGCAAACGCTGCCTTGTGATCCTCCAACCACTTGAACTGCCATGGAGGCACAAAAGCGTCAAATCTCGTTTTTACTCCTCCATTTAACAACCCACCCCATATAAAAAATAAATATCCAACGGGCCCCATAATGTACTGTACACAGAAAGCCTGCTCGCGCTGCACAGACATCATGTTTCTTAATCATCCATTGCAGGGTGTTACCAGAAAGCAGTTCAGAGGTCTCGCTCCTTGATTGAAATGTTCTTTGATCCTATAGGCAGTTTAAGCATGAGTTTCCTACACCAGGCAAGATATGCAGCCACAGAAAGTAGTTGAGCACAACTGTACAATGTGTGCTTTGTGCTCCACCGTCCTTCCATACCCAGTATGCAGCTCTTTCACAGAGCACATCAATAAAGTACATGTCTGAGTTGATGGCACCTCATGGCTGTCTTTGATTCTCATCAGTGACTGCATTATCTACTTTGGATGTGATGTGCTATAGATGAATATGAATGTCTATAATAAAGTTGCAGAGCAGTGAAAATATTAAGTGACCTGAGGAATGCAAGAGAATTGCTTAGATGTGTGCATGCGGGTTTAGGAATCGGCACTGAGAGCATCGCTTATAAGTGTAGATGACGTAGATTCAAGAAGATTGAGCCTGTAAAGAGGTCTCGGAGTATTATATTAATGCTGGGGCAGTTAGGCACGAGTTACAAACACAAAAATAAAAAAATAAAAAAACAACATAGATTACCAGAAATAAACTGTATAGAGCACCTCATATAAACGGTGATATTCGACATGAAGCTGCGTGCTTTCTTTGATTTTTGGTTTAGCTTAAACATGTCGGCTCCTACCTCCATGGTTTACTAATGGGCCCAAAAAATAGACGCATTGCCGACAAAGAACAGTAAATACATTTCTATTTACGCAGTGGAGAAAAAACAGAAAATGTAGAAAGTTTTACGAAATTAATGTTTAAGTTAATAGAGTAAGCAATAAAAAAACCCATAACTGGTGGACAGGCAGCTGTCAAACAATGTTAGAGAACGTACTTTTAGCAGCCGTGATACTAAATCCATCTGACAAGAGTCATAAACATGACACGCTTTAGTGAACCATTACATCTAGCCAGCCGTGATGTGTATTTATTGCAGGTGTTGCAGTGGTGCTCTTTTCTGGGGTTCTCTGTGATTGAATTTGCCATGGTTTTGCTTCATGCCTGTCAACCAAAATGGGTTGGAAGAGGGATGAAGTGTCATTTACGGAGAAGGCAGTAATGGCAGTAATGGCAGTAATGGTATCTGGGCAGGGTTACCATGGAAATGATAATGTTCATCACCCCGTTCAACATGTATTGAAACGTTCTAAAAATAAGTTGCATGCCTCATGCTGCCGTGCAAGCGTGCTAAAATAATGTGAAGGATATCCACGGTTTATGGTAAGAACCTAAGAAGTCACTTCACCACACTATAACAATGCGCCTCACTAAATATATTTAAATAACATATAGTCTAAATACATGTAATATAACTATATCTTTTATTGTTAAAAGATACGGATATGCATGAGTGCAAAAGTCCAAAATAGTCCAAAAATATATGAAATGAAATATCCCTTGTCTTCAAACGGTAATTGACTAGTGTAGATTTGAATAAATAAACAATCACATCCAAAATCGCCCGGGAATGAAGAGTTTACACATATTGACAAATATGAGTAAACCAACAAGCTCGACTTGTCAATCTCGACGTGTCAAGCTCGATGTGTCAAGCTAGACGGGGAAATTACTATTGGCTGCAAACTGTCTGAAATTCTGAGATGTATCAAGTACTGTATGCAATGTAAAATAGCTTGTGTATCACAGCTCTGTCGTTTTGGTGTCCTTGCTGCACGTGGCTCCCTAAGAAAAG
Source organism: Ambystoma mexicanum (assembly GCF_040938575.1). NCBI lineage: Eukaryota > Metazoa > Chordata > Amphibia > Caudata > Ambystomatidae > Ambystoma > Ambystoma mexicanum. The sequence goes on from NC_090929.1 coordinate 1,292,464,109, forward strand.
ATTATGGTGGTTGTTAATTGGATATAGGTGGAGGCAGGACTGAAACCTGAGATGTCGAGTGCATACAGGAGTACCTGAGTCCTGAGTGGTGGTATGGTTAGATGTGATCTGGTGTGCCGATGAGACCTGTGCATGTGTTTTATCTGGAGGGGAGAGCCCAGGATTTGTTAAATCACAGCTCATCTTGTACTGGGTAGCTGCCAGCTTGAGGGTGGTGCATAATGGGGTTCGGGGGGCAGAGCTAAAGAAGCACATTTTGGCCTAGCTCTGTCAAGGTTGGTACGCTATTACTAGGTATGATGTTATCCTGTGTAAAGTGTGTGTGTGTGTGTAGGGTAAGGTGGTTGGAGATTTATAGGTGAGTGAGTTAATTGGGGCAATGAGGGGGTTTTGTATCAATGAGGACTCCCAATAGAGTCCTGCTACTCAATTGAACTGTTAAAGTCATCATTGGTGCGGGAGTATTGTTTTTAGTCATGTTGTTCTTGATTGAAAAGCAGAGATCCTCGCATACCAAGTCAATTTTAAGGCAAGCCCAGCAGAGACCGATCTGACTGATTCTGTTCACCTGAATTTAATGTTTGGGAAGTTGTGCACATGTTCATTACATGTGTACATGAGACAAACCCAGAAAAGTCTACTCATGGTTGCTTTGTGCATTGCCAAGATTTGATGCAGACAGTAGGTTTGAGGCTATGTCCATGATGCTCCTCTGTTTTAAAGATATTCAATGGTATCCACCTTTGGGTTGTGTGTTTATGTGTGGGGTTGTTTTGGGGCATTTGCAATTGGGGAGGCTGATGGTTGAAAATGAGCTTCTATTGGGTCCAGTAATTTTAGTACGTTGGATGCTGGTTTCGGCCACATGCTGAGGGGAGTTTCTGAAGGTTAGGTGCTTATGCTCTGTGTATAGATGCTTAAGAATACATTTCCAGAGCTTTGTAGACAGAACAGAGAAAAAAGGTCCTCTCTTATATTTCCGATTGAAGTTTTTCCATGATTGAAAAATCACATTGCTTGTGCACGCTGTTATGCTTTGCATGTAGTGAATGAATCTAATCTTGGTCTATTCTGAGTACCTAAAGAGGAAGAAGTGGAAGACAACCGAAGGTGCAGCATTTCAATTGCATCCTACATTTGCCCAGGAGTATCCATGTCACTAAGTCTAAAACATCTGTGAAGTTTGCACAGCATGGTTTAAAAAGTCATCCAAATGGGGGATGGGGTAGTGCTGCCAATGGAAGTGGTAGGCACGACAGAGTAACAGAAAGCATACAAATGAAGGCAGGAAGCATGTGCTGATGTAAATGATTAATATTCAGCAAATTAATGAATAATATTCAGCAAAATAAACAGTACAGTGGTAGTTATAGTGTCCATTGCTGTATAAACTAGTGAAAAGGCCTGTGTACACTGGCTAATGTGTGTAAAGGAAGACATTTTCAGAGTGTAAATATAATACGTGGTGTATTTTAATGTAATCTATGGTAATAAAAAAACAATTGTAAAGGATCTTGCTCTTTTTATGTGGAGGAGTAGTAAATTCAGACAAAATCTCACAGAATCTTATGAAAGTTCAGCATAGTACATGCGGCCAATTGTTGTATCTGTTCCTCATTGTCTTGGATTCCGCTTACGGGTTTTGAACTCAAATATATATTGTTGAGGGATGTCAGAGTAATACAATTTATGTGCAGCATGATTCAAAGTAGACATGAGATCATAAAATAAAGTGAAATCAAATAAAGTTTAAAACATACATGAAGAATAGTATTGATTTAATAATACATACCAAGAAATATTACAATGAATCATAATACATAAGTACATTGAAAAAAAGTGATTTATTTTGTTAGAGAAATAGTGCTTAATCAAATGAAATTCTGTTTGTATGTGTTTTTAAATGTATATATTTTCTTAGTGTGTGCAACTTGAAGTATGCTGTTAAAGTGGTATTCATGTCTTGGGTCTTTCCTGCAGCTAACTATATGTAATCATTGTTGAAATACCCATTTTGTTCACCTGAAAGATGAACTTGAAGTCTTAGTGTTGGATGTGTAAGGCAATAGCTCCCTCTAGCAGTGATAACAGGCGAAGCTGGCAGGACGGCTTTGGACAAACATGCATCTGTCCTTTTATTATATAGTATATGATATGATATTTACTCTTTATATCTGCGATGTGTGTGTGAGTGTACATGTGTGTGTTATCCTGTGTGTTTCGAATGATAGAAATATAGATGCTGTACTGTACTGTACTTCCCTGAGTATGAAACCAAAGGAAGGTTCATATATACTTCTATGTGCATTGTAACCTGAGCATTGGTAGTTTGGAGGTATGGGCACTCTACTTTGCAAAAAGGGCAAACATGGGAATGTTGTTCTAACCCATCCGCCAGGCTCTACCTTTCTGTTTTAATTAGCTTTTTTGTTTTTAATGGGCAGTGAATGGCTACTTGAATATATCTATACATTAACACCTTACATGTTCATAAATGGACTAAATCAGTCTCACATGACCACAGTCAATTATAATTGTTCTTTTATAACACGCTTAATACCAGAGATTGGTTTCTAAGTGCAGGATCGGGATTCAAACCGGTGTTGTGCTGCATTGTCTTGCTTCCAAAGACAAATTTGTTGCCCCTGAGCTATTCTCCCTCCCAAATGCAGTGTTACGTAAGACCGCAGCCAATGCTGTAGAGTGGCAACATATGTATGTTGGCAGCAGTTTATATGTAAGTATTCTGTATGTTTTAAAAATATATGGTCAGTAAAACAAACTTGGTTAACTGAATATTATGGTTGAGTTTCACTTAAAGAAATCCTTTGACATTCAGTGATTAACATTATTAATGGCCCTTTATGTTTTAACAAAAAAATAAATGAAACCCCTCAAATCGACCAGTCATAGTTCCTTAAGCAACCATAACTCTAGCACCACCATGCATGCAACATTTTTACAGATATTTTAGTTTCTTCTAATGACACACATTTTCCGCCCAACAGTGGGCATTCCTGCATCCGTGCCCAGTGCAGACCAAATCCACGATAGTGGGTCGAGCCAGTGGTTATATTGCTTGGAGCATGACCTTTAACCATGCACCAGACCACCAGAACCCACCCGTAGAAGTCATGGCCAGTGGTCATTTGAAGTGGTTATGCCTTGGAAACCCGACACCACCCATAATGGTCACTGCCCATGGACTTTGGTTGCTCTAGGTCGAGCATATCCATTGAACATGCCCTGAGCTACCCATAGTTGCCACTTTGTGAGGGGCAAAACCTTACACCATGCCGGGGGTTCCCTCTGCCCACCCATAGTGGGCAATGACCATAGCCTAAAGTAAGGTTCACTGGTCATGTGGCCATTACTTCTGCCCCCTAGTTTGCTATTATGTGCACTAGGAAAGGAATGCGGTCATGGTCAGTCATCACTTTTTCTAGTGTATGGCCCTGAGCACCCAACGCCATGGCCAGTGGTCACTTCACTAGGCCCTTTGAAATTGCATGGAAAATGCATATTTTAGACCACTTTGGTGCACCCTCATGAACATTTCGCAAGTATTTCATGAAGATTAATGAAACCATGAAGGTAAACAATGTTTTCCTGTGTAGATTTTATTCTCATCTATGAAAGTTCAAAATTGTGGCATGAAACTGATCTTGCAAAATTTTAACACACTTGACAAATTTGACAAAGTTTCATCAGTCTTCACGCCTAAATTGATTGCTGAAAGAGCATGCTTTTTGCATTGAGATGTCCATCAAAGGAGAACATAAATAACTATGTTTTATTTAGCAATAGCTCATAATAGTCGCTTCAAATTTCAAAATGTTTGGCAAACTCCCAGACATTATGTTGAAGGTATACTTCCCACAAATATTTAGAAACTCATACCAGCAAGTCTTGAGATATTATATTTCAGTGAATAAAATAGTTATTGATATGTATGTACATGTTTAGTGGGTGCAGAATACCAAGTTAAATAAAGTGTACATCACCAAACACACATGAATGCATGCAACCTAAACACGCATATTTTGTGAAGCTCCATCAATGTTTTCATGCAAAAAATGATTGCTAAAAAGAAAGTTTGTTCCATTAAGACACATGTGATTTCTATTTGTGAAGAATTTGACCATCCGCATGGTCGGCGTGCGATCGCCTGGCTTTTGAAATTTTTTATTAAATATAACGATGGTAGACCAACCCAAGGAAAATGTGTGGGGCTAATGCACACACATTTTCCCACGCTCACACCATGACCAACGCATAGAACTGTGTACTCTGGGTGGAGACAGCCTATAGCCACAGTCCGCTCTGTCATATTTAGTTTGAATTTGACAGCCAGGAGTGCACAATGTCATCTCCAGGAAGGGGGCGGACCAAGATTCTGCCTGCCATGACCAGCTTGATTAAGTATCAAAGGCTTCATGGATCTGCACTGCTCTTTTCTTAGGGCCTGCAGCTGGTGGCAGCGATTAACATACCAATAGAGAGTACTTCAAAGAAGCCCACACAGGGCCTGGCTGCAGAGGTTAACAAAGGAGACAGGAAACCCAACAACCGGAAGTCAGCTCCTGCCCTCAGAATCAATGAGCTGTCATGTCTGTAGCTGCTGTTTACAGTAAGCCACCCTGCTATGGGGACAACATTCATACGGTCCGAGAATATGGTTTGCAGGAGCCAGAGTTCTGGTCTTGCCACAGCTTCAAGAGAGACCTGCTGCTTTAACAGGGACCACATAGAGAGGACCATTAACCAGAGAGACTCTTTGATCAACAACAGACAGGAAGTCGGGTGGGACTTAGTATCACAAGGGAGTGTGGCCAGAGAGCTTTCTGTTGAGAGAAGGTTTCCACAATAGTAGTGGGGCACGTCTTGTTCCTGTTTTTACCCCTTTACTTTTCATGTTGCAAAGTACTCTGGTTATGACCTTCCGCATACAGGGGATTGTTGGTAGGGACCCCACGATTGGTTCATTAAGATAGGCTTAGCCTATACCAATCAGGCCAAGCCCACTTTTGGCAGATCATTTTAAGGCACAGTCTGCCTTACATCTTCCACCATTGAAGGAAGGCCACAATATCAAAAGTGGGAAGCAAGATCCCACCCCTGAACATCTTCCAGGTAACAGAGGGAAACACAGAACTCAGAGGGCCCTCCAGGCAATCCAGAACCAGTACCCAGCCTGCACACAGCGTGCCCTGCTATACTCTGCAGAAAGCTTCCTGGACAGGAAGTGCCAGAAGGTTTCTGAACCTACAATCAAGGACAACACACTCCACAGCTGTGGGCTGTCTGCCTTAAAGGACAACACAAGCCCATTGAAGAAGCTGGGAGAAGTGCCTCAATGATCATTTACTGACGTCCGCCTTCAAGGATATTTTCGAACCAGTCATGTTCCTCGATCTGCAACCAACAGCAACGTTGACTGTTGTCATGCCACTGTCACTATAAGACATCCGAGATGTCTCCGCCAGTGCTTCAGAACTGCCGACCAGCACTGAGATAATGATTCCTGACCCAGATCCACCATGTAGGCCACCCTGAAGCAGTTTGTCCAGCTTTGATCACCGAACCGTCTTGCCACCTGATACCCGCAGTGGACTCCCACCTCAAACTCTGTCACAGAAGCCTGCAAAGCTCCCTGAAGCTGACTTGACCCTTTTGGGCACCAAGAACCACCTACAGCACAAGGAACATTGTGGTTCTCTCCCCCTGATCCTTCCCAGAAGGCCCATAGAGACATTTTAAGAACCATTACTTCTTATGTCCCGATGCCAAGAAACCTTAAACTGTTGTGGTTATTAACCATACTGACTACCCTCCTGTCAGTAGTCAGAGTTCACTGCTTTTCCTTCTTTGAAATTGGCTGTCCTCTGCATTCCTATACAGGGTGGGTTATATTTCGTAGTGTTGCTAGAACTGTTTGTTGTAATATAATAAAGTGGATTTTATTGATACTATATTGACTGGAGAGTCCCTTTTATCATTGGGTAATAATTGTATTTTCGCTGTTTTGCAACTAACCAAAGATCCATGACCTTTCGGATATGAGCTTGCCATTCTGTCCATGTTAACAACATTGGAAAAGGAGGTTTATAATTTGCTTGATATTCCAATCTGTTTGTATCCTTTCTGGTGTATTAGAGGTGTGGGGCTGATTGATGGTTTAGAAACTGATATTCGCCCCATGACCACTGGTTCGCCGGAAGTTGATTTGTCACACTATTAATTAAGCCCACTGGCTTCTTTGTCACTGCTGTGAGTGGTGCTGTTTGGTTTCCTATTTTTATTTTGTGTGTGTCTTCTTCCCTGTTGTACTCAGGTACTCTTGTTGGAATGCCAATTACTAGAGCAGTCCATGGCTGGATGGGGTAGTTTAGACGCTTCTCCCCTTTCACCTAATCTTGTTAGTCACAGTGCATTTAAGGGACCTAGACATGAAGGTACCAAACTGGACCTCTAGAGCAGGTTTCCCATGTACAGGCGAGTGTGCTATCAACACTGGGTGATATTCGCCTGCCAGAAGTCCTGGCAGAAGCGCCCAAAGTAAACAATGCATCAAAAAGAGAAAAGGGAATTATCGAATGATGAACTTTGTCCCCTTATGGACACTCTGTCTATTAGACCGGATTGAGTAAATGAGGTCAAGACCATAATGGCACATGCAAATGATCCTTTAGGTTGACCAGAGGTTTCTCAAATGGCCCACTCTAGATGACCTAATATGTTTTTTCTTGAAACCCAAACTGAAAAGATTGATTGCCTATCATTAGCAGTAAACAACGCAGTGCAATCCCCCTTATAGATCATGAATGATTTTATTATTGAGGCTCTTGTAAACTCCAATATGGAAGAGAAGGGAATGATTGCTAATGGAAAATGTCTGGCCATTAAGGAGAAGATTATTTGTGGGTCAGACCAATGTTAGAACGTTATGGGCTATCATGTCTGGGTGGAATCCTTTGAGAAGTTAATTCCACAGTTAGATAGGATGGACAGTGGTTGCCAAACAAATTCTTGTATAATACAGGCAGCACCTAGTATGGTGGATAAAAGCTGTGGGACCGATCTGAAGGCAACCAGTAATCCAACAACTGTTTACAATGATTTGTCCAAAAGTCAAACAGAGCTGCTGGTTCTGGTCTCCGGCACATCGTTGTTTTCAGGACCCGTGCCCGGACCTGACCCCCCACCTGTAGTATCATCTTTAGTCTCTAAAATGTCTTGTTTCCCATGATCACCATAGACAATATTGTTATCCCCCTGGCGATGAGAGACATTTGAATTAAAAAGGCCACAGATCGCTGATCCTTGTTTAAAAGGTCTTGTTTCAGACCGAAGAAACGGTTCCATGTAATAATGTCGCCACAAAAATCTTGCCGTGCAAAAATATAGCCTAAAGAAATGGCCGTTTTTTGTGGCGACATTATTGCATGGAACATGAGGGGGACACTGCCGCAACCCCCAAACTTTTTTTTTTTTTGAAATTTTGTTTTTTGCCCCTGTCCCCATATATATGATCACCCAAATAATAGTGCCACGACATTTTCCCGGCGATATTATTTACGGCGACCATATATATGGAGATATTATTACCTGATACTGAAGAAACATAGTCATCATGAATGTGAAGTGCTGGGACGGGCTGCATCAGAATCCAGGACCTTCAATTCTTGTGAAGGGTTCAAATCAAGGATTGGCCCTCAGCGAATAATACAGACAGCTTTATTACTGCCTGTGGTTGAAGCAATCTGCCATTTTCTCTGAGTCGCTGCAACAAACTGGGCAGTTTGTCATTCACTATGAGTTTAAGAATAATAATTGACTGATCTGATTTTTTTCATGCTACACCTTGTTTTTAGATAATGCTGATTTAGTTTTTTTTAGTTCCTGCTTGTCTCGGCTACCTTGTTTTTGTATTGTTTGTTTTGGTGTTTGTTTATAATTTTGTATTGTGTCTGTTGTACCGCTCCGAGGCCTTTGGGTGACTTGGTGCTTACTAAAAAAATAAAGTAATCTAGGACGAAAAATCACATTTGATCCCATCGTAGCTCAACATTGTCCATTTTGATATTCAAAACTTTTGGCACGCTCCTAGGCATTAGGCTGGAGGTGTGTCTCCCCCCAGCATTTTGAAAATGACACCAGCCAAAAAATCCACTGTTTACGGCAAAAAAACATTATTGATATTTCAGTAAATGGACAGTAGATGTGGAGGGCCAATAAAAATTACATGTATACTGCTATACTGACCAACCCACACAGATGTCCACAACCAGCACACCCAACATGGAATGGGACTAAATGCATTAATAGTTCTTCTCAAAATCACCAAGCACACACATCCACCCTCCCAGCCTGCCTTCCCTCTTAATAGTGTTCTTCTCAAAATCACCAAGCACACACATCCACCCTCCCAGCCTGCCTTCCCTCTGGGACCACTTCAATGCACTTTATCTCGGCAAATCCCAACACAACCTCAACAAAATGCAGGTTTTTCAAAATAATGCCATTCGAGCAGCCCTAAACATTCCTAAGAATTGTCACGATCGTGGCCTTGTGCGGAGGTAGCACGTACACCTACCACCCCGTTGGGTCTTGGGGCCTGGAGTGTTAGCAACACAGGCTTCCTTGACCCTACGGGGAAAGAGGGTTAGGGTCCGCTGGTTGGATAGGATGGGGAGGTTAGGAAAACCGGGTAACAGGGTAGGAAAGGGAAATGGGAGGTACAAGGAAAGTTTGAGAGGTTTGGATGAGATGCCCCTCCTGGGGTTTCATTAAACTGCTTAAACTCCGCCCATTCACTCTTTCACTAATGTACATGTCCTTTAGTGGGAACCTAGATGACACTTTGCCTAGATTCCCTCGATAAATCACATTTAAGCAGTATTGCCTTTTCTACTACCTTGGCTGAATGAGAATTACTAACACATTCACAGATCAGCAAAAAACAGTGGATCACAACATGTTCTAAATAACACTGGGAGTGACAAAAGAAAGCACTTAGCTTTGGTTGTTCAGCGGGCAACTCGGGGTGAATTCGTCAATGTTCTGAGCATGCTGTGCGAACAACGGAACTCCGCTACAAAGAACCAAAAACACAAGTGAGCTAACATCTAGAAATCGAGGTTAATAGCCATAGACTTCACAATCATGCCGCCGGAACCCGGCTTAACGTAAACAACACTAAAATGTTAAATGTTAGAAGAAGCAGGGTTTACTATGCCAGAGTTCTGACTCGCACAAGATAAACAAATTAACAGTGCCGGTGCTCCGACCGTCGAATTAACAGTGCCGGTGCTCCGGTCGTAGGATTAGTTAGGGTTAAACGTGTCAGAGACCCGGCTCTATGGCTTTCACTGCCGGGTGCGGAGCTGCGCGGCTTCAAATATCACAATGCCGGGCTCCGAACCGGGGGTGTCAGTGAAGCCGAACTCAACTACCACAAGAACGCTCAACACTTCCTAAGAGTGTTCGAGTTGCCAGTAAACCAATATTAGTTAGATGCACTTATCTGAAGGATTCAGCGGGGCCAGCAGAAGTCGCAGGCGGGGTGTGGCCCCGCTGATAGCTGCCTGCAGGAGCCCGCTGGAAACACGTCTTGTCTCGTCCAGATCCTGTAGCGCAAGCAGCGTCCCACGTGTTCGCGGAGCGCATGCGCATTCTGCAGGGCGTTGTCCATCCTGAAGCTTCCCGGTGGCTCTCGTGCACGCGAGGCTGCTGGGAACTGTAGTTCTGTTGCCTTTTCCATTGGATTTCTGGGCTAGGAGGCTGGTTCACTTACACCTAGCTTTCTGCCTGCAAAGAACACAGAGTAAGGTCCTAAAATAAAGAGGTTTTAACCTCTGTGTTGCTTTCTTTAAGTGACTTCCACCACCTACAGTTCTTGGGAACATCATGCTTCCCCCTACCACCCGTGGAATCCTGATAGTACTCCCCCTCCCAACAGGTCCTGGTTTCGAGGGATTGTTCAGGTGAAATGTACGGATCAAACGAGAAGCATGAACATTTGTAGCTGGTTCCCATGAGCGTTCCTCGGGACAGTACCCCAACCAATCCACTAGATAATACAAAACACCTCGCACAACACGGGAATCAAGTATGCTTTTTACTTCAAACTCTGGGATACCATTTACCATTACGAGTGGAGGTTTTCTGGTTTTCTAAGGCGCACATTGGCTGGGGCTGGTTTCAATAAGGACACATGGAAAACCGGATGTACCTGCATTCTAGGTGGTAAGGTCAGGCGAACAGCCACAGGATTTATTATTTTTCAATGCGAAAAGGGCCCACAAATCGAGGTTGGAATTTTCTAGGGCCTTGCAGATGTAAGTTTCGTGTGGCTAACCAAACCCGATCCCCAATCTTGTATGGTGGACTAGTTTGTCTTTTCTGGTCTGCATAGGTCTTATATGCTTGCTTGGCTTTCTCCAGATTTGTTTGGATAACGTGCCATACTTTTCCTAAATGTTGTCTATGGTTCTGAACTGCAGCTACAGCGTCTATAACATGGGGTACAGTCTGGAATTGTGGGTGATACCCATATGTGCCATAAAATGGTGTCACTTTGGTGGAGGAATGCACTGCATTATTATATGCTAACTCAGCTAACCAAAGAGTTTCTGCCCAAGTGGAGTCATTGTCGTAGGTCATACATCGCAGGTATTGTTCTAATGTCTGTTTTACTCGCTCGGTTTGCCCATCAGTTTCGGGGTGATAACTGGTGGACACCCGTTCTGGGTAACGAGACAGAGTGTCAGCTTTCCTGTTCTCCGTACCAGGACGATACGTTACCACAAAATCATACTCAGCAAAGTGCATTGCCCATCGAAGCTGCCGGGGACTCAAAGCTTTGGCTGATTTTAGAAACTGTAGGTTTCTGTGGTCAGTCAGTATAGTAATCATATGCCGGGCCCCCATCAAGTAATGACGCCATTCGTCAAACGCTACCTTGATGGCCAGGAGCTCTCTATCGGCTATCACATAGTTTCGTTCAGCTGGTAACAGGGAACGTGAGTAGAAGGCCTCAAGGAAAGTTTGAGAGGTTTGGATGAGATACCCCTCCTGGGGTTTCATTAAACTGCTGAAACTCCGCCCATTCACTCCTTCACTAATGTACATGTGCTTTAGTGGGAACCTAGATGACACTTTGCCTAGATTCCCTCGATAAATCACATTTAAGCAGTATTGCCTTTTCTACTGCCTTGGCTGAATGAGAATTACTAACACATTCACAGATCAGCAAAAAACAGTGGATCACAACATGTTCTAAATAACACTGGGAGTGACAAAAGAAAGCACTTAGCTTTGGTCGTTCAGCGGGTAACTCTGGGTTAATTCACCAATGTTCTGAGCGAACTGTGCGAACAACGGAACTCTGCTACAAAGAACCAAAAACACGAGTGAGCTTACATCTAGAAATCGAGGTTAATAGCCATAGACTTCACAATCATGCCGCCGGAACCCGGCTTAACGTAAACAACACTAAAAAGGTAAATGTTAGAAGAAGCAGGGATAACTATGCCAGAGTTCTGACTCGCACAAGATAAACAAATTAACAGTGCCAGTGCTCCGACCGTCGAATTAACAGTGCCGGTGCTCCGGTCATAGGATTAGTTAGGGTTAAACGTGTCGGAGACCCGGCTTCTATGGCTTTCACTGCCGGGTGCAGAGCTGCGCGGCTTCAAATATCACAATGCCGGGCTCCGAACCGCAGCTGTCAGTGAAGCCGAATTCAACTCCCACAAGAACGCTCGACACTTCCTAAGAGTGTTCGAGTTGCCAGTAAACCAATAATAGTTAGATGCACTTATCTGAAGGATTCAGCGGGGCCTGCAGAAGTCGCAGGCGGGGTGTGGCCCCGCTGATAGCTGCCTGCAGGAGCCCGCTGGAAACACGTCTTGCCTCATCCAGATCCTGTAGCGCAAGCGGCGTCCCACGTGTTCGCGGCGTGCATGTGCATTCTGCAGGGCGTTGTCTGTCCTGAAGCTTCCCGGTGGCTCTCGTGCACGCGAGGCTGCTGGGAACTGTAGTTCTGTTGCCTTTTCCATTGGATTTCAGGGATAGGAGGCTGGTTCGCTTACACCTAGCTTTCTGCCTGCAAAGAACACAGAGTAAGGTCCTAAAATGAAGAGGTTTTAACTTCTGTGTTGCTTTCTTTAAGTGACTTCCACCACCTACAGTTCTTGGGCACATCATGCTTCCCCCTACCACCTGTTGAATCCTGACAAGAATCAACATATCTCAGGTCTGCATAGGTCTTATACGCTTGCTTGGCTTTCTCCCGATTTGTTTGGATAACGTGCCATACTTTTACTAAATGTTGTCTATGGTTCTGAACTGCAGGTACAGTGTCTATAACATGGGGTACAGTCTGGAATTGTGGGTTATACCCATATGTGCCATAAAATGGTGTCACTTTGGTGGAGGAATGCACTGCATTATTATATGCTAACTCAGCTAACCAAAGAGTTTTCTCCCAAGTAGAGTCATTGTTGTAGGTCATACATCGCAGGTATTGTTCTAATGTCTGGTTTACTCGCTTGGTTTGCCCATCAGTTTCGGGGTGGTAACTGGTGGACAACCGCAGGGTAAAACCCATTGAGTTGCAAAATGCTCTCCAAAAGCGAGAGGTAAACTGTGAACCTCGATCAGAAACGATGTGCTGAGGAATGCCATGAAGACGCACAATATTCTGAAGAAAAAGGTCTGAAAGTTCCTTTGCCGTGGGAACCCCCTTGCAAGGTATGAAGTGTGCTAACTTGCTCAAATAGTCCACTACCACCACTATGGTGGTGAAATGATGACTTACCGGCAAATCAACGATTAGGTCCAAGGAGACAGTATGCCAGGGTACCGGAGGAGTGGGTAGGGGCCGTAACATGCCTGCCGGTTTTTGGTGGTCTGACTTGTTCCTTAAACAGCACTCGTAAGTGTGAACATAGTCTTGAATATCCTGTGCCATTCGAGGCCACCAAAAATTACGCATTACCAATTCTCGGGTTTTAACCACTCCTGGGTGCCCTACGAAGGGCGAGTCATGACACCACTTAATGGCCTGTCTACTAATTGCAGGGGTTGGTAAATATAGGGATGATCCAAAAAAGGGCAGACCATTTTTGACAGTTTGTTTTTTCCCTGGGTGTACTAATTCTTGAGCTGACATGGCTTTCCGTATGTTATCGAACATATCGTCCACTACAATACTTCCGATAATATGTGCAGGTGGGACCATTGATTTCCGTTCTTCTTTCCTATCCAGACCAGGGTCGGGTTCTGGGTAACAAGACAGAGTGTCAGCTTTCCTGTTCTCCGTACCAGGACCATACGTTACCACAAAATCATACTCAGCAAAGTGCATTGCCCATCGAAGCTGCCGGGGACTCAAAGCTTTGGCTGATTTTAGAAACTGTAGGTTTCTGTGGTCAGTCAGTATAGTAATCGTATGCCGGGCCCCCATCAAGTAATGACGCCATTCGTCAAACGCTACCTTGATGGCCAGGAGCTCTCTATCGGCTATCACATAGTTTCGTTCAGCTGGTAACAGGGAACGTGAGGAGAAGGACACAAGGTGTAATTGTCCGGGATCGTCTCTTTGGGACAAAATAGCGCCAAGGGCATAGCTGGAAGCATCAGTTTCTATGATATAAGGGCGTGAAGGATCAGGGTGGAGTAGTACAGGAGCTGTTGTGAATGCAGATTTTAAAACTAGGAAACTTGCCTCTGCAGCTGTATCCCACCGGAAGGCTACTGTCATGATCTCTGCTTCCAAAAGGTCAGGGTTTTCCCAACTCCCTTGGAAGCAGATCCATAACCCAGGTTCCGAGTGCCAACCAGTCCCAATTGGGACCTTTTGGACCCAGTCCTGGCGCCAGTGGCACCAGGCTCATAAATATGCCCAGTCCCAGCGCTGGAAGCACCGGGCTCATAATGCTTGGGTGGACTTACCTGCAGCAGACCATGCTGCTTACTTGCCTGCCAGTTGAGCCTCTGATCCTCTTCTGTTTGGAACTACTTTTCCTGTTGGGTGGGGCAGGAGCCACTCCCTAGATTCAGAACACTGGAACTCTTCTGGAAAGCAGGAACTCTTTTCTTACCTAGGCGTGGCTGTGGAAGGAGACACCTAAGCACTACAGGAGGCTATTTAAACCACACCCGATGGATGAATCTTGCTTTGCGTTATTCTGCATCCTCTGCAGCAGAACGCTCATCGTGTCTTCTGCATCTGATCCTGGGCCTAAGGAAAAAGGCTTACCATCCTGAATCCAGTCTTCAGCAACACCTATAAAGACAAGAAAGAACAGGTCAGCATTACGGTCTTCAGTGACAGCTCTTCACTTACCTGGTCCATCGGCTGTCACCAACGCCTCGCGCTGCATTCCGGCATCTGAAAGACAAAGGCTTACCTACTCTTCGTGCGCTCCGGAGGTCTTCACACTGCATTCCGGCATCTGAAAGACAAAAGCTTACCAACTCTTTGCACGCTCCGGAGGCCTTCGGCGCTGCATCCCGCATCTGAAAGACAAAACAAGGTGCGTTTAAAAACATTGGGGAACTTTAATACTCACGTGCCATTACTCCTTTCCACATCTAACCCAGTGGGTATTCCGGCACCCTGCAGCCGCTCCGAACTTGTACCTGCAAAATAAAAAGACAGTTAGAGCGTATCATGAAGCAGGCAACAAGCGCTTAGTTACGTGCTTCCAGGCGCTTCTATTCATCACACGGGCTCCATCTTCAACTCACTTCAGCCCGTCATTCGCCATCGCCGGAACCCTGCAAAACAAGAAACATCATTACTAAAGACTTTAAAGACATTAGAATTACTCGAAACTTACCGTTCGTGCAGTAAACGACGGACAGCAGTCCTCTGAAGTCAAGAGGCCTGCTCCCCTTATCCAGTGAAGAAGTTGGTTACAGCACCCTGCCCCGAGGCAGATGGAGAGCACGGCGTTCACTTACCTAAGGTGAGAGCGTTAACCTTTGGGGTTCTACAGGAGAAGAGAAAGGGAAGAAGAGAGAGACATTCAATAACCCAGTTCCTTAATCCCATATTTTCTATCTGCAGACATCTTACCCTTCAAGTCAGACATACAGTGCACAGAGGTCCAGCCCAAAGAGCCAGCCGTGTGTTACACATCACCTTTGCAGATACGGTATACGCCCAGTCAAGATCGGCGCCTCTACGGGAATCAGGTGAGCGTTACAGAACGCAAAGCCTACCACAAAACTCCCGTCCAGGCGCTATGGAAACCTCGGATACCGACCAGCTAGCCCAGTTACTTGGGGAACTAAGGGCAGAAGTGCATGCAGCCCGTCAGGAAACGAACGCTCTAAGAAGGGAACTGATTATTTCCAAGGAGCGAACAGATGATCTCGCTAGACAATTGCTACAGTCACAAGCCGGACAGACCCCGTTACCCGCATCTGGGGGAAATCTTCCTTCTACATCCTCTATGAATCCAGTGCAGATCAACCTACCTGGGAATGTACCTCTGGCTCCGCCCGAACGATTTTCTGGTGACCCAAAGAGGTTTGCAGTATTTATCAATCAGTGCCGGTTGCATTTCTTATGCCGGCCAGCAGCCTTTCCAACTGATCAAGCTAAAGTAGCTTTCGTGCTTTCGTACCTTAGTGGCAATGCGTCAGACTGGTCGATCCCTCTAGTAAATCAAGATGATCCGGTCCTCCATGATTTTCAAGCTTTTCAGCTCAGTATGGAAAAACTGTTTGCAAGACATTCACAGGGGCAGGCCTTGGACAATGAGCTTCTTTCGTTGCAACAAGGTAATCAAGACCTTCTGGCTTATATTGCGTCTTTCAACAGACTGATATTGGAAACTCAATGGCCTGAGGACAAAAGGATTACTCTGTTTTATAGAGGTCTACGTGGAGAGCTCAAAGATTTGTTAGCCCAAGTAGTGAATCCCCCACAAGATTGTTCGGACTATATAGACTTAGTCGTTCAAATAGATCACAGACTGCAGAACAGGAAGGCCGATCGTTCCAAGTTTGATGCTCGAGTATTTTCCAAACCGCCAACTCCTTCCAAGGGAGTAGACCCCGGGGAACCCATGCAAATAGGGGGTCTAAAAGGTCCTCTAACACAAAAGGAGCGGGAAAGGAGAAAACAGTTGCAATTATGCCTCTATTGCGGAAACTCAGGGCACTTTCTTCGAGACTGTCCGGTGAAACCTGCCAAGAAGGCAGTAGGAGCTGCAGTTACCAAAGTTACAAACTCTGAGCAGGGAAACGACCTCGCCCGACAAGAATAGAGGTCCTCTTGCCGAGCGTGAAAACCAGTTCTGTGACCTCGCATTTCGTGATACCTATGGTCCTCATTAGCCCTGATAATCCGGATCGATTACATGCAATTGAAGCTTACGTCGACAGCGGTGCCATCGGCAATTATGTGGATCATGAAATGGTTTTGAGGATGAATCTAACTCTTTGTCCCACGGCTGTAAAGGACGTCATTACTACGGTGGATGGTACGGAGATAGCCTCCGGGCCAGTAACGCATACCACTCAAGAGGTGACGCTAGTAAGTCAAGATGGACACCATGAGAAGATCGTGTTCGATGTGATCAAGGCCCCTCAGTTTCAGATTATTCTAGGAATACCTTGGTTAGAGAAACACAATCCTCTGATCGATTGGCGAGCAAGAACGGTCCAGTTTCCAGAATGTGTCTCTACTTGTCACCCTCCACCTGGTGTTGCACTGGCAGCAATTTCTTCAGAGACTCCCCAGTTACCTCCCGAATACCTAGAATACCAAGATGTTTTCCGGAAGGATCAGGCTAACTCTCTACCTCCTCATAGGTCTTATGACTGCCAGATAGACCTGATACCTGGATCTACTCCTCCTTGTAGTAGAATTTATGCCCTCACCGAGCCTGAGAACCTTCACCTTCGACAATACCTGGATCAATACCTGGCAAATGGGTTTATTCGTCCTTCCAAGTCCCCTGCTTCTTCAGCTTTGTTCTTCGTTCCAAAAAAGGAAGGAGACCTTAGAACTTGTATAGATTATCGCTCCCTGAACCAGATCACCGTTAAGAATAGATATCCGTTACCTTTGATCCCTGAACTCCTGGATCAAGTCAGAAAAGCATGCATATATACAAAGCTGGATCTTAGAAGAGCTTACCACTTGGTACGAGTAAAAGAGGGCGATGAATGGAAGACGGCCTTCCGCACCAAGTATGGACTATTTGAATATCAGGTCATGCCCTTCGGACTTTGCAATGCCCCGGCCGCCTTTCAATATTTTATGAACGATGTCCTCAGAGAGCTCATAGATGTGTGTGTTGTTGTTTACATTGACGACATCCTCGTTTATTCTTCATCGGAATCTGAACATCGGAAACACGTGAAAATGGTCCTCGAAAGATTGCGTCACACAAACTTTTCGCTAAATTGGAAAAATGTGTTTTCAACGTAACTGAAGTTGAATTCTTGGGATTCATATTATCACCTGGCGGAGTGCGTATGGATTCAAAGAAGGTCGATGCAGTTCTCAAATGGCCATCACCATCCTCCGTAAAAGGTGTGCAAAGCATGTTAGGCTTCGCTAACTTTTACCGCAGGTTTATCCCCGAATTCTCTCGAATAGTCCAGCCCATCACTGCCTTGTTAAAGAAAAACAAACGTTTTGAATGGTCTACCGAGGCGGAACAAGCTTTCCAGGATTTGAAGACTAAATTTATCTCTGCACCAATCTTAAAACACCCTCGCCCGGAACTCCCCTACATCGTGGAAACTGATGCTTCAAGCCTTGCCATGGGGGCAGTTCTATCACAAAAGGACCCGGTAACCAATCAGTTGCATCCCGTGGCATTTTGGTCCCGCAAATTCTCGCCTCCTGAAATCAATTACACGATTACTGACAAGGAACTTCTGGCTATCAAGTCTGCCTTTAAGGCTTGGCGGCATTATCTGCTGGGGGCCCGACACACTGTTACTGTGATTACGGATCACCGAAACCTGCAATATTTGAAAACCGCAAAAGCCCAATCCTCTAGACAACTGCGTTGGGCATTATTCTTTGCCGAGTTTGACTTCATAATTACCTATCGACCTGGTACAAAGAACGGTAAAGCTGATGCCCTTTCTCGGATGGGAGTGGAAGAACACTTGATCAACCCTAAACCTGTACCAAACATTCCCGAACAAAGAATTCTGGGTGTAATCGCCACAGAATCCATAGAGGAAGTTAAGGATAAGGCCAGGCAACTTGTAACTCCAGCAGACATACAGAATTGGCATCTGCAGGGAAAGGACTTTGCAGTAAAGGACAACTTATTGTATTTCCAAGAACGATTATACCTACCCAGCACAGATTTACAGAAAAAAGTAATCTCTTCTTATCACGATTCTTTAATGGAAGGACATCCCGGTATGGCCAAGACCTCAGAAAAGATCAAGCGCTACTTCTGGTGGCCGTCTTGGAAAAAAGATATCAGAGACTTTATAATGTCCTGTGGAGTATGCGCCCAAAACAAGAGTCAAAAGGAAAGACCAGCAGGCCTCTTACGCCCTATTGACATCCCACCTCGCCCTTGGCATACGCTTTCTATGGACTTCATCACCGATCTACCTCCATGCTCCGGATACAATACGATTCTAGTAATCGTGGACTTATTCTCCAAGATGGCGCATTTCATTCCGCTCAAAGGCTTGCCAACATCAGCAACTCTGGCCCGAGAATTTCTCGAAAACATCGTCCGACTGCACGGTTTTCCTTCGGTTCTAATTTCGGATCGAGGTAGTCAATTTATTTCTCATTTTTGGCGAAGTTGCTGTCGGTCGGCTCAAATTGATGTGAGACTATCGACCAGTCACCACCCTCAGACCGACGGACAAACCGAGAGGACCAATCAAACTCTGGAACAGTATTTACGCTGCATGCTGCAACAAACTGAAAAAACTTGGAAAGACATCCTTTGGATAGCCGAATATGCCTACAATAACTCTGTCCATTCGGGAACTGGGAAAACCCCGTTTTTTCTTTTGTACGGCAGTCACCCTCGAACCTCGGAGTTGGATCCCCTCCAAGATCTTGAAACACCAGCAGTAGACTACCTGCATTCTACAATCACCCAAGCCTTTAAGGAAGCTGTTTCTCACCTTCAAAGGGCTAAAGAACAATAAAAGAAAGGAGCAGATCAACATCGGAAGGAAGCCCCTCAATATCAAGTAGGGGATCAAGTCTGGTTATCCACCAAATATCTACCTCTAAAAGGGCCACGCACATTCAACCCAAGATACCTTGGTCCCTATTCCATCACTACCATAGTAAACCCAGTAGCGGTCAAGTTGGACTTGCCCCCGCACATGAAGATACATCCAGTCTTCCACGTCTCTCTATTAAAACCCGTGCAACCTCAAACCCGACTAACTAAATCTCCAAAACCTATCCTAGTTGATGGAGAACTCGAGTTTGAAGTCAAAAGCATTCTGGACTCCAAGATCTCCAAATCTAAACTATTTTACCTAATTGACTGGAAAGGCTACGGCCCCCAAGAGAGATCCTGGGAACCTGCTGAATATGTCCACGCTCCTCGCCTAATCAAAAGATTTCACCGAACATTTCCTGACAAGCCAAAAGCCCCGGAGAAGCCCGGTTTGGGAGGGGCCTTGAGGGGGGGTACTGTCATGATCTCTGCTTCCAAAAGGTCAGGGTTTTCCCAACTCCCTTGGAAGCAGATCCATAACCCAGGTTCCGAGTGCCAACCAGTCCCAATTGGGACCTTTTGGACCCAGTCCTGGCGCCAGTGGCACCAGGCTCATAAATATGCCCAGTCCCAGCGCTGGAAGCGCCGGGCTCATAATGCTTGGGTGGACTTACCTGCAGCAGACCATGCTGCTTACTTGCCTGCCAGTTGAGCCTCTGATCCTCTTCTGTTTGGTACTACTTTTCCTGTTGGGTGGGGCAGGAGCCACTCCCTAGATTCAGAACACTGGAACTCTTCTGGAAAGCAGGAACTCTTTTCTTACCTAGGCGTGGCTGTGGAAGGAGACACCTAAGCACTACAGGAGGCTATTTAAACCACACCCGATGGATGAATCTTGCTTTGCGTTATTCTGCATCCTCTGCAGCAGAACGCTCATCGTGTCTTCTGCATCTGATCCTGGGCCTAAGGAAAAAGGCTTACCATCCTGAATCCAGTCTTCAGCAACACCTATAAAGACAAGAAAGAACTGGTTAGCATTACGATCTTCAGTGACAGCTCTTCACTTACCTGGTCCATCGGCTGTCACCAACGCCTCGCGCTGCATTCCGGCATCTGAAAGACAAAGGCTTACCTACTCTTCGTGCGCTCCGGAGGTCTTCACACTGCATTCCGGCATCTGAAAGACAAAAGCTTACCAACTCTTCGCACGCTCCGGAGGCCTTCGGCGCTGCATCCCGCATCTGAAAGACAAAACAAGGTGCGTTTAAAGACATTGGGGAACTTTAGTACTCACGTGCCATTACTCCTTTCCACATCTAACCCAGTGGGTATTCCGGCACCCTGCAGCCGCTCCGAACTTGTACCTGCAAAATAAAAAGACAGTTAGAGCGCATCGTGAAGCAGGCAACAAGCGCTTACTTACGTGCTTCCAGGCGCTTCTATTCCTCCCACGGGCTCCATCTTCAACTCACTTCAGCCCGTCATCCGCCATCACCGGAACCCTGCAAAACAAGAAACATCATTACTAAAGACTTTAAAGACATTAGAATTACTCGAAACTTACCGTTCGTGCAGTAAACGACGGACAGCAGTCCTCTGAAGTCAAGAGGCCTGCTCCCCTTATCCAGTGAAGAAACTGATTACAGCACCCTGCCCCGAGGCAGATGGAGAGCACCGCGTTCACTTACCTAAGGTGAGAGCGTTAACCTTTGGGGATCTACAGGAGAAGAGAAAGGGAAGAAGAGAGAGACATTCAATAACCCAGTTCCTTAATCCCATATTTTCTATCTGCAGACATCTTACCCTTCAAGTCAGACATACAGTGCACAGAGGTCCAGCCCAAAGAGCCAGCCGTGTGTTACACATCACCTTTGCAGATACAGTATACGCCCAGTCAAGACCGGCGCCTCTACGGGAATCAGGTGAGCGTTACAGCTACACCCTTCTTCAGTAAACGAGTGATGGGCTGCACTTTGGCTGCAAATCCCTCAATGAACCGACGATAGAAATTGGCAAATCCCAACACTGCTTGTACTTCTTTTACCGATGTAGGGGATGGCCACTCAGTGATGGCTTGGACTTTCTTCGGATCCATTGTGACGCCCTTAGGTGACAAAATGAATCCTAGGAATTCAATTGTAGTTTGGTGGAATGCACATTTTTCTAATTTAGCATAGAGTTGATGCTCTCATAAATGCTGTAGCACTGCTTTTACGTGAGCCTGATGTTCCTCAATGCTGCGTGAATAGATTAGGATGTCATCAATACAGACCATAGTGAACACGTCCAGATACCCACGCAAGACCTCGTCCAGAAAGTGCTGAAAGGCGGCGGGCGCGTTGCAGAGTCCGAATGGCATGACTTGATATTAATATAGGCCGAACTTGGTTCGAAAGGCAGTCTTCCATTCGTCCCCCTCACGCACTTGCACCAGATGGTATGCTCCTCTCAGGTCTAGCTTGGTATATATCTGGGCGTCCCGCACTTGATCTAATAAGGTGGGTATCAATGGGAAGGAGTAGCGGTTCTTAATGGTTATCCGGTTTATGACCATATAGTCTATACACGTTCTTAGGTCCCCGGTCTTTTTAGGAACAAAGAACAAGGGCGATGACTCAGGTGACATAGAATGATGTATAAAGCAGTTGGCCAGATTGGTCTCAACTAAGTTTTTTAAGTGTTTGTTTTCAGATTCCACCAGTGCATAAATCCTACTACAGGGCAGGGCCGCTCCTGGTTACAAATCTATTCTGCAATCGAATGTACGATGAGGTGGCAAGGTTTCAGCAGCGACTTTACTGAAGACATCCCTAAATTCCTGATAAACTGAAGGTAAGGTTGTTTCTATGCTTCCAATTACCTGCTCTTCTTGGGACACTGGACCTTCAATATTGTCAAGAAGGCAGTACTCCTTACAATGGGTTGACAGGAAATGTACCGATCCTTGAGTCCAATCGACTTAGGGGTTGTGTGTTCTCAACCATGGCAGACCCAGGATCATGCCAAACTGGGGTGCTGCTATAACGTCAAACCTAATGTTCTCATAGTGTTGTGGACTACATTCTAAACGTACCCACTGAGTTTGCTTGCTAATAAGACCTGAAACCAATGGTGACCCATCCATGGACTTAACCTCCTCACTCCGTTCTTTGGGTATCAAAGGGATTCCCAATTGAACCACTAAGGTCTCATCGACGAAATTCCCAGTAGCACCAGAATTCAGCATGAGAGACACCGGTACCCGGTGGTCTTGCCAAGTGAGATAACCTGAAATGGTTACATGCGCTACCTTGCTTTGCAGGGTATTAGCTAAGGAACTAGGGGTGTTTTCAGATTGACTCACCGGGGCCACCCTCACTGACCAGCTTTTGCGTTTCCCGACTGCTCACCTTTGGGTTTCGCCAAACATTCCCGAACAAAATGTCCGGCCTTCCCACAGTAGAGGCAGAGCTTCTCTCGACGTCACTTGTCTTTCTCATCCTTAGTTAAGGGGCCTCAAATTGTTCCTATTTACATTGGTTCATCCGAGGGCTTATCGGCCTTACCAGGTTTTGGTTGGTGATCCAGTCGGACCATTGGCTTGGTGTCCCACTTACGCCTATCTTGCCTCCTTTCATACTGTCTTTAATCCAACCATAAAGCCAGATCGATCATAGAGGAGCATGTCTCGGGTTGTGGGTCCACCTGAGCTATCAAGTCTTTTACTTCGTCCCTTAACCCCTGGTAGAACAGGGCTAGGCGCTTATCTTGGGGCCAGTCTGTCTCCACTGCTAACCGATTAAAGGTGGTTACATAGGTAATTAAATCCATACCCCCTTGACGTAAAGTGAGCAATTCTCTATCCTTAATTAAAGTAGCAGCCCTCCGATTTAATATTTTCCCAAACTCTTCTAAAAACATGTCCCATTGATAGAGAAGTGCATCATCTTTAGTAACTAGCGGAGTGGCCCAAGATGCAGCATCGCCCCCAAGATACGAAATCATAAAGGCTGTGCGGGACTGAGCAGTACGAAACACGTTTGGTTTTGTAATGAAGTGCAACTGGAACTGCATTACAAACTGTTTGAATTTTTGGGGATCCCCATGATAACGTTCTGGGGCAGACAAAGGAAGTGGGGGCTCAGTAGATACGTTTACCTGGACTGGGGTGGGTGGTGCATGGTCCGCGGGCAATGGGGTGGCCTGGGCATTTGCCTGCACAGTTAACGTATGAACTTGGCCAGCTAAATTGACATAGTCCTGCCTTGTAGCATGCAATTCAGTTTTTAGGTCCCTTAAGGCATTTAACACTTCCTCCATGGTGACGTGCTAACTGGGCGCTTGACAATACGTGGGCTTGCGCTCCTGTCACAATCCTGGCCTTGCGCGGAGGTAGCACGTACACCTACCACCCCGTTGGGTCCTAGGGCCTGGAGTGTTAGCAACACAGGGTTCCTTGACCCTCTGGGGAAAGAGGGTTAGGGTCCGCTGGTTGGATAGGAGGGGGAGGTTAGGAAAACCGGGTAACAGGGTAGGAAAGGGAAATGGGAGGTACAAGGAAAGTTTGAGAGGTTTGGATGAGATACCCCTCCTGGGGTTTCATTAAACTGCTGAAACTCCGCCCATTCACTCCTTCACTAATGTACATGTCCTTTAGTGGGAACCTAGATGACACTTTGCCTAGATTCCCTCGATAAATCACATTTAAGCAGTATTGCCTTTTCTCTTGCCTTGGCTGAATGAGAATTACGAACACATTCACAGATCAGCAAAAAACAGTGGATCACAACATGTTCTAAATAACACTGGGAGGGACAAAAGAAAGCACTTAGCTTTGGTTGTTCAGCGGGCGACTCTGGCTTAATTCACCAATGTTCTGAGCGTGCTGTGCGAACAACAGAACTCCGCTACAAAGAACCAAAAACACGAGTGAGCTTACATCTAGAAATCGAGGTTAATAGCCACAGACTTCACAATCATGCTGCCGGAACCCGGCTTAACGTAAACAACACTAAAAAGGTAAATGTTAGAAGAAGCAGGGATAACTATGCCACAGTTCTGACTCGCACAAGATAAACAAATTAACAGTGCCGGTGCTCCGACCGTCAAATTAACGGTGCCGGTGCTCCGGTCGTAGGATTAGTTAGGGTTAAACGTGTCGGAGACCTGGCTTCTATGGCTTTCACTGCCGGGTGCGGAGCTGCGCGGCTTCAAATATCACAATGCCGGACTCCGAACCGCAGCTGTCAGTGAAGCCGAACTCAACTCCCACAAGAACGCTCGACACTTCCTAAGAGTGTTCGAGTTGCCAGTAAACCAATAATAGTTAGATGCACTTATCTGAAGGATTCAGCGGGGCCTGCAGAAGTCGCAGGTGGGGTGTGGCCCCGCTGATAGCTGCCTGCAGGAGCCCGCTGGAAACACGTCTTGTCTCGTCCACATCCTGTAGCGCAAGCGGCGTCCCACGTGTTTGTGGCGTGCATGCGCATTCTGCAGGGCGTTGTCTGTCCTGAAGCTTCCCTTTGGCTCTTGTGCACGCGAGGCTGCTGGGAACTGTAGTTCTGTTGCCTTTTCCATTGGATTTCAGGGCTAGGAGGCTGGTTCGCTTACACCTAGCTTTCTGCCTGCAAAGAACACAGAGTAAGGTCCTAAAATAAAGAGGTTTTAACTTCTGTGTTGCTTTCTTTAAGTGACTTCCACCACCTACAGTTCTTGGGCACATCATGCTTCCCCCTACCACCTGTGGAATCCTGACAAGAATCAACATATCTCAGAAACTAGACGCTCGCTCAAATGACCAAAAAATAGCCTACAAAACCTTGTCTCTCACCCACAAGTGCCTTTCTAACCAAGCACCCATTTATCTGGCCAACTCCATTTCTCACCATACATCTTCATCCAGACCCATTAGGTGCTCCATGAGACACTGTATCACTGTATCCAGATTTAGGCAACAACGTGCAGGTGGAGCTAGCTTCCCGACCCTAGCGGCTATAAAATGGAATGCCCTCCCCATCACCATAAGTGAAGAACAATCGTACTACACATTCAGGAATAAGCCCAAAGACTGGCTCGACAAGCAAGGCAAACATTCCATTGTCTGAACTTTGCATTTCCGATTAACACCTCCTAAGTGTTCCATCTACTGACCTGTCATTGTATATTGTATGCTCATTGTATATGCCTTGGATGCAGTGTTCCTGTACATATATCCTGCATTGTTCATTGTACTTCCATTCATTGTATGTATTGTATATTGTATGCTCATTGTATATCCCTTGGATGTACTGTCCCTACATACTGTACACATAACCTGTATTTTTTGTGGATTTTGTGAATTTTATGTGGATTTTTGCACTTTGTATGTATTTTGCAACCTGTAAATTAAGCGCCTAGTTACCTAAGGGCTAGGTGCGCTCTATAAATAAATAAACTAAACTAAACTAAACTTATGATTAAACGAAAACAGCATTAAATAAGATATATTAGCAGAATGTTTGTTGGCAAAAGGCACTAAACACGTAAAAACATTATGATGCACAGCACAAAATATGCTAGATATATCAGCCAACCAGACTTAAAGAGCAGACAGACCACCCAAAAGACCTACATGCAGACATTGTAGGCAAACTCACAGAAGAACAAAAGGGGATAGCAGAATAAACAAGCTAACCTACAACACCAATCCATATACACCAAGCCTTCTTCTAAATGCAAAGGATTGCGTTGTGAAGATTAATAATTACTCTTTCCAATGCCCTAGTAAAGCATAAAACAAACCACAACATATTTCACTTAACATTTGCAATGTGATGCCCAATCTCATATCATGCTACTAACATAGCTAACCCCATATCCAAATTTGTCCCACTTTCAGGTTATTGAACCTCTGAGCAGCTACACAATCAAAGTATCAAACCTCAGAGCCACCAAAGCTGGAGTCATTACCAATATAATACGTTTGTCATTCATTGCAGCTTAAAACGTGTGCATGCTTACATCCAGAAACACCTGTTCATGCGTGCAAACATAATGTTTTCTATGTTTATTTGACAGGAAATCTGGAAATCTAAGTTGATTAATGCTTTTAATGAGAAAACCACCAGGTTCCTCTGGCAACACAACATCCACATCCAACAATACGCTGATGACACACATCTATACCTCAAGATCGACTCCATCAAGGACATCCATAGGCTCAAAACCTACCTCTTGCTGATCCAATCTTGGATGTCCAGTGCATACTTGAAGCTCAAACCCTCCAAGACCAAATGCTATTCCTCACCAACAACACTGAACACCCAGACATACAGACCTGGCTATCAACCATGGACCCTGAGAGCTTCACCCCTGAGCTCACCTCCTGCACCATGTCCCTCGGATTCCACATCAACAAACACCTCTCCTTCAAGAGACACATAGCTAAGAAAACTCAGACATCTTTGTATCAGCTCCCCCTCCTGCCCCTATTGACAGCCTAGATCCACCATTCAAGCACTGTTCCTATGCCACCTGGATGGGAGAAATACCCTTCTTGAAGGCCTCCCGCCATCTGCCCTTGTGCCCCATAACTCATCAATGGTCTACGCAGGTACGTCTACATCACCCTGGCTTTCATCTATCTTCACTGGCTTCCACTGCATGCACAAATCACCTTCAAGTCTCGTTGCATTATCTATACGGCAGTTGCCCTCAAGTCACCCAGGTATCTCACGGAGAATCTCAGCATTTCCAGTGGACAGCACACCACCAGGAGCCAGGACATGTGCACATATCAATTCCACTGCTGCAAAAAGGAAAGGAACATAAAACAAGCCTTCTCTACCTAGGCCCGAAGGCTATGGAACCTTCTCCCCATCTGCATCAGACTCGCCCACACGCTCTTACAATTTAGAAAAAAACTTAAGACCCGCCTCTTCAAGGAGTCTGTCCTCTTCAATGCCTAGGCCATCACGTCGCCCCCACGCCACCTAAGTTGCTAGACTCCATCCGCCCTCTCTTACCTGCCTTCCTGTACAGCTGCGCAACATAAACAAGCTTTAAGATAAAACATATCTGGGCAAAATACTACCCAAACCATACTTAGGAATGGAAACTGTGAATAATGTACAGGCTTAAAATATCATGCTTGAACTACCTCACAAACAAATTGAATAAGAAAAGTTACCTTTCCAAAGCATATCAAAAACACATTGAAACACTTGTTAGATATTGAAAAGAATCCTGAACTCCAACTCCCAGCACTCACTCACACTCCATCCAAATACATCATGTAACCAAATTGAATTTTCCTGTGTGCTATTTCTAAACATGTATATTGTAGCTGTACAGCCTATAAAAAACAAACCAAAACATCCCCCACTCCGGAAAAAAAATCATGTACTGTAATTTGCAAATTCACTGATGCATGATGCTATGTATGTCGCCCAAAAAAAGACCATGCATATGAGTTTTTCATGTGAGACCCAGAGCAACACATAACACATTAGACCCACAACTACATGCATGGCACGGGTCCATACTGCCCCATTAAATGATCCAAAACATCCCTCCAGTGATGCATGACACCATCTATGCAGCCCTCAAACAATGTTATTTGGAATTAACTTTGAATTGCAATGTCACTGATTCATGATAACTGTGATTAATAACTACTGCTCTGCACAAGTATGAGAGGTGGCAAAACCTCCTACTCAGCTCCACACTACTACTAAACCAGTAGTGATCCCAATCATAAGGCTGAAACAGGCACATACCAAAAGGTATACCTCCTTTGCCTTATGTGCTAGCCGAGGCTGTATCTTCAGGAAGGTTATGAGCTGATAGCAGTAGCAGCCTTATCATCTTAAGTAAAATTATTCCGAAATAAACAAATGTCCATTCAAGATTCTGTAAAATTCTAGACTTTAAATGATAATGATAATGTTAAAATGCAAACAACTAACTAAAACATGCAAAAACCCACCTAAGTAAAGCGAACACAGAAAATTCAGAGTGTTGGAGAATGACACTCTGGATAAATGAACAGGGGTGTTCAGGCACCTAACTGGCACAGTGTCGAAGTTCAAGAATGTCTTAGAAAAAGGCAAAGAAGTCACTATGGTCCAAAAGTTGACATTGGGGGCAGGGCCACTTCACAGTATCTTATTCTTTACTTTGCGGGTTCCATCACTGTCGAGCTGGTCTTCTTAGAGATGAGTTAGTGGTTTGAAGTTTGATTGATTGACGACAAAAGTAGCAGTGTGGGTGCTACGTTAGTTTCAAATGAGCATCAAGAGTAGTCAAAGCAGCTTCAAGATAATTTGAAGTGGTCAAACAGGATTCCAGATGCTCTTGGACGTATCGAGGGCACCAGCACAAGGTGAATCCTTCAGTTGCTCTCCTACACTATGGTAATAGGGGAATCTCCTTCTTCTCCAGTGAGCATGAGCCTGACTCTGGTACAGCAGGCAGAGAGAGACCGTGGGCCAGCAGGGATCATACCAACTGTTCTCTAGCCATTGTTATGAGGCAGAACTCTCCTCTACCTTGGACACCCTCTCGCTTTGCCTCTCTGGCAGTGGATATTTGAATGTGCTGCACTCAAAACATAGGTGTAAAAGTGTATATTCCTTCATCTCTAGATGTTCCAAAGATAAATAAAAAAATGAGAGGGCTGTCTCTCTCCTTTTAAATGCAAAATGACACAGGGGATTTCTCTAAAGCAAGACTGCTGTAAGGGCTCCAATACCTGCTGTTCTAACAAGTACCTTTGACTTATGAGATCACACCCAGAATTCCTTAGCCACGGGAAATGGAGAGGACTTAAAAAAGCGAGAGGGCACTAACAGAAATCCAGATTGTGGGAAACTTCTCAAGGCCTACCTTACTTCTCAAGGCCTACCTTACTTCCCTTGCTACTCTAACGCTTCCCCCTTCTCATGCCTTCTGTTTTCAAAGGGACTCCAGTAATGAGCACCCTAGTGTGAGGATGGCTTTGTTATGTCAGTGCTGTTTCTGGACACTGTTTGCAGGAGACCTCCTGGGTGAAGTTTCCATGCTCTCAGGGAAATTGTGACCATTCTTGAAGGAAAAACAAAAGGACAGCCCTCTTTCTATGGTTCAACATAGCAGCTGTGGAGACAGTCTAGACACCAAAATACATCAGTCATATCATAGCTGTCCCTGCTCACAGACCTGATACTGTTGTCATATCAAATTGCTGTGGTTGTATACTTGTGTGTCCTTAGCAATCACCATGCCACAGCCAGGAATTGCCCACATTAAAAATGTGTGTGCCACTAGACTGACTAAGTAATACAATTAGAATTATTTAGATCAGAGGAGCAGAAGATTAAAAAGCCACCTGTGCTGGCAGAGACTTTGTATCCAGCAGCTGTAATAGATGCACATGTGACCTTTGACCCTACTGTCTGCTACGGTTGTATAGGAATTGTTTGTTTTACAACTGTTCGAATGACAATTGACCTTTTCACAATTGACCAAATTGTGAAGGTCAATTGTACCATATATGTGGGGGAAACCCCACTTGCCAATGCCAAATTCGGTCAATTGTTCATTCGAACAATTGTAAACGAACAATTTGGGTAATACCGTCTGCTACAGCAGAGGTAGGACTGTAGAGGTCTGAAGAGTGGTAAAAGCAAGGGCTGAATGGTGCACTATCATTTTGGCATGGACCATGTAATGAAATGAGGCCCGATTAAAAGGCCTTCCTTTCAGAAACAGAATTTCCTGCATTATTTTACTTTAATGAAAACATCTTGGGCTATCCCGCCCTTGGAGATTGAAATCCATTGCAATGACACAAGCCGTCCACTCGAAAAGAGCATACGTATTGTAGGGGAGGATTGGTCCAAGAGACCCCCCTCGCCTGCGTTTTCTCCCCAGGTGAGGGCAATGGCTCATTGGGCGTCCCCTCATGCCACCCGGGCCCAGGTGGTGGAGGGTTCACCCGCTGGAGACATTGCCCACACGTATTGACTGCCCACATGTATTAAAATTTAGCTAGGCCCAGAAACCATTTTATTTGGTAAAGATGGTGTGAGCTTGGCGCCCTGTAGCGCGGCCCCCACCCTTGGAGAATCTCAGTCATCCCTGTCGCCGCAGCACCCTGCCAGATCCGCTGCGAGCACGTTCCCACGAACAAGACGGACATGAGCTAGCGTAATACACTAACATTGTATCAGTTCACCTCCCGCAGTGTATCATCGCTCCCAGCATGACCCGGCCAGCAGGCCTGGGAAATGAAAAGAACAGTAAAACGGTCATCAGATGGCAGACAGTCTTTATATATTAATGTCAAGACCACTCGCAAAGTATGCTTTCTTCCACAAAAACCCTGTATATTACAAAAGCCTGTAAAATGTATAAACCTAAGAAAGCATGCTTCCATGATATAAGCGATGGCGAGCCCACACCATTGCAGTTAGGTGCTAAAAACAAAGGAACGCACCAGGGATCTATTTGTCACGTGTATCACTGGGAAAGTTACACTCTATGGGCTTGCGCCATAACTGAACTAATGCTGCTAGAGGACACGAGAAGATGAATGTAACCATACAGAGGGCTTATGTGAAGGATGCACGAGAAGGCGTTTGTCATGTGTGCATGTCTAGGCCCCACAGGTGCCACCACCGTCACGAACAGTGGCGGGTTATTTTCTGTGTACTCCACCAATTCTAATTCTACCTCACTTACTGCAAATATATATATACATATATAACCAAGTACTGTAGTTGTTAAAACATAATGTATGAATAAGGTGCTCAGACTGGATATAATCGAAACGCATCCAGCAAAGTTTAAATGCATGTTTTGTATTAATTTGAATGAGTATTATAGAGTGTTCAAATGTTTGCGATGTCTTTACCCAAAACCGGCAACACACGAGGGAGATACCTTTGTGAAATACGGGCAAGGCCATTCCCCCTCCCACCCTGCGAAGACTGCCAAGGCATGAGAACAAAGACCGCGCCGCACTGCTTTACCTCCCCCAACCAGACTGGAGCCGCTTCAAAGAATTGTAATCCCCTCTGTAGCACCCAAGGCCGCGGCCCGCCACCTGCATTATTTACAGCTCAGCAGTAAACCTGTGCCTGAACACACGCGCCCCCTTGTAAACCCCACAACCTACCAGACCATCTTAGACTTATGGCCCTGTGCAATCAGGACACCCAACACGTTGACAACACACAGAGGAACATCAATAACAACTTCTAACAAGGCAGAAAGACTTGTACCGCCCGTCCCAGGCTCTGAAGCTTAGCCCCTCGACCTATGGCCCCGGTCAACAGGACACTGGTAACCATGTCCTGACGTATTACCTCCAGACCCCTCACAAGGTACATTCCTCCTGTGTTGCATTAACCTGTAAAATAACCTATTGGAAGATTTACTAAAGAGAATAACACTGTAATGACTGAATGACTGCGGTGTGCATGGCCGAGGGCAAATAAGTCAGGAAAGGCATTCATCTCTGCCACAGGCCGCATTGGCACACCAACACCGCCCGGATGAACTCAAGCCGACCTGCCAGGCCCAGCCCAACCCACGAGGCTGACCAGTGACGTCTTCCAGCCAAGACCAACCACGCCGCAGCAGCACCTATAGTTAGTCGTCGCCACCCAATCCTATTAAACTTGTGCCCCCTATAGTGTGTAGGTTCTTATGATGTTTTTTGTAAATATATACGCCTGTCTTTGCTATTGTCAGGCAGAGCGCTCTCAGAGGTTGCAGAGTTCTTTGCATGCCCTATTCTGATTGATAAACTCCCATTTACTCTCACCCGCACTCTGTCTTGGCCTTATTCCCATCCTGGGAGAGTCCTTCATTGTCTCTCATTGCGGGGAGGATCGTGCTGGTTGGGGACGCTTGCCTTCAGTGGTGACCCCGAAAGCGTTATTTTTATTATTATTTCCCGATCCAACATTACCGTCCCCTTTTGGCACGAGAATCTCCGGTCGAAAAGGGATACGCACGGTGAGCCGGCTCCGGGAGGCTGCCCGCCAACGGCGACCGGTACACTAAGAAGTGCGCACTCAATAGAGAGAGGGTACGGGATCCCAGTTGAAAAATCCCCTTTGAGTACCGCTCGCCGGAGCCGGGGCTGACTGTTGAGCTGACGGCGACACTGCCTGGACGGACCCAGTTTCGAGACTATCGGTTCAAGACGGGCACGTGAGTACTGAGTGCGAGCGATTGTAAGGGGAGCGGGAAGAGAAGTGTAGGACAGGTAACGAAGAGGGAGTACGCAGATCTACTAAAGATCATCTTAAACTTTCTTTGCTTTTTCTTTGCATATGGCCATTAGGATTACGAGGTGAATAAGAGATAAAAGTGACGGGAACCTAGCTCCGAAAGGGGGTGGAAGGCGGCGCCGCATAGTGCTATCTTGACTAGTACTGGGAATATATGAAGAAGTGGAATATGAAATAAAAGTGTTCAGCAAAAGGGGGCACTGAGAATATATTAGTGATCGCTATTACTTCTTTCTTTTCTTTTCTTTAGGGGTAGGGGGAGAATAAAAGTGAGATTAACACAAACTTAAGGAAAAATAAAAATAATAATAAATAAGAGAAAAAGAGTCCTACTGGAAGGGGGGAGAACAGGATAACATATATATATATACATGCGCATCCATAGATTCAAATAAGACGGACAGGGACAGCCGGCTAGGGAGGAAAGGGAGGGCAGCTTGAATGGTGAATTGAGTGGTACCAAGAGGTGTGTGCACCTCGTATGTGTCAGAAGACAATCTGATGTTGCGAATGTGTAAAGCGACTATAAATGTATAATAGTTAAATGGTCATGGTAAGTGTGACCGGATAAAACTTTTTTTAAAGACAACGTTGATACAGTGAAGCAAGTGGGTACCTTTTGATTTCTGGATTGAAATTGTCAAAATAAATGATGGGTTGCTCTTGTATGTGCCCCCCAAAGAGAACACAGTAGAAACTGTGTACAGTCAGTTTTGTATTGTACAATCAAAGGGCGGGGGGGAGCCTAAACGAGCCTAACATTGAATGTGAAGTAGAATATATATATAAAAAAAAAATAATAAAAACAATATTGATATTACATTTACATTGTAGTTGCAGACACACACACAGAGACACACAAGCACTAGAAGGGCACAGAGATGGGGGCTGAAACACCATTATCACATATTTGTAAGAATCTCCCAGGGTACGCAGAACGGATTAAGAAATATCACGACCAATGGGTAACTGAGCTGAAAGGAGAGGGGTTACCCCAGATATGGCCAGAGGGAGGGTCATTTGATAAGAGTGTTCTGGATATGGTGACCACATGCATTTGTTTGAAGTACAAAGGAAAGCAGCTGCAAAATAGGAGAGAAATAGTAGATCTTTGGAGGTTATTTGAAGAGATACCACCGCCCAAAACACCAGCATTAAATACTGATCTCCCATCCACCACAGACAATCCACTACTGATACAGAAAGATGTCAAAGAATTGCCAAGTGTAGCGCCACCAGTAGAGGTAATAAGTTTGTACCCGATATTAAACAAGCCAGTACCCGCAGAAGGATACAGTGACCCCACATATGTGCCTCCCCCGACAACTACCACACCCCACCGGCCTACGGCACCCCCACCATATGAAATTACGAGAGAGCGAGGCCAGACGAGTACACAAAGGGGGGACATACAGAAGCTCACAGATGATTTACAGTCAAGACTGTCAATAGCAAAAGACGAGCTCTCAAGGATAAGGGACATGTGTGGGCAAACAGCACTTAATGCACCTAGATCAGGGCGTGCGTCTAGAGCGCCAAGTGAGAATAGAAAACCTGAAGAGGGGTGGAAAAAAGGTGAGATACTGTTCAGAATTGAAGAAGAACCGACACGAATAATTGAAATAGGGACGCGAGAGGAAGATGCCGACAATGAAGAAAGGCCTATGGGGGACAGAGAGGAATTGCTATGTGACATAAGGGACGAATTAGAAGAAAGCGACAGGTTGAGCATGGCAATGGGAGGGGGAAGCGAAGGGGGGGATGGTACGTGTTCGATGAGAACACTGGATGATGAATGGACGGGGCGATTAAGGAACAGAGTGGGGAAAATGGCATCACTGGGAACATCAGCAGCCAAAACGGGTCCGGATGGGATGACGAAAGGAAAGCTACAGCTCCCGTTGATACACAGGGGAGGAGGGAGGCCTAACTTTATCCCATGGGCGCAGATGGATAAAGCCAATTTATTAAAGCTATTGCCCCCGTTATCAGGAGGGGCAAGTAAGTGGATATATGCCTTTGAGAAACATACTGCTGGGGTACCCCTAGCTATAGGAGATGTGAAAAGTCTGCTCGTGTCAGCAGTGGGCGATCAGGCTGAGAGAGTATGGGTAAAAGCCGGTTTCCCGGGAGTAACGTTAGACTGTGACCGACACGATGGGGCCTCCTTTAACACAGTGCGTGCCAGGGTGTGGGATGCCTTACGCGAAACATTCCCAGATACGCCAGACTTACAGTCAGTGATGCAGTGTACAATGAATGACGGGGAGGAGGCTATGGATTACATTTTTCGGGTCCAAGGGATGTGGAGAGCAGAAACGGGTACGCCCTGGTATCAATCGACATCTTTATTTTACTTCATTATAAAAAGAGGGCTCCCAAAGGAAGTGCAGAAGGCGCTCGACAAGATAGCAGGTATTGAAGTAAAGGGATGGCCAGAAATTCAGAGCATAATAGTACACCATTGTAAACGAATTAAGGAGAGGGAGAAGGAGGTGGCGCAGAAAAGATTGGCAGACGAGGCGAAGTTAGTACAGACAAAGTTGGTGAAGGTTGCAGCAGCAGTAGCCGCGCTCCCACACAGCAGAGAGGGAGATGATGAGGAGGAGGGGCTGATAGCACTACAAGGAAGAGTGGCAACTAGTTGGGCGGGAACAGGACAGCAGCAGTGGAATGAGCAGGAGCAAGGCGGAGGTCCGCAGTGGCAAGAGTGGACCCCTCGAGGGGGACGAGGTGGGTACAGGGGCCGAAGAGGAGGTGGACCGGGGTACGGGGGAACGGGAGGAAACGGATGGCAGGGTCCTAGAGGTGCACAAGGAAGTTGCTGTAACTGCGGGCGGTGGGGGCATTACTCTAGAGAGTGTAGAAGCAGACCCAACAACGGGTTCCAGGAGGTAGAACAGTATGGCCATCCCCACCCGGGAAGCCCATATGGTCTTCCGATGGGACAACAGCAACTGAGAAACCCAGGCCAGGGTAATGCTGGCCAGCAACAGGGACCCCAGTACAGAGCACAGAACCACCCACAAAACAATGACAGCGTGCAATACACGCCAGGTAACCCTTTCGCGGTACATGTAAACGGGGCCCCCGCGCCAGCACCTTACAACGGTATGTCAGTGGTTTCCGGAAGTGTATTTAATGAAGGGGGGGCAATGAGACACCCCGCATAGGACAGCCCACAGAGAAAACTTGCGTGTCCAGTCCTATCCACCACCTACAGTGCAGCAGAGGAACCATTGGTAGGGGCGCAGATAGGAGACAAGCAATTCATATTCATGGTTGATTCGGGAGCGGAGAAATCATGTGTCAGAGAGGGCCGATTCCCGTTATCTAACAGGAAGTTAGAGACGCAGGGGTTCTCTGGGGCTGTAATTGAAGTTCCTTACACAGAAGCATTGGATGTAACAGTGGGGGGTAAAACTGTAAAGGCACCCATACTATACTATGAAAACTCACCAGTAAATTTATTAGGGAGGGACCTCCTGAGTAAACTTAACATGACCATATCATTCACCGAGAGAGGAATAGTGTGTTCTACACCCGGAATATGTCCCTTGCGTGCGATGCTGGTAGTGCACGCCTACATAACCACACAGGAAATACGAGGGCTGCCACAAGATGAGGAGATGTTCATTGAAGGGCTAAAAACCTTGGCCCTCATAATTCCAGAGCTAAGAAGCATGGACTGGAGGATTCCAGCGGAATTCCTCTTCCGCCCCATAGTATGTCCCAACGCAGCACCAGGATCAGTGGTATCATTGGACTTGCACGCTGTACAAGTATCTGCGAAAAGGATCGCTGTGATTGGGGTGGACGGAGAAGGATGCGAGTGGCGCACAGTGCTGTGTACAAACGCCAACATCGCCCTACGAGAGGTAACAGATGAGGATCTCTTTTCTGACATAGAAGGGGATGGCGAGATAGTGATGGAAATAGCGATGCCCTGTGACATTTTAATACAAGCCAGGGAGACCCCAGTCCAATTAATGACAGTGGTAGGAGCACCGCCGTCATTTTTTGATGACGACATGAGGTTCGTACCAAACAATTTATGGACAACAGGCCCTCATGATGTAGGGCTGTTGCACGGAGTACAACCTGTGGTAATAAAACTAAAGCAAGGAGCAATTTTACCCCGAGTTAAACAGTATCCATTGTCCCGCGAAGCTGAAGAAGGGATAAAAGAAACAATAAATGCACTGCTAGCACAAGGGATAATAGTGCCTTCAAACTCCCCATGTAACACATGTATTTATCCCATCAAAAAAGCAAAAGGAGGGTCTTGGAGGATGATACAGGACTTACGCCCCCTCAATGATGTAATTCAGAAGGAGTTCCCTCTAGTCCCGAACCCTGCATCGATACTATGCAGCATCCCGAAAGCGGCATCACATTTCACAGTAGTAGACTTGAAAAACGCATTTTTCTCAATACCCCTAGCTGAAGAGAGTAGATACCTTACCGCCTTCACACTGGGGGGCAAGAGATATGAACACTGCAGATTACCACAGGGATACTGTGAGAGCCCGAGCATATTCAACCGCATATTGCATGAAGACTTGGGAAACCTGTCAGTTGAGAGTACGATTATTCAGTATGTAGACGATCTATTAGTGTGTGCACAAGATGAAGCAATATGTAGAAAAGATTCAACTACGCTCCTAACTTTACTGGCCAACAAGGGATACAAGGTAGACAAGGAGAAGCTACAGTACTGCCTGACTGAGGTCTTATACCTGGGACAGCTCATATCAAAGGATGGAAAAAGAATAATTCCCGACAGGGTAGAAGCAATAAGATCAGTAGGAGCACCCACAACAGTGAAAGATATGCAGAAATTCCTGGGGATGTGCAACTATTGCCGAGCATGGATATTATATTATGCAGCATACACGAGGCCCCTCCTACAAGCACTCAAGGAAGCACAACAGGAGAATGAAAAAATACAATGGTCAGAAGAGATGAACGAATCATTTCAATCATTGAAAGAGCTAATTTCAAGCGCTCCAGTACTAGCAAACCCCGATTATGGACGCGAATTTTACCTATTCTCACACTGCAAGGAAACACTCATGACCGCAGTACTGACACAAAAAACATCCTTGGGACACAAGCCATTGGCTTACTATAGTGGTACCTTAGATGTCGTGATGCAGGGCCATTTCGCGTGCGAGCAATCACTCGCTGCAGCCGCGTTCGCGATTGAGAAAAGTGCCACAATAGTAATGGGTTGCCCTGTGACATTGTTTGTGGAACACTCATTATTTGCAATACTTGAGAGATCAAAAAGCACACTGACCACACAGCGGGCGACCGCATACGAGATTATATTGTCCAGTGCTAATATCCACATAGTGAGATGCAAGACAGTGAACCCCGCCACATTCATTACAGAAGCGTGCACACTCGAAGACATGCAGAACCACGATTGCGCAACTTACACAGGAGAAAGAGGGGAGGACACAGTGGTGTGTGAGAACGCTCTAAGCGAGGGGGAAGTGTACTTTGTGGATGGGTCTGCATCAAACGTGGACACGGGAGAAAAACACGTTGGCATGGCAGTAGTTAGGTTAGAAGATGGTGAGTATGAAACACTAGTACAATACCGCCTCCCATCACATTACTCCGCACAGGCAGCAGAGCTGATTGCGCTCATAGAAGCACTGCATGCAGCAAAGGGTTGAGCAGTGACAATATACACAGACTCAGCCTACATGACGACGACAGTACATGGAGGGCTAGCAAGATGGGGGCGTAGGGGATTTAGACGGGCAGACGGAACGCCAGTACAGCATGCAGAATTGTTGAAAGAGCTAATTGAGGCCCTACAAAACCCTACTGCAGTAGCAATAGTAAAGTGCCAAGCACATACATCCAACACAGATGTTGTGTCTTTGGGGAACGCGGCAGCGGACGCTGCCGCCAAGGAGGCTTCCTATTTTCAGAAATATGACACAGGTGAGTACATACTTAAGCACAAAAGAAACGAAGAGCCCCCAGAAGGATACAACATAATGCCCATATCACAAATACTAGAATTGCAGGAAGGAGCTAGTGCAGAGGAAAAATTGATGTGGACAAAACGGGGGTGCAGCAAGTCGGGAACAGACCTGCTGTGGCGGCAAAATAACTCAGGCAAAGTGGTAATGCCAATACAGTTACTAGAAATTGCATTTCAACAGTTACACTTCCCTGCACATAACACCAAACAGCACATCGCAGCAGAAATGCAGGAAGAATGGTTCGTGCCCTGTCTCCAAGAGCATGTGTCTCGGTTGGCAATGGAATGTACAACATGCCAGATATACAATTCAGGAATGACATTACGTACTCTCCGGGGAACGATTCCTAAACCCATTGGCCCATTCAGAGAGCTGCATATAGATTATGCAGAAATGGGGGAAAGGTGTAATGGCGCGCGGTACATGATCGTGGTTGTGTGCCCATTTTCAAGGTGGGTGGAAGCAGGACCCTGTGCGCGACCTGATGCCAAAAGCGCCGCCAAGTTCCTAGTAAGGGAAGTGTTCCCGCGCTGGGGAATTTGTGACATGATTCGCTCAGACAACGGCAGCCATTTTGTAAATGAGCTTTTCAAGGAAGTAACTACATTATTGGGAATAAAACATAAATTATGTTCAATTTATCATCCTCAAAGTAATGGCGTAGTGGAAAAGATGAACGGACTGTTAAAGGGCAGGCTATCAAAACTGTGCTTTTCATTAAAGAAGAATTGGATTTACTGTCTACCCCGTGCGCTATTTGAATTGAGAAATCAGCCAAGCAAAGACCACCATTTGTCCCCGCATGAAATAGTGACTGGGAGACGAATGAACACAGCATACTCTCCAATGCGCGAACACTCAGATGCTCACAGAAGCGCCGCGATATTGGGAGATGAGTTCACAGATTATTTAAGGAAATTGACAAGGGCAGCGCGCGTGATATCAAAGCAACTGTCCCCACCCTTCACTAGAGAAGAGGGTAACGTCACAGAGTCCGTCACGGAGCCAGAGCAACAGCTACAGCTGATGCCAGGCGACTCAATTTATGTCAGAAGCTTTGTGCATCGGTGGAACGCACCACGATTCCATGGCTCATATGAAGTAATATTTTGCACGCCCACGGCAGTGAAGGTGAAGGGCTTGAGGTACTGGGTACACTTGACCGATGTACGTAAAGCATATAGCAATGTACAAGAGGAGGTAGATGAGGAGGCACAGACAACAGCAAACGATGCAACTGAACAGAATGACTGCATATGAACTTGTGTGTGTATATTGGTACTAGATTTGAATGGGAGAATAACTGATAAGGATACTATCAAAAAAAAAAAAATGTGTGAAGTCTTCTCTTTACATCTTGTTGATTTGTATATACTTAATGAAATGACCAATTATGGACTGTATATACCCTTGTCTGTGAATACCCCTCCCCACATCCCCACCCGCCTCCATTTCCCGTCAAATATATATATTGGCACTGATGGTGCTAGCAAAACGTTAACATGCATGTACTTAATGCACTTTTATATCTCAAACAGGAGCTTCCATGGCATCTAACGGGCAGCCTGCAACGGATAGAATTAGTAGAATGAGAGAATTAGTACATGAAAGATGCAGATATTCGCATGAGTGTGGATTATCTGTATGCATCACATTGTTTTTTATGCTAATGTTTGGTCTGGTTACATATTGGTTTGTAGCGTTCATCTCTATCGAGATGAACGAGGGGGGAGGGATTAAAAGCACTACTGGGCCCAATACAACTACAAGGGCCAATACAAGGGAAGGTGATTTTTTGAAATGGGATGGAACTAAACTTGTATGGGGGTATCATACCACACCATCCAGTGCTGTCATCGTACAAAGAAAGAAGTCACAAGGTGGAATGCAGAACAACACAGTGTCTCCACCAGGGGTATCTAATTACAGTGCCCACAGTTTAAATGACCGAAACCCGTCTGTCATATCGTGGTTGTATAACACCCCCACCAGCCAGCCTGCCCCCATACTAAATAACTAACTGCCAGATAACGCCAGGAAGGAAGAGGAAAAGCTGCTAGCAATACACGAAATATTATATGATGCATGGGCCAAGGGGGGCGGGAATGAGGAAGGGGGGTCTAGTTTGTCCCTTGCCCAGGGAGTTGGGAAGTACATGAGGAACAAGAACAACAGACGGAAGAGGGAAGCAGGGAGGAGGAAGTATAATGAGTACTATGGGCTAGGTCTAGATAAGATGGAGGACCCACGACACCCCCACCAAACAAATAAGTGGTATGCAGATATGAGTGCCACAGCTAAACAAACAACAAACGAGAGCTGTTATGTTTGTTCCCTCATCCCTCACGCATCAGGTACACCCAAAGTACTGTTACCCAAAGAGTTGCCAATTATAGATGCCCAATGTCTCCTTCATCTCACGTTATGCAGAATTAAGAACACCTTCCAGTTACATGAAGTGACTTTTCAAATGCTGCAGAACGAGAAAACGTGCTACCCGAAACCGGCAGGGGTGGTATGTCTGAAAGAACCATTTTTTGTAATTAAAGGGACACTTTTTTCTGATAACAAGCAGAAGGATGAAGAAGTAGTGTGCAAAGCGGAAGCACTGAGAGGTGTGGCACCGGAGAAATTGCAGTGGATAGAAGAAACATGTACACCAGTATGGAAGGAACACATTTCAAAACTAACTTGGGTAACTGCAATCGAAAAACCTTTCAAACTACAGAGCGAAATGGACTATGAACTATGTTTTAAAGGAGAAGGAAGAACCTCCATGGGAACAAACAAGAGCTGTAACAAGACCCTCACCATCCCAGATCTAAGAAAAGGGACTGTGGCCCTTATGGACACATACTGGGTATGCGGCAACCAGGCATACCTACACCTCCCCCCGTCACGGAGTGGCAGCTGCTCAATGGCCACTCTGCACTCAGCCCTAATGGTGATACCCGAAAGCCA
Source organism: Ambystoma mexicanum (assembly GCF_040938575.1). Lineage (NCBI taxonomy): Eukaryota > Metazoa > Chordata > Amphibia > Caudata > Ambystomatidae > Ambystoma > Ambystoma mexicanum. Next base: position 1,292,505,500 of record NC_090929.1, read on the forward strand.
CATCGATGGGAGCAAAAGGACACAGGAACGCATGCAGCAAAGTGTGGCTCAACCAACTGCAGAGTCACAAATGTATGTCCTGGCTTCCGGAAGCAAGGGAGACGTGCTGACCCGTAACAGACGCGCATCAAATTATATATCAAAGGCATCATCAGAACTATTGGCTCAGATCCCAGACAGATATCGATTATTCAGCTCAGCAGAAACATTTTTTGCCTCGCTCGTCTCAAGTGTCCAAGCAAGGGCAAACGCAAAATGGCTCCAGATAACCCGCTGGGAATTGATTCAGCTGGCAAACGACACTGAAGAAGGGTTCAATATAATAAAAGTGGAACTAAGAGCTTTACGACTGATGACCATGCAAAACAGGTATGTCCTGGACCTGTTGACGGCGATAGACGGCGGTGTTTGCCGAAAAATAGGAAGTGCCTGTTGCACTTTCGTACCTTCCGAAGACGCAGAGAACGGCTCCCTATCCCATGTGATTGAAGCAGTCCACAACCTAGGAGAAAAAATTAAAATGGAAGGTGGAGCCGAAGACAGTACCTGGTTCGATAACATCTTCTCCTGGGTCCCCTCATGGCTTGGAATAACTGTGAAATTTTTGATGCCAGCTGTGGTGTTCCTCCTTTTAATTTTTTGCCTGTGCCAGGTGGGTCTTCGAGTTTGTGCTAACGCAGTACCAAATGGTGCAATGATGATGGTGACAGTGGGCAACTCACAAGGTACAATGAAAACAATGCAAGAAGCACAAGTACAAACAGGGATAGATAACACACCCAGGTACCAACTGGTGCCTATATACCACGATAAGGATATTGTAGATAAGTTATGGCACACCACCATCAAAGAGCCCCGTATACTAGAATGGTACGAGGAAGTTTGGGTAGATTTAGAAGGAGACGGCGGATGCCTATACCTAACGTGTACTCCAGATGAATACGCCAGGAGAGGTGAGAGCTTAAGGGGGGTGTGCAGAGCATGGATGCCCATCAAAGGAACTCCTGCATGGGTTGAGGCAGTGATGGACGAAGCAGAATGTAGAAGGATAGAGGATTTAAAGAATTTGTTACTTAAGTAACGAAAGGGGGGAAATGTAGGGGAGGATTGGTCCAAGAGACCCCCCTCGCCTGCTTTTTCTCCCCAGGTGAGGGCAATGGCTCATTGGGCGTCCCCTCATGCCACCCGGGCCCAGGTGGTGGAGGGTTCACCCGCTGGAGACATTGCCCACACGTATTGATTGCCAAACACATATTGACTGCCCACATGTATTAAAATTTAGCTAGGCCCAGAAACCATTTTATTTGGTAAAGATGGTGTGAGCTTGGCGCACTGTAGCGCGGCCCCCACCCTTGGAGAATCTCAGTCATCCCTGTCGCCGCAGCACCCTGGCAGATCCGCTGCGAGCACGTTCCCACGAACAAGACGGACATGAGCTAGCGTAATACACTAACATTGTATCAGTTCACCTCCCGCAGTATATCATCGCTCCCAGCATGACCCGGCCAGCAGGCCTGGGAAATTAAAAGAACAGTAAAACGGTCTTCAGATGGCAGACAGTCTTTATATATTAATGTCAAGACCACTCGCAAAGTATGCTTTCTTCCACAAAAACCCTGTATATTACAAAAGCCTGTAAAATGTATAAACCTAAGAAAGCATGCTTCCATGATATAAGCGATGGCGAGCCCACACCATTGCAGTTAGGTGCTAAAAACAAAGGAACGCACCAGGGATCTATTTGTCACGTGTATCACTGGGAAACTTACACTCTATGGGATTGCGCCATAACTGAACTAATGCTGCTAGAGGACACGAGAAGATGAATGTAACCATACAGAGGGCTTATGTGAAGGATGCACGAGAAGGCTTTTGTCATGTGTGCATGTCTAGGCCCCACAGGTGCCACCACTGTCACGAACAGTGGCAGGTTATTTTCTGTGTACTCCACCAATTCTAATTCTACCTCACTTACTGCAAATATATATATACATATATAACCAAGTACTGTAGTTGTTAAAACATAATGTATGAATAAGGTGCTCAGACTGGATATAATCAAAACGCATCCAGCAAAGTTTAAATGCATGTTTTGTATTAATTTGAATGAGTATTATAGAGTGTTCAAATGTTTGTGATGTCTTTACCCAAAACCGGCAACACACGAGGGAGATACCTTTGTGAAATACGGGCAAGGCCATTCCCCCTCCCACCCTGCGAAGACTGCCAAGGCATGAGAACAAAGACCGCGCCGCACTGCTTTACCTCCCCAACCAGACTGGAGCCGCTTCAAAGAATTGTAATCCCCTCTGTAGCACCCAAGGCCGCGGCCCGCCACCTGCATTATTTACAGCTCAGCAGTAAACCTCTGCCTGAACACACGCGCCCCCTTGTAAACCCCACAACCTACCAGACCATCTTAGACTTATGGCCCTGTGCAATCAGGACACCCAACACGTTGACAACACACAGAGGAACATCCATAACAACTTCTAACAAGGCAGAAAGACTTGTACCGCCCGTCCCAGGCTCTGAAGCTTAGCCCCTCGACCTATGGCCCCGGTCAACAGGACACTGGTAACCATGTCCTGACGTATTACCTCCAGGCCCCTCACAAGGTACATTCCTCCTGTGTTGCATTAACCTGTAAAATAACCTATTGGAAGATTTACTAAAGAGAATAACACTGTAATGACTGAATGACTGCGGTGTGCATGGCCGAGGGCAAATAAGTCAGGAAAGGCATTCATCTCTGCCACAGGCCGCATTGCCACACCAACACCGCCCGGATGAACTCAAGCCGACCTGCCAGGCCCAGCCCAACCCACGAGGCTGACCAGTGACGTCTTCCAGCCAAGACCAACCACGCCGCAGCAGCACCTATAGTTAGTCGTCGCCACCCAATCCTATTAAACTTGTGCCCCCTATAGTGTGTAGGTTCTTATGACGTTTTTTGTAAATATATACGCCTGTCTTTGCTATTGTCAGGCAGAGCGCTCTCGGAGGTTGCAGAGTTCTTTGCATGCCCTATTCTGATTGATAAACTCCCATTTACTCTCACCCGCACTCTGTCTTGGCCTTATTCCCATCCTGGGAGAGTCCTTCATTTTCTCTCATTGCGGGGAGGATCGTGCTGGTTGGGGACGCTTGCCTTCAGTATTAATATGTATTTTGGAACATATCACAATGCTAAAGAAGCCAAATAGCATACATGAAAGCTTCAAGCTGCCCCAAAAAATACAAAACATTGCAACACTGCTCATTTCCCTGCTCATTCCTATACTTAACCACACAAATCTATCAACTAACATGCATGTTTTATACAAAAACTACATCGTAAATGCTTCAGCAAACACAAACATCTTGTAAACCAGAGAAATAATTTACATGCCAGACGCTGCTCCATGGTTCCCTAGCACCCAAACTGCTAAACAGTGCTGGCAAAAATCAATGAAACTAGAACCTTCTAAATAACTGGAAACGAACTTATTAGCATACAGCCTTTACAGAATTAATAAAATACACAAATATCTTAAATAGTATATTTAACTAGAAACACAAAATGTACACTATAACAAAACTACACATGTATTATTGTATTATGTGTCACATCACCAAACCTCCCACGTAGGGATGCTGGATACATCAGGAGAACAGAAACAGAGAAGCCACAAATAACTGAAAAACGTCACCTCAAACCCACCAACCTAAAGAAGAAAAAGGGAAACAGGTAACAACTGTAAAGTACCAAAAAGAAGAAACCTAAACCACAGGTACCATTAGGGAAACTGTCTCGGTATACATGTTGCAAGTTGTGGTAGGTAAAGCCACTGACAATGTGTGTATCAATTCAGATGGACCAAAATACATCAATCAAGAGTGGTTAGCTATTAATACATTTAACATTGTTTGTAGATCACTACTGAAGCACCAACACAGCAAAGGATTAAAGCATGCAATGCTTCAGTCATTTAGATATGGCATACCAGATCCACATTTATGTATGCCTTATACTGCTTGGATCAGTGCAAAAACACAAGCCCATGATGTTGCTAAGTGCCAAACTGCTTCAGTGGAGACCACATTCTGGGTGAATTATGCATCTGGCAAGTGCAATTAATCAAAATGCAGACAAAAACCAAACTAAAAACACAAACTAAAGCATATATCACAATCTTAAGTCTTTCAGGTAGAACTCCACCCACATGTGACCTTTGCTAATGGAACCTTCAAAACACACCAGGAGATCACCCACATCCATGTCCAACATAGACTACACAACACACACTGCAGACGCACATGCGATTATATCACAAATAATCAACTCAACACGGAGCAGCATGGCTTAGTGCCGAACGAGATAGCGGCTTAGTCCTGTTGCTTCGCTACATTACTCAATATACAGAGCCTCATGCGCACCCGGAATTAAGAAATTCTGCTGGGTTTCAGTGAGGAACAAGTGTATTTTGGGCACGGGCACAGAATACGTCTCAGCTGGTGACTGCTTACTTGAAATGGCATCACAGAGGCGAGGGGCTCCACAGCACTGGTGAAAGCGGGAAGATGTCAGCAGTGCATGCCGTTGGGCCCTGAGTCCCTCTCATCAGAGAGAGGTGTGCGCTCTCCATCAACAATGCAGTGGTGTATGATAGCAATGTTTGAAGAGAAAGCTTTGCTCTTCCTCACAGAGGTGACTTGTCTCTCTTTTTTTCTGATGCAATACTTGCATATCTCGACCCAAGTGCCATTTTCTGGTACCTGCTTGAATTTCATTTATTAAAGGAGCAGGTTTATTTTCTCCTTGTGGAATACATATCTCAGCACATTTCTTTGATCATTTAACTCGGATTTGTCTTCATTTCTAAGTACCAGCCTACTCTACATCCTGAGGTATTTTCAGTTTATATTATGGCATCTTTAAAAAAAGGCAAAAACAAAGAGGTAACTGCTGAACATGTTTGCCGCCAAAGTTTGTCTTTGTAAATCACACAATGAGTTTGCATCTCAAATTGCCCATAATACTCTGGTGCCAATGCATTTCGGATAAAACCTTCATCAGGGCGGTATTATAGCAAAAAACAAATTATATAGCATGACTTATATCATTGTTAACAGTGTATGTATGTACACAACAGCCATTATTTAAGGGTAATTACAAAAACACATACCAATCCGCGAGCCACGTCCATTTGAAGAGATAATGAGCAAAAATAAAACAAACAGCATGCCAATTAGTGTACTGAAGTAAATGTGCATTTTATCTCTATCTTTAAACCATATGTGCATGTCCTACCTTGGTCATGCCGAACGCTTGGATTGTGGTGTTGTACGGTAGTACAACGAGATCTACAAGAAAGTTAAACAATAGTAATGAGTCATCCTCAAGACCTTCAGTAAGTAAAGCATGTAAAATGTAATTGTTGCTGCTGTACTTACTAAGCATCTGCTGTTCACAAAACGTGACCGCAGAGTGAGCCGCTTGCAACGCGCTTGCGTTGGTTTACCTTTCATTTAAAGGTTACCATGGAGACGGTGCGAGGCGTCGTGGTCTGCCTGGAGCACGTACGCCTCGCGCCCCACCCTCGGGCGCGAGCCAGGGGGCGGGGATGTGCGTGATTGTAATCTCATGTCTTCAAAGCCTTAAAGGCGCAGTTACTTTAGCAGGAAGGGTGACCGTCGCATTGAGGTTCAATATGCGTGATTGTAATCTCATGTCTTCAAAGCCTAAAAGGCGCAGTTACTTGAGCAGGAAGGGTAATAGGAGTGTGTATTCTTTGCATGGATCGCAATGATGTATTAAAGACTATGGGTCCACATTGAACTAGCGACTAAATACAGGAAGTAGAGCGTATGAAGGAATTATTTGATCCAGTGTAATCCATCACTAGGACATGTATTCTGTTAATTGTGCATTAATCACTATGATGTCATTTAAGCAATGAGTTTTCCACTATTATGAAGAAATCAACCCAGGTATAGTCCAATCATAAAATATCACGGCAAGAATTGTAAAATGCAGTTATATAGCGGAACCATAACAACGGATGGTTAGGAACCGAAGCTCTACGTTTACATGGAAAAATGTCAATATTCTGTAGATAAAAATATAAAGTTAGTTCTGTTCTACAAAAATGATTTTACAAGAAACACATATAGTTTATTTCTTCATTGAGCCCCCTTGGAGTAAGAGAACTCCAAAAGGTTTCTCTTTGGTCCATTTTCCTTTGGAGGTTCTCGTGGGTGTCTCTTTTAGAAACCACTTCTAGGATTACAAAGCGGATCTGAGCCAGGTTGTGTTTCTTCTCATCCCAATGTCTTGATACCGCTGAGTTCGAATTGTGATTCCTTATGCATGATCTATGTTCGTTCCATCTAATTTTTGCTACTCGCAATGTCTGACCCACATAGTACAGTCCACATGGACACTTGATGGCATAAATCACGTTAATAGAGTCACATGTAGCAAAATCTTTCAATCTGATTGTCTCTCCTGTATGGGGATGTTTTACTGTTTCTCCTTTCATCACATGGCCACAATTGCTACAGTTCAAACAAGGAAATGCTCCAATTCTTTCTGTGAGTTTCTTCTTAAGTGCTGGTTTAGTTTGAACTAGTCTATCTTTTAGGTTTTGACTCCGCTGGTAGGCGAATGTGGGTACTTCATTAAATAAGTGTTCTACCCTTTGATCACATAATAATGTGTTCCAATGTTTTTTGATAATGCACTTAATGCAGTTGCTTTGACGTGAGTATTTGGACACAAAGACCAGTGGTGGAGCCGACTCTTGCCTAGTCTTTATCTTCAATAAGTCTTCTCTGCTTTGTGTGGCTACTCGTGATTGAGCTGTGTTTATTTCTTCTTCCGAATATCCCCTGTCCAGGAACTTTTTCCCCATCTCTTGGATGGCTATCTTGTAGTCTTCTGGGTCACTTACCAATCTTTTTACCCTGAGCATCTGGCTATATGGAAGGTTTTTTATAAGACTCGGTTGATTGAAGCTGAGATGTTGTAATAGATTGTTCCGATCTGTGGGTTTTCGAAAGATGGTGGTCTGATAGCCTGTGTTGGTAATCTTAATGTCTACGTCCAGAAAATGGATGTTAGTTAGGGAGTGTTCTTGAAGAATGATAATCCCATTCTGTTTCTAAATACCATGCTCCCCAAACTTCTAGACCTTCCAGCGTCACTACAACTTAACATCCAAAGGGCACATCGTGTGGGTCCTCTTAACTCTATACGCAATTCTGGTAGCTCTTCCAGAACTCAAATGTTCACTTGGTCGTACTATACACATATTCAAGGGATACTTAATGAAGTAAAACAAATTAAGCAACTAATATGGGATGGCCAAGATATTTCTAATGCTACTATTTCAAGAAGAGAGGCAATTAAACACAAGATTTGGAATTATTCATCCAGGAATTATGAAATTCACTTTAAAAGGCCATACATCTACTTTTGAAAATACAAGAGACCTCAGGCAGTTTATTAAAACTCATAGATGGAAGAAATTGACACCTCACAGCCATCCCTGCAATAGTCTGGCTAGCATGTAAATGTGCATGGTCTCCATTGTTCAATAATATATGATCTATCAGAATGGAGTAGGGCCTGATCTCCTCTCACCCGTCTATCCACCTCAACAGTACTTCTAGTCAATGTGATGAGGTGTGGCTGTGTCTGGTTAGCCATGTTAACACTCTTATTTGCATGCTGCTATGTATTATGGCTTAATTTTGTTTGTTCGTGTTTCACTTCTCCTTTTGTTTCCATCCCTGTTTCATGTTGTCCCTCCCGGATAATTTAACATTATATATATTGCGTAGTCACTTTTGCTGTTCCACTCAAGACCTTAGTACTGCTCCCATTCTGCCTTTCCATGCTTTTGAAATCAGACAATATTATTTATTTTTTATTATTATTTAAACTGTATAAAGCGCAACTAAGGCCCAAAGGGTGTCTGGGCGTTAGGTGGCAAGAGAGAGGCAGGCTCAACATACTCATGTAACCGGGGTGCTAACAGAGAGGGAAAAACAAATGAAACAGATCCATCTACAGGGCTCTCTTAGAAGGAAGATAGTCAGCCAGAGTTTTTAAGACAAGTGGGATGGCATTCCCCAGGCTGGGTGCCAACACTAAAAAAGAGCGACCACCCATACATTTCAATCGAAATTTGGGAATAATGAGAAGCTGATAAGAGTCCGACCGTAGGTTTCTCATTGGACAATATCTCTGCAATTTGTTTTTCAAAAAGTGAGGCCCCACATCGTGAACGGCTCGGTGGACGACACACAAGATCTTAAACTCGATACGAGCTGCTACTGGAAGCCAGTGCAGACAATGAAGTGAGGCCAAGGAGGGGGACAGCTGAGGCACCTCAAGCACCAATCAAGCTGCGGCATTCTGCAACACTTGCATCCTCTGTTACTGGTACTTAGGTTGTCCCAGATAGATGCCTTTACAGTAGTCCAACGTGCCATTTATGGTGGATGTCACCAAAGTTGTCCAGCTTTCAACAGGAAGCAATGGGAGGATTTTCCTTAAAGCCTTACGTCTACCAAACCCAGCAGCGCAAATAGCAGAAATATGAGCTACACGTGACCCATTGGGTTGCAGTTTAACCCCAAGGCTTTTCACTGAGGCACAGGGGGATGGACCCTGGCCAATTTTGGGAATTCCAAAGATGGTCCCTCTCCTGGGGTCCAACCACCAGAAAGTTTTACTGCAATTTAATTGCAGCCAGTTGGCTGCCATCCAGCTTCCCACTTTCTCTAGGCAGTCAAGCATCTTCTCGGGAGGAGCAGCCCACGAGGAGTCCAGTCGAAATATAAGCTGCGCATCATCTGTATAGGAGTAAAAAAGAACTCCACATGCAGTGATAAGGTCAGCCAGAAGCTGCACGTAAAGATTAAAAAGAAGAGGGGAAAGGGCTGACCCTTGTGGGACTCCACAGAGTAGCTCCACCCGAGAAGATTGGCAGGTTTGGAAAGAGACCGTTTGAGAATGATTTTTCAAGAAAGAGCTAATCCCTAAACCATGCGAGAGTGAGGCCAAATATGCCAGCTTGCTTAAGCCTAGTCAATAGGATCTCATGGTCCACAGTATCAAAGGCCACAGAGAGATCAAGGAGAATGAGGGCTCCAGTCACTCTGCAGTCCTGAAGCACCGTAAGGTCATCCAATAAGGAGATCATCACAGACTCAGTCCCCATCATGGGACGAAATCCTGATTGAAAAGGATGCAAGCAGTCATTTTCTTCCATAAACTAGGCGACCTGGGGAGTAATTACTGCCTCCATCAGTTTCACCATCGCGGGAAGCAAGGAAATAGGCCTGTAATTTGCCTGCACATTAGGGTCCAGATTTGCATTCTTCAATAGGGGCAGGACCACTGCATGTTTCAAATCAGGTGGAACCACACCCATCAAGAAGGAATACTGAAAGGCTTTCAAAATATACAGGGGAACAGCATCAAGCAGAGAGGCTGATTTCAGGCTCAAAAGAGCCTTTCTAATAACTTGTCTGTTATAGGATGAAGTTCCAACTCCCAGCCGAGGAGGTAAAGAGAGAGCCAGTACATTCCTGAGTCAGTCCGGCCATCTCCCCCTTGTGACGATCTTTAATGGTTCCACAGATGTCGGAAATTGTTTCCTGAAAATAGTGCTAATCTCATCGCATCTCAGCTGGGCATCAGATTGTGTCACAGAATTCCCAGATGGACACACTCTTTAGTTACTCTAAACAACTCTCTGTAATCCTAGTTGCATAGTGTTTGGCTTTTACGGATCGGATCATCTGATGGTAGCAGAGAACAGCTTGCATATAAAAATTACGTGAGACTACATCATATGACAAGCATCATTTTCTTTCCAGGTGCCTATAGATTTGTCTTTGAGCTCTCAGCTCTGGGGTATACCACGGCTAAGAGGGTTTAGTTTGGCTAAAGTGAGGATGCAATGGGGCTACTTTGTTGTCAACCCTATATAAAGCATTTAAGAGGGAAGAAAAAGGGTGCCCCCCCTTTACTTGGATAGCTGGTGCTTCTCACATAGTGCCTCTGTCATACTCAGCTGGTCCACTTTATGCCATGGTCTACGAAGTTGTAAGCCATGTGATGGTTTAGAACAACAGGGAGGGATCTGAACCAGAAAGGGGACCAAGAAATGGTCACACCAGGTTACTGGCACCGGCGTGCAGCTAGAGACCCTGCCCACCTCAGAAAAAATGAGATCAAGTAAGTTGCCATTTTCATGAGTGGGAAGAAAGTTGCAAAGGCCTAACGACAGGTCCGACAAGCAAGTTAACAAGTTTTTTGCATAAAGATCTGTAGGATCATTAGGGTGAAAGTTAACATCCCCCATTATCACCAGATTAGAGTGTGACACAGACAAATTGGCCACCAGTTGCACAAAATTGATAGCAAAATCTGTGCAATTGGCAGGGGGAGGTCGATATACCAATAAAAGATGAACGGCCGTGTTAGCATTAACCTGCTCTCTCATGAACAACAGTTCACAAGATAGCGAGTGTGGCACTAAAATCAGCCGGCATTGAAGAATGTCACAGTAGATTATTGCCAAGCCACCACCTCTGTTGGGAGGGGGCCTATCAATGTGAACTACAATATAGGTGGCTGGTAAGAGTTGAAAAAAGTCTGGAACAGAACTTTCTGAAAACCAGGTCTCAGTGATGCACATAAGATCAGGCATAGTATCCCGCAGAACTGCAAACAGAGCATAACAATGTGCAACTGCTGATCTATTATTGACCAACAGACAGGTCAGCAAGCTTGAGGTGTCACAAAACTCCCATCCGCTTAGAACCTCAGCCTTAAAAATGGCAGACCCAGGTTCACTCCGTTTAGGAACCCCATAAGCAGCAATCCCACAAAGCAACGTGTCTTTGGGTGCTAAGTTTATTAATTCCTCCCGCGAATAGCTAATCGTTGCCTTTTCCCCACTTACTTTCAGGTAGTTGACATCAAAATGGCTAAGGAACATAGCCCTCGGCCCGAACAGGTCCCGGACGCCCCCAGGCACGCTTGCCTTTATGGTATGCATGGTATGTATTCGCAATTAGCTTTCATGTCATGTCACTGAATATTACTTCTTGGAATGTTAAAGGTGTACATAATCCTATTACGAGACAAAAAGTTGTTTCTTACTTAAACAGAACTAAATTATCTATTGCTTGCATTCAGGAAACACACCTTTGAGAAGCTGAAGCTGCTAATCTTAAGAAGTTATGGATAGATCGGGTCTTTACAAGTGCAGCACATAAGAAAAAGTGAATGGTTACTATTATAAATAAAGCTCTGAAATGCAAAGCGATTACATCTAATTCTGGCAATTTGGGTAGGTGGCTCCTTGTCAAAATTCTTATTGATTCTGCTGAATATACAATATTTAGTGTATGTGGTCCTACCTTGCCAGATCCCGTCTTTTGGTCGCTTTTAAAAGATTATTTGTTTCAAGCCAATGTACTCAACCTAATTGTGAGGACTGTAATTAAATCATTGGCCCCTTCCTTGATAGGAAGTCAACTGTGCATAAGCAATTTTGTAACTCTATTTCTCAATTGACCGTTATTGATGCTTGGCCCATAACTCACCCCTCAGGCTTAGAGTTCACCTTTTACTCCAGACCTCATAACTGTTTTTCCAGAAATTATTATATTCTTCTCTCTAAATCCATGTCCAGCCTCCTACTACACACCAGCATAGATTGTATCTCATTATCAGATCATGCTCCACTTCACATCAAATTCGAAATTCTGCCAATCATAAATCAAGTAGATGAAGATTTAATACTGCCTTGTTGAAGGATGATTTGTTCACTCCATTTCTAATTGAATCCTGTCCTAATGTTTACGTTGACAACAGCAATGAAGATACCTCCATTGCAAATAACTGGGATTGTTATAAGGCTGTACTAAGAGGGCAAATCATCTCATGCATTTCTAAGAAAAAGAAGAAATTAAAGTAGGAGTCAGAAACTATTCTGAAACAACAAAAAATTCCTGAATGGCAATATACTCAGAATGCTACTCCAAATATATTTTAAAACATTATACAATTAAGAATTAAATATAATACAATTACCTCTGAATACTCACGTGATTCATTACTAAAATATAAGCAAACAAATATAAATGTTCTAATAATTCAAGGAGATCACTTGCTTCTTTTCTTAAAATTAAAATAGAAAGAACAAGAGTAGCAGTTAATAAAGACATATTGGGTAATAGAATATTTCTAGATGAAGACATTATTGATATTTTTACAGGTTTTATCAGAAACCATATACATCAGAATCAACGCAAAATAACTCCCACTCTCAAGACTTCCTTTCTAGCTCCACTTATCCTGAGCTAGTTCTCAGCACGTTAGATAATTCCATTACTCAAAATGAAATGTGCAAAGTGATTAATGATCTCAATAAAGGTGAAGCCCCAAGCACAGATGGCATTTTCATTGATTTTCATACACACTTTAAAGAGTTATTAGTTCCTAAACTGGATGAGATCTTTACTAATCTTGGCGGACACAGTAAATCTGAAGGAACCTTCTCAGAAGCCATGCTTCTTGTGTTCGGAGAACCTAATAAAGACCCGGAGCTCCCTCAAAGCAATAGTCCTACATCCCTAATGAATGTTGACTGTAAAGTTTTGCCATGGTCTTGGCCAACCAACATCTTCCTTTTTTACCCAATTTAGTTTAAAATGATCAGGTTCGGTATGTCAAGGGTAGATTGTCCTCTACCAATATAAGACTATTCTTAGATATTTTAGATATTGTTGATTAATCCAAGGATGGCTATGCATCTGTGATCCTTGATGCAGAAAAAGTATTCAATAGGGTGGCATGGGATTTTATGTTTGACGCACTTAAATGGCATGGTCTCAGTAACCCCTTTCTATCCATGATTAAGGTATTATAGTCACATCCGAAAATAGCTATTTACATCAATGGGCAAATGGCTTTGCATTTCCCTTTGTTTAGAGGCACTAGACAAGGCTGTCCCCTATCTCCCATACTATTTTTATTAGCCTTAAAACCTTTTCTTGAATTTATTAGAATTGACACAACAATACAAGGCATTCACTCTGGAGATGTACAAATAAAATTAGCTACCTATTCAGATGATGTTCTGTTACTCCTTAAAAATCCCAGCACCATTTTTACACCTGGATCCCCCTCAACCGGGCTCTGATCATTTTCAAATGTTAGCCTCCCTCTGTCGGGTTCACTAGTGCCTTTCACTCAAAATATTTTCACCTGTAGAGCTCATGAGTCTCAATGTCTTTTTAAACAATCATTCACTGGTGACATCCCAAAGCCGGGTTCACTCTTGTCAACACAATGTTCACAGGGCTGATCTTTGTTTGACTTACCCTAACTTGATTTTGTTCGGGGATTTTAATTTGCATTTTAATGACCCTCTGGATCGTGATGCTCAGAAATTGGAGATATGTATAATGGATCTGTCATTGGTTCTATGAAACCATCTTCCTGCTCATAAGAGTGGAAATCTGTTGGACCTTATTTTTTCTGAGCCTGTAGTTGTTACTAGTTGTATTCTGGTTCCTTTGACCTGCTCAGATCACTTTTTGATCCCATTTTTGGTTCAAGCCCCTTCTCCTGCAAAGGCTTCACATGGCATTCAGCTCCGTAGAATGGGGCATAAGGTTGATCCGATGGAGCTGACCGAATACCTTTCGGAGGAATGCCATGCTCTTACTGAAAATAGGCTGGATCCTTTGTGCTCCTTCCTTAATTCGTTGCAGTTAGTGGCTGATAAAGTAGCCCCGAATCTCCCTTTTTTTGTCTGACAGAAGCCCTCTGAGGCTTGGTATTCTCCTGAACTTAGGTTGCCGAAGCAATTGTGTAGACGTCTGGAACGACATTGGTGGCGACACTACAAGATAGATTCTCATAGCCAATATAAGCAAGCAGTACTTCTATAGCATCAGACGATTAGTGTTGGTAAGGCTAAATACTATGGGCCTCATTACGAGGAAGGAGGTAACCATGCTGCTTTTAGCGGCATGGCTACCCCCTTACCGGGTACCAGGTCCGGGTTCCTTGAATGAGGAATTACCGGGCCATTCTGACCTTGGAGGGCCCAGTAATTCCTCATTCAAGGAACCCGGACCCGGTACATCCCCATTCCCATTCGAGCCCCCGTAGGGCTCAATGGGAATGGGGATGATGCTAACAACGGGCCTGTTAATAATGGGCCCGTTGTTAGCATCCTGGTCTGCTCGTGGGACCCACTAAGGAGGCCAGGCGTCCTTTGCGGGTTCCCGTAAGCAGACCTCGTAATGGGGTGGTAAGGGGTTGGCAGCTCCGGCACCTTTACCGGTGCCGTTAACCCCTTACCGCATACCTCGTAATGAGGCCCTATGCCTTGAGAATCAGCAAAGCAGCATGCGCTTCTCGTGAGCTCTTTAGAGTGGCTAAAGAGATCTCTGCCTGCCCCGTGGGGAACTCTGTACTGCTACGGGATGCCCAGGTCAGGTGCAATGAAATCAGCACCTTTTTCTCTGCGAACATTTTTGAGATCCGTAAGGGCATTCAGGATCGGCAACCAAAAGCAATATGGGGCCTAACGGTCTGAGCACTGATTTAACCCCCCTGGCTGGGACTAAGATCTTTAAACTGGACCCTATTGATGAAACATCTATTCAGATTGCTCTTTCTGGTCTCAAATCTGCTTCGCCTTGTGATGCGGTTCCCCTTTGTATTTTGAAAACACTTCTGCAGAAAGTTTCGAGCATGTTGACGGCTACTATACAGCGTTCCTTTTCTACTGGATTTATCCCAGATGCTTTAAAACACGCAGTGGTTTTGCATTACTTAAAAAAGCCAACTTGGATCCGCGAGTGTCGGCCAATTATAGTCCCATTTCTCTGTTTCCTGCCATTATGAAGCTGGTGGAGGCGGTTGTTACATCTCAAATCTCGAGATTCGTAGAATTTAATGACTGTTTACATCCGTTTCAGTCAGCCTTCTGCCCCAAAATGGGGACAGAATCAGTTATGATTTTGTTGCTAGATGATCTGGCACAGCTACAGGACCGCAGACAGACTGGAGTTCTTATTCTCCTTATTCTCTCTGCAGCCTTTGATACAGTAGACCACCATATTTTGTTGGGTAGGCTGGAGCAGGTGAGTGTCACCGGACCGACCTTGGTTTGGTTCAAGTCCTTCCTCGAGGGTTGTTCTCAGACGGTCTCCTTTCAGGGATGTTTTTCTTCCCTTGTTCGGTTGCTCTGCGGAGTCCTGCAAGGGTCGGCCTATCCCCTCTTTTATTTAATTTGTATGTGCGGAATGTGGCCAACCTCATTTTTGACTGCAGTGTGCTCTTTTATTTTTCGCAGATGACACACAGTTGATATTTCGACTGTATTCTCTGTTGACCGCGCCTCCCAGTTAGCCTACGTAACTGCCTGGAGAGAGTGGGTTCCTGGATGGAAGCTAATTTGCTCCAACTAAATGGTAATACAACCGAGGTGCTGGTGGTCGGTCCGAAGGGCAGGGGTGGACTGGCCTATAGGGAACTCTGGAGATTTCCCGGTGGGCCTCTGCACCCTGGGCCTCTTTTGTATGGTATTTTCAAATGTTCTCTTAGGAAAAGCATTGGGTTTGCTGAAAATGTGTCATATGGGGCCACTTTGAACATTATTTTCAGGGCCTCTTTTGGTCCCCAGTAATTATTTCCAGGGCCTCTTTTAGTTCCCAGTCCACCCCTGCTGAAGGGTAGTGACCATCTTTGGAATGTGCAATATTGGCCAGAATCTCTTGGCCCTTGTTCCGGTTCCTGGTGCTTCTGTTAAAAGCTTGGGCATGAAACTTTTACCTGATGGGTCACGTGAAGACCAAATCTCCGCTGTATGTGGGGCGTGTTTTGGGAAACTGAAAGCCATATGAAAAATTCTTCCTTTGCACCACACTAGTAACATCCTAGATAATGGGGTCTGTAGATTACTGTAATACTATCTACTTAGGACGACCGGAGCATCAGATTCAGAGAATTCAAGTTCTCAAGAACGCGGCGGCCCGACTTGCTCTTCAAGCTCTACGGCTCACCTTTTCTACCACTCTGCTTTTACAGCTCTCGTGGGAGTGAGGATTCAGTTCAAGATTTTGTGTATAGTGCATAGAGCTCTCCACAATGTTGGGCCTCATTGTTTGAGGAAGAGACTGGTAAGGTAAGGTATTACCCTGCTAGAAGTCTATGGTCGGAATCTCAAATTTTGCTGAAAATTCCTAAATTCTGCTGCAAGCGCCTGGGTGGCTGATCCTCCTCAGTACTGGCCCCCACCTTATGGAATGCCTTGCCATTCCATTTGAGAGCTCAGACTGTATACCTTCCCTTTAGGAAGTTACTAAATACCCATCATTTTGGTTCTCTCATTGCTCTTTCTCCTGATGCTTTCGGGCCATAGTTTGCACTTTAATAATCCTAAATAAATCAATAAATATGCTTCACGCCGACTTGCAGGCATCCCTCCGCCGGGTTCATATTTGCCAGATACACAATTCACTTTTCTTTATCACAATACAGGATTCACTTCCCTTAGCTTTCCTCTTGAGAACGTGTCAAAGACTTTCAATTGTACAAGGGGTTTTATTTAACTCTTGTATGACCACTTTGACCTTTTACGTCGGGCTCTCATAGGGCCTCCTGGTATTTGTAGTTTCAACACAAGGGGATCAGCCAGAGTCTTTGGAATGAGCACCTATGTGGCACCAGACCACTCTGCAGCTAGTTTTTCCCAGGGCTTTAAAAGATAAGTAACACACAAGTTCTTTGTTTATAAGTTATTTCAATTCATATCATGTTGCCATTTGCAACCTTCACTCAACACACACAAGTTTACTATCGGTTTCTCCCTGTGACTCACAGGCTGTGCTGAACTCCTTGACGTTTCTTGTCTCTGGAGTCAAGGACGGTACCACTGTAGCAAGTGCATCTCCCCGCCTTCGTTATCACTGTGGGAGGGCCCTGTGCACCGCTGACATCTGTTACACCACACACTTTCTGTAGTTCTCGGTTTTATGATTCCTTTCACAGAGGCTTTGCTGGTCTGGGTCTAAAAGGGCAAGGACACTTCCCTCCTTGTCGTCCTTTCAGGTCTCACCGCCTTTCTCCTCCATTTGAACTGCCGTCCTGGAATAGTTGCTTCATCTAGTGGTTTGCCTTGCTCAAAGTGTGCTTTCATGCTCTGCTTTTTATCCCTGTGAGAAAGGGAAAGGGCCATCAGGCGTATGTAGTTATTCTCAATTGCCTTACTCTGCCAGACCCTTGTGTTGGGACATGTCAGGTAAACAGCTCTTGTGTTAGTCTGTTGTGTTTCACAGTGTAAGAAAGTGTTCATGTCAGAAAGGGGGGGGGGATAGAGCTTCTAAATATCCTATGTGGTAGGATGGGGAAAAGAGGTTTCTCACAGAGGGGATCAGAGGTGATCTCTTGGATGATTAAAGAGCGGCTTACTTTGCAGGCAACCTTCTGGTCACTCAATTTGAGATCAATAGCAGGTGTAGGCCAAGCAGTGGGTACTCGTATCAGTTCCCTTCTTATGTTAGTTTAAATACTCATCATTATAGAACCTGCTCTCACACACAATGTCACACATTTGTCCTTTGCACTCTGAACACTATTAATGTGCCAGGCAGTCTTGGCTACCATGGGAGAAGACAATGATGAGGGGGGGTTCAAACTAAACAATATCTCCAGCATAGTGGGAGGCATAGTCCTCTGTTCCATGGCCAACAGCCCCTCCACCTAGGAGTTCATTTTTAGGTCCACTCTAATAAAATCTTTGGACAAGGTGTGGGGCAGGAGTGAGCACTGGACTATGGCCCTCCTAATAATTGACAGGCAGCCTCTCTTCTGTCTCAGCCAGTGACATACTTTGTTGATCACTTCTTCAGCATCAGAGGCAGACAGGCTGCATCAGCAGGCCTGCAACGAGCCCTGAAAACAACATGAGGCTCCGGTGTGTATCCGGGGAAGAAAGCACAATTGCCACAAAAGGTAGTCCTCGCTCGGGCTATGAAGCTCGTGGGGTGCTATATTTACGACCCTGAGCGCTCCATACCAACTTTAAAATAGAAATCACTCTTTTTTGATTTACATTAAAAGCACGCCGCTGAGTGAGACTTTTGACTTTGTCTGCACCATACTCATAATGATTGGTGATAACTCAAACATGGCTGCCCTGAATCTATAGCAGTGCAGCCCAAGCATGTTGGAGCTGGAGGCTGCTGTGATTGGCATGTTGTGCCATTATCTCATCCTATGAGATCACCTGCAAGTGAAGGCTGGGCCCCGGCCAAAGGCCCTTCTCCTAAGGCTCCTGTCTGTGCCTGTCCAGGCATGGAAGGGCTCAGCAGGTCCCCCACCTTCATGCCCCCCTATAAACAATGCTGCAGCCTCCTGTGCGCATCTTGCTTTTACACGATCTTGGACCCCAGCACCTTCAGGCTCCCTTCTACTCAAATGTGAGTGATGGCTTAACTGTCCTATTGCCTCCTCCACCTATATCCTTTACCAATAACTTTGCCAATCCTATTCTGCCTTTTCTCTTTCGAGCACCTATTTTTTTTCACTGCACTTTGTGTTCTACATAGGTAAATGCATTCAAGATGGACTTCTTCCTTTTCCATCTCGCATCCCTGTTTGCACCACATTCATTTGTTATCCTTTTTAAAAATCCAATCTAGGTGGAAGTGCTTTATATCTTGCATCCTTTTTTTGCACTGCATTGTGATCCTTTTAAAATCCTATCTTGGTGGGTGTGCTTTACCTCTTGTATTCTTTTTGTGCACTGCATTGTGCTCCTTTTAAAATAGTATCTAGGTGGTTGTGCTTTACATCTTGCATCAGTTTTGTGCACTGCATTGTGATCCTTTTAAAATCGTAACTAGGTGGGTGTGCTTTACATCTTGCATCCATTTTGTGCACTGTATTGTTATCCTTTTTATAATTGAATCCTCACCCCACATATCGCTCTGCATTTGTATTTGTGTTACTACTAGGCCACCCTGGAGTAAGGGCCAGAACTGTGTAGTGAAGCCTTTCCCCCTTCTTTCCATCTCTCATATATCCTCTGCCACTGAGATGGCCCTCACCATCTCTCCTATCTACTCTAACTGCTATACTATCACCTATCCTCGCTCTCACACTGGACAAAAAAAGCACAAGAAAGACATTCTGGGAGCAAATCCTGTCCATCCCATCGAAGACACCTATGTCAGCACATATTCCAAAGAGATCTTCACGATAACTTTTTCTCTGTCCATCTCCAGACCTATGGACTTCTCATCTCATCTCTTATCTCTCCCTTTCACTTCCTCTCCCATTAATGGTGGCAGCAAGTGGAAAGTCCTCTTGGCGGGCTCCTTCTCATCACGCTGCATCATTAATGTCTTCCAAACTGCCACTATCCTGATTCAGAGTCCTCAAGCCAACCTCCTTCTCTTTGACCAGATCCTGCCATCCCTCATTAACTTTTTTCCTTCTACTGCCTCTCCCCCTATGCTCTCTCTGCCCCTCCTCTCACTGGAGTACGTCACCCCTGCACTCCACCTCAGAAAACCTTCAAAGGCAGAGACCATCTCCACCTGGCGACTCTTAAGACCCGCTCAGCCAACAAACACTCTGCTGACATCTGCCTCCTTCTTGAAGAAACTGACATAGATATTCTTGCTCTTACTGAGACATTGTCCAATGCCAGCTCAGTCACTGGGCCTCACCACGACTTCGGTGGTAACCCTTAAATCCGGCGGTAGCGCTATTACCGCCGGATTTAAGGGACCGCCGAATCAGAGCTCTGAGCTGGGGGGAAATCCACTGAAAATTTGCGCTATTACCGCCGGCGGGAAATCCGCCGGTGGTATTAGCGCGAAGATTCCCCATTGAGCCCAATGGGGAATGGGGCATTCCCGAATGGGCTCAGTGGGGAATGGGGACTTACATTACCGCCAAACTCGTGATCCGGCGCTTTTAGCGCCGGGGAGTTCGGCGGTAGGGCTAATACCGCCCGCGCTAATAGCGTTACCGTTACCGCCCAAGTTGTGATGAGGCCCACTGTGTTTGAATCCCTCCTGCATGATGGCTTCAGAATCATTTCCAAGACTCAACCTCACTGTGCTGGTGGTGGGTTGCCTTAATCTTCCCTGAGTGGGTTCCTTCTTCCATCTTACCCACCCAGTTCCACTCTTCCTTTGAGAGACTGGTATAAAAATTGGTCATCTCCCCCTTCTCCACCCTGACCATTGCTACCATTTACCGGCCTCCAGGTGCTACCTCCCTGTTCCTCTCTGAATTGGCTAATTCTGTTCCTCCTTACTTTCAACCTCCTCCAATCTGCTCCTCTTGTGTGATTTCAACATCCAATTGGAATCTCCTGGCAAAGCATCCACCATGCTCATTGACCTCTGCACCTATTTATCCCTCTCCATTCTCCCTTCTGGTCCAACCCACTGTGATGGACACAGTTTGGACACTGTCATCCACTCTGACCTCCCTCTCTCATCTCCTCTGGTCACCCCTCTCTCTTGGTCAGACCACTCTCTTCGCTCCTCCCAACTGCGTTCCTTTGGCCCTCTGACCGCAGCCCCCAAAAGACCTGCCAGTCTTGCTCACGAACATCCGCCCGATGAAACGAGTGTCAGCTGCTGCCTTCACTTTCACCTTTATCCCCCTGCTCTCAACAACTTCGACTTGTGCATCACTAACACTCTTGAAATGCTTGCCCCAGTCATGAGTTATCCGCCTGAAACCTGCCTCCAAGTGTAACACCTGGTATGACTCTGAACTTGCGGCCCTGAAACAAAAGTGCAGAGCGGAGGAATGGAAGTGGCACACTTCAGGCTCACCCTCTGACAAACTGGCCTGCCGCCTGCTCCAAAGGCAATACAGACTCTCCATCTGTGCCAAGAAAAGGGCCCACATTCAGGAATGGGTATCTGGTGCATCCAACAACCTGGCTGAACTTTACAAAATCTGCAGGAAACTAACCCTTCCGCAGTCTCCTCCTCCCCTCCTCCTTCCGATGCCCTCACCAATGCACCGGCCACTCTCTTCACCACTAAACCTCAGGACATCCTGAACAGCCTTGTTACTCACCCTTCCAACCCTTCCCACACCCCCTTGCCTTCCTTGTCCCCTCGTCCTCCTCCTTCCTCCGTCTCCTCCTTTGCCCTTGTCACACCTGAAGATGTCACCAGAGTTGTCCGCTCCATGAAGGTCTCTTCCAAACAAATTTCCACTTGCTCTTTCAGAACCATCAGGACAACATTGGCTCTCTTGCCCCGCATTCGCTGATGTCTGCAACCACTCTTTTGCCACTCCTTTGCCACTGGATCTTTCCCCTCCTCCCTCAAGCACTCCCTTGTGTGCCCGCGCCTTAAAGAACCTTCAGCAGACCATACCTGTCCAGCCAACTACTGCCCTATTTGCATTACCCCCTTCCCGGGGAAAATACTGGAGAAGTTGGCCTTGCCCCAACTCAACTCTCAACTGAACATCAATCTGGATTCTGAGCATCCAGAGGCACGTAAAATGCTCTTCTGAACACCCGCGAAGAACTGCATGCATCCCTGGATCCCAACTCCCCAGCTGTCCTCATCCTACTTGATCTCTCCTCTACCTTTGACACGGTCAACCACTCCATCCTCATACAAAGGCTCCATGACACCCTTAGTCAGTGCTTAAAGTGGGCCGGGGCCTGCCGGGGCCGGGCCCTGGCAGTCTCCAAAAAGTGGGACTGAGCCGGGGCCCTGCCGTGGCCCCCGTCCTACCGCAACATTGGCGGGATGCATTATCCCGTTGCGGCCGCAGCCGCGATGGGAGATGCGCCTGCAATGAAGTCAGGCAAGCTGACAGAAGTAGCAGCCAGCCGCAGCGACGCTGTGACTGGCTGCCACTTCCGTCAGTCATAGTAACTGCATCTGGTGACCTCTCCCGCGAGGGGTCACCAGAGGCAGTTACTGTCCCTTTGTTTCCCCAGGTCGCCGAGGCGTCTTTAACCCTCGGCGAACCTGGGGATTCCTCGACATATTTCGAGATTTATAAAAGATGGCTTTGAAAGTACACATTTCAAGCCATCTTTTAAAAAGCTTTGCCGACGGACAATTTTGTCCGTAGTCAAAGCTTTATAAAAGATGGCTTGAATTGTGTACTTTCAAAGCCATCTTTTATAAACGCTGAAATGTTTAAAAAAGATGGCCTGAAAACTAGGCAAACCGTAGGGTATGCACACAAATATATATAAATGTTATATATTTGTGTGCGTACCTTACTATGGTTTGTGTACTTTGCAAGCCATCTTTTATAAACGAAGAAATATGTTACATATTTCTATGTTTAGAAAAGATGGCTTGCGTAGTACACAAACCATAGTAAGGTACGCACACAAATATATAACATTTATATATATTTGTGTGTATACCCTACGATTTGCATACTTTTTAGACCACGCCCCTCCCACAAGTCACGCCCCCAAATGAGGGCCCCCCCCTCGATTTCTTACCCCACTTAAAGCCCTGCCCTTAGTATATCAGAATGGGCACTCGACTGGCTGACCTCCTTCCTAATTGACCGCTCTTCCCAAGTCATCCTGGGCACCGTTTCTCCTACTTCCTTCTCCACAGGTGATGTCCCCTAGTGTTCTTTCCTCTCCCCTTGGCTCTTTAACATCTACCTTACTCAGCTGGCATTCCTCATCTCCTCCTTCTCCCCCAACTTCCAGGTTATGCAAACAACATATAACTCTTTTTCAAACTTCCTGCTGACCGTCTTGTACTTTCCATCATACCTGTCTGGCAACCAGGCCTTGTGCACTTCCAATTATCTCCGCCTGAATGCCAGCAACACTATGATCCTTTCCATTGGGACCCCTTCTGCATTCTTCCCTTCACTCTGGCCATCCTACATGGGATCTCCCCCTGCTCCGTCTTCTGAAGTCAGAAACCTTGGAGTCAGCTTCAAATCCTCTCTCTCCTTCCTCCCTCACACTCAGGACATTGCCTAAAAGTCCCACTTTCAGCTGTTCCTTCTGAAAGGAATTCTAACTTTTCTCCCTTCCCCCAGAAGATCAATGTTAACTGAGGCCTGGATCTCTCCAGGCTTGACTATTGCAATATCCTCCTCCTGAATCTACCTTCTATCAGCCTGCAACCCCTGCAACTAATCCAGAATAGGACAGCCAGACTTATCCTTGGCCTCAAGCCCAGGGACCACATCTCTCCTGCCCTAAAAAATCTTCACTGGCTCCCGGTTGCTTCATGGATTAAATTCAAATCCCTCTGGATCATCCACAAAGCTGTCTGGGGCCGCGGACCACACTTTCTGCAACTCTCTCTTACTAAATATTCTCCCTCTAGACCTCTACATTCCTCTGGCACCAACTCTTTGTGTAAAGCATTTAGCTAAACAGAGGGCAGAAGCTCGATCGCTTTCCTCAGCTGGCTCCCTTCTTTGGAACAGCCTACCCCTCCCTCTGCGTCTTGAGCATAACTTCCTTACATTTCAGAAGCTCCTCAACACTTTCCTTTTCCTCTTTATCTCCTCCTTCCCCCTTCTCTCTTCTGCCAATTCTAATACTTGCTTTGATTGGTGTCCAGGGCCCTTATGCATCCTCGGATCACTGACCTCCCACACCGAATCACCCTCTGCTTCTGTATATCCTCAGCACACCCTCCGTCCTGGAGGTTTGCACTTACCATACCTTGCACTTCATCTGGTTCTCACCATGAAAACGGGCACCCCAGCACCTACCCTTCCCGTGCCCTCCCTTCTGCACTTGAACGTTCTGAATACTCACAAGGCATAGTAGGTTCATCCTTTTTCCCCTCCACTGTATTTAATAGTTTTATGTTTTTTAATGTGTATTACTTATTTTAATCTGTCTCATTCCAATATCCCCTCCTTGTTGCCCTGTGGGCGCTTTGAAACAGAATGCACTTGCTGTATAAGCACCTAACAAGCGAACAATAAATATGATAATAAAGAAACCTTCACCATATTCTTTATCTTGGCTTTGTGCTCTCAGAACGTTGAGCAAAAAGAAGTGGGAGTTACGACGCTGTGCACTAGGCACCTGCCAGGTGGAAAGGAAATTAATGTTCTACTTCTGGCCCACCTCTCTTGACCCCTCCTACATATTTCACTGGGCTAAGGGAAAGTGGCTCCCTGGGGCCCCGCTAAATAAAGGAGCACAGCCATCCAGGACCACGCCCACATAAACCTCTGCCCACTTCTTCCAAGTAACTCAACCACATCCAGTAAATGCACTCAATTCATGCTGCAGGTTACCTATTAACCTCTTCAATACATCCACTTCCTTTGTCACTGATCCTAGGGCCATGTTGGCCTGATAAACACTACATATGATTTTGGCCACCTCCTCATAATTACTCTGTGGGCGGATGGTATGCTCACCCTGCTCGATGGGTCCGTCCCAGCCTTGGCCAGAGTCAAGTCCCAGGCCTCACTGTCCACCTGAGTTCCTACAGACCTACAGACCTCATGATTGCCTTTTCATGGGCTTCCCCCCGCCCCGCACCCTGCCCTTACCACAGGGTTCAATCGGGGTATCAGTAGAAACATCGGGACCACTGTGATCCCTCCTCACCCTCCTGACCTTCTGTACTTTTCTTCATTTTATTTCCCCCCAACTGATCCCCCAAAGCGTTCATGGGAGAAAACCTACTTGACAGGGGAACCAATATTGAAACTGATGAGCCCTCATTTCCATCACCATCCGAAGGCAATGGCTGATCTATTCCACCATCTTTATTGCAAATCACGATGTCACCTACACCAGATATTGGGTTACACTCAATAGGTCCAAATAGCTTTTTCCATCCCTCTGCGCTGGGGGGTAGGTACCTCATAACCTGGCAGGATCATACCCTCCACCAACAACACAGGCAATGGTACAGTTGCTGCATTTAAGGCGCAACTCACTTTTTTTCTGCATTTCAGCATGAGTCAATGGCTTGTTAAAACATGACAATGGTACAATCCTTTTACTTATTTTACTTATTGGTGAGGTGCTAATACCTTCCAGAATCACATCATCCATCTGGCCCTGTTGTGTGTTGACCGTTCCACTTCAGTACCTTCCATGGCCAGTTCATTTGGCTCCAAGTCATATCGAAGCAAGGCAGTTTCCTCAATCATCACGTTTGCTTGGTCGATGAGATCAGTTAACGTTTCAATCTTTTTCTGCTGACTCATGGGGTGGGGGGGTGGGTAATGTAATGGCTTTGCGCTTCAACATTGAGGCAGGGGCAACAAACGTAGTTTAAAATTCGAAACTCAGCGTTCAAAGTTAAAAATCAATATAAATCTGTAAATGTTATAATGAAAAATGCAAGAATAAGAGTGGAGTAACACACAACACTGCTTCCGTAGTCAGCTACAGAGGTAAACAACCAGGACCTTTACTATCAGGGACATTTACTGGCCGTAGGCAGAGTGGTATGAATCAATGTGTGCGCAGGGAGTGCCCGCTGACTCAGGGGCACACTTAGTCTGAGGCCCCCTTCAGCTTGGTCTACCCGATCTGTCTTCAGCGGCTTCTGCCAAGTAATCTACTAACCTCTTAATGATTCTTCAGTCAACAAGCATTCATTCGTTTTGTGAAATTATAGCCATGGAAAGCAAACTACTGCTTAAAGGTGTAAACAAAACAACCCCATGCATCCACAAGGAGAAGGGAGTTACCAACAGACCAGTCCACGGTATCAACAGTGTGTCTCCCTTGGTCTCAGTCCTTGCGCAGAAAGCGGTTCACTTGTAGTCAAATGGGCACAAAACCACAATTTAATCTTACCGTGCACGAATATAAGAGCTGGATCACACTGGGAAACAAAACTGGGGGACCAGTTTTCATCTGCTTAATGCCCCAGCAGTCTTGAGCATCTAAGCTTAAAAATAAAGTAAGCGGGATGAGGTGTTTTTCCGATGTTACACAGCAACCAAAGAGTAATCAAAGAGCATCAGCACCCAAACCGTAAAATGGTAAGTGAACCCCCTCTAATTCCATTGCTCACTTACTTACTCGCTTAAAATCAGCCAACAGGAACAATAAAGGGCTGGTTGGGGTGAGAAGTGCAGAGTTAATTTAAAAACATAAACGGAGTAAGCGATGGGCAACATAGGGCATGTAGTACCGCTCTACCTTTTCCAATGCACCCCCCTCTCCAGACCGCCTAGTGGGGACACGCGCCATTGGCAGTCTCACTGCAGGGTGCATTTGCACTGTCTGCAGCTGCAAGATGCCCCAAGCCCCCCACCTGAATGCTATGATTAACAGATTGGGCCAGAAAAGCTTAGGACACTTGGGTCGCTGGCACGGGAATGGTAGCAGCAAAGAAAAAGGGGCAGCTATCATGGTACAATTTAGGAGCTGAATTACACACTTCAGGCACCGAACCCCTCCAAATACTTCCAGTGCCCAAGACTAGGCTGGCCAATACAAAAATATGCAAAAGTGACTGGGTCAAAATAGCTAGTCAGGAGGAATCATGGTAGCAAATAACATAAAACATGCCACAGGGACTCGGCACAGGGGGGAATCAGTGACCCTTTTGCTCTGCCTTCCTTTCTTCTTCTCGGCTCGGCAACCACAGGGACTCAGCGCCAGGAAGCTTCAGCAACGCTTTCATTCTCCTTCTCAGCTCTCCGCTCACTGCTCGCAAACGCTAGAGGAAGGGACCTCGGGATGTCCCAGGAGCATCATGCTGCACCAAAAGAGGGCCACCTCCAACGAAGCCGGCAATGGGAAGTGTGTGCTTGGGGTGAATATTTATATAATGCATGCTCATCTCAATTTATCTCACAATATCTTTGGTCTAATAATCGGATATCTGTAAACGCTAAATCTATCTTCTTGAGAACTTGGCTTCATAAAAGCATTAAATATGTTTATCAACTAGTGAACAAAGGAGTGGCACTTACCTTTAAGGATTTTAGAGATACATACTCTATCTCTTTATCCTATTGGCATCAATATGCCATTCTAATTGATACATTAATGGACAATTTTGAGACCCTAATGTCCAATGTATGTGCTACCTGGCAGGATATGTTACAGCATGTCCACAATCTTCAATTTACTGCTACAATGTTCTATAAAAATGTACCTGCTGAACATACTTTTGATTCAGAATGGGGGTCACTTTTATCCTGGGGACAAGACTGTGCTTTAACCAATTAAGAGAATTACTGGCTTTTGGGTTGGACAAAAAATGTGGATTACCCCATCTGCCAGTTTGACTCAAACTCTATACCTTTTCCATCATAGAATATTAATACTATGTCTAAACTATTCAAATGTAAGAGCGCCCAAAATGATAGCTGTTGGATTTGTCTAGATGGAGAAGGTTCATCCTAACATATGTTTATTGATTGTAAACTAGTTCAATCATTTTGGAAAAATGTTGGGGTACTTTGAAATTTATTTTTAAAATATAATGTGATTTTAATTTAAAATTCCTCTTTTTTGGAAATGGACTACTCCAAGATACATTGGACATTAATGCCTGTCATTTGTTTGATCTTTTTATCCTTGTTGCTATCAAAACAATGACTGTCAATTGGAACAATCTGGAGCGTATTAATCATACAATTTGGTGGAACTCTAAATGTAATATTCAAAGGTTAGAGGGATGAATTCAAGTGGAACATGTTCCTTGTTTTTCTACTCAGCAATGTTCCTATCTCATAATACTAACTGTTTATTATTATTGTATCCTGTTCCCTTCCCTCCCTTCCTTTTGTTTCTGTCTGTTTTATCTGTCTTTGTCTTTGCTTTATGTTTAAAAATTGATATTCAAATAATTTCTCTTGCATATGCTCTATTTCAAATAGCATTCCTTTGATCATCCTATTTCATGCTCAGTTGTCCTATTAGACCTCTGTTAAGGATGCCCACTGGTATATGTCTATGTATTACTGCTCTTCAATAAAATACTTTCATACAAAAAAAAAACACACAATCAATTTGGAAGATCCACTATGTCTATCTACACTCCCTTTTGCTTTCACAAATTCCCACTGAAACAACGCCTTAAACTAATTTCCACCAATCAATCACAAAATAACTCCACCCCACAGATATTCCTACAACATGCTCTCATGCAACTGAATTATCCACCATCAGCATACCAATCATGCCTACAAGTGTCACCCAGTCTGTACCTACAGCACATGTGCTCCCTTGGTTTGAGAATATTTTGACGTAGGAGAGCAGCGTACCACATATTTCAGAATAATTTATAAAACGTCTCCATAGGTACAACTGATGGATATACTGAATGTTTGTCCAAATGCGCCAAGAACACTACAGCATTTATGCTAAACACACCAACACACTCAACAGCACACAGGACTAATAACCACTTCATTTCCCCCAACCCACATTACACTCATATAGTATATCTAACAATCCTGTAAAACAAAACCTCTCACACCACATACTTCCACACACAGACACTAATTTAGTCATTTGTACACATATTTCTTCCACCCCTATTGGTGATCCATGTGTCCTACACAGGCAACCAATCAAAATAGATTAAGAGCAATGTATATTATAGGTTCTGTAGCTGAAGACTGTATATAGTTATACAAAAGGGAACAAGTTATAATATACATACTATATATAATATATACATACTGCAAATAGGCAAGGTGAAAATAGAGCATGATGAAAAATAAATACTCCCTAGCATTACAAATATATTGATGAAAAACAAGAAAAAGTGTTCCTGTGTACTTCTTCAACAAATGTCCATTAAGAAAAAGCCCACCAATGATGCCAGATAAACATTTAATTTTAACCATTGTTCTTGCAAATAATCCTCAATTTTCAGTGTCAATGCAAAATGTAAATGTGTTTTAAATGTACAAGAGCCACCATACACTAAAGGTGTCTCCCTAAATCCACTGTAATCTTCATTATTTCATATCTATACATACTGAGAACCCATCCCTGCCCACAAAAGGACATTGCAAAATTAAAAAGGAAACCCTAATAAATGAGCAAAGGATTCCAAATAAATATGAAACACACCATGAGGAAACCAAGTACAATCTTCTTTCACCAGACCTTGGAAAATGCACTATGCTTCACCTAAACATACACCAAGTTAGAAGTAAATGTTGCTCACACTTATCCACTTCAAACTTTCGAATTATGTTCCCTGGTAGAAATGAATGCTTCACATCCACAATCCAGATACTAATATGAAATCAGAACTCATTATCGTAATCAACACAAATAAACAATGTAAAGCATATAGTAAAATACACATTTCAAAATGATCTGCAAAAAAGATAATCCTTACCAAGTGTTTTCAGGTATTGTTCTCCTGCAATAAAATTAAGCGTCTTTGTGTGCACTCGAAAAGATTTTCACAATCAGGTTAGAATCCTCTGCTTCAACCAATGCACACCAGCACTGAGCATTGTGCCCCACCCCAGTAAAACGTAGTTGAGCAGGGCCCCGGGGAAACCATCAGTGAAGCTTTTTAAGATAATTCCCTGAGAACAAAACACTCTGACGGGCGATCATTTTGAAAGGTTTAGGGACCAGCAATTTTAACCATTTAGGCAATATGAGACCTTTCCAGTTCTTACCATGCACTAAAACAATCCCATTTTACGGAACTGTTTCAGAAAGAACAGAAATAACATAACCCAACATGGCAAAGTTTAAAAACAAAATGTTATAGACGTGTATTATGCAAAGTTGGAATGATTCTAGCTTCCATCATCAAGGGAAGTATATAGGTACCAGCACACTAATTGATGTGATCTTTCAAGATTTTATCTGGGTTTCTCTTTTGTATTTTAATGCTTTATCTATGGCAAAAACAGAGGCTTGTGAAATTGTTATTTGTAAAAGTGAAGAAAACAATCTGAATTGTACAAAAAAAGCAAACAGTTGTTTGTGTCAAATGAGCAGGCCTTAAAATATGCTTGCCAGAGGTCTACAATATCTGGTCCACTCTCATCTGTCTACAACCCTTTCTACTCAAATAGCCTACATTAAACGAACTAAGGTAATGGGTTAAGTAGTTCCACCAGAATTAGAGAAGGAAAACATTTTTCACAGAAGGTAGCACAGTAATGTCAGTGCTGTGACGATTTGTCCAGGATCACTGTATCATTTGCTGGCAAAGCAAGGATACAAGCATGATGCTTTGGTTCCAATATCTTGAATGTGGATAAATAATTAATTCTACGGATTAACACTTTTTTCTCTTCATTGGAGGTAACTGCCTAGGTTTTACAACTCCCCATTGGACAAACCAATTTCTATACCTTCACCATCAGATGCAATGTTTGTTTTTATAGCAACCGCTATCTGGTGCAGGTACATTGCTGATAATAGCACCTGTTGGGCTACACAATAAAGTACATATACATGCAAGGGTATCTCAAATGTCGAGTCAGCCTTGCAGGAATTTGGTATCATAATCTTGCATATGAACATTTTGGCAATGGGTTCTTAAAAGGCTGAGCTAAGTTCTGAGCCATTGTGGCACTCAAATGTATCAATATATATTTCAACTTTGGCTATTACACATGATAAATGTAATCCCCACAGAAAGGTGAGAATACCACAGGAGTTGGGCTGTGGTGAACTGTTGGGATGCATGTTCAGATTTCCCCCTCCCAAACGATTTAGGTTGCGGAAAGTATATTAGAATCATGTAAAGGGCAGTGTAGGGGGTAGGTGGGACTCTTATGGGTGGAGGTGACTGGTGGGACACATATGTACTTTGAGAGATTATATTGGGGAAACTAAACAATGGAGTTGCAATAGTGTTGCATAGAATATATTGTATGTGTGTGATGCTTTTAGTACATATTAGCAATGCATTTTAAAGTAGGCCTGAATCCTTGCAGGCTGTGTTGGAGACACAGAGCAATGAGGCCTCATCTTTTGCTTTGATTATCGCATCCAAATTCCCAAACGCAGCAAGGATCATGCACACACACCCACATATAAATGTATCAGAGTAGACCTTTTAACAATTAGGTAGGAATACAAGCTGCTAAATGGGAGACGGCCTGCAGCCCAGCACGAAGGCCACACTCCTGGCAGCTGGGGCAAGGGTCTTGGGCTGCCAATAAACGTATTGAGATTTAGGATGTTAGTGCCCAAAAGGATAATGGCCATTCCATTTGAAATACCAGGTGTGCAAGAATCATAGTTTTAAAACCTTTATGAATTGGATTGATTAGAGGGACAGTTGCTCTATACCTTGGGAGGGGGGACTCATGCACGGGGGAGCGGAGAAAAACTAAGTCTGTGATTTGTACCAGGGAGAGCAAAGGCTGATGTCAATTCAGTTGGGAGGCATGATGGGGGCATCTGCATGTCTGGGATGAGAAAATAGTTGCTTTATTCATAAGGACCAGGCTGACCTCGAAGTTATCTGCCAAGTTCATGTTGATGACCCAAGTGCACATCACGTGATTAGGAGTAAAGACATGGTGGTACTATTTGAGTTTAACCTGTTATTTTTCAATGTTTTAAGGTGGACGAGGTTGTTACCCACGTGTGGTGAAGATGGAGGAGAAGACGACACAGCCAACAGGAAGAATGTCTATCTGTATCCATTAGCATGTATACAGGCGGCATCCAATAATGGTGGGGGATGAATACTGTATATTGAATGCGTCATGGATGATGATTTGTACGTTTATAAACGGGACACCATTTTCAGAACGAGAGATCGCTTTGTGACAGCGGATCCATAATAATCTTTTGTCTTTTCCCTATTGTATACAAAATAAAGCTTTTGCTCTTCTCGAAAAAGGGTGCACCTAGCTTTTTCCATAGCGGGTTGTTTTTTAAATGTCTGGTTGTTGGGGAATCACCATACAGAATGCACAAACTATATATACCAAAGTGAACAAAAAAAGCAATAAAGGATACATTGATCAGAGCAGAATGTACTTGTCAACAACAGCCAGGAAATGGGTTTACAGCCTCAGCAGCATGCCATATAATATCCTGACGTTTGTTATTTGGTGAACAATGGGAACTGACTTCTTCATCTCAGGCAGCCTTGTAGGCGCCCCTCCAAAGTGGGGACCCGGGGCAAGTGCCCCTTTTTCCTTCCCATATAGAAGTCTCTGAAGTTGATCCTCAATGAGTTCCGGTGGACAATTTCACTTGCAAATTAGATTGCTCAACTTCAAATTACACTCACTGAAGTAGAGCCATATTTGAACCTCTCAGATGAGCACTTGAGCTAAAGATTTGCTGGTGCTAAATTTAGTTTTGCGTTATAACAAATGTCATAATAATTGGGAGAGACTCTGGGAATGTTTCATGGTTTTCATCCAGCAGTTTAGAGTTGTAAATTATCAGATGCTTTTAGAAAAATGGTAGACGGGCATTTCTATATAGCATCCATTTGGAAAAGGGGTTTTCAGTGTGTTGTGTTAGGACCACCTCACTCTCCCTCGTCTCCCTGGGATACCCACGCTTTCCATGGCGTCAATAACATCTGCTTAGTACTATTGATTGGTAAACCTCACTGTCTAATCTCTGTTTTAGGCTTAGGTTATTTCCCTGAGTGCAGGCGCACCGACTCCCTTAGGAACAGCTAAGGGTGTTAGGCACAGTGCCTGCACTTACTCTGTTGGATCAACCTAAGATCAGTCATGCTCACTTTCACCTTGCAGTTTTACTTTGCCTCTTGCTCCTTTACCACAACTCCTCCCCAATAATCTTCTGTCCCTCCATTGTTTCATTCCATTTTACCATGCCTCCACCCTTTGAAGTTAATTCTTCTGCTTCTCTTCCCCACATTACTATCCCTCCTCCTACATTACTAATATTCCTCCTCCAACTCTCACTACTCCTACTTATATTACTACTGCTCCTCTTCTCACTGCTAATCTCCTCCTTTTCCTACTATACCTATAAAACCCCTCCTGCTCAATCTACTCCTGCTACTACCCCTCTGCCACCACAACACTCCTCCCATCACTAATACTCTCCTCCACTCTACTGCTCCCTCTTCCACTCTATTGCTTTCTCCTCCACTCTACACCTCCCTCCTCCAACCACCTCTTCGCTCTCCTACCACTTCTGCTGAAAGAGCCTCCTTTCACCCATTTGCCATATGCTTCACATACACTCTCTATACTAGCCTTCCTAGTCACTTTCTAATCACTTACCACACAAACAAACAATCTCACTCTGCAGTACCCTTGCACTCACTAAACCAATATTTCACCTTTCCTCCGGTAACTGCCTGCAAATGCCCCTGCTCTTTCCTTCCTCCGGCTGGACTCTTGGTCCACCTACACCACCACTGCTGACCACACTCAAATAACCCCCACTTCCGGTTTCCTGTCCCCTGCCTATATTTTCCTTCCTCTGCCCTGATTGGCCAGCTTGTCCTAGCCAATTCTGATCCCTTCCTGGGAGGCATATGTGCAAGGAGAAGTCTTTACAGGGGGGTTAAGCCCTACCCCAAATGTGTTGCATTTGTAAAAGGCATTAAATAGGGGGATAAGCTCCAAGCACTTTCTCCATGTGACACCTCCAGCGGTCAACCATGGCAAGTCTGTCAACTCAGTGTACAAGTCTGTGTTGGGGTTCCCATGTTGATTTTTACCCACAGTAAGATTGGTCTGTGGGGGGGTCTGGCCTTTTTTTCATGACATATGTGGGTTGTGATTGAATACAAGTCTCTGCAGGAGGACACCCCCTCAGTGCATTAATTGTTGACTGACTGGTGCATGATTGTGTAGGTCCTGCAATGTTGCACTCTCTTTCCCAGGCCTTCCCTGCTGCCACTGCGGGACACTGTATTCAGGGTGTCCTGGAAGGTTGCTTCTGCTCACGAGTGTCCAGGTCTCTGTGGCTCTGCCATGGACTTGTGTCTTTGTTTGGGATTTGGTGTTCTGCTGTTTGTCCGCGTCACAGGCCCTAAAAAGATAGAAAGAGACGGGCGAGAATCTTCAGGTAGAAGGATGGTGTGAGACAAATATGTACAGTGAACATATGAACTAGCATGCAGGGAAGAGGGAAGGGTTGGGTTGGGTCCCTTACAAACCCTCAGTTGCCTTCCTCCTCAGAGCCAGGAGTGGCTTTGTGCTCCTTTGTGGTGAAACTTCGACTTCCTCTCTTAGAAAAACCAGGAGACAGGTCTTGTCACACACCTCCACCCTTTCCCAAAGTCATCTTCTTCCCCCTCTCCCTAATTACTGACTGTCTTTCCCAGGATGTGGTTTGTGATTTTTCCTTCTCCCGAAGTCCTGGTGTCATTGTATATTTTTTTAAGGAAAGATGTCCCGGACCCCAAATGCATGGAAGTTTGTGACTAGGTTCACAGAGAGTTTCTGGGGTGATGGTGCTCTGTTCTCTAGTATCTGTTAACATAGTGATCCAACCCAACTTTTAAAAACAGGGAATTTTAGATTAGTATTATATCGTCTGGGAGATTCGAGTTCCAAAGCACTTTGATTTTCCAGGTGGTCTCCCTGATTTGTATGGGGAGGCATATATGTGTGCAGGCCGGACACTTCACCACTGCACTATATAACCTGATGAAAAATAATAAAACAACTAAAGGTGAAATGTCCCATTTCGGTCCTGCAAGTCCCAGGGAATATATTGGTATTGGATCTTGGAGTTTAAAACATGCCCACCTTTGAAAATGTTCAAAAACACCTTTAGAAGAAAATATCCTCTCTTGGTTTTGTGTGTGTGTGTTGATTTTATGAACGGAAAATGCCATTCATCCTGTGCAATTTGGGTGGTTATGCAAAGCCAATTTAATGAAATGGGCATATTTCACCTTGATGTGCTAATTTCTGGCAACGTCACATCCCATTGCGTTTGTTGATGAGTCCCCCACTTTAATTTTTAGGACTTGACCCCTGCACACAAATCACTACAGGCAGACGTAATTCTGAGTGTACTCTTTCATGCCCTGCAAAACAAGCCAGAGTACTCACATATTTGAAAACATGAAATTCAAGTAGATGAGATCTTATGCTAGTTTGTCTGAAGCGGCCAGTGCATGTCAGGCAGTCAGTAGGTCTCATTACAAGTGCGGCAGTCCAGAAAAAATTATGCCGGTAAGCGTTAGAAACGGTGCCGGTGCA
The DNA here is from genome assembly GCF_040938575.1 of Ambystoma mexicanum. Lineage (NCBI taxonomy): Eukaryota > Metazoa > Chordata > Amphibia > Caudata > Ambystomatidae > Ambystoma > Ambystoma mexicanum. Next base: position 1,292,540,661 of record NC_090929.1, read on the forward strand.
TCCATCTCCCCACTCCCATGGGACTATAAGGGAATGGGGAATCCTGGCGCCTGACTTCCCGCAGGGCTTGTAATATCCTGGTGGCACCGGGAAGTCAAGCGCAGGATTTGGTGTTAGAGGGTTTGTGGCAACCCGCCGGTCGCACCAGCGGGTTACCGCGAACCTCGTAATGAAGCCCAGTGTGTCTCTGGTGCGGCTTGACAATAGTACACCGGAAGTGGATTTTGATGCACAGCAAGGCCCTTTCTTCTAGCTTGCTGTTCGGTGCAGAGAGGTGCCACTACCGCTTTGCAAAGGTAGGAGCGCCTCGCTCCCGTAGCTACAGAAGCAGCTACACTTCAGAAGCCTCACCATGCTGCAGGAGCAGCTTTACTTCATCTTTGAACATTGTGAAGCCGCTGCAACGTACAAACAGCTGCTGCTGATATGCTGATAAAATACCCTGATTGCCCGTGACTGAAGCGGGGCACCCCTCATTGAATCTGTTCTCTCCAGCTGGCCTACACCACATGGAATCTCTACTCTGTTGTCTTTCAGGGTGATTCCTGCCTGATATACGATGGCTGCCGCACCGAAGAGCCGACCAGTTTTTGTTTAATCATGTTGCCTAGCAACCTTTCTACACGAGGCCTTATAGCCTATCAGGGTCCTCCGGAAGGCCGGCCCCCATGCAGAAGGTCCCTAACTTAAGGCCCCCCTGTCTGTGCCCTCAGTTCCACCACCGCTTTGCAAGGGCAGGAGCCCCCTCGCTGCCGTAGCTGCTGGAGCAGCTACACTTCAGAAGCCTTGCCATGCTGCAGCTACATCAGCAGATTTTCTTCATCTTTGAACATTGTGAAGCCACCGCATCGAGCAAACAGCTGCTGCTGATAAATACCCTGATTGCCCCTGACTGAAGCGGGCCACCCCTCATTGAATCTGTTCTCTCCAGCTGGCTTGCACCATGTGGAGTCTCTACTCCATGGTCTTTCAGGGTGAGTCCTGCCTGATATAAAATGGCCACGGCACTGAAGAGCCGAGCAGTTTTTGTTTAATCAGGTTGCCTAGCAGCGAACAGCAGTGGGTCACTTTTTAGGGTGAAAAATTTGGCCCGGAGCTGATCTTGATTGAGCAATCGTACATAGTGAAGGGGAAGAGTGGGGACTCATGGCAATTAACAATCGACTTGGATGAAGTTTTGGACAATATAAAAGAAATCAGTAAGTCTAGAGCGGTGGGACGTAATAGATTAGCAAACATGGTTTTTAAAGACGATCCAGTCACATGGTCTACAATTTCAACAATATATTTTTGCCCCCCAGTGCCAAGGCCTTTTTTGGTGATTTCGGTATTTCGCCATTCAATGCCTTCTAACGTTTTGCCCTTCCTTAACCCCTTAAGTGCCAAGGACGAGGTATCTCGTGCTTGGCAACAGGGAGGTAATCCCAAGGACGAGATACCTCGTCCTTGGCACTTAAGGAGTTAAAAGAATGGCTTTTGCTGGTTACCTAGCAGATGGCCCATTTAATTCCTATCAATAGGAGGGGGATAGGAATGACCCTATACATGATAGGCCTATTTAAGTATTAGGTGCAGACATCAAGGTTTTTGTGACCTTGCTGTTAAAACATCTAGAGGCCTAGTCATCTAGCCAAGGCAGGATTCAGAAATGGCAGACTGGCTTCCGGAAGAAGCACAGTACTAATCTGAACAGTCTTTTGCTGAGATTTTTCCAAAATCTAGCTCTCACTGGTAATGTTAAGGACACTTATGTGGCAAGTATTGACCTAACATCTGCCTTCGACATGGTCAATAGAAATCTTTTATGGTGAATGTTGGCCAGTTGGATATCCCGAATGGGCTATTAAGATTGTTAATTGCTCTTCATGATAACTCAAAAATAATAGTTAGACTGAATGCTAAGGGAGATTTGACAAGGGTGATTCCAACTCTTTTAGGGGTTAGACAGGAATGCATTCTTGCTCCCTGTCTTTTTAATTTATATGTGTTCAATGTGGGCAAGATATTGGAGCAATTGTCATTTGCATCCCCCAAGCTTAAAAAACACTGTTTAATGTGGCTCACCTACGCCGATGATTTTTTTACTTTTTGATCAAACACCTAGGGGGCTTCAGAAACAAATTGACGTTTCTGGGGTTTATTTTGTAACTAAATATCTAATGATTAATCCTTTAAAGACAAAGTTGATCAGATTAACAAGGAAAAGGAAAAATAAACCACTGTCTTGGTGGAGTGAGGGTCATAAACTGTATAATGTTGAATCCTTGGATTATTTGGGCTTTCAAATAACTCTGAAACCTTTCAGGGCATCCATAAGGGGGCATTTTCTGCAGAAAACCATCAGATTAATAAATCAAATGAAAAAGGTGGACGGGATGTAAGGTAGATTTTCATTACTTCCTGCCCTCAAAGTTTATCAAGCTAAGATATTTCCAAATTTACTGTATGGCATTGAACTGTATGACCAGGTAATCCGGAGTCTGTTGCCTGGTTTGGAATCTTTAATCTGGAGGAAGCTGCTTAATCTTCCAAACTCACTCCCAGCAGCGGCTATTAGGTACTTATTGGGTATTCAATCCCTAAAATCAAGTGGTGAGTGAAATTATTTGAATTCATGCTGGAGGATTTTAATGACAGAGGACGTCTCCCTCTATACAGATGTCCTGAGTTGTATGAATACATATAATGATGGGGGCAGTGAAATAACTCCTTTTGTATTTTCTAAAGAATGTGAGAGTCTTTTACAAGATATACCATCCAATAGGTAAACGAAGTTCAATTAAGACCAGAACACAGCAAGAAATAACTAAGAACATGAGATGGATCACCACTATGGAAAAACGTCATGGTTATCCTTCACTGATACATCTGCAAACTGAACATAAGAAACAGGGAATACTGGCAACTTTTTAAACTATTTACCCAAGTTGATCTGTCAGAAAGACATTTTTGAGGTTTCGTTGGAACCTTAAATTGACAAAAGAAATCTTGGTCACATATAAGAATATTCAAGGATCTGAAACTAAATGTAGATTCTGTGCAGAAGAGAAGAAGATAGAAACAATTAGGCACTTGGTGATGGAGTGCCCTTCTTTTATACTCTTGTGACAGAAATACTTTGGACATTTCTTTTGTTACTGGGAATCAATAGACCAGACTTTTTTGTGGAATAGGTGTATTGGAGGCTGAATGACGTCAGATGTGATATCAGTAGTTGGTTTTCTTAAGTGTGTGGGTTTATGATGAGAGAAAGGTCAACCAGGAACGTGGAGAAATTTTAGATCTTAGATTTGTGGTATTTTAGGAGTAATGGTTTCAAGAGTTAAAGCCGAGCATGAATTATGGTGGAATATTTTAGGATATTTTTTTCTTAAAGGTCAAATTGAATTTTATTGAGTTTTAGGAACTGAATAATACCTTTTGTGTTAATCTGTTTAATGTGTTTTTAGTTGTGATTGTTTTATAAATTATGAATGAATTTATTGTTAAAGGTTGCTTGTCAACCAAATAACTAATACATAAATAATACAAATAAATTCAAGTAGTCATCAACAGTACTATGTGTTCCATTTCCAGATATGATTTATGAAAACGTGTGTAATCCTTTCGATGGTTGGCGTTACTGTATAACTTTTATCTACAGCACTTAACGTCACTAAAGAAAATGTATCAAAAATATTTGCTTTTAATTCACCCTTGCCAAGACAAACTACTTTGCCTTCTCTCTGCATAGGCACCCTTGTCATATAGTTGGGAATACCACAGCACAAGGAGAAAAACGTAGAGCTGTGAGTAGGGTGACCAATTTCACAAAATGTTTTTGCATGAACCTTAGGTTGCAGTAGCGCATCAGAAAACAACGTGATATTGCATGATTGGCCTGGGATCACACGCTTTGGTTAAGTGGTAAAACCAGGATGTGGGTGATTTACGCAGGTTTTGATTTGGGTTACAAGGGCTTAAGTAATACTTTGTGTATAGCAATGACTCGAAAGAGCACATATTACATTATAAAATACAGGTATCAATTATAAATCGTCATAGAAACATGGTGAGTAAACAGAATATGGCTTTAGATTTATTTTCCACATTCTAAATACAATGGCGACATTCAAAGTAATATGAGCCTAAACACATTTCCCTTAGGTTTTAGAACTGTAGTCATTATTTCCCACCTTCCCATTTCTCATCCTCCACCATTTACACTTATTAAGGCACATGATTCCACGTCAATAGCGCCCTCCATGCTGTGTCTGTGGCCCTCAATGTCTAATTAATCCCATTGTAATGCACTCTTGGCAAATAGCAGTGTGTGAAGATGTTTCACAGACCCCTGGAGTGAGTGACTCTGCTGAGCTTCAACTTTCACATGAAAGTATAATCAAGAGCTGGAAAGCTTTGGATCCCACGTAAAGCAAAGTCAGGACTTTTCCTTGTCACAGACAGAGAGGGTAATTCATAGAATTTCGCAGAAAAGTGTCGCAAGTGGCTGGCGCAGAGTGTCCGCGTGCGATTGTCTGCGCCAGGCACGTGCGCTAAAACCGATTTCCGCGCACAGCGTATTCATGGATTTTAGGCTCCCAAACCAGCCGTGGCGCAGAGTATCGCAGTGACCCTGCAGCAGCGCCAGTAACGCCCCCAAGAACGCCCTCGCGCAAGGAAAAGCCATCAAAATCGCTAAATCATCGCAAAGGGCTGCGCTAACCCTTGACCAGTTTACAGGGCTGGCAAACAAGGAACGCAAAGCGGGTAACGTTTATATCAGGGGTACGCGGGAAGTTTTACACGCGATTAGCCAGGGTACGTGTATTACAGGGGTACGCGGGAAGTTTTACACGCGATTGGCCAGGGTACGTGTATTACAGGGGTACGCGTGAAGTTTTACACGCGATTAGCCAGGGTACGTGTATTACAGGGGTACGCGGGAATTATCACACGCGATTTGGCTGGGTACGTGTATTACAGGGGTACGCGTGAAGTTTTACACGCGATTTGGCTGGGTACGTGTATTACAGGGGTGCGCGGGAATTATCACACACAATTTGGCCGGGTACGTGTATTACAGGGGTGCGCGGGAATTATCACACGCGATTTGGCTGGGTACGTGTATTACAGGGGTGCACGGGAAGTTACACACGCGATTAGGCTGGGTGGGTCCTCACAGGTGTTCCCTGTACACCCTCCACGGCCCCTGCAGGCAGCCCACAAAACATGGGACTACCCTGCACACCTGTTCATGTCCCCCAGCACCCCCACCCCCCAGCACTGTGGGCCACCCTCCACCAGGCCCCCACTCATGTCCCCTTGCACCCCCACCCCCAGCAGTCATGGGGCAGCCTCCACCAGGCCCCCACTCATGTCCCCTTGCACCCCCACCCCCCAGCAGTCATGGGGCACCCTCCACCAGGCCCCCACTCATGTCCCCTATCACCCCCATCCCCCAGCACTGAGGGGCAGCCTCCGCCAGGCCCCCACTCATGTCTCCCACCACCCCCACCCCCCAGCAGTGCAGGGGCAGCCTCCACCAGGCCCCCACTCATGTCTCCCACCCACCCCACCCCCCAGCAGTGCAGGGGCAGCCTCCACCAGGCCCCCACTCATGTCTCTCACCCCCACCCCCCCTAGCAGTGAGGGGCACCCTCCACCAGGTCCCCACTCATGTCTCCCACCCCCCACCCCCCCAGCACTGAGGGGCACCCTCCACCAGGCCCCCACTCATGTCCCCTTGCACCCCCACCCCCAGCAGTCATGGGGCAGCCTCCACCAGGCCCCCACTCATGTCTCCCACCACCCCCACCCCCCAGCAGTCATGGGCAGCCTCTACCAGGCCCCCACCCATGTCTACCACCACCACCACCCCCCAGCAGTGCAGGGGCAGCCTCCACCAGGCCCCCACTCAAGTCCCCTATCACCCCCACCCCCCAGCCACCATGGGCAGCCTCCACCAGGCTCCCACCCATGTCTACCACCACCCCCACCCCCCAGCCACCATGGGCAGCCTCCACCAGGCCCCCACTCATGTCTCCCACCCCCCACCCCCCCCAGCACTGAGGGGCACCCTCCACCAGGCCCCCACTCATGTCTCCCACCCCCCATCCCCCCAGCACTGAGGGGCACCCTCCACCAGGCCCCCACTCATGTCTCCCACCCACCCCACCCCCCAGCAGTGCAGGGGCAGCCTCCACCAGGCCCCCACTCATGTCTCCCACCCCCACCCCCCCCCAGCACTGAGGGGCACCCTCCACCAGGCCCCAACTCATGTCTCCCACCCCCACCCCCCCAGCACTGAGGGGCACCCTCCACCAGGCCCCCACTCATGTCTCCCACCCACCACTCCCCCCCCACCACTGAGGGGCACCCTCCACCAGGCCCCCACTCATGTCCCCTTGCACCCCCACCCCCCAGCAGTCATGGGGCAGCCTCCACCAGGCCCCCACTCATGTCCCCTTGCACCCCCACCCCCCAGCCACCATGGGCAGCTTCCACCAGGCCCCCACTCATGTCTCCCACCCCCACCCCCCCAGCACTGAGGGGCACCCTCCACCAGGCCCCCACTCATGTCTCCCACCCCCCACCCCCCCAGCACTGAGGGGCACCCTCCATCAGGCCCCCACTCATGTCTCCCACCCCCCACCCCCCCCAGCACTGAGGGGCACCCTCCATCAGGCCCCCACCCATGTCTACCACCACCACCACCCCCCAGCAGTGCAGGGGCAGCCTCCACCAGGCCCCCACTCATGTCCCCTATCACCCCCACCCCCCAGCCACCATGGGCAGCCTCCACCAGGCTCACACCCATGTCTACCACCACCCCCACCCCCCAGCCACCATGGGCAGCCTCCACCAGGCCCCCACTCATGTCTCCCACCCCCCACCCCCCCTAGCACTGAGGGGCACCCTCCACCAGGCCCCCACTCATGTCTCCCACCCCCCAGCACTGAGGGGCACCCTCCACCAGGCCCCCACTCATGTCACCCACCCACCCCACCCCCCAGCAGTGCAGGGGCCGCCTCCACCAGGCCCCCACTCATGTCTCCCACCCCCCACCCCCCCAGCACTGAGGGGCACCCTCCACCAGGCCCCCACTCATGTCTCCCACCCCCCACCCACCCCCAGCACTGAGGGGCACCCTCCACCAGGCCCCCACTCATGTCTCCCACCCACCTCCACCCCCCAGCCACCATGGGCAGCCCCCACCAGGCCCCCACTCATGTCTCCCACCACCCCCACCCCCCCGGCAGTGCAGGGGCAGCACCACCAGGCCCCCACTCATGTCCAACTCATGTCTCCCACCACCCCCACCCCCCCAGCATCCAGGGGCACCCTCCACCAGGCCACCACCCATGTCTCCCACCACCCCCACCCCCCAGCAGTGCAGGGGCACCCTCCACCAGGCTCCCACCCATGTCCCCCTGCCCACAGGCCCTGACAATCCTCAAGCATGGGCCTCATGGCCAGCCACCACAGCCCAAACACAACCAAGTATTACATGCACCCATGATACTACTCCAATGGAAACAATGTAAATCAACACATGTGTCTCACACACACACAATGGTTGCAAGTGAACCTGAAAACCCATATCATGACATGCATGAAAACAATGAGATGAAACCACACATTGAAGAATGAAAAAATCCAAATAATGTATTAATAACAACAGTAATGGCAATCAAAATGAAACAAAATAAACAAGTAAAAAAAAAAAATCAAGCTGCCTGTCCCTTTTCAAATTAAAATCAATAAATGATAATCCTAAAAAATTCTTCCAAAGTTCTAGTCCATAAAAAGGAAATGAAGGGAAAAAAGAAAATGAAAACCATTGCTCCATGGAAAAAAATATCCATAGTAAAAAAAATATCCAAATCCAAAGTCCAACTATGTACAAAGTATTCAGGGTCCATCATCCCAACAGAAGAAATGAAACCTACCTAAAATGGAAATATATACAAAAGGTGGAGCAGTGTCCATCGACTCCAAATAAAAATAAACTATAAAGGAAACCTATCACTAAATAACTATATACAATGATGGCGGGCCAGTCCAGCGGCTCACTTAGTGGTGTTCCGGGCCAGGGCATCAGCCAACTCCTTGTCTATGTCCCGGAGGCGGTCCTGTTCCATGGCCCCGAGGGTCAGCAGGGAGGCCGACATGTTCACCCCGAACTCCCTGCGGATTGCCTCGAGGCACTCAGCCCGCCTCAGGGCCCTCCGCATGGAGTTCTCCGCCCTGACCATCGTGAGCCGTGCCTCTTCCGCCCGCCGCCGCTCCGCACCTATCTGCTGGCCCAACCACTGCCACACGGAAGACACTTCCCATCCAGGGTCCTCCTGCCCTCCGGCCGAAGCCTGCCCCTCCGATGTTGAAGGCCCTGAGCTATCGTGGCTCCCAGCTACAGCGTCCTGCTGCTGCAGCTGCTGCTGTCCATGTGCCCTGTCCGATGGTGCCTGCACATCCTCCTCCAGTTGGGGTGCAGTCGTTGATGTGGCCACCCCTGCTGGACGTCCGACTCCCGACTGTGGCAGGGATCTGTTGTCCACCAGCCTGGCCGCACGGTCGGAGGCAGCTCCACAAGGCACCCAGGTGACACATGGGTGGGAACATGGCATGGAGGACGACTGGGGCATAGGGGGTTCCGTGGAGGAGGGGGTCGGAACAAGGTCCAGGAAACAGAGGAATCCAGCCCTGGTGAGCTGTCCCAGTGGGTCAACGCAGTCAATGAGCCATGCAAGAAGACGTGCAGACTCATCATGAAAAGACTGCAGGTCAGCTCGCATGGCCCGTTGACGCAACGCCACCCCACCCTGGACAGGCTCAACCTGGTGCAGGATAGCCACATCTGCAGGGAGAGGAAGGCCAGGTGTTGTAAGCCAATCCCCTCCCTGAGAACGGGTCTGGAGGTAGGCATCCCCGCTGGTGCAAGATGATGCAGTGACAGGAGCAGGGACAGGATTGCACACAGGCACCTCCGCGGTGGCCTGTGCTGCCTCCTGTCCCAGATCCTGCACTGCACCTTTAGCACCAGTGGAATCCCCACCTCCGGACCCCGCCTCTGTCGCTTGCACAGCCTCCTCCTCCTCCAAACCCCCCACCAACCTGGATGACTCCGTGCCATCTTCCTCCGTTGGGCCCTGTGGGGTCCCAGCTGCCCCTTCTGCTGCCGAGGAGTCCAACTCCAACCTCCACCTCTTGGACCTCCCCTCGGCAGCTGCGGCCTGGGACACGGCACCGGACTCCTCACTCCCCGACGAGATCAGAACCTGGGAGGGGATCCGGGCCTTGCGTCTCCGGCTGGTGGTGCGACCCCTGCCGCTGTGCTCAACAGCACCTTCTCCGCCCTCTTCATCAGTTGACGCTGCAGACAGGGAGAAAGAAAACACAGGCATCAGGGCACTGTCCAATGGACTCATACACACATGACAGTCATACATGAGTGGCATTGGTAAACCTCAGACATGGCATCACAATACCCAACACACATGTCATTTCAACTTGCACACATGAGCCATACCACAGGCATATTGCAACAGCCAGCACCATCCATTCACATACAACAGCATGAGCAGCCAAAGGTCATCCACACATCACATGCAACATAGGGAGTACACTACACATGCACACACACCACCAAACTTGCATGCATGTGTACACCTCCGCCAACTGTCGCAGTGTTCCGATCGACATCCATGTCACACCTGACAATCATTCCTCCACATCCTGTGCCATGCAAGCCCACACACACAAGCACCATCCATGTGTCACACATGAGACCCCTCGCATGTGTCACCCTCACGGCCCTGTACACCCCCCCTACTTGCCCACATAAAAATACATGTTCAACCTGCACACTCCTGGCACACCACACGCACAGCTTACAATCAGTATGCATGTACACTTACCGCTCGACTCCAGACGGGTCTGCCTCTCAAGGACCTGGAAGTGGAGCGCTGGGGATATGCGTTCCAGGACCCTCATCTGATCTTCCGACAAGTGGCCCCGGCGCCCCTTAGCATCCGCTGCCCTCAGGAGGCGCCGGGCCTTGTTGAGGGTCCTGGACCTGAAGTCCTCCCAGCGCTTCCTGACACGTTCGTAGTCGTGGACTGCCACCTCCTCCGCGTTGATGGCAGTCACGATGTCCATCCAGATCCGAGTCCGTCCTTCCTTGTCGGCGCGCAACCTTCCGAAGAGGGCTTCATACTGCCCCAGGACATGCTCCACCAGGACACCAACTTCGGTGGCAGTGAAGCTGGTGCCCCTCTGCCTCCTTGGCCGGGGGTTGCCACTGGTGCCAGATGTTGCAGTGCCCGACATGGCAACCCCAGAGGCAGGAGTGGGTGGGCAACTGGGTCCTGGGGCTGGGCTGTGGGGCGATGGAAAAGCAGTCGGGAGTCTTCGGTTCCAGCAGGGGTGGTCACAGCAACAGCACCCCTGGCTGATGTGCAGGCAGCAAATGGCAGGGCACGTGGGCAGCAGGCAGTCAGGCAGCAGCAGATGGCAGGTGGGAGCGTGCTCAGGGCTCTGGGGGGCAGTAATTCGGCCTTCTGGGCAGGAGCGTGGTCTTCCGTGTGTGAACGCGTGGCCAGCTTGATACAGAGTGATTTTGCACGTGAAAATCCTGCACGTCTGCGTGTAATTCGAGGAAAGGCCCTTAGCGCGTAAGCGCGTCAGCACACATCTGTACATTCATTGGCCCAAAGGCCACCAGCGTATGCGGGTCTATGAAGTCACGTGCACGTTGAATATGGCACACGTTTGAAATGTTGCGTGTTAAAAAAATGAAAGACGCATCCCAGTGTCAAAGCGTGTAATTGGTGGAAATAGCGCGTAGACGAGGAAGTGACAAAGCGTGTAATTGGTGGAAATAGCGCGTACACGCGGAAGTGACAAAGCGTGTAAATGGTGGAAAAAGCGCGTACACGTGGAAGTGACAAAGCGTGTAAATGGTGGAAAAAGCGCGTACACGCGGAAGTGACAAAGCGTGTAATTGGTGGAAATAGCGCGTACCCGCGGAAGTGACAAAGCGTATAATTGGTGGATACAGCAGGTACACGCGGAAGTGACAAAGCTGTAATTGGTGAAAATGGCCCTAGCGCGTACACACGGAAGTGACGCTGGACGTGTGGGCCTGCATAAAAGGTACGTGTAGAACACCATTTCCTTGTACGTGCTTTTCGTGGAGAGGGAGTGGGTGAATTCTGTACTTCTTGTCGTTTCACACACGATTTACTTCACGGCGTTTCAAGTTCGTACTCCCTGTTACCTCTGACAGCTTTTTCTCTTTTTTCTCTTCTTCTGGTTTTCCTGGGCCTGTTCCCTCAAACAGTGTTCCCTTCTACTGTTGTCCTGTCTCCTCAGACAGCGTACAAATCTTCTTTTGGCGGGGGTGTTGCCAACCAAACGCGCTTCTTTTTCACTCTCTTTTTCCTGGCAGACGGTGAGTCACACACGTATCTAACATCTGTGCTTGCCCCGTGTGTAGCCTACCCCTTCAGAGGTCATTCTAGGCTGCGTGTGACACGCATACGTTCATTCTTGTGTTACTGGGTGCCACAGCGTAGTGCAGGTTTTTTTTTCCACACACGTGGTCTAGGAGGGGTTGCGTGCACGTCATCTCCCTTTTTTGGGCTTCCTGTGCGTTGCGTGACCCGTCATCTTTCCCCAGGGGTCACATTCAGCCTTGCTAGAGCACTAAGGTACAATTACCATCTGGTACCCAACCCCTTTGACCCCCAATTACCCAGGACAATAGTTTACAGCCACTCCCATACGCACATTAACATCAGTGCCATGGTTGGGAGGAGAGGATTCCGTAAGGGTGGCAAAGGTGGACGAGCCACAAGTGGTGGCCGTGGTGGATCCGGTAGGGGACGTGGTTGTTACTTGCAGGGTGACCCTGTCCCCCCATGTGTGGAGGACCAGTCAAGGGCACCCATAATCCCCCCCCCTGGTTGAGGCTGATGTGGCTGACACCATCCATGCTCAGCCCTTGTTGGACCAGCCCATTGTGGCACCAGACCTGGCTGACTCCATGGCTGACTTCCAGGTCAGCAGGCCTATGACACGTGTGGCGGTGCAAGTTGGTGTCACCAGGCCACGTGGATCAGGGGCAGCAAGGTCATCTGCTGCCCCAAGTAGGCAGGGTGGAGAGGCTGCAGGGGCAGCTGCGGCTCCATCCACCCCAGCTCTCACACACCCAGCAAGGACAGTGTCGGTCCTAGTCCATCCTGCTGACATTCCCCCTGACACCATTACACTTGAGCCAATGCCTGCACCAACTCCCATGCTGAGTGTGCAGTCCCACACTCCTGATACAGAGTCCACCAGGGCTCCTGCCCCTAGTGTCCAGAGCGGCGCAGGACACTCAGGATCACCACCACCTTCCAAGCGGAAGAGGAAGAGTGCTCGTCCGGCACAGGCTGATGCCCCAGACACGGCTACACAGTCCGGCCCGTCGAGGAAGCCCAGCTTCACGATGCCGAACTGAATGCACTTGTCGAGTATGTGTCCGCACATGATAACGAGATGGTCATTGTTGCAGGATCCAAGACCACACCTGCACAACGCCAGGCACACTGGCAGACCGTTGCGGACATCGTAAGTGCCCTTGGAATCGTGAGGCGCACAGCCAATGATTGCTATAAGCGCTGGAATGACCTAAAGCGCAGGGCAAAGAATAAGCTGGCCTCAAGTCATGCCGCAACTCTAGTGACTGGAGGTGGGTCTCCAGTACAAGACATGGAACTCACTCCACATGAGTCAGTCGCTGGGACCTACGTCACGGAGGAACAGATCCAAGGCGTGGGAGATCTGCCTGATTATGAGGCATTGTCCGGTGAGTGCACATGCATGTGTGTGTCATCCATGTGCATGGTGTGTGTGTGAGGGCTTCTGTTTGTGTGCCAGGTGAGGGTGTGTGCGCAAGAGTCGTTTGGGTCACCCATGTGCTTCATGCAATACATTCTGCGCAGCAGCATTTGGCCATAGCAGTATCCCTTCTGCCAACAGTAGACATCTAGCCCAACAGCACGCCAGTTGCCCTTGAAGTGTCACCTTGCCACAACATTGTTGCTTATTTTTCTCTGTTCATTCAGGCAGATTGTTTGCATTCCACCACTTTTACTAGGCATTTCTCAGTCCTCTAGTCACATGTCTGACATGGCTATGGTAAAGTGGAGTGACTTTGTTACCTGGATATCATTTGTTCACACATGTCCCTGTGCAATCGGACCATTTTGGACTGGCAGCTCCAGGTGAAAAATCAGACCTGTTTGAATTTGAAAAGCTATTACATGCGGGAACTGGACTGAATGAATAAGTGCTGCCCTCCTCTCCATCTTCACTCAATAGCAATGGTACATGCCATCTGTGTGTTGGCATGTGTATTTCACCTGGCAATCACAGGCCAATGTGTGATGCCACTGCCAGGCAGCATGCAGAAAATGTGTTCATCTTCCATCTTGGTGTCATCAGTGTGTGCCATTTGCCTGCCCTTCATACGCAGTGAGGGTGCATGCATGGGAGGGTTTTAGTCATGTGGGACATGTGTCAATCAAGTACTGGTTCTCTTGCTTCTCAGCCCTCATTGTGTGCCATGGTGCTAATGCATGTTTCCATTTGTTTGCTTTTATGTCTTTGCAGGGGAAGACGCACCTGATACTGCTGGGGTTGTGGAGATGGTGCAGACCCAGGAGGGGTCCGAGGGCCGACCGACCACCAGTGAGGGATGTGGTGTGGTGGTGGGTGAGAACCCACAACTGCTGCAGGTCGTGCTCTCAAGGGGTGTCTCTGGCTGCACCTCCCCCGAGCTGTACTCAGGTGTTGATTCGGATGATGAGACCTACGTGCCGTCGCAGGTGAGTGTTCCTGGGAGGGATTCTGTTCTGTCCCACCCACCTGCACCAGGGTCAGAACCCTCAATGGGGATGTCAGTGTTGGCAGCTACGCCTTTGGTGGTTATGGATGCAGGGTCACACTCCGCGACATCTGATCCTGTTCCTGGGCCAGCAGATCAGAGGGGGAATGCAGTCCTGCAGCCTCAGGCAGTGCCGGCACAGCAAGGCGCAGTTCGCCTTGCCCCAGACAGGTGTGGTGCCCGCCGACGTGGTGGCCGTACGCCACCTGTCAATACCGCATGGGAGCAATCCATTTACGGTATGGCAACCCACCAGGCAGCACCATCAGAGATGATGGCTCAGGCCATGGATAGGGTGGCCACTTCCATTGTCCCCCCCGAAAGGCTGATGGAGCGACTACAGCAGGCAACCGACTCCATCTGCCAGTCACACAGGGAGGACATGTTGGCGTCCAACAGGGACAGGCGGGCGGCACTGGCGACCCTGCAGGAAGCCATCTCCATAGAGTCCCAGGGCCACAGGGAAGCCCTGAGGCAGGAGCTCCTTCACCTCAGGACGACTCTTGTTGAGCTTGAGGCTTCAACAAACCGAAGGACAGAACAGCAGCTGGAGCGTCTCACCCGTACGCTCTCAGCTGAGATGCAGGCAAATAGGGCAGAGGTCCGGGCCTCCCGTGAGTTGTTGCATGGGGACCTCCACACACTCATCCTCCAGAACGAGACCTACCACACCCGCATGCTTGCAGCCATGGAGGAACAGACTAGGGCCTTGCGTGGGCTGCCTCCCATAGTGCAACCACCTCTGGATGCAGCTGCACAGGGTGATAATAGCGACAGCAGTGATACTCCCACAATAGGGTAGCCGTGTGGGCCATGAGCCCATGGATGTGTTTTTTCTTTCCCAAGATCCACACAGGTGGGTTTTGGTGTGCACCCTGTCCTCGGACCTCCTGGGTGGCCTCCCCAACCCCCCCCCCGGGCCCATTAATGGCCATTCTTGATTTTTTATTTTTCTTTATTTTTTTTTGGGACACTGTGTTGCCTTCTGTGGCTCCTGTGGGCATACGCTGCATTGTGGCTGGGCACATGCAGGCTTGTCATGTATTTGGTTCAGATGCTTGGGTTTTTGTCACACACACCCCTCCTGCTTCCCGTTTCCATGGGCTTGCAAAAGGTGTGCCCAAGTGACATTGACGTACATGGTGACATTGGACTCCCACTACATGTGTGGGTAGTCTAGTCAATACTGTGTATACATTCCTAGTGCATATTGATGTTGTGTTGTACACTGCATGTTGCATTGATGTGTAACTCATCATCCGTGTCTACCTCCTAATTTGCAGGTCCTTTCCTCATGTCTACACAAGGCCCTCTACTTTGGAGATGGGGTCCATGTTGGCAGCAGTGCACCTACAACTCTACATGGCGGCAACACTGTACAGTTGGAAGTGGTGGGAGTGCAGGCATTTCCAGGTGGTGAGACTACTAATTCCTTACATTCGTAATGTCATGTTAATGGTAGTTTTGTGGGTCAGTGGCTGATAAGTGTTATTGCTAAATACCTGCTCAAGTGTGTTGTTGGTCCTGCATTATTGTGAGCATTTCAGGTGTCGCGAGTTTCAATTAGGGACACTGTACATTGTGACACTTGTGTCATGTTGTGGGGATTACTTTGTTTACCTGCACATAGCATGACATGGCACGGTGTGTCGTGTGGCGGTGCTGGGGATGGGTTGGGTGACATGGCACTGTCCTCATTTTGCATTTTGCAAGTGGGTATTCATTTTAGCTGCATGAATGTGTTTTTTCACGAAACTGCATTGGTGGTGTCTGTGTAGGTAGGGATGCACACATTGTAACACTTCCAGGTGAACAATCTCAGGCTGATATGGTTTTGACGGTTGATTCTCCAGACATTCAGGATCAGTGTCAGGTTGAGTCATCATTGATTGTCAGATGGTATGTGCCAGGGCAGTGTGCACTCCACAGGGGTGTGATTTCTATGTGAAGTAATTAGCCACTAGCTGTGTACGGGCTGCCTCCCTCCGTGCCCTTTCCCCTCCCATGCGCAGCGGCCGTGCATGTGGTTGGGGATGTGGGGCCACCACCATGTCCACGGCCAGGCCCTGGCGTGTTGCAACGTTGTGCAGGACACATGCTGCCACTATGATCCTGCACACTACTGGGGGAGCGTATAACAGCTGCCCGCCAGAACGGTCAAGGGAGCGAAAGCGTGACTTAAGCACTCCGAATGTGCGCTCCACTATGCCCCGGGTTGCAATGTGGGCTGTGTTATATCTTACCTCGGGTGGCGTGGTGGGGTTCCGAATTGGCATCATCATGTGGGGGCTGAGAGGGTAGGCACTGTCCCCTGTGGAGGTGGTGATTGATATCATTGGTGGGGTTGTGACCTTGCTCAGTATCTGACATGCATGCATGTGCAGTGGCATTCATACTCACCAAGCAGCCATGTATCGCCATGCCGCCCAGCTTCTAGGTCCCGGTTTAGGGTGGACATTCGGTAAATGAAGCTGTCGTGGGTGGACCCGGGATAGTTGGCATATACTGAGGTGATGATTCCCTTGGCATTACATACTACCTGCACGTTGATGGAATGCCAGTGCTTGCGGTTCCTATAGATGTGCTCAGATGCCCTGGGGGGACGTAGAGCCACATGGGTGCAGTCGATGGCACCTAGCACTTTGGGGAATCGTGCCACACCGTAAAAATCCAGGGCGGCAGCATGCCTTTCTGCAGGTGTTATGGGCAGGTATATGTGCCTGCGGACTGATGGGCGTGCAGTGATGATGTTCAAGACCTGGTGTAGGCAGCGTGACTGCGTGGCCTGTGACACTCCACCCACTATGGCACTTGTCCGCTGAAATGATCCAGTGGCTAAGAAGTGCAGTACATTGAGGACCTTCTCCAGGGGGCTGAGTGCTTGGGAGCACAGGGTGGGTGATGTGAGGTCATCCTCCCACTCACTCACCAGGTCCAGTATTATGTGTGGTGGAAACCTGTACCTCCCATACACCTGGTCATCAGGCATCCCGAAAAGGCTGGTTCTGGGTGTGAATATTCTGGCCCTGACTATCCTCCTCCTCCTCCTTTGGTAGCCCACGGCCACTGCTGCTAGGAACGGTATATTCATCCTGGCGTCTGAGCTTGTTATTGTGTTTGCACGCAAATTTATGCATCGCGGGTCGACGTATGCCTGCTTCCTACTGGCGTACATGTTTCTTTGCGCGTGTTGTAGGCGAGCGTGTGAAACTTCCCGCGCACCCCTGAAATCCAGTACCCAGGCCGATAGCGTGTGGAAATTCCCGCGCACCCCGATATACACGTGCGCTGATGTACTCGCGTGTGTAAGTGCCCGCGCACCCCTGAAATACACGTACATAGGCCAATCGCGTGTACACGCACTTTTGTCCAATTACACGCGATGACACTCTGACGTGCAGTCTTTCCACGTGTGCTCCGTCATCACGTGCTATGAGGGAAACACCCGTGCGGGTCACGTCACAGACGCGCTTACGCGCTGAGGGCCTTTGGTCCAATAGAATCGTGTATGCGTGCTGACGCGCTTACGTGCTAAGGGCCTTTCCTCGAATTTCACGCTGACGTGCAGGATTTTCACGTGCCAAATCACTCCGTATCAAGCTGGCCACGCGAAAACACACGGAAGACCACGCTCCTGCCCAGAAGGCCGAATTACTGCCCCCCAGTGCCCCGAGCAGCCTCCCACGTGCCATCTGCTGCTGCTGCCTGACTGCCTGCCTGCCTGCTGCCACCGTGCCCTGCCATTTGGTGCCTGCACATCAGCCATCTGCAGGGGTCCAGTTGCTGTGTCCACCCCTGCTGGAACAGAAGACTCCCGACTGGGATAACATCGCTCCACAGCCCAGCCCCAGGACCCAGTTGCCCACCCACTCCTGCCTCTGGGGTTGCCATGTCGGGCACTTCCACATCTGGCACCAGTGGCAACCCCAGGCCAGAGGGGCAGAGGGGCACCAGCTTCACTGCCACCGAAGTTGGTGTCCTGGTGGAGCATGTCCTGGGGCAGTATGATGCCCTCTTTGGATCGTCCCGCGCCAGCAAGGAAGGACGGGAGAGGATCTGGGCCGACTGTGTGGTTGCCATCAACGCGGAGGGGGTAGCAACCCGCGACGTCCAGAAGATCAAGAAGCGCTGGGAGGACTTGAGGTCCAGGACCCTCGTGAAGGCCCGGCGCCTCGTGGAGGGGGGCCTGGGCCGCATGAGTTCCATCCAGATGAGGGTCCTGGAACGTGCACGCCCAGCGCTCCACGCCCAGATCCTTGAGAGGGAGACCCGTCTGGAGTTGAGCGGTAAGTGTCCAAGCATTGCTGTGTGAGGCAGGGCATGTTGCGGTGTGCTGGTTGTCTGATACTTGCCTGTATGTGTGACATAGGCCATGTATGCATGTATGTGTGCAGGGACATCATGGTAATGCATGTGCGACCAGTGATGTGTGAACCACATGGTTGTTGCATGTGTTTAAATGCCACATGGGGAGCCCTATGCAGATTTTACACATGAGAGCATGCCAGTCCCTGTTCCTGGACATGGGTGGGGGTGAGGGATGGGTGCTGATGCCAGGTACATATATGGTAGCCATGTCTGTGGGCCTGACCTGCGTGTCTGTGACTTGTGAATGCCATGGATGCATGACGCATGTGTGTGACAATGCACAGATTCACTGATGCAGCCTAGTTACCCTTGTATCTGCTGTGTTTGGGGTGTATGAGGCCAGATGGATGTGACTGAGGTGAAGTGTGTGCATTTGATAGGCATGACCCATGATGCATGTGAGTTCCATATCATTGTATGTTTCAAGAGTCCATTGGACATGTATTGAAATGTCCATGGCATGCACCATGCCTGTTACTGTGTGTGTTTTGCCTGGACTGACCCATGTGTTGTGGAGGGACATGATGGAAGTGTACTTTGGCAGCTGTACTTATCTGCTATTGCTTCCTGTCCAGGGGACCATTGAACAGTACCCTGATGCTTGTGTTCTATGTCTCCCTCTACGCAGCGGCTAGTGAAGAAGAGGGCGGAGACGGCGCTGTGGAGCAAGGCGGCGGGGATGCCCCCACGGCTGCAGCGGAAGGGGTGGGTGAGCCCCCACAGGGGCCTGCTACGGCGGAAGACGGTGAGGAGCCATCCAGGTTGGTGGTTTCCACAGAGGAGGAGGAGGCCGCCACTGAGGCACACATGGGGCCTGGTGGGGGCATCCCTGCTGGTGCAAGTGGTGCAGTCCAGGGGCAGAGGCAGGAGGCAGCACAGGTCACCGTGGAGGGGCCTGTGCATGTCGCTGTCCCTGACCCTGTGAGTGCACCACCATGCACCAGCAGGGATGCCCCGTCCCAGGCCCGTCCGCAGGTAGAGGGGATGTCCATGTCACCTGACTCCCCTCCACCTGCGGACGAGGGGACCCGTGTCCGTATGGAGAAGGTCCTGATTGGGGTCGCGATGCGCGCGGGTGCAATTCGTGATGATGTGCGTGCTTCCCGGGAGGAGCACGCACATCATCACGAAGAGCACCGTGCCGACGTGGCCCAATTGGGATCTTCCATGTTCGGGGGTTTCCTGCATGTGTCGGCCAATCTGGCGGCCCTCTCCTCCTCTGTGGAGGCTATACGCCGGTCGTTCTCCTTGCCGTCTTCCGGCCCAGATGCCACCAGGGCACCCTGTGGACCTGCCCTGACCAATGCAGCCAGCTCGGTGGGGATCCCATCCCTGCCACAGTCGGGAGTCGGAGGTCCAGCAGGGGTGGACACCACAGCAACTGTACCCCAGCAGATGGAGGATGTGCCGGCATCATCAGGCAGGGCACGTGCACGACGGCGTTGGTGGATTCCATCAGCCTGGATGCCGTCGTGCTGGCAGAGGCAGTTGCGTCGGAGGCAGCAGCAGAGTCAACGTGGGAGGCATCATGGCTCTGGGCCATCAACATCGGAGGGGCAGGCATCGGCCAGAGGGCAGGAGGACCCAGGACAGGAAGTGTCTTCCGTGTGGCTGCGTTTGGGCCAGCAGATAGGTGCGGAGCGGCGGCGGGTGGAAGAGGCGTGGCTCACGATGGTCAGGGCAGAGAACTCCATGCGGAGGGCCCTATGGCGGGCCGAGTGCCTCGAGGCAATCCGCAGGGGGTTGGAGGAGCAGATGGCGTCGTCCCTGCAGACCCTCAGGGCCATGGAACAGGACCGCCTCCGGGACATAGACGAGGAGTTTGATGATGCCCTGGCCCGGAACACCACGGAGTGAGCCGCTGGACTTGCCCGCCGCCTTTGTATATAGTTCTTTAGTTTTAGGTTTCCTTTGTTTCTTCTTATGATTTGGAGTCGACGGACACTGCTCCACTTTTTGTATATAGTTGCATTTTAGTTAGGTTTTTTTGTATGTTTCCTTTGTTCAGTTGTGCTCATAGACCCTTGGATGTTTTGTACATAGTTCTTCATTGGATTGTTTTATTTTTTTATTTTTGATTTATTCTCCATGGAAATGGTCTTTGCATTTATTTTTCTCTCTCGGATTGATTTTATTTTTAATGTGACTTTGAACAACATTTTTTTGGATTGGATTTGTAGTTTTGATGTTTTTGGACGGACATGCAGCTTATCTTTTTTTCATTGCCATTGTAGTTTGTTACATTTCATTTGCATTCAATTTTTTTTAATACAATTTTGTTTTCATACTTCACTGTGTGGCATCATCTCATTGGTTTCAGGCATGTCATGTTGGATGTTTTCCCATTCATTTGCAACCATTGTGTGTGACGGACATGGGTTCATTTGCTTTATGAACATTGGGGGTGTAACATGTAATTTCCATTTCCATGTGGGTGAATGGGTTACTTGGTAGGGCCTTTTGGCTGTGGAGGCTGACCATAACGCACATGATTGGGGATTGTGAGGACCTCAGTGCAGGGGGACATGAGTGGGGGCCTGGTGGAGGGTGCCCCTGGATGCTGGGGGGTGGGGGTGGTGGGAGACATGAGTGGTGGCCTGGTGGGGGATGCCCATGGTGGCTGGTGGGTGGGGGTGGTGGGAGACATGAGTGGGGGCCTGGTGGGGGCTGCCCATGGTGGCGGGGGGGTGGGAGACATGGGTGGTGGCCTGGTGGAGGGTGCCCCTGAATGCTGGGGGGGTGGGGGTGGTGGGAGACATGAGTTGGACATGAGTGGGGGCCTGGTGGTGCTGCCCCTGTACTGCTGAGGGGGTGGGGTGGTGGGAGACATGAGTGGGGGCCTGGTGGGGGCTGCCCATGGTGGCTGGGGGGTGGGGGTGGGTGGGAGACATGAGTGGGGGCCTGGTGGAGGATG
Source organism: Ambystoma mexicanum (assembly GCF_040938575.1). Taxonomy (NCBI): domain Eukaryota; kingdom Metazoa; phylum Chordata; class Amphibia; order Caudata; family Ambystomatidae; genus Ambystoma; species Ambystoma mexicanum. The sequence continues at coordinate 1,292,561,855 of NC_090929.1, forward strand.
CCCATGGTGGCTGGGGGGTGGGGGTGATAGGGGCCATAAGTGGGGGCCTGGTGGTGCTGCCCCTGCACTGCTGGGGGGTGGGAGACATGAGTGGGGGCCTGGTGGGGGGTGCCCATGGTGGCTGGGGGGGTGGGGGTGGTGGGAGACATGAGTGGGGGCCTGGTGGGGGCTGCCCATGGTGGCTGGGGGGTGGGGGTGGGTGGGAGACATGAGTGGGGGCCTGGTGGGGGATGCCCATGGTGGCTGGGGGTGGGGGTGATAGGGGCCATAAGTGGGGGCCTGGTGGTGCTGCCCCTGCACTGCTGGGGGGTGGGAGACATGAGTGGGGGCCTGGTGGGGGATGCCCATGGTGGCTGGGGGTATGGGGGTGGTGGGAGACATGAGCTGGACATGAGTGGGGGCCTTGTGGTGCTGCCCCTGCACTGCTGGGGGGTGGGGGTGGTGGGAGACATGAGTGGGGGCCTGGTGGGGGATGCCCATGGTGGCTGGGGGGTGGGGGTGGTGGGAGACATGAGTGGGGGCCTGGTGGGGGATGCCCATGGTGGCTGGGGGGTGGGGGTGGTGGGAGACATGAGTGGGGGCCTGGTGGAGGGTGCCCCTGGATGCTGGGGGGTGGGGTTGGTGGGAGACATGGGTGGTGGCCTGGTGGGGGATGCCCATGGTGGCTGTCGGGTGGGGGTGGGTGGGAGACATGAGTGGGGGCCTGGTGGGGGATGCCCATGGTGGCTGGTGGGTGGGGGTGATAGGGGCCATAAGTGGGGGCCTGGTGGTGCTGCCCCTGCACTGCTGGGGGGTGGGAGACATGAGTGGGGGCCTGGTGGGGGATGCCCATGGTGGCTGGGGGGGTGGGGGTGATGGGAGACATGAGTTGGACATGAGTGGTGGCCTGGTGGTGCTGCCCCTGCACTGCTGGGGGGTGGGGGTGGTGGGAGACATGAGTGGGGGCCTGGTGGGGGCTGCCCATGGTGGCTGGGGGTGTGGGGGTGGTGGGTGACATGGGTGGTGGCCTGGTGGGGGATGCCCATGGTGGCTGGGGGATGGGGGTGGGTGGGAGACATGAGTGGGGGCCTGGTGGGGGATGCCCATGGTGGCTGGTGGGTGGGGGTGATAGGGGCCATAAGTGGGGGCCTGGTGGTGCTGCCCCTGCACTGCTGGGGGGTGGGAGACATGAGTGGGGGCCTGGTGGGGGATGCCCATGGTGGCTGGGGGGGTGGGGGTGGTGGGAGACATGAGTTGGACATGAGTGGTGGCCTGGTGGTGCTGCCCCTGCACTGCTGGGGGGTGGGGGTGATGGGAGACATGAGTGGGGGCCTGGTGGGGGCTGCCCATGGTGGCTGGGGGGGTGGGGGTGGTGGGAGACATGGGTGGTGGCCTGGTGGGGGATGCCCATGGTGGCTGGGGGCTTGGGGGTGGTGGGAGACATGAGTGGGGGCCTGGTGGGGGCTGCCCATGGTGGCTGGGGGGTGGGGGTGGGTGGGAGACATGAGTGGGGGCCTGGTGGGGGATGCCCATGGTGGCTGGGGGGTGGGGGTGGTGGGAGACATGAGTGGGGGCCTGGTGGGGGATGCCCATGGTGGCTGGGGGGTGGGGGTGGTGGGAGACATGAGTGGGGGCCTGGTGGGGGATGCCCATGGTGGCTGGGGGGTGGGGGTGGTGGGAGACATGAGTGGGGGCCTGGTGGAGGGTGCCCCTGGATGCTGGGGGGTGGGGGTGGTGGGAGACATGAGTGGGGGCCTGGTGGGGGCTGCCCATGGTGGCTGGGGGGGTGGGGGTGGTGGGAGACATGAGTGGGGGCCTGGTGGGGGATGCCCATGGTGGCTGGGGGGTGGGGGTGCTGGGAGACATGAGTGGGGGCCTGGTGGGGGATGCCCATGGTGGCTGGGGGATGGGGGTGGTGGGAGACATGAGTGGGGGCCTGGTGGAGGGTGCCCCTGGATGCTGGGGGGTGGGGGTGGTGGGAGACATGAGTTGGACATGAGTGGGGGCCTGGTGGTGCTGCCCCTGCACTGCTGGGGGTGGGGGTGGTGGGAGACATGGGTGGTGGCCTGGTGGAGGGTGCCCCTGGATGCTGGGGGGGTGGGGGTGGTGGGAGACATGAGTTGGACATGAGTGGGGGCCTGGTGGTGCTGCCCCTGCACTGCTGGGGGGTGGGGGTGGTGGGAGACATGGGTGGTGGCCTGGTGGAGGGTGCCCCACACTGCTGGGGGGGTGGGGGTGGGTTGAGACATGAGTGGGGGCCTGGTGGGGGCTGCCCATGGTGGCTGGGGGTGGGGGTGGGTGGGAGACATGAGTGGGGGCCTGGTGGGGGATGCCCATGGTGGCTGGTGTGTGGGGGTGATAGGGGCCATAAGTGGGGGCCTGGTGGTGCTGCCCCTGCACTGCTGGGGGGTGGGAGACATGAGTGGGGGCCTGGTGGGGGATGCCCATGGTGGCTGGGGGTGTGGGGGTGGTGGGAGACATGAGTTGGACATGAGTGGGGGCCTGGTGGTGCTGCCCCTGCACTGCTGGGGGGTGGGGGTGGTGGGAGACATGAGTGGGGGCCTGGTGGGGGATGCCCATGGTGGCTGGGGGTGGTGGGAGACATGAGTGGGGGCCTGGTGGAGTGTGCCCCTGGATGCTGGGGGGTGGGGGTGGTGGGAGACATGAGTTGGACATGAGTGGGGGCCTGGTGGTGCTGCCCCTGCACTGCTGGGGGGTGGGGGTGGTGGGAGACATGAGTGGGGGCCTGGTGGGGGCTGCCCATGGTGGCTGGGGGGTGGGGGTGGGTGGGAGACACGAGTGGGGGCCTGATGGGGGATGCCCATGGTGGCTGGGGGGTGGGGGTGATAGTGGCCATAAGTGGGGGCCTGGTGGTGCTGCCCCTGCACTGCTGGGGGGTGGGAGACATGAGTGGGGGCCTGGTGGGGGATGCCCATGGTGGCTGGGGGGGTGGGGGTAGTGGGAGACATGAGTTGGACATGAGTGGGGGCCTGGTGGTGCTGCCCTTGCACTGCTGGGGGGTGGGGGTGGTGGGAGACATGAGTGGGGGCCTGGTGGGGGATGCCCATGGTGGCTGGGGGGTGGGGGTGGTGGGAGACATGAGTGGGGGCCTGGTGGGGGATGCCCATGGTGGCTGGGGGGTGGGGGTGGTGGGAGACATGAGTGGGGGCCTGGTGGAGGGTGCCCCTGGATGCTGGGGGGGTGGGGGTGGTGGGAGACATGAGTTGGACATGAGTGGGGGCCTGGTGGTGCTGCCCCTGCACTGCTGGGGGGTGGGGGTGGTGGGAGACATGGGTGGTGGCCTGGTGGAGGGTGCCCCTGGATGCTGGGGGGGTGGGGGTGGTGGTAGACATGAGTTGGACATGAGTGGGGGCCTGGTGGTGCTGCCCCTGCACTGCTGGGGGGTGGGGGTGGTGAGAGACATGGGTGGTAGCCTGGTGGAGGGTGCCCCACACTGCTGGGGGGGGTGGGGGGGTGAGAGACATGAGTGGGGGCCTGGTGGGGGCTGCCCATGGTGGCTGGGGGGTGGGGGTGGGTGGGAGACATGAGTGGGGGCCTGGTGGGGGATGCCCATGGTGGCTGGTGGGTGGGGGTGATAGGGGCCATAAGTGGGGGCCTGGTGGTGCTGCCCCTGCACTGCTGGGGGGTGGGAGACATGAGTGGGGGCCTGGTGGGGGATGCCCATGGTGGCTGGGGGTGGTGGGAGACATGAGTTGGACATGAGTGGTGGCCTGGTGGTGCTGCCCCTGCACTGCTGGGGGGTGGGGGTGGTGGGAGACATGAGTGGGGGCCTGGTGGGGGCCGCCCATGGTGGCTGGGGGGGTGGGGGTGGTGGGAGACATGGGTGGTGGCCTGGTGGGGGATGCCCATGGTGGCTGGGGGTTGGGGGTGGTGGGAGACATGAGTGGGGGCCTGGTGGGGGCTGCCCATGGTGGCTGGGGGTGGGGGTGGGTGGGAGACATGAGTGGGGGCCTGGTGGGGGATGCCCATGGTGGCTGGTGTGTGGGGGTGATAGGGGCCATAAGTGGGGGCCTGGTGGTGCTGCCCCTGCACTGCTGGGGGGTGGGAGACATGAGTGGGGGCCTGGTGGGGGATGCCCATGGTGGCTGGGGGTGTGGGGGTGGTGGGAGACATGAGTTGGACATGAGTGGGGGCCTGGTGGTGCTGCCCCTGCACTGCTGGGTGGTGGGGGTGGTGGGAGACATGAGTGGGGGCCTGGTGGGGGATGCCCATGGTGGCTGGGGGTGGTGGGAGACATGAGTGGGGGCCTGGTGGAGTGTGCCCCTGGATGCTGGGGGGTGGGGGTGGTGGGAGACATGAGTTGGACATGAGTGGGGTCCTGGTGGTGCTGCCCCTGCACTGCTGGGGGGTGGGGGTGGTGGGAGACATGAGTGGGGGCCTGGTGGGGGCTGCCCATGGTGGCTGGGGGGTGGGGGTGGGTGGGAGACACGAGTGGGGGCCTGATGGGGGATGCCCATGGTGGCTGGGGGGTGGGGGTGATAGTGGCCATAAGTGGGGGCCTGGTGGTGCTGCCCCTGCACTGCTGGGGGGTGGGAGACATGAGTGGGGGCCTGGTGGGGGATGCCCATGGTGGCTGGAGGGGTGGGGGTAGTGGGAGACATGAGTTGGACATGAGTGGGGGCCTGGTGGTGCTGCCCTTGCACTGCTGGGGGGTGGGGGTGGTGGGAGACATGAGTGGGGGCCTGGTGGGGGATGCCCATGGTGGCTGGGGGGTGGGGGTGGTGGGAGACATGAGTGGGGGCCTGGTGGGGGATGCCCATGGTGGCTGGGGGGTGGGGGTGGTGGGAGACATGAGTGGGGGCCTGGTGGAGGGTGCCCCTGGATGCTGGGGGGGTGGGGGTGGTGGGAGACATGAGTTGGACATGAGTGGGGGCCTGGTGGTGCTGCCCCTGCACTGCTGGGGGGTGGGGGTGGTGGGAGACATGGGTGGTGGCCTGGTGGAGGGTGCCCCTGGATGCTGGGGGGGTGGGGGTGGTGGGAGACATGAGTTGGACATGAGTGGGGGCCTGGTGGTGCTGCCCCTGCACTGCTGGGGGGTGGGGGTGGTGAGAGACATGGGTGGTAGCCTGGTGGAGGGTGCCCCACACTGCTGGGGGGGTGGGGGGGTGAGAGACATGAGTGGGGGCCTGGTGGGGGCTGCCCATGGTGGCTGGGGGGTGGGGGTGGGTGGGAGACATGAGTGGGGGCCTGGTGGGGGATGCCCATGGTGGCTGGTGGGTGGGGGTGATAGGGGCCATAAGTGGGGGCCTGGTGGTGCTGCCCCTGCACTGCTGGGGGGTGGGAGACATGAGTGGGGGCCTGGTGGGGGATGCCCATGGTGGCTGGGGGTGGTGGGAGACATGAGTTGGACATGAGTGGTGGCCTGGTGGTGCTGCCCCTGCACTGCTGGGGGGTGGGGGTGGTGGGAGACATGAGTGGGGGCCTGGTGGGGGCCGCCCATGGTGGCTGGGGGGGTGGGGGTGGTGGGAGACATGGGTGGTGGCCTGGTGGGGGATGCCCATGGTGGCTGGGGGGTGGGGGTGGTGGGAGACATGAGTGGGGCCTGGTGGGGGCTGCCCATGGTGGCTGGGGGGGTGGGGGTGGTGGGAGACATGGGTGGTGGCCTGGTGGGGGATGCCCATGGTGGCTGGGGGGTGGGGGTGGTGGGAGACATGAGTGGGGGCCTGGTGGAGGTTGCCTCTGGATGCTGGGGGGTGGGGGTGGTGGGAGACATGAGTGGGGGCTGGTGGGGGCTGCCCATGGTGGCTGGCGGGGTGGGGGTGGTGGGAGACATGAGTGGGGGCCTGGTGGGGGCTGCCCATGGTGGCTGGGGGCTGGGGGTGGTGGGAGACATGAGTGGGGGCCTGGTGGGGGCTGCCCATGGTGGCTGGGGGGTGGGGGTGGTGGGAGACATGGGTGGTGGCCTGGTGGAGGGTGCCCCACACTGCTGGGGGGGTGGGGGTGGTGGGAGACATGAGTGGGGGCCTGGTGGGGGCTGCCCATGGTGGCTGGGGGGTGGGGGTGGGTGGGAGATATGAGTGGGGCCTGGTGGGGGATGCCCATGGTGGCTGGGGGGTGGGGGTGGTGGGAGACATGAGTGGGGGCCTGGTGGGGGATGCCCATGGTGGCTGCGGGGTGGGGTGGTGGGAGACATGAGTGGGGGCCTGGTGGAGGGTGCCCCTGGATGCTGGGGGGGTGGGGGTGGTGGGAGACATGAGTGGGGGCCTGATGGGGGCTGCCCACGGTGGCTGGGGGGGTGGGGGTGGTGGGAGACATGAGTGGGGGCCTGGTGGGGGATGCCCATGGTGGCTGGGGGGTGGGGGTGGTGGGAGACATGAGTGGGGGCCTGGTGGGGGATGCCCATGGTGGCTGGGGGGGTGGGGTTGGTGGGAGACATGAGTGGGGGCCTGGTGGAGGGTGCCCCTGGATGCTGGGGGGTGGGGGTGGTGGGAGACATGAGTTGGACATGAGTGGGGGCCTGGTGGTGCTGCCCCTGCACTGCTGGGGGGTGGGTGTGGTGGGAGACATGAGTGGGGGCCTGGTGGAGGCTGCCCCTGGATGCTGGGGGGTGGGGGTGCTGGGTGACATGAGCAGGTGTGCAGGGTAGTCCCCTGTGGTGTCGGCTGCCTGCAGGGGCCGTGGAGGGTGTACAGGGAATACCTGGGAGCACACAGCCAAATCGCGTGTAGAATTTCCCGCGTACCCCTGAAATACACGTACCCAGCCAAATCGCGTGTGTAAATTCCCGTGCACGTACCCAGCCAAATCGCGTGTGGAACTTCCCGCGCACCCCTGAAATCCATGTATCCTGCCAAATCGCGTGTGGGACTTCCCGCGCACCCCTGAGATCCATGTACCCAGCCAAGTCGCGTGTGTAAATTCCCGCGCACGTACCCGGCCAAATCGCGTGTGGAACTTCCCGCGCACCCCTGAATTCCACGTACCCTGCCAAATCGCGTGTGAGACTTCCCGCGCACCCCTGAGATCCACGTACCCAGCCAAATCGCGTGTGTAAATTCCCGTGCACGTACCCGGCCAAATCGCGTGTGGAACTTCCCGCGCACCCCTGTAATCCACGTACCCTGCCAAATCGCGTGTGAGACTTCCCGCGCACCCCTGAGATCCACGTACCCAGCCAAATCGCTTGTGTGAATTCCCGCGCACGTACCCGGCCAAATCGCGTGTGGAACTTCCCGCGCACCCCTGAAATACACGTACCCTGCCAAATCGCGTGTGAGACTTCCCGCGCACCCCTGAGATCCACGTACCCAGCCAAGTCGCGTGTGTAAATTCCCGCGCACGTACCCGGCTAAATCGCGTGTGGAACTTCCCGCGCACCCCTGAAATCCACGTACCCTGCCAAATCGCGTGTGAGACTTCCCGCGCACCCCTGAGATCCCGCGCACGTACCCGGCCAAATCGCGTGTGCAACTTCCTGCGCAACCCTGAAATCCACGTGCCCTGCCAAATCGCGTGTGGGACTTCCCGCGCACCCCTGAGATCCACGTACCCAGCCAAATCGCGTGTGGGACTTCCCGCGCACCCCTGAGATCCACGTACCCAGCCAAATTGCGTGTGAAAGATCCCGCGCACCCCGGAATACACGCACATGTTATTTTTCAGTCAGCGTGTGTCCGTGTTTGTGGGTACCCCTTTGCACGTCATTTGTCCTGGAGGGCCACAGTATAGGACATTCATCATGGCTGTATATAGGTGCTATTTGTTGGCGCACCTTTTGGCGCACATTTATTACAGGCGCTGAGACGCTACCGCCTGCTTTCTTGTGGCGGTCGTGTTTGTGCCTGTGCGCTGGTTTGACCGTGCGCTTTTTTGCCCTATTCGATTCCATGAATACGTGTTGTAGGCGAGCGTGTGGGCGTTCCGCGCACTTGCACCCTGTACTTCCCCCGTGGCGCCCACATTTTGGCAAGTTGTTCCCCATTCCGAGTGTTACGCCCCGTGTTACGCCTACTTTTGTTGCGTGCGCCGCGCTATGTGCGATTTTTGCTGTGGCCTGTGCGATTGTCGCTGTGACCTGGCGCACGCCGTTAGATGGCCTGTGCGCCAACGTGCGCCGCGCACTTTTTTAGCGCACATCGATGGTTTTCTCGTGCACGGACTTCCATGAATCGATGTGCGCTGCTTTTCGTGCGATTTTCGCACTTGCACTGCGATTTTCGCTATCCCACTGCGAATCGCACGTTTTTGGCCACTTGCGCCGCGCTAATTATTCCATGAATCGGCCTGAGAGTGTGTACGGGATGCAGAGTACGACCAATGATGGATGCAGAATACGACCGATGAGCTCATGGCAGTCCCTCAAAATATGGGATGGTTGGCCACCCTTTTGGGAATAGGGATCTTGAGCGCAACCTCATTTCAGCAGCTTCGCCTGAAAAAATGCCATGGCTTACTGTTGCACACCTCGACCCAAAACAGGCTGTCCATCTGCAAAATGGCACCCCCACCAAAACAAAAATTCGAACACCACAATTGGGTAACTGGCATTGGAGGGAAACATTATCAAGACTTTCACTTCCGGATTCAACATCAGCAGGACCAGAAGTGAGCCTGCACAAGTTCCATGCCCAGACGACCTTATCCCCATACAGCAAGAAGCAATTACATTGGTTGTGGCATAGTTCATAATTCCGAAATACATGGATGTTTACATGTCATTTGTCACATGCTGCAGGGAGTTCTAGTTTGTTTCTTTGCATTTTGTGATTGACATACGCAAGTTAGGCTGGGAAAAGCAATATTGAAAATCCGATGATTGGTTGAACATCACTAAAATGACGTTGCATTAGGGTGATACAACACACCTAGCATCATTAAATAATCAGCAAATGCTGTAGTTTGCATCTGCCGCACCTCTCCCCTTTCTCTTCCTGAACGAAACACCATTGGATCCAAATGCTTATCTGCATTGTTTTCCCATATATCAGCTTGTTGCCATGTAGTCTACTGGTGCATGGTGTTTTTAATGTAGCCATGCAACAAAAATAGTGAATTATTCTCAACTTGCTCAGAGCTTTTGGTACTCTTGTTCAGAGTAGAATTGCCTGGCATGTCGGTGTGGACTGCCCTTGGGCAGGACAAAGATTGATATGCAGGGATATTTCTCCTCTGTGAAAGGAACAGTGAGCTAACGACTTGGTTGAGACTCTCTCAGTGGCCATCCACCCAAGAACAGGTCAATGGGCGTGCTGGTAGAGAGACTCCCAGAACCCCCTTAGTTTTGCATAAGTAACTTTGGGTTTTACCCTAAGTTACCAGGGGAATCCAAACATGGACCCCTTGCTCACTGTTCTTAGAGAGGCACAGCTCCACTTCACTGATGAGGTCCGACTAGGCTGAAACACGTGTCTGGTGTTGCTGTTGGTACTCTTGTTCAGAGGAGAATTGACTACCATTTTGATTCTGGGCTGGCCCTGGGCAGGCCAAAGACTGTTATGCAGGGATATGTCTCCTCTGTGAAAGGGACAGTGAGCTAAAGACTTGGTTGAGTCCATGTGGGCTGCTTGCCCATTGTTCTTAGAGAGGCCCAGCTGCACCTCATTGATGAGGCCCAACTAGGCCAAAACTCATGTCTGGGGTTACTATTGATACTCTTGTTCACAGGAGAATTGCCAAGCATTTCAGTGCTGGACTGCCCCTGGGCAAGACAAAGACTGATATGATATGATATATGCAGGGATATGTCTCCTCTGTGAAAGGGACAGTGAGCTAAAGACTTGGTTGAGACTCTCCCGGGGGCCATTCACCCAATAAAAGGTCAATGGGTGTGTCGGTAGAGGGACTCTCAGAACCCCTCTTGTTTTGCATAATAAATAAGTTACCAGGGGAATCCAGACATGAAGCCCTTGCTCACTGTTCTTAGAGAGACATAGCTTCACCTCACTGATGAGGCCCGACTAGGCCGAATCACGTGTCTGGGGTTTGTAAGTGAATTCAACCCAGCACTCCACCTAAGTCAAAGCCTAGCGTATGATGCCCAGCTGGAACCCTTGATTATATATTTGTGTTTAAAAGTTCTTTTATTTCTGATTGATGTACCCTTATATCACGCCTCTCTCTTTGAATCACCCCCAGTCTCACTGAACCAAGAAGTAGGTTGTTTTGCAAAGTTAAAATATTTATTTTAGGACTTTGAACAATATATATATATATATCACACTTTTATGAATTTGAACAATACCTAGATAACACACTATTAATATTTATACAATGATCACCATTGGGTGATATTACAATCACCAATCTCTTTAATCAGTAGGAGTATGGATCAGAAGAATAATTTAGCATAGAATAAAACTTTGTGTGGGTTCAATGAAATGCAATGATAGGAAATTAATGCAGCACAGAAATAATACTTGATATGGGTTCAATCAAATGCAAGGTTACTCTTTCCCCCTGATACTACTCAATCCCCCTAATATGCAATATAGAGATGGAAGGAGAAAAAACAGGTTTCAGGAATACACACACTCAACAAATGCAGTTTCAATCCCAATTCCCCCCCAGCAAGCATAGAGAGAAACAGGTCAAATGCTTTTGAATGTGGTTTGTAATGAATGGGAAAAACACTAAAATTACTTTAATTCTCTAAATTGGATTCAAAACTAGTGGGAGCCGCTTTGGATAGTTTCAGGTAAACACTAGCAATGATGGTTGAATGACTAGCAGATTTGAAACTAAATTCAGAGGTTGAATGCAAAGTATAGCTATTTTACATGTGATGAAATTGAGCCAAATGCAGAATCGCAGCAAACTTTTCAGCGCGCGAGAAACACGATTACAGAAAAATTATAAGGAGTTGGAATGCAGTTTTAGGTTCGTTTGAAAGCTGGGGTTCTAGCATGTATGGTTCAGAAGTTATGAAGGTTTTAGTAGAGGTCAATTTTCTCAAAAAGAGTCACGATTTTCAAATGACAGATGCGCTTTGAATTACAAACAAGAATTTTCCTTACACTAAGGGAGGCTATGAAGATGCAAGATACCCAACGGGACAGCCACCAGAACAGCGGCGCCTCTGCTCTGACCTTTGCACGCCAAGACAGTTGTCTTTCTTCAGCATAAATATTAGCGCAAAGATGATATTCTCACCACAATTATCAAAGGACTATATGGATGAGGGAAAGATTCAGAAAAGACAAAAGAGATTCTACAATACAGTTATGGATATGTTAGAATGGGTTGGATTGGATCACTTAAAGCTAAGAGATTGGCTATGAACAATTCTATGCTAGATACTCACAACTATGGTTTGTAATAGGCCTGTCAAAGATCTGGTCAAAGGTTTTGGACTAGAATTCTGCTAGCCCACGGGACAGGATTCAGGCGCTTGGTTCTGCACTCAGCACGGCAATTGGTCTCTGCATGGCCTCTGAACTGGATATGACGGGTTGGTTCTGGGTTACAGCTATCTGGTTACAGCTCTGCTCTACTGGTTTGGATTGCTGGGTTCTGGCAAGAGTTCTTGGCAAGAAAGCAGAAAACAGCACGCCCAGCTGTTCTTTTTGTGGGGTTCCGCTTGGAAGGCTGGGGTTAAAATCAGGTTGCAAGATTTTAAAGGCCAAGCTGAGAAAGGTGCAGCTTTAGAATTGGAGTCTTGGTTCTGGGTTCCTCCTGCAGAGCACTTTACCAGTAAATCAGTTGATGGGTGGATGTGTGTGTTTTTTGGTCCTAAACTGTCCCTATTTATGTATTTCCCAAAGGGGTGGGTAGGCTGATTATACTAAGCCCACCCGCTAGAAATCCGATTGGTCAGAGTATTTCCCCTCTCCTGATTTCAGAAGGAAATCTAGTGTCATAGTGATGCCGCAATTTACAATCCAGGGACAAACCTCCCCTTTGTTTCTACACAGAAAATCTATTTTTCATATAAAGCATATTTACAATATCACCAACTGGCTAATAACACATATTCACATCACAGATTTAATAGAGCGGGTATCCGTCCGAGTCCCATCTTCTTGAGAGTTTTGGTTCAAAATTGACAGTTTTTCGCGCTTTTGGTTGGTTACCCAGTGTCAGATCTGTACACATTTTTCCACATACATGCAGATGACATCTAGGCATAATCCTGTACATTTTCATATTCCTAGCCTTATCACAATTGCTACAATATCAACATTTTGGTAGTCCTGTCTCTGAATATCGCACAGGGTTCAGAGTAGTTTCAAACTGTGAGCAGCATTTTCATATTAACAACCTATAAAATAAAGATTTTTCCAAGTTTTACACAGTTTTCTATAAGTCTTTTTCCAAAAAGATATTTCCTTGGAGTTTAAGATACACATATCTGTCTAGCCCCGCCTCCAACGTTTGGCTGGGCCAGCGCACTCCCAGGCCTCTCTTCCTTTGGCAGTTGGTTTCTGTCGACACCCGAATTTGCATTTCCTTTCAGTCAAGGGAATCGTTTGTCTCCACCCAGAGCAACAGGCCAAAATCTCCTCCCACCTCCATTAACAACTCAATGCCAGTTCCTGAGAAGAGAGCAGGAGGAAGATTCCTTTGTTTGGGAGAAGCTGTGGAATGTCTTTGAAGTCCAGTGTGGCTGACATTAGTTCATTTTTAAAACACTGTTTTAAAATTGTCTTTTCGAAAATAAAATTTACATTTTCAACAATTATACACGCAGGTCTCTTCATTCCAGTCTTTTTAAAACATGGAAATTGAATTGTAACAACCTATATGGCTTTTGATGGCAAGTCTCTTCTTTTCCACAATTTGATTTTAAGACACAAGTTTTAAACTGACAGTATAAGTAAATGACAACTTGGACACAGGCGAGCGGCGGTACTGCGCCCATATCTGACATATTTCTCCCAGGCAAGCACCTTTTGAATGTGGATTGTTTTATGATGAAAGGTGCTTCTCCTGACATTGTGCCTATGGGGATTCCTTAAATAAGGTGATGGTGAACACCCCACAAGGATGTCGGATCTTCTCTGCTGGTTGGGAAACATGATTTTGCACTTTCAACAGCCAAGGAAAAATGGATTTTAAAGCACTTCTGGGTTTTCCTTGGAATGTAGCAGTGCCTTTTCAAGTAGTTTCATTTCACTCTGCGGGCAGCCCAATGGTAGGTTTTGGCAGTGTGATCTCCTGTTTTACCACTGACATAGGCAAAAATAGATTTGACAGCCTATTTTTCAGGTTTCCCTGTGCACTTCTCAGAGATGTTTAGCGCATAGGGCTTTTTGGCGGCCATTCTGTTGTTTTTGATGAAAGCAGCACCCAGTGATGTTGCGGGGCAGAGCCTAGTGGGTTAGAACATCCCACAAGCCCCACCTTGCGATTTGGCGTTGACCGTCCATCAATGGGAAGTCACAAGACTGGGATGATCAGTCTCTTTTCTTTTGGTTCCAAAAATGGCAAAGTTCATCATCTTTTCCTCCATCAGGGGTGGATTGACCAGTTCTCCTCGCCCCGTCCTGATGTGAGTATGGAGCGATACTCCGGGCCCCTTGGATCTTTCCTTCCGGTCCGTGGGTGGTCCTCCTTGGTATTAGCATCCATGGTTTCTGATTCTAGGATGAAAAAGCAAAAACATATTTGTGGACATTTCCCCACCACTATTGATGTAGTGGGGCGGACACATACATTTTGACAAATCAGGACACATTTTTCTATTTGTAAGCTATTGACTATATATAGAATATTTTATAGTTGGAATTCTAGGGAGCTGGAGTGACCCCCCTCTGGGGTTCCAGAAGACTCCTCCAGTTGCTGCAGAGTGTGCCTAGGATGGCAACACTTTAGTTGGTTAATATGGACCCACTTATCTTCCCCCTCTGCCAAACTGCCTTTGGGGATGCAGATTTTGTAGGTGACTGGTGAGATTTTGTCTACAATTTTAAAAGGACCCCTCCATGTAGGCAAAAATGTGCGCTGTTTGGCCTGATTCCTTTGGCAATTGTATAAGTAGACCCGGTCTCCTACATGGTATTCTTTTCTGGTAGTCTTTAAGTCATAGTGGGTCTTCATGCTATCTACAGATCTCTCTAGATTTCGCTGAGCATAGGCAAAAGCATGTTGACGGTGTTTTCTTAGATTTTCAACATACTCATGAGTTGTGGAGGCATTGATCAATGTCTTCTCTTGGGTTCTGTAGAGCAGATGCTGGGGAAGCACCATCCTGCATCCAGTCATCAGCTCAAACAGTGACATTTTAGTTGGAGATGAAGGGGTAGATCTGATGGCCATTAGGACAAGAGGTAATCGAATATCCCAACTTGGCCCAGAATCTGCCACAAACTTTTTTTTAATATGCTCACAATTGTCTTGTTGTATCTCTCCACTGCACCACTAGAGGTTACTGGTAGGCAATGTGTATCTTCCTTTTTACCCCATTTATCTCCCACATCTTTGTCATTACTTTGCTAGTGAAGTGGCTACCTCGGTCTGACTCGATCCTTTGGCGTACTCCAAAACGTGAAAAGATGTGGTTGATCATTAGGGCAGCTGCTGTTTCTGCCTTGCAATTTGGGGCCGGGAGACATTCCACCCACTTAGTAAACAAGCGTGCCACGGTCAACATGTACTTATTTCTCCTAGAAGAGAGAATCACGAGCCCGATATAATCAGCTTGTAAATCTGACCAAGGCAGTGTCATCCCCCTCTTTTGGAGAGGCACACATTGTGTGAGGGATGTTGGCTGAAATTGTGCACACACAAGACACCCCTTCAAGTATTGGTCAAGGTCATGCCCCATGTGTGGCCAGTGTGCAACCTCTCTTAAGATTTCAAGTGTTGTATGAAACCCCCTATGACCGGCTGTGGCTGCATCATGGACATGACTTAACATCAGGCTACGGAATGAGGTAGGGACCACCCACTAATCATGGAGAGCTAGGGATCTCCTCACCAACAAACCATCTTGGATTCAGAACATTTTTGGACATTTCATCAACACTCTGAGGTCCTCTTTCCCAATGTAATCGGTATCCATCAGGGGAAAGTTCTCAGGGTCCTCAATGTGTTGATAAAACTTACCAATTATTGGATCCCCTTTTTGAGCCGTAATCAAATCAGCATCTGGGGTCTCCTTACTCCATTGTGCAGTTGAGAGTTCATTGTGAGCATTTGTCTGGGACCTAGTGATAGCAGTGACCTGGATTTCCCCCAACAGGGACTCGATCTCAAGTAGATCCCGTTGGATGGCTCTGTTTTTGGCCAACTGATCAGCTAAGTCATTTCCAGTTTTGTCTGGTCCCTCTACTTTAGAATGACAGTTGATCTTTTTCCCGTAGATGATCTTCCCATTCGAGGTGACCAGATCATCAATGTTTTGAATTAATTTCCCATGTTTCAACGGTCTATTATTAGCACATAGCATGCCTCTGGTTTTCCAGTTAACCAGGTGCTCCACGAACCCGTTCAGTACATAATCCGAATCTGTGATTATGACCAGTTCGTGGAGTTGATGTTGGGCAGCAGTGAGGATGACTTAATGCACAGCCATCAACTTTGCCACTTGACTACTTCGGGGACCAATCTTGTACCCAATGGAGGGTTCTGGGGTCTCATTCACCCATGCATTCCCTACACCGACAACAAGTTATTTTTCCCCGTTGTTGTCAACATGGTAGGAGTATCCATCCACATAGACATTGGGCATTCCCTCACACTTGTCTTCTTCAAAGACTTTGTGTGGGGAATTAAGGTATGCCTCCATGTTGTCCTTGATTTTAAGACTTTCGTCCTCGAGACAGTTTTCTCTGACACAATCATGCAAGTCAGCCAGACCTTGCGCGATGGGACTCTTCTTGTTTTAGCCATATCTGACCTCCACAGGAAAGCCTTGCATTGACAGAATCCAGGAAGTAATTCGGGAATTACTCACATTTCCGGAACGGATTCTGTCACTTTGGAGATATTGCAGAGGCTGGTGTGGAGTCCCCACTATGATGTGTTCCCCCTGGATAAACGGGCGGTAATTCTTCAATGCCCACACCGTTGCCAGGAGTGCCTTCTCACAATCATTGAATTGTTCCACCACAGAGGATAAAGTTTTACTCGCATAGGAGATTACTTTATTGACCTTGTCATGCTTTTGGTATAATACTGCAGAGAACCCTGTCTCCAAGAAGAACTCCTTGTTTTTGACAGGGTAAGCTGGGGAAGGCGCTTGTGAGAGGCTTCTTTTGAATTGTCTTACTGCCTTGACTTGTTATGGACCCCACTCCCACTTGACCACCCCCCTTCAAAAGATGAATCAGGGGTCTTGTGATCTCTGCGCTTAGTCCTCAATTAACTTTCTGCTGTAATTAGTCAGTCCAAGGAGGCGCCTTAGTTCCCGCAGAGTTGTGGGGTCCTTCAATTTCTGGAGTGCTTCCACTTTCTTTTCCTGGGGACAGAGATCCAGAGGAGTAATCTCATGCCCCAAGAAATTTACACGGGTTCTACACCACTGTGCCTTTTGAAAGGAAAGTTTTGCTCCGGCGGCCCTCAACTGTGTCAGAACATAACGGATCTCCACTATGTGTTCCTCCACAGTTGAGCTTTTGATGAGAACATCATCTACATAGGCCAGGTTTCCCCTTTCACCCAGGTCGGGCATGGCCTTATGTAGAAAAATGTTGAATTCATTGCCAGACTTGATGTATCCGAAGGGAGTCCGGGTCCATGTGTACTGCTGCCCCCCAAAGGTAAAGGCCAGCTTGTATTGGTCCTTCCTACTGACAGGCACAGTCCAGTATCCATTGGTCAGGTCTATTGCATTGAATACCTGTGACCCCTGGATATGGGCCAGCCCTTGGTCAACGTAGGGAAGAGGCCATCGGGAAGTATGGACCCGTTTGTTGAGCTCCCTAAGGTCGGCGCAGAGTCTCCACTGGCAGTTTGGCTTCAATATCCCCAGCACCGGATTATTGAAGGTGCTGTGGACTGGACGGATTATCCCACGGGACTCAAGGTTCTTAATTATTTCAGTAAGGGACTCCATTGATGCGAAAGGCAAGCGATATTGCTTCACAAACACTGGAGTCATGCCAGGGTCCATTGGAATTGTTGTTGTGTGGATGTCGGTGCAACCACAGTCATATGAGTCCACCGCAAAGAGATCTTGAAAATCCAAGAAAACTTTTTTCAACTATTGCTTCTGCTCCAGAGTCTCACAGGCATCAGCTAGGTTGACTCTCTCTTCAACCATCTGCCTGAAGCCTGGAAAGACTTCCGGTTTTGCTATCTCAGCGGCCTCCTCCAGCTGGGTGGAGAAGTCCCTTGTCAGAGTGCTGATTTGGACTGGTGGATTCAGGTGGGAAAGGCAGCCCTCATGGACCTGGAAAATCACCTCATCCCTCCTGAAGTCACAAGTCACATCCTCCTTACCATAAGGGCAGGAAGTATACACCAGGAAGTTCCCCCCATGCTGGGTGAAGAGCCTGTCTGGTGTTGTGTTGTCATCACTATCACTGTCAAAACAGTCCTTGGGGATTGGTCCTAACAGTTCATTGCCTAAATCTGTGGAAAAATGTCGGTCATCAACCGCCATTCCAATAATTGTGCCTGCGGCTAGAGTGATACTCTTTAAGTCACTGTTATCCACCTCTATTGGAATGGTGTCATGTTCTGTATTGACTAGTGGTGTTGGGTTCACCCCCAACCCTTGCTGTTGGGGAGAAGCATTCAGATGAATATAGGCATCAGGGTTTTTCAATTTCTGTCCTCTTTTAACTTTCACTTCCAGGGAGAATTGTCGGGTCCTTTCTGGGATGGTGACTTCCTCTCCAATCTGAATTTCAACTGCATAAGGCAGCAATTGAGCTGGCCTAAATGCTTTCTCTGGGTCATCAAAGCCCATGGGATTATCTGCTAATCGGCACCAAGCTTTGAAGTTTATTAGGTCCAAACTAATGGCAAAGTGATTAAAAATGTCACTGCCTACGTAAAAGGTGGCAGTGACGTCTCGCACGACTCAACAATTATGGACTATGCTCTTGTTGCCTTGGAGAATTTGAGAATACACCTGCTTGACAGGAGATGTTTGGAATTTGGTGTTTCCAGATCCATTTCCCATTTGTCTATGAGTCTAAATGTGGGGATGGCTGGATCTTTTGGGGGTTGGCGGAACATGGCTTCGCTGATGAAGCTCTTACCGTTGTTCACACACACTCGGGCGAGAACAGAGTCCTTCCCTTCATTTAACTGAACAGGGATGAATAACTGCTCTCCAATTTGCTGAATATCAGCGAGCTTCTGAGCTGATTTCACATCGTTCTGGACTATATGAGTGGGAATGTCTGATTGTGGATTGGTAAAGAATTTCAGAGTGTTTCCTTCCAATGTGGAATGCCACCTTAGACTGGGAGGAAGGGTGATTTTCAGAAATAGAGAGGATCCCCCATCACCAGTTTGTTGTCCTACTGCTATTACAGTCACGTCTGGGATTTGGTTATTCTGGAAGTGAAATTCTACTTGGTCAGATTTTTGTTCAACCATGTGGCAGGTGCCGTTTAAACTAACATGTTTGACATTCTGTTTTAATTTTATTGGTCGGTTATTCTGGGTCCGGAGGACCTTGTTTACACAATCTATTAGGGGTGACAACCTTCGCAGGAGGTCATTCCCTAGTAACAAGGGGTGCCCCCTGGAGTTACAACTATGACCGGGTGCTTCACCTTAAGTCGCCCAATTTTAATATCTAAATCCGCAGTCCCCTCGATGGGAATTTCCTTCCCGTCAAAGTTCTGAAGTTGTCCAGGAAGAGGGGTGAGAGGAATTTGGTTTATCAAAGGCCTTTTTGGACAGAAGGGTAGCTTGGATCCAGTGTCCACCAGTGCCAAAATTGTACCCTGCCCCTGTATTTGAACCAGGGCATAGAATCTTCCCTCCTTCTCTGCAACGGGGCACAGATAATGTACATTTTTGGACAACTGGTGGGTTAGTTTTCTAGTTTTGGACACTGATAGAGAAGAGATTTGGGAAGAAATCTGTGGGGAGTCTTGGGAATGTGAAAAGAAAAGGTGGCAACTAGATATGGGAGAAGTTTTGGGTTCCCCTGGTTCTGGGCCGCCCCCCCCTTTTTGGGTGCAGTCACCAGGATGGGTTTGAACCAGGGTATTTTCATGCTGTTGGTCCTGGGTTGGATGGCGGGCGGCGCTAGCTCAGTCCCCACATCTACCCAGTCTGGATTTGGATCCTTTGGGACCCATTTTTCTTTGGGAGTTCCCCTATCTCTGAAGGAGAAGATCCTTTTTCCAGGATCCTCTGAGGATCCCTCTCCTTCAAATTGGAAGATTTGTACCTCCTCCTCAAAATGGGTCTGTTTGGGTTCTTTGTTTCTCCTACCCCCCTCTGCTCCTAGGGTGGCAAACTTTCAGGGGCAGGAGATTTTGGTTCAAGTTCCTGGGTTTCCAGGGGCATTTTACAAGTGGGAAAGGAAGCTTCCTCCAAGGCTTTACACCCCCCTTCCCCTTGTGCCTCCTCCCTGGGAACCGGTGGGTTGTCGGGGTTCTGCCCTCCTCATTGCTCTGGAGAACCAGGTCCGGAGTTTGAGGCATTCTGGCCGGCATGCTCATCTGATGGTTCTGTTGAGCCCTAAATATGTGACCCAGATCCTGTGCCATGTTTTGGACCTGCCGCTCTAGCTGTGACACCCGTTCAGGCTGATAAGGGCTTCTGTTGTCTCCCCTGGGCTGGTCCCGGGAAGGGTAGCTATCCCATCTCTGAAAATACCCTGGGTTTGGAAAATTTGAGTACCCCTCCACCCTTGGCCTCCCCTCTCCCGGATTGGGTTGTCTGGGCTCAGGAAAGTGGGGAAAGAAGGATGGATTATTTTGGGGTTGAAGGTTTTGCGGGTACCTGGGGAAGAAGTTCTGTCTAGGATTTGGGGAATTTCTGCCCTCCTGGGGGAAGTGAGGAGGGAAGTTTCCTTGGTTAGCTGCTGTTTGATTTGATCCCCCCTTTGGGCTGGAGGAGTCCACACATAACCCAGGATGGGTCTGTTCCCCTTGTAGCGGGGACTTATGTAGTCAGGGGAGTGAGGAATCCCATTTGTTGGACTACCTCCTTGGCTGCCTGTCCGTGACTGGCCCAAGTGCCTTCTGGGCTTTGGATTATTCTGCTGTGCAGGCAGGTTTTTAGGCCCCCCCATCTCTAAGTCTAAAATGGGGGCAACTTTCACGTCTGCCACCTTAGCAGCAGCAGGGGTGTTGGTTGTTTTGGGGATTTTTGTATTATTTTTGTTTTCTATGGGCTTTTGCACCTCATACATTTGGGTGGCCTGTTCAATGACCCAGTCTAGTGATCTTTTCTCATGAAAATCTCTCACTTGCTGGGTCATGATGTACTTGGGGAGAGCGTGGAAAAAAGTATTCACAAATTCTTTGCTGTCTGTGCGCACCCTTCTGGTGGTCTGCGCAAAGGTACGTTTTAATTCCTGCACGAATTCTTGTGGGGCCTGATCCTCCCCACATTGCAAGTTGTAGGCTGCTTTGCGAGCCTCCTGAGGATTTCTATGCAGAGAAAAATACTTCCAGATGGCCGCCCTATAGGTGGACCATCTAAAATGATTTTGGTCCTCCAGCCCCACAAAGAAGCTGGAGTATTCTGGTGAGAAGGTCCATTTCACGTATTGAATACAGCTTTGGCTGTCCTTCAAATGGAAAGTTTCCATCATCTGCTCAAAGAGCTCCAAGTGCTCCCAAACAGAATACTTAGCGTTCTTATGATAGGGCATGATGACGCTCCTTATCGCTTTAATATGCTTTAAGGGGTCCTTAAGCAAGGCCCTTTTTTTGCCTTATTGGCCTTCTTGGTTCGGGTAACCCTGGTCCATTCCTCCTCAGACTCAGAGCACTGCTCCCACTGCTCCCAGAGGTGCCCGTCTGGTCTTCTAGGTTTTCCCGGATTCTGCGAGCCTGGGAATGGCTGGCAGAATATGGGGACCTAGTCTCCTGTGTCCTGGGGCAGTCTTCTGATTCCTCCTTGCTCCCAGGATTTGATGGGTACCCCCCTCTGTCCTAGCTGGGCAGAGGTTTTCAGGATGCCCTTAGTGGCCTACTTCTAGTGCTTCCTGGGTTGTTTTTGAGTCTGGGCCAGTCTTTGCTGCAGGAGGGTTACCTTCTGAGTCCTGTCCAAACTGGCCTGGTCCTTCCTTGCTAGAGCATCTTCCATCCTTCTGGTGTGCTCTAACAATTTTTGATGGTGTTTTTGGAGGTCACCCAGTCCCTGAAGGGCCAGGTGATTTTCTTCCAGCTTCTCTTTTACATAGCAGACTTCCTGGCCTAAAGTGTCCCTTTCCTGAGCAAGAGCATGCCTCTGTGCCGCCAGGCCGTCCCTCTGTCTTTGAAGCGCACCAACTTTCTGGCGCTCTTCATTAAATTCTGCCTGGGTATCCAGGTCTTTCAGGATTAATTTATTGCTCTCTTCTTTCTCTCTGTCTAAGTGGCTTTGCAGGGTGACTACCTGCTCTGCGCATGCCCTGTTGAAATGTATTTGTTGCTCCAGCTTTGTCTGGCTCTGCAGTAGGGAGTCCAAACTTTCTTGGTACTCCTTCTGCAGGTCCAGCATTCTGGTATCCTGTTCTGCCTATTCCTGCTGCAGGATGCCCATGTCCTCTTTCATTTTGATTATGTACTGCCTACTTTCATTTTCTAACTCCTGGCTCCTCTGCAGCCTCTGCTCAGAAGAGTTCAGATCAGTTTGGGCCTCGGCATATTTATCCTGTATGGCTCCAATATATAGGTATAGATATGCCGCTATTTTGGCAATCTTGTTTTGCTCTTCCTTTGCCTTAGGGGCCATATATAGCTCACTCAGGGCCCTATGTAATGGACCCTGATCTTGCCATGTATCTAATCCTGTTGCAGTGATATGTTCTGTGATTGCCTGCAACCACACATTCTGATCCTGCTCTGTCCATTGACTCCTTACAAATAATTTATGCAATAGGTGTTGTTTAGCCATATTCATCTCCACCAACGTCGGCATTCTGGAAATATTAATTTCCTATCTGACTTACAGAGGTTTTCTTTTATTTTTGCAAAACAGACCGTTCCTTAGAGCATTCCCTTTTGAGGGGTGCTTTTCACAGTGTAACACAGCGTGGTAGCTCAACAGGATTTATGTACCCTGTCAGTTAGCACACTGTATTAAGCTGTCACAAGTGGTATATCTAATTCAGAAAATCCCGCGCACGAGCTTCCAATCTGTAAGTGAATTCAACCCAGCACACCTGTCAGGAGTAGGGTTGGCCTAAGGCCAGGGACTATTGGAGTTGTGGGGCCAGGGACCTTGAAGAAGCCCATTTCCAGAAGGGTACTGTACTTTAAAGGGCTGCTATGCCCTTTCTGCAGACAAAATGCGGCTGCAAACTACAAATCCCAGCGTTTGACTCGCCAGGACTACAATCCCCAGCATGCTTCGCAGGTTCGGGAGCCAATGGGAAGCCACGCTGGGTGTGGCTCGCGAATGCCCATGCGCAAGCCCCGAGGCACGGGGCTTGTGCTCGAGACGCCGAGGAGAGAGGACGTAAGCCCAGCAGTTCCCCGGAATCCATACGCAAGGGGCCTAGAGCCACAGGAACAACGATCCGGCCCCTCGCTGACACAAGATAAGTGCCGCTCAGCCCAGGCAGAGTCTGGGATCCTTGGGGAAGCGCAGGGGGCATAGCCCGACCCCTCCCAGAGCCCCTGCGCATCACGTAAAAGCTAAGTGGGCGGATTCACGGGAAAGTCATATTTGCTAAAGTGAAGGAAGGAAGTGTGCATGGTTCACGTGCATTCGTCTCATGGGAAAAATGCCGAAAGGGTGCGTGAGATGAAGGAGCACTAACTTGGGGAACCCGGTCTGAGGAAAGGCCGCGTTTTGACACCCGGTCTGAGGGAAGACCGTGTTTAGGGGCAAATTGTAAACTTGGGGCTTGATAAGCCACGTGCGGCAGCGCACCCTAAGATTCGTGGAATACTTACATTAAAACGCTGAATGCGTGTTGAGAGAGTTGTGAGAGAGTGTGAGACCAGCAGAACGTAAGACGTACGCTAATGCTTGTCCTTTGTTTTCTTTTAGTTTGAACCTGATTCGAACCTGAATCTCGGACTGCAAGGACGTGGCACAGGACTTGACAGCCTTTGCAGGACAGGACTTCAAAGACTAAAGCAAAAGCTAAGTGTGCTAGTGCATGTGACTGTGTTCTTGAGAATGTAAATGGGCTAATGTCAACAATTGTTTGTTGCTAATCCTGGTTTGCTGCTGTAGTGCTCAAAGGAGCACCTTCATGTTTGTTCTAGGGTAAGGTGAAGGTGACAACACCTTTACATGTAAAGGTGTTACGGCAGTTCCATCAGCCAGTTTGAGGAAAGTGTGCAGACATCGTTTACTCTAAAATCCTCAGTCCCATCCATAACCTCTTCCCAACCCTCAATCTGGTTATCCTAAAATCCCTCTACCTATCCACTCATCGAGATCCTAACCCTCCTTCCCCGCTCTGGTTAAAGAGGTCTGTGTAAGCTCTGTCTTGCAGGCACTGAAACCATTGAGGGGGTGGTTGGTACTGCGTTGCTCCTGCGCCTAGGACCTGAGCATCTCTGACAGACTAAGTCAATGCCTAGCATGTGATGCCCAGCTGCAACCCTTGATTATATATTTGTGTCTATAAGTTCTTTTATTTCTGAATGATGTACCCGTATATCATGCCCCTCTCTTTGAATCCCCCGCGGTCTCACTGGACCAAGAAGTAGGTTGTTTTGCAAAGTTAAAATATTTATTTTATGAATTTGAACAATATATATATATATATATATATATATATCACACTTTTATGAATTTGAACAATACCTAGATATCACACTATTAATATTTTTACAATGATCACCATTGGGTGATATTACGAACAACAATCTCTTTAATCAGTAGGAGTATGGATGAGAAGAATAATGTAGCATAGAATAAAACTTTGTGTGGGTTCAATGAAATGCAATGATAGGAAATGAATGCAGCACAGAAATAATACTTGATATGGGTTCAATCAAATGCAAGATTACTCTTTCCACCTGATACTACTCAATCCCCCTAATATGCAATATAGAGATGGAAGGAGAAAAAACAGGTTTCAGGAATACACACACTCAACAAATGCAGTTTCAATCCCAATTCCCCCCAGCAAGCATTGAGAGAAACAGGAATGATGTTAAACAGGTCAAATGCTTTTGAATGGGGTTTGTAATGAATGGGAAAAACACTAAAATGACTTTAATTCTCTAAATTGGATTAAAACTAGTGGGAGCCACTTTGGATAGTTTCAGGTAAACACTAGCAATGATGGTTGAATGACAAGCAGATTGGAAACTGAATTCAGAGGTTGAATGCAAAGAATAGCTATTTTACATGTCATGAAATTGAACCAAATGCAGAATCGCTGCAAACTTTTCAGCGCGCGAGAAATGAGATTACAGAAAAGCTATAAGGAGTTGGAATGCAGTCTTAGGTTTGTTTGAAAGCTGAGGTTTCTAGCATGTATGGTTCAGAAGTTATGAAGGTTTTAGTAGAGGTCAATTTTCTCAAAAATAGTCAAGATTTTCAAATGACAGATGCGCTTTTGAATTACAAACAAGAATTTTCCTTACACTAAGGGAGACTATGAAGATGCAAGATACCCAACGGGACAGCCACCAGAACAGCGGTGCCTCTGCTCTGACTTTTGCCTGCCAAGACACTTGTCTTTCTTCAGCAAAAATATTAGCGCAAAGATGATATTATCACTACAATTATCAAAGGACACTATGGATGAGGGAAAGATTCAGAAAAGACAAAAGAGATTCTACAATGCAGTTATGGATATGTTAGAATGGGTTGGATTGGATTACTTAAAGCTAAGAGATTGGGTATAAACAATTCTATGCTAGATACTCACAACTATGGTTTGGAATAGGCCCGTCAAAGATCTGGTCAAAGGTTTTGGACTGGAATTCTGCTAGCCCACCGGACAGGATTCAGGCGCTTGGTTCTGCACTCAGCACGGCACTTGGTCTCTGCACGGCCACTGAACTGCATCTGACCTGTTGGTTCTGGGTTACAGCTATCTGGTTACAGCTCTGCTCTACTGGTTTGGATCTCTGGGTTCTGGCAAGAGCTCTTGGCAAGAAAGCAGAAAACAGCACGCCCGGCTGTTCTTTTTGTGGGGTTCCCCTTGGAAGGCTGGGGTTAAAAATCAGGTTGCAAGATTTTAAAGGCCAAGCTGAGAAAGGTTCAGCTTTAGAATTGGCCTTCTCTGCTTTTCAAAGTTCTGGGTTGCTCCTGCAGAGCGCTTCGCCAGTAAATCAGTTGATGGGTGGATGTGTGTGTTTTTATGTCCTAAACTGTCCCTATTTATGTATTTCCCAAAGGGGTGGGTAGGTTGATTATACTAAGCCCACCCTCTAGGAATCCAATTGGTCAGAGTATTTCCCCTCTCCTGATTTGAGAAGGAAATCTAGTGTCATAATGATGCTGCAATTTACCATCCCTGCTCCTACCTGCAATGCAAAAAACCTTGGGGTCATCTTCGACTCCACACTCTCCTTCTCTCCTCATATTTCTGACATCGCTATGAAGTCACACTACCAGCTGCACGTCCTCAGAGGTATTCTTCCCTTCCTCTCCTTCCCCCAGAAGCTCACTGTCTCCCGAGCCCTGGTTCTCTCGAAGCTGGATTACTGTAACAGCCTCTGTCTTAATCTGCCTGCCTCCACTCTCCGCCCTCTGCAACTCATCCAGAACAGAACTGCGAGACTTGTCCTTGGCCTCAAGCCCAGGGACCGTATCTCTCCAGGACTGAAATCTCTACACTGGCTCCCAGTGGCTGCGAGGATAAAGTTCAAAACCCTCTGCATTGTCCACAAGGCCTTCTGGGGCCTTGGTCCTAAATACCTTCAACTCTCTCTTCCCAAATATCTTCCTTCCCGAGCCCTTCGCTCATCCGCCTCCAACTCCCTCAGGGTCAGCCGCTTCTCGAAGCAACGAGCTGGGGGTAGATCTCTCTCCACGGCAGGGGCCTCCCTCTGGAACAGCCTTCCTGCCTCCCTGAAACTTGAGGAGAACCATCTCCGGTTCCGGAAGCACCTCAAAACCTTCCTCTTTGCGTCTGCTTTCTCTCTCCCTCTCCCCTGCTGAACAGCAAATATTCTTCACTGAAACTGCACTGATTCTGCAACTGGCCCACTCTTAACGGCCTCGGTCCTGGGCCCAGCCACTCTCCACTTGCACTGATGCCCTGGAATCCCCTCTGCACTGCGGGACTGTCTCTGTATCCCTACAGCCCCCCCCCTTTCCAGCACTTGTTCTGCACTTACCTTGCACTTGCCACCAGCTGGCCCTATTTATTTATTACTTTTCGCCACTTACCTTGTACTGCACTTCCCCCCCTCCCCTTCCCCTTGCACTTTTCCCCCTCCCCCACCCCTGCACTTGCGCGATCTGAATGACACCTGGCCTAGTAGGATCGTTGTCTGTCTCTCCTTGTTCCTCCCCTCCCTGCTTCGTCGCGCCTTGAAACACCTGTGTATAGGCGCGTTATAAATGCCATATCATATCATATCACATCATATCATCCAGGGAATAAGCTCCCCTTTGTTTCTACACAGAAAATCTATTTTTCATATAAAGCATATTTACAATATCACCAACTGGCTAATAATACATATTCACACCACAGATTTAATAGAGCACACATCTGTCCAAGTCCCATCTTCTTGAGAGTTTCGGTTCAAAATTGACAGTTTTTTGCACTTTTGGTTGGTTACCCAGTGTCAGTTCTGTACACATTTTTCCACATACATGCGCATGACATCTGGGCATAATTTTTTAAATGTTCATATTCCTAGCCCTATCACAATTGCTACAATATCAACATTTTGGTAGTCATGTCTCTGAATATCGCACAGGGTTCAGAGTAGTTTAAAACTGTGAGCAGCGTTTTCATATTAACAACCTATAAAATACAGATTTTTCAAAGTTTTACACAGTTTTCTATGAGTCTTTTTCCAAAAAGATATTTCCTTGGAGTTTAAGATACAAATAACTGTCTAGCCCCGCCTCCAAGGTTTGGCTGGGCCAGAGCACTCCCAGGCCTCTCTTCCTTAGGCAGTTGGTTTCTGTCGACACCCGAATTTGCATTTCCTTTCAGTCAAGGGAGTCTTTTGTCTCCACTCAGAGCAACAGGCCAAAATCTCCTCCCACCTCCATTAACAACTCAATGCCAGTTCCTGAGAAGAGAGCAGGAGGAAGATTCCTTTGTTTGGGAGAAACTGTGGAATGTATTTGAAGTCCAGTGTGGCTGACATTAGTTCACTTTTAAAACACTGTTTTAAAATTGTCTTTTCTAAAATAAAATTTACATTTTCAACAATTATACACACATGTCTCTTCATTCCAGTCTTTTTAAAACATACAAATTGAATTGTAACAACCTATATGGCTTTTGATGGCAAGTCTCTTCTTTTCCACAATTTGATTTTAAGACACACATTTTAAACTGACAGTACACGTAAATGACAGCTTGGACACAGGCGAGCGGCGGTACTGCGCCCATATCTGACATATTTCTCTCAGGGAAGCACCTTTTGCATGTGGATTGTTTTATGATGAAAGGTGCTTCTCCTGACATTGTGCTTATGGGGATTCCTTAAATAAGGTGATGGTGAACACCCCACAAGGATGTTGGATCTTCTGTGCTGTTTGGGAAACATGATTTTGCACTTTCACTTTCAACAGCCAAGGAAAACGGATTTTAAAGCACTTCTGGGTTTTCCTTGGAATGTAGCACTACCTTTTCAAGTAGTTTCATTTCACTCTGCGGGCAGCCCAATGATTGTTGGTTTTGCCAGTGTGGTCTCCTGTTTTACCACTGACATAGGCAAAAGTAGATTTAGCAGCCTATTTTTCAGGTTTCCCTGCGCACTTCTCAGAGATTTTTAGCGCATAGGGCTTTTTGGCAGCCATTCTGTTGTTTTTGATGAGAGCAGCACCCAGTGATGTTGCTGGGCAGGGCCAAGTGGGTTAGAACATCCCACAGGTTGCTGTTGGTATTCTTGTTCAGACTGGAATTGCCTAGCATTTTGATGCTGGACTGCCCCTGGGCAGGACAAAGACTGATATGCAGGGATATGTCTCCTCTGTGAAAGGGACAGTGAGCTAAAGACTGGGTTTAGGCTCTCCTGTGGGGCTATCCACCCAAGAACAGGTAAATTGACCGTGTTCGTGCCACTAGAGGGACTCGCAGATCCCCCCTTGTTTTGCATAATAAGTAACTTTGGTTTTTACCCTAAGTAACCAGGGGAATCCAGACGTGGACCCCTTGCTCACTGTTCTTAGAGAGGCACAGCTCCACCTCACTGATGAAGCTCGACTAGGCCGAAACACGTGTCTGTGGTTGCCCCTGGTAATCTTGTTCAGAGGAGAATTGCCTAGCATTTTGGTGCTGAACTGCCCCATTGCAGGACAAAGACGGATATGCAGGGATATGTCTCCTCTGTGAAAGGGACAGTGAGCTAAAGACTTGGTTGAAACTCTCCTGGGGCCCATTCACCCAAGAACATGTCAATGGGCCGTGTCCGTGCCGGTACAGGGACTCCCAGAACCCCCTTGTTTTTCTCAGAGCTTTGTACCAGCCTTTACCCAATCGTTCCACTTCTTCCTCACATTATTACTCATTGAAGGATATACAATCCTTACAACCAATGCTGGAACTGGACAAAATGTACTGGGGGATCTCACTTCCCCTTGTTTGCTGGCGGGTTTAGGGGAGTAGAGGCCAGGGTGATAGGTGGGGGGTGTATTGCAAGCGGTGTGGGTGGGAATGAGGGGCAGAGCTAGGTGTTAAATAATGTGGGTGCCTTGACTATAGGATGCTATCTGCTTTGCATGAAAATCAAGTGCATTTTTGGGAACATAAGAATGACCACCATTGTATCAACATGTCTGTAATAGTAATCCAAACATGCATTCCTTTTGAGCATGAAATGCACACTTGGTATGGTGCTCATTTCATCTGTAACAATAGTCACCCTGAGAGTAAAATGGGTGCTAAGCATAAGCAGTAGCGTTGGAACCAGGGATGCTGCATCACCTCCTGGGTTGATGGAAAAAGGTCAAAATGTAGCAGCATAAAATGCTCCATTTGAGACACATTCCAATCGCTTGTTTCTTTAAGGACAGTGAACTGCAAAATGGCTGTAACACGAATTAATGAATGGTATCTTCTGGCAAATTACTCTCACTTTGTTTTTATCTTTCAGCTCTCTATTTGGTTTGGAAGCAAAATGAGGGCATTTGGGAACTTGATTCTAGGGCACTCTTGCAAGGCCCTGGGGAGGGTGTTAAAAAGAGACTGTTTCACAGGGTTCATAATGTATGCTGCCTGGTACAACAACCACTGACAAAAGCAGCTATCTTTTATTATATTGAACATCTTTTCTTAATATTAAAATGTACTCTATAGTTTCATAATGTTACTTGCCTGTAAGGATAAATACACTCTTTATGAGTCTCCGCTGAGGGCAACGACTCGCATGCAATCCATTGTCACATGTTATCATGGCAGTGTGAGTATACCATCTCTACTTTAGAAAGGAAGCTATACATTGTATGAGATAACACCTGCAGTTTATAACAAGGCTTCTAAAATGTGTGACACGATAACCAGATTGTCAATAAGCCTGCTACAATTTTTAATAGGGCCATTCTTTCTGCAAGCATTTAAACACTAAATAAGTTGTGCAGTGCCAGACCTTTTCAAAACATCTGCATTTGTTTCGGCTGTCAACATTTCTCAGCAATTTGTAGCTGGATTGCTGTAGCTCTTAATGTAACAGTACATGTACTTATCAGAGCTGACTTAATGGCTGACAAAAGGGCCGATGATTGCAGGATTGGATCAGAGGGCGGTCCTGCAAGCCAGGTAGTAAACCCAATGGAAGCTTGAAGCTGAAAGCCGTCCTAAAGAGTCTTCCAAGGAGAGACCGCAGGCAGGAGGTTAGCACAATAGTGTCTGCCTGAAAAAGACTATGATGAGTGTTGGATTGAGAACAACCCATTTTCACTGATGTGAATCCTGAGAAACCCATGGTCTGGAAGAGATCTAATTGGAATATTGAGTGCCTACTTAAGCAACCCTCCAGCCTCTTTTCCTTTGCAGTTGGTGAGCAGGTGCAAGTGGATCTAGGTCACGTGGCCAAAGCCCCACCCATCTTCTCTCACCCACATTAGCCTCAACCCCATCAGCATGCCCTCACCATTCACAACACAGAAGTTGATGCTCGCCAACATCTGCTCATCTATTACCCATGCAGCAGACCTCGCCGACCTCATCACTACTCATGACCATGATGCCATCTTCATCACAGAGACCTCGCTGACACCCATATTCTAGAGGTCCTTGTCCATGAAAGCTACAGCATCCAACACAGAGACCAGCTCCTTCAAAGTCCTCTCATGCTGCTAACTGCTCTCTCCAATGGACACAGTCACCTTCCATCATATCTACAGACCACCCAAACCCAACACTGCCTTCATCTTTGACATTACCAACCTGGTCACCACCATGCCCCTCATGCACACCAACATCTTACTAGGCAACTTCATCCTCCCAGGCAACAAGGCTACCAAACCGATGAAGGAAGCTTGCCTCAGCCTTCTCGGCACCCTAATCCTCACACAGCACACAAAAGACCCAATGCACAAGACGGGTACCATCCTCGACCAAATCACCACTGCACTGATTTCCCTCCACTACAACTCTCTGCTCCCGCTTGACTGGTCTGAACACTTGGCTGTGCCTTTCAACATCCTGTACACCACCCCAGTCAAGCACTTCCAGCAGAAACCCATCACACAAACCTTCAGGCCCTTCAAGAACTTCACAGTGGAAGCCCTAACCGAAGACGTTGCCAACCTACAACTCACATGGACTGAACACCCCCAACCAAACTGTGACTCTCTACTGGAAGGACTCAATGCCACCCGCAAAGTCTCCATCAACCGAAATGCACCTCTGAAACAACGCACCTGCAAACCAAAAAAGTCTGCACCCTGGTACTTAACCTCAGAAAAAGAGTCATAAGGAAACAAGAGAAATCCTGGTGCCAGTCCAGGACCACATCCAACCTGGCACTCCTCATGGAACTCTGACTAACCCGCCGACAACTAATCAACACATCCAAGGCCTCCTACTGTCAGAACACCACTGCCAAATCCGCCAATAAAAGCTGAGCCCTCTTCAAAGCGGTGAAGCACTGTATCAACCCGCTACCCAACCCTGCCATACTACACTCCATTGAAAAATCCACCACCATTAACACCTTCTTAATTGACTAAATCAGCAAGATTCACCAGCACATTGACACCAGATCTGCTTCCACCGACCCAACGCATGTCCCACCTCGAAAAATCTCCACACCCTGGACAACATTCAAGACACTCACTACAGAGGACCTGGTAGAATCCCTGGCTGACCTCATAGCAACATCATACATAGATGACATCCTCCCAGCATCCATCCTCAAGACCCCTCTACCCCCACAGAAGCTCTACTTCCCCACCTGGAGATCAGCAACAGCTCCCTAACTTAAGAAACCTTCCAATCAACCCTAAGGACAGGACAAATCCTCCCTCTTCTAAACAAGCCCACTCTGGTTCCCAACAACCTAGATAGCTATTGCTACATCACCAATCTTTACTTCCTAGATGAGATCATCAAGAAAGCGGTATTCGCAGCCCACAAGCCCCGACAGCTGAACGCAGCAGCCGCACCTAGCCTCCCAGGGCGATCTGAGGGTGCGCCGCTACCGAACCCTGCCATCTGTCCCCGGTACGGCCGCGGCGGGGAAGACCAGAGTGGGTGAGTCCCCCGGCCTGCGACATTGGCTGGGTGCGCATGGTGCGGCCAGGGGATGGGGTGCGGATGGCTCGACCACCCCCCCCCCCAGGAGACAGAGAGCAAAGCGAACGGCCATGCGGGACCTGCCATTTCGAATCCTGTGCGCCCATAGGGTGTGCCTCTGGGGGAACAAAAACGTATACGCATCACGGGCAGAAGCACACCGACATCTCCAGTGCGCAAAAGAAGCCAACCCTGTTGAACGGGGCCCCCTCTACGAGCACTGACAGACACACAAGGCGCTACACAGAGCAACACCATGGGCAAAGAAAAGAGCAGAAAGACCTCGACACAAAGCACCATGGACCAATACGCCACAAGCACACCCAATGTACAAGGCACTGGGGACCAGGGAGTGACCCCCCCTCCGCCGGACGAGACCCTCTCGCTCAAGGATGTGATGGCTGCCATCGCCAGCTTGCACTCCTCGGTGGAGCAAAAAATGGACGCCATCTCCAACGAGGTCTTATTCTTCCGCCATGATCTCCAAAAAATGTCATCCCGAACTGGGGAGGTGGAACAACGTATCTCCGGCGTGGAGGATGGCCTCAGTGGGGTACACCAACAACCGGCGCAAGCATTAACCAGATTGAAAACCCTGGAGGCCCGAGTGGACGAGGGCGAGTGCAGGTCCCGCCGCAACAACATCCGCATCCTGGGACTGCCGGAACGTGAAGAGGGACCCAGCATGGAACTTTTTCTGGAGGAATGGTTGGCAGACCTGTATGCGCCAAAGACTCTCTCAAACTTTTTCTCGGTGGAACGTGCACACCGCATACCCGCAGGCCGCCTGACCCCGGGTGCACCCCCAAGGACAATCATAGCAAGGCTGCTCAATTATCGAGACAGGGATGCCATCTTACAAATGGCCTGAACCAAAGGGACAATGACATATAACAGAGCCAGAATTGCCTTCTATCCAGATTATACCAGTGAGGTCCAGAAGGCCAGACAATCCTTCGAGCACCTTAAAAGGAAGCTCCACTCCATGAACGTGAGATATGGGCTGCTGTTCCCGGCCCAGTTAAAAATCCAGCACGAAGGTAAAAGCGTCCACTTCACCGATCCTCAGGAAGCCTGGAAATGGGCCGAGACCCACATCGTAGGGGACTGGACCGCACCCGTTCAAGACCGTAGAGGTAGACCAAGACCCGGACCGCGGGGAGAAGGACCCACCCAACGACCCATACCAGAGATCCCAGCGGACCCGGACGAAGACCCCGATCCCTGACAAGGTCCCTGGAACAGCCATGTTGGCCAGAGAGGGGAACACACGGTACCATCAGTACCCTCAACGACCGATCCCTTTCTTGGCAACCATTTGCAATGCAACACCCCTCCCGGGTCGGCACCGGTGATGGGAAGCCGTCGCTCCCACACAACTGATCAGAGAGCCACGCGCTGCCATCGCTAACACACCATGCCATCGGCGGACACCACGCCCCTGATCCGAGTTACCAGACCCGCAAGCAAGTAGTAAGTTGGTGGGAAGGTGACCACAGTTCACATTAATCTGGCGACACCGTTTTGAGCGCCAGTAGAGTTTGGGCGACAGATTCTTCATGTTGGGGAGGAGTATGGGGAGTGGGGATGGGATACAGTTTTATGTTAGTTACTTTCCGGGAAACCACACTATGTCCACACTGAATAAGATGCCACCGAACACACCATGTCCGATGCCAACGCCTCCACCTCACACACACGCCACATCTCCATGGCCAAACGCACCAGGCACCCGTCTGGCACAACACTCCAGATCATTAGACAGCAATGACCACACAGCGCCAAGATGATCCCACTTATGGAAACGCACTAGCCCCAACGATGCCCCACGAACGCCACAGGTCACTCAAAATCCTTGCTTGGAACGTAAACGGCATGGGCTCAAGTATCAAACGCTGATTAGTCACGCAATTCCTTAACAGACGCTCTCCCGACATAGCCCTCCTTACCGAGACCCACTTAGCAAGTTCAACCTGCCAGCTCTTTCGCAGAACTAATTATCGACTAGCATACCATGCAGGGTACATGATGGGCTCCCGGGGCACCCTGATCCTTTTACATAAGCGACTCCTGTTTGATCTATCTGCTGTGGCACAGGACCGCTCGGCCCATTTTGTGATGATCCGGGGCGCGCTGAGGGGAGAGACAGTGGCCATTCTAGCAATATATTCCCAGCCGGGGTTGGGGGAGGGTCTCCTGAGGGAGGTGACGTCCCTGATGGCACAACAGCAAGCAGAGGTGTGGATTGTGGGGGGGGGGATTTTAACGATGTTATGTGCAACACACTTGACCGGACCCACATCCTCAGCCGGAACCCAGACCGTCCAACGCGGCTGGCGACCTTCGCATCAGCGCTCGGTCTGAGTGACGTGTGGAGAGAACTCCACCCTACAGAGCAGGGATTCTCCTTCCACTCGGGGGTCCATGCATCCTTATCCAGGTTGGATTACCACTTTCTCCCGGCCCCAGAAGCATATAAGGTTATATCGGCAGTTTTCCATCCCCGGGGTATATCAGACCACTCTCCCCTGGAGGTGACGCTCCGTACGGATCGTCCCTTGCCACCCAAAACATGGCGGCTAAATGACTACTACCTGGGCCTCCCCGAGTTTGTGGAGCACATCACGGACAAATCCAATGAATTCTTTGAGATAAATTCAGGCTCGGTAGAGGACCCTGTGATATTATGGGAGGCACATAAGACAGTACTTAGGGGGGAAATGACAGCCTGGATCTGTAACCAAAAGAGGGAACATCACAGGAGGGTGACGGAGGCGGAGGAGGAAGTAAAGAAATGGGAAGCTAGATATATATCCTGCGCTTCCCCGGAAACGCACCACTCCCTCCTAAAGGCTAGAGCATCACTCCATAACAAGGCGCTTGATAACGCACGGCAGGCACACTGGGAATCAAAGACGAGAATTTATGAGCACGGGGACAAAGCCGGCAAACTATTGGCATGGCTGGAAACACGGGAGGAGGGACATAGACGTGTCAGACAGATCACCGAAGGCCCGAACGCGCCGGCCCAAACAGACCCAGAAATAGCGCAGGCCTTTGCCAAATTCTACAGTACGCTTTATGCCGCCCCAACGGTCCCCACAGACGCTTCCCTCCTGGATGAGATTGTGCTTCTGCAATTATCGGAACCACAGAAAACTCATTTAGACAGGGAATTAGATGAAACTGAAATAGCGGAAGCCATGACCCAGCTACAATCCGGGAAGACACCCGGCCCAAACGGCTTCCCGGCCGAGACCTGGAAGAAATTGGGTAGCAATAAGATGGCCGCCTCCCTCCGGGATCTATTCCTCGCCACTAAAGAACGGGGCACCCTCCCACCGGATCTACGGACAGCCACCATAGTGGTCATTCCTAAAAAAGGCAAACCACCCAATCAGTGCACATCGTATAGACCGATATCGCTTCCCAACAGCGAAACAAAAGTCCTTGCCAAAGCACTGGCCAACTGGCTCCAACTGGTCCATCAAGATCAATGTGGCTTCATGCCGCAAAGATCGACCAAAATGAACATACGCCGATTACACCTGCTTTTGGAAGAGGCCCAACCCTAAACACTCCACTTGCACTCCTCGCAATAGATTTCGAGAAAGCGTTCGATTCAGTGGTGTGGGCTAGCTTCTGGGCAACAATGAGGCGCATGGGCTTCGGCGAAACGTTCCTTAGCTGGATTCAACTCCTATACGAAACCCCACTAGCTACAGTTAGGGTGAACGGCTGGACCTCCGGGACCTTCCCGCTGGGCAGAGGCACCCGGCAGCGCTGTCCTCTGTCTCCCCTCCTCTTCGCCCTAGCAATCGAACCACTGTCCCGATGGCTCCGACAGGTCGCCACGTGGTCTGGATTCCGTTGGCCAAATGGACGGGAGGATAAGCTTTCCCTTTATGCAGGCAACCTATTACTCTACCTGAGTAACCCAGGCCAAGCATGCCCAATCATAACCTAAATGTTAAAGACCTATGGCGACTTCAGTGGCCTTAGAGTAAACTGGGGGAAATCAGTTCTCTTCCCAGTAAAAGGGGACGATTCCGCAATCCCCTGGGAATCCCCATACCGAATAGAAAGAGAAGGCTTCCGCTATCTGGGCATATGTGTCTCCGGGGTTCTCTCAGACTATGTGCGTCACAACCTGCACCCACTGACGGCCCGCTTCGCGGGGGATGTGCGACACTGGATGCACCTCCCCCTCACACTCATGGGAAGGGCGGCCCTTTTCAAAATGATGGCACTTCCACGGTTCCTCTACGTACTGCAGAACGCCCCACTGGCCATACCAAACTCAGAATTTGTCCGGGTGGAACGCCTCCTCAGGGAATAGATATGGAAGGGGGGGCAACCACGAATCGCACTGACCACGCTGCAGCGATCGATCTGGGAGGGGGGTATTGGTGTCCCACACCTGAAGTCCTACTACTGGGCCTGTCAACTAAACATTGTCAATGACCTCCTCCATGGGGACCGTGACCTACCACACATCAGAGCAGAACTACCCTTCAGGCAAGATACCCCACCACTCGAAACAATGTATCAACACCTATCCAGACCCCCTGCACAGACAATGTCCTCTCACATCGCAATCGTCTGGCGGCAGGCACACAAGCACATTGGCTGGGGGAACAAGATTACCATGGCACAACCACTATGGAACAACCACATGCTGACGGAAGTGTGGAAGCTGCCTGCCTGGTCCAGGTGGGTGAGGGCCGGAATAACCACGATAGGAAATATCTTAACAGAGGACTCTATTCTTTCGTTTGAAATGCTCCAGCAGGAATATGGCATTTTGGCAGCAGAACACTACCATTACACATAAATTATCACATGCACTTAGTGGCCACAGGCAAGCACTTGTTGACGCCCCAGACTACACAGCCCTGGAATGCAACTTACTTCCACAACATATCCCCACCAAGGTGACTACCACCCTATACAAAGCTATTAACGCATTTAGCACCCCAGAGCTGACCAGCCTCAAAGCCAGATAGGAACGGGATGTCGGGGACATTGAGCCTGAGGACTGGATCCAGGTTCTCATGCATCCACGTGAAATCTCTATAGACTCCAGAATAAGACTGGTACAGCTAAAGATACTACATAGGGTATATTACCCCCGAGTGGCCCTTTTCGGTTGGGGAAGGGCAAAGGATCCAAACTGTCTGAAATGCCGAGGGGAAAAGGGCACCTTCATTCATCTCCTCTGGGACTGCCCTAAAATCAAGACATTCTGGACACAATGCTTACAAATTTTGGCAAGAGCACTGGGCCGCACGATAGAACTGCGACCAGCAATACTGTTACTCGGGGCCCCAGATGAGAACATCTCAAACAAATGGGAGGTCATTCTTCTCTCCACTGCAATGGGCCTGATAAAAAGTGACATTGCGCAGAAATGGGGAGCCCCGGAGTGCCCGACAGCAGCTCAGTGGTCCAACGAAATTGACATCTGCGCGGCGAAAGAACTCAGAATTTATACAGCACGTGGAAGCCTGGCAAAGGCCACAGAAATCTGGGGAAAATGGGGAGAATGTGTGACTTGAGATCGCTCTGAGGGATGGGAGAGCGAGAAGCGCAGGAGCACAACATGGACATGGCAAAGAACTTATTGCTGGACAGGTGATGTACAGAGTGGCAAGAGACGAACAGATCGACGATCGACCCGGCAAAGGGAGACGGAGGGTGGGGGGAAACAGTTGGTATGTTGTATGAATGTTCAAAAAACTTTCAATAAAATATGTTATTAAAAAAAAAGAAAGCGGTATTCGCGCAACTGCAGCAGCACATCAACACAAAAAATCTCCTAGAAACCTACCAATTCGGGTTCAGACCCAGATGCAGCATGGAGACGGCAACCATACAGGTGTTCAACAATGCCCTCAACATACTTGTTCTACTCGAGCT
This sequence comes from Ambystoma mexicanum, assembly GCF_040938575.1. Lineage (NCBI taxonomy): Eukaryota > Metazoa > Chordata > Amphibia > Caudata > Ambystomatidae > Ambystoma > Ambystoma mexicanum. Next base: position 1,292,599,617 of record NC_090929.1, read on the forward strand.
CTCTGCCTCTTTTGACACAGTAGACCACCAGACGCTCCCAGATGCCCTACATCAGTGCATTTGGAATCAGCAACCTTGTCCTACACTAGTTTAAGTCCTAGCCGTTGGTTAAGATGGACTCTAGATTTCCAATGCTACCCGTCACCTGTGGATTCCCGCAGGGTTCCATCCTCACCCCAGTGATCTTAAATCTATACATAAAGCTGCTGGGAGTCCTCCTAGCCACACACAGCATCCACTTCCACCAAAAGGCCGGCTCACACAGCTATACCTCAAGATAGACTCCATCAAAGGACATACACAGGTTCAAAACCTGCCTCTCGCTGATCCATTCTTGGAGATGTTGTAATGAATTTTAAAATGTATTAGCATTGATTCCAATATGGATTCAAGATGAGAGGCATTTTGGGAACACCAGTGAACATTAGATTTCAGGCTTAAAGAGAAGCCCATTTCTGAGCACAATATGTGTTTGCTGGAGCCATGGAACGAGAGCTTGTTTATGTTTTCAGAGAAATCTTGTTTTGCATTCTTTAAGCAGCCGAGAGCAAGGTCTGTCAGCTTCTCATGAGAAACCAGAGATTATTTACAAATATGGTGGAGTCCAGTAGCTGCAACGGCCGCGCAGCGGTGGGGCTCTACTGACGGTAAACATATCTGTAAAAATACTGCATTACATTTTGAGGGAAAGACATCACACAGACAGAGAAAGAGCAAGTCACTTTTTTACTTTGAACTAAGGCCGGACTGACTGAAGCAGATGTGTTTCCTTCAGCCTGTTCCCATTGTTGAGTGACTCTCTCGCCTAGCCTGGCAGTTTCCAGTGAAGACTTGGCAGACATGAAGAATGTTAGAGAAACGCTAACAGTGATGCATTCCTGCTTTATTTCTATGTGTATTTTGCTGCGCTAATCTTCAGTTGCGATAATAAAGAGACCGGACACAGGTCTATTTCAAAATCTACATGAAGTGTGAATGAATTCTTGTGTTCCAAGAAAAAACACATTGCCTTCCAGCCTTTTTTGTAAGTGCAGAGGGGAACCCCTTAAGTAAAAAAGATATCATTAAATTTCTGAGAAAACAAGAAGTCAAAACAGATGTCCAGTGCATACATGAACCTCAACTCCTCACCAACAATAACAAACACCCAGACAAACAGACCTGGCTATCAACCATGAACCCTGAGGGCTTCACACCCAAGCTCACCGCCTGCGCCAAGTCTCTCCGGTTCTACATCAACAAAAACCTCTCATTCAAGAGGCACATAGCTAAGAAAACACAGACAGCTTGGTATCAGTTCTCCCTCCTGTGTAAAGTCAAGCCCTTCCTCCTTCCGGACAGCTTTATATCCACCGTTCTAGTACTGGTCCTATCCCGCCTGCATGGGGACAATGCCCTCCTCAAAGGCCTCTTGTCATCCTACCTTGTGCCCCTGAGAAGTGCCATAAACACGGCTGCATGCCTCATCAAGGGTCTACACAGATACGACCACATAAACCTGGCTCTCATAAACCTTCACTGGATCACACGCATGCACAAATCACATTCAGGTCTCTCTGCATCATCTATAAGGCTGTTGCATTCAAGTCACCCAACTACCTCACAGAGAAACTCAGCATCTCCAGCAGACAATGCACCACCAGAAGCCAGTACACATGCAGACTTGGAATCCACTGCTGCAAAAAGAAAAGAACCAGAAATCAAGCCTTATCTACCTACTCCCCAAGACCATTGAACCTCCTCCCCATCAGCATCAGACTCTTCCCCATGCTCCTACATTTCAGAAGAAAAAACTCAACACCCTCTTCCTCAACCGCTAGGCCAGCACGTCACCCCCCACTCCACCTGACTCGCTAGACGCCTTCCGGCCACCACGCTGAACAGATGTTCCCCTCCTTTGTGCCCATCTGTATCATTCCCCCTGTATATATGTTCTGTTGTTACCTATACAAAGCACTCCGTTATGCATCTGTACTGTTGTATACATATGTAAAACAATCCATTGCTTCTTGAAGCTAGGTCTGTGCTCAATAAATACAATGATAATAATAATAATAACAATAATAGTGTAGTGGAGGGCTCAAGTACTGTTAGGCAGAATCACATGCAGTACACTTGGGGAACACTATATGCAGTTAGAACTACAAGTGTCAGTACAGTTTCACCATTGGTACAAGCCTGTACTACACAGTTATGTGTTAGCAGTGGCTGTGCAGCCAGACTTATCTCAAGAGTTGAGTGAGCAGTAGAACAAGTTACACAAAGGATAAAAAAATACAGTGATTCAAACAAACACTTACTCAAGGTTTTTGGTAAAAGAATATAAATTTATTTACACAGTCAGTTTGAGAACATTAAACTAGCAAGAGCAGCTCAATATCATATACTAATAAACTACAAATACACAACAAATAAGTTACTGAACAAGTTCAGCGCCTCTGAAGTGGGAGCAAAATGGCACTTCAGTTACTTGAAAAAGGGGCAAAAAGTCAAGGTTTAAGAATCAGCAGTACAAATACTTTCATAGGCAGGGTGAAGGGTTTCAGTAAACTACAATCATCAATTCAGTTCATAGGCCTGGACCAAAGTCCATGGTTCAGAGTCTTTGTATAGGAAAGCGCAGTTCTGGAAGTAAACGGTTAAGTCTTTGCCACGGATCTTAGAAGAATTTGGTCAGCCGAAACGTTAGACGAATGTTTAGGGAAGGACAAGCCTTCGAAGTCGGGAAAGTTTCACAAACTTTCACTGTGGCCGAAAAGATTTCCAGACCGCGTTTGCACAGTACCTTTAAAGTGAAGAAGAGCTGTAGCGAAGGCAGTTGTTCCTGGCAGTTCGAGCAGATCTTGCTGTTCCTGAGCTTCAGTTGTGGGGACAAGAAGGAGGACATCAGGAGTTTCCTGCACTGCCCAGGTATGAGGTCACCAGCTTGGCAAAACGTTGGTTTAAGGTGTAAGTGCCTTAAAGTCCACAAGCTGGTTTCCTTCCCCCTGGCTATCCGGTTTTCAACAGCACTCTGAAGAAAATTTGACCAGGATGAGGACGGTGTCCAGGTAGCTTGCTCAAGGGAAGAAGTTAACCTTGAAGGGCTTCTCTGTCGATGGAGTGTCTGGCAATTCTGACCTGCAGCAGGGTTTCACCGGTCATCCAAGAGTTGCAGCAGTCATCTTCCTTCAGTTTGTCTTTGGTTCTTCCGTTCCAGTGGTCGACTCTGCCTTCCAAGTCCCAGAGACCTGCTTTTAAAACAGTTTTCTCCCATTCATTTCAGCCTAGCTGTCTCTCACCCAGCAGGGTGGCTGTCCTTGCTGGACAGTCAGCCAGCCAATCACGCCAGAGTACATTCAGGTCTCCTAGGAGACTAAGCACAGGGTGTTTTGGGCACCTGCCTCACATCCTGTCCACCCCAGACACTCGGGCACCAGAGGAGGGCTTCAGCACTGAAGCCCGCCAAAGGCCAACGAACAAAGGGACCAAACCTGGTTTTGTGCACAGAGACAAACACTAGAAGGATGTTTCCAAAAAGAAACAGCAAAAAAAGATGACCGGAGTCTGTTTTTACAGAGGGGTATTGGGCGCCATATTGAAAAACATGGCTGACCCGATTTTTAGCTACTGGTGTTCGCGGTTGGGAAAAATCATGGTAGTTTGTTCTAAAACCACTGCTACCACCCATTGCAAGAGGAAAGGGTAACATTTGACTGTTACATGAGTGTTTAGACACAGGGGATGCTAGGCAACCCCCTCCAGCACTCTATAGGAAGATAGTGTGAGCTGGGTCTATGAATTTAAAAAGATTAGCAAAGTCAATGTAACTTTACATGCTCTGGGAGACAGTAGTCCTTCCCAGAGAAGGTATTTAAACCTTGGGAAGTCTGAAAGACATCCCTGTGCCACTGCACTGAAGGTGCTGTGTGACACACAAGAAAAAGATGATGCCTGTGGAGGTGTCTAAAACTCCATATCCAAAGAACACATAAGTAAAACACACATCAAAATACATGACAGAGTGGGTAAAAAGGTTCACACTCTTTCCAGGTGAAAATGAAAATCCTAGAAATCCAGCAAAGTTGCTCGGGGTCTGAAAAGGTAAGGGAAATTAGCACATTCATAAGAATTCGCCCTAACACTCCAGTCACATGATCGGATGAGAATAGACTTTGGGTCGAGATACACCGAGACCAGAAGATAAGACTTTGCTGCACTCCCTTTTATTCCCAGGCGCAGTGAGCCTCTACAAGGCCGAGTTCAAAGGTATTAATTGAATGGCAGACTGCAGGAGTGATGATGGATATTGGGCTAATTGGGTGGGGAGGTATGATCAGGCCAAACCCACCAGCACCTGGAGTCCAGTTGCATGCTTCTAGCGTGTGAAATCTTCCACAAGGATGCAAGCATGCCAACCAATTATAGAGGGCCATATATTAAGGAGCCCTATAGTTTGATAAGCCAATGATATGTTGAATATTTTCATGAAAAAGATAACTTGCACCTGGGATGGGTTTAGTTGTCCACCTGATCTTAGAGATCCAATCACGTCCTTGGAGCCCATATAAAGTATATGTAGATGTTCCCCTTGAGCCAACCACAACCCCTAGTAGGATTTCTTATTTTTCCATGTATCCTGATGTCACTCATGATGGATATTAAGTATAAGGTCAATGTTTTATTATGATTATGTCGAGATAAATCTGTGCGGTGTCCGTTGATGTCTGTTGTACTCCCTGTTCTAAAGACATGTTATTAAACAGCTTACCCTTTTGCCAACTTCTTGAGTCAGTCTGATTATTGATGTTTGAGTAAGATCTGCATTGCCATCCATCTCAGATACTGTTACCTCATCTTAAAGGACCCACTCCTCGGGTTCACGTGGTAGCAGAGGATGGTTCAGACCCATTGATCCTAGTAAGCCCTTAGAGACTGTGGAATATCGGGCATCCTCCGCCATCTAGCAGGAAGAATGCAAGGTTTCCTGTGTAAAGCAGCCAAACATAGACACACTTGCAAATGAAAAAGATACAGGTGGGACAGGCCACTCTTTCACTAAATACCTACTGCTTTCCAGAGGTACTGAGTGGACCAAAGGCAAAAGTGGCCGGTTGGAGGAGGAGACGATCCCAGGTGTCAAGTGCCAAAAGGCGAATGGTGAGTGGATTGAAGGATGTGGCAAAAATACATTTGAGAACGGGGTATTATGATGACAGTGAAGAGTAAAGGGGGGTTCATTAAATAAATATATATGACGAGGAGTGTCAGGGATGAGGAATGTCCAAGATAAAGCCTAGTGTCCTACACTTAGGAAGTGTCTAGAATGAGTCATCTCAAAACCAAAGTGCGTAAACCTAGGCTGCATCTAGATAGATCTATAAGAGGGGATGACTCACACTGCTATCAGAGTAATTAGGGGCAAGTGATAGCAGAGAAGAGCGCTGAGGAAGTATGTGTTGAAGAGTCGACTAGTTTGTCTGTTTGTGTATTTTATGTGTAAGAGAAGTGAAGTGTCGAGGACCGACATGGACAGGTTGTGTTGGTAGAGATCAAAATGTTGTGATCTATCTGTATTAGTGTCATTGGCACCAATTGAAATAAGTAGATTGGAGTAAAATTGTGAAATAGAGGCTTGACCGGTGACTGTTGTTGAACACTCATATTTGTTTGTTTTTCTGAAATGTATTTTGTGTAAAATAATGGTAAGTATTGACAGTCAATTGAGACTTGTCACAATGGGGGATGTTACTCCGTTAATGCATTTGTGCAAACAGCTGCCGAAACACACACCAAAGCTTAAACAGTATGGTGCGGAATGGGTTAAGGGTACCGCAGACAAAATGTTCAGGCCATGGCCGCAAGGGGGATCACTGTCAAAGGCGGTTTTGCAACACATGACCACATACTTGCATGCTGTGTACACATGAAAAAAATTGGAGAAAAGGTTAGCTAGCTCAGGACTTTGGAAAATGAACCAGGAGGAACGAGAAGCTCTGCCTCCTGAGGATTGGATGCTTAACCAGTGCAAAGAGGCGGGTGGCGAGCCTTCTGCTCCCCCCACCGTGCATGAAGCAGATGGCGATAGTGCAAAAGATGACGGGTTGTACCCATTGAGGGAATTAAAAGCAGCGATAAGATATAGCAATCTGATATCAGACCCGCCTGCTTACAGCAGTGATGAGAGTCCAGAAAGAGAAAGAATCAAAGGAAAGGAGGTGACCTCTAAGGTCCTGCAAGATAAAGAGGAGAAGAGTGAACAGCCAAAAGTATCTCTAGACATAGAACGAGAGCTTAAAAGATGTAAAGGAGAAAGAGATAGAACTGACGAGGTTACGCTCGTACAGAACGAATGGATAGGTGGACAGATATTGCTCAAGCTCGATGGGAAGAGCATGGAGGAAGTAAGGCAAGGGGAAGATCAAGAAGAACAAGATAGAAAAGACAGGGAACAAGAGAAATGTTTGAAAGTGGATGAGCACAAAAGGAAGAGTAGACAAAGGCGAGAGGAGAAGTATCAGCAAGAACAACTGAAAAAGGAAGAGAGGACAGAGGAACAGAGAAAGTATGACAACAGGCAGAGAGCAATCGAAGAACGAGACAGGTTAGAAAAGAAGAGAGAAGAAGAGGAAGAACAGAAATTACGAGATAAGAGAATGCAAAGATGAAGAGACAGAGAAGTGCACAGAGCAAACGAAAGAAGGGAAGAGAAAAAGGAAGGAAGAAGATAGAGCTAGATGGGAAGCGAGACAACAAAGGGAGTTAGACGAAGAAATAGAACAAAAGAGGAGACAAAGAGCACACTATATTGATCGCATTGAGAAAGATCTGATTAAACCAAGTCCAGTAATATCATGGAGCGACATAGAGGAGTTTCTCCCGTCACATCGAGTAATGCCAGAACCATCTAGGGAGGGAAAAGGCCCACAAAAAAATGTCTTTTCTGGCATTTGGATCTCACTCATGTTACTAACCACACTGTTGTGAAAAATAATATCCAACATATGATATCGAAAGTAAATGTCTGAAATAACAAATGAGTAAACTGGAGGGAAAGCCCTATGTGTTGGGAAGGTCAGGTTAAGGGCATCGAAAATGCTGTTATACAAACAAGGAACTGGCCTCATCCCATCAAAAATATGTATCTTGTTACACACACTGTTTTTTCCGTGTGGTGCTCTACGAACAGAAGGCTTACAACTAATTTGCCTATAAAACAATGAATGTTGAACCCAAATACTCTGGATATCTAATTAATTTGATATCTCAGGCTACCCGAAGCATTGAGTGTTGCTGCCTTGGAGCAAAAGACAATATATAAAGAAAATTATTGTAATAGCTTAGTGGCTGTTTATTAATTGTACAGTTGTTGTCTAGCAAATAGACATGATCTCCTAAAGGAGCATTTACAAAAAAATGGTACTTTCAAAAACAGAAACCATGATCATTAAAGTGCACAGTGAATTGCATCGAATAGTATGGAACATACACTCTGGTATTTTTCAAACAAAAAACATCCACAAGATGTGTAGCTGGATACACAGTCTATATAATGAGTTAAAAAGACAAAGTGAAGAGAAGGAAATAACAAAAAAAACAAAACCCCAACACGTCCTGGTTGTGTGTGATAGGGCAAAGCAACCAAATGTGACCCCCACCAGAGTCTGGTGTATTAGTGGCCACGGCCAAAGAACCAAATGTCAAGTCCTAGGGTTTGGAGCCCAGGGCATACGTGGTTCCAAACCAATGCCGGAGGTCAGATCCTCCTGGTAACTTGGAGGATCAGCTGATTGGAGTTTATCAAGAGACCAATCCTAGGAAATAACAAATGAACATGTTTCAATTGGACCAAAATGTTGATGTCTATGATTCAGCAACTTTTTACGTTTTATTAATGTGTGTTTATGATGGTATTTTAATAAAATTGATTTAAATATTTGACTGACCTACTGCACCATTTTTTAATTTAATTAACATTAAGGTACAGGTTGTATTCCAGGCTTTGCCCTATTTTCAGAGTCCATAACACTCCATGGGGATTTTGGCAGAATTACCGCTGGTGGTAATTCTGTCGGCTGTAATTCCACTGATTTTGCCAATGTATAATAAAATAAATAATATATGGCAGTAAGGTGATGTTTTTGTTCCAAAATTACCTATAGCGCGCTGGTGCAGTAATGCAGTGCTTATGTAAGAGTAAAATAATTACAACCATGTTACTGCCATTTTGCCCAAACTGCCATACCTATATTGAATATTTCCTGGAACAAAGCCTGTGGACCTTATTGTGGAACAGCAGGCAGGCATTGTTGTGTTCCATACACCTTCACATAGTCTTACATACTGGATATGTTAGCAAGCCAAAGAGGTAAAGGACGTCTCTGGGAAATCCCCTATTCATCACCTCAGTAGTCAAATCACATTCCAGTATGTGGCTTCCCATGGCCCAGAGTCTCCAACATAGACTCTCTTATACTTAAAAACCAAGCATCACTCCATACCCTACCACTTGCACCTGGGATGGACTTAGTTGCAATGTGGTCCTCCTAGTTATTTCCTGTTTATAGGGCTTAGAGCCCTCCCTCTGATAGCTAATCCCCCTCAAAAAGCAGTTATGACCGAATAAGATCCCTTGCAGGCTTTAAAAATTGTGTGACCATGTTAGATCAGTCCCTCTGACCTCACCTTCATTCACACGATCAGCAAGTATTTGAAAGAATGTCCCTTTCTGGGAAGATCTTTGGAGCTAGGGATTTAACTTTTCTCTCAGGATCAGGCCTGATTTACCCATTGTGATAAAAGGAAGATCTGCACCTGATACTTTCATAAGATTTCCCTGGCATTAATGCTACCTCCAAGGACAATGGCTGTCCTTGCACACCAAGGAGAAATCTAGCCTTGGGTTGTAGCTCCATTCCCCATGGACACAGGTGAGTACTACTTCTGTAGAAAAAAGGACCTGGGCTAATTAACCATCGGTGCGGGCCGCACACCTTTAATTCCCACGAATGGTTAAATATTTGCGTAAATTACTTGATCAAAAAATATATAATCATAAATAAAAACAGTTCACATGATGTATAAATGATATTTTTTAATCCACAAAAAATGTGAATCAATGAATGTTTGTCATTGGTTAAACAACACCAATTTGTAGCCTGTTTTTAATAGGCAAATGAACAACCCTAAGGCTAATGCATTTCGGAAATCATGGTTTCCATCTTCAGAGCCGGGTGAAACTACGCAAGAATGTATAAATTATTCTTTAACAATCAAGAAAATCAACATCGTGCAATTAGTGTTGCAATAAACATGTTGGGAAGGCATTTAGCAAGACAGGGTACCCACAATAAACAGAGACAATTCACAAATAACATGTAAAGAAGAGAGAAAAACACATATGTCATAATTAGTTGCTTGGAATAAAGTCCTTGATGGTTATTGCAAGATCCACATTTCAATTGATCAATATACTCTCATCATTAAATGGCACAACATAATGCTCGTATTATGTCAACATAAGATGCAATGAACATCTTATTCTACATGTTCTCAAAAATGGTTGCTCATATTTCCATAGCAGCAACTGTACCAAAATGTAATAATAGTTACTCTGTGTGTTATAAGCTTTCACCAATCGTTGTTGCAATCTATTCTTGCTTTACACCTACGAGCACTAACCTTCAAAGTGCATCTATTTTCCAGGCGCTGCCTGCGCTGGTCAACGTTGTAAAGTGCGTTTGAGTAACGCTGTAACTACTGAAATAAAACGAACACAAACATTAGCGTGCTCGTCATGATAAAGCGCGATGCTGCACTTATGGGGTTACCACTTCATCATTACTCGTGCTTACCTATAAAGCTTTCCTTTACAATCCGTTTGTATAGTCATGCCGTGTGTGTTCTCCTGAGCTGCCTCGAATGTGGCTGAAAAGTAAATCGTTGTCAAGGCAAAGTGTATATCTAAAATGGCCGAACGCAACGAAGTGTACCGGCCATCTTGGTGTGGGCTTATAGCCTAGGTCCTTCTTTCTTTAGAGCCCAGCACGGAGGTACTATTCAGTGGGCTGCACCCTACTAAGCAACTCAAAACCAATTAAGAACATTATATTAAGAAATTCTTCAAAATCAAAGAGAACAGAGCTGTGCACCCTCTCCCTCGCTCCATTTTGTCGAGTACTACTTCTGTGTCACAGAGTACCTGGTGGCAAAACAGAATGTCAGCCATCCTGGCTGTTTGTTGGGGACCTTGGTCAAGGAGTGCATGGACAGTGTCCCCGTCCAAGGTCCGAAGGATATGACACTTTTCCCCACTGGATCCTTAGGCTAAAATGTGTCACAAAGCCAAGAAGGATAAATGCACGGTGCTTAGGTTTGAAAAGAATGCCGATTTATTAGGGACCATGATGCTAGTTGGACAACTAACTAGGACACAACAACAGAAGCGCTTCACCTTGGATTAAAAAAACAAAGTCTCTGAGTTTTGGCATTCTCAATCCGAGCATCCCTTCCCAGGATATACACATGCATGGCTCAATCCTTCGGCGCTTGAGTGTTCCTCCAAATTTGTCTTGGCTCTTTATGAAAATCAGTGGCACCAACCCTAATTTAGGGTATGAAGTGTCTGATGGTGTGAACTATTTTCTTTGCAGACAGAGAGGAGCCTCACAAACCAAGAGAGACTAGATCATTGGTTGGCTGGAATTTTTGAAAGGCAGTAGAGATCACTAGAGAAAACGTTCTAGAAATGCCTTTCATCTGTTATTTTAAACCATGAACATCACTTGCTGTTTGTCTGATGATTAGGCCTTTTCAGAAAATAAATGTGTGAAATCTGGAGAAGGAGTCAGCTACATGGGACATGAAGGAGAAAGTACCAGTGGGAGAAGGAATTTGTTTTTGATGATCATTTACAGTCAGAGAAGATTTTTACTACATGTGCTTTCAGTAAAGAAGTAACTTTAAAACATTTGTAATTACATATAACAGAGTTATTTTGCAAGAGTAAGCGTCAGCTCTGAGGTTTAGGTATATAGTGACACAATAATAGTGAGGTCAGCGTGAGTGCCATTTAGAGGAAAGGACCGCACACCATTGAAACTGTGTGTAGGAACAAACGTATACCGCAGTGTGTACTTGATGAAGCAAGCTTGTGTGCACAGTTCAGTGCATGGAAACAATATGGGTTATAGAGTTTCCAATGTTTTAAGTCCATTGTGAAGAAAGCATTCAGCAAGAAACGAACTAAATCAAAATGATAAAAGTTAACAAGATAATAAACTGACAACCGTGCAAGTACACGTAGGTAAAGGTTAGGTTATTGTAAAACAGAAATAGAATTAGTCAGGGAAAGTAAGTTGAGGTATAGCTGGTAGGATAAGTATTATGGATTGACAAAAGTATAGGAAAAGCAATTAAGTTAAAGAAATTATACATTACCAGAAGTCAGACAAAATATTACACCCATTCCAGAAGGAAAGGTAGGCCTCTCTGCAAAGAGCAGAGGTGATCAGGTAACTAAGGTATTTTTGGGATGGTGGTAGGATTTAGGAGAGAAAAATATGCATTGCGAAGTATAGTATTCTGCGTGTAATTCAGATTTGCGAGAAGGAAGGAAGGTACAGAAAAGAAGAAGTAGAAGAATAAAAGTTTGATGTTTATTTTTGTTTTCCACTTCTCCCCCCCTTCCAGGGGGTCTTCTGTGCAGTTGTAGACAACCAGTTGCGAGTAGGACAGCCAGGGAAGGATCTGTGGAGTTTGCGGCAGCATCTTCGAGAGATTGAAAATACCTGCTAATAAGCTGCATGTTGATAGCAATGAAAGAAAGTAATGTATAGAGATTACCTTTCTTGGCACCTCTGCTTGTGCTGCTCCTTGTTCAAGTGTGGTGCTGCTTCTGACTGTTCTGATAAGTCTTTACTTGGAGCACTCCCCCGATCAGTAAGTCCTACCCTGTACTCAGCTACAACGCTGCATAGCACCATGTGATTTACCAATGCTGTGGTTTTAACATCTAATCCTGATTCATTTAATTATGATAGAATGCTGTGGTTTGGCTGAATTGGTGAGGTGCAATTTAGAAGGAGAAGGGGATAGGGGCTGAGGTAATCTGCAAATTTAGGTTTTGGTTGATTTATTAATTTGCTGCTGCATAAACCAAATAAGCATGTGTATCTCTGTTGTGGCACTGATCGCCCTTATTGCATCGGGCTGTAGACTGAATGATTCAGGACCTTAGTCTAAGTCTTTTGCTGCGCTCCCCTGTGTTTGAGATTCCGCCCTGGCCTTGCACATATGTGTAACAGCTCCCATTGGTGTCCGTTGTCATGCCATCTGTAATACACATATGTATTTATTTATTTATTTATTTAGACATTTACAGAGCGCACCAAACCCAGGGGCATCTGGGCACTGTTACATCAGAGTGGTGGTTAGAGTAGATACTTAATCATTTCGGTTCCAATAGTTAATTGTCACATTGGGCTGCAAAATCCAGAGGCAGACAAACAGTCAAAAACATTGAATTTAGGACATAGTAGATACAGTTTGTTGCAGGTACCAAAGGATTGCTAGTGCAGCGGAGTTGGAAGATCTGTAAGGTTGTAGTTCTTCTAAATATCTCGGGAGAGGAGCCAGGTTTTGAGGCCTTTTTGCGGAAGGACCAAAGGTAGGGGTCTGATCTCAGCATAACGGCTAGGGAGTTCTTTTGTTTAACTGCAATCACAGGGAATCTGCACCCTCCAGCTTTTTGTCATCTGTATCTAGGGATAGTGAGGCAGCATGAGTATGCATATCTGGTCTATTGAACTGGGCTTTAGAGATTTGCCTAGATAGGTAGATCGGGGCGCTGTTTGCCAGACATTTGTGTGTCAGAGATAAAGTTTTGAATGTGATACGTTCCCGGACCGGGAGTCAATGGATATTTTGTCTAGCTGAAGAGATGTGGTCTTTTTTTGGTATGTTAAGGGCAGCTCTTACGGCATTATTTTGGATGATGTGTAGTTTGTTAATGTTAGAGCCTGAAAAGAGGGAGTTACAGTAATCAATCCTAGACAAGATAAGGGCTCTAGCAATGGTTGTGCAGCTGTCCGTTGTCAAGAATGATCTTCTGGCATTGATTAGTTTGGCAGTGTAGGCTGCTGCCGACGCAATTGCGTTAACCTGCCTTGTTAGGGATAGAGAGGAGTCAATGTAGACTCCTAAGGGTGTTACCTCTTTTGCTACAGTGTTGTTTCCGTCAAGGGTAAAGGGTAGGTTGTTTAGCCGAGATTGGCTGCCAATGAGGAATAATTCTGTCTTATCATCATTAAGGCATAGCTCATATTGTGCCATCCAGGCTTGAATGGTTAGGTATATTTCACTCAGGTTATTGGAGTCTGTGTTATAGTTGCAAGTGATGGGGAGGAGTATTTGTGTGTCATTCGCGTAGTTAGTGTATGTTATCCCCAGTTTGTCTAGGATGTCAAAAAGTGGCTTGGTGAAAATGTTGTACACACTTGGTGAGACACAGGAACCTTGGGGTACTCCACAAGTGACTGGGCTGCCGCAGTGGTTGAGAATACTCTTATGGTGCGGTTGGATAGAAAGGATTCGATCCATTTTATGGCATTGGCTTAGAAGTGGGAAGCTAGGACAAGGTTTTGGCAGAGTATATTGTGATTGACTAAATCAAAGGCTGCTGAAAGGTCAAGTAGGAGGAGGATGGCTAAATTGCCCTTGTCTTTAATCTCATCCATTTGGATTTCAAGGTCCAGGAGGGCAGTTTCCATTCCGTGACCAGGGTGAAGCCTGATTAGCGGAGGCCAAGGAGCTTGTGAGTTTCCAAGTATTTTTGAATTTGCACATATGCCACTCGGTCAAGTATTTTCAGGAGGAAAGGAACTGTGGTGATGGAGAGGTAGTTGGTGGGGAAGTTGGGGTCGAGTGTAGCTTTTTTGAGAAGTGGGAGTACCCATGCTTTTTTAAGATTTGTGTGAGCGTCTGGGCTAAGCAGTGCACTCATTACCTTCAGGGTGCATTGACCTCTGGTCATTGAAGGGATCTTAGTTCTGGAATTAAGTTGTTTGTTTCTCTAGGTGATTGATGGGGTGGTTGTTAGTAAGTAATGTTGACCAGTGGTTAGACGAGATGCAAGGCACTTGCTCCTATTCTCTATGGGACAAGGAATCTTTGAATTTTCGAATTTAAGGCAGTCTTTTGTACCAAAATTTTCCGGTTTGTAGTGGTGTGCACTAGCTGTGCCTTAGGCATGAAGTGAGATAGGCGGGATGCTAGTCGTCTGTTCCTGTACTCAAAGGAGAAAGGTTTGAGGTGGTCTTGTGTCCAGTGGTTTGCTGGATAGTAGGGCTGTGGAGTGGCCGGAATAGGCAGGATGCTAGACGCTTGTCCCTGTACTCGAAGGAGCAGAGTTTCGCAGAGTTTGGGGTGGTCTTGTGTCCGGAGGTTTGCTGGATGGTAGAAGTGTGGATTGGCCATGCCACGTGTATGAAGGGAGATGGTGGGATTTTGTGTGAGTTAGGGAGCATAAGTGCCATTTTCAGGGCGAGTGGGTGTTTGGAGTTGGTGAAGGAGTGTGGGCATTGGTAGTTGAGGCTGCATGATAAAAAGACATGGCCACTGGTGGCTTGGTGGGCTCGATTGTGGGTAAGGTTGGTCATAGTGAGAGGATTTTGGTGTGTGTTGTCTCTCAGGTGACAGGCAGTTGTAAAATAGATAATCTGGATAGAGTAGAGTGGTCTTCCGTGATGAAGGCATGATGTACTCTAGGGCTGTAGGTTGTGTAGCGTGGTGTGTTGGAGGATTTAAGTGGCTAAGTCACTATTAGGGTACCTGTAACACATCATGCACCTATTGCGTGCAAGATCTGGTTTAGCAGAATACTAGGTGGCTTGCCTAGAGTTGAGTAATGCCAATGGGACAGGAAAGCAGGTAGGAAGCACACCTAAGTTTGAGAAGGGCCAAGCACATCTAAAACGTGATATGGGGCGAGGGGTTTGCAAAATAAATGAAAAGAACATCTCAATTTGATATCGGCCAAGGGCCCTGCACAGTATGTCAAAAGCACATCTAAATTTAATATGGACCGAGCGGCTTGCACAATAAGTCAAAAGCACATCTAAAATGTATATGGGCCGAGGGGTTTGCACAGTAAGTCAATATGGGCGAAGGGGCCTACACAATAAGTCAAAAGCACATCTAAATTTGAAGTACGCCAAAGGGCCTGTACAGTAAATCAAAAGCGCAATTCCATTTAATATATGCCAAATGGCCTGCACAATAAGGCAAAAGCACATCTAAAATTTGATATGGGCAGAGGAGTTTGCACAATAAATCAAAAGCACATCTACATTTGATATGGGCCGAGGGGCTTGCACAATAAAACAAAAGCACATTTAAATTTGATATGGGCTGAGGGGTCTGCGCAGTAAGTCAAAAGCACATCTAAAATGTGATCTGGGGCGAGGGGTTTGCAAAATAAATCAAAAGCACATCTAAATTGATAAGGGCCAAGGGGCCTGCGCAGTAAGTCAAAAGCACAATTGCATTTAATATGGGCCAAGGGTCTCCGCAGTAAGTTAAAAGTAAATCTAAATTTGGGGTGGACCAGAGGCCTGCAAAATGAGTCAAGAGCAGGATTGGTGGCTTGCAGACAGTTAGGGAGTTGGAATGTGAAGCATAGAAAATCAAGTGTGATGGATGTCGGAGACGTAGTTGGTAGGGTTCTTGAATGGTGCTCGTTGTAGCAGATGAGTAACATGTGGGAATTGGCTAGGCATGTACATCTGTTGGCGACCTGTGTGAATCGTGGGTAGGGAGGAGAGGGAGTGCTAGATACGGTAGGAGGTGTGGGGGAGACCCTACTTGGATTCTTGGAGAGTTTCCAAAATCATGAGTCAGCGCGCTTGGTGTGACGGCAGGAAGTATTGTAAGGTTGTCGGCAGTGAGGGGAGTATTGAACATCAGGCAAACTGATGTTTCTTATTGCCCCTGCACACTCCGACAGGCTCAGACAGGAGCCTTAAGAGTGGGGTCTTCCGTGGTGGGCCGGCCAAGCCTGCCGGCCTTTCAATAGTCTCTTAAGATGAGGAGCTAGACCAATCCTGGGCCCTCACATACAATACACAAAGCACTCCAGTGCACTTTGTGTATACGCCCATCTTCAAATGGCCAACGACGGTAAGGCAGTGGAGGGAAAAACTTTCCAAGTTTCACAATGCAGTCAGACCGCACAAGGAAGTATATTCCCCAATATTAAAAACCTTCTTTAGGATGCAATCAAATAGTTAGGGGTCAGTTTTTCCTTTTTCAAAGTGAATACATCGCCCGTTTCAATCCGCCCAGTAATATTACTTTCCAGGCTGCTAGTCGAGGTGTTGCTGCTTGCTAGTCGGCAGGCTTGTGGAGGGTGGGGGTAGTCAGGGAGCCCCCTCTTTCGTGTTTATCTGCCTCCAGAGTGAGGACAGGTGGATGGTTGCCAGGTGTCGGAGCCAGGAGTGGGGCCTTCGGTGGTGGGCCGGCTAAGCCTGCCGGCCTTGCGATAGGCTCTTAAAATGAGAGGCTGGACAAATCCTGGGCCCTCACATACAATACACGAAGCACTCCAGTGCACTCTGTGTATACGGCCATCTTGAAATGGTCAACGACGGTAAGGCGGTGGAGGCATAAGGCACTGAAGTTGCCTAAGTATATGGGCCTCATTACGAGGTTGCCACTGCCCTCATAACACTGTTTCCAGCACCTACTCCATGGGAATGGGCTCACGGAAGTACTGGCACCCTTAATAACGGTGCCGGTGCTCCTGTGATGAGTCTGCCTTCCGGGGCTGTTGCTCCCAGAAGGGTCAGACTTGCCGGGTGCAAGGGCCCCGTGCCGGCACCCTTGTTTCCAGACTGCCGCACATATCTATTATCCTTCGTTTATGGTGCATTGACCCTCTGTTTGTGTGAGGCTCCAAGTTTAGCTTATCCTAGCTCTCAATGGTGGTGGTAAGAATTTCAGTCTCCCATGATGGGTCTAATCTGGTGAAGACCACTCTAGATAATGATAATGACTTAGATAAGTAAGTGGCTAAGGCAAGTCTCATAGCATCATCACTCTGGACCCTCTAAACACCCTGGACACATGAACATGTTTTAGAACGTGATTTGAGCACCTGGATGAGATTCTGAAACGTCTAGGGCTCTTGTTATATTCTTTAACAGGTGGTGTCTCAGCTGTGAATCTGGCATCAGTGGTAGGTCCTTCATCATCCACATGTGAACTCTTTTCTTTTGCTCTTCTTGGCCTGTGTTTTTTCAAACTGTTGATGCCTTGCTCACTTTCACATGATTTTGAAACTAGGATCAAGAACCATTAGCATGCTGGATGGGGCGCTTTCCAATCAGGAAGCTCAGAATATGGGCTGAATTCACTGATATAAAACCACGTTTTAACTTTCCCAACTGCTGCACACCCCTCACCCTGAGCCTTACCTGCTCCCCCAGGCCTTCTTTAACACCCACACAAAAGCACAGGCAGGTGCTGAGGGCTACATACAACATTTAGAAAACTCACTTACCTTTGTTCCTTCACACGCTGCTATGAGGATTGTGGGTGGTCCTATTGTGTTTGTTGTTGACTGACTGTGCTACTGTATACAGGCTCATCGTCAGTCTAAGAGTGTCTGTTTCCATTTGTACTGTTTGTAGATTAAGCTTTCACTCAATATCGCCTTTTATTACAACAATGTATGTGCTAAGCAAGTGCTAAGGATACATATGCTTCGACTTACTACTGCATTGCGGATTCAGGTTTGTAATATTAAGAAGTGCAGCACATATTTTAGTACAGGAGTCTGTTTATATTAATTGTCTACTGCTGTAATGTAATAACATGGAAGAAAAAACACAAGGCAATTCCCAAAATATGTCATCATATGTTCTATTTGAACACAGCTCTCATGACTGGTTCTCTTTCGAAGGCCCATGTCATAACCAATTGCCAATACAACAATGTGTGAATGAAGGCCACAAAAGCACAGATGAGATTTAACACATCCTCATATTTAAGCGTGAACACATATCAGCGACAGGAAAAATAAATACATTTTAAAAAGTAAGTCAACGAGACAGGGGACTCATTTAAGCGTTAAGGGCACATTGTGTGTAGGCTGATAGTGCAGATGTTCATGACAAGAACTGTATTGCATTCCTGACTCCCCATCACTTCTTGATTTGGGTATTTACCATTCAATATGTGAGGGAGCAAAGTGTCATACTGTATGCATCCTAGCTTTGGGTGATGGTCAAGCGAGAGCTCCTTTCCATGCGCCCATAAAGTCTGTGGTGACATAAAGCAATGTTGAGTGGTGGAGCGGTTAGGGAGTTAAGAGAGGGATGTTACGGCAATTGTAATGTTATGCCTTCTGTTGTGGGTCAAATCAAATACGTTTTTACTTGCCACATTTGCTTTGTGTGATGATGGCAGGATACCAGAATCATGGTCGGGACTCATGATGGGTGGGAAACAAATAAGTTGTTTTTCTGTAGCAGGAAAATGTTGCAAGTTGAGAGTGGCCTTTAAAGATCACAAGCACCTATCTAGTTTTGACTGATGCAGATTTATTTTTGGAGGGACAACTGCACAGTGCATTCTCGTGAGAAGAGAAGTAATAATGACAGCAGTGAAGTTCTTCTCAATGATTGGTAACCCTGCTAGAGATGGTCACATATGTAAACTTCAGAAAAGGGCTGAATTACTGAAATTGGATGTGTACGGAGAAAAAGAAAACATATTGGAAGTGTATTGCACTGCACATTCCTATGTTATAAGAGACAACAGCAGCTGATGAATTAGTTGAAGACTGTGTGACACCTTTAGCCATATTAGCTGCTGATTGTTAGTTTCAGTGTTACATTCATCAGCATATCAAGGACAGGTGGTGATATGTTGTAGCAACAAGAACATTCACGGGAGACTTTAGTTGTATAAATGCAACGATGGAATAAGAAATTCACATTACAAAGAGTATGGCGTTTTCTGCCAACAGTGTGAAAAAAATGGATAAGCAGGATCAAGAGGGGTCCACTTACATTTGTGTTAGGAAGTCATGACTCACAGGGGGGCATCAAATAGCATTAGGAATGATCATTAGGGCAGAAATGTGCATGCTCATGAACCAATAGGTGCTTCTGCTCTGCAAGTCTGAGGCATATGGAAGAAATTCAATTCTGTCCCACTCTTGCTAAGGAGTGAAAAAGTTGACATTTTGTTCTAATCTACCACCTGTATCGTGTGCTCCATGATGTTGAAGAAGATAAGACAGAGAGCATAGTTCTAAGCGCACATGTACCCACAAGAAATTCTGTCAGTAAGGGACCTAGGTGTAGGGTGAAGGTATGCATAAAAATAGTAGCTGTCATGGCACAACAAGTAGCCACCATTAGGGTAACAACCAAGGAGAAGTAAAGGCTCTTGCGTGCGTTGTTTAAGGCACTGATAAACCCAGGTCCGTTTTATGGTGACTATATACAATTATTGGGTTATTTTCATGAATAAATGTAATTTAGATGGGGCCTTGTAGATGATAAGATACATTTTGCCAATAATTAGCTCAATATTTTGGGATGGCGCATGCAAGACAGACTTCAGATCAAAGAACACTTACTGAAACATCAGATATTGAACTGTTTGACATAATAAAGAGACATGAATAAGTGTTCTCTGGAAATATAGGTAGTCTGAAGAGGTTCACCGTTTGTATCAGAATGAGACATGATGCTGCCACAGTGAGGCACAATGTCAGACTAGTGCCTTATAGCAATGTTATGAAACATATGGTTTACCATGATTACATCGAATCTGAAATGACAGAGGGAGAAAAAAACAAAAGTAATGTGTTCTAAAATAACTTTACAGGCCGATTCATGGAATTAATGTGCGCCGAAAATCTCTGCGCAAGCGTGCGAAAGCGTGCGAATTGCAGCGCAAGTGCGAAAATCACAGTGCAAGCGTGCGAAAGCCGCGCACATCGATTCATGGAAGTCTGTGCGCGTGTAAATACTGGGATGGGCGCTATAATCCTGCGTGGCGCTCGCGGGCGCACACATCATCAAACGGCATGTGCTACACGCACAGCGAAAGCGCACATAGCGCGGCACACACAGCAAAAGTAGGCGGAACACGGGCATAACACGCGGAATGGGGAACAACACGTGAAAATTTGGGCGTTACGGGGGAAGTACAGGAGGCAAATGCACGGAACGCCCACACGCGCGCCTACAACATGTATTCATGGAATCGAACAGGGGAAACGCATACGCCAAAAAAGACGCGCTAATCCGGAAACATGTACGCCAGCAGGAAGCAGGCGTACGTGGACACGCGCAGCATAAAAGTGCGCGCATACAACAAACAAGCCCAGACGCTATGATGAATATACCGTTCCTCGCAGCAGTGGTCGTGGGACACCGCAGGACGAGGAGGATAGTCAGGGCCAGAATTTTTACACCCAGGACCAGCCTTTTTGGGATGCCTGATGACCAGGTGTGTGGGAGGTACAGGTTTCCACCTCACATAATACTCGACCTGGTGAGTGAGTGGGAGGATGACCTCACATCACCCACCCTGTGCTCCCAAGCACTGAGGCCCTTGGAAAAGGTGCTCAATGTACTGCACTTCTTGGTCACTGGTTCATTTCAGCAGACAAGTGCCATAGTGGGGGGGTGTCACAGGCCACGCAGTCACGCTGCCTACACCAGGTGTTGGCCATCATGACTGCACGCCCATCAGTCCGCAGGCACATATACCTGCCCAGAACACCTGCAGAAAGGCAGGCTGCCGTCCAGGATTTTTACGGGGTGGCACACTTCCCCAAAGTGTTAGGTGCCATTCATTGCACCCATGCGGCTCCACGTCCTCTCAGGGCAACTGAGCACATCTATAGAAACCGCAAGTACTGGCATTCCATCAACGTGCAGGTAGTATGTGATGGCAAGGGAATCATCACCCCAGTATATGCCAACTATGCAGGGTCCACCCATGACAGTTTCATTTACAGAATGTCAACCCTAAACCGGGACCTAGAAGCTGGGCGGCATGGCGATACATGGCTGCTTGGTGAGTATAAATGCCTCTGCACATGCATGTATGTCAGATACTGAGTAATGTCACAAACCCACTAATGATACCCATCATCACCTTCCCAGGGGACAGTGCCTACCCTCTGAGCACCCACCTGATGACGCCAATTCGGAACCCCACCAGGCCACCCGAGGTAAGATATAACACAGCCCACATTGCAACCCGGGGCATAGTGGAGAGCACATTTGGAGTGCTTAAGTCACGCTTTCGCTCCCTTGACCATTCTGGCGGGCAGCTGTTATACGCTCCCCCAGTAGTGTGCAGGATCATAGTGGCAGCATGTGTCCTGCACAACGTTGCAATCCACCGGGGCCTGCCGGTGGACATGGTGGTGCCCCCACATCCCCAACCACATGCACGGTCGCTGCGCATGGGAGGGGAAAGGGCACATGGTGAGGCAGCCCGTACCCAGCTGGTGGCTAATTACTTCACCTAAAATCACACCCCTGTGGAGTGCACACAGCCCTGGTACATAACAGCTGACAATCAATGATGATGACAGAAGGGACAGTCAACTGTTACAACCATACCAGCCTGAGATTGGTCACCTGGAAGTGTTACATTGTGTGCATCCCTACCTACCGAAAGACAACCAATTCTGTGTCACAAAAAGACACACATTCATGCTGCATGAATGACTACCCCCTTGCGAAATACAACATGAAAACAGCGCCATGTCACCCAACCCCTCCCCATCTTCACTACCGAACACACCAAGGCATGTCATGCAATGTGAAATTAAACAAAGGAATGAACAACACATGACACAAGTGTCACAAAGTGCACTGTCCCAAATGGAAACAGGCCACAGACAACATGCTCCCAGTAATCAATAACAAACAGCAAACATGACCAAATACTTACCAGCAACACAATACAGCAACACAGGATGAAACATTGACAAAATATGACAGTACCAAATAAAAGTAGTGCAAGTTTTACAACTTAAATAAGCCAGCACATCCACCCCTTCCAACTGCAGAGTGTTGACGTCAGGCAAATGTGTCAGTGTACTGCATACAACATGAACTGCATCCGCAAAGTAGACAGCCTTGTGAAGACATGAAGAAGGTACCTGTGAATAAGGAGGAAGACATGGATGCAAAAGCACATATCAATACACCATGCAGTGTTCAATACAACAACAATCCCCACTAGGGATGTACACACAGTTTTGACTAGAGACTGCCCACACAGCTCATGGGAGCCCAATGACACTGTGTAAATCACTGTCACTTGGTCACACCCTTTGCAAGCCCATGGAAAGGGAAGCAGGAGGGGTGTGTGTGTCAGGAACCCAAGCATCTAACCCAAACACAGGACAAGCCTGCATGTGCCCAGCTGGAATACACACACAAGGCAACACACTGTAAAAAAAAAAAAAACATAAAAATCAAAAATGACCATGTGGGGGACAGGGGGGAGGCCACCCAGGAGGTTCAAGGACAGGGTGCACACCAACACACACCTGCGTGGATGTTGCGAGAAAAAAAAATACCTCCATGGGCTCATGGCCTGCACGGCTACGCTATTGTGGGAGAACTGCTGCTGTTGCTCTCTTCACCCTCTGCTTCTGCATCAGGAGGTGGTGGTGCTATGGGAGGCAGCCCACGCAAAGCCCTGGTATGGTCCTCCATGGCAGCAAGCATGCAGGTGTTGAAGGTCTGATTCTGGAGGATGATAGTGCGGAGATCCCCATGCAGCACCTCACGGGTTGCCTGCATTTCTGCACGCATGGCCTCGCGTGATGCCCGGATCTCCTCTCGAGTTGCCTGCAGCTCAGCTGAGAGCGAACGTGTGAGCTGCTCCAGCTGCTGTTCTGACCTTAAATTTCGGGAAGCCTCAAGTTCACGTAGAGTCTGCCTGAGGAACTGGAGTTCTAACCTCAGGGCTTCCCTGTGGCCCTGTGACTCCACAGAAATGGCTTCCTGCAGAGTCTCCAGTGCCACCCATCAATCCCTGTTGGACGCCAACATGTCTTCCCTGTGTGATTGACAAATGGAGTCTGTTGCCTGCTGTTGTTGCTCCATCTGCCTTTCTGGGGGGAGAATGGAAGTGGTCACCCTCTCCATTGCCTGAGCCATCATTTCAACTGATGCTCCCTGTTGTGCTGCAATACTGTAAATGGAGTTTTCCCATACAGTATTGCCTGGTGGCGCATGGCCATCGGGTCGCCGGGCACCACACCTGTTTGGGGCAAGGCGATCTGCACCTTGCTGTGCCGGCACTGCCTGAGGCTGCAGAATTGCATTCCCCCTCTGATCTGCTGGCCCAGGAACAGAATCAGATGTTGTGGAGTGTGACCCTGCATCCGTAACCGCCAAAGGTGGAGTTACCAACACTGACATCCCCATACAGGGTTCTACCCCTGGTGCAGGTGGGTTAGACAGAACAGAATCCCTGCCAGAAACACTCACCTGCCACAGCACATTAGTCTCATCATCCGATTCAGCACCTGAATCATAGAGGTCTGGGGAGGTGCAACCAGAGACACCCCTGGACAGTATGGTCTGCAATAAGATTGGGTTTTCACCCACCACCACACCACGTCCTCCACTGGTTCCCGGTCGTGCCTGAGATTCCTCCTGGGTATGCACCATCTCCTCCACCTCTACAGCATCAAGTGCGTCATCACCTGCAAAAACATGAAAGACAACAAATGGAAACAGGCATGAGCACCATAGCACACACATCGGCCTTACAAGCCAGAGATCCAGTACATGATTTACACATGTCCCACATGACAATAACTCTGGCATGCATGCACTGTCAATGAGTTGGAAGGGGAGGCAAAAAGCAGACACTGAGGACACCAAGATGGAAAAGCAACACATTTGCTGCATGCTGGGTAGCACTGGCATCACACATTAGCCTGTGAGTGGCATGTCCAATACACATACATGACACATTCCAGCACACAGATGGCATGTAGCCTAGCCATGGTACATTTGACAAATGCGGCCATATGTCAGTGAATGAGTACTGTCACCCACCCATGTGAGATGGACATGATGAGATGAAAAATGCTAAATAGTGTGACAAAATACGCATGTGTCACACACTGCAACACATCCAGTGTACAATAATACAGTGATCGCAGGCAGATGTACACATCAATGGTTGGTCACTTCAACATGACAGGAAACAACTATCATGTACCACATTCAAACAGGCCCCAAAAATTAATGTGAGCAGGCCAATACTCAATCAGCCTGAATGGTCTAATCATTCACATAACAAGGTAACAAATGTGGGCCAATGTGGGGTGAAATCAATGACAGAAGCATGTCACATATGTGGCATTAGGGCTGAAAACTGCGTTGCAAAAATGGGACAATTCAAACAATCAGCCTGAATGAACACTGAAAAATTCAGAACAATGTTGTTGCACGATGACAGTTCAAGGGCAACTGCAGTAATGTGGAGCTAATTGGCGACTGTGGGCAGAAGGGATACTGTCATACCCAAATCCAAGGCCGGTGAATGTTTTGGAGGAAGCACATGGGTGACCCATACCACTCAGGAGTACACACCCTGACCTGGCACTCAATCAGAACCCGTCACCCAAACAACATACACATGGATTACACACAAATGCATGGGCACTCACCGGACAATGCGTCGTAATCTGGTAGGTCTCACATGCCTTGGATCTGTTCCTCTGTGACGAAGGTTCCAGCAACAGACTCATGTTCAGTGAGTTGGTTATCCTCTGGTGGAGACCCACCGCCAGTCACCGGAGTAAAGGCATGATTTGAGGCCAGCTTGTTCTTTGCTCTGCATTTCAGGTCATTCCACCGCTTGTAGCGATCATCAGCTGTGCGCCTCACAAATCCAAGCGCACTAATGATGTCCGCAATGGTCTGCCAGTGTGCCCTACGTTGACCAGGTGTGGTCTTGCACCCTGCAGTCACCACCATTTCACGGCTATGTGCCGACACATAGGCCACAAGTGCATCAAGTGCGGCGTCATTAAAGCTAGGCTTCCTTGATGTACCGGAGTGTGTAGCCGTGTCTTGGGTCTCAGCCTGTAGTGCCAGAGCACCCTTCTTCTTCTTTTTCAAAGGTGGTGTGGATCCTGAGTGGCTTACGCCGCTCTGGTCAGTAGGGGCAGAAGTGCCGGTGGACTGGGTACTAGGAGTCTGCGAATGCACAATAACCATAGGTCTTGGTGCAGGCATTGGCTGCAGGGTGAGGTTGGCAGGGCCATCGTCGGTATGATGGACCTGGACTGACACTGTCCCGGCTGGGAGACTCAGAGCTGGGGTGGATAGAGCTGCAGCTGCCCCTGCAGCCTCCCCACCCTCCCTACTTGGGGCAGCAGATGACTTTGCTGCCCCAGATCCACGTGGCCTGGTGACACCAACTTGCACCGCCACACGTGGCTTAGACTTGCTGACCTGGAAGTCAGCCTGGGAGTCATCCTGTGCCGGTTCAGGTGCCACAATAGGCTGGTCCAACAAGGGCTGAGCTGGGATGGTGTCAGCTACGTTTCCCACAACCATGGGGGGGCATGGGTGTCCTTGATTGGTCCTCCACACACGGGGGTCTAGGGGCACACTGCAAATCCTGGCCACGTCCCCTACTGCGCCCACCACGTCCACCTTTTGGAGGTCGCCCACCTTTGCCTCCCTTACCGCTTGGTCGCCTCCCAACCATGGCACTGATGTTCTTGTGCCTATGGGAGTTGCAGTAAACTATTGTCCTGGGCAATTGGGGGTGAAAGGGGTAGGGTACTATATGGAATGTGTACCTTAGTGCTCTAGCAAGGCTGTCTGTGACCCCTGGGGGAAGATGATGGGTCACGCAATGCACAGGCACCCCGAAAACAAAAATGAACGTGCACGCAACCCCTCGTAGGCCACGTGCGTGGAAAAATGTACCCGCACTATGCTGTGGCACCCAGAAACACAAAAATAAGCGTATGCGTAATACACGCAGCCTACAATGACCTCTGAAGGGGTACACGACACACGGGGCAAGCACAGTTGGTAAATACGTGGCGACTCACCGTATTCCTGGAAAAAGAACGTGAAAAAGCAGCGCGTGTGCGCGTTGGCAACACCCCCGCGAAAAAAAGAAATGTACGCTGTCTGAGGAAACAGGACAAAAGAAGAATTGAATGCTGTCAGAGGTAACAGGGAGTACGAACTTGAACCGTTGTGAAATAATCGCATGTGAACCGACAAGAAGTACAAAATTCACCCACTCGCTCTCCACGAAAAGCACGTACAAGAAAATGGCGTCCTACACATACCTTCTAAACCGACCCACACGTACAACGTCCCTTTCCTCCAATTACCCAAGCTGACACTCAGACGTGCAGTTTTTGCACGTATCCAATGAACATGCACCCGTGTTGAGGGAAATGCCCTTGCGCTTCACATCACAGACGCGCTTACGCGCTAAGGGTCTTTCCTCGAATTACACGCTGATGTGCAATTTTTTCACGTACCAAATCACTCTGTATCAAGCTGGCCACGTGAAAACACACAAAAGACCACGCTCCTGCCCAAAAGGCCATTTTCCTGCCCATAAGAGCCCCGAGCATTCTCCCATCTGCTGCTGCCTGCCTGCCTGCTGCCCACGTGCCCTGCTATTTGCTGCCTGCACGTCAGCCAGGGGTGCAGTTGCTGTGACCACCCCTGCTGGTACCGAAGACTCCAGACTGGGATACCTTCGCTCCACAGCCCAGCCCCAGGAGCCAGTTGCCCACCCACACCTTCCTCTGGGGTTGCCAAGTCCGGCACAACACCATCTGGCACCACTGGCAACCCCCAGCCAGAGAGGCAGAGGGCCACCAGCTTCAGTGCCAGGGAAGTTGGTGTCCTGGTGGAGCGAGTCCTGGGGCAGTATGATGCCCTCTTTGGAAGTTTGCGCGCCGACAATGAAGCACAGACCAGGATCTGGATGGACATCGTGACTGCCATCAACGAGGAGGGGGTGGCACTCCGCGACATCAAACATGTCCGGCAGCCCTGGGAGGACTTCAGGTCCAGGACCCTCGACAAGGCCCAGCGCCTCTTGAAGGCAGCGGATGCCAAGGGGTGCCAGGGCCAGCTGTCAGACCACCAAATGAGGGTCCTGGAACACATACGCCCAGCGCTCCACGTCCAGGTCCTTGAGAGGCAGACCCGTCTGGGGTCGAGCGGTAAGTGTACATGAATACTGATTGGACGCTGTGCGTGTTGTGGTGTGACAGTAGTGTGCAGGTTGCACATGTGTTTTTGTAGGGCCATGTATGGATGTGTATGTACAGGGGTGTGAGGCTGACATATGTGAGTCCTCTCATGTGTGAGACAAATCGATGGTGTTTGTGTTGGTAAGCATGCTGGCCAAATGCAGGTGTGGGAGCACACATGTTTGAATTTCTGTGTATGTATGTTGGCATGGTTGTGGTGTCACACATGGATGGTGGTTCCTGCTGCATGTATCTGCACTGTGTACATGTGCATGTGTGTGTATTTGACAAGTGTGCAACTGTGATGCAACATGGATGCATGTGACACTGACATGTAGAAGGCAGAATGCCAGATGTGACATGGATGGGGATGTCATCACTGTGACAGTTGGTGGAGATATAAACATGCATGTAGGTCTGGTAGCATGTGTGCATGTGTTGTGCACTCCCCGTGTTTCATGTGACATCAGGCTCACCTTCGGCTATGTTGTGCTGTTGTTTGTGTATGGATGGTGCTGCCTCGTGGAATATTGCTGTTGAATTGTTCATGTGTGTGAGTTGAAATGACATGTGTGTTGGGGAGTGTGATGCCATGTCTGAAGTTTGACACTGCCACTCATGTACAACTGTCATGTGTGTATCAGTCCATTGTACAGTGCCCTGATGCCTGTGTTCTATCTCTCCCTGTCTGCAGCGTCAACTGATCATGAGGGCGGAGAGGGTGCTGTGGAGCAAAGCGGCATGGATCACACCACCAGCCGGAGAAGCAAGGCCCGGCTCCCCTCCCAGATTGTTATCTCGTCGGGGAGTGAGGAGTCTGGTGCCGCGTCCCAGGCCGCAGCTGCCGAGGGTAGGTCAAGAGGCGGAGGTCAGAGATGGAGTTCTTGGCAGCAGAAGGGGCAGCTGAGACCCCACAGGGTCCGACGGAGGAAGATGGCATGGAGTCATCCAGGTTGGTGGGGGTTTGGTGGAGGAGGAGGCCGTGGAAGGGACACACACGGGGTCTGGAGGTGGGGATTCCACTGGTGCTAGTGGTTCAGTACAGGGACAGGAGGCAGCACAGGCCGCCGCGGAGGTGCCTGTGTGTAATCCTGTCCCTGATCCTGTCACTGCATCATCCAGCACCAGCAGGGATGCCTACGTCCAGACCCATTTTAAGGGAGGGGATGAGTGCACAACAACTGGCCTTCCTCTCCCTGCGGACGTGGCTATCTGGGACTGGGTTGAGCTTTTCCTGGCTGGGATAGCGTTGCGTCAACGGGGCATGCGAGGTGACCTGCAGTGTTTTCGTGAAGACACTGCACGTCATCTCGGATGCCTCTTTGACCGCGTTTACCTACTGGGATGGGTCACCAGTGCTGGATTCCTCTGTGTGCTGGACCTTCTTGCGACCCCCTCCTCACCTGAAATCCCTACGCGCCAGTCGTCCTCCATGCCATCTTCCCACCCATGTATCACCTGGGTACCCTGTGGAGCTGCCTCTGACCCAGCGGCCAGGCTGGTGGAGGACACATCCCTGCCACAGTCGGGAGTCGGACGTCCAGCAGGGGTGGCCACCACGACAACCGCACCCCAGCTGGAGGAGGATGTGCAGGCAGCAAGAGCCAGGGCGCAGGCACAGGCACAACAGAAGCAGCAACATGGTGGGAGCAATGATGGCTCGGGCCTTCAACATCGGAGAGGCAGGCATCGGCCAGAGGGCAGGAGGACCCAGGATTGGAAGTGTCTTCCGTGTGGCAGCAGTTGGGCCAGGCCATAGGGGCAGAGCGGCGGCGGGCGGGCGGAAGAGGCATGGCTCACAATGGTCAGGGCGGAGTACTCCATGTGGAGGGCACTGAGGCGGGCCGAGTGCCTCAAGGCTATTCGCAGGGAGTTGGAGTCCAACATGGCATCGTCCCTGCGAACCCTCGGGGCGATGGAAGAGGACCGCCTCCAGGACATTGAGCGGGAGTTCGATGATGCCCTTGCCCGGGACATCGAAAAGTGAGCTGTCGGACTAGCCCACCACCATTGTAAATAGTTTTTAGTGTTAGGTTTCATGTTCGTTTTCATTTGATTTGGGGTGATGGGACTATGCCCCACACATTTGTATATAGTTTTTTTCTTAGGTAGTTTCTTGGGTAGGTTTTGTTTCTTTCGTTGGGCTCATGGACCCTTGACAATGGATTGTACATAGTTGGGCAATGGATTTATTTAAACTTTTTCTTTGGATTTCACCATGGATTAATGGATTTTTCTTTTTACGTTTCCTTTGGATTTGCTTTGGTGGAGGGAGAGTTTGGACTATTTTTCTTTTGGATTTCTTTGGATTGGTTGTACTTTTCATTTACTCATCTTTTGGACATGCTTTTCATTTCATGTTTGCTATTTTTTTATGCTATCATTTCATTGCTTTATTTTTGTCCATAATACATTTAGATATTTTACTTCCATGTGTGTAATTCGCTCATTGGGTTCATGCATGTGAAAATGTGGGTTTACACAATCAATGCCAACCAGTGTGTGTGTGTGTGTGACGGACATGTGTTGATGTACCTAGTTGACTTTTGGTTTGTGTCTTGAGGCATGTTAGTGTGGGGTGGATTGGGAAATCATAGCGTCTCAAGACTGGGGTGGCGTGCTGTGGTATTTTGGTGTAGAAGTGTGCCATGATGTGCATCTTTATGTCATGTAGGGGGGGGCATGAGTGGGGGCCTGCTGGCAGGTGCCCCTCACTGCTGGGGGGTGGGGGTGCAGGGGCTCATGAGTGGGGGCCTGCTAGCAGGTGCCCATCAATGCTGGGGGATGGGGGTTCAGGGGGACATGAGTGGGACATGAGTGGGGGCCTGCTGGCAGGTGCCCCTCATGGCTGGGGGGTGAGGGTACAGTTGGACATGAGTGGGGGCCTGCTGGCAGGTGCCCCTCACTGCTGGGGAGTGGGGGTGCAGGGGGACATGAGTGGGACATTAGTGGGGGCCTGCTGGCAGGTGCCCATCAATTCTGGGGGGTGGGGGTGCAGGGGGACATGAGTGGGACATGAGTGGGGGCCTGCTGGCAGGTGCCCCTCACTGCTAGGGGGTGGGTTGCAGGGGAACATGAGTGGGGGCCTGCTGGCAGGTGCCCCTCACTGCTGGGGGGTGGGGGTGCAGGGAGACATGAGTGGGGGCCTGCTGGCAGGTGCCCATCAATGCTGGGGGGGTGGAGGTGCAGCGGGACATGAGTGGGACATGGGTGGGGGCCTGCTGGCAGGTGCCCCCTCACTGCTGGGTGTGGGGGTGCAGGAAGACATGAGTGGGGGCCTGCTGGCAGGTGCCCCTCAATGCTGGGTGGTTGGGGGTGCAAGGGGACATGAGTGGGACATGAGTGGGGGCCTGCTGGCAGGTGCCCCTCACTGCTGGGGGTGAGGGTGCAGGGGGACATGAGTGGGACATGAGTGTGGGCCTGCTAGCAGGTGCCCCTCAATGCTGGGTGGGTGGGGGTTCAGGGGGACATGAGTGGGACATGAGTGTGGGCCTGCTGGCAGGTGCCCATCAATGCTGTGGGGTGGGGGTGCAGGGGGACATGAGTGGGACATGACTGGGGGCCTGCTGGCAGGTGCCCCTCAATGCTAGGGGTTGGGGTGCAGGGGGACATGAGTGGGACATGTGTGGGGGCCTGCTGGCAGGTGCCCCTCACTGCTGGGGGTGGGGGTGCAGGGGGACATGAGTAGGGGCCTGCTGGCAGGTGCCCCTCACTGCTGGGGGTGGGGGTGCAGGGGGATATGAGTGGGGGCCTGTTGGCAGGTGCCCATCAATGCTGGGGGGTGGGGGTGCAGGGGGACATGAGTGGGGGCCTGCTGGCAGGTCCCCCTCACTGCTGGGGGGTGGGGGTGCAGGAGGACATGAGTGGGGGCCTGCTGGCAGGTGCCCCTCACTGCTGGGGGGTGGGGTCACAGGGGGACATGAGTGGGGGCCTGCTGGCAGGTGCCCCTCAATGCTGGGTGGGTGAGGGTGCCGGGGGACATGAGTGGGACATGAGGGTGGGCCTGCTGGCAGGTGCCCCTCACTGCTGGGGGGTGGGGGTGCAGGGGGACATGAGTGGGACATGAGGGTGGACCTGCTGGCAGGCACCCCTCAATGCTGGGTGGGTGGGGGTGCTGGGGGGCATGAGTGGAACATGAGTGGGGGCCTGCTGGCAGGTACCCATCAATGCTGGGGGGGTGGTGGTGCAGGGGGACATGAGTGGGACATGAGTGGGGGCCTGCTGGCAGGTGCCCCTCAATACTGGGTGGATGGGGGTGCAGGGGGACATGAGTGGGAAATGGTTGGGGGCCTGCTGGCAGGTGCCCATCAATGCTGGGGGGTGGGGTGCAGGGGGACATGAGTGGGACATGTGTGGGGGCCTGCTGGCAGGTGCCCCTCACTGCCTGGGGGTGGGGGTGCAGGGGGACATGTGTGGGGGCCTGCTGGCAGGTGCCCCTCACTGCTGGGGGGTGGGGGTGCAGGGGGACATTAGTGGGGGCCTGCTGGCAGGTGCCCATCAATGCTGGGGGGTGGGGTGCAGGGGGACATGAGTGGGACATGAGTGGGGGCCTGCTGGCAGGTGCCCCTCACTGCTGGGGGTGGGGGTGCAGGGGGACATGAGTGGGAAATGGTTGGGGGCCTGCTGGCAGGTGCCCCTCACTGCCTGGGGGTGGGGGTGCAGGGGGACATGTGTGGGGGCCTGCTGGCAGGTGCCCCTCACTGCTGGGGGGTGGGGGTGCAGGGGGACATTAGTGGGGGCCTGCTGGCAGGTGCCCCTCAATGCTGGGGGGTGGGGTGCAGGGGGACATGAGTGGGACATGAGTGGGGGCCTGCTGGCAGGTGCCCCTCAATGCTGGGGGGTGGGGTGCAGGGGGACATGAGTGGGACATGTGTGGGGGCCTGCTGGCAGGTGCCCCTCACTGCCTGGGGGTGGGGGTGCAGGGGGACATGTGTGGGGGCCTGCTGGCAGGTGCCCCTCACTGCTGGGGGGTGGGGGTGCAGGGGGACATTAGTGGGGGCCTGCTGGCAGGTGCCCATCAATGCTGGGGGGTGGGGTGCAGGGGGACATGAGTGGGACATGAGTGGGGGCCTGCTGGCAGGTGCCCCTCACTGCTGGGGGTGGGGGTGCAGGGGGACATGAGTGGAGGCCTGCTGGCAGCTGCCCCTCACTGCTGGGGGTTGGGGGTGCAGGGGGACATGAGTGGGGCCTGCTGGCAGGTGCCCCTCAATGCTGGGTGGGTGAGGGTGCAGGGGGACATGAGTGGGACATGAGTGGGGGCCTGCTGGCAGGTGCCCCTCACTTCTGGGGGTGGGGGTGCAGGGGGACATGAGTGGAGGCCTGCTGGCAGCTGCCCCTCACTGCTGGGGGTGGGGGTGCAGGGGGACATGGGTGAGGCCTGCTGGCAGGTGCCCCTCAATGCTGGGTGGGTGAGGGTGCAGGGGGACATGAGTGGGACATGAGTGGGGGCCTGCTGGCAGGTGCCCTTCAATGCTGGGGGGTGGGGGTGCAGGGGGACATGAGTGGGACATGGGTGGGGGCCTGCTGGCAGGTGCCCTTCAATGCTGGGGGTGTGGGGGTGCAGGGGGACATGAGTGGGACATGGTTGGGGGCCTGCTGGCAGGTGCCCCTCACTGCTGGGGGGTGGGGGTGCAGGGGGACATGAGTGGGGGCCTGTTGGCAGGTGCCCCTCAATGCTGAGTGGGTGGGGGTGCAGGTGGACATGAGTGGGGGCCTGCTGGCAGGTGCCCCTCAATGCTGGGTGGGTGGGGGTGCAGTGGGACATGAGTTGGTGTTCACTAGTGCAAGGTGACATGTGGCCTGGCTGGGGGGCATGCCCATGGTGGATGGGCTGCCTGCGGGACATGACCAGGGGTGCAGGGTATTACCCTGTGGTGTGGGCTGCCTGCAGGGCCCGTGGAGGGGGTTGAGGGCACACCTGGGAGGACCCACACTGCCAATTCACGTGTGGGACTCCCCGCGCACCGCACTGGATACACATAGCCTGCTCTGACTGCAAAATTGTGTGTGAAACTTCCCGTGCTCCCCCGAAATACTCGTACCCTGCTCGCAAAGGGCCTAACATGTGTGAAACTCCCCGTGTACCACCCAAATACACGTACCCTGCTCACACAGGGCCAATCGCATGTGAAACTCCCTGCAAACCCCAGTAATACACGTACCCCGCTCGCACAGGGCCTACCGCGTGTGAAACTCCCCACATACCACCCAAATACATGTACCCTGCTCGTACATGGCCAATCGCGTGTGAAACTCCCTGCGAACCCCAGTAATACACGTAACCCGCTCGCACAGGGCCTACCACGTGTGATACTCCCCACGTACCACCCAAATACACGTACCCTGCTCGCACAGGGCCAATCGCGTGTGAAACTCCCCGCAAACCCCAGTAATACACGTACCCCGCTCGCACAGGCCCTACCGCGTGTGATGATTGCAATGCACCCCAGGAATACATGTTCCCCGCTCAGCGTTTGATGTGTAGCGGCCCTGTAAGATGGTCCAGGGTTAGCACAGCCCTTTGCGCTGGATTGGGGATTTTGATGGCTTTTCCTTGCGCAAGGGGCGTTCTTGGGGGCGTAACTGGCACTGCGGGATGTTCTCTGCGCCGGGGCTCTTTTTGCCTTTGTAATTCCATGAATACGCGATGCGCCAGAATGCTGTTTAGCGCACACGCCTGGTGCGTGCTGCCTCTGTGCTGAATTCTATGAATTACCCCGTTAGTTTTTTCACACCGCGGTCATTTCAGATAACCTGTTCCCAATCACCCACACCCACACCCTTACTTACCCTTTGGTGGCACACTTTGCTGTGTGCAGCCGACTTGCTGTGTCCCTGCGACACGTGTTCCCTTCACTTCATATGATCGGGAAACGGCACCACAGGGGCCTCTTTTTTTAATGTTAACTTTATTTCTCGGAAAGGGGGGGACACCCCCATTAACCCTTGAATCCATTACAGTGAACAAGGCTGCGGGGTACACCCACACAACCCTTGCTCCTCTTGTTTACGGTAATGACACCAAATGGGAGAATTGATTTAAATTTTCGGGCGTACAAAAAATTCATATGGCTGAAATTCGATCAAATCTCCCATTCATTTTTTTTCTTAGATTTATTATATGGATTCCATAGCATACTACACACTAGGACTGTATGTGTAAGGAGGGGCTAATTGAACCCATAGAATCCATGGCTGTGGTTATCACCAATAGTTACAGCAAGAAAGAAAAATTGAGACATTTGTATTTGTGTGGATGTCAGGAGCCTTAATTTAGATATATGGTTGCATTGTCATCCTCTGACAAAAATAGAGGACCTGTTAGTACCAATAGGAGGAGCAATGTTCTTTTCAACTTTGAATTTACAAACTGCTAATCACTAGGTTTTACTGCATCCTGATTCTTGTACTCTGAGTAAATGTGTGACCCCGGATGGAGCACACTAATTCGGAAAGATGCTGTTTGGGCTTGCTTCAGCTGTTTTTCAATATAAGGTGCATGTTATGCTTAGAGATGTAAAAGAGGTACATGCGTTCCAGGATGATTTATTGATTTCCAGTCATACTATTGAAGAACACAAGAAGGTTTTAATAATGTTAGTTTTTTTACTGGACAAAGGCATGGCTTTGGAGAAGGGCGCATGTGTTTTAGAAAGCTTCTGTTGAGTACCTTGGATATGTTATTTCTGTTGCTGGGGTTTAACCACGGGAAGTGTTAATCATGAGGCTAAAATATGTCTGTGGTTACTTGTGGTCTCAATCAGATTGGATGTCATCTAGCAGTCCGGCAGGTCTACCCCTTCTGTGGTGATTCCAAGATTAATTTGCATACATTATGTTCCCTTTTGTAAAGGAAAGGCAGGCTGAAATATGATGCTCTGGAGGGTTGCCCATTACAATGCTAGTGTTAATATTAATTATAAACCTTCCATCTATATCCCTGCACGTTTACTAATGTCACCCTAAGTGTGATGGATAAACATGGGTCCTGAGCCTGATGTTCCTTGAGACCCAAGCTATGCCTCATTGATGATGCCCAGTGAGGCTGAAACGTTTCTTGCTTGTTGTCCCTTGAAGATGGCAAATGACCTAGTAGTTTGGACTGGTCTGCTCCTTTAGTGGTTGAACCAAGACTGAGTGAATATTGTCTTTCTCCCTATGTAATGGTATGACAGGATGACAAATAATGGTCTGGGTTGTTTTCCAGATTAATGCCATTGGTAATTATTAATTCAAAACCTTCCTTAAGTTTTCCATAAGGATTGGTCAAAGCCATTAAGAATTCACGCAAAACAGAGAATAGGGAACAGTGTTATCCGGTTTAGGGTCAAGTGAGTATTATGCATAATGTGTCACAGGATATGCAACCATCACCCACACCCCTTGTGAATTTTATAAAGAAGGTGGTGAAATAATAATGGAGTATAGAAAGAGTACATATTTTTCAGTGCATTATGGAGTCCATTATGTCTGTAAAGACTTTGAAATTGTACATGAGTTTGTTCTGTGCATTTTCACTGTGGATTCTAGTGTCTGTTAGTTTGGGGGTATCTTGTCCAAGATGGTTGATGGAAAGGAGCTAACAGTAGTGTTTGCTTTTCATAGTTTCTGCTCTGCCAAGTAACAGTATTCAGTTATTGAAATGAAACATTGACAGGCATGTGGGCACTACATAATTTTGAACCCTAATTGTGGGGTACTGCATTTACATTGCAGACAGATCATAATCCATTGTTGAAAGTGCTTCAAGCAGTTAAGATGTATAATACTACAGCTAGATTGTCTCATTTGTTTTCAAAGTGTCATACATTTGTGTATGCCATACTTGTGGAGAGAAAATAAGTGCAGATTGTCAAGGTTACTGATTGTGCCAAATGAAATGGAATTGGGTGCAGATAGCGAAGGAGAAATTACTGTGTGTTTTATTTAGTTAGGAAATGAGTGTTCAGCTATTTCAAATGAAGAATGGAAGTCGACATAGTATGAGGATGCCATTATGGAGGAAGTTAAGTCATGTGTAGAAAAAGATGGCCTAAAGAGAGTTGCATGTCTGTATGGAGAATAAGCATTTCATAGAGGTGCAGGAAGAGTTGTCTATCGAGTTGGAATACCTGCGTATAGGTTGCACCACCAACAAATGCATTACATGAATTCTAACGTAGTGCTCATGAAGATCATTCTGGTGTAGCAATGACAAAAAAATGGTTGAAAGATCAATATTGGAGTTCCTCACGGGATAAGGATCTGGATTCCCTAGTAAATGGATGTACTGTGCATATCATGCCTAGCAAAAGATTAACAACAAAACACATTCCTACGCAAATGCTTAATTGGCAAGAAAGTCCATGGAGAAAATTTGCTGTTGACTCTCAGTCCAATGGAGTGGAGCGCTATGCATTGGTGGTGAATGACTACCAATTAGGTGATTGACTACCATTCAAAATGGTTTGATGTGGAGTTCATGTCATGTCCAACCTCAAAGGGAGTCATTCAATATTTTCTCAATTTATGTTGTAGAGAAGGCCTACAGAAGATATTAATAACAGATAAAGGTGTTCAATTTGTACCAAAAGGCATGAAATTATTTTGAGCAAGTTGGGAGTCAAGAGCTGGAGAACTGCTTTGTACCATTCACAATCAAATGGACTTGCGAAGAGTGGCCATAGCAAATTGTGTGGATGTGCATGAGGCTATTAGGGACATGTTATGGTCTCATCACACAACCCCAATTTAGTAACATGTGTTTGTCTGTGTGAATTGTTAAGGGCAAGGAAGATTGAATCCAAATTAGTTGCGGTTTGGATAGGACAGTTGGCCAGCCATAGGATGCCCAAGCCAGTGGATAAAAATGGCAAATCTATAGTGTTGCACTCAAAATGGAAAAACAAGGTGTGATGTAGTGAATGAAAAGCATGAAAGTAGTCAGGAAATGTGAGTGTGTGACAAGGTATGCTTATGCAAACTGCATAGAATTACAAAAGGTGCTCCTCAATTTCACGATTCAAAGATTTTCACACATGTTAGCTGCAATGCAGTAAAATTGAGTGGTGGTAAGTGATGGAATAGAGAAAGATGGCCTCAAAGTCAGAGGGGAAGTCTCAAGAAGAATGTCGGATTGAGGAATGGATGTGGGAAGCATGTTGATTGCGAGGGTGGCGATCCTGTTGAGGCTACTGGCAGAGTCACGGAAAGAGTTAATCCCTACTCTCCCAGCTGATTGTTAAGCCATTGCAGGAGGAGGATGAAGAGAAACCAGCTGCTGATTGGGATCGATACATCGTGGGCTGTACTTAGGCTTCCAGATAAGCATCCTACCAGGCCTTTTTATGATTAAAAATCATGTAAATATGACACTTTTTATCTATCTGTCATTTATGCACCAGTTGAGAGCAGAGTTCAGTGCAAAGGGAAGGTGACTTGACAGAAGCCAGAGCACATATTTTGATTCGTAGCTGCATGGATTATGGCAGATCATGAAGGAGCTTCTGCCAGAAACACACAGTGAGATGAGGAATGATTTCTTTCTTTTCAACTTCTGTGTTGTGTGTCTAAATTCTCATAGAGTGGGGCATAATGCATGCATATTTATTTTTCTAGCATTTTTTACGATGACAGCAGTAATAAGTTGTAAAACGTAATTGCAATTGGGAAGGATCCTGTTAACAAACAAATGATGCTCTTTCAGTGAATGTATGCTTGCATCACACACAAGTATTTTTAGACTTTCATATGTTGTGTGCATTTATCATCAAGATTCAACCACGTGATGTGTCCATGCACATTACTGTGTGGGTGAAGGTATTTCACAAATGTAATAACTTGTTTGAAGCCACAACTGTTTGTGTGTCCTATTCATTTTCAAGTTCAGTAATATTATGGTTGCATGTCCCATACTCTTGCTGAGACAAATTATGTTTCCTCTTAACATTTAATTTACACTCTATTAAAACAGTGTTTATAAAACTCCCACCTCAAATCCTTACCTGGGGCACGGATGAATATGTAATGTTCAGTTTAAAAGACATTTAACCAGAACTTGAAGTCAATGTGGTAAATGTACAATAAATGGTCAATGGCAGCAAGCCTATAGCCCAATGATGATTGATTGGCATTACACCAATAACATGGGTCACAACCTCTTTCAAATCTTCATGACTAGACCTAAAACATTCAAAACCTGACTCTCCAGCCAGTGCAAGTGCTCTTACAAAAGGATAAAATAATTGCCTATGCAAATGAAATAGAGACTTCGCAAAAACGTGTCTTTGCAGCAGCAATCCAGATAGATCAAATTTCTATGTAGCAATTCATGCAGGATTCCTTCAAATTCTAAGCACTGTGATTATTTAATAATAATCAGGTTTTAGAAATTGAAGGAATACGTGGTATAACAATTTGAAATAACTATGTGGATTGCCGCTGCAGGTACACATTTTTGCTGAGTTTCTGTTTCAGTAGAAGTCAATAGTCAGTTTACTGAAAGATGTAAGAGTAACTCGAGTCAGCCAACATTTGACCATGATATATAGATATATCGACCTCATTATGATTTTGCTGGTCATCGAGTGGCGAATCCACCAAATTACCACCAAACTTGTTTAACGTTACCTCCAGTTGGTCCCATGGGTTTACCGCAAGATTACATGGGGTGGTAGGGCAGTGTTAATCCGCATTTTCCAGCCCATAGGACTCCTTAGGGACTTTGGCCGGATTAACTTTGGCGGTAACTGCGCTAAGATTTGGCCTTTAAGTGGCAGATTTTCGTCCAGCATGACGCTATAGAAAAATCCTCCACTTCAAGGTCAAACCTATAGTTCAGCGGTGTGGTAAAAATTGTGGTAATTCTGTTACCACCCAAAAAG
The DNA here is from genome assembly GCF_040938575.1 of Ambystoma mexicanum. NCBI lineage: Eukaryota > Metazoa > Chordata > Amphibia > Caudata > Ambystomatidae > Ambystoma > Ambystoma mexicanum. The sequence goes on from NC_090929.1 coordinate 1,292,638,758, forward strand.
TTGCAGTAATGAAATGACCCCCTGGTTATTTCCTGAACTGCTTACTTATAATGAGGCCCATAGATTACAACATTGAGCACATGCTTCTCTGCTCTACAATATAACACTGACATACCATTAATTACTACCAGTTTCATTAAATGAGGACTTTTGTTAATCATCAACAGACACTACTGCTATCAAAACATAAAACCCATAATACGAGTCAGGTTTTCTTTGCTGTGTAATTGGCCAGCTTTGTTTGGCTCTTAAAAAATAAAAAATTATACAGAAGAGATCAAATGTGCAGACCTTTGAAGAGGAAAAATGAAAGGCATATTGAGTGTCTTATTCTTCCGTAATAATAATAACCCATTCTGCAAAATGATTTATGAAGTGAACTAGCTCTGGTGTGCCGGGTTAATGTTACACAAATCATTTGTTCTAAAGTTGAATTCTTTCTAATTCTGTTTTACAAAATTTCTCCTATGTGGAGTTTTCCTGATTCCGGAAGCAGAGTTAGTTTTCATTTTTGAACTAGTCGCTATCAATGCCTTATCAGTTCAGTGGCGGAAGTCAGCGGGAGCGGTTGGGAGCAGCGCTCTTCTGCTTTTATAAAGTAAGTTTTACTATGCCTATACTTTTATTTTTAAAAGAATCAGTTCCGGAATGTTTTTGTTTTAAAATTAAAGTGTAAGAAGCAGTTGAAACTTTCACTTCAGTGCACTGCACTGTACATTCCCTTAAACGGCAGCCACATTTGTTTGGGGGTTTGTATTGTGTGTGGGAGGGACATGGTGATGGGATATGGGGGGAGCGGCAGCAGGCCAGCAGGGAATATAGTTCCACTACTTATTTTCATATACTTTGACCACTGTATCAGTTATATCTGTCAGGAGTTTGCACTGCGGAGGCAATTAACTGTCTATGTTCTATGTGGCTGGTGCTTCCTCTACTGCAAAGCTATTCCTAGTCTATGTAAGGGGAGCTTGGATCATAGAGGCCCCTGCTGGGCAAGATTTTTGTGATGGAAATTTGGGCCTATTCTGTTCCTGTTCTGGGAAAGTTTAACTTTCATTTCTGAAACCCTTCATTTACTTGTTCAGTGTGAGAGTACTTGCAATGCTCCAACCCGAGCAGTCCCTTCTCTGTGTGAGTGGAACTACTACTGCTGTGACCAATGACTAATCTAAGGTAATCTTGTATTGTTAGGCCCACAATGTTCCTGTTCCATGTGAGGAAATAATGATTTACTGATGTACATGGCATACCTTTTCTATATTAGGCTTCACAAGTGCACACTCCCCTCTAATGATGCAACAATGTTATGTGAGGTGAGCATCTACTACAGAGGCCACTCCTTATCTGTTCTCTTTGTGGGTATCTTCGACCCTTGCTTTACCTTGCACTGAACCACTCCACCAGTTCTACATGATGGATACTTTTATTGCTGTTTCCCTGATTTATTGTTTCTGTTTGTGTGAGGGAAGCTTCAACAGCTCCTCTTCAAGATGACCTGTTCTGTGTGAGTGAAGCCTTAAAAGGCTTATGCTGCTGTTTTACCTATTCTTTGCATACTCTTAGTTTTAGTGATGTACCTGGATTGATGCAATGGAATGTTGGGCAGTGGGACAGTTAGGGGGGTTGAGTGAGGAATGTTACAGCATCTGTATTACTCCTTCCGCTGTGGGGCCTAACAAATACGTTTTCACTTAGCACATTTGCTTCTTTGTGAACAGAGCCACCAGCACCAGTAAAGCCGAGTTTACCAATCAAGCACACTTAGAAATGTTCCTTTGCCAACCTGCACCCAACCTTCAGGCTTCAATGCAGTCAGAAAAGCTTTCAGGCTTGAGAGGTGTTTACATTTTTATGAGGTGTTCATTAAATAAGACAAAGGTAAAAGTGCTCATTTGATTGATCCCAAGAGTAACTAAAATGCACACAAGCTACTACCGTGAAATAATGCAGTAGCTTTTTCGCTGGCCTCCAAGCTAACCCGAAAAAATAAAAGCAGAGTGCATCTGAATATTTCAAAACACCAACAGACATGATCTGTTTGTTGATTTATAGTTTAGGTGTTTGGAAATATAAGAAACTGAACAGGTAGAAATCCTTAATCTGTCACCTTAAATGAGAATTGTGTTTGTAATATTAAATTGTGACACAATGGGCCTCATTACGACCCAGGCGCTAAGGAGTTAACAGCGCCGTAAAAGGCTGCGGCGCCGTTAACCTATTAGCGCCTAATTACGAGGTCCCTTTGCGGGACTCGAACTTAACTGCTGGTGTAGACCAGCCGTTAAAGTAGGGACCCGCAAAGGGACCTTGGTGCTAAGTACGGTGCCGCAATTTGCGGCACCGTACTTAGCGCCTTCCCCATTCCCATTGAGCCCTATGGGGCAAAAATGGGAATGGGTAAGGGCCATGGCGGCATGGGGAATTACCGCCCCGCCAACCTTGGACAATGGTCCTCCGCCTGGGTCGTAATGAGGCCCAATGTCTAGTGATTGCACTAAGTGTATGTTCTCATTATAATCTTTGTAAAATTATAATGCCAAAGTTCGCTTGATGAAAATAATTCAAAGAAAAAAGCTTTGGGTTTCTAGATATTTCTCAAAGCTGTATGTAGTTCAAATGGTCCAATCATAGTTTGTCACCAAATGGATTGTATTGACTTGATTTGGTAGTTTATGAAGGATGAAAGGGCGCTCAGCCAAACAGGTGGCCGGAACCGCAGCGAGATTACACAATCTTCACCCACTGTGCGAGGCCATTCCCCAGATGGCGCTATTTTCTTTCTTTTTCTAATGTGAGTAAGCAAGAGGGAGGCTCTCCCTGGTGCCTCCCCATGATAGAAAACCCTGATTCCCTTCTCCCACCCCAACTTACATGTGGGACGGAGCCTTGTGCTCTGGACCCCGACGCTTCTCCCGTCTGGCTGCCGTCATCCAAAAAGGGCCCTAGTCACTCTTCCATTTGAATGGCAACAGCCATTTTTTTTCCATTCCGATGGGAGATGGGCTTCAGCAAAGCTCATCGCCAGTCGGAAGGGGGAAAAATGAAAACTATTCACACCCACTGTAAATCCCAGGGTGCAAATTGTTTTCACACCACGTCTGGGGGGCGGACACAGGGTTTAATTGCCTGCGGCCCACGCTTTACATTTTAAGTGTTTTTTCAGGTTTGCATGTGCAATGTTTCCAGTTTCACATCCTTGCCGAGTGGGTGCCGAGCCCCCACTGAGCAGCACCTCGGTTTTCACACTGAATGTTAGCTATATATTTAGCACCCAACCTCAGTTGAAAACAAAACCAAAAACCATGGATCCCCCCAGTGGGCTTTATATTGCTTATGTTTGTGCAAGGGGGAAAAACCTCAGCACTCGGTGCCTTTATGGACATTTATGTTAATGTTAATGTTAAAGATCATTTGTACCGCACACTATCACCACCTGCGTGCCCCCCTGGCGCTCTGGCGGATCTGAAAGATAAGAGGGGTCAGGGATGGGTTAGTAGGGTATAGCGGGAACAGGTATAGTGAAAGTTGTGATGTCCTGTTGACAGCTTCAGTTCGGTTTGCACCTTTTGGCGAGCTTGGGTGTGATTTACGGCTCAGTAGATTCCCATGTGCTGTTGTGCAGGGCTATGTGTGGTTTGTTTTGCAGTAGCAGTGTGGTGAAGTGTGTGTGGAGGTTTTCGGGTTGGGTTAGTCGATTCTTTTGGACTTTTCTTACCTCGTTGCTTTGGGCTTCTGTGCTCATCTCTATCCATGCTGTGTGTTGGGTGTTTTGTAGTGTTTTTTTCCGCGGGTATTGTGCATAGTGTTGGCTTTCTCTGTAATTTTCTAGAGGTTTGTGGGCATGTGGTTTTGAGGGCCTACCCCTTCCCTCGGGCTGGGGATAGCTACGGTTGGCAGTGTTTGGTTGTCTCCCTAGGCTTCTTGTACGGGATCCCTACCCCCCAAAGGCCAGTGCATCCAAGCCCTCCAGAGGTGCCTGTTATTTGTTAATGCTTCCCTGTCTGCAGTTGGGGTTCCTGTCTCTGGGGTAAGACTAGAGTGGGCTATTGTAGGGAGTGTTTTAGTTGGCTTTCTTCCTGGCTTGTTCCTTCGATTAATGCTTGTTGAGGTGTGCTCTGTTTCCAGTGAAGTCTTTGTTTTTCCTAGTTGTTCCCCCCTGATTCTTAGGTGGAGAGACAAGTTTTAAGTAATTTTCTGAATTTTAGGTGATCTTTTGTATTGTGTATGTCTTTTGGGAGGCAGTTGAAGGTTTTTCCTGCCAGGTGAGAAAAAGATGACCCCCCCCCCCCAAGTTTTCTTTTTTGTATGGTTTCTGATCTAGGCAAATAACGTTGCTTGATCTGAGTGGTCTTGCCGACAGCTAGATGGATATTTTCTTTTGTAGGACTTCTGATCATTGGCAGCGGATTGCTCTGTGCATTATGCACATTGTTTTGAACCTTATTCATTGTTTGATGGGTAGCCAATGAAGCATTTTTTGTGCAAGGTTGATGTTGTCCCTTCGTGGTAGACTAGCTGCTGCGTTTTGGATACGTTGCAGTTAGTAGGCGTTGCAGCATTGCACGGTATAGGATGTTGGTATTGTCTATTCTGGACATGATGAGGGAGATGATGGTGAGTGTTTTATGGGTGAAGGAGAGGAAAGGTTGGATCCTTTTTAGCTTGTGCGTGAGGAAGAAGCATTTCTTGATTATTGCGTTTACTTGTGGTTCTAGTGTTAGTTCGTTGTCCATCAGGACTCCAAGATTTTTGACTGCTGTCGACGGCACTGGTGAAGTTTCTAGTTCTGTGGGCTATAGGATGTAGTGGTTGCTGTCCCGGTTTTTGAGTATAACCATTATTTCTGTTTTGCCTGGGTTCAGTTTGATGCTGTTTGTGTTCATCCATTCATAGAGTTCTTGTAAATAGCCTTCCAGCATTGTGTTTTCTTCTTTTGTGTCTTCTATTTTGTAGATGATGTGTGTGTCATCTGCCTAGTTGTAGCATGTAATACTTTGTCTTTTGATGAGCTTGATAAATGGAGTCAGGTAGATATTGAAGAGCAGTGGGGATAGGGATGATCCTTGTTGTACTGCGCAGTTGGTGTCCCTTGGAGTGGATTTAAAAGGTTTAACCCAGACAGTTTCCATTCTACCAGTTAGAAATGATTTAATCCAGAGAAGGGTTAGGCCAGTGATTCCTAGTTCTGCTAGACTCTTGATGACGATGCCACGGCTGATTGTGACGAACGCTGCAAAGCTTTCCAGAAATATCAGAGCTGAACTTGTGTCAAAATCAGCATTTGTATTTAGATCATCTCAGATTGAGACAAGTACTGTCACTGTTACTCTCTTAGGCCTAAAATCGACTTGTGTCTGGTGAAGTAGGTTGTGTTCTTCTATGTGTCCCTGTGTTAGTCCATAGATGTAGGTTTCAAATAGTTTTGCTAGGTAGGGGATGTTTGAGATAGGTCTGTAGTTGGAGAGGTCTTCCATGTTGCTTGCCATGTCAATGAGTAGAGTTTTGATGTATGCCGATTTGAATGATCATGGTAATGTCATGGTAATAAGTGCATTATAAAAAAATACTATTAAATACACCAATAAATAAGCAGGAACAGCTGGGAAGTTTTGGGAAATTCAGAGTTTTCAATCCCATCATCCACAAAAGGTTTAATTGCTCCCCAGACAGTCCTATCTCATCATAAAAGTATCATTGTAGCTAGCCAGCACGTATTTATAAAGGCCCTTTTTACAGGGACAATAATATTTTTCCAGCAGACATGGCAGGGAGCCAGAGCATGCCAGACAACTCTAGCATCCCATCCTCGGGGTTTGCACAAAGGGCAGTTAGTAAAGTGCACCTTCCCTTTGCCTGTTCATCCTGTGCTCCTTTGGGACCCTAGAAGTGCCAGTCAGCAATCTATTTCATCATTGGGGGCCCAATCTATGGCAACTGCCTTGATAGAATGGTTGAGCAAAAATAATCAAGTCTCTTTCTCCCAGGCAAAGTGATTCCCACTATGAACCAATGCACAGCTGTATCCTCTTGTAATATTCCTTGCAAATTCTGCTATTCCCCCTTCTACCTTTGTGGTGGCACCAATGTTACATACAAAGCGATAACCCTTCATGTAAACTGGACCCACAAAATCTATCAAACAGCTGCCAATATCGATAACCCAAGCTGTTGGCACCTTACACACACATCTTCTGAGGCTCCCAAGTGTGGGGAAGTGCCAGAGGTGTCGCCCCCATCCACGTATTCACTGTGAATCAAGTATACAATGCTGACATGCCCACCCACACCACAAACCAGAAAATCATCACAATTCTGCTGACAGTAGAACCATCATGAGTCGACTTTCTCTCTCAGGAGATCTTGAATTTGCTCAGACCAGTCGCAGCCCACTGGAAAGTCATGTGTGAGGTCATGTTTGGCCTCGCAAATGCATTATTTGGGAGCCAATGCTGTGAGATGCCACATAATCTCCCCATCGCTAGAAAAAATAAATGTTAAGCATCTGCCTTTCTTTCCTCTCCAATGCACAGACACACTGAGGATTACCTGTGAGCATAGGGACACCACTGGGAAACAGTCTTTTCAAGGGATCCTTCCCGAGGGACACTAAATACTCCCGGAAAATCACTGATCTGTGTCTGTGTGATGCAGATCAGCAGGAGAATCCTAGGAATAATATTGACCCACAAGATGTGGAAGCATGAATCCCCCCTAGGATTCTCAGAGGGTCGCAGGATGAGGATTTTAGAGTATGACAGCACCTTGATTGGCAGTTTAGTAGGCGTCATATCAGGGCCACACTTGACTTGCAATAGGAATTGTTTGCAACGATCTAGTCGCACATGACACTGCAGATTATTCACCAAACCCTCAAGCTCGAAGTGGAAATAGGAGGTGTGGCACTTAAGTGGTTTAAATAGCGTTTTCAAACTGGTTGGTACATGGAAAGCTTTGCATATTTAGCTTTCATTTAATCACCTCATCATATAGGGTGCCCTAAGGGTACATCAATGTTCACCTGGATTTGTCTATTTAAACCTCTGGCCTCACTCATAATAACCTTGACTTGTCATTCCAATGTCATGCCTACTAGGAAAGAGCAATGACCTCTTCAACTGAATCACCGGATCCAGTGGCAGCTGGTGAGTTGTTTAATTAGAGGGACATGAACAGTTCCTGTTAATAGTCCAGAGTGCCTAAATGTAGCGAGGGAGCCCCGATCAGCTCTGATAAATGTTTTTAAATAATTGGTGTAAATGGTGCAAGGTAAAGTACATTGTATTCTAAAAACTGTGTACAAGAACATAGTCTACAATCGGTTTGGAGCGTAACGCATGGAAAAAAAATGGATTGGATGCTAAACTTCCAACAGTGGAAGGGAGCATTTTCCAGAAAATTGTCCAATGCATTTTCATGATGCTTTTGTCCAGAATGTATACCAGTAAGAATAATGTTGGAATGGTTGATGAGGCCATACGTTTCCATGCTGGAGGCACCAGTATATGCCACTATGCCCATAAAAGAATATACTCATGTTTGCTTTGTCCATACTGCCAGTAATTAAATATGAACATATATTTGTGATGGCTCTGCCAACATATGCCAATGTCCCCACATAAGCACATACTCAATGCCAGTACAAAAGGTGTCGCCACTGTAAGAAAGCAGGTCCAAACTGACTGCACCACCATGTTGGCTTTTTCCATTGTGCCAGTAAAAGATTCCATGCCATAGTAAGAAAACATGTGCATGCTGCCTGCAGCAATAGCACCCCCTCGCATAAGAACAATCATCATGTTGGCATTGCTCATTATACTAGTAAAAATGCTATACCCATTTAAGGAAATATGTGCACAGTGCCTGCACGAATAAACCCTCATAAATAAGAATATTCCTCATCATGTTGGCTTTGCCCATAATACCAATAAAAATTGTATTCCCACTGTAAGACAAGTGCATGATTTCTGCACCAATACACCTCCCCATACATAAGAACCTTCATCATCATGTTGGCTTTGGCCATAATCCAAGTGAAAAGGGTATGCCCACTGTAAGAAAACATGTACATGCTGCCTGCATCAATGAACATCCCCACCCCCACAACATCTTCTTTTGGCTTTGCTCAAAATATTACAAAAGAAACGCCATGCCTCAGTCAAACAACAAGGGCATACTAGCTATGCCAATGTAGGCTAGTGTGGCCACGTAAGGACACTCATCAAGTTGGCTTTGTCAAGTATGCCAGTAAATGGTAGTTAAACAATTCCATATCACAGTAAACAGATATCTTTGGCGTGGTAATTTTCAGGCAGGCGTAGGAGCACCCCTCTGCCATATTTAACTCTGGAGTTTTCAGTCGGTAAGACAATGTTAAGAACATACACATTTAATAAAAGCTTTTAACAAACTCTTTCTGGTGTCTTGTTTTTCTAGATATTCTTTTCCATAAACCACTATCTTCAAGGGCCCATTTGTGCCGGGAGTTACAATGTGAAATAGAAAATGATGCTGGTCGTGGACTTCCAATACAAAGTGGACATCATAACAGCCCTGTCTTGTCCTGATCAATAAGATGGATGTCATTTTTGAAGTCCGTGCAAATGACAGAAAGGGAACTTCAAATGTGCATTTCCCTCCATGCAATTTCGTAAACAATCCATGGAAATCTGGGCCATCCCAGGTTTCTGTCTTTTCCCCATGGAGGTGGTGGAGTCAAAACCTATGCTACATGCCTAGCTCCACCATACAAATCAACTAAAATGAACCGTTTAGCAGAAATCATGCATCAAGTATTAATCTGTCTGCATTCTTTTTACATATATATTTTCCACACCAGGTCATTCAAAATGGCGATCTGCCTCAAAGACATACAATATCCGAGAATTGCACCGATCTGGAACTTAAAGGTGTTACAAAGACTATGCTATGTAAACATTAGACTATCCAATGTGACACTATCGAAAGATGAGGATGAGGCTTTCCTGCATACTGCCTCCTCTCTTGCCCAGCTTCTCGCCCTCCCTTTAAGAACACACTAGTGCACCCATTAGGACATGCATGTAACTCCAATAAGTAAATAACTAAATCATGTTGGGGACATGAGTATATACAACCTGTAGATGGTTGGTCTAACAGAAGGGAAGGCCCTCTTTCACATCAGCTCATTTTTCTCTACGTGATCGGGAGGAAGCAGTGGTTGTGCGGGGCACACGTCCCCTACCCCCACCTATAAATGAATTGTACAAACAATTCAAGTAATACATTAAGTGTACCAACATGTACGATTTAGAATGTGTATGCACTTAAGTTCATTAACACATAAGAGTATCAACCTCTTTACTTGATAATAGGGCGCCAGTGGCACACTGGCAAGAAACTAATAAAGTCACTGTCTGCTTTTGCAACTCACTTAAGCCCAGCCATATTGACACACGTTTCCGCAGATCCATGTTTAATAACATTTCCAATCTGGTATATTCTGTGCTTCTAAATGAAAATAGGGCAATATATATTGGAAGAAGTCATGTTATTTATTTGATGATTGAAATCATACAGGTATGAATCCGATTTTCTAAGTCAAATTGTAAAAAATATTTGATAGGGAAGCTTACCTTTTCATTAGAAACTTGACTGCAACATTAAAAAAAAATCCTGAGGAATATAACGTTGTTTTTCATTGTAGAAGGCATCTCCTATCTCCGATTGAGAACACGGAATGAATTGTCTGCTCTTGACTAAATAATCGTTTCAGTGTGTTTCATATCTAAAGTAATATTGTGGTAATAAGACCCGAGGCGGCGTGCCAATACCGCCCCAGGTAATGCCCCCGGGACTGTAGTTACATGCCCAAGCATAACTATAAGACCCCCTGAGGGTCTTATAGCCATTAGTACCCCAGCCCGTTAGACTGGCGTACTAATGGCATTTTTTTCTGTTTAGAAACTAACCTGAAAAAATATGGCCGGCGGGAAAGGGAAAACATAGTCTATTTTCCCTTTCCATGGTGGCCAACGGGAGCGGACACACTGGGAGCAGAAGTGTTTGCAGCATGTTTGCTCAGAAGAAAAGAAGAAAAAAGAAGGTAAGTGGGGTTGGGAGGGTGAGGAGGGGATAGTTTGCAGGGCAGGAGGGTGTAGGAAAAAAAAACATACCTGAGTCCCCGGCGAGGGACGAAGGCAGCCTCCAGCCATAGGGAGGCTTGGAGTGGGGATTGCCCCATTCCGAGCCTTCTCATTGGCTAAGGGGCTGCCACGCCCCTCGCCCAGAACAGAGTACCCGGCACGCATGGGAAGCACTAACGTAAATGGGAATACCGTGTGGTATGGCTTGTAAAAGAGCCAATCCACACGTAGTATTCCCGGTGTACATCGCACGCCGGATACTAATGATGTTTAATCTGCTTATGTGCACTCACAATGTTGGCAGCTAGGTGAACTGAGGCACTGGCAGAAGAGCCTTCATTTGTGCGGATAAATCGAGATAATAATAATGACTCACTTAAGAAAGTCTAACCAGTGCAGGTCCCTGATTCAACATGTGGACTTGCACATGGTTAGGGTTGCTGTCAGTGCAGCATACTTGTGCATGGTCTGGTCGCTCAATGCATACGCAGGTACTCAGTGAGTGCCAGCTTGTTCATTGGCCCTGTCCGGTGTCTGTCCACAGCAGCATTTCCATCCTGGCTGTAACATTCACTTTTCCCCGTTTCAAAGAGCTACTAGTCCACAGTGGGTTGCTATATCTATCAGGGACGCATCAGCACTGCGTCACAATGGATAAGCGTGTCTCACAACGGGGCATGAACGCTGGTGCACAATGGTGTGGCATGCTACACACAGCGGATTCATGTGTGAAGGATTCTTTTACCTTTGCTGGCCCTGAGTTGACACAGGTGAAATTATAGATGTTCCGGCAATGAGATACAATTCCCCAAATCCATGCAATTATTACCCCAAATGTATAAGCGGTTCAACAAGAACACTTATGTGTTCAGATTTTCAGCTGTGCAAACCGGAAGTGATTTTGTGAGTCCGATATTGCGCATTTTGAGAACCTTTATCTGGCCCTCTTACAAGGCAACGTTTACCTTTTGTGAATTGAGGGGGCATGGCCATCAGGCGAGGAGGTAGCTGTGAGGCTCTGTGGCTGCACTCCCTTATAGACGTGAATCTGTTATTTAATCCGTCTGCCACTGGCAGTAATCCACAAGCATTAAGCAATCAATTGACATGAAAAAATGCTATCAGGTAATATTATCCCCACCAATAATACGGCCATATAAATGGTCGTGGAGTAAGGCCGTAGGCGATGTTATAAGTGGGGATAATGTATGGGATAAATGGGACAGTGGGGTGGCGGGGGTGTCCCCTGCTCCCTTTAAAAAAATATGGGGGTTGCAGGTTCTATGGGTTAATATTGCCACAGAAAATATGGCAATATTCTTGTATGGCGATATTTTAGCAGGGATATTAACACACAGAACTGAAAAAATAGTATTTTACAGTTAACTTATACCCTGGGGGCACCATTTTGGTGTGTGTTTTCTATGTGTGCTATTTAAGGCACTTCATGAATGGGCACTGTATTGAGGGTCAGTATGCCAGGGCATGTCTTTTAGACAGTGCCAGCAGGGCATGGCCTCAGTTCATGGACACAAGGCATGCTTTGCACACGATGTAGTTAGACACATTGTGTGGCAGGGCATGCATTAGCGAGGGTGGGAGTGCTCACAGAGGTTAGACCATGCAATGCGGGTAGTGCGGATATGGGTACTGTGATGAGGACATGGTTGCAAGGCATGCCTTTTGGACAGTTCCTATGGACGGATGATGCTATATGTGCTGGTGGAAGACCTGCAGGTCTCATAGAAAACATTCTGCTCTGAGCTACTGAACTTTTCCGATCCTCTCCTTTGGAAGCATGAGTCATACAAAAATATTCCAAGATTTCCCCCGTGAAAGTGAAGTGAAGCTGTGCAGGCGTAAAGAAGAACTCCAGCAACCCGGATACACCCTGAGCAATTGCAAAAGTGGGCGGATTTCCTAGCCCTCCCACTACTCCATACAAGTGAGAGGCCGCTGCACATGTGGTGCGATTGCTGCTCTAATGTGGATTCTGGGGTTCAGTGGCATTGCAAGCATGGGGAGGAGGGATGTGCAGATGGCACTCAGGGGAGACATTAGCAGGTCCCGAATGCTCATCAAGAGGGAGCCCAAAACATAGGGCCTGAAACAAACACGGGAGGCAAACATCACTATCCACACAAAGAAAAGCAGTTTACAGTCCTCCAAGAAGAGTAAGAATGGGTCATTGGCTGAACTGAGGTACTGATCGTCTAGCTGGACATATCTGTGACAACAAGCTGGCTAACAATCCTGAAGCCAGGTGCACGGAAACAGCACAGACCACGACATACCTCTGCACCATATATTTCACTAGCCATTCAACCCGCAGCTTGGCTATCCGAGTCCTTGGCAAAGCTGTTACTCCACAAGGCCAGACGCAGAGGACAGTTGGAAGCACAGTGTGGTTGAGGCATCATTAGACAGTGGTTCATCGCCCATGTGCAGCGTTCACATTGTCAGAGGGCTGAATTCCGGGAAAGTACAAGAAGAGGCAAAAAGCATAAGGCAATCCACACTGGTGCTAAAACAATCTGTACCAATCATACTTCCTGACATGTTACAAATGGCATGCTAAAAGTACACAGCAGGAGCACAAAACCAAGAGAGCATTCTAGGGGGAATTTGAGCATGTTTCCGGTCATGTAGGGAATAAGGAAGTGCTCATTATAACCACGTTCTAAGTTTTGTGTAGGCATGGAAAGTGCATTTGCCAGGCACTGCCATAGTGTTATTAATTGGCCATCGATGGTGGGAGCAGCAAACTGGTGTGAGTACCTCGGCATATTAGAACAGTGCCTGGAAAATGCATAGTACTTATACATGAGTCAAAACTGTTGGCTTTGATAATGCTTGTTTTTAACAGGACTTCAGTGAAGGTCATGCCAAGTGCCTATAAATCGTGTGGCTGAAGGCACACCTGGTTAAGACCTTTTTCTTACACCAGTAGTTGTATCCTGTTGTTTCCACAAAGTAAATTACTTCAACGGGGGTCATTACAACCCTGCCAGTCCGGTAACAACGGTGCCGGTAGGCTTACGGGCACCGTTGTTACCGGACCGGCAGAGTACAAGTTTGTGGGCTGGATGCCCTCCCGCCCGCTAGGTCTGACCTGGCGGGCGGAACGGCACCCGCCCGCAGACTGTGACGGCGGCACTGGCACCATTATGAATGGTGCTGGTGCTACCGTCTTCCCCATTCCCATTTTTCCAGCACCTGACTTCCCAGAACTCCGGGTTCGGAATACTCCAGTAATTCCAGGAAGCCAGGCGCCGGAAAAATGTGCAGCCTGCCAAACTTGTAATGAGGCCAAATGTCTTTTACTTAGTGGAAATTAATTTAAAACTACTTGGAATTGTACATGTATTTGTGGGGTAATGAGCACAAGGGGGATGGGAAGGGGTTTAGGTGAGGGTGGCAGTAAATGGGAAGGGGGACATGGGGTGGGCTCTCCCAAAAAAGTATATTTTCGAAGTAATATCAAGGAAATAAATTACATTGATGTCATTTCCTCAGTTGAAATGACATGGAACCACAGTGGTGCGTTTACAGCTTCAGTTATGTCATTAACTCTCAGAAGAGTGCTCTGAAATAATACTGGCAGGCACTTCAGCGCAAATCCTGATGGTAATGCCTGATAAAGTTAGCTGAAAGAGATCCCAAGAGGATGAGTTCTGGCTGTGGAGGGGCAGGGAGTCGGTGGGAATGGCCATAGGGATTAGCAGGACCATAAGTAATTCATGGGTGGGCAAATAATCAAACAACACCTACAAGCTTTGTGTTCCTCCTCATATATTTTTATTTCTCGCTATCTGTACTCGGATGCAATTTTTTTGGCTAATAGGAAGCGTTTTAGCACCACCCAATAGCCCAATCTAAAAATGAACATTCTTCAAAGACTGCTGTACACATTGCTAAATTGCCCCGATTATGATCCCTACAGATGATCTGCTGCGTTTTCAGAAGGACCTTTTTTGTATTGCAAGGGAACAATGTGAATAAACAAGGAAATGCTGTCCCGATCAAGGGACAAGGGGGGCCTGGACTGTCGAGCTGTTCCATGCCACACAACTCCAGTTATTGGGGGAAATGATGCAAGCTGCCTCAGCGAAACCGTCATTGTTCATGGAGAAGGCAGTGGCAGGTTCGTATATATTCATTAGGCAACCCAGCATGTTAAAGATGGAAAAAAGAGGCTGCCATAAACTAGGGATATTTATTAACAATGACAACATTAGGATTTTTGTGGTGTGCAAACTTGCTTCAGAATTACAGAGCAGGACTAACTACAAATAATGCAGCTCTGTCGCTGGGCACTCCATCGAAACAATAAAGTAGGGGGAGCATGACAGCCAACTGTGACAAGGTCATTAGGCTGACCTTGTCTTTAGGGGATAGGAACCCTTTTAACATGAGGTGGGAGGTAGATCAGGGTGGAAGCCACAGCCAGTCCTATCCCAGTGGGAGATGGTGGCTCTTAAATGGGTCCCCAATTCATGTCCCCACCTCAAGTGACAGTCTTTACATGTGCAGTATCACCTTGCACCTCTCTATACCTCAGAATACATGCATAAATGCTACGCAAGTTTGCACTTTCCTTTATAGAACTGGCAGAGAAGAAGCAACCAGACGAAGACACCACACACAGAACAGCAACCAATCAGAGCTCCACGAGGTCCAAGCCAGAGAGAGAGAACCCCTGAAAGGGGAGCCAGAGCTCCTATGTGGTATTTCACGCCCTATGTGATCCACGTACCGATGCTACCTGGAGAGAGAGAACCAATACAAGAGGAGGTGGAGCTCCTAAGAGGCTTCACCAGATGCTGCACACCACTCCCCAGCCACAGCGTGTTCTGAAGCAAAACCGCTGCAGCAACCCTTGACCAACAGGAACTTAAAGTAGGGTAGCAACTTACCTTGAGGGACAACATTCACCAGTGCCCTAATATGAACCTGGACACTTTGCTGCACGGGCTGCCATTGTTGCAGCATGGC
Organism: Ambystoma mexicanum; assembly: GCF_040938575.1. NCBI lineage: Eukaryota > Metazoa > Chordata > Amphibia > Caudata > Ambystomatidae > Ambystoma > Ambystoma mexicanum. The sequence goes on from NC_090929.1 coordinate 1,292,653,874, forward strand.
GATCCTCTGAATGGAAAAAGGGGCAGTGCTTAACATGCTCTTTGTTACTTTCCGATTGTAACCCACCCTGAGCTGGTAAGACAGGGCCAGCTTAGCCAGGGTCAACAAATCAACCAGTGTGGGTGGGGGAGTTAACACAGGCCACAGGAAGCAGTAAGATTTGAGTTGTTTGGGTGATCTCATAGGAGGAGATGGTGGCAGACCAAGAGACCAGTCGGCAGAAGGAGGGTGGGCTGAAGCGTGGGGGCAATTTATGGAGAAGGAGAGGCAATGGATGGTGAGAGCAAGTTGTACTGTTAAGTGAGTGTGCATGTATGACCCAGGGACGTCATTTAGGGGTCGCCAGAGGTTGCAACTGCGACCTCTGTTCTCTCCCTTGCGACCTCTAAAAAATTAGAGTTGGTCGGCTCCATTGTGAATTGCCTATCTGCTGCAAAAACGGGCGGAGGGTTGAGCAGCGCATTTGAGCTGCTCTGTCCTAAATACATTTTAGCGCTCACAGGTGGGGTTCGTTTTGATACGTGTAGGAAGACGCAGCTGCTCTCTTCCTTGGTAACTCCTCCTGCCTGAGGATCTCTGAACATTGTAGTGCTCCAGTCTTTGAGTGTGAAGCAGACTCATGAAATTGAGGAGTACCCCACTACAGGATGATCCAAGAGCCCCAGAATGGGAGGACCCAGAACTGAGAAGGATTCAGTTGAACAGTGGCGCTAATTGTCCTATAGATGAGCCTGGCAGGGGCCAAGTGATGGAGGTGGGGGACTCGCGGTTACAAATACAAGCGTTAGTGCATATAACCCCATGTCTCCCCCTTGTCTCCACGCCTGTCAGATGTAAGGGGGCCTTGGATCCTGAGCCCACCCTAGCCGATAAGTGGAAAAAAGGTTTAGAATACACAACAACGACAACAAAAATTCAGAAAAAAATAGAAGAGCATTTTGGAGCAAATAAGGTGGTGCCTGATGAATTAACATATGGTCCAAGTAATATATCATCAAGCTCCCTAGAAGATGTTTGTCAACTGGCCAAATGTGTCAGTTGCCACTCAGCTCTGGACACAGGTGATCCAACTCTGAGTCATCTGAATCTTACAAATACAGAAGACAACCAAGAACTCGGAACTCCGGTACAGGCCCGCCAACCGGTCGAATTATATGTTGCTATCAGTCCAAACGTAACACAGGAAGAAATTCTGGTTGAGGGGTCGGAGTCGAATGTCAACTCATTAACCGCACTCAGTTATGTGTTGAATTCGCTGGTCTCCGTTTTTGAACTTCTGAAATCCGAAGTGCAAATTCAATCTGGAACCATGATGGAATTAACAAAAGAAGTAACCGCACTGGACAGCTCCGTAGCAGGCTGCTGCAATGCCGTTAATTCATGTGTATTGCCAAAATTACAGTTGATGCAATTAGAGTGCACTAAACAGGGTTTGGACATTTCTGCAATACAGAGGTCCATTGCAGACATTCACAAATCTGAAGAGGCAGATAGACCCCTTAAACAGGGTCTTTTGGCCCAATTGCAATTGTAAAATCATAACTCACAAGAACAGTTGGGAAAAGAGCCTATAGAGGCAGATCCTACAATTGACTGTGAATCATCTCTTTCATCATCCACACTGGAAGAATTCATGAGACTGGCAAATCTGAATGTGGATCCCTTCCATGGAGTCGCAATGGAGAAGTCTTCAGCAACTAATACCAGCAGTCAGCTGGACTCCCAAGAGGCTGCATTAGAAGAAGTGGGTGTCTCAAGTCCACACCAAGACAGGAAAAAAATGAGAAAGAGGGCAGCAAGACGGGCCAAAAGAATCAAAGAAATTAAATCTCAAAGGAAAAAGGATAACTTGGAGAAAAAGTCAAAAAATCAGAGTGGAACAAAGCAAAATAACTCAGCCACCAACTCATTCTTAAAGAAAGTTGGAAATAACCATCCGACTCTGATAGAGGATGATATGGAAATTATGGAAATAACATCCCCCAACAGCTCATCTGTTAAGAGGGGGGACCCACAGAGGAATTGCAATCACGTAAAATCCTCTCAACTCACCGATGAACACAAAAAAAAGCAGGCATCACTAAAAAGAAGGTCGACCAAAGTATGTTCACGAAAGGAATCCAAACAGAAAAGTTCCCTGACAAACCAGAGATGGCCCAAGTACTGTCCAACCCAAAGAAGTCAATTCCTTTGGCCCCTATCTTTCTGAAAGCTAAACAAAAGACGAGAGCAAATGCGTCACTGAATGATAATGATCCTACGGTGTTGAGGAATCTAAACATTAAGATTGCTCCTATCTTCTTGAAAAAAAAAATAGCCCCCAACAGAATGACAATACAAATGTGAACAAGCGAGTCAGAGCCCAACCATATTCACCTCTAGACACCTTGGTAAAAGAAATCTCTCATAGTGAGCTACAGGGATCACAGCGTCTGGAGGCAAATTTGGCAGTTGAAAAGAGCAACACATGTGACATTATGGATGCGAGCTGGAATAGTGGGGAGGATGTAAGAGCCCACAGATCTGAAATCAGGAGAGCAGTAGATGCTTACATGCAAGGCCTTTCTATTCCTCTACTCATAGATCCAGCGTCATCAACCACCCATTGTAAACTACTTAATGGTGTTGACAAAATACGGGGAGTGCGAAACAAGCCCAGAAGGGGCCGGAGATGGGAGGGTCTGTCCCTATGATTCAAGCAACAGTAACATCTGTGACTCCAGCCGCAAGTTTGGATGTAAACACCCCTAGGGTGCCCACCCCTGTGGCCGGCTCTGATCTATCTTCACCCCCACAATTGAGCCTACACATTGATTTTACAAAGGATGTATTGGCGCTGATTCAAGATGCTTTAGGGGATTTGGCACCCAACCTGAAAGAGAAAAGAAATAATGTGACCTCCACCAAGGGCATTAAAACACAAGGGACTGTGGGAATGGGGAAGGTTACTCCTCGAGTGGCACTGTGTTCCATGATTTTGAAATGTAGACCTGCTCCATGTACTCAATACGATCTGAACCGAAGAGCAATATTAGCCATCTTTTCGGATATACCATTGCTGGAAGATATATCTTCAGCTGACTTGACTTTGGTAGAATTCACATCCAATCAGAATTTAAATTCAGTACGGGTGTGGATGCAATCTAGAGCAATTCGTAATCTGATATGGCAAGCGAAAAACTCATTATTTGATTTGGGCTTTCTGCTCGACTTAGAAATCGACAGTGTTTTGGAGTCTGAGTTGTCAAGCAATATGGAATCTATGCCAAGGGCAAAAATTGTCACAGCGAATTGTCAAGATTTAAAGCAGCCATTGAAGGATAGGACTTCGTGTGCATGCAACTGCAGCAGTAATTCGAACTAACTATCTAACCTGGCAAAGTTAACCACTCTTACCTTGGTCAGCTGGAATTTGCAGGGTTTCAAACATTTGCTAAACAATGATGAGAGTGGCCTAGGCAAATTCCATATAATTCTGCTGCAAGAGACTTGGCTGCTAAGCCCCATAGTCTGGTCAGGTTATCAAATACACTTGAATCCAGCTCGGAAGCCCGCAATAGGCAGACCCTCTGCGGGTCTACTGGTGGCGCTGAAAGACGAACCGGGATCATCATCACAGGTGTGGGCCATGCCGAATGCATACATGCTACTTGTAAGGGCGGTAATTAATGGTGACAACTATGCAATTTTGAATATATACTGGAACCCAGTAGCCATCACAACTGAGTGTTTCTTTAGGGATTTGAATAAATTATTTGACATTGTATCTGCGGATGATAAGATTTTGTACTTCATCTTAGCAGGTGACTTGAATATGAATTGCTTAGCAACAAATGGGGCGCAAAAGAGTGAAAAGCTGGTACAATGGAACACAATGGTCACTCACAGGAACTTGCAAATGTTGAATGGAGCATTTAATACAGACATCCCTCCTGCACCAACTTGGAAAAGAGGAAATTCTGTATCCACAATTGATTTCATCTATGTAAATTGTGCCTTATGGTCAGCAATGTGCTCCTTTGTGTGTCTCCATCTGTAACAAGTGATCATAACATGTTGTGTGCCACTTGGCAAGTAATGGCAAATGCGAATGATATCAAACATAAGATAATTGAAGTTGGTTGCTTTGTGGTAAATGGCGGCAAGAACCGACTCTGATGGTCGGAGAACGCCCTGTGGCATTTTAATCAAATTTTATATGACTCAAACACCTCAACTAACTGGCAAGCATCGGACATAGGTTTAACATATTCCAATACAATGCAATTATATAGCCACCAGAAGGCTGTGAATTCCAAAAGAGAAAGGAAGAGAGCATATCGTGCTGAAGTGAGAAGTCTGGCAAAGCTTCCTCTCACCATTAGATTGACTCTCATAAAAAAAAGTCCGCCTGAATTACAATAACTGGGTCAAAGGACATCGAGCCAATCTATATCAAAAAGATGGTGCAATTATGTTTTCGACTTTGGCTGATAAAAATATCACAAAAATGTGGGCAATAATAAATCAAACTAATAACGCCCGCCAATTAGACCTTCAGACATCGACAGTTGAGGTACATCAGTGGGTAGATTACTTCCGATCCCTATATGCGTCACCCGTAAACACGGTCTCGACATTAAATACACGAGAGGTGCTGGGGTTCTGGCTACATACTGACCAAAAGGAAATAAAACACATAATTATGACATCAAGCAACTCGAGTGCAGTAGGGCCTGATGGGATTTCTAACTCTCTGATGAAAAAACACCCTGAAGTCTGGAGCTCAATTCTCTACAAGATATTTTCTGCAATAAACAACCATCAAAAATTACCAAAAACATGGACGGATGCAATTACAATTCCGATTTATAAAAAGGGTGACCGTCAATTACCAACGAGTTACCGACCAATTTCTCTATTGGATGCACCTGCGAAAGTATTTTGTAGAATAATATTAAAGGAGCTCAATGAGTGGGCAGATCAAAATAGTCTAAGAGACCCATTCCAGTCAGGCTTTGTAAGGGGCATGGGCACAATACCGAATATCTTAGCACTCTCAATGATACAATCAGAGCAAGTTGATGGTGGACTCCCCTTATATTTGGGGTTTATTGACTTTAAATCCGCCTTCGACTACATTGATAGAGATATGCTTATAGCTAAGCTAAGGCAACATCAGTGCCCAATGTCCCTTATAAACTTAGTGATCTTACTACACTCATCTACCTCTATGCGAGTTAAACTAAACATGGGCGGAAGATTATCACCAGCTATCCAAACATATAGAGGAGTGAAGCAGGGCTGTGCTCTTGCCTCATTCTTATTTAACTTCTTTATTTTTGATCTAGGCCCTGCACTAATGAACTGCGTAACTGATGCGCCTCGTATAGGATCTCAAAAGGTTGCTTACTTACTATACGCAGATGATTTGGTATTACTATCCCGCACTCCCAATTAGGTTCATATGCAACATCAAATAACCTTGTGATCAACACAGCCAAATCCCAAATTTTAGTGTGTAATAATAATTTTACAAAAAAATGTCATCTGGAGTGGTCCCTTCAAAATTGTGTACTAACTAAAGTTGCCAGATATAAGTATCTCGGAGTATATATTGAACACAAGAAAACCCTAAGTACCATGACAGCTGAAATTAGGGTTAAACTTAGTTCTTTGATCTCACAATCTAAAATCATGTTAAGAAGATATGGGAAGTTCACCGTGAAACACATTGTGCTCTTTTATAAGGCCAAAATAATTTCACTTCTGCTATATGGTGTCGAGGCTTTGGTACCACAAAACCGCAAATTCTGGGATAGCTTAGAAGCTAGATTTTGGAAAAAAGTTCTATCACTCTCCCCAGGTACACCACTGGCCATGCTGTGATATGAACTGGGTTTGGTCTCCTTATATGCCCATGTATTATGGAAGCATAGAATGCTGGATGGTTTAGGGAGGCCTACCTTTCTAAATGTACTAGCCCAAAATCTATTAACTGCAAAAGTTGGTATGTCAAGGATGTGGAGAAGTCACACGCTTAATGCGGCTGCTGATGCCTCAGTATTGATTGAGCTTCTGTTGACTAATCCGGATCATGCCAAAAATAAAATTTATCAAGCAGACTGGATTTTCAACATGGAACTTTGCACAAAACTTAAAGACTTTAACCTCGAAGCTTTTGGCATCAAGAGGTATGGGGTAATAGCAGAGTATCTGCTGAAATTCCCGTCACATGCATGCCGGCAGAAATATCTAAGATTCAGATTCAATCAATATGAGACAAATGAGATCCTGTCTAGAAGAAAGGTAATATCGAAGGATCAGAATCTCTGTCGTCACTGAAAGTTAATGGACAATGTGAAACATTACAACATCTCATCATTGAATGCCCCACATTACATGACATCAGAGTGAAATGCTTCGGGGGAAAGTTGTCGGTTCAGAGTGGCACCAGTTCTGTGCAAATATGGAATCGTCTGTTTTCTAATCCAAGAATGACTATACAACTTGCAATTGTGCAATTTATTAATATAATTTTCCCCGGCTCGAATTCTGCATAAATTAATTCAAAGTGAATGATGATTGTCAGTTCTAAGTAATTTCAAGGAGGGCTCTCACTTTCACTTTGTATCATTCTGTTTATTTTGTTTTATGTGGTTGTATTATGTTTACTTGTTTCATATTTGCCTATAATGGGATGTAAATATTCGTTGTAAAGTATAAGATGTTTAAGTATGCTAAATGATAATGTGTATAAAAAATTTGAAAAGTTGGTTTACCAGCTATAACAAATAAAAAAAAAATATATATATATTTTTTTTTCTTTTTTTGTAACGCAAGCTACTGGGCTGTGGCCCGCACCATGCGGCTCTTTACTTCTGGCGTGGCTGGCTTTCTTGTTCAGGCCCCTTAAATAAAAGAAGAAAAATAAGAACAGGAGTGCCACAAGTCTAACACTTTCAGCACTGACCCTAAATAAGAAAGAATAGGAATACCAAATAATGTGTCTTTCTGTAATTCTATACAATAATTGCTAGACTCATTAAAGGTTTATTTCAGGCACACTTTAGGGGGTGAGTCACTGATTTAGTCTGTTCTTAAACGCCTCAACTCAGCCTTTCATTCTTCTGAGGACGATTAAATGAGTACCAACACAGGTTGGGTGATATTGGGTGGTTTTTTTTTCTATATAAAGCGCTTAAGCGTAAGTGCTATATAATAACACATCATTATCATTTGGTCATGGACGTCTGCTTGCATTCACAGTAATTTGGTAATATGGGCCTATATACACTGATCTTAACGATACATATGGCGATCCATTCTTGTATAAAATGTACATCACATTATAGTGATATTGTAACCATATTTTTCATAGTGTACATTGCTATGTGATGCCACTTCCTGTTTTGTCAACGGGTGAAAGGTTGTGTTCCATCGCTTCCCGCGATAACACTTCCTGTGATGTCATCAGGGGTCAAGGGTTGTGTGATGTCACTTCCGCTACCCCTGGCATTTTGGTGAAATGACATCCCTGGTATGACCAGTGAGTGAAATTGTTTGAGTGAGTGGGAAGTTGTGAGAATGGAAGGGGTGTGACTGGGGAGAAGGTGGGCTGGAGTGGTAGTAGTAGTGTGGAGTGATAGTAGTGTGAATGAAGGAGTTGTAGTGTGAGGAAGGAGTAGAAGTGTGAAGGAGGGAGAAGTAACATCCAAGGGTGGAGACAAGTGGTAGGAGAAGTGAAAGAGATCAGAGGGACAGATGAATAAGATGATGCGGGTAAAAGGATTGAAGGTGGATGGAGTTGGGTACAGAAGAGTAGTGGGAGGAGAATATTAGGGAGAGAGAGAAGGGGGGAGTAGAGGGGCATAATAGGGAGAAGACTGAGTCTGGCAGTGTGCTTTAAAAGTGCAACATGTAAACCCTTATATCAACCATTAGTCAAATAACAACATGGATAGTGTATTGTGAGCTTTAGGAAGTCTCTGAGGGAGCTTACAGAGATAAAGCATTGGCCTTTAGGTTTTCCCTAATAGTGAAAACAGAACATAGACAGTAGGCAGAAACCTGCAGTAAATACTAACCTGGGGAGTAGGAATGCCTAGGTGAGGGAGGAATGGGCACCTACGTGGATAATGGCTCTGGAATGGTTTGACCTCTAAAGATGTTCCGCCATATATCCTGGGCTGCTGGTAAGTGGAAATCCAGAGACACTGTTCATGTATTTCCAAATGTATCAGGATGGAGTGGGGGGGTTGCTTTTCAGGGTATGGCGAGCGCAAAAGGTTGACAATGATTACTTGTTTTTCAATAAACTCTAAACAAAACAAAAGGGACTATTTGTCGGAATGCAAACTGTGTATTGCCCAAAATCGTTTTCACACTAAAGAAGACACAGTTTTATCGAATGCGGACAGGTTTTCAACGAGCCAGTTGGTCTGACTACGCTTTCCAAATCGTCTCTGGTGCACTGTGTTGTGCTAAAAGACACATGCTCCACCACCTTGGTTTATGCATGTGCTTGCTGCCAGACAGATGAAAGTTAAATTGATTTTAATGGGTTTTCTCTGTTTTGACAGGTGCATGATAAAAACGATGAAGAACTTTCTTCAGTAGATATTCTCTCTGGAGGTTGTACACCTCAAGCAGGAAGGACCCCTCGGTACTTAGTCTCAGGGTCCTTTTTTCAGAACGAGATGAACCTGTGCGGGTAACACTGTGCACTAACTTTCTTGTGTATAGACCGCCAGATCTTTCTTTAGTTTGGTGACTTTTTTGTTGAGATTAAAGTCTCTAAATTCTTTCATTGTGGCCTCTAGGTCCTCCAGACTTTTTTTGTATTGGGCAAGAACATTAGAGGATTTCATGCTCTTTTGTTTTTCTCCTTCATGAGTTTCTCTGAGACAGATTTAGCTGTACTGATGATTAATATCAGCCAGTCCCTGGTGCATTTATTAGAGATATAACTCCAGTCTTTCCTGAACTCTATGTGTTCTAGGAATATTCTGGGTTCTATTCGTATAATGAGCCCCAGGGGGGCTGCATGGGCTCGCAGGTACTCCGTCATTATGGCTCCATGTAGTTCTGTCCTTATCAGTTGTTTTTTCAGGACCTCCAGCTCGTTCCATTCATTGTTCGTCGTCCCTGCCATGGGTATGGATATTTCAACTCCTAGAATTGAGGGAATTGCCACGATGGTGTCTACCAGATCCTCAGCGAAAGCCAGGCATCTTGCTTCGGCCAATTTCGTCGTCCAGTGGGATGTGTATGGGATGTCCTGGTATGGGTCCACTTGCTAAACAAAAACAGGCAAAATGGTGTAGGTGCTTGACAACTTCAAGCTATAGTCCACAGCCTGTGGCTGTAAGAAGGACTAAACAAAACAAAAGGGACTATTTGTGGGAATGCAAACTGTGTATTGCCCAAAATCGTTTTCACACTAAAGAAGACACAGTTTTATCGAATGGGGACAGGTTTTCAACAAGCTAGTTGGTCTGACTACGCTTTCCAAAACGTCTCTGGTGCACTGTGTTGTGCTAAAAGACACATGCTCCACCACCTTGGTTTATGCATGTGCTTGCTGCCAGACAGATGAAGGTTAAAATTATTTTAATGGGTTTTCTCTGTGTTGACAGGTGCAGGTTAAAAATGATGAAGAACTTTCTTCAGTAGATATTCTTTCTGGAGGTTGTACACCTCAAGCAGGAAGGACCCCTCGGTACTTAGTCTCGGGGTCCTTTTTCAGAACGAGATGGACCTGTGCGGGTAACACTGTGCACTAGATCTAGTCGTTCTATAGCCGACCGGTTTCTGTGGAACAAAATGGATGAGCCACATTCAACAGGGCTAGGCAAGGCATCTAGGTATATGCCCGCTGTAATTCCTATGTGGCAGCGGTGTCTGCTTAACTTCAGTACCTCTCCCTGTAGGGATGACAGGGGGGGGGGGGAGAAATAGAACAAAAATAAGTATCCACTATCTAAACCTCAATGGTAGGTGTATCCCACAACACTGCATTGCATAAATGGTCAAACAGAGGGGAGAAAAACGTACCCTCTCCGTGTGGTATAAAGCTCTCCATGGGGGGTGAGACGGCCCGGGACCTGGGAGCCAAAAAACAGTGATTACTGTCAGATTTGATGCAGGAGTGCATCTGGTCAGGAAAGCGACAAAAAGCATGTTGCATGCTATCCATTTTGAACCAAATTGGGTGATTTACACTGTAAAAGGCTGCACGCACGTTGCAGCTGCAAGTTTAGCAAATACACGCCCCCGGGACACCCTATATCCACACACTGGTCCGCGTGGCTGCCTCTCGACCCCCTGGTGTGGGGGAGTGGCTGGCCATGGGTAGCTTCCACACTGGTCGCTTACCTTGGAGCGATCATCTCAGGGGTCCTTACGAGCCATGCGTGAGAGGTTTTCTTCGCTGCGGCCCGCGTTCGCATTCTGTTTTTGTTGCCATGGCGTGCCACCGCGCGTGGTCACGTGGGCCTGACTCCAGCATGGCTGCCCCGCTAGGGGGAGGTGGCGGCCATCGCTGAGCCAGGCGCCGCACGCAGCGAGGACACAGGCCATGCGACGGGAGTTCCCCGTGCGTATCAACAAGCAGCCAGCTAAATGGTTGCATATGAGGTGTCCTACATACATTTGTGGACCCCATCTCGTCCGCTCTACAGCCTGGGTGAGGCAACAACAAAAAAACAAAAAAAGGGGGCAGGGGGCAAAGGCGCCGCACATTAGCCCATTTCCATAGCACTCGAATGTATTAGATAAAGCCACCAGATGGCCGGATAACTGTGGAAAGCACTCTCTGGGCCACACTTGTTAGATATAGATCGGGGGTGCTGGAGGTGCAAATTTAGCACCCGGAGGGACAGAACAGCCAGTTAATGGAGGTAACAATGTAACGGGTTGTGGAGGTTACATAAATGCACAATTGCAACGTTGCATGCAAAGACCCACACATAACAGGAAATTACAGGAAATTACATGCAATGAAATAGAAACACAAGTCACTGTAAAGGCTGCCCATTGGCCATGGATCATTATTGATTACAAGGTGGCCAAAGCTTGCCAACTAGTGGCTTCGTTCAGCCCAGACTTATCTGTCTGGAAACGATAAATCCAAAGTTGTTCACGTCTGAAGAGCAGATTGTGTATGTTCCCTCCCCTCATGGGGATAGCCATTTTCTCAATTATTGTCCATGTGAAGTCTGTCGGGGTGTGTTTCTGTGCCAGAAAATGTTCCACCATGGGTGCTGTGATCTTCTTGGTGCGTATGCATCATCTATGTTCCGCAAGGCGCGTTTTGATCGGACGTGTTGTCATGCCTACATAGCGCTTGTTGCAAGGGCATGTGATGATGTAAATCACGTTACAGCTATTACAGTTCATAAGATTTTTCTGGATCCACGGGAAGTGCCACCCTATATCAATGGAGGTGGTTCTCTTGGTGCTTGCGCATGCATTGCATGTGCCGCATGGAGTGTGGCCAGTTGCTTGATCTTGTCCCCACAGTGTGTTGAGTTTGGGTTCTTTCTCTTTGTAGGAATGCACAAGGGAATCTCGTAGATTCTTCCTTCTTTTCAACGCAAACCTTGGGGTATCTATGCCGTGTGAGCCGACATTCAGAATCGGCCATAACTTCAGGATTTCTTTCTTGATCTTGTTCGTCAATGGAGAGAAGCTCAATACTGCTGTGATATTATTGTGGGATTCATTCTGTTTGACATGATGTTCCAGGGTGACTTCTCGTGGGATGTTCCTGGCTTGTTTACGTGCCTGTTTGACTATACGTCTGGGGTAGCCCCTATTAGTGAGTTTGGTGGCAAGCTCTGTCGACTGCAGGTTACAGTCTGGCAATGTGGTGCAGTTTCTCCGGTATCTGAGGAATTGTCCGAAAGGTAAATTTCTTCTCAGGCTTGCGGGATGAAAGCTCTCGTAGGTGAGCAGTGAGTTTCTATCTGTCGATTTATTGAAAACTGTACTGACAATTGTTTCATTTCGTATCTCAAGTGTGAGATCTAAGAAATGTACAGACTTGGTGCTGTGGGTTTCTGAGAAATTCAGGAAGGGATTCTGACAGTTGAGCCACTCCATGAACACTGAAAGGTCAGGTTCATCACCTCTGAAAATTAGTAGCACGTCGTCAATGTATCTTGACCACAATTCCATTTTGGGTAGCCATGGGATATCTGAACTGTAAATATTTTCTTCTTCAAAATTGGCTACGTACAGGTTGGCGAGACTCGGGGCAAACGTGGCTCCCATAGCCGTCCCGGACACTTGTTCATAGAATGTATTTTCATAGATAAAAAATGTTTTGGTCAGAGCAATTTCAGCCAGTTGCATAATCAGAGTGACTGGGGTTTGCATAGGGGGATCTCTTTCTCTTAGTATTTGCTCGATGACTCTGAGTGTGGCCATTTGGGGGATCTTGGTATAGAGTGATTCAATGTCTAGTGTCACCAGGATGTTCCGGGTGGAATTGAAAGGACGGTCCTTGATGAGTTCTAGGACTGCTGTGGTGTCCTTGAGATAGGAACGCATCTTAACAACTTCTGGTTTCAGGAAGCAGTCTACGAACTGTGAAAGTGGTTCCAGTATTGAGCCTTTTCCCGACACTATAGGTCTGCCCCGAGACTAAGTACCGAGGGGTCCTTCCTGCTTGAGGTGTTCAACCTCCAGAGAGAATATCTACTGAAGAAAGTTCTTCATCGTTTTTAACCTGCACCTGTCAACACAGAGAAAACCCATTAAAATCAATTTAACCTTCATCTGTCTGGCAGCAAGCACATGCATAAACCAAGGTGGTGGAGCATGTGTTTTTTAGCACAACAGAGTGCACCAGAGATGTTTTGGAAAGCGTAGTCAGACCAACGGGCTTGTTGAAAACCTGTCCCCATTCGATAAAACTGTGTCTTCTTTAGTTTCAATAAACTCTGCCAATGATTCAAGATGAACACAAAAAAAGGTTTGTTTGGAAAAAGAATATAAATAATCGTCTTTATTGATATGATAATTGTAGATTTTATATGATTTGCTCAGGAAGATAAGTACAGTCTTCCTTTTTTACAATAATATATAGTGTAAGTGATAATTCCACATTAACATTGTAACATTTTAAGTCGGGACAGTTCACAATGCTAGTTTAATTACATAATTTCCATTTTTAATAGCCTTTTTTGCACCGAAAGCACCAAATTGTGTCTTTCAAAATATCCTTCCTTCTTGGATTAAAGACAATCAGCATCATTTTGATTTTGTTGACAATTCGGTGATAAATCTGCTGAATTACTGCAGAACATGTTTACAGTTACTGTCACTTCATCCCATGGAGTTAGCACAGAATTTCAGGTGGTGGTAATTCCCAATTTCTGGAAATATTTGGCAGTGTGGAGCAAGATTTATCTCCAACCTTTTGCTTGAGGTAAATCTTCCTCCCTACTGCCAAACTCATAGTATGGTAGTGCTGTAGTGAGATGGTAAAGTGGCAGTAACTGAAGTACTGCCACTTTACCAATGTTTCATCCTGCTCAGCCGTACTTGTAACGAGGCCCAAAGATGTGTTTCTTCTATGAACCACAATGCAGTGACACCCAATGAGGCTGAAACATGGCTGGCGTTGCATGTGGTCTCATGTTTATGTTTATGTTTATTGAGTTTATATAGCGCTTTACACCAAAGCACTTTACAGAATAACAACAGGTACAGTAATGAATGAAGCATAATTTACAAACATGAAACAAACCAGTGGTACAGTATTTAGAACAATTTACTATGAGGAGGGAGGGGGAAGGAGGGAGGGGAAGGGGGTGGGGGGAGTCTCATGTAGAAGTGATGTGACCAAGCAGATTGGGCTGGACAGGTTGTGTTTAAATATGAAGGAGATTATTCACACTCAGAAGACACACTCAGCAGACAGTAGCCATTACAAAAATGGTAATGCTCAAATATATGAAGGAATATAGTTCACTGACAACAGAAGTATGGCTACAGCAGACATCCATTATCTTAAAATGGACAGTTTGCCTTTCAAATTAATAAAAGCTTCAAGTCTGATAGAAGTTTATGAGTGTGTAAGAGTGCTGAGCAAACATAGAGAACATGCTGTGTGCAGCTCTAGAAGCGGGAGTCTGGGGATAAGCCACGGTTGGGAGAGCAGCTGAAAACAGGTGCAGATCAGTTAGCAGCATTTAATAACAGAATATGTGATTTTCAAAGGTGTGACTCATAAAACAAAACTGGCTTACAGTCAGAAAAAGATAAGATATACAATGTAACCAATAGAAAACCAGACAGTATATTTCTGTCTTCATTACAGGGTGCTAAGAAGTCTGTAGAAATGCGTCACGCTCAAAGCTGCTTTTTCTGGTTTAAAGTTGCAACATATGTCGATGATTCAGTGAAATTTGGAAAACTACCTAGTCTTGCTGATTTGCATAGGGAGCCATGTGTTTCAGGAAGTATTTATGTCCAATGGGACCCAAGTGATGTGTTAAAATCTAAGGTTCAGATTAGCATAAAAGGTGATTGTGCAATGCTGTATTATCTATGAGTGTATTTAAAATTGCCAGGATTTGAGTCCTTGCCTTGCTAACTGACCAACTATGGCTTGTGTAAGGACTCCCAGCCGGATGAGACTAAAACCTTTGCTGTTTGCAAAATCCAGTCTCTTAAGGGGCTTTTATTGAATTATGACTGGGGTATGGCCTCCTTAACACAGCCATCATCTCTTTTAATTTGCATTAGTTTTGTGCACAGGCCACTGATTGGTTGGCAGTGCTGCTGATCGTGCACATTTCTTACAGTAGGCATAAACATTGGTAATTAACAAAAATAAATCATTTTTGTATTTGTTAACATGCCACCAAAAAAATGAAGATGGAATGTGTACTCATCATAAAATGATTACTTGCTCACTTGTTGCATATGCCCCATCAACGCTGTACAATATTGAGTACGTTTGCAACATATTGTATTATCGTGACCATTATATAAGCATATTCCCTCTTTAATCATGTGCATATGATAGTATATAAAAAAAATAGACCACAGAACAATCATCTTTCAAATAGCATAGTTGGACAAACGCATGTAGCACAGTACATTTACTGTAATGCTCTATTACATTAAGGGCAAAAACATTCTGCCAGTGGAACCTACTTCCATGCACCATACCTCACCCTTATTGGTATCTGTTCTAAGTTAAAGGTGAGAAAGAGTAAAAATGCTTATTGGGCTTTACACTGCAGAACAAATAAAAGGAGCCAGTGAGCAGCTGAAACTCGCAATGAGTACTTTAAAAAAGCTAATAAGATTTCTTTGTCAGAGTCACAGTCTCCTCCCGCCAACGGATCCCAAGTTGTGGAGGCCCATTTCAATTGAAGAGTTAAAAAGACCTAAAGATGGACCTGGCTCTAACTGGTTGAAAGAATTTAGCATCTCCCTAATGATGACCTCTGTGTGAATCTACCCTGCAGGCTGTAACATGTGGTAGTCTCCAGTCATCAATTGCCATGGCTACCTAGAAGAATCGAGGACCTCTTTTCTGATCTAATAGGTACATCTAATAGTTGAACTGCTTATCACACCACCCGGGTGAACAGTGTACATTTTGAGAAAATAAATGATACCCAAAGTTTTTATTTCCATTCTTTTAGTGGAGCTTATGTAGAAGGAGGACAAGGCAACACAAATATTAATCAGGTACTGGCTTTAAAAGAAAACACAAAAATCCTCCCCCACTCCATGTTGTTGCATTGAGATGTTTGCTATAAGGTTTATCCAAGACACTTCATGTTGCATATAAGATCCTTCATTCCTAATACTCTTAGGTCCATAAGCTTACATGAGAGGAACACACTGGTTCCCACCCCCTAGGCTATAATGGGCCTCATTAGAAGTTTGGTTGTATTTCGGTGGTAAATCCACTGAAATAACAAATGAATTTGATGCTACTGCAACTTCATCTGGAGGAATTACTGCTGGATTACAAGTGGTGGTAGGCGGTGTAAATCCCCATTAATTGCAGTCCATGGGACTCCAATGGGATTTCGGTGGAATTACCGCCAGCAGTAATTTCAACTATTTACCAATTTATTGGCAGTAAACTGAGGGAATTACCACCAGCATTCTGCTGGCATTTTGTTATCCATCTTACCATCAAACCTATAGTTTGCCGGTGTGGTAATGTGGCAGTAATACAGTGGTAACTTCACTGTTTTTGCCACACTGCTGTAGTCGTAATGAGGCCCTTAATGTCTCCAACTTCCTGGGTTGGAATGTCAGCACACTAGCATTCCCTCACTCATACACAAACATTCTCCCTTACAATATTCTCTCTGACCACATGCTTTCCAGACCAGCCTGCATCCATCCAGAAAAGCACTTAACAATATTTTTAGAATCTTGTTGACTTATGAGAGAGCATTTTGTTTGGAGTATATCTCCCTATGAATCATTTGATCTCCCTGTACAGCCAGCCCCAAAGTCTGGATTTCTAGGCTGTCCCTTCACATGATAGCTTGCAAACACAGTGCACAAGAGCACAGTATAGTTTTGTCTTCTGCTTTGCACCAAAACTTTATTGGTTCAATTGACATTTTGTTCAATAACCTCAGATACCACTTAAGGCAATTACACTAATGTCCTAATTGTGATGAGGTCTTTGCACTGTTTTCCATTTAAATAGTTTTAAAGGCAGATTTGTGATAGTTTCTTTAAAATTTGTGCAACACCAACAAAATAAGCTTTCTATCTACTCTTTCTCAGGCGGTAGGCCATCGTGTCTTATGACGAGTGTGGGCCATTGCCTTTGCTCAATTTGTGCACAACAACTGTATTTGATACATGTGCTGTGCAAGACTACTTTATCATGGTCCTTTATTTGAAGAATGCACTGCTGCATTAGGTTAACTACAGTTATCAAGGGTAATATTTTACCTCACTGAGCTATCTCAAAGGTGTTAGAATTTCAAAATAAGGAAACCACAACAAGAGGAGACATTGACATATGATTGTGTCTAACCATTTCAGCCATGCTTAAAGTGTCATATTTTGAGCCGTAGCCCAGCCTCGACGCTAATACAAAATGCATTGTGGGTTAATATTTAGTGAAATATGAGCCACGAGATCTGATTTAACAAAGTTACAGTATATTACATCAGTGTTCAGTGCGAGAACATGGGACGAGCGCCAGTGACCTTGGTGTGGGATGCTGCAATCCTTTTCTATAAACAAAGTCGTTCACTGCTCTCTAGGCTTTTCTGAGACAGAGCCAAGTGCTATGAGAAATAGTAAACTAGAGATAGCAATACAAAGGTACTAAAGTACTGCAGAAAAACTACAGAGCTCTTTCCTGAACAACTTTAAGTGGATGAGCAGCTTTAAGCTACTGAGTGAAAGGGATGGGAAGAGCTGACCTTGCTTTAGTTCACACAAGTTTGGTGCTGTTAGCTGATACCTTTTGTTTGGGAAACATTAGGTTATTGAATGATGAAACTGACCTTGGATAGTTTACGCAAGCTCAATGCTTTTCGCTGATACCAGTGCTAAGGAGTGGGTATCTCCACCACCCCTCTGTGTAGACAACTTTAGTGGTTGTAGGCGTGGCACAGTGGGAGCCCAGATAGTATAAATAAGACATGCTTCAGCCTCACACACAGCTGTTCAGAGGTGGAGTTAGCATGAAGACGAGGGAGCAGAAGCCGAAAGGGGCTGGACGAAGGAGAGGAGCAGAGGCTTTCCAGAAGGAAGGGGTCAACTCCCTCTTTTTTCCCCTAGCTAGATTTTAAAGCCACTGAGCTGGATGTTGGCGGTTCTGAGGCATTACGAGTCTACAAAGAACTCTGCCTATTGACCTTTGAGCAGAACTTCGATTTTGATTGAGCTGTGTGGTGAATGATTTCACTTTTCTCTGCCAAGGCAAATCAGCTCACCACCTAAGAGCAGACCTTATTCTTGTTTGGATACATGCTAGCACCATTATTCCTATCTGGCATTTCATTATTTTTAAAGCATATTTTCCTATTTTTTATGTTATTTTGATGGCAATATCACAGTGCATTAACAGGTGGCTTTTTAATATTTTGGTAATTTATCCATTTTTCCTTGAATTGTGGATCATCGCAGGCATCCAGTCTTATCCAGATCTCATCTCCCTACCTTCTACAGTTAGTGAGTATGAGAGGAGATTTACCCTGCAGTGATATCATATTGAGAAAGCAATTGAGATATTTATTGATTGAGGCAGGTGCTTCTATGAAGATTTCCTAGCATGATTTGTGAGGTTGCCTACCATGACCTGCTGAGGCAGGTAGTTGGTTTTTAAGGTGACTATGATTTCTCAGAGAAGATTGATCAGTCTTCGTCTTGATTAAGTGGTAGAAGCAATGACAATGATTTCAGCTTTGTCATGTATTACTTTTGCATTGTAAGTCTGTTGTGCATAGTGACAATCATGATAGCAATGTTTCTATATTACTTATTTTTCATAACCAAAAGAGTTACTTTTTGACATGACAGTGTAAGAAGCATTCATTGAGTTTTCGTTATTGAGAAGGAAGTACTTGAACATGACCTTAAAGAATGGGGCATCTATCAAAATGCATAGTGTATTGATGTGTTAAATATGGTGCATGCCATTTGATACACACCAAGGATTACTGGATGGTGTGAGCAGTGGACTAAAGATAACTCAGCAGGTAGCCAGTAAGATAGCTCAGCGGGTTGAGCACTCACTGCTGCGATCTGAGCGTGATCTGCAGGTTGCAGGTTTGAATCCCGTCAAGGCCAACTCAGCCTTTCATCCATTCCAAGGTCGATTAATGAGTACCAATTTCAGTTGTGTGATATTGTATGTAAATATGTGCTCTGTAAAGCACTTTGGATTAAGGTGCTATATAAATAACACATCATTATCATAAAAAAAAATGTGACATTAGTAAACCTGGTATTACTCTTCACAGAAACTTTTTGCTCCTTCTGTTTGTTAAAGTGTGATTAAAAACAGAAGCTTTCTAGCTGCCTGCACGCACTTGTGGGTGGAAACTACATTACCCAGAACCCCTGTAGTCAAGCCGGTCTGTGCCGGTCTTATAAAGGCTTCTCTTTCCATTCTGTTCCTTTGACTCACCCTAGTACTGCTGCTACTTGACTCTGCTTGTATCTTGTATATGTTAATTGACACATTTTAAATTGCAATTGTTTTAAAATTCTGATTTTATACTTAGTGCTAATTTGCATTTTATTGGTATTACTCTCCACAGAAACCCTTTGCTCCTTCTGGTTGTTCAAGTGCGATTAAAAACAGAAGCTTTCTAGCTGTCTGCACGCACTTGTGGGTAAAAACTACATTATCCATAACCCCTGTAGTCCTCGCGCCTATATTCTACTAAACTGGGCGCAAAGGCACTGGCGCGAAAGCCCCAAGCTGGTCTGTGCCTGTCCGTGGCGCTCCGAGGCCTGCAGGGACACTCTCTTGTTGTGTGACTCATCCTGGTAAGTACCATGAGCTCAACTTGTATCCTGGCTTTAATTGCCAAGGCAAGAGCAGACTCGGAACAGAGGACAGTTTGTCTTTTAGAAAGGGCTCTGGAATGTAGCATACTCCTACAGAGGTCACATAAACTATGTAATCTGGGGAAAAGCTCACATGATACAGTTAACATGGGAGTAGGAAATCCTTGTGATGTGAACACTCACATGGATGAAAGCCCAATGGATAATCCTGCCAACACTGACACTATAACAGTATCAGGCAATCCAAATAGCCAGTTAGTATCTGGTGGACAGTATGTGCAAAATAATAAAAAACAAAGTAAAAGGAAGGCTCACAGGACTAATAAGACTGTGACTGTGACTACACCTGTCCCTGAGAGCAACTCTAATCTCCCACACATTCTTAAATGTCTATTATTTAACTCACAGTCTCTATTAAAACAAGCCTTAGAAGTGGCCTCTTATATCTCCACTCATAACATCGACATGTGTGTGGTTACAGAAACCTGGAATCACATTGCTGCTGGACATACTCTAGCCATGGCCATACCTCATGGTTATAATATAGTCTGCCAAGACATACAGGAAGGTATAGGTGGTGGAGTTGCAATCATTTTCAGAGACTCTCTGAATGTTTGGAGATTGGATGTCAGGAGTTTCACTAACTGTGACAACCTCCACATTAAAATAGGACTTCATGCTGAGAATACTCTGAATATTGTCC
This sequence comes from Ambystoma mexicanum, assembly GCF_040938575.1. NCBI lineage: Eukaryota > Metazoa > Chordata > Amphibia > Caudata > Ambystomatidae > Ambystoma > Ambystoma mexicanum. The sequence goes on from NC_090929.1 coordinate 1,292,674,083, forward strand.
TTGTATACTGTCCTCCCACTGTTATGAACGATTTTAATAATGATCTATCTGACCTGCTTTTAACTTTCTTAAATGCCTTGCCTAAAGTTTTACTTCTCTGGGATTTTAACTATTGGTTACATGACAACAAATATTGGCAAGCCAAAGAATTAGATATGGCTCTTTCTAATCTGGGCTTTCTCCAATTCGTCAAGGTTCCCACGCATGTAAAAGGTAACATACTTGACTGGTTTGCAGGACATAATATTATGCCCATTAACCAGTCAGTCCCTGCCCCTGGTCCGACCATGCTTTTATTGACTTCAAAATCATCACCGAAAAGAAAGTCATAAACAGGAAGCATATTACCATCTAAGTTCGGGGGAGAAACCTGAAAAAAGTTGACCCCTGAAGCATTGGACACATGGATCCGGCCGTGACAGGAAAAACTGACAGAGGAAAGCGTAGTAAATAATATTACCAATATGTATCATGATACTATGCAGAAAGCAGTTGACACCTTAGCACCCCTACGAAATATGATGGTGACACAAAGAGCAACCAATGTATGTTTTTCCTCTGAACTACAAAACCAAAAAAATATATCAAGATTAAAGCTCTATATAAGTGGAAAAGTTCCTTGACAAATCATGACAAAGAATTATATAACTCACATGTAAAACACTATAAAAATGCTGTCTCTTTGGCTAAAAAGCCTATTTAGATGACTGCATAAATAAAGCACAGTCTAAACCTAAGGAACATTTTGAAGTCTTTAAAGAGCTGGAAACAACTAAAAACATTGAGACAGATATGATTGTTAAAGTGGTGCAACCTAGTCTAAGAGGCCATGGATGGTTGGCAAACTTAATAACATAAATGGCATTCTTATAGCAAATAAGAGTTCTACACAAAAAGACCCAGATATAGTCAGCAGATAGATATAAGGAACGGAAACCAGAAGAGTTGTTTTCTTTTAAATCTATTGACAAAACTGAACTTATTTTGACCATAGAAAAACTCAAGCCATCAAATTATAAGGGGGATGTATGCCCTTCATTAGCCTTTAACCTCATTAGTGCAAAGGACGAGCTATCTCGTCCTTGGGATTACCTCCCTGTTGCCAAGGACGAGATAGCTCGCTCAGGCACTCTGTTTTGTGCGATCCCTGCAAAGCAGGGATCGCACAAAACTGTAATCCAAACCCCGGGCTATGTGAGAGGGAGGGGCCTCTTCATTGCCCGGGGGTTGGATTTCCTTCAATTTCACGTCGGCGTGCATGAAATTGAAAGTAAATTCACTGCAGCAGCCATTTTCGGCTGCCGCGGTGAAAACAGAAGGTGAGTGTTCACCTTACTCTGCCTCGATCTCCGGCTGTATTTCAAGCCGGAGATCGTGTCAGGTATACTTGGAAAGGGGAGATTCTCCCCTTTCCACCAATACCTTGAGTGACAGCCTTGCTGCCCGCGGATCGGCGCAGAGCTCGATCCGCAGGCAGCAATGCGCACTAGACCACCAGGGATCTGTTTTGGGAGCGGGGGAGGGGGGCTGCTTACTACGTAAGCAGCCCCCTCTCCCCCAAGCCCCCGAAGCATGGCGCCACGGCTGTGAAGACCCCTGGGGGCAGAGATCATCTGCCCCCAGGGGTGAAAATAAAAAATAAAAATTAAACAAATTTAAAACATTTCGAAGGGAGGTGGGAGGTGTTTGGGGCCCTGGAGCCCACTAGACCACCACGGATTGTACAACAAATGGTGTCTTTGGAAAGGGGAGATTCTCCCCTTTCCAAAGACTCCATTTTAGAAGCATTGCTGGTCACGGATCGGTGCAGAGCGCTCTATCCGTGACCAGCAATGGCCACTAGACACCAGGATTCGTTTGTGACATGGGGGGGCTGCTTACAGTAAGCAGCCCTCTCCCCCCGGCCCCCAAAGCATGGGGCACATATCTAATCAACCCTGGGGGCAGATGGCTGATCATCTGCCCCCAGGGAAGGGGAAATAAAAAATAAAACATTCGTAGGGAGGTGGGAGGGGGTTTAAGGCCCTGGGGCCCACTAGACCACCACAGATTTTATAAAAAATGGTGTTGTTGGAAAGGGGAGATTCTCCCCTTTCCAAAGACACCATTTTTGAAGCATTGCTGGTCACGGATCAGCGCAGAGCACTCGATCCGTGACCAGAAATGCCCACTGGACCACAAGGGATACGTTTGTGAGGTGGGGGGGTGGGGAGGCTGCTTACAGTAAGCAGCCCTCGACCCCTGGTCCCCAAAGCATGGGGGCACATATCTAATAAACCCTGGGGGCAGATGGCTGATCATCTGCCCCCAGGGAAGGGGGCAAAAAAAAATGACAAATTTGGAAGGGAGGTGGGAGGGGATTTGGGGCTGGAGGGGATCAGTTGACTGATCATCTGCCCCCAGGGAAGGGGGCAAAAATAAAAAATAAAATAAGGGACTTTTGGGTGGGAGTGGGGGGCCACTAGCCACCAGGGATTTATTTTACAGAAAAGGGGGGTGGGCCTCTCCCCCTCACCCCAAGGTGAAATGGGGGCACCCCTTGTAGCCCTCCCTGGGGGCTGCTATCTGGTCTTAGGAAGGGGCATCTGACCCCAGGGAGGGCTGAATGAGATGCCCCCCTCTTATCTGCCCCCAGGGAGGGCTGAATGAGTTGCCCTCCCCTGCATTTGGTGTGGGAGGTAGAGGGTCACCCCCCCCATTACATTAGAAAATTACCTGGCGGTTTAGGGTGCCCCTCAGCCCGCCCTAAAGTGTAGTGTACCATTTTCCATTTTTTTCTTTGTTTACAAAACTTGCCTTGGCGCAGAGGGGCCCATTGGTGTGCCAATCTGGTGCCAGGGTGCCCAAACCTTACTGCCCCACCCAGAACCCCAGATAAAGTGAACATTGTGTTTTTTCCCCACCAAATATCACATTTTGGCTGGGATTGTGGCTAATAAAAACTGGGGCAATTTGCACAAGGCAGACCTCTGTGGATTCCCACCGGTGTCCTCTTTTGGGAAATGCATGGGGTGCCCTGTTTTCCTTGCTGGCTTCGACACCCTAGGCCCAAATCTGTCTGTTGCCTACATGAACAAAACTGTCAGTGGTGAAAGGCTTGGGGTTACCAGTGGGTTACCCTTTTCCTTTTGCACCCCCGGTAGGTGCACCCACACATGTGAGGTACCGTTTTCATCGGGACACTTGTGGGGACGCAGGAAGGTAGGCCATGTGTTGTTGGCGGTGTGTTTCGGTGGGTGGCCAGAGTGAAATGTCTGAGAATTGTCTTCATTTCCAGGCAATTTCAGAGACATTTCCCTCAGTCCATTCACTGAAACACTTTGCCAACAACAGATGTCATACCTTCTCGCGTTCCCACAGGTGTCCCGATGAAAAAGGGACCTCACATGTGTGGGTGCACCTACCGGGGGCACAAAAGGAAAAGGGTAACCCGCTGGTAACCCCAAGCCTTTCGCCACAGCACAATTTGTTCATAGGGGCAACCTACAGATTTGGGCCTAGGGTGTCGAAGCCAGCAAAGAAAACAGAGAACCCCATGCATTTCCCAAAAGAGGACACCTGTGGGAATGTACAGAGGTCTGACTTGCGCGAAGCAGCCCAGAATTTATTACCCAGAACCCCAGACAAAGTGAACATTGTGTTTTTTCCCCACCAAATATCACACTTTGTCGGGGATTGTGGCTAATAAAAACTGGGGCAATTTGCGCAAGGCAGACCTCTGAGGATTCCCACGGGTGTCCTCTTTTCGGAAATGCATGGAGTTCCCTGTTTTCCTTGGTGGCTTGGACACCTGAGGCCCTTATCTGTATGTTGTGCTTGTCTGGAGAAAGTGTCAAATTCAGGTGTCCAAACAGACTTGGGGTTACCTGTGTTTTAGGCTTTCCCCTTGGCGCCCACGTAGGTGCACCCACACATGTGAGGTACCGTTTTCATTGGGACACCTGTGAGAACGCGGGACGGTAGGCCATGTGTTTTTGGTGGCGTGTTTCAATGGGTGCGCTGAGTGAAATGTGCAGAAAATGTGTTTTCTTTCCCACATTTCGGAATTTGCAGGGGTGTCTGGGTAATAAATACTGGGCCGATTTGCGCAAATAATATCTCTGCGGATTCCCACGGGTGTCCTCTTTTTGGAAATGCATGGGGTTCACTGTTTTCCTTGGTGGCTTGGACACCCGAGGCCCATATCTGTACGTTGTGCTTGTCTGGAGAAAGTGTCAAATTCAGGTGTCGAAACAGACTTGGGGTTACCTGTGTTTTAGGCTTTCCCCTTGGTGCCCAGGTAGGTGCACCCACACATGTGAGGTACCGTTTTCATCGGGACACCTGCGGGAACGTGGGACGATAGGCCATGTGTTGTTGGCAGCGTGTTTCAATGGGTGCGCCGAGTGAAATGTGCGGAAAATGCGTTTTTTTCACACATTTCAGACTTTTCAGGGGTGTCTGGGTAATACATTCTGGGCCGATTTGCGCAAATCATACCTCTGCGGATTCCCACAGGTGTCCTCTTTTCAGAAATGCATGGGGTTCTCTGTTTTCCTTCGTGGCTTGGACACCCAAGGCCCATATCTGTATGTTGTGGTTGTCTGGAAAAAGTGTCAAATTCAGGTTTCAAAACAGACTTGGGGTTACCTGTGCTTTAGGCTTTCCCCTTGGCGCCCAGGTAGGTGCACCCACACATGTGAGGTACCGTTTTCATTGGGACACCTGTGAGAACGCGGGACGGTAGGCCATGTGTTTTTGGTGGCGTGTTTCAATGGGTGCGCTGAGTGAAATGTGCAGAAAATGTGTTTTCTTTCCCACATTTCGGAATTTGCAGGGGTGTCTGGGTAATAAATACTGGGCCGATTTGCGCAAATAATATCTCTGCGGATTCCCACGGGTGTCCTCTTTTTGGAAATGCATGGGGTTCACTGTTTTCCTTGGTGGCTTGGACACCCGAGGCCCATATCTGTATGTTGTGCTTGTCTGGAGAAAGTGTCAAATTCAGGTGTCGAAACAGACTTGGGGTTACCTGTGTTTTAGGCTTTCCCCTTGGTGCCCAGGTAGGTGCACCCACACATGTGAGGTACCGTTTTCATCGGGACACCTGCGGGAACGTGGGACGATAGGCCATGTGTTGTTGGCAGCGTGTTTCAATGGGTGCGCCGAGTGAAATGTGCGGAAAATGCGTTTTTTTCACACATTTCGGACTTTTCAGGGGTGTCTGGGTAATACATTCTGGGCCGATTTGCGCAAATCATACCTCTGCGGGTGTCCTCTTTTCGGAAATGCATGGGGTTCCCTGTTTTCCTTGGTGGCTTGGACACCCGCGGCCCATATCTGTATGGTGTGCTTGTCTGGAGAAAGTGTCAAATTCAGGTGTCCAAACAGACTTGGGGTTACCTGTGTTTTAGGCTTTCCCCTTGGCGCCCAGGTAGGTGCACCCACACATGTGAGGTACAGTTTTCATCGGGACACCTGTGGGAATGTGAGATGGTAGGCCATGGGTTGTTGGCGGCATGTTTCGATGGGTGCGCTGAGTGAAATGGGCGGAAAATGCATTTTTTTCCACACATTTCGGACTTTGCAGGGGTGTTTGGGTAATAGATTCTGGGTCGATTTGCGCAAATCATACCTCTGCGGATTCCCACAGGTGTCCTCTTTTCAGAAATGCATGGGGTTCCCTGTTTTCCTTCGTGGCTTGGACACCCAAGGCCCATATCTGTATGTTGTGGTTGTCTGGAAAAGGTGTCAAATTCAGGTTTCAAAACAGACTTGGGGTTACCTGTGTTTTAGGCTTTCCCCTTGGCGCCCAGGTAGGTGCACCCACACATGTGAGGTACCGTTTTCATTGGGACACCTGTGAGAACGCGGGACGGTAGGCCATGTGTTTTTGGTGGCGTGTTTCAATGGGTGCGCTGAGTGAAATGTGCAGAAAATGTGTTTTCTTTCCCACATTTCGGAATTTGCAGGGGTGTCTGGGTAATAAATACTGGGTTGATTTGCGCAAATAATATCTCTGCGGATTCCCACGGGTGTCCTCTTTTTGGAAATGCATGGGGTTCACTGTTTTCCTTGGTGGCTTGGACACCCGAGGCCCATATCTGTATGTTGTGCTTGTCTGGAGAAAGTGTCAAATTCAGGTGTCGAAACAGACTTGGGGTTACCTGTGTTTTAGGCTTTCCCCTTGGTGCCCAGGTAGGTGCACCCACACATGTGAGGTACCGTTTTCATCGGGACACCTGTGGGAACGTGGGACGATAGGCCATGTGTTGTTGGCAGCGTGTTTCAATGGGTGTGCCGAGTGAAATGTGCGGAAAATGTGTTTTTTTCACACATTTCGGACTTTTCAGGGGTGTCTGGGTAATACATTCTGGGCCGATTTGCGCAAATCATACCTCTGCGGATTCCCACGGGTGTCCTCTTTTCGGAAATGCATGGGGTTCCCTGTTTTCCTTGGTGGCTTGGACACCCGCGGCCCATATCTGTATGTTGTGCTTGTCTGGAGAAAGTGTCAAATTCAGGTGTCCAAACATACTTGGGGTTACCTGTGTTTTAGGCTTTCCCCTTGGCGCCCAGGTAGGTGCACCCACACATGTGAGGTACCGTTTTCATCGGGACACCTGTGGGAATGTGAGATGGTAGGCCATGGGTTGTTGGCGGCATGTTTCGATGGGTGCGCTGAGTGAAATGGGCGGAAAATGCATTTTTTTCCACACATTTCGGACTTTGCAGGGGTGTTTGGGTAATAGATTCTGGGTCGATTTGCGCAAATCATACCTCTGCGGATTCCCACAGGTGTCCTCTTTTCAGAAATGCATGGGGTTCCCTGTTTTCCTTCGTGGCTTGGACACCCAAGGCCCATATCTGTATGTTGTGGTTGTCTGGAAAAGGTGTCAAATTCAGGTTTCAAAACAGACTTGGGGTTACCTGTGTTTTAGGCTTTCCCCTTGGCGCCCAGGTAGGTGCACCCACACATGTGAGGTACCGTTTTCATTGGGACACCTGTGAGAACGCGGGACGGTAGGCCATGTGTTTTTGGTGGCGTGTTTCAATGGGTGCGCTGAGTGAAATGTGCAGAAAATGTGTTTTCTTTCCCACATTTAGGAATTTGCGGGGGTGTCTGGGTAATAAATACTGGGCCGATTTGCGCAAATCATACCTCTGCGGATTCCCACGGGTGTCCTCTTTTCGGAAATGCATGGGGTTCCCTGTTTTCCTTGGTGGCTTGGACACCCGCGGCCCATATCTGTATGTTGTGCTTGTCTGGAGAAAGTGTCAAATTCAGGTGTCCAAACAGACTTGGGGTTACCTGTGTTTTAGGCTTTCCCCTTGGCGCCCAGGTAGGTGCACCCACACATGTGAGGTACTGTTTTCATCGGGACACCTGTGGGAATGTGAGATGGTAGGCCATGGGTTGTTGGCGGCATGTTTCGATGGGTGCGCTGAGTGAAATGGGCGGAAAATGCATTTTTTTCCCCACATTTCGGACTTTGCAGGGGTGTCTGGGTAATAGATTCTGAGTCGATTTGCGCAAATCATACCTCTGCGGATTCCCACAGGTGTCCTCTTTTCAGAAATGCATGGGGTTCCCTGTTTTCCTTCGTGGCTTGGACACCCAAGGCCCATATCTGTATGTTGTGGTTGTCTGGAAAAGGTGTCAAATTCAGGTTTCAAAACAGACTTGGGGTTACCTGTGTTTTAGGCTTTCCCCTTGGCGCCCAGGTAGGTGCACCCACACATGTGAGGTACCGTTTTCATTGGGACACCTGTGAGAACGCTGGACGGTAGGCCATGTGTTTTTGGTGGCGTGTTTCAATGGGTGCGCTGAGTGAAATGTGCAGAAAATGTGTTTTCTTTCCCACATTTCGGAATTTGCAGGGGTGTCTGGATAATAAATACTGGGCCGATTTGCGCAAATAATATCTCTGCGGATTCCCACGGGTGTCCTCTTTTTGGAAATGCATGGGGTTCACTGTTTTCCTTGGTGGCTTGGACACCCGAGGCCCATATCTGTATGTTGTGCTTGTCTGGAGAAAGTGTCAAATTCAGGTGTCGAAACAGAGGTGGGGTTACCTGTGTTTTAGGCTTTCCCCTTGGTGCCCAGGTAGGTGCACCCACACATGTGAGGTACCGTTTTCATCGGGACACCTGCGGGAACGTGGGACGATAGGCCATGTGTTGTTGGCAGCGTGTTTCAATGGGTGCGCCGAGTGAAATGTGCGGAAAATGCGTTTTTTTCACACATTTCGGACTTTTCAGGGGTGTCTGGGTAATACATTCTGGGCCGATTTGCGCAAATCATACCTCTGCGGGTGTCCTCTTTTCGGAAATGCATGGGGTTCCCTGTTTTCCTTGGTGGCTTGGACACCCGCGGCCCATATCTGTATGTTGTGCTTGTCTGGAGAAAGTGTCAAATTCAGGTGTCCAAACAGACTTGGGGTTACCTGTGTTTTAGGCTTTCCCCTTGGCGCCCAGGTAGGTGCACCCACACATGTGAGGTACAGTTTTCATCGGGACACCTGTGGGAATGTGAGATGGTAGGCCATGGGTTGTTGGCGGCATGTTTCGATGGGTGCGCTGAGTGAAATGGGCGGAAAATGCATTTTTTTCCACACATTTCGGACTTTGCAGGGGTGTTTGGGTAATAGATTCTGGGTCGATTTGCGCAAATCATACCTCTGCGGATTTCCACAGGTGTCCTCTTTTCAGAAATGCATGGGGTTCCCTGTTTTCCTTCGTGGCTTGGACACCCAAGGCCCATATCTGTATGTTGTGGTTGTCTGGAAAAGGTGTCAAATTCAGGTTTCAAAACAGACTTGGGGTTACCTGTGTTTTAGGCTTTCCCCTTGGCGCCCAGGTAGGTGCACCCACACATGTGAGGTACGGTTTTCATTGGGACACCTGTGAAAACGCGGGACGGTAGGCCATGTGTTTTTGGTGGCGTGTTTCAATGGGTGCGCTGAGTGAAATGTGCAGAAAATGTGTTTTCTTTCCCACATTTCGGAATTTGCAGGGGTGTCTGGGTAATAAATACTGGGCCGATTTGCGCAAATAATATCTCTGCGGATTCCCACGGGTGTCCTCTTTTTGGAAATGCATGGGGTTCACTGTTTTCCTTGGTGGCTTGGACACCCGAGGCCCATATCTGTATGTTGTGCTTGTCTGGAGAAAGTGTCAAATTCAGGTGTCGAAACAGACTTGGGGTTACCTGTGTTTTAGGCTTTCCCCTTGGTGCCCAGGTAGGTGCACCCACACATGTGAGGTACCGTTTTCATCGGGACACCTGTGGGAACGTGGGACGATAGGCCATGTGTTGTTGGCAGCGTGTTTCAATGGGTGTGCCGAGTGAAATGTGCGGAAAATGCGTTTTTTTCACACATTTCGGACTTTTCAGGGGTGTCTGGGTAATACATTCTGGGCCGATTTGCGCAAATCATACCTCTGCGGATTCCCACGGGTGTCCTCTTTTCGGAAATGCATGGGGTTCCCTGTTTTCCTTGGTGGCTTGGACACCCGCGGCCCATATCTGTATGTTGTGCTTGTCTGGAGAAAGTGTCAAATTCAGGTGTCCAAACAGACTTGGGGTTACCTGTGTTTTAGGCTTTTCCCATGGCGCCCAGGTAGGTGCACCCACACATGTGAGGTACCGTTTTCATCGGGACACCTGTGGGAATGTGAGATGGTAGGCCATGGGTTGTTGGCGGCATGTTTCGATGGGTGCGCTGAGTGAAATGGGCGGAAAATGCATTTTTTTCCACACATTTCGGACTTTGCAGGGGTGTTTGGGTAATAGATTCTGGGTCGATTTGCGCAAATCATACCTCTGCGGATTCCCACAGGTGTCCTCTTTTCAGAAATGCATGGGGTTCCCTGTTTTTCTTCGTGGCTTGGACACCCAAGGCCCATATCTGTATGTTGTGGTTGTCTGGAAAAGGTGTCAAATTCAGGTTTCAAAACAGACTTGGGGTTACCTGTGTTTTAGGCTTTCCCCTTGGCGCCCAGGTAGGTGCACCCACACATGTGAGGTACCGTTTTCATTGGGACACCTGTGAGAACGCGGGACGGTAGGCCATGTGTTTTTGGTGGCGTGTTTCAATGGGTGCGCTGAGTGAAATGTGCAGAAAATGTGTTTTCTTTCCCACATTTAGGAATTTGCGGGGGTGTCTGGGTAATAAATACTGGGCCGATTTGCGCAAATCATACCTCTGCGGATTCCCACGGGTGTCCTCTTTTCGGAAATGCATGGGGTTCCCTGTTTTCCTTGGTGGCTTGGACACCCGCGGCCCATATCTGTATGTTGTGCTTGTCTGGAGAAAGTGTCAAATTCAGGTGTCCAAACAGACTTGGGGTTACCTGTGTTTTAGGCTTTCCCCTTGGCGCCCAGATAGGTGCACCCACACATGTGAGGTACCGTTTTCATCGGGACACCTGTGGGAATGTGAGATGGTAGGCCATGGGTTGTTGGCGGCATGTTTCGATGGGTGCGCTGAGTGAAATGGGCGGAAAATGCATTTTTTTCCCCACATTTCGGACTTTGCAGGGGTGTCTGGGTAATAGATTCTGGGTCGATTTGCGCAAATCATACCTCTGCGGATTCCCACAGGTGTCCTCTTTTCAGAAATGCATGGGGTTCCCTGTTTTCCTTCGTGGCTTGGACACCCAAGGCCCATATCTGTATGTTGTGGTTGTCTGGAAAAGGTGTCAAATTCAGGTTTCAAAACAGACTTGGGGTTACCTGTGTTTTAGGCTTTCCCCTTGGCGCCCAGGTAGGTGCACCCACACATGTGAGGTACCGTTTTCATTGGGACACCTGTGAGAACGCGGGACGGTAGGCCATGTGTTTTTGGTGGCGTGTTTCAATGGGTGCGCTGAGTGAAATGTGCAGAAAAAGTGTTTTCTTTCCCACATTTCGGAATTTGCGGGGGTGTCTGGGTAATAAATACTGGGCCGATTTGCGAAAATAATACCTCTGCGGATTCCCATGGGTGTCCTCTTTTTGGAAATGCATGGGGTTCACTGTTTTCCTTGGTGGCTTGGACACCCGAGGCCCATATCTGTATGTTGTGCTTGTCTGGAGAAAGTGTCAAATTCAGGTGTCGAAACAGACTTGGGGTTACCTGTGTTTTAGGCTTTCCCCTTGGCGCCCAGGTAGGTGCACCCACACATGTGAGGTACCGTTTTCATCGGGACACCTGTGGGAACGTGGGACAGTAGGCCATGTGTTGTTGGCAGCGTGTTTCAATGGGTGCGCCGAGTGAAATGTGCGGAAAATGCGTTTTTTTCCCACATTTCGGACAATTCAGGGGTGTCTGGGTAATACATTCTGGGCCGATTTGCGCAAATCATACCTCTGCGGATTCCCACGGATGTCCTCTTTTCGGAAATGCATGGGGTTCCCTGTTTTCCTAGGTGGCTTGGACACCCAAGGCCCATATCTGTATGTTGTGCTTGTCTGGAGAAAGTGTCAAATTCAGGTGTCCAAACAGACTTGGGGTTACCTGTGTTTTAGGCTTTCCCCTTGGCGCCCAGGTAGGTGCACCCACACATGTGAGGTACTGTTTTCATCGGGACACCTGTGGGAATGTGAGATGGTAGGCCATGGGTTTTTGGCGGCGTGTTTCGATGGGTGCGCTGAGTGAAATGGGCGGAAAATGCGTTTTTTTCCCCACATTTCGGACTTTGCAGGGGTGTCTGGGTAATAGATTCTGGGTCGATTTGCGCAAATCATACCTCTGTGGATTCCCACAGGTGTCCTCTTTTCAGAAATGCATGGGGTTCCCTGTTTTCCTTCGTGGCTTGGACACCCAAGGCCCATATCTGTATGTTGTGGTTGTCTGAAAAAAGTGTCAAATTCAGGTTTCAAAACAGACTTGGGGTTACCTGTGTTTTAGGCTTTCCCCTTGGCGCCCAGGTAGGTGCACCCACACATGTGAGGTACCGTTTTCATTGGGACACGTGTGAGAACGTGGGACGGTAGGTCATGTGTTGTTGGTGGCGTGTTTCAATGGGTGCGCTGAGTGAAATGTGCAGAAAATGTGTTTTCTTTCCCACATTTCGGAATTTGCGGGGGTGTCTGGGTAATAAATACTGGGCCGATTTGCGCAAATAATACCTCTGCGGATTCCCACGGGTGTCCTCTTTTTGGAAATGCATGGGGTTCACTGTTTTCCTTGGTGGCTTGGACACCCGAGGCCCATATCTGTATGTTGTGCTTGTCTGGAGAAAGTGTCAAATTCAGGTGTCGAAACAGACTTGGGGTTACCTGTGTTTTAGGCTTTCCCCTTGGCGCCCAGGTAGGTGCACCCACACATGTGAGGTACCGTTTTCATCGGGACACCTGTCGGAACGTGGGACAGTAGGCCATGTGTTGTTGGCAGCGTGTTTCAATGGGTGCGCCAAGTGAAATGTGCGGAAAATGCGTTTTTTTCCCACATTTCAGACTTTTCAGGGGTGTCTGGGTAATACATTCTGGGCCGATTTGCGCAAATCATACCTCTGCGGATTCCCACGGGTGTCCTCTTTTCGGAAATGCATGGGGTTCCCTGTTTTCCTTGGTGGCTTGGACACCCAAGGCCCATATCTGTATGTTGTGTTTGTCTGGAGAAAGTGTCAAATTCAGGTGTCCAAACAGACTTGGGGTTACCTGTGTTTTAGGCTTTCCCCCTTGGCGCCCAGGTAGGTGCACCCACACATGTGAGGTACCATTTTCATCGGGTTACCTGTGGGAATGTGAGATGGTAGGCCATGGGTTGTTGGCGGCGTGTTTCGATGGGTGCTCTGAGTGAAATGGGCGGAAAATGCTTTTTTTCCCCACATTTCGGACTTTGCAGGGGTGTCTGGGTAATAGATTCTGGGTCGATTTGCGCAAATCATACCTCTGCGGATTCCCACAAGTGTCCTCTTTTCAGAAATGCATGGGGTTCCCTGTTTTCCTTCATGGCTTGGACACCCAAGGCCCATATCTGTATGTTGTTGTTGTCTGGAAAAAGTGTCAAATTCAGGTTTCAAAACAGACTTGGGGTTACCTGTGTTTTAGGCTTTTCCCCTTGGCGCCCAGGTAGGTGCACCCACACATGTGAGGTACCGTTTTCATTGAGACACCTGTGAGAACGCGGGACGGTAGGCCATGTGTTGTTGGTGGCGTGTTTCAATGGGTGCGCTGAGTGAAATGTGCAGAAAATGTGTTTTCTTTCCCACATTTCGGAATTTGCGGGGATGTCTGGGTAATAAATACTGGGCCGATTTGCGCAAATAATACCTCTGCGGATTCCCACGGGTGTCCTCTTTTCGGAAATGCATGGGGTTCCCTGTTTTCCTTGGTGGCTTGGACACCCGCGGCCTATATCTGTATGTTGTGCTTGTCTGGAGAAAGTGTCAAATTCAGGTGTCGAAACAGACTTGGGGTTACCTGTGTTTTAGGCTTTCCCCTTGGCGCTCAGGTAGGTGCACCCACACATGTGAGGTACCGTTTTCATTGGGACACCTGTGGGAACGTGGGACAGTAGGTCATGTGTTGTTGGCAGCGTGTTTCAATGGGTGCGCCGAGTGAAATGTGCGGAAAATGCGTTTTTTTCCCACATTTCGGACTTTTCAGGGGTGTCTGGGTAATACATTCTGGGCCGATTTGCGCAAATCATACCTCTGCGGATTCCCACGGGTGTCCTCTTTTCGGAAATGCATGGGGTTCCCTGTTTTCCTTGGTGGCTTGGACACCCAAGGCCCATATCTGTATGTTGTGCTTGTCTGGAGAAAGTGTCAAATTCAGGTGTCCAAACAGACTTGGGGTTACCTGTGTTTTAGGCTTTCCGCCTGGCGCCCAGGTAGGTGCACCCACACATGTGAGGTACCGTTTTCATCGGGACACCTGTGGGAACGTGGGACAGTCGGCCATGTGTTGTTGCCGGCGTGTTACAATGGGTGCGCCGAGAGAAATGTGCGGGAATGTGTTTTTTTTCCCACATTTCAGACTTTGCAGGGTGTCTGGGTAATACATTCTGGGCCGATTTGCGCAAATCATACCTCTCCGGATTACCACGGGTGTCCTCTTTTTGCAAATGCATGGGATTCACTGTTTTCCTTGGTGGCTTGGACACCCGAGGCCAATATCTGTATGTTGTGCTTGTCTGGAGAAAGTGTCAAATTCAGGTGTCGAAACAGACTTGGGGTTACCTGTGTTTTAGGCTTTCCCCTTGGCGCCCAGGTAGGTGCACCCACCCATGTGAGGTACCGTTTTCATCGGGACACCTGTGGGAACGTGGGACAGTAGGCCATGTGTTGTTGCCGGTGTGTTACAATGGGTGCGCCGAGAGAAATGTGCGGGAATGTGTTTTTTTCCCCACATTTCAGACTTTGCGAGGTGTCTGGGTAATACATTCTGGGCCGATTTGCGCAAATCATACCTCTGCGGATTCCCACGGGTGTCCTCTTTTCGGAAATGCATGGGGTTCCCTGTTTTCCTTGGTGGCTTGGACACCCGCGGCCTATATCTGTATGTTGTGCTTGTCTGGAGAAAGTGTCAAATTCAGGTGTCGAAACAGACTTGGGGTTACCTGTGTTTTAGGCTTTCCCCTTGGCGCCCAGGTAGGTGCACGCACACATGTGAGGTACCGTTTTCATCGGGACACCTGTGGGAATGTGAGATGGTAGGCCATGGGTTGTTGGCGGCGTGTTTCGATGGGTGCGATGAGTGAAATGGGCGGAAAATGCGTTTTTTTCCCCACATTTCGGACTTTGCAGGGGTGTCTGGGTAATAGATTCTGGGTCGATTTGCGCAAATCATACCTCTGCGGATTCCCACAGGTGTCCTCTTTTCAGAAATGCATGGGGTTCCCTGTTTTCCTTCGTGGCTTGGACACCCAAGGCCCATATCTGTATGTTGTGGTTGTCTGGAAAAAGTGTCAAATTCAGGTTTCAAAACAGACTTGGGGTTACCTGTGTTTTAGGCTTTCCCCTTGGCGCCCAGGTAGGTGCACCCACACATGTGAGGTACCGTTTTTATTGGGACACCTGTGAGAACGCGGGACGGTAGGCCATGTGTTGTTTGGAGCGTGTTTCAATGGGTGCGCTGAGTGAAATGTGCAGAAAATGTGTTTTCTTTCCCACATTTCGGAATTTGCAGGGGTGTCTGGGTAATAAATACTGGGCCGATTTGCGCAAATAATACCTCTGCGGATTCCCACGGGTGTCCTCTTTTTGGAAATGCATGGGGTTCACTGTTTTCCTTGGTGGCTTGGACACCCGAGGCCCATATCTGTATGTTGTGCTTGTCTGGAGAAAGTGTCAAATTCAGGTGTCGAAACAGACTTGGGGTTACCTGTGTTTTAGGCTTTCCCCTTGGCACCCAGGTAGGTGCACCCACACATGTGAGGTACCGTTTTCATCGGGACACCTGTGGGAACGAGGGACAGTAGGCCATGTGTTGTTGGCAGCGTGTTTCAATGGGTGCGCCGAGTGAAATGTGCGGAAAATGCGTTTTTTCCAACATTTCAGACTTTTCAGGGGTGTCTGGGTAATACATTCTGGGCCGATTTGCGCAAATCATACCTCTGCGGATTCCCACGGGTGTCCTCTTTTCGGAAATGCATGGGGTTCCCTGTTTTCCTTGGTGGCTTGGACACCCAAGGCCCATATCTGTATGTTGTGTTTGTCTGGAGAAAGTGTAAAATTCAGGTGTCCAAACAGACTTGGTGTTACCTGTGTTTTAGGCTTTCCCCTTGGCGCCCAGGTAGGTGCACCCACACATGTGAGGTACCGTTTTCATCGGGACACCTGTGGGAATGTGAAATGGTAGGCCATGGGTTGTTGGCGGCGTGTTTCGATGGGTGCGCTGAGTGAAATGGGCGGAAAATGCGTTTTTTCCAACATTTCAGACTTTTCAGGGGTGTCTGGGTAATACATTCTGGGTCGATTTGCGCAAATCATACCTCTGCGGATTCCCACAGGTGTCCTCTTTTCAGAAATGCATGGGGTTCCCTGTTTTCCTTCGTGGCTTGGACACCCAAGGCCCATATCTGTATGTTGTGGTTGTCTGGAAAAAGTGTTAAATTCAGGTTTCAAAACAGACTTGGGGTTACCTGTGTTTTAGGCTTTCCCCTTGGCGCCCAGGTAGGTGCACCCACACATGTGAGGTACCATTTTCATTGGGACACCTGTGAGAACGCGGGACGGTAGGCCATGTGTTGTTGGTGGCGTGTTTCCATGGGTGCGCTGAGTGAAATGTGCAGAAAATGTGTTTTCTTTCCCACATTTCGGAATTTGCGGGGGTGTCTGGGTAATAAGTACTGGGCCGATTTGCCCAAATAATACCTCTGCGGATTCCCACGGGTGTCCTCTTTTTGGAAATGCATTGGGTTCACTGTTTTCCTTGGTGGCTTGGACACCCGAGGCCCATATCTGTATGTTGTGCTTGTCTGGAGAAAGTGTCAAATTCAGGTGTCGAAACAGACTTGGGGTTACCTGTGTTTTAGGCTTTCCCCTTGGCGCCCAGGTAGGTGCACCCACACATGTGAGTTACCGTTTTCATCGGGACACCTGTGGGACGTGGGACAGTAGGCCATGTGTTGTTGGCAGCGTGTTTCAATGGGTGCGCCGAGTGAAATGTGTGGCAAATGCTTTTTTTTCCCACATTTCGGACTTTTCAGGGGTGTCTGGGTAATACATTCTGGGCCGATTTGCGCAAATCATACCTCTGCAGATTCCCACGGGTGTCCTCTTTTCGGAAATGCATGGGGTTCCCTGTTTTCCTTGGTGGCTTGGACACCCAAGGCCCATATCTGTATGTTCTGCTTGTCTGGAGAAAGTGTCAAATTCAGGTGTCCAAACAGACTTGGGGTTACCTGTGTTTTAGGCTTTCCCCCTGGTGCCCAGGTAGGTGCACCCAAACATGTGAGGTACCGTTTTCATCGGGACACCTGTGGGAACGTGGGACAGTAGGCCATGTGTTGTTGCCGGCGTGTTACAATAGGTGCGCCGAGAGAAATGTGCGGGAATGTGTTTTTTTTCCCACATTTCAGACTTTGCGGGGTGTCTGGGTAAAAAATTCTGGGCCGATTTGCGCAAATCATACCTCTCCGGATTCCCACGGGTGTCCTCTTTTCGGAAATGCATGGGGTTCCCTGTTTTCCTTGGTGGCTTGGACACCCGCGGCCTATATCTGTATGTTGTGCTTGTCTGGAGAAAGTGTCAAATTCAGGTGTCGAAACAGACTTGGTTTTACCTGTGTTTTAGGCTTTCCCCTTGGTGTCAGGTAGGTGCACCCACACATGTTAGGTACTGTTTTCATCGGGATACTTGTGGGAACGCAGGACGGTAGGCCATGTGTTGTTGACGGTGTGGTTTGATGGGAGCGCCAAGTGAAATGTGCAGAAAAGGCGTTTTTTTCCCCACATTTCGGATTTTGTGGGGGTGTCTGGGTAATAAATTCTGGGCCGATTTGCGCAAATCATACCTCTGCTGATTCCCAATGGTGTCCTCTTTCTGGAAATGCATGGGGTTCTCTGTTTTCCTTGGTGGCTTGGACACCCGTGGCCCATATCTGTATGATCTGAGAGTGTGCAATTCAGGTGTGAAAACAGACTTGGGGTTACTTGTGTTTTAGGCTTTCCCCTTGACGCCCTGGTAGGTGCACCCACACATGTGAGGTACCGTTTTCATCGGGACACCTGTGGGAACGCGGGACAGTGGGCCATGTGTTGTTTGTTGCGTGTTTCGATGGGTGCGCTGAGTGAAATGTGCGGAAAATGTGTTTTTTCCCCACATTTTGTACTTTGCGGGGGTGTCTGGGTAATAAATTCTAGGCCGATTTGTGCAAATCATACCTCTACGGATTTCCACGGGTGTCCTCTTTTCGGAAATGCATGGGGTTCCCTGTTTTCCTTGGTGCCTTGGACACCCGAGGCCCATATCTGTATGTTGTGCTTGTCTGGAGAAAGTGTCAAATTCAGGTGTCGAAACAGACTTGGGGTTACCTGTGTTTTAGGCTTTCCCCTTGGCGCCCAGGTAGGTGCACCCACACATGTGATGCACCGTTTTCATCGGGACACTTTTGGGAACGCGGGACGGTAGACCATGTGTTGTTGGCAGCGTGTTTCGATGGGTGCGCCGAGTGAAATGTGCGAAAAATGTGGGTTTTTTCCCACATTTCGGATTTGCGTGGGTGTCTGGGTAATAAATTCTGGGCCGATTTCGATTTGCGCAAATCATACCTCTGTGGATTCCCACGGGTGTCCTCTTTTTGGAAATGCATGGGGTTCCCTGTTTTCCTTGGTGGCTTGGACACCCGAGGCCCATATCTGCATGTTGTGCTTGTCTGGAGAAAGTGTCAAATTCAGGTGTTGAAACAGACTTGCGGTTACCTGTGTTTTAGGCTTTCCCCTTGGCGCCCAGGTAGGTGCACCCACACATGTGAGGTACTGTTTTCACCGGGACACCTCTGGGAACCTGTGACGGTAGGCCATGTGTTGTTGGCGGTGTGTTTCGATGGGTGCGCTGAGTGAAATGTGCGGAAAATGTGTTTTTTCCCCACCTTTCGAACTTTGCGTGGGTGTCTGGGTAATACATTCTGGGCCGATTTGTGCAAATAATACCTCTTCAGATTCCCACAAGTGTCCTCTTTTTGGAAATGCATGGGGTTCCCTGTTTTCCTTGGTGGCTTGGACACCCGAGGCCCATATCTGTATGTTGTGCTTGTCTGGAGAAAGTGTCAAATTCAGGTGTTGAAACAGACTTGCGGTTACCTGTGTTTTAGGCTTTCCCCTTGGCGCCCAGGTAGGTGCACCCACACATGTGAAGTACCGTTTTAATCAGGACACCTTTGGGAACGCGGGACGGTAGGCCATGTGTTGTTGGCGGCGTATTTCGATGGGTGCGCCGAGTGAAATGTGAGGAAAATGTGTTTTTTTCCCCACATTTCGGACTTTGCAGGGGTGTCTGGGTAATAAATTCTGGGCCGATTTGCGCAAATCATACCTCTGCGGATTCCCACGGGTGTCCTCTTTTCGGAAATTCATGGGGTTCCCTGTTTTCCCTGGTGGCTTGGACACCCGCGGCCCATATCTGTATGATCTGAGAGTGTGCAATTCAGGTGTGAAAACATACTTGGGGTTACTTGTGTTTTAGGCTTTCCCCTTGGTGCCCAGGTAGGTGCACCCACACATGTGAGGTACTGTTTTCATCGGGACACCTGTGGGAACGTGGGATGGTAGGCCATGTGTTGTTGGCGGCGTGTTTCGATGGGTGCGCTGAGTGAAATGTGGGGAAAATGTGTTATTTTTCCCACAATTCACACTTTGCAGGGGTGTCTGGGTAATATATTCTGGGCCGATTTGCGCAAATCATACCTTTGGGGATTTTCACGGGTGTCCTCTTTTCGGAAATGCATGGGGTTCCCTGTTTTCCTTGGTGCCTTGGACACCCGAGGCCCATATCTGTATGATGTGAGAGTGTGCAATTCAGGTGTGAAAACAGACTTGGGGTTTCTTGTGTTTTAGGCTTTTGCCTTGGCGCCCAGGTAGGTGCACCCACACATGTGAGGTACCATTTTCATCGGGACACCTGTGGGAACGCGGGATGGAAGGCCATGTGTTGTTGGCGGCGTGTTTCGATGGGTGCGCCGAGTGAAATGTGCAGAAAATGCATTTTTTCCCCACATTTCGGACTTTGCAGGGGTGTCTGGGTAATAAATTCTGAGCCAATTTGCGCTAATCATACCTCTGCGGATTCCCAATGGTGTCTTCTTTTAGGAAATGCATGGGGTTCCCTGTTTTCCTTGGTGCCTTGGACACCTGAGGCCCATATCTGTATGTTGTGCTTGTCTGGAGAAAGTGTCAAATTCAGGTGTCGAAACAGACATGGGGTTACCTGTGTTTTAGGCTTTCCCCTTGGTGCCCATGTGAGGTACCGTTTTCATCGGGACACCTGTGGGAACGCAGGAAGGTATAACATTTGTTGTGTTTGTGTGGTTTTCATAACTTTTTTGACCCATTTGCTGGTGCCCTCTGTCACATAACCCTTTCATTTCACAAATGTGACCTACATTTAGTCGCTGCTTTAGGCACCATACACTTTTGTAACCTGCACAAGTCACCTACCCTTGAAAAGGTCTGCCTGGGCTCTTTAGAAAAATGTATGCTTTCTGTTCCTCACCACATTGGTTTTCCCGATTTACACATGCTAATTGCGCCTGTTCAGGCCGTGAGCATAAAACTCCTTTGTACCATGGCTCAGTCTTTGGCTTGTGGTATTGCTTGTTTTGTAAAAAACTACAAAACATGTGTGCTTTCCTGACTGCTAGAGTCGAGGGAATGTAGTGGAGCATTGCTTTTCTCAAAATTCATAGACGCCATTGCCGTACCAAGCCAACCATGTCCAACAAATACCTTTTTTTTCGGTCATTTTCCCGCTTTTCCACCAATCTATGGCATTTTCCCCTACCTAGTTGTTGCCTGACCTACACAAATCACCCCTTCCTAAACTTTGAATTTTGTCTACTTTTCAGAAATATATGCCTTTCTGTCCTCCAATTCGGCTTTCCTACCCTTTTCTTCCATTCCATCCATGCATGTCCAATTGGCAAAAATGGCCAAAACCGCCTACCTCTCACAAAACAGTTGATAACCACATCAAAATGTTTTTTTTTTGTTTCCACTCACCCTTTTCTTGAAAGCCAAGAAATTGGGGAATTCAGCACAGCAAACCATTTGTTCCTAGTACTTACATGGAAAAAAACCACAGGCTTCATTGTACATCATTTTATTGGCATTTTTTGAAAAAAAACAAAATTTTCACGCTTTTTGCTTATTTTGTCTCACCCCCCTACAGCAACCTAGGATTCCTGGATTGCTTTACGACCGCCTACATGTGGGAAAAAAAGGAGCCAAATTTGGCCAAGATATCTCTTGTAACAAAAAAGTTACCAGGCTTTGAATGGCCACATACCGAAATCACCAAAAACGGCCTTGGCACTGGGGGGAAATACCCATGGCAGTTGAAGGGTTAAGGCATGCTCTGCTGCTTTGATCACCACTCTCTGCCAATTTGTCAATGCATCATTCAGAGACTGCTGCGTGCTAGGTTGTATCAAGAATTAATGGATCACTCTGCTTTTGAAGAAGCCCGGTTTAACACCATGTGATCCATTGAACTGCCGCCCTATCTCAAATTCCCCTTTTTTGTTAAAAATCCTGGATAGGGTGGCATACACGCAAATGCTCGCTCATATGAGATCCCACTATATCTTAAATCAGAGAAAATCTGGTTTTAGAGAGAGACATGAGATGGAGACGGCATTGCTGGATTTAAAATCCAGACTTCTCCGTCACATACATCAAGGAAATACAAGCATGCTTATGCTCTTGGAGCTATCTGCCGCCTTCGACCTGGTGGACCATTCATTGCTGGTCAACAGGTTGGAGGACGTAGCTGGCTTTTCCTTCTCAGCAGCACAATGGGACAAATCCTTTTTGGGGGGACATCACTGGAGAGTGAGTAGTCCTTTGGCCGATGCAACTCCCAGGGAACTAATTCAGGGGGTGCTGCAGGGCGCTTGCCTTTCCCCCTTATTTTACAACATTTTCACAGGTCCATTCTTGGACTTTCTGGATATCAATGGCATTGAATTTGCAAACTATGCAAATGATACTCAGTGCATCGTACGCCTCACTGGTATTTTTTTCTGGATGAACTGAATATCAATAGGATATATGGCCTTATCAGTGACTGGATGGCTGCTAATGGCCTATCAATCAATGCAAGTAAAACAGAGTTGATTTTCGTGAGAAGTGAAACCAAAACTTGCAAAATGGAAAATGGGTATTCTCAAGTACATATTGATGGGTGTAGCATTGTTGTTAAAAAGAAGGTTAATACACTAGGGGTGTATCTGCACTGTAACTTGATTATGAAGGCAGAGGTTAACAGTCTGGTCGCCTCCGCAGCCTATTACATCAAACTATTGTCCCATGCACATCCCTTTCTGTCTAGAACAAGTTGAGAAACCTTGGCTTGTGCCCTCATGGGATCAAGATAAGATTACTGTAGCAGCCTACTTGCAGGTTTACCCAACTGTGAGATCAACAGACTCCAAGTAATGCAGAATAATGCAGTGAGAGTTATTGTTGATCATAGCAGAAAGGATTATATCTCGAATGCAAGAAGAGATTTACATTGGTTACCAATTAGGGAGAAGATTCAGTTCCGTCTTATGGTGATTACACATAATTGTCTGAGAAAAGCGGAGCCAACATACCTTAACACTGAACTGGTGTTAAAAACCAGTGATTACAATCTGAGATCCAACAATCGCTCCTTACTAAAGGTTCCCGCATGCAGTTTATCACAGGTGAAAACTTGAGCCTTTTTATGCTGTAGTACCAGCCTCCTGGAACGGTTTGCCCAACAAACCTGAGAGAAATGACCTCCACCATGGTCTTCAGAAATTGATTAAAAACCCTTCTGTTTAATTAAACACCTCTCTGGTTGTTAACTGCACTCATATTTTGTCTTTGTACGGCTCCTGAGTGTCTGTATTCTGTCGATGATGTCTAGCACCCTTAAACCTCCGGGTCAGTGTCCACGCTATATACATTTATTAATTAAAGTAAAGTAAAAAAACGAAAGAAACATGATTAGTAAGTTTAACAACTCAGACTGAACACTCCCTGAAATGACTTAGGTTCCCATGTACTTTATAGTCATTGCTAAATCTATTTCAAGTATGCAAGGTACACCAGTACTACCTACCTTATTTAAACATTCTTTATGATATGTACTCAACATTCTTGTATCAGAATTTTGATTGATCTGCCTTTTTTTTTGCACTTAAGTAAACAGACTGATTTGGCTCTTAAGCAATGCTAACTAAGTATTATAAAAAGAGCTAATGTAAAGAAAAATCCAGTAGATAGTTCCTCTTAATTTGCTCTTTTATTTACCCTAACATTTCTTTACTATTAGGGTATCCTGTGAAGGGTCTCATTTATGCACTGTATTATGGTATAAGCCTAATTGATTACATGATTAGTACTGAAGCATGTCTCATTCTATAAGGATAATATATTTTATATCTGGCCATGCTATGGGTATAGACTTGTGTTAATGGTAACATTGTATATTGTTTTTCTTTTACATATCCAGCATTTTGAAACAATGTTTAGTCTTTTTCAATAAAGAGGCAAGTATCTCAACATACACAAACAATGCTGGGCATTGCTACCTGCTTTAGACTCTTCGAATGTGTAGCCTTCAATCTCAGGAAGAATGTGTTTTGTAATATTTTCACAAGCTATCTGTCAGCATACTATACGCCATCACTGAACATTGTTTTCATTAAGAAATCAATACAGGCAACCGACTATCATCAGCATAGATGCCAGACTGTTATATAGTAATGCAGTACCGCCATCTTGGAATGTATTCAGATTATTATGTCATCTACCTTATTTGCTATTAGTATTGATGACTTAATTGTTCTAATAAATCAATTTATTAAAATTAAAATCCTAAGTGTCTGGTGTAAACCCTGTTGGAAATTACGAATATTCAATCAATAATTTGATACAGTTGATTCGATTTGATTTAACTAGTATTGTCTACAGGCACAAACAATCTGTTAGCAATATATCTTTACACATGTACACCTTGTTTGGAAATACTTATTGGATGTGATTGGTAGTTGTTTTCTATATACTGTGCGGTTAGGGTATTTGGTGCCAGCAGCCTAATGTAGTCACTCTAAAATATTAACTCAATTGACATATTCATATCTATCAATATTGTGAGTGCAAATGTAAAAGTCTTTTTTAGTTTTTGTTAGCATATTCAGAGAAATATCCCTTTTTGATAGGGCAAAAGCTCAACATGATGTGAGTTTCAATTGCATTTGCTATGATTTATAGAGTGACGTAGACATATATATGAGTCATAACCTAGTTTAGTCAGTTCTTTATATTTCCGGAATAAATATTATTAATATAAAATGTCTAATTCACTTTATTTCGATATGCTTGCAGCTCCAAATTGAGGCCTTCATACAGCCAGTTTACTGAGGATAAAATAATGGTCTATGTCTTGGCCATCCTTGTTTGCATTCAGAGATAAAATAATCTTTTGTCCTCTTTGGCGTATTCAAAGCTACTGATCACCACTCACCCACTTTCTGGATTTGTTCAAGTCAAAGAAATGTTATATCATCGTTGCTGTCTCCAAAGTGTTCCCTAATCAAATTGTGGGCAAGTGGATATTTATCGTCATTGTTGTGGACACCATGCAAATGCTATTCGACATGAGATCTAAGCACTCTTTTGGTATTGCCAATATAAAATGTACGGCAGACACAAATTATTGCATAGATTTCAAATATATATTTACAGTTGATGCAATGATTTATAGTCATGCCTTTCCAATGCTAAATCTATACAAATAGATGTTGTAAAGGGCATGTATGCATAATGGACAGGTATCACATTTATCAACCACATTTAGCATGACTTTCCAATGCTAAATCTATACAAATAGGTGTTGTGATGGTTATGTATGCATAATGGACAGGTACCACATTGTGCCGATATTTTTTTGGTCTCATATCGCTGGGACAGAAAGATGTAGAATAATTAATTGTGTTTTGGAGTACAGCACCACTGCATGGGATCACATTTTTTCTATAATGTGGCACACATATAGCCAGCCATATGTCGCCAGTGTAACATATGGGTATGCAAATGGAGACAAGTTACAGATTTAAAAGCATGATAGAATTTTTTTTTTCTCTTTCTTATTTGAAATGCCTCATTCACAGGAGACCACATTAGCTATCTAATTGACTAACTTAATTAACAAATACTAACACCAATGCTAACTAAATAGCATTATAATGTGCTCTCCATGTAGAAAAAGGAGGCAGAAAAGACATGTTCTGAGATTCAGTTTAAACGTGCATTTTTCTCTGATTTTCTCTGGCTGCGCTGAAATGTGAAGGACGGAAAGGCAACAGGAAATCAAACAGAAACAGTTATTACAGTATGAAGATTCCATTGTTTGTGAAACAGGGGTGGCAACCTAATACACTTTCTGTTAATATGATTGGAGGGAAGTATATCTGAAGACAAGCTACGTAAACCTGGGGGATGTAACAGAGGTTGGCTGGACGAGCTTTGACAGAATTAAGTTCAAATAACATTTGCTGAGCTGCGGTGAAGAGATCGCCTTTACAAATGCTGTGAGGAATCGGGCTGATGACCTGCAGAGACTGGGTATTTCTGGTCTCACTTGGCACAGGCTTGAAAACTGTGTGTTTTCGCCGTTCCCTTCAATTTGCAAGCTTACGAGGGCAACCCTGGGTCATTCCTCGGAGGCAACCAGCCAAGGGAGTTTGCGAGTGGGAGAGCTACAAATAGCTGGTAATTATCAAAAGTAAATTGAGGGTGTGCCGCGTGGATGAAGTGTTTCTCAAGCAGGAAAGATAGCAATAGGGAATTCCTGTGTTTAACTGCCACGTTATAATGTTGCAATGCAAATGCTGTCCTAGTGATGTAACTTTTCTTTTTCTTGTTGCAAATGTAAAGTGAAATTCGTTGTAATATTGCATTTGTTTCTCTTCTGTTTATTTCAGAAAGGACTGTTTCACCAGAATGGTAATGTATTATTTTTCAATGAAATTGTTATAACACTCAGTCTGTGTAAGGGTGTTTTTTCTTTTTTTTTTTCTTTGGTGCATCTAAAATAATATCCTGCAAGAAAGGGAAAGATGTTCAAATAATACATGTGCCAAGTTTCTTATACAGATGAAGCAATGTCATTAGCAATTATAAATAGCTACGTGCGTGATTCCACTCAGTGTATGTGTGTGTGTTTTCTGAGTGGAATATAATACAATAGTTCTTGCTGAGCGTACATGAATCAGCAAAAAAAGGCCTATGGAAACATAATCTCACTAATGTAAATAAATTAGTGATAATACCACAGGGGATTGAGAATGCTATATGTGAAAATTGTGGTATCTATGAATGCAGGTCCGAGGCCTCTAGTGAGCACACGAACAGTCTAAGCAAAAAGAAGGGGTTTTGTATATTGAGGCTACAAATAAAACAGAAAATTATGCTCACCAAAATACCATCAACAAAATGTATACCATCAATTCATTCTGTATACTGAAATAAGGAATGGCCCCTGAAAGGAAATAAGGCCAAGCCCAATCAATCTAAATGCAAGGAGTAGTCATTGCCAAATTACCATTATTTTTGGCGGTAAGAAAATACTTCCAGGCCCAAATCTACACAAAATACCCTACATATTTATGGTGCGTTGCAGGCCGGGAAAGTGATCATAGAGCACCTATTGGGCGTGGCAAGTGTGTCTCACACTGCCATCTGTACATTAAAGGGAACCCATTTTATAATAGCATTGTGTCACTAAAAACGAATTTCAGAATGTCTCAAATAGAAGCCACATTCTCAGAGCTAGTGTAATATTTAGAGGCAAAGTTATGTGCACATGGGACGTGGTCATCGAACAGTGCCACAGAATGGCATGACTGCATTCATGGTGAAGGGCAGAAAGAAAAACTAGACAATATTTTTGCAGAAGGCAGCATAATTCAGGTCTGCCTTCTGAGATTATTAAATGCAGCTGATAAACATGCAGAGAAAGATTGTCTGATACGGATATGCGCCAAGATCTGGTTTATTTTGAATAGGTCCCTGCCAATGCAAGAAAATGATACCAAGCTGATTAACAGGTTAAAAGTTGACCTAGATGGGGCAAGTAAAAAGGAGGAAATGTTAAGAGAAAAATTAGAAGGATGTCAAAAAGAAATGCAGTTAAAATGCAGAGATTTGGATATTCAATTGTCCAAAAGCAAGAAAAAATTTACGGACAGTGAACAAGAATTGGTACACTTAAAAGCATTAGTGGACCACATTAGACAAGATAAAGTTGAGATGGTTTCAGAAATGCAGGTCTTACAAAAAGAACATTTTGAAAAAGAAAGTGTTCTCCAAAATGCAGAACAGGAAATAGTTAAAATACTTCAAGAAAGAGACAAGAGAAACAAAGAATTCAATGAATGCCAAATGCAAATGTGCGACATGCAGGAGGTAATTAATAAAATGAGTGATGAAAACAATTACTTGCAAAACGAGGCAGACAGGCTCCTTAAGAAGTGTAAGGATTTGGAACAACAAATGTGCATTCCCAGGTCCCAGGATAGACGGCAGGGCACCACATTCAATGGAGTTGAGGTGAATTCGATTTCCACCCAAAGAGCTAGTGCCCCAGTGACTGGGCCGGTGACTGAACTTGGTTGCAGCGCTCTTGGGGGATTTGATACTCCCATTGGGGGCCGCCACCAATCCCATACACCTGGAACCAGGGTTGATTCACCAAGTAGTGCAATTCCATGCATTGCAACAAGTAACCCCATAAAGATAATGAAATCCATCAAAGCCCTGATCAAACCATTTAAAAGTGAGGAGAATGCTGCATAGAGGATCACTTGGAAGCGGTTCATAACATTTTTAAAGCCCTCCAGATACCTAAGGAACAATACAGGCAGTATTTTCATTTAACTTTAGATGCTCCCACGGCCAGTATAATAAGGGGATTGAATGAGCAGCAGAATATGACATGGGCAGAGTTTGAAAAAGAGATTAGGCGTCATTTTTCTCCTTTCCAGTCATTGCAGAAGGCAAAGAAAGTTGCTTACACAATCACTGCTGGGCCTAATACATCCCCTCGCCAGTTTTTACAAGGCTTAAAAAGACCATTTTCTTGCTTTGATGTATCTTTTGACCCCAATTCTAATGAGTTTAAAACTGCCTACTTCTATGGGCTACAGAAAGACATCATATCACAGTTGGTCCGTGAATTTGATCGTGACAAGTCCTTTGAGTGGATTGTACAACAAAGCACAAAACTATATGAAGTACTCTATTGTCAGGGTAGAGAGAGTGATAAAGTGAAAGACACTAGACCAAAATCTAAAGAACCCTCAGCAACAGTGATGGAAATCAGGTCAGCCAAAGTGTCCCTTGAGTCTGCTCAAAGTCCAGGTAATAATAATTTTACACCTGAACAAAGGGGTAATCAACAAAGATCATCACTTCCTGTACCAATGTTTCAATCACATGATCCTCGTAATAGAGAGAGCTACATCAGCCCTAGGTACTTAGGAGATAGGCTATCCACCTGATATGTCAGGTATGAACAATAACCAGAGACAAGATCAGGATCAAAGAAATAATGGTCCCTACCAGACATTGCGGACATAGAGCAGATTTGATCCCAATACCATGATATATGGTAATCAGGATAGACCCCGATATGTGGATCGATTTACTGATAACGGGAATCAACATAGGGGCCAGTACCCACAACATGAGAGACGGGACATGAGGCAGAATATGAATTAAGCTCCACGTCAGTACAATGATTCCCCATCAGGGGACTACAACCAAAGGATGGGTGCAACCTGATCCCCTCCACATATGAATCAAGAGTGCAGGAACAACCCCAATAGAAATCATTCACCTGAGAGGTACCAGAATAGATCCAACCAGGGGGAAAACAATCAATATTGATCTAGGCCACAGAGAGAGGATTCTAGAGAGATGGAAAGATTCCAGTGTCTCGAGGCCCAAGTGAAAATGTTAGCTGAGCAAATAGGAAAGCTCTGTACAGCACAAAAACAGTCATCAAAGGAGGGGGCAGAAAGCCATAGCAATGACCGGGTGGTTTCTGAAAAGTGACTAAGTACTTATAATACCTGCAGTGCCAAAAAGACAGATTGCTCTGATGTAATTATGCATAATGACTCTGAGATGCCTAATGATTTAAAAGTGAAAGTACCAGTAAATGAACATGTGACAGAAATTGCAAGTACATCTAAAAGAGAGGTACGGTTTAACCTAGAGCTAAATCAAACATTGGAGATTTGTACAAATGAAAAAGGAAAACCTGAAATTCCAAAAGAACGACGAGACAGATTTAAGAAAAATGACTCATGCATGGGGAATACCAGTGAACAGGGAGTAAGTGATGATGCTATAACTCTTTCCCTGGGCAGTCAAAACAATGACCAAACACAGGCAGAAAAAAGAAATACTCAAAAGGAGGGCACAGGTCAATCACCTGAAGAATTCTTTGAGCCACATGTTTTTGAAGAAGTTAAAAAGACTGGTATCATATTAAATAACCACAAAAGCACAGAATGCCAAGTGATGTTGTTACACATGTTCAGTTGGAGGATTGTAATGTGACCTCTGATGATACCTGGATGGATGGGCGAACGGTGGCCACACTCCAAAAAACCTCTGAACATGGAGAAATGAATAAAGTCTCTCACACAGAAATGGGCAAAAAGGAGGGAAAAATGTCTTTCCGTTTACCAATGTGTTTAGCCAAAAGTGAAAAAGGCCTGAGAAATATGGGCCCTGAAATCAGTAAGAATGTGCACTTCTTATGTGTGTTAGAGGAAGTTGAAGACAGGTATTATGCTCCCATCACTGTAGAAGAAAAAATGCAATACATTTGCAATGATTGACACTGGCGCACAGGCCACAATTATATCTAAAGAATTGGTAAAGAGTATCAATGAAGGGAGATCCCCACAGAATCAGATCACAGTGAAGGAAAATCAAAGTCCAATGCATAGTTTTAATGGGGAGGCGGTGCCCATCATAGGTATCACTGAGGTTGACCTAAAGATAGGAAAACACAGAATGAAACAAGAGGTATTGATCACATCTATTTGTGAAATTCCATTTTTGATGGGAACAGATTGCCTGAAAAGATTGTCCCCTCTCATAGATGGGGTGAATGGAGTACTGTGGTCCTTAACCAAAAAACCATTAAGACCTAAGAAACTAAGATCACAAAACAGCAATATAAATGAATGTCACACCATTGCCAAAACAAATGATGCAGTGGAGGTATATTTCCAGAATAGCTGCATACCTAGCGTCACTGTTATATTAATGTGTCAAGATAAAATGCAGAGTGAAGATGAGAAACAATCTGTACAAATATACTTGGACCCAATGAAAAAATGGCAAACTGCCATAGATGAGCACACATTACGTTTTTATTTAAATGAGAAAACATGCAAACAGAACACTGCTCCTAAAACAAATACAGAAAAACACATCACCACTCTTGCTGAAATACACATGGAAGATGAGCAACCATGGGTTCACATAGGTATAAATGACTATTCTAAAACAACGAAACCCATTTTAGCACTTGAACAGGAAAGGAGTTGCATTAATGAGAAATTGTTGCAAAAAATAATGGAGAGGGAGGAGATTCCGAAATTTAGAATTAAAAACCAATATGTCTCTGGTTTGGATAGCTCAGACTTTGAAAACCGAATTGCAGGTAGATGCCTGCTGAAAATTAGTATTGGACAAAAAACTATTCACAATAATGTTTGGATAGTGAGGGGGACACAAAATGACTTTTACATGGGCAATGATATAATGCACAGAATATGTATGGTGTTAGATTTCCTTAATCAAAAAATATGGTCACGCCTAGGTGGGCCGGCACCTGAATTTGAAGACAAAAGAAGGGCTTATCATTGCGCACAACTGGTCCCATATGCAATTGAATTACAGCTGAGGAAGGATACTAATATCCCTGCATTCACCAAACAGGTTACAATAACACTGAAATGCAAAAATGGACAGCAGATGGAAGACTCTGATGCATTTGTGTGCTTGAATGAATCCATAAGACAGCAAGGCCTGGATTATGAATGCATTCCATTGATAGATATTGGTTTGTTTGTTTGTTTGTTTATTTTATTTCTATAGCGCTCCAGACCCGGGAGTAAAAGGGCGCTTAGTACAAGTTACAAGGCACAGTACATGGTAAAAACAGTAACAGTAGGGCAGCAGATATATACAGAATATACAGACAGTAGAGGTAATAGCAACCAAATCAAGATAAAATGAGACCGATGCAATATGTACAATTTATAGCTAAGTCTAACTTAACGGTTGACTTTTTGTCAGAAGCCACCCAAGTTTCCTGAACGACTGGAGGGATTTGGCAGACTTAATATTCAGTGGCAGGGCGTTCCAGAGTTGGGAGGCGAGGACAGAGAAGCTCGAGCCTCCGGCTCTTTTAGAGGTAAATCTAGGTACTGTAAGACATAAGGTATTGGACGATCTCGTGGTTCTGATGGAAGATTTCATGGTGAATTTATATGTAAGGCAGGGGGGGCTAGATGGTTGAGAGCTTTGTAAGTAAGGCAGAGGGTTTTGAGATCAATTTTATGTTGGATAGTAAGCCATTTACATGTAGTTCTAGTGGCCGAGATGTGCTCACACCTGGGAATGTTTAGCGCTGCCCGTAACACATTATTTTGGAGGACTTGGAGTTTACTTATTATCGCTTGTTTGGCACCTAAGTAGAGGCTATTGCAGTAGTCTAACTTAGATTGTATAAGAGCTCTCGCTAGCGTGAGGCAACTGTTAGAGGAGAGAAATGGTCTACAGGCTCCAATTAGTTTACCTGTATAGGCAGTGACTGAAGCAGTTGAGTTGACTTGTTTGATGAGGTTAATATTGGCATCGAGATAGAAGCCAAGTGTTTTCAAATTTTTGGTGACCGGGATGGTATTGCCATCAATTATGATGTTGGAGTAGTTGGGACTTAGTTTTTGTAAGTTGTTCGGTGAGCCAACAATGAGCAGTTCGGTCTTCTCGTCATTCAGGCAGAGGGCATGTGTGGCCATCCATGCCTGAATGACAGAGAAGATTTCATTGATCCTAGCTACATCAGTATTGTAGTTGCCCGAGATGGTGAGGAGTATCTGGGTGTCGTCCGCGTAGTTTGTGTAGGTGACACCCAAATGGTCCAGTTTATCAAAGAGGGGCTTTGTAAAGATATTGTATAGGGTTGTTGAAACACAAGAGCCTTGTGGGACACCGCAAGTGATAGGGATGGGGTCTGCTGCAGCCACCAGAGAGAAGACTCTCATGGTTCTATTGGCCAGGAAGGACTGTATCCACGAGACAGCAGAGGGGGAAAAGTGGGCGGCAACGGAGAGGTGGTTGCAGAGTATCTTATGGTCAACCAGGTCGAAGGCTGCTGAGAGGTCTAAGAGGAGTAGGATAGCAGCCTTGCCCTTATCTTTGATTTCGTCAATCTGACTTTTAAGATTAACAAGGGCGGTTTCTGTTCCATGTTGAGGTCGGAAGCCAGACTGACGCAATCCGAGTAATTGGTTGGACTCTAGGTAATGCTGAATTTGCAAGTAAGGAACTCTGTCAAGGATTGTTAACAGGAAGGGAATGGTAGTGATAGGCCTGTAATTAGTAGGGATGGGTGGGTCCAGGGTCTGTTTTTTTAGTAGCGGGAGGACCCATGACTGTTTCAAATTATTGGGTACCGAATTGGTAGAGAATGACACATTTATGAGCTTAGAAATGAAGGGGGCGAGGTCTCTTGCTGCATCTTTTATAATCTGTGCAGGGCAACTGTCCCCTTTGCAGTTAGACGGTTTGAGTGAAGTTATGATTTTTTGCACTTCTAGTGCGGTTACTTTTTTGAAGGAGAAGCCATAGTTAGTGTTAGAGGTGGTAGGTGGACTGGGGATTTGGGGGGCTAAAGGTGTGGCTACTATTGGAAAGTTGTAGTCTTTTATTTGCAATTTTTGTTTGTAGGCCAGTGATTTTGTTCGCAAGGGCATCTTGGATGCTAGTGCACCAGAGTTGGTCTTTCACGGACAAGTCCGTAGGTGGAATGGGGTTTTCTAACTCCTTCAAGATGGTGAATAATTCTTTGGTATTGGAACTAGCATTGCTTATTCTTTTAATATAGGCATCCTTTTTTGTGCAAATTATTTCTTTTTTATATAGGGAGGATGCATTAGTAAGATTGATTTTATGTTCCTCTGATGGGTTCATTTTCCAAAGGGTTTCCATTTTGGACTTTTTATTTCTTAGAATTTTAAGTTCTGGTGTGTACCATGAGTTAAGATGTGCTTTAGGTTTACCTTTACGTAGTTTTAGAGGGGCAACAAGATCGATAGCTTTGGTCATGGTGTTATTGTAAGTGTCTACTAGTAGGTTAAGGTCCGATGAGTTGGGAACCATATTTAGAGTGGGTAGAACCAGTGGGATGAGGGAATCAGTGGTGAAGTTCCGCTTATTTCTCGTCAGACAAGCTGGTGCTGGTGGGCACTGTCTATAGTGTGGGTTATTAGTGCTGATGTCAAATGAAAGTAGGAAATGGTCGGTCCATATAAGTGGTTGTGGGTCCTTGCAGATAATGTTACAGTTGTGGGCAGTGAGCCAGTCTAAAGTTCTGCCTTTCTGATGTGTGGGTAGGGTATTAAGTTGAGTGTAGTTCTGTTCGTGTAAGTGTATTAGCGAAGGGAGGATGCTGGAATGTCATGAGGATCGTTGTATCCCAGGTTAAAATCACCTAGAATAATGTTCTGTGATAAAGGTTTAGATTTTTCAGCTATGAGGGAGGTTATGTCTTCCTCAAAGGAACCTATGGGACCAGGAGGTCTGTATATTAGTTCTAGGGTGATAGTATTCTTAGGGGTGGTTTGAATTTTAATGGATAGTTGTTCACAGGAGTTTAGAGGAAGGGAGGTCACAGATCTAAGCGAGGATTTGAATATAAGTGCTACACCTCCTCCACAGGCATTAGGTCTGTCGGCCCTGAGGATAGAGTAGATGTCTGGAACCGTGAGGGTCAGAGAGGGACCAGCTGTGGCATGTAGCCAG
Organism: Ambystoma mexicanum; assembly: GCF_040938575.1. Taxonomy (NCBI): domain Eukaryota; kingdom Metazoa; phylum Chordata; class Amphibia; order Caudata; family Ambystomatidae; genus Ambystoma; species Ambystoma mexicanum. The sequence goes on from NC_090929.1 coordinate 1,292,707,796, forward strand.
GTTTCTGTGGTGGCGAGGAAATCTAGGTTTGCTGAGCAGATGATGTCGGCAATTTCTGTGGGGTGGGCCACGAGGGATCTAACATTGAGTAGGGCTCCTTTGAGTGGCATAGTATTTGCAATGATGTTTTTATTAGTGACTTTGGTTGTAGGATTATTGGTCATTTTGTTAAGTAAAGTGGGGAGTCTGCAACCTAGTCTGTTGTTACGGGTCATGATGGGTCTGTAAAAATTATGGTGAATAATAAAGGTTGCCAAGATATTCATTTAGAGGAAAACTCCTCATTAGGAATGGCTATACAAAAATCACATTTTAATGCAGATCTAAATAACATGGTGATTGGAAACATACCTGAAAAATATGTAGATGCCAAAGGTGAGTTGCCAGAATACCTGAATTCTCAGCCCAAAGGAATATTTAAAATTCTTTCTATGTACCCTTATGATTCAAATGAGACAATGTGCTGTCATCAATAGGACAGCTTTACAGAGAGACACAGCCACACAATTAGAGGAAAGCACAGAGATTCCTCTACTGGAAGATTTTCCAGAATTTTCAAAAATGGTGGAGCAGATTTTATCAACGGATGCATGCGACAGCGATGAGGATAGAAATGAATTGAGGAATAATTGAGGAATATATTTATGGAGTTTAAAGATGTATTTGCAAAAGATGCTTATGATTGCGGTCTAACTAATTTACATGTGGCCACTCTACCGGAAGGGTGTAGTAGAAACCCAGTATTTGTGCGCCAGTATAGATTACCACTGGCATGTTTAGAGTCATTGGCAGAGATAATTAAACATTTGGAGTCTCAGGGAATTATCAGGCCTATTCATAGCACATCCAACACACCTATTTTAGGTATGTTAAAGCCAAATGGTCAATGGCGACTATGTGCAGATTTAAGAGAATTAAATAAAAGAGTGCCAGTATCCAGATGGGCACTGCCATTCATTGAACAAGGCCTAGCTCAGGTACATGGTTCAAAAGTGTTTACCACGTTAGATCTCACCTCTGGATATTGGTGCGTGCCATTGGCAGAGGAGATTCAGAATTTATTTTCATTTTCATTTCATAAGACTCAATGGCCCTCATTACAACCCAGGCGTTAAGGGGTTAACAGTGCCGTAAAAGGTGGCGGCGCCGTTAAACCCTTAACGCCTGATTACGAGGTCCCTTTGCGGGTGGCACTTTAACGCCTGCTTTTAGCAGGCGTTAAAAAACCAACCCACAAAGGGACCTTGGTGCTAAGTACGGTGCCGCAATTTGCGGCACCGTACTTAGCGCCTTCCCCATTCCCATTGAGCCCTATGGGCCAAAAATGGGAATGGGGAAGGGCCAATGGCGGCATGGGGAATTACCACCCTGCCAACCTCGGAATTGGGCGCTAATTCCCCACTCCACCATGGCGGAGTCGGTAAGTTACCGGCATGGACCATGGTGCTATTAGCACCATGGTGCAACGCCTGGGTCGTAATGAGGGCCAATATGCATGGGTTAGAGTTCCATTTGGGTATGTCAATAGTGGGAGTGAATTTGGAATATTTTTGAGAAAGGCCATGCCTGATGCAGCGGAAAGGAGGTACCATAGTTTATGTGGATGATGTACTGATAAAAAATGAGAGCTTGAAAAACCATTTTGATGAAATAAGACATGTTCTTGGACAATTGCAGAAAGCAGGCGCCAAAGTATCTTTACAGAAAGCACAATGGTGCAAGAATAAAGTGAATTTTCTAGGCCATGAAAAACTGAACATGGACTAAACCCACAAAAGAAGAAAATAGAGGCCATACAAAAACTAAAAGACCCTAAAAATGTGAAATGGGTAAAAAGTTTATTAGGAATGAAAGGCTATAACAGGAAATTCATTGAAAATGATGCTGAAATTACTCAACCATTGACTAAACTGCTAAAGGTGAATACACCCTGGAAATGGGAAAAAGAGCAGTCTGAGGCAGTGGCTAAATTAAAGGAATGTCTTGCAAAGGCGCCATGTTTAGCATACCCCATAAAGGATAGGGATTTCTTTATAGAAATAGGTTTCTCTGAACATTGTATGTCAGCAGAGTTATCACAAAAACATGATTTGAATCACAAAACCATTGCCTATGCAAGCAAGGCATTTTCCCAAGTAGAAATTAAATTCAGTGAATGTGAAAAGGCCCTTTGGACCACTGTGTGGGCGCTACAGCATTTCCGCCCCATTGTTCAGGGAGAAAAGGTGATTATTGAGACAAATCATCAACCCTTGCAGTTTTTAGAGAGTAAAAGAATTAGGTCAGGTAATCTAGCACAGTCCAGAATCACTTCATGGACGCTGGCATTGCAGGGTTTTCCTGTAGAAGTGAGATATGGCCAAAATAAAAAGTGCCCAGTTGCTCAAGGTTTAGCAGATCTACATGACTGTGCAGCTGAACATGTATCAAACGAAGTAGAAGTGGAATCTAGTTTACAGGAATTTGGACAATCATCACACAAAGCTTTTGATGAAAAGACATGCAAGGATTTACCAACTGTATATGTTGACGGTTGTGCTTTTCACATTGAAAATGACAGTGATAAACAATTAGTATCAGGGATAGGAAATGTCTGGTTGAAATGTGAAGGAATCCCCAGTATAGGGGTGAGGATTGGAGCTAGGAGCAGCCAAGTAGTGGAATTGGCAGCCATTTATAAAGCAATTGCTACTACAGTTGATAATAAATTTAATGAGATTGTCCTGGTGACTGATTCTGATTATGCACGAAATAGCTTTGTGGAATATTTACCTGGGTGGAAAGCGAGAGGCATGGTTACAAACAACAAAAAGCCACTTAATCATGGAAAATGATACAAGCCATAGACAAATTGGTGTCAGAGAATGATTTAACAATATACTGGAGAAAAATTTGTGGACATTTAAAGACTCCAGGAGAGGATAAGGAGGGGAATGATAAGGCAGATCACCTGGCTAAAATTGGGGCTGTGATGGGAGAATTGCTACCTATTGAACATTTACTTGGTGAAATACAAATTGATGCAGTAACAAGCTCTAAAACGCCAAAGGAGGTAGAGCAACCAGTGGTACAGTGGAGTTATGATACACCAGATCAAGATCTGATTAAGGCACAAAAGGATGATCCAATGTTGGGAATCTATTATAATCATTTGATATACCCTGAACAAAACCCTTTTAACAGAAAATGAATGTTTGGGAAAAGAAGAGTTGAGGGTGCTATGAAAGAATAAAAAACGAATTAGACTACAGGATGGACTCATGATTAGAGAGTCCATAACAGGACAGATACAGTGGCTGGTACCCCTTTCATTCAGAGGGCTAATGCTACACCATGCACATGATGCAATAACTGCAGGCCACCAAGGTTCACAAAAAACATTGGAGATACTGAAAGAGTATGCTTACTGGCCACATATGTCCCAAGATGTGGAATTATATACTAGAGGATGTTTAGTATGTGCCCATTTTAAACCTGCTTCACCAATGCATAGGGCCCCATTAATGAAAAGAGGCTTAACTCTTCCATGGTCAGATTTGCAAATAGACTATGTAGGGCCTGTAAAGAGGTCGAGCAGGGGGAACCGTTATATTTTGAGTGTGGTGTGTTTGATGTCAAAATGGATTGAGTGTATTCCTGTACCAGATTGTAGTGCGCAAACAGCAGCTACATTAGTGGTGAATCACGTATTTTCAAGGTTTGGGTTACCACAAAGAATAGAATCAGACAGAGGAATTCATTTGACAAGCGCTTTAATAAGTAAGGTATGGCAAATACTGGGAGTGAAAAGGAAATTACACATTGCGTATAGAGCTGCTTCTTCTGGGGAAGTTGAACGTTGTAATAGGTCCGTTGTAGACATATTAAAGAAGTTTGTAGCAGAAGCAGGTTCCAGCTGGGATTTACGTTTACCTTTGGTTTTGATGGCAATCAGATCAACTCCTGCCAAAGCAACAGGTATTAGCCCCCATGAGGTTTTGACAGGTAGGAGGATGGTGTTACCACAACACCTGCTATACAGAACACATGAGCAGACACTTGTAAGTGCATCTACAGTTCATTATACATGGATGAGCTGAGGAAGCATTTACAACATGCATTTGCTTTTGTGCAGCGAAATCTAGAAAGAGCTGCTGACAGTGCAAAGTCATATTATGATAAAAAGACATCAGTGAAAGAGTATTGTGTGGGGGATCAGGTGTACAAATTTCATTTTGGAAAAAGTTAACAGAAAAATTCAAAATTTCTGGCAGCCTGGCAGGGGCCATTTCGAATTATAGATAAGATATCTCCCGTAGTGTACACAATTTTGAAAACTGAAGGTGAAACAGCAACAGAACAGTTTGTTCATGTAAATCAAATCAAGCCATGGTACCCCAAACATGAGGTAAGGAGACTTGAACGTGTAGAAACAGATAGAGTCCCTTAAATACATTTTTTTAAAAATAAGTAAATGAGGTTAGTCATAGAGCAGCGACAGAGAAATAAAAATAGATGTGATTGATTATTGTGATGGAACACAAATACTGTGACATATATATATATATATATATATATATGTATAAAAAAAATGGGGGCTGAAACTGATGGAGTTATTTTACAAAATTAAAATGTGGTAAATGTTGAATGCTATTTTATGTATGTTTGTTTTGTCTCTTTAACATGTGTTTAATTTCAGAAGGCGAAAGGGGGGAATGGCGCGGAAAAAGATGGGGGTGGTGCTCGTTGCACAAACGGGCTACCCCGGGGGAACAGGTATTGAACCTGAAGAGGCATGCCCCCGGGGAGAAAACGGAATGCCTTGAGAAGTGGTAAGGAGACAGTAGGGACCAAGGGATAGTTAGGGAGGAAGTGGATTTATTTATTCAATTGTTGGGAAAAATGAAAGTGTTGAATTATTAATTGGTTGTTTAAAATAGTTTTTTAGTTTGTAAGCCCAGGGAGCCATGTAAGTGGTTATTTGTAAGCTTTGGCCTTTCACATTAAAGCAACCTTTTCCCCTATAAATGAGTCTGGGTTTTTGAGCAGTAAGCCAAAAGGAGGATCATGAATTATGTTCCAGGTCCCTGAGGAGGTAGTGTGCTGAGGTAGGTGGGGCCTGTGAGTGGTATTGTGCGGAGATTGGAAGCAGGGCAGTCGGGAGGAGACCGGCAGGTGGAGTGAGTAGGAGGCATGTATCGCTTTCAGCCGTCCCAGAAGTGAAAAAGGGCGGGGTTCCCGGGTTCCGGGTTGTATTGCTTGTAGTGAGCCGCATTAGAAGGGGCAGCCAGCGTGCGTAAAATTATTGTAGGAACCTGTGTTTCTTTGTTGTCAGGGCAAAGCCACAGGCAAACGGAGCCACACTGTGGGCCTCACTGTTCACAGCACACTGGGAAACGGTATTAACAATTAACAACTCAATGGGAATCATCAGCTTATGGTTTTACAAAGGTTTGCTTCAGGCAACTATAAAACATATGCGAAAAGGCAACGCCGCACGGGAGTAAAAACGAATTGCTGATACTGAGTGTGCGGGGGTAAAACAAAAGGAGGTGTGCAACGAGGGGGAAAGGTATTGTGTAACTGTATAAATCACGCAAATTTGTAGATTTGGGGCACGTTTAAGTAAAACAACACAGAGAGGGAGAAAGAAGCCTGTTGGGTCACCAGAGTATTAGAAGAAGGTGGAAAGAGGCTGGTTTGTGCACAATAGTGCTGGGGTGAGGTTTTTTTGTCAACAGCATGGCCGTGGGTTTGATCTTTTAACATGGATTCAACAAACTTGGCAGCCATAATTGCACTACTGCAGGTGAAGGACCAGGATAATATATTGGGGGCACTATCAGGGACAACCCGAGGAGGCAGGTGTGGTGGCCGGGGTGGAAGGCAAGGAACCCTCATTAGCAAGGCCACAGCGAAAGAACATGGACCCCAGGGCTGCCTCCCCTGGCCAAGAAAAGAAAAGGGAGTAAAAAAGTGGTAGCAACGGCGCCTGCACCCATAGCAACAATAGTGATTACTACTCTTACTCCTGTGGCTCCAATTGTGCAGGAAGGAGGGGGTGCAGAGTATGGGGACACAAGTTCCCCGATAAGCATGGGAGGCATGCAATGGGTACCCGGGGAAGTAGGCTGGCCGGCGGCGCTGCTGCCCGCAGGGGCACCAGTAAGCACGGCAGGTCCCCCCCAGCCCCCGTTGATGATATGACAGGTTATGGAAGAAGGGGACAGTGGACTCATGGGGGGGACAATGGGTTACCCCTGGTGGCCTAATTGGTGGTAGGGACCGGGGTACAATTGGGGTCCACAATTTTCCGGCTCCCCTGATTGGGGCAGGCTGGCCTTTTGGAGGTAACCAGGTGGGTTAGAACGGGGGGCCACAGCACGACACCTGGGGCTCGGCCCCATGGAATTAGGGTACACAAGGGGGGAGAGGGATGGAGTGGCAGCAGAATGATATGGAACCCCCAAGACAACCAACGCCACAGCAGCAGAACAGGGCAGAGGGCCAGGGGGTTCATTAATGCAGGGCCCGGCGCACTGGCGGAAAGCTGCCCATGGGGCACTAGTAGGGGCAGAGACTACATCAGGCGAGGCAGAAACGAGGGGCACGGGACTCCCGTGACAGGGAGCATTTGATCGGCACTTGATTCAAAGGCCAGGGAATATGGACATTGGCATGTAGAAGGCTCTGCATGGATAAACTACAGGAGTGCATGGTCATGGCTATTCCTGGCTGGGGAGCAGTATACCCCAGCTTTACATTGACCAATGGGCTTGTGCGGCAGCGCAGGGTTCCCAGAGGGAAAGAGGGAGTTTCTCTTAACCTGCTTTTATTTCAAGGGCCAGCTTTTCCCAAACCGATGTGGCCAAGACATCACCCAACTGTTCACTCTGGATGAACCACCCCTGATCTGAGAGTAACCTAACCCAGCACCCTGGAATCACAATGCAATCTCATCAAAAGACTGGCAACCCTACAAGCACTGAAACATAGAAAGTGTTCCAATGATCACTCACTGTGCTGTGTGCCTTGGTTCAGTTACCGATCTGAGGGTGGTGGATACGTTGTTACGGATAAAACAGGGCAAACATAATGGAGGACTTAATGAGGAGGAAAGTGCCTCATGAAGAAATTATCAAACAGATTATCCAGTTTTCGATAAGGAGTGGAACATTACACGGGAAGAACCACCAAAACCAGAACTTCCAACTGCCAAGCAGAGACAGGGCAGAGGGCCTGTGTTTTACTGCGCATGCACCTTCAAGCAGAAAAATAGAACCAGCGTAATAAAACGGTGGACTACCAGGAGATGGCGCCACTAGTTAGAAATCTCACCTAGTTTTCAGATCATGAATGGGGCCTTCCATGTTTGAAGTGCTGATGCTGTAATATCACGAAGGGCGATATCCATCACCCATTAGCAGGGTGAAAGCAGCTTCAAGAATTATGCAACGTCTATGATGAAACATGTAGTGTAATTATAGATATTTATAGATATGACAGACTATGCCTGGGGGGGTTGGGACTTAACATAAATTAGTAACTCTGGGAGTGATGCCTCATTCCATGATGGGCCAAACTGCTTAGAGTTTCTTCTTCATCTCAACGCCCTCTGGGGTCTCTACTCACTGTGCCGCTGCCCTTGCTGTCATGTTCCTGCCCCTCCACTGCCTTTGCCCGGTGTCACTTGGCCCGCCACCAGTGTCACTGTATTGGCATCACTCTCATCCACTCTGGCCTTCGCCGTCGCTCATGTCATCTGGTATTTCAGCGTGCTATATAAGAAATAGATATTATTGTTATCATGGCCGCTGCCAATCTCCTTTCGCGCCTAATGCCAGCCTCCTTTTCATGACGTCGGATCTCTGTTTGAGGCCAGCGATGCCATACATGCCAACCATCCTGATTTAGGGCAGATACTCCCTATTTGTCTGTCAAAAACGTTGCTATTTTTTTTTAATTTCTCCCTCCGAAAATATCTCTAACTCCAATGCAATTCAATGAGGAAATACAGTTCTCCCTCTTTCAATGACAAAATCTCCCTCTTTGGCAATCCAAAATGGTGGCATGTGTGTGACGCTCTCTGCAGCCACGCCTCCATTCCCTGGTCCAGACCTGGATTAGTAAAGTTATTGTATGGCGTTTCCTGACGGTTTGCAGAAGCTAATGATTTATAATATGTGCACGATACAGTCTACGACCGCATTTTTTAAACCCAGATTAAGAGTAAAGTGTATGTTAATGGGTTTTATAGAGTGCAGCCTGTGAAATGAATATGTAATCTTTGCACTTTGGTGTCTGCAAGCCAATGAGTCTGGCCTAGAAATTATAAAGGGTAAGACATGCTTCTGTTCTATTGAGATATTTACAAACTAATGTTTAACCTCTACATTTACGATACGAAGTCTGGTGCATTGGCTTTGCCAATGCTTGTCTTTTATGATACTATTTGTCTCCCAAACTCTCACCTAAAGGTGCACGTCTGTCCTGCATGTTCTTTTTTGTCACCTTCATTGTCCTATTGCACCCACTCTACTCTATCCTTAATTCCTTAGTAGTCTTTCATCCTACCTTCTCTCCCTTATTCTATTCCATCCTGACATTTTTCACTTCCTTCCAAATTTTACTTCCTTCCTTTCATTCCTTTTTCGATTCCTCATCCTCCCTTTGGTTCTTCGTTGCTCCCTATGCCCCCTATTCCACTTCCTTCTGTTTCCCTTTGTTCCATTTTTTCTTACCTAAAATCCTTAATCCCTCCTTTCTTCGTGGCCTCCCCAAATTCCACCCTCTTTCTTTCTTTCACAGTCTCTTCTCTTTCTCCGCTCTTTTACCCCCTATGTAGCATCATCGATGGGGTTCATCAGTGTCTGATTTGAAGATGTTAATAAGTCTAAGCACCCTTTGCAAAAGGGAACTTCTTCAGTCGCTCATGCCGCCTCCCCTTTCCCACTGCCTGGGACCTCTGAGGCCGCCCGAGCAGTTGGAAGAGTTTTCTTGAGCAAAGACATAGCCGTTGGCTTTGACTATGCTTGTTAATCTTTTTATTTCAGGAATGCTTCTGCCAGCTACACCATCATCTGAAGAGGCTGTCTGTCGAGCCACTGACTGAATGAACAGCTAATATACCAGGTTGTGAAAAATAATGATTAGGGTAATTATGTAGGCGCACAATTGAAGCCGTTTTAATCAAATGGAAAATGTTATTCAGTTCTCAATGGTGTGCGGGGGAGTATTGGCTTCCAATTATGTAATTCGCCTAATTCCTAGGTGAACTTCCTGACCCAGGAACCAGGGCTGTTGCCCTCGTGGCGGGCGCATGTTTGATCTGTCACTTAAAAGGAAGCCGAGGCCCAGTCGAGCCTCATGTCCAGGAGATTTCATTACAGTGCAGCGGAGCTGTCCAGGTAATTGCATGTTCAGTCCCGGGGCGTATCTGCGCTCTATGCAGATATGCCGTGTCAGGCTGAAGCAAAGCCATCCTGGAGACGCAGCCCTAATGCCAAGCTATTTTTTATATAGATGTCATGACCACTTAGGGTTAGAATAATGCCTGCTGTGCGAGGGCATAAACAAAGCGCACCTTCAAACAATGAAAACATCTATATGTTACATTATGCATCGGGCTGTATATTAATCGAGATACTAGCAGGCAAGAAACAAATGAGCGTTAGCACGAGATGTAAACTTCATAGGACATGATGTCTGAAGGCTGGTCTTATCTGGTGAAGTCGAAATAAATTGGAGGCTTGCTTTCAGCAAAATGGAGATGACGAACGCCAGTGTTGTTATCCGTGGAAATCCGCTAGCTTGTTTCCTGTGCATCTCCAGGGAAAGCAATCCTGTTAGAGTGGAATAGGCTTGACTTGGTTCGATACAGAACTTGATACCTTCCACTGATGTATTTATTTATTTATAGTCAATTTCTCCGGCTTCCGTGAAACACAGTCCCTTCATAGGGCCACAAGTAGAAAGGTGGGAATAGGAGGAACTGATCTTCAAAGACTTGTCTTCTTCAGATAGGGCAAGTGCTAGGGAAGGGAAAGGAGGTTGCATGCAGGGTGCACCGAGGGACGCAATTACAGGTAAAACAATTGCATGGTACAGGCCAGTACCCAAATGAACCATAAAGAACACGCACAATCCAGGGAGACCAAAGGGGACTGGGCTGGCGAGCAAGGAAGGGGTAAGAGACTGTTACCCAAGTGCTCCTGAGAGCAAATGAAAGTGAAAGGACCAGCCCTGAATCCACGGACATAGCAAGTAGTAGAGGTGCAACTACCAAAAGACCCTTGATGTGATGCTGCAGAGAGAGGAAGGGTCCTGGGGAATGGGTCCAAAGCCAAGGAGCCAAGCGCAATAGGATGTAAACCCTGAGGGTCAAATAGTTACTTGAAGAGGGTGGTCTTCGCTGTTTTCCTGAATTGGGAAATACTTACTTCTCCTGCAGAGAGAGGTAAGGTGTTCCAGAGAGTCGCACTAGTAGCACTGGCGACATAACCCCGCATTTCTTGGCATATCAGGTGTCTAGGGATCTGGGCAGTATTCCGGGACCTTAACGTGGAGGTAGCCAGGCCCTTGACCCCAGGAGGCCTGGGGAAGCTCACAGAAGGCCTTGAAGGAAATCCTAACTTCAATAGGGAGCCAGTGAAGGGAATGTTTGACAGGGATAATGTGGTCTCTGATTTGAGAACCAGGAGGAGCCTGTCTGCATTATTCTGAATGACCTGTGACGTGGTCATGTAAGGATTTAGTGAGTGCCTGATAGAGGCTGTTCCAGTAATCCAGCCTACAGGGACTCAACGCCCTGGTCACACCCACCTTATGAGACAAGTTGAGGAAGGGCTGAATGCGTTGATGAGATGAAGATGGTCATTTGATTTTGGGAAGTTCAAGAACCTGAGGTGCAACAGAACATCCAAGCTCCCAACAGAGGGAGGCATGGAAGGGGTGAATACATTGAAGCAGGCTTAGGAAAATGAAGCGAGGAAGGGTTGACAGATCCCATGTAAACAATTTTCGTCTTCGGGGCAAAAAGAAAGAAATTGTCATCTGAACTCAGAAGAGGAGTCACTCGACATCCTGAAAAGATTTGGGTGTCATCAGCTCATGAGGATATGACTGGATGAAGCAAGGGAAGGAAGAGATGAGGTAAGCAAGAGGGGAGAGGCAGGTGTCAAAGAGCTGATGGGAAAGCAATAGAGTCTTCAGGAAAACCCACTGTTTGAGATAATGGGATGAGAGAGAAAAGGAGCAGACCTGACCTGCACCACTCGGCCAAGAGGTGGGGAAGACAAGCACCTGAAGGCAGTCTCTATGATACTTTTTTATTTATTTCTTTTATTTGCTTTTTTAAAGCGCTCACACAGCCCGGGGGCATCAAGGCGCTGTTACAGATCGAGTCTCTGTTGCTTTGTGTCGTCTTGCTTCCAAGGCGAGCATGTTGCCACTGAGTTATCCTCCCGGGACATTTTTCGAGGTTGTTTGAGAGGTTAGCACAGTTTACGCTGTCAAAGCAGAGGATAGGTCAAGGAGGAAAAGGATGGCGGTGAAAGTTATTATGAAGTGAAAGGAGTTCTCCATCTCATAAAGATAGGGGGTGTGCCCTCGCAGGTCTGTATCTAGATTGGTGGTCATGCAGAAACCCATTTTATGCCATGAAAACCAGCATCTGGGAGATTATTTTCTCTAGAATGTTGAAATGATGCTGGGTTTCCCTCACTGAATATTTCAATGAGAAAACCCATATATATATGGGGTGTGGGTGTTCGGGACTAGATAAAACATTAACGGGGATGAGGGCTGGGGTCGTAAATCCCCCCCAAAATAATTTAAAAAAGAAATGTGATGAGTTTTCTCGTTGAAATATCCACAGAGAAAAACCTTTACTTGTTCATGACAATGGAGTAGAGCTAGCCAAGGTGTTGGCCAGGGCCTCGCATGGCTTGGAGGTAGTATTCAGGATCCAAGCGCAGGGTGGGGGCCGGAGGGGGCAGGTCCAGTCAGGGAGCATTGAATGTGATAGTGAATGCCAATGTCAACCTCCTTTTCATGGGTGTAGTAAGGAAGAGGAACTCAGCCTCACAGGCGGCAACAAACTAGCTGCTCTGATCAAATGAGCACAGAGGAAGTATTGGTCCAAGAAACGTACATATTTTAGTAACATGTTCTAATGGGATAGTTGAGAAGAGAGAAAAGGCATTGATGGTTTGTCTGCAAGTGTGGATTTGTTTGAAACGCCAGACCTTAAGTGCCGGACCTTGGCAGGAGCCAGAATAAGAGTGCTGAGGATTTGTTGTAGTACCTGTACAGACAGTTATTAAAGTCATCCATCACCAGGATGTACATTGGGACAGCTTTGATGCCATAAGTGAAGTCGGACCATCCTACTGATACGACAGCATTGTCACCAGGAGGCCTTTAGAAGGTGGAGATGCTAAAGTGTTAGGCAGAATTATATGCAGTACCTTTTGGGATCACCACACACAATTAAGACTACAAGTGGCAGCACAAATTCACCTTGGGTACAAGCATGTACTACACAGTAAAAGTGGTAGCAATGGCTGAGCAGCCAGATTTATCTCAAGGGCAAGTGAGCAGTATCAATAGTTACACAAACGACAGCAATTACTATGATTCAAACAAACACTGACTCAAGGTTTCTAAGTAAAAGAATATACATTTATTTACACATCAGTTGTAAAACATTTCACTAAAGTAAAGCAGTTAAAAAATCACACTCCTAATACACCACACCACCCCCAATAGGTTCCAGACAAGTCAAGCTCACAAAATGAAGTGGGAGCAAAATGGCACTCCAGAAATTTAAAAGGGAGGGAAAGACAAAGTTAGGCAGAAATTGAACAGCACCAACAGGTAAGTAAGCAGGGCAATCTAGAAAGAGGAACTACAGTGATGGAATCAAATAAAATAGGCTTAGGGCCAAAGTCAATAGGACAAAAGTCTTTTGCTCAAGAGCACACAGTTCAGGGTAGTTCGCGGTTAAGTCTTTGCCAAGAGTTCCGGACGAAGTTGTTCGGCAGAAAAGTTAGTTTAAAGAGTAGAGAAGGACAAGCCCTCAGATTGGAGAAAGATTTCACACACTTTCACTGCGGCTGAACGAAACGAACAACCGGATTTGGACAGTACCTTTAAATGGAGAAGCTGTAGCGAAGGCAGACGTTCCTGGTAGATCCTGCAGGCTCACGGTTCCTGAAGCGAATGTCGGACTGACATGAAGTAGGAAGACTGGAGGGTCCTGCACTACACAGGGAAGAAACCAGCAGCAGAGCAAAGCAACGAATAAAAGGTGTGCTCCTTAAAACCCAAGCAGGTTCCGACCTTCCTGACTGTTACTTTACTTTATTTACTTTACTTTATTACATTTATATAGCACACAATGGACCCGAAGGCGTAATGGCGCATACAGACATACAACAGAAGATATAACAACATAAAACAGAAAAAAGGGTGGGGGAGCCATAAGCAAGAAGAAGCAGCAAATCACGAGTGGAAAAAACATGGAAGAGTACATCCTTGGACATATATTATGGACATATAAAGATCATATGATCATAAAAAAGGCAAAACCTAATCGAGGCGGGTAACCTAGAGTATCAATTTACAGTTTGAGTGGCCCCTAGGGAGATATTTACATGATCTAAGATAGGTGGGTAAGGTGCTAAACCCGCAGCCCACTAGGACACAGTCACTGGATTGCTGTGAGCACCAATCGCTGAGGTCAATCCTGCGTACAATCTTCAGGTCTGATGTTCTAACTACTCCAGGTCCAGTTCTTTGACGTAACCAAGCGAGTACCTTATTTCGCAGTGAGTCTCTAGATTCTTTACCTTCCGTCTTCTCAACTTTTATTTATCACAAAGTTCCTATGGTCCAAAATGAAAGATTTAGTACACATATTGTTAATGCTGGGCATTTGTGCCTTTCTGGTGTGCAGGCTCCTAAAGGTCAGCTGTTTGGAGTTAGGGCCAAGGGATTGTTTGGCAGGATTTTGACCAGGATTGGAAATAGGCAAGTCAGAAACCTCCTGTGAAGGGGCACCCATCAAGCAGGGGCAAGCAGAACAACCTCTGCTTGCTGAAACAAGCCTGAGGGGGTAGGCACTATATCAGCTGTTTGTCAACCCTGGTGAACACCAAACTGGAGGGGGGGTAGTTTGTGCAGATTTAGCAGTACCTTCAAAAGTAGGCTTCTGCCGGTGTGGTAGTGGAGGGATAGGCATGTTAACAGTCAACATCAGTGTCTGGAAGTCTTCCATATTGGAGCAGGCTACAAAATCCTGCAATAACTGCTCCTTAAAAAGACTCCAAGTCTCCGAAATCATGAAGTCAGCAGCCCCCCTATCTACGCTTATTACTAAGTCACCCTCCGTCTGGTTCCCATTAGCAGGTTGCTGGGGAAGTCCCAGAAGTCCACCCGTTGGTGTGTGACTTTCAACATTAGAAGACTCCTTATCTATGGGAGTGGAGCCATTGCTCATTCCTAGGTCAAAGGAGTTATCGGGTTTTGGCTGTGGGAACATCGGAATGCATGGGGAAGCGCATATGGCTTTATCAGCATTGTTAAGTGCATCATTCTTAGACTCGTTCAACAAGTCTTTGTTGATATGCAGCAATGTAGCTCTGTACAGCGAATTCGACCAGAGGATGGAGTCCTGGCTTGCAGTTTGAGCGATCTGGTTGGTCCCACCAGCTCAGGTTAAGAAGATTCCTGTAGGATCTTCTCTGTCGTTGGAGTTTGAGGATTCGGACCTGCAGCAGGGCTTCAACGGGTGGTTCAGTCAAGGTAGGGTTCCTCTTCCATCAGCTCCTCATCGGTTCTTTCATTCCAGTGGCGACTCTGCCTTTCCAGACCCAGAGACCTGCTTTTTATGCAGTTTTCCCTATTCACACAGCCTGGCTGTCAATCATATAGCAGGGTGGCTGTCCCGCCGGGACAGTCACCACAGCCAATCATTTCAGAGTACGACATAGGTCTCCAAGGAGACCCTGTGCAGGGAGTCCTAAACCCCTCCCTCACATCCTGCCCCCCCCCCAAGACATACAGGCGCCTAAGGAGGGCTTCTGTGTAGAAGCCCACAAAAAGACAGTGAACAAAGGAATCAACCCCGGTTTGGCGTGCAGAGTAAAACACGAGAAAGACATTTTGAACAAGAAATGGAAAATACACCCAGTCGGAACCGAAATAAAACATATACGGTCTAGCAGGTTTAAGTTCGAGACTACCAAGATAGCCTAAAACAGTACCAAGGTTATTTAAGATAACTGCGGTAGGAAAAATAGGGTAGTTACCACTGCCACCAGTCAAGTCTTGATGAAAAGGGAGCAAAACAATGCTCCAAGAGAAACAGACAAAAAGAGATAAGTATTGACCATTTCCAGTACTCCATGTAAGATGGTTTGTACTGGGTCTGTGGTTTTACAGAGGCTAATAAAGTTAATGGCAACTTTATGTGTTCTGGGAGCCAGTAGGCAGACCCAGAAAATGGAGTCTGAGTTGGGAACTCTAAAAGACACCCCTGTGTCACTGCACTGAAGGTGCTGTGTAACACACAGTAAAAAAAGATGATGCCTGTGGAGTAAGTGAGGCTCCACAGTCTATGAACACAAAATTGTGAAACACACACAGCAAAACACATGTAAGAGTGGGAAGAAAAGGCTCACACTCTTACCAGGTGAAAAAATAAATCCTAGAAGCCCAGCAAAGCTGCTGGGGGACTCCGTAGGTAAGGGAAATTAGCCATTCTGGAGCTGGCGCTGGCATCCCATATGCATTTGCAAAGCAGGCTCTGAAAGGCGGAACAAGACGTAGTAGGAATCAAAGTTATACCAGCCCTTGCCAACCTTCCTCTGTTAGATGCAGGTGCTGACTTACATTGACAGATAGCAGCAGGTTGAAAACAGAAAACAGAGGGGGAGTGCCTCACTTTACTAGATCTTGTACAGCACCGCACAACAGTTACTGCGGGTGGGAATGTTCTGTATAGCAAGATATCTGGGAATGCGGTAAATGGGAGAAACAGCAGAGCGAGCGATCTGACCCATTCAGGGGGCGAAAGAGCAAGAGACTCTACGGAGGTGCTCCATTTAGAAATATTTTAAGGTGAGCTGAGAATCAGAAAGAGACAGCACGCAGGAAAGAGTTGCAGATTAGAAGATGTTCAGGTAAGCTACAGAAAAATCCAGACCTTGTTTGGTCAATTGGTAGAACATGTAAAAGACAAGCAAGCGATTTGAATGTCAATAGCTATACCAAGGATGGTAGTTCACATTTGCCATACAGCCCCCTCCCCAAGGATGCATGCATAAAATGTGTTTAATTAACATCGAAGGAGAGCTAGATGTCAACCACCTCCCCCCACCTCCCTCTCTCTTCACAAATTCTGTTGCTTGCCATCATATTGTACTGACTTTGATCTAAAAACTGAATGCGAAATGAAGGCTGTGTACCTCTTTTGATTTTAAACTTGTGATTTATTTTATTATTTAATGAGTCTTCCATATTTTATTTTCTTGCCTACATCTTGTCCTTGCCGTGGGGGCTGAGAATCTTCATTTGCGTCTTTTGTATGATGAATCCTTCCCATGCAGATAATTTAGGGTGGCAATTTATTAAAAGAGCGAAAGCAAAGCAATCCAGCCCTCGATTTACTGTGAACATTTTATCTTTCCACCACTTTTCCACACCCCCACTCCGGAGGCACAATGACATTCCAGACAGTAAAGTAGGATTCTTTACAAAAGAGAACTACATCTACCATGAACCGCACACTTAACATTCCCTGTGTATTTGTTACTTTAAGGCGTTACCGTACTGGTTTGTACCTGTACTTGTGGGGACTCAGTGACGTTACTGAACTTGAGGGCTATCAAAGCGGTAGCCCAGATGTTCATAAAAAATTCATTTTCTGTCATTAAATGGGACGTCACGCGCGTCCCATTCAATGAATGAAAATACTTTTCTAATATGGCTGCCATGGTTGTAGAAGGTGGGGCTCCATAGGGTTGCCCCTCTTCTCTCTCCATCGAGGCCAGAAAAGCAAAGCTGCTGCGGGCGAGTGCGTCTCCGCAACAAACAGGTAAGTGGGGTTGAGGAGGGAGGTATGGGATTTAAAAAAAGAAAAAAGAAAAATGGAGGGTGTGGGGCAGATGGCGTGCTGGGGGAGCCTGCCCTCAGCTTGGAATGCAGGCTAGATCGGGAGTATCAGCCGGCATTTACAGCCTCGTGATTGGCTGGCTCCCACAGCTGGGGTGCAAATTTGCTCATGCAGGTTATGACTTTTTTTGCGGGCTAATGTCCATGAAATTTGTCTGCATTACTATCCATACAAATCTGTTCTTAGTAATATTGCATGATGTGCAGAGTTAGTATACATGCACGGTTAATCCTGTGGTATGAGAGGAAAAAGGCTAGATGCTTGTAGTTATCTTAAATCTTAGTGGACGAATGTAGCTTTCATGCTCCGGCGGTGGGGTGGACATGGGATTTAACAGCCTGCTAGTCAGAGCATTGTAGGCCCCAGTGAAGTAAGGGACTCAGCACAAGCTGCAGTTCGTTAAATCCCATGTCCGCCTGCCACCATGGCCTGATTTCATTTTGTTTTCTTTCCAACAGGAGATGTGCTCAGTGCAAACACATCTCCTGTCGCAATGAAAAAAGTCCCAAAAATGGGCACCGCCATTAAAATCGAAAAGGGACTACATCCCTTTACTGATGACGTTGGCCATGGAAAACAGGTTCCAAAATGGCCACCGTCATCCGGACAGGGACCTAGTCTCTTTTCTATTTTTATGGGGGGCCTTTATTATTATTTTTGTTACTCTGCGGGCAGTGAAGGCACAATCGTGCCTGGGAAATGCATATTGTGATTGGCCAATCTGCCTTTCCCGGGTGCAAATGATTGGAGTGGCTTACGGTCTTATTTGGTGTCACGTTTTTCTCTTGCAGGTTGCATCCATATGGCGTCTCAGTGATGTGCTGGATACTCGAGTGGCAACTAGACAGCTCCTGAGAGGGCCATAAAGAGGCAGAAGTGTAATATAAATCATTGATATGCCGTACAACTAGCTCATTTGCTTTTTGAAGAGCTTACCTTTAGTAGTACAAAGGTTCACAAAAAGCCTCCTTCATGTTCTCTATCCCGAGCAAAATATAAAATCAGCTCGCTCAGACAATCTATCACTGCCCATTTTCCAAGTCAAGGCTAGGCACAAACACTCACACAAGCCTTCCCTGGCTCTGAAACCAGCACCTTGATGACTTCAAAGAGATTTCATTTATCAGCTATCAGCAGCCGAGCCTTTCATATACACGATGGAACTTTTTCCACTGAAAGACCTCGCAAAGCACCAGTTACCTTGCAAATCTGGGATAGTTACAGTAGCACAAAATACCCTTTTAAAAATGGTTTCATCCCCATACTATCTACTAACTTTGTATATCACTAGTCAACTGTTCTCAACATCATGCATACCAACTATCTAAAAGTTTGTTACAAAGTATCTTCACATCAAACTAAGTTTGTGACAATGGTGCATGTCTTTAAGCACTGAAAGTACTGTGGGTGTACATAGATTGTTCAGGTTTGCAATATCTTGCATGCTGAGATTTACAGATTACAATTCTGGGTGTGGAAAATAAAGTTATAATGATATTTTTCTGGTTTAACCTGTTGCTTTAAGGATTTACAGGTTGTCAAGTGGTTTTCCTATGCAATTTGTGTATTTGATAAGTAAACTCTATAGACAGTATTAGTATAGGCCTCGAAATCCAAAACTTAAATATTTGCACCAATTAAAGCTCGGAAGGTATGCAGAGTAGTTTAAAATCCTTGCTTCACTTTTTAGCCACAGTGTGTGATTCTGGTCAAAAAATGTAATATTGCAATGATTTAGCTGCAACAATTGTACTTCTTATACGTGATTAAGTTCACACTATTTGAGAAAGAGACACCCTTGCAATGGGACAAATTTAATGAGCAGGACCAAAATGGTGCAACCTCGTGCTCCTCTGTTAGTGGCCACCAAAGCTGTTATCTATAATGGTATTATTGGTGCACTGGCTGTCTCTCAGGGATGTATACCATTTTTTCGTATCAATTTGCCAGTGGGCGATTTGGGTATTTTTTTTATTACTGTTTTGAATGCAAATATATGTGGGGGAAACCCCTGCAGTTCCCCCAAATCTCCCTATAATATTTATTATCCCAAACCCACCCCCCACATATATTTGCGGTCAAAATGGCCGCAATAAATTCAGCCAAATCAGTCACAGGCAAATTGGCCCCAGTCAACTTGGGTAATACCATCTCTCACACCCCTATCACTTGATTTGACAGCCACATATATATTCCAGCAGCCAGTCATTCCACTGTACTAGAATCTTTGGTAGACCAACAGTGGCAGAGCCAATGTTAATTTTCTCGCCTGTTTCTGTAAGTCAGAGATGGTTCTTGGGCCATGCAGACTGCTGAACAGGAGAATGAGGAAACTCTTTGCTAGGCCCTGCTATGCTATGTTATTGTGTCTTTTATAGCACACCTTCTTCCATTGTTCTCACTTTCTATGAGCTTCAGTATCTGCACACAATGGAGTAGGGGACTAATGCAGTAGCTGGGGAGCAGGGCAATATTGCTTTGTTACAATGTTGATGTGTGCAGGTCTAAAGGTGAGGCTCATTGCAGTGTAAGTTTGAGATATTTTGTGAGCTGTCTGCAGCAGTAATTCATGTGCACTCCAGGTTTCTATGGTGCTTGTTTGTGTGATTGTGGATCTGTCAGTGGTGCTGAAGGACTGTGCGAGACTACACAACACTTATCTGCTTGGTATTATGTAACCCAACTTTTGGTATAGGCCTGTACTACACAAGTTGGTAGTGTGACTGAGCAGCCAGGCCTATCTCAGGGGTAAATGTGAGTTGTAGAGCTGTAGCAATGAAATTCGCAAATACAGGTAGCCAAGTAACACTTACACTTAAGAGTATTGTTATAAATAGTTATTTATTTATATATTTAATATCATTTTTTTTAAATGAGCATTCTTTAAAAAGGGCATGATATGTAACAATCAAATATACTTTCAAATACTTCTCCAGAATAAGCACAAGTTAGTGGATACTCTTTGTATAAGATTTTTACTCACTTCCTACACAAAGAGGTGACTTCTTTCACAAGGACAGTAATGGCATTTATATATCATTAGCTATACTTGGCAGATTCCCGGGTTGCAGAAAGGAAAGGCTAGAGGAAGGAAAAGGTTAAACAGGTTCTCAGGGCATATAAGTATACTAAAATCTTCCAATGAAGTCTAGTCAAGTATTTCCAAGCAATAACAGCCTAAAACAAGTTGCCACATATGAGGGACAGAAATATCCAAGACAATGGACTAGAAGAGTCTGCAGAGAGCCAGGATAGCCAAAGTCTATTGGAGCACAGTCTATGGAGCAGAGGCACTTCTTAGATAAAAAAAAGTCTTGCACAAAGTTAGAGTTTTGTAGAAATCACTTGTAGGGTCACAAGCTGTTAAGCCTGTGAAAAGCAGAGTTGGAATCACCTCTAAGGGTGAGCCAATGCAAGTCTCAACTGAGAAAGGCACAGCTCAAAAAGACACTGAGGTAAGTACCCATAGTCTAAACAGTACCTCTGCTTCGAAGCAGAGTGGCCCAGCTGGATTATGTCCTGTTACAGCGGTGCAGACCCTGGGTTCCTGAGCCTCAGTCGTGGCGGCAAGAGGGAGGACGTCTGGAGGGCTCCTGCAGCAGCAATTTGGAGGTGTTTCCCTACCTCATACCAAACTAAGGAGTCTGTCCTTTGTCAAGATGTCCAAAGTCTGTGTCCGAAATCTTATTCTGACCCTCACACTCTAGAAGTAATTCTAAGGTGTAACAGGACAATGACCCTGGCTCTCAAAATGCACAAATAGTCAAATCCAAAAAAGGAATAAATCCAACCAAAAGTTCCCCATGAATGATATTCACAGTTCCAGAGAATGGCTCCCTTCCCCAAATTTCTCATTACCGCATCAAAAGTTCCCACAAAGAATCATTAAGTTCCTTATAACCCAAGTGGGAAATGCTCCCCTCTTGCCATGTTTACAGTTCCAGGGAAATGACTCCCTTCCCAAGGTTTCCTCTTTAGCACTTTGAAGACAGTTCAACAATCCCAAGGGCATATATCCTCCTTGAGTTTCAACTTCACGATATCACAATGTAAGTGTGAGTCTCTGGCTCGCAGGTTACTTGGTATACTCCTTTGCCAGTTCACCTGGTATACTCTCCTGCCACTTTACCTTCACTACAATTCACAAACTCAAGGGCATGGAGCTTCCTTGAGATTCTCTTCTTTACTGAGGTTTGTTACATGTACTTGACTTGTCCGGTTATATTCTCCTATCAGGACTTACACTTGATTCACAGTCACTTTCAACCTCTTGACTTTGCCTAGTATACTTCCATACCAAGACTTCTATGCAATCTCTCAAATCTGCTCTCAAACACTTGGCTTTTCCTGTGGTATTCTTTTGCCAAGACATCTATGCAGTTTCTTAAATACTTGCTTTCAAACACTTGGTTTGTCCTGGTTTACTCCCATGCCAGGACTTCTTTTCAGTCTCTAAGTATTTGATTTGTAATTCCTTTTCAACACGTAGCGTTGCCTGGTATACCCTCATGCCAGGACTTGCGCGAAATTGCTTTTCTCTTCATCCATATGATCATTTTTGCCAAAAGTTGATTTATCGACTCTTGTTTGCAAAAGTCTTTTTCAATATTCACTTTCCTGCTTTGGGTCTCTGCCCCTTTCACCAGACCATTCAAATGTAAGGGATTCTCCTTCATTATGTATGGGTTCAATGCCCCGGTCATAGTGGAACTCACATTAACGTTACTTTCTCAATAGGCTTCATTTTACATCTCTAGCTTTGCATTCGTAAAGCAGCATATACTTTTAGATAACCCATCTGTCTTCCCAGGGCTTACCGGGTACCCTGAAGTGTTCTTGTGCTTCTCTGCTTTGCTTCACTTCAGGTTGAGTCAGCATGCATCCGGTTAGCTTCTGCGCCTTCACCTTCACCAATTTTGCTGTGTGTGATCTCTGCTGCCTCGCAGTCTCAGGCGGCAGGCTTACTGCAGCCCGGTTTCTCCCTGTGTCGGGATCCGTTGTTTTCCTGCTTCCTACAGCCAGCTTCTCTTCAGCATCTGGATAAGCATTCCCAGAAGCCACCACACCACACAGCCGCTGCACTTCATTCCCTTGATTTCAGCCTGTGGCAGATTTACATTTTCAGGCATGTTCGAAAAATTTCCAATGACTAAACCATAGCGTTGGTTTTCCAATCCTAGACGTCTTCAATGCTATGCCCTTCTTTCTTGTCTCAGTGGCCGACACACTATTGAGAGTAATCACTACTGCTCCCTGCTTCTTCTTCATCTCAGTTGCTGATACATTACTTCTTGGAACATATTGGGGAATGCATGAAGTAAATCTGGTAAGTGGTTGGGAGAGAGTGTCACAGTAGGCCATCAGGGCCTCAGGAAGGGAAGGAACATTCTTGAAAGGGAAGGGGGTAGGTAACCTCTAGCAAAGATGTTGTGTCATCCCCCTGAGCATCACATCCCCCCATGTGTTCTCCCTCATATAGCCACCCTCAGTTTCAGGATCATGTTGTGGCTGTTGTCCCCTGAAAACATGGAGAGAAGCTACACCAGGGAACGGAGTAATGATGTCACCAGATTCTTCACACCACCTATCCTCTTACACTACTGGACCCTTTTACACTAAGCCAAAGGAAATGTTATGTTATGTTATGTTACTTTGCATTTATATAGAGCCTTATGTACCATTGGTATGGTCTGAAGGTGCTGGTAGGTTGAACGCCCTAGGGAACTGAAGTTCAAGTCAGTAGAGAGAGTAGAGAGAGTCAAAGGTGCTTGTGAGCACCGGATTTGTGTGCAGCTGGTGTGGCATTTGTGTAATAGCTGCTTCATAGCGGTAGGTGTGGTGGTTGAGAGATCAGGGGTATGTGTTTGTTCTGGCAGGTTTTATCCAGACTGGTTCTGGCTGCGTTAGGCCTGAGGAGAACGCCTGGCTGGGGGGTGTGAAACCAGCAGTGATTAGTTAGTGATGTGGAGTATGAGGCGGATATTGGTATGAGAACAGCTATACCAAATGGTGTCATAGTATCTCTGTGTTCTAGTTGAATGGTGGTGTAAAGAGAAGAGTAAGCATGGTGATGGGGTAAGATGGTTTACATGCTCTTTCAAACGTTACATGTATTCCATACCATTCATGTATGTCGCGCACTTCTATGCGATCCAGTCCTCTCCACGCACTCCAGTCCTCTCCACGCACTCCAGTCCATTTCATGCCCTCGGATCTGTTCATGTGTTTCGATCATTTCCATAAATTCTATGTTGTTTTATGCACCCCGTCCACATTTTCATCTGTACGGGTGAAATATGTGGAAGGTATCTTTCACGTTACATCAGTACCTACCACTTACTTCATCCGGTCAATCCACATACGTCTCAATTCCATTCACCTACGTACCCGTTCCATCCACATATGTCTCAATTCCATTCACCTACGTACCCGTTCCATCCACATACGTACCCGCTCCATTCACATATGTCTCAATTCCATTCACCTACGTACCCGTTCCATCCACATATGTCTCAATTCCATCCACATACGTACCCGTTCCATCCACATGCGTCTCAATTCCATTCACCTACGTACCCGTTCCATCGACATACGTCTCAATTCCATTCACCTACGTACCCGTTCCATCCACATACTTCACCTGTTCCATCCGCTCTACGCAACTCATCTGCTCTGCGCAACTCATCCACTCTACGCAACTCATCCGCTCTACGCAGTCATCCGCATTATGCCTTCATGCGCCCTACGCACTCGTCTTTTCTATTGATTCGTCCACTCTAGGTACTCATCCGCTTTATGCCCTCACACGCTGTACACATTTGCCCGCTCTACGCACTCACCCGTTCTACGCACTCATCCGCTCTATTCATTCACTCGCTCTATGCACTCACTCGCTCTTACGTACTCACTCGCTCTTACGCACCCCTCCTCTCTTACGCACCCCACCTCTCTTACACACTCATTCGTTCTTACGCACTCGTCTGTTCTACACGCTCTTCTGTTCCCTACGCGCTCTTCCGTTCCCTGCGTGCTCATCGACTCTGCGCGCTCCTCCGCTCTGCACACCCTTCCGCTCTGCGCACCCATCACACTGTGCGCACCCATCACGTGTGCATCCATCATGCTCTGCGCACCCATCCGCTCTGCGCACCCATCCGCTTCGGGCACTCATCCGCTCCACGCACTCATCCGCTCTATGCAGTCGTACTTTCCACGCACTCATCTGCTATATGCACTCATCATTTCTACAAAGTCGTTTGCTCATACGCACTCATCCGCTCTATACACTCATCCGCTCTATACACTCATCCGGTCAGCACATTCATCTGCTCCTGCGTTCTACACGCTCCTCCGCACTTCTGTATTCATCCGCTCTACAGCCACGTCCGCTCTACACACTCATCCGGTCTATACTCATCCGCTCTACACATTCACCTGCTCTATGCACTCATGTGTTCTACACACTCCTCCGTACTTACGCACTCATCCGCTCTACACACTCGTCCGCTCTACACACTCATCCGCTCTATACACTCATCCGCTCAGCATACTCATCCGTTCTGTACACTCATCCGTTCTGTACACTCATCCGATCTACAAACTCATCTGCTCAAAGCGTTCGTCCGCTCAGCGCACTCATCCGTTCCACGAACTTCATCCATTCTAACGATTTCATCAGCTCCATTCACTTCATTCATTCATCATGGGTTATCGATTCAGGCCATGTCACTTGTTATACGCACTGGATCTGTTCCGTGCTCTCTATCTATTTCATGCACTGCTCTCGTCTCATGTACTTGAATCTTCTATTCTGTACTTTCCATTTATGCCATGCACTCATAGAGTCGGAATCATCAGTCTGTGTACTCATCAGTCTCTTGTATTCATCTTTGCATCCTCTTCTCTTTATTCATTTCACCCGTTTTTGTTCATTTTGTCCATTGCACTCATTACATTCATTTCATTAATTTAAACTTCATTACTGTTTCTGTACAATTTATTCTTTTTATCCACTTCACTGCTTTGGTCTGCTTTATTCATTCTATTATGTTTGTCCTTTTAGTTTACATTAGTGGTTATTAGTTGTCGATTCCTCACATGGATGTTGATGTTGTATTGTTATTTGTCTTATTGTTATTCAGGAACCAGTAGTTTGTGGGATTGGTGTCATTGAGCTTCTGTTATTCTGTTTTGGTTAGTTTGCGTACGGGTTAGTTTTAGTGGAAGAGCCAAGTTTTCAGTAGTTTGCGGAAGGACATTAGATCTTCTGTTAGGCGGATGTGGGGTGGGAGTGCGTTCCACAGCGTGGGGGCCAAGGCTGAGAATGATGATCCGCCTAACTTGACTGAGTTTGTTTTAGGTATGACTAGGAGGCCGGCTGAGCTTGATCTTAGAGGACTTGCAGGGTGTTATGGTTTTAGCTTGTCTTGGAGATATTGAGGTCCGGTTTTATGGAATGCTCGATGAGAAATGCATAAGGTTTTGAAAGTCACCCTTCGGGCTACTGGAAGCCAGTGCAGATTCTTAAGGGCTGGGGAGATGTGGTCTCTCGGGCTAAGCGCGAGTAGCAGTTTGGCTGCAGCGTTTTGGGCCCTTTGAAGTTTATTCAGTTGGTAAGCGTGGACTGCGCAGTAGAGGGGATTTGCATAGTCCAGTCTTGATATAACAATTGATTGGACCGCGGAGAGTCTGTTGGGAAAGGAGAGATATGGAAACATGCACCTAAGAGTTTTAAGGTGGTAGTGGAAGGACTTTGAGACGTTGTTGACTTGGCGCGAGAGTGTTAGGTCAGAGTCAAGGGTGCATCCAAGGTTTTTTACAGAGTTAGAGGGAGTTGGTGAGTTGTCCATGGCGGATAACCAGGGTAGCGGGTGTGGAAGAAGTTTGGAGTTGCCACATACCATGATTTCGGTTTTGGAGGGGTTTAACAAGAGGTGGCTTTGGGTCATCCAGAGCACTATGTCAAGGAGGCAGGAGGCGAGGTCAGGTCGGCAGTTGGGTTTTGAGTTCAGGAGTTTTAGAATTAGTTGAGTGTCATCAGTGTAGTTGTAACACAGGATGTTGTGTGAAGGAATTAATGGTGGGAGGGTGGTCAAGTAGAGATTGAACAGGAGGGCAGATAGGCATGCTCCCTGTGGGACTCCCGTGTCGACTGGTCGGGCTTGAGAGGAATAGGCAGAGAGTATTGTTATTTGGTACCTATCTGAGGAATGAAGTTATCCATTTGAGAGCGGTCCCACGAATTTCTAGGGAGTGGAGGCGGTCAAGGAGGATTGAGTGATTGATTGTGTCAAAGGCGGCAGATAGGTCCAGAAGGATTAATGCGGCGCATCCCACGGAGTCTGCCGTGATTTTTAGGTCATCCCAGATTGAAGTTAGGGTGGTTTCAGTTCCGTGACAGGCTCTGAAACCTGATTGTGCGGGGTCTAGGAGATTTTTGGCTTCAACAAAGGCATTTAGTTGGGAGTAGGCGGTTCGGTCAATGAGTTTGACAAGGAATCTGGTGTTTGAGATGGGGCGGTAGTTTTTGGGCTCGAGAGGGTTGAGGGAAGGTTTTTTTAATAGAGGTTTGACCTGAACCGTTTTGAATGCGTCAGGAAAAATACCCGATGAAAGGGAGTCATTTATGATGGATCTTGCGTGTTCTCCTGAGCAGGTAGAAGCGAAAATTTCTTTGAGGGTTGTGGCCAGGCAAGGGTCTAGCGGAGAGCCGGATGGTTTGCGGGCAGAGAGAAGTTTGAGAAATTGGTCGGGTGATGTTGGACTAAAGGAGTCGGATGTTGATTGCGTAGAGGTCGCAGGCGGGGGGTTGACCGGTATGGGAGGATGGTTGCCTTTTGGATGTAAGAGAGCCAGTTTGGCGGTTAGTGCATTTGTTCTTTCGAGAGCCGTGGTGTAAAAGTGAAGAGAGAGTGAGTCGCACAGTGATTGTGAGGGGGTCGGGACGGTGGTAGTGCATGCCGGTTTGGTGAATTCAGAGATGATTTTATGAAGTTCTTTGCTGGGGTTTTTGCAGTTTAGGATTCGGGAGTTGTAGTGGGCTTTTTTTTGCTTTCTGGATTTCAGCCTTGTACTGATGAAGGTATCGGGCCAAGGTGGCTCTGCTCTCTTGGGTTTTGTCTTTCTGCCATTTGCGTTCTAGGTATTAATATAGTTGTTTAGTGGTCTTCAAGTCAGGTGTGAACCATCTAGGGAACAGGCCACAGCGGGCCGATGGTCTGCAAGAGGTCGTGAGTCGCATTAGTGGGGTGTTGAGCCATGAGTCAAAGGCGTCGGGGGTTAGTTGTTTATTGAGTTAGCAGGTAGGTGGAGGGGACTGGAGGGGTGCGTCAGCTAGTTCATTATTCATTTTTTCCAGCATTTGCGTAGGTTCGGAGGTTCAGATTTGAGTACGGGAAGCAGGTTAGGTGAGCAAATGGCGAAAGAAACAATGAAGTGATCGGACCAGATGATAGGGGTGGGGGGGTTTAGATGTATCCGGTTGTGGGAGCTAAAAATGGCATCAAGAGTGTGTCCTTTATAGTGAGTCGGGCCGTTTATGTGGGGTTGAAGGTTAATCGCGTCTAGACCGTCAACCAGAGAGTGTGTCATAGGGTTGGTGGGGATGTCGAGCCATATTTTGAAATCTCCAAGAAGTGTGAGGTTGAGATGGTTTAGTTGAAGGGTAGCAATAGAGTCACAGAGGTGGTTTGAGAATTGTCTATCGTAGCCAGGTGGTCTGTAGATTATTAGGAAGCTGTGACAGGACGACGAGGAGAGGGATAGTTTAACGAGAAGTGATTCGCACGAAGGAATGGATGGTTGATTGTCGATGATTGAGGCGTGGAAGTGAGACTTGAAGACAAATGCTATTCCCCCACCTCTAGAGGGACGGTTCAGTGGGATGAGGGAGTAGTCGGGGGGAAGGCTTCATAGGCGATTGGGGCGAAGTTGTCAGAGAACCAAGTTTCGGTGATGAAAACCAGGTCTGGTTTGACAGATGCGAGGAGGTCAAAGATGCTGTGTCTGTTTTTTGCTACGGATCGGGCATTAAATAGGATGCAATTCACTTCGGTAGGTGAGGTTGGTGTCAGAGCTGCAGCGGGAGGGGGTGGGGGGAGATGGTGGAAACTGGAGAGGGAGAGTGGTGGGGTGATTGATGATCAATGGGAAAAGTGGGCGAGCAGAAAATTTGGTGGGTTTCGGGTGGGAGTGGTTGGATGCGTGTGTTAGGATGATTGGGATTGGTACAGGGGATTTGAAGGTGGGGTGTGGGCGGTTAGGAGTTTCAGTTGCAGTTGGTGAGAAAATGAGGGAGAGGGGTTTCAGGAAGGGTGAAGTGAGGGGGGATGGTGGTGATTGGGGGAATGAAGTGGTGGGTCGAGACAGGGGAGGCGATGAGTGGTGAGAGATTGAGGGGGACCAGGTACGTTTCTTCTTTAGTGTCTTTGTTGTGATTGGAGTGTGAGAGAGGGTAGGGGGTTTGGAGGGGGGAGGGATGAGGCTTCTGTTCTTGTTAGGGCTAGGCGTGCAGTTTTTAGGGAGGGGAAGGGGTGTGGTCGGCGGGGGATAATAGTGGGGTTTAGTGGGAGAAGCGTGGGGTGCATGATTGCAGGCCGGGGTGTGTCCGGTATGACAGTGAGGGGAGCGGGCATGATCAACATAGGCTGGTCGGTGGTGGGGTTCGGGGAAGCAGTGGTCTTAGGGTGGTTGGCTCACCACCATGCCCCTCTGGCTTGGTGTTTGGAAAGGGGAAGGGTAGGTGTTGTGAAGGAGGGTGGGATGATTTGGGACAGGGGGACGGGAGGCAAGGTAGGCCAGAGAGTGGATGCAGTCCACGGTGGTCGTTTCCGGTAGACCCTGGTGGCTTGGGTGCACTCATGGTTAGTACGTGCTATTAGGTGTAATTTCAGGTGCCACTTACACTTTATTGGGCTTTATAAGTTCGAGTATATTACTGGGAGAGATTAGTCTTGGTTTCAGGGTTCCTCTAAGCAGAGTGATATTATTCACTTATTCTAGGTTTTAGTGTACTAATTGTAACTAGGCTGCAGATATTAGGCCGTTTTGAGGTGTAGCTAGACCTTTAGGATATGTTGCAAGGCGGCCTATTTAGTTGCAATTACAGCACAGTTACGCTGTTGGGTAGACTTTCTTCTAGCAATCTGGAATACGGGTAAGCTATTAGGGAGCAATTGAATGTAGCAACGCCACAGGTATGCTTTTTAGGTGGACTTTAAGTGCAGTCTAGGAGTTTCTAATTGTAGATCTACGGCTTTACTCAGATAGGATATTAGGGACACTTCTAAATTCACTTTGTACAGAGGGGATATTTAGGCGCACTTCTAAATTCATGTCTTGCACAGAGAGGTTATTAGGCACACTTCTAACTTCATCTTTGCACAGAGAGGGTAATGGGCACAATTCAAATTCACCAGGGTACGCTATTAGGTACTGATTGAACTATGCACAGAGAGACTATTAGGGACACTAGTCAGTTCAACTAGGGCATGTTATTAGGCACACTTTGCAATTCAACTTTACATAGAGAGGCTATTAGGCATAATTCTAAAATCAACTTTGCACAAAGAGGTTATTAGGGATATTGGTCAGTTCAAAGAGGGAGGCTATTAGGCACAGTTCTAAATTCAACTTTATACCGAGAGGCTATTAGGCACAATTCTAAAGTTAGTTTTGCACAAAGAGGCTATTAGGGACAATTCTAAAATCAACTTTACTCAGCGAGGATGTTAGGGAAACTTCTAAATTCTAGAGGCTATTGGGCAAACTTCTAAATTCAGTTTAGCACAGAGAGGCTGTTGGGCACACTTCTAAATCCAACTTTCACAGAGAGGCTATTGGACACACTTCTAAATTCCACTTTCACGGAGAGGCTACTGGTCACACTTCTAAATTCAGTTTAGTACAGAGGGGCTATTGGGCACACTTCTAAATTCAACTTTCACAGAGGCTATTGGGCACAGTTCTAAATTCAACTTTCACAGAGAGGCTATTGGGCACAGTTCTAAATTCAACTTTCACAGAGAGGCTATTGGGCACACTTCTAAATTCCACTTTCACAGAGAGGCTATCGGGCACACTTCTAAATTCAGTTTAGCACAGAGAGGATATTGGGCACACTTCTAAATTCAACTTTCACAAAGTGGCTATTGGGCACACTTCTAAATTCAGTTTAGCACAGAGAGGCTATTGGACATACTTATAAATTCAACTTTCACAGAGAGGCTATTGGGCACACTTCTAAAATCAACTTTCACAGAGAGGCTATTGGGCACACTTCTAAATTCGGTTTAGCACAGAGAGGCTACTGGTCACACTTCTAAATTCAGTTAAGTACAGAGGGGCTATCGGGCACATTTCTAAATTCAACTTTCAATGAGCGGCTATTGGGCACACTTCTAAATTCAACTTCCACAGAGAGGCTATTGGGCACAGTTCTAAATTCAACTTTCACAGAGAGGCTATTGGGCACACTTCTAAATACAACTTTCACAGATAAGCTATTGGGCACACTTCTAAATTCCACTTCACAGAGAGGCTAATGGACACAGTTCTAAATTCAACTTTCACAGAGAGGCTATTGGGCACACTTCTAAATTCAACTTTCACAGAGAGGCTATTGGGAACACTTCTAAATTCAACTTTCACAGAGAGGTTATTGGGCACACTTCTAGATTCAACTTTCACAGAGAGGCTATTGAGCACACTTCTAAATTCAGTTGCACAGAGAGCCTATTGGGCACACTTCTAAATTTGGTTTAGCACAGAGATGCTATCGGACACACTTCTATATTCGGTTTAGCACAGAGAGGCTATTGGGCACACTTCTAAACTCCACTTTCACAGAGAGGCTATTGGGCACACTTCTAGATTCAACTTTCACAGAGAGGCTATTGAGCACACTTCTAAATTCAGTTTAGCACAGAGAGGCTATTGGGCACACTTGAAAATTCAACTTTGCACAGAGGGGATATTAGGCATACTTCTAAATTCAACTTTCACAGAGAGGCTATTGGCACACTTCTAAATTCAACTTTCACAGAGAGGCTATTGGGCACACTTCTAAATTCAGTTTAGCACAGAGATGCTATCGGGCACACTTCTAAATTCAGTTTAGCACAGAGAGGCTATTGGGCACACTTCTACAATCCACTTTCACAGAGATGCTATCGGGCACACTTCTAAATTTGGTTTAGCACAGAGAGGCTATTGGGCACACATCTAAATTCAGTTTAGCACAGAGAGGCTATTGGGCACACTTGAAAATTCAACTTTGCACAGAGGGGATATTAGGCATACTTCTAAATTCAACTTTCACAGAGAGGCTATTGGCACACTTCTAAATTCAGTTTAGCACAGAGATGCTATCGGGCACACTTCTAAATTCAGTTTAGCACAGAGAGGCTATTGGGCACACTTCTACAATCCACTTTGACAGAGAGGCTATTGAGCACACTTCTAAATTCATTTTAGCACAGAGAGGCTATTGGGCACACTTCAAAATTCAACTTTGCATAGAGGGGATATTTAGGCGCACTTCCAGATTCAAGTCTTGCACAGAGAGGGTATTAGGCACAGTTCTAGACTCACATTTCTAACTTCATTTTTGCACAGAGAGGATATTAGGCACAGTTCTAAATTCAATTTTACACAGAGAGGAAATTAAGTTCTAAATTCAAGTGGGGTACACTATTAGGTACAGTTCTATAAGCAAATAAACTACATATGGAAGAGATTACGAGTGTTTAGCTTTTGGAGTGGAAGGGTAGTATGGCGTGAAGTAATTGCTTCAGTCCCCGCCCTTGCCACACTTACTTATTGTTGACTTCTTGCTTCTCCTGCGGATAGCTGCAGATACACCCTGGAGCCGTCGCTGAAGAAGCCGTCCTTTGCCTTGGGTCCTTGGCCGATGGGCTGCCGGGCAGAGGGCTGCCCTGGGGGGATTGGTAATGAATGGGAGTCCTCTTGTCAGGACCAATGGGAGGGGGGTGGGCGGGAACGGGAGGCGGGAGGACCCGGCAATCAGGAAATGGGTGTGGGGAGGGAGAGGGAGACAACGGGGCTAATTAGGGGCAGGGGGACCACGGATTCCACCACAAACAGGTGAAAAAATGACAAAATGTTTTTGCGGCCGCGCTCACAAGCTCCAAGGTGGAAAGGAGCTGGCGCAGGCACGTAAGTCGATAAACTTGTACTACTGGATTTCAATGGACCAATGGGATGGGGTGGGTGGGAACGGGAGGCGGGAGGACCCGGCAAACAGGAAATGGGTGCGGGGAGGGAGAGGGAGACAACAGGGCTAATTGGGGCAGGGGGACCAAGGATTTCACCACAAATAGGTGAAAAAAATGACAAAATTACTTTGCGGCCGCGCTCACAGGCTCCAAGGTGGAAAGGAGCTGGTGCAGGCACGCAAGTCGATACACTTGCACTACTGGATTTCAATGGACCAATGGGACGGGGTTGGTGGGAACGGGAGGCGGGAGGACCCGGCAAACAGGAAATGGGTGTGGGGAGGGAGAGGGAGACAACAGGGCTAATTAGGGGTAGGGGGGCCACGGATTTCACCACAAACAGGTGAAAAAATGCCAAAATTACCTCACGGCCACGCTCACAGGCTCCAATGTTTGGCGTAAAGCGCTATATAAACCTAATAAATATAATACAAAATACAATCTAGTCCCTTTGTTACACATTTTACTTGTAGAGTCATTCCTAGCAACTTTGGCTCATCTGAGAGTAACTCGAGTGTTCAAAGTCACAAAGTGTTAGGTCCTCAGAAGCCAGGCCAGTCAAGAGTGCAGAGTCAACAGGTCCCCAAACTGGAAGGAAGTTTGTTTCAAGAATGATAGCTGTAGATGATTTACCTTATATATCATTCAAAGCCAAATTGGGGCCACTAAATTGCATTGCAGTTTCGGGAATGTTTAAGGCTTTGTATGACCTTAAGAATCAACAGGAGGGAATTCATAAAGAACAGCAGCATTTCCTGGAGAGTTCCCCCCCAGGTCTCATCCTTTAAGCAGGTGGGCATCTAATGTTCCATGGCAAAAGATCCAAATATCTGATGCAAAACACTCCCAGATCTCCAAGTCATGAGTGGCTTGCAAATGTCTACTTAATGTCTCCATCGACATGGAGTGCCTCTGCTAGACAAGAGGTCATTGAAATGATCTCTGAATTGCCTATGACCACAGTTCTTGTTTCAGAGTGCATAGAGTTAAGTTCAAAGGAAACACAACCCTTTGTTATCTGTGATGGATTGACACCGGTGCCTCTTATAGTGTGGAAGAGATTCCTATGACACTAAAAACATGGCCTGTAAAGACAATTCTGGCGTGGGTTGGGAGATACATGTTTGTGCATATTTGTGACGGGGGTCACGTTAAGGTCAGTGGGAGTGGCTGACCCAGGAAATAGACACCCTGGAAGCAAGCTCTGTCCCTTTCCAGAGAGTTTGCTTCCAGGGTGTTTGAATCCAGTCTGAGAAATGAAACAGCACCAGGATTATACAAGGTAAGGAGGGGGCCCTACAGTTGTTCTTGGAGCAGGTGGGAGGAGCCCTGTGGTTGTTTCTGGAGCAGGAGGGGGCCCTGGGACTGTGCTGGGAGTGGGGGAGGGATGCTGCAATTATGCAGGGAGTGGTGCAAGGGGGGCCCTGTTACTGTGCTGGGAGGGCTGAAATGATGCAGCAAGTGGTGTAGGGGGAGCAGGGCAAGGGGAGACCTGGGAGCACAGAGGGGGCGCAGGGACTCTGCCGGAAGCAAGGGGGCACAGCCCAGGGACTCTGCTGGGAGCAGAGTGGGTGTGGGCGGACATCCAGGGACTCTGCCGGCAGCAGAGTAGGGTGGGGGGAGAGCCCAGAGACTCTGCCTGCAGCAGAGTAGGGTGGGGGACAGCCCAGGGACTCTGCCGGGAGCAGAGTAGGGTGGGGGGACAGCCCAGGGACTCTGCCAGGAGCAGAGTAGGGGGGGACAGCCCAGGGACTGTGCCAGGAGCATAGTAGGGTGTGGGGACAGCCCACGGACTCTGCCAGGAGCAGAGTAGGGTGTGGGGACAGCCCAGGGACTGTGTCAGGAGCAGAGCAGGGTGGGGGGACAGCCCAGGGACTGTGCCAGGAGCAGAGTAGGGTGGGGGGACAGCCCAGGGACTCTGCCGGGAGCAGAGTAGGGTGGGGGGACAGACCAGGGACTCTGCCAGGAGCAGAGTAGGGTGGGGGGGACAGCCCAGGGACTGTGCCAGGAGCAGAGTAGGGTGTGGGGACAGCCCCGGGACTGTGCCAGGAGCAGAGCAAGGCGGGGTACAGCCCAGGGACTGTGCCAGGAGCAGAGCAAGGCGGGGGGACAGCCCAGGGACTGTGCCGGGAGCAGAGCAGGGCGGGGGGACAGCCCAGGGACTGTTCCGGGGGCAGAGCAGGGCGGAGGGACAGCCAAGGGACTGTGCCAGAAGCAGAGCAGGGCGGGGGGACAGCCCGGGGACTAGGGCGGGGGGACAGGCCAGGGACTGTGCCTGGAGCAGAGCAGGGTGGGGGACAGCCCAGGGACTGTTCCGGGGGCAGAGCAGGGCGGGGGACAGCCAAAGGACTGTGCCAGAAGCAGAGCAGGGTGGGGGGGACAGCCCAGGGACTAGGGCGGGGGGACAGCCCAGGGACTGTGCCTGGAGCAGAGCAGGGCGGGGGACAGCCCAGGGACTGTGCCTGGAGCAGAGCAGGGCGGGGGGACAGCCCAGGGACTGTGCCTGGAGCAGAGTGGGGGCAAAGCCCAGGGATTGTGCCGGGAGCAGGGCGGGGGGTCAGCCCAGGGACTGTGCCGGGAGCAGGGCGGGGTCTCAGCCCAGGGACTGTGTCCGGGAGCAGGGCGGGGGGTCAGCCCAGGGACTGTGCCGGAAGCAGGGCGGGGGGATAGCCCAGGGACTGTGCCGGGAGCAGGGCAGCGGGACAGCCCAGGGACTGTGCCGGGAGCATGGCGGGGGGACAACTGATTGACCCGATTAGTCAAATAAAAGGAACAGGTGTCAGTCGACAAGTAGGCCGCAATGGCAGATAAGTAGGTCCTGCAAGACAAGACATGAATGCCTGAAGCCGTGAGGTGAGACACGAATGAAAGAACACTGTCCACCATAGCGTGCCTGGGGTCAAGCTGTTTAGCTAAGCACCAGTGGCAAAAACGGAGCCATTTGCTCCTATATTGAGCCCTCGTAGAAGGTTTTCTGGCTGCTTGGATAATGAGCATATATTGTCCTCGGACAGATTAAATTGCTCTAAACATCTGAACTCAGGCACCAGGCCGCCCAGCTGAAAGATTGTGGGGAGGGGTGCCACATCTGGCGATCGCACTGGTGAAGCAGGTTGCGGATCAATGGCTATCTGATCGGAGGAAGAATCGACAGATGCTGAAGTTCCGAAAACCAGAATCTAGCTGGCCACCAAGGAGCTATGAGGAGGAGAATGCAATTCGATGCATTCCTGATTTTGCAGAGTGACCGATGAATCAGAGGCAGTGGAGGAAAAACATAAGCCTTCATATTGTTCCATGGAATCTCGAGAGCGTCTCCCAGGGAGGACGCCCCGAGGCCGTCTCTGATGCATAAAGAGCAAGTTTACTGTTCGTAAAGGTCACAAAGAGGTCCACTTCTGGAGTGCCCCATTGGCGAAAAATGGTGGAGAGAACATCTGTGTTCAATTCCCACTCGAAGCTGGCTCCTGACTGGCGGCTGAGCAAGTCCCCAGTTACATTGAAGTGACCTGGAATGTGTACAGCCAGGAGCCAAATGTTGTGCTGAATGTTCTAAATGTTCTGAAATGTTCTAGTCCATTTTCCTTTGCTGTTCCTCATGTGGTGGTCATTTAAGTAGTCTTGGGTTTTAGTCTGCAGGAGCCCCTGAGGTATGCCTAATGGGGTATCATTGAGCAAAGATGATGTGGACCTGACAGTTATTCTGAACCATTTCATGTTAATAAAACCTGACAGTTATTCTGAACCATTTCATGTTAATAAAACCAGTTATACTCCAACAGAAATATTTAGATCATCTGCACAGAGAGCATCTCAAACTGCAGTTTTAGGTGACATGTATGAAATATGCAGTTGGATAAAATTTGAAATTACTTTATGTTTAATTCAGATTACTTTTCTACAGCGGAAGTGGCAGCCTTGGCAGTGAGGGAGCATGTGGGCTCCTGATGGGACACAAGTATTATACATGATGAGAGGTACACAGTCTCACAGAGGGAAGTCCTACAAAGAATGGCCAACCATTAGTTTCACACATTATAAGCTCCTCCACTGAACTCCCTGGCAAGAGCACCAATTTATTTTCTAAGCATTAGGGTGTCAATATTTGCCGCAATTCTGTTTGAATGAGCACACAGATCTAACATAAACCATTTACATAGGGTCAGGAGTCTTGTGCACTGTTGGGCAGAATTATATGCAGTACCCTTTGGGAACACCACACACAATTAAGACTACAAGTGACAGTACAAATTCACCTTTGGTACAAGCCACTACTACACAGTAAAGTGGTAGCGATGGCTGAGCAGCCAGACTTATCTCAAGAGCAAGTGAGCAGTATCAATAGTTACACAAAGGACAGCAAATACTATGATTCAAACAGACACTGACTCAAGGTTTTTGAGTAAAAGAATATACATTTATTTACACATCAGTTGTATAACATCTCACTAAAGCAGTTGAAAAATCACACTCTTAATACACCACACCACTCCCAATAGATTCTGGACAAGTTAAGCTAAAAAATGAAGTGTGAGCAAAATGGCACTCCAATAATTCAAAAGGGATGGAAAGACAAAGTTAGACACAAATTGAGCAGCACCAACAGGTAAGTAAGCAGGGCAATCTAGAAAGAGGAACTACAACGATGGAATCAAATCAAAAAGGCTTAGGGCCAAAGTCAATAGGACAAAAGTCTTTTGCTCAAGATCACACAGTTCAGGGTAGTTCGCGGTTAAGTCTTTGCCAAGAGTTCCGGACGAAGTTGCTCGGCAGAAAAGTTAGTTTAAAGAGTAGAGAAGGACAAGCCCTCGGATTGGGGAAAGGTTTCACACACCTTCACCGCGGCTGGACGAAACGAACAACCGGATTTGAACAGTACCTTTAAATGGAGAAGAAGCTGTAGCTGAGGCGGACATTCCTGGCAGTTCCTGCAGGCTCACGGTTCCTGAAGCGACTGTCGGACTGACATGAAGTAGGAAGACTGGAGGGTCCTGCACTGCCCAGGGAAGAAACCAGCAGCAGAGCAAAGCAACAAATAAAAGGTCCTTAAAACCCAAGCAGGGTACGACCTTCCTGGCTATCCAGTTCACTGTAGCTCTGTACAGCAAATTCGACCAGAGGATGGAGTCCTGGCTTGCAGTTTGGGTGAACTGGTTGGTCCCACCAGTTCAGGGGAAGAAGATTCCTGGTAGATCTTCTCTGTTGTTGGAGTCTGAAGATTCAGACCTGCAGCACGGCTTCACCGGGCAGTTCAGTCATTGTAGGGGTCCTCTCCTGTGAGCTCCTCATCGGTTCTTTCGTTCCAGTGGCGACTCTGCCTTTCCAATCCCAGAGACCTGCTTTTCATGCATTTTTCCCCCATTCACACAGCCTGGCTGTCAATCACACAGCAGGGTGGGTGTCCTGGAGGGACAGTCACCTAGCCAATCAAACAGGAGTGCAACTTGGGTTACCAAGGAAACCCATGGCAGGGGTCCTAAAACCCCTCCCTCACATCCTGCCTACCCAGACTTTCTGGTGCCTAAGGAGCGCTTCTGCGTAGAAGCCTGCGAAAAGACAGTGAACAAAGGAACCAAACCTGGTTTGGCGCACAGAGTAAAACACGAGAAAGACATTTCCAAAAAGAAATGGCAAATAAACCCAGCCAGAACCATATAAAAACGTATATGGTCTAGCGGGTTAAGTTCTAGGCTACCAAGATAGCCTAAAACAATACCAAGGTTATTTAATATAACCGTGGTAGGAAAAATAGGGTAGTTACCACTGCCACCAGTGATGAAAAGGGAGCGAAACAATGCTCAAAGAGAAACAGACAAAAAGGGATAAGTATTAACCCTTTCCAGTACTCTGTGTACGATAGTTTGTACTGGGTCTGTGGATTTAAAAGACTAATAAAGTTAATGGCAACTTTACATGTTGTGGGAGACAGTAGTCAGTCCCAGAAAATGGAGTCTGAGTTGGGAAGTCTAAAAGACAACCCTGTGTCACTGCACTGAGGGTGCTGTGTAACACACAGTAATAAGATGATGCCTATGGAGTAGGTGAGGCTCCACAGTCTATGAACACAAGGAAATGTTAAACACACACAGCAAAACACATCTAACTCTTACCAGGTGAAAAATTGATCCTAGAAATCCAGCAAAGCTGCTGAGGGACTCAGTAGGTAAGGGAAATTAGCCATTCTGGATAATTCTCCCTAACAACTACGTATATCGAGCCTTCATGACTCCGTAGTCTACTTGAGTTTCAGTATCTGAACAATTATAAAATGGCTTGCATTTTCTTCATTGCTCAATTCTTTACTTCCCCATCAGATTCTATAAGGTCTACATATTCTCTTCATTGGCATCTCTTCTGGGTGTGTCATTTCTGCTTCATGTGGCGTCACAAGTCTTCTCTTTCACTCATGTTCACACTTCTTTCAGAACCTCCTTTAAAAGACAAATTTCTCCGCAGGTACATCATATAGGGCTTTCTCAATGGATACCTTGTTTTGAGGTTTCTTCGCGGTATAGAGACCATTATTGCCATCGTGCATGTTGCAATTTCCGGTATCCAACAAATAGGCAAAATGGGGGTGGGACTTCCGGTAGAGGCACTTGGCTCCTCCTCAACACTCCCCCCTCTGGTTGATTCATCGACCAGTCTCCCATCAGTCTTCACATCTAGACATCCTCGTCTGAAAAAGTGCTTCTTCGGAGTTCAAATCTTCTTTACTCCTTTCAGAGATCCTGCTGATTTTACATGGTCATCAACACTCCAGGTCATGAGAGTACATTGTCCATTCGGGCTGCAGTAGATCCATCTTCCCACATACTTCTAGTGGTTTCTTGGATAGAGGAACTTTGTTCCATCAGGTGCTAGAATACTTGCTTCTATATATTTTCTGATTTCTTCATCTGTCAGATCTTTGGGTTCAAACCCTGACTCGACATCGATCATGATCTTCATTCCTACTGCTTTCTTTGCCGTCTTCTTGCACTGTGTGATTATTATTCTGATCACACAGAATCCAAACATAATCATCAACAAAAAGGCTCAGAGGAACTTAAAGATATTCGCCATCCATTCTGGAACCTATGAGAAGATTGACGCAAACCAGCTGTCATCTGAAATATCCGGTTTAGGGTAACCCACTGCTGCTACCATTAACTTTGCTCAGATTGTGACACATTGCTTTTCAGGGACTCAAAAGAATTGGTGATCTAGACTTTTTCCCAAACCGGTCAAATCTTTTAATGATCTTCTGACTGGTTGCAAATGTATGTTTTTTTCCGAAATTTCATTTTTTGTGTACGAAACACAACATTTTCGGGGTGGGAAAAGGTGACAAACTCTCAAATCCGCGCCGTCTGCAAAATTGGTGGATCAGATGAATTTTGTCTTGAATCTGTCAATTTTCCCTCAGAACAAAATTGAGGCATTTCGCTCACCTCTGGTGATAACATGATTTATAATGAAAGAGACCTTTAAAATATAAGCATGTATTGTAATCTGTAAATGTAAAATGCGTGTTTTACTATGGAAGTTGTAACGGGTGACCTTTTTCATTGGAGTGGTGCAAATATTTACCACAAATGTGTGTGAGCGACTGAGCATAGTAACCAACCAAGAGACCTTCGGGGGTGGTTGGGGAATTGCCCCTGAGAACGTTTTTAAAATAAAGGATTCATTAAATAAAGTGGTTATATTCTACAGCACACTGTACTGAAATACTGTGTTAAAAGAAATACAATTTACAATCGCTTTTGGATGGTATCTAGCACATTTTTATGATGGCATTGCACACAATAAATGTCGACATTCTTCCAGCGTAAGAGTATGTTTTCATGCTGGCTGTGCCCAAAATAGATCCCAGTATTCTACCAGTGTAATAAGACTTTTTCATGCAGGCTACATTTACTAATGGAAGATATGCCACTGTAAAAAGACAAGCCAATGCTGGCTGTTTCAACCCATGCCAGTTTTCCCACGTAAAATGAGCACTCTCATGTTAGCTTTGCCCTTAATGCAGGGAATACAAATGTAGGAATATATTACCATCCTAGTTCTGCCCACATATCCATGCATTTCCTTAAATGCCAGTTGTCCCACATTAGAACACTCTCATGTTGGTTTTGCCCATAATCCATCTACAATAAAACAAGTTCATGCTGTCTTTGCCCATATGAGCCTGTATCCCCAAGTAACAATGCTCACTTTGGCCTAGCTCAGAATGGAACTAATAATGCCATTCCACTTCAGGAAAACATCTTCAAACGGGCAGTGGCCATGTAGGCCAGCATCCGCTTGCAAACCACATGTCCACGCTGTCTGTGTCCATATAGGCCAGTATACCAACGGAAAATCATTAACTTAATACTAGAGATAATGCCATGCCACAGTAACTTAACGTGCCCATCTTAACTGTTCCCATTTATGCAAGTATTTTCAAGTACGAACACACTGATTGGTTTTGCCTATAATACCAGTAAATATGCCACACCATTTCAGGAAGAAATGACCATTCTAATTTTTACCAAGCCTGCCCCACCTGGGTCCTACACTGGCTGCTCTGATCAAAGCAAAGAGCATTATCCCCTCCCTGGGCCTCTGATCATTCCTGGAGAACCACTACCCTGGCCCACATTCACTCACAGTGATTTACATTCAATCATTAATCCGCTCTCAAATTCGCCAGTCACCCCACCGCATTCACAAGCATTAATTCTCTCATATTCAATCTCATTCACAAGCCCTGTACACATAATACATACATCCATACACACATTCACACTGCATGCACAATGCAGACACTAATTCACATGGGCATTCCATGCATACATGCATGCATACAGATGCAGACACAGGGCCTTATTACGGGTCCGGCAGTAACCCTGCTGGTGCTACCGACGGGTTGCTGCCGGACCCGTAAAATTGTACTGGTGTCTGTGACTTCCCAGTGTCACTGGCTCATTACGAGTCCGGCAGCCGGGAATTTTGTTAATCCCCATTCCCATAGAGTCTCATAGGATTCTATGGGAGTAGGGACAGGAAAGCACCGGCACCGTTGTTAACGGTGCCGGTACTTCTGTGACGGGTTTGCTTACCGTGACCGCTGCACCCAGCAGGGTGAGACCTGTCGGGCACAGCAGCTCTGGCAGGCAAACCTATAGTTTGCCGGTCCGGAAATGAGGATGCCGGTGAGCTTACTGGCACCCTTATTTACGGACCTGCAAATTTTTCATGAAGCCCACAATTTTATGTTTTATAATTTGCTGACCTTATCATTGCTGCAGTTTCAGATGCCTGCTCATGCTGCAGCTCCCCCAAATGGTAAGCCTGTGCGGGAAGTATGGGAAGGTGTCAGCTGTCGCCTGCCACTCATTCCCTTTTCCTGATGCAAATGAGGAGCTACATGATCTCACCACTGCACATCCTTCTAACTAGTGGATAGTGTTCCCCAGCCAGCGTGGCCAACAGGATAAGCAAGGCTGGGGAAGAAAAACATCCCCTGCCTTGCACGGCTCATGGGACATGTACATATAGGGCACTCCATACGTAGGGAAGACAGCCATCCCAGGAACGCTTCCTCATCCGCATGCTGCAGTTGTTGAAGAACTCATGAATTCACTGGGATAACTTTGACTCATCCTTAAAGGGTGTCGGATTGGTACTCTGTCACTCTTTTTGGATAAAACCCTATCCAGTATGGGTGGGAAAATGTGGAAGAATGTTTGTTTGCAGAGAAAAATATTAATCAACAGTGCGTTAATAGGCATGCTTTCCATTGTATTATGTGTACACATAGGGCCTGTGGTGAAAACATATAGCTACCATTTTGCACAACTCACACTTATACACATTTGTCTAAAATGTCCCCCCATGGATTGGTCCCATGAGGTGGGACACGTGTTTGCCCTGGTGTAAATGCAACATTCCCATGTCCATCCTCCTGGTGATACCGTCAATGGAAAAGCTAAAGCCTTACAGTTTCATGATGAGAGCTGGAGGAACAGGTGTACAAGGCAAACTTCTGCCCTGAAACACTCTAATAATCTCCTTCAGGCCTGCCCAGGCATCTGTTCCAGTTGCCATCACTCCTCTACTGGGAGTTGTATGCCCCACTTTTCTCCAAGTTTCTGCTGCATTCCTCGGGGTGACACTCTGTGCCTTGTCCCTCCCTGGAGTGATAAAGAAGGGACAGAGAGTCTAAGTTCACTGCTTCCACTGCCTTTGTGGTAGCTCTGTAATCCCAGATCACGCCCTACCAGCCATCCTGTAAAGATATTGTTAAGGGGTAGACACATATATACTGCCCCTCCACCTGTAAACGGACAGATGAAAATGTCATTCATAGCTCTTTCCCCACCCCCAGTCCAATATTGTAAATATAAGAAGAATTATTCTCTTGGACAACCATTTCACCCATACTCTAAACAGGGGCAGTAACGATAAACACGGTGCGAGATAAAGATGGCGAGAATGACCACAGACGGTAGAAAGATGCATGCATCCATTACCCATGAAACACATATACACTCACCATGAAGAAACACAGACATTGGGTTAAATGTGCATTTATGCATCTGTGCAACAAACACGTAGAAGAAACATAACATAAGTGGTGCCTACGCAGAAGTGTAACATGACAAATATTTGCTTTGAGTTTGCTAACATATAAACGTGACAATAATGAGCAGCCATTTCATCCAAAATGGATGCTACAGAATGGTTCAGAACTAGCCAGCACTTTCAGGCCTCAGAAAAGCTTAACAAGGCTGAATTTACAAATCACAGGTTAATACTGAACCTCAAGGTTGGAGTACCAGGAAGAGAATGTCCTTGTGGGAGGGGGATTTCGCTCAGAAAGCCAGGTGCCATTTTTTTAAAAAATTAATAAATAATATCAAATAAGAATTAAATAGCAGGGAATATAGATTTTAGCAGTGCCCTTGCAAAGGTTTTCTTTTTAACAAAAACTTGGCACAAAGCAGGAAAATAGGATAGGGAAAATAAAAAGCCAATCAGAGTGAGATGAGACAATGGTTTACTATAAAATGACCATGGTACTGGGCACCGTCTCCTTTTGTTCTCCAGGCAAACAATAACTGGTTGGAACCAGAATTTTTCCAAAGCTACATTTTCCCAGTCAGCACATAGTGATGTCAGTAAGAGTGAGGGGGTTCTCAAAGGATGATGTTACACAATGGGTGGTATGTGTTCAAGACCCGAGGGTAACCGGGCGCAGCAGTACAGAATATGCAAGGCTTGGGGTTACAAGGTTACAGATTACAAGCAAAAACAAAATATATAAAGGATATAGACGGTCAGAGACAAATTACAAGCGAGAAAAAATATATATAGGCCAGAAACAGTTTACAGGCAAGACAGAGTACACACAGGCCATAGAAGGCAAGTTATAGGTTACCAGCAAAATAGACTATATGCGGGCACTAGAAGGATGTCACAACACTAGCCTAAAAGGAAGATGTGTAGAAAGGCAGCTGGATGGTGAGTATATATGTGTACACTATCTTATGTTATATTATGTTATGTTACGTTGCATTTATATAGCGCCTTATGTACCATTGGTATGGTCTCAAGCGCTGGTAGGTTGAACGCCCTCGGGAAGTCAGTCGAGGGAAATAGAGAGAGTCAAAGGTGCGTGTGAGCACCGGAATATGTGTGCAGCTGGTGTGGTATTCGTGTGATAGCTGCTTCTTAGCGGTAGGTGTGGTGGTTGAGAGATCAAGAGTATGTGTTCGTTCTAGCAGGTTTTTATCCAGACCGATTCTGGCAGCGTTAGGCCTGAGGAGAACGCCTAGGCTGGAGGGTGCGTAAGCAGCAGTGTTTAGTTAGGGTGATGGGGAGTGTGAGGCAGATGATGGTATGAGAACAGCTATACCGAATGGTGTCATAGTATCGCTGTGTTCTAGTTGAGTGGTGGTGTAAAGAAGAGAGTAAGCGTGGAGATGTGATATGGTGGTTTACCTTTTGTTTGAGATCGGGCCCACTCCAATAGTTCCATGTA
Organism: Ambystoma mexicanum; assembly: GCF_040938575.1. Classification (NCBI taxonomy): domain Eukaryota; kingdom Metazoa; phylum Chordata; class Amphibia; order Caudata; family Ambystomatidae; genus Ambystoma; species Ambystoma mexicanum. The sequence continues at coordinate 1,292,752,197 of NC_090929.1, forward strand.
CTCCATCCGTTCCCTATACTCCGACTGTTCCATGCGTTACGACCGTTTCAAGCACTCAAAACCGTTCTGTTCCTCCAGGGAGTGGAGGTTATCAAGGAGGATTGAGTGATGATTGTGTCGAAGGCGGCAAGAAGGATTAATGCGGCGCATCCCGTGGATTCTGCCGTGTTTTTAAGGTCATCCCAGATTGAGGTTAGGGTGGTTTCGGTTCCATGTCGGGCTCAGAAACCTGATTCGACGGGGTCTAGGAGATTGTTGGCTTCAACAAAGGCATTTAGTTGATGAGTTTGGCAAGGAACCTGGTGTTTGAGATGGGGCAGTAGTTTCTGGGCTCGAGCGGGTCGAGGGAAGGTTTTTTTAATAGCGGTTTGACCTGAACCGTTTTGAATGCGTCAGGAAAAATACCAGAGGAAAGGGAGTCATTTATGATGGATCCTGCGTGTTCTCCTGCGCAGGTAGAAGCGAAAATCTATTTGAGGGTTGTGGCCGGGCACGGGTCTAGCGGAGAGCTGGACAGTTTGCGGGCAGAGAGAAGTTTGAGGAATTGGTCGGGTGATATTGGACTAAAGGAGTTGAACGTTTGTTGGGTAGTGGTCGCAGGCGGTGGGTTGGCCGGTATGGGGGGTGGGTTGCCTGGTGGGTGTAGGAGAACTAGTTTGTTGATTAGAGCCTTTGTTCTTTGAAGAGATGTGATGTAAAAGTGGAGGTATCAGGAGTCTAGTAGGAGCTAGAGAGCAACTAGTCGTCGGCAGACTTCAGTAGCTTCATATAGTTGGATCTGAATTTCAGGAAAGGCTGCTCCTCACGTAGACGATGTGGCAATGAGTTCCATAATTGGGACGCTCGGAACTGGAAGCTGCTTCCCCCCCACCCCAGCTAGCCTGAATCTAGGTATGATAAAGCTATTGACATTGGTGGTTCTTGCCGGTCAGATGGAGCTTCTCTTTAGGAATCTGTCCATGAGATAGCTAGGTGCGGCATTATTCAAAGCTTTGTAAACAAGGGATACAACTTTTAAGTGGATTTTGTTTTGGGTGGACAGCCAGTTTTGGCACCTAATCTTAGATATGTGCAATCTTTTGGACACGCCAAGAGCTGCTCTTAAGGCATTGTTTTGTAGGATTTGGATTCTGTGGATGATAGATTTATCGGCACCCATGTAAAGGGCATTGCAATAGTCGAGCCTGGACAGAATCGGGGCTCTGGCTAAGATAATACAGTTGTCATCTGAGAGAGAGTGTTTACCTGCTCTAATGAGCTAACACATGTAAGCTGCGGCAGATGCCATGGATTTCACCTGTTTATCGAAGGATAGGCTGGTGTCCAGATAAAAGCCAAGTGTCTTAACTTCCTTGGACACATTAATGATATTGCCATCAATCTCAAAAAAGGTGTAGTTTTGGCCTAGTTTTTTAAGATTAGATTGAATAGCCAGGATGATTAGCTCTGTTTTATCATCATTCAGGCATGGACCGTTGGTTGCCATCCATGCCTGGATGATGAGATACACCCTATTTACCAAGGCCAAATCCTTGTTGTAATCCCCAAAAAGTGGGAGGAGAATCTGGGTGTCATCTCCTTAATTAGTGTAGGTGACACCCAGAAGGTCCAGGTCATCAAAAAGGTGCTTAGTAAATATGTTGTATAAGGTGGGGGACACACAGGAGCCCTGGGGAACTCCGCACAGAATTGGGATTGGATCGACCACTGCCGAAGGGGAGAACACTCTGATAGTCCTGTTGCTAAGGAAAGACTCAATCCAGGTTATAGCCGCTTTGGAGAAATGTGCAGCTGAGTCCAGGTGACTACAAAGGACCTTGTGGTCGACAAGATCAAATGCAGCCGAAAGGTCCAGCAACAGGAGAAGGGCTATTTTACCTTTATCTTGTCGTTCATCTATTTGTGCCTTTAAATCGATGAAGGCAGTCTCCGTACGATGTTGGGGGCGGAATCCTGATTGATGTGCTCCTAAGAGCTTATGTTGTTCCAAGAATTTTTGAATTTGGTTATACGCGATCTTGTCCAGGATTTTCAGCAGAAATGGGACTGTCGGAACGGGACGGTAATATGTGGGTATCAGTGAGTCTAGGGTTTGCTTTTTGAGCAGAGGTAGTTCCCAGGATTGTTTTAGGTTGGTAGGCACAATGCCTGTTGCAAATGAAGCATTGATACGTTTCGATACAAATGGGGAAAGATCTCTGGCAGCATCTTTTATAATTTGGGCCCGGCAAAGGTCACCTTGGCAGTTAGATGGCTTGAGAGGGAGGATGACTTTCTACGTTCCTTGGCTACTGAACTCTCACTGAACTATCATGAGGTAATTATGTTATCCTTTCAGCATGGTTTCACAGAAATTCACTTATATATATGCACAGCATCCATTTTAGGGTACCTGATTTTATCCTGAATTCCAAAATGGCTGCCCACATTACAAAATGCCTGACCAACCTATTTTTACCCATGATATGATATGATATGATATGATATGATATGGCATTTGTAACGCGCCTATACACAAGTGTTCCATAACTTCAGGTCTGCATAGTTTTGAACCTAGATTCTCTGATAAGGTATCACAACATGTACTAACCAACACATTCTCTACTGTTCACGACATTCTGTCTTCATAAAATAGTTCGTCTTCCAGAGAGCTTTTCTGTAAGGCACTACATTTCTAGTTTCAACACCATTTAGAGTCACTGATTACCCCAATAGTTTATCATCAATCAGTTTGAGGTGGAGGGGTCTATCTCCACTACATTCAGTTTGAGGAGGAGGGGGGCTCATTCTGTTACAAACATATGGGTATTAAGCACAATATAAATAACATATCATATCAAGAGGAGACCACTGCCACCCAACCAGGTAAGTGAAGGATGTTCTGGCCAACAACCCTAGACCCACACCCACCCCTCCTTCCACCATGATTTCAACCCCTCCATATTTTAATGAAATAATCCCCACAGCCACCTGCTTACACCACAACCCCTGCCCCTCCATCTTTTTAAGAGAAAGCCCCACACCCACCCCATCCCACCATGACCCCAGTCCCTCTATCTTTTAAAAACAGCCCCACACCCATCACCCTTCCACCATGATCCGAGCCCTTCCATCATTTAAAAAAGTCCCACACCCACCCTAGAAAGCTAGAAATCTCACAGACACCAGTTAGTTTCTCCTTGTTCTACACATATCAACAGATGAGCACACCCCTATACTTATCCTCTCTCCCTCACTGACCAACCCTACCCACTTTTCTTACAGAGCCACGTGAGCATGTGGAAACAATATAAATGGCAGCGGTGTGTGGTATAACTCAACATAACCTCACATAACATTTAACTTTAACTCAATATTTTGATGTTGTAACTAACAAGAGCCCTGTGGAAGAACTTTGCTTGAAACACGTGTTGGCTCACTTTATAAACATATTAATGTTGCTAATTAAAAGACAGAATTCACAAATCAAGAATACATTTCATATTCCTTTATTTATAGAATTGGGTATATCAGCTACATGTTTGTGCTGATAATCAGAAAATGTAAATAAATATTTCTTACCAAATACACTAGTATAAAGGAATCCCAGTTAATCCCAACGAAAGCTCCTTAACTTTACCGTCATGAAAATCCCACTTGCTCTATGAACAGGGCCATCTTCCTGCAAAGCCACTCAATGAAGTAAAAACAAAAGAGGAGGACAAGGGTGAATCCGCAGCCTGTCCTGCGATGCCCCGGCCTTTTCCTGACTGGCCTCCCATCAAGGGGTCTGTGAAGCAGAGGGGGAGTACAGAGGCATGCCTAGAGGGGCCGGGTGGATATATAGCCCTGAGTCTTTTGGTTGTATTCCCTTATGGAAGCTCAAGGGCTACAACCAAAAGGCTAGACAGTCCCGACATTAGCAGAGCCCCAGATCTTTTCCAAACCTAGCAACACCCCTGGGGGAGTATATAATATGAAGTCACTGCTTGGGTAGTAAAGAAAGCAAGAAATCTCCTTGACTGTGTGCTTAGGCCTGCGTATGTAGCTAGTCTGCCAGCATATAGAGCGCAGCATCCATACAAGTATCTGAATATCAGAGGAAAAAAAACTTTTCTGGGCCCTTCATACCTCAGCACTGGTAAAACCAAAAATGTAGGTCAAGCTGGCTGTCCTGCAGTTCCTGCTATCTTCTGTGGGTGGTGAGACAAGACAGAACCTTAGGTGCTAGCCCAGGTCCCCCGCCCCTTACAAGAGCAGTCCATGCACTTATGGTAATATAATTACCATGTGTAGTGGTTTTGCTGTGCAGAGAGAGGGAAAAATAAATCTGCCACATGTCATGGGCCTCATGGACCCGCAGGCTGCAAGGGCGCTCGTGGTCATAAAAGGGTCGCCTAGCCCCATACAATTTTGGGGTTGCCATGACAAAAGTTCCACATTGGCATTCCCACTGCCCACATAGAAGCAGGGTAAAGAGAATAACAAGAGGAAAAGAAATAAGACCTTCATCATCCGTTAATAGTAGAAGTAGACCCAATGCCTGCCTGCACACCAACCAGCCCAACATTCGCAGAGGGGGCTGAGATCAAATAAACACAAGCAATGACTGCTTGCCCTCAATCCCCGGTGTATCCCAAGCTAGAAGAAATGTCAGCAGGAACCAAACCCTCTGGTCAGAGGGGGATAGTGGCCCACACAACTCATTCCATCCACGTTGTCCTTAAGATAGTGCTTTGTGCCAGGGTAGGAAATGGCGAGAACAAGACTGAGTGGATTTCAGGCAAAGTTTGTCCCGAGGCCTAGGGCTAGCCCAGGAAACTCCATTGGCTGTTTCCAAGTTCAACCTCGAGCATCCAGTAAGACTTGGCACACCAGACTGAAAGTACGCTCATACAGAAATAGCCAAAGCCGAACATTCTGTCTAAATTGGTATTATGTTTTGCAATTTACCGATTTTTGTGTTAGTGTGAGTATTGCGATCAATTAAAAGAGCAAAATCTATCTTCTATTATTCACTCAAAGGGTTTCTTTTTTAAAAATTAAATTTCAACAAATATATGGTACATGAGAGCAGTATTATTCAACCACAACCATGTCAAAAAGGCAAGTGAAAAAGCAAATTTAAACAGTGGAAACAATTCTATAAATAATACAATAGAGCTATATACGAGTTGTTTAAATCGGCCAGAATACCGCCCAACTGAATTACCATTGCTGCCACTTGGTCCGGCGTAATTACCGCCGGATTGCAAGTGGCAGTGGCAGAACTAATCCCCATTTTTTGACAGTTCATTGGACTCTATGGGGCATTTTTGGAAGAATTAGTTCTGCAGTAATTCTGTCCATTTTGCCAATATCCGGCAGAAAGTGGGAGGATAAACCACCAGCATGAGGTAAATCCCAGACTCCAAGGCCATACTTGTAGTATGGCGCAGCAGGAAAAGTGGCATTAGTACTGTTATCGCCAATTATTTTCCAGCACCATCATATTCGTAATGAGCCCCAGTGCATACTTCAACCATCTCGTTAGCATAATGCATGTTATAAGATAACTACCTATTTCGCACATTTATATGAATAAATAACAATCAATTACCAGGATTAAGCAATCCAGAGGGGAGACAAGACAAACGCCATACGAAACAGAAAATGTAGGTAAGTAAGGGAGGGATAATAGAATTGAGTCAAATCAACAAATCCTAAATAATGGACTGACTACAAAGCGACGAACACGTGTAGTAATTAGGCATGCAAAGTAGTGAAAGAATCCCAAATTGATTGATATTCCTCCAATATCTGCCTTTTTACACAGGACACTTTCTCCCTAGCTGACAATCTGCATGTCGAGGCTTCTCATTACTTTTCCATTTCTTCTGAATCTGCATTCCTGCCAGCAGAAGACCTTTATATATCCACATTTTCGTTCCAGTGGAGAGTATCTACCGGAAAGAGGCCTAGTGTACGAAACAACGGGGTATCTGTCAAGGTAGCTTGTACAAACAACTCTATTTGAGAAAGAACTTTATCCCAGTATTGGCACATTTTATCACAACTCTGGGACACATGTGTATTCGAGCCTACCTGTTTGCACAAGTTGTGATTATCCTCATCTGTCTACATGGCTAGTCAGTAACCACCCTTAAACACCAGCTTGTAGGTATTTCAGAAGACGTGTACTTGCTTGCATTCTTTTTCATTTTGACGCCCCATAGTTCACTGTTTTTCATTATTTTGACAGAATGTAGCTGTAATTTAGTGGAAATGTTTGGCTAGGGTTTTATTTATTTATTTAGTTCACAGTAAATAAACCTGGAACTTAGTAGCAAGGCCAATGCTCTTTAGTGCCTAATATTTCAACCACCGGACTGTTATGTTATATGTATTTATAGAGCGCACGGTCACCCACAAGTATAATGGCTCAATGGAGAAAGGTCAACCTTCCTAAACCATCAAGCAGTACATCTAAAACAGGTGCGTTTTCAAAGCTTTCTAAATTCCAAATAATTAGATAGATTTTTCAGTGTGCAGGGGCGATTCCATATCTGGGCTGCGGCCGCCGAGAAGGCCCCAGACTCCAGTACGGACATGGCGAAAAGGGGGAACACATAATAAACCTGCCAATGCCAATCATAGTGGCTGAGAAGGAGCGCACCGAATAAACGTGGCATAAAGATATTCAGCCCCTACATTTTGCAAGGCATGGTGAACCCAGGCATAAAGCATTGAACTGAATGCATTGACAGACGGGCATCCAGTGCAGAGAACGCAATACTGGTGTGATGTGAGCCGCAAATAGGGCGATAGCTGGAAGGCAGAGTAGGATCCAAAGAGGGCTTTTTTAGCAAGGGGACCACAGTTGCAACCATAAGCTCTCGAGGAATGCACCCCGTCTGACATGAAGCGTTCACTGCCGCTGTGATCTCATTCAGAAGCTCAGAGGAGATCTCCTTCATCACAGCAAGAGGAACAACATCAGCCGGAGCCCTTGACATAATGCGCTGAATAGCCTCAGACATATCTAGCTTGGTGAATAAAGGAAAGGAGGACCATCCTTCAGAGGAGGTCGAGCAGCTCTTAACAGGGTGCTCCATCGCAACCACAGGCATTGTAGCCAATGCAATATTAGTGCAAATAGTTTCAATTTTGTTAATGAAAAACTGGGACAAGGAGTCAGAGAGCTCTTGAGAAGGGCTAACCGATGGCACCAATTTGGCTGAGGATGAAAGAGAGTTTACTACAGCGAAGAGGGATTTAGACTGACCTAATGAAGACTCAATTATTTGAGCAAAATAAACTGTCTTACCATCAACAAGTGCAGCAAAATAAGCTGCAGCAAGGAGTTTATATTGAGTTCTTAGGCCATCATCATAGGATATTCTCCACTTACGCTGAGCCTGTCTAACACCCAGGTGAGCCAATTTAAGATGTTCCGAAAACCAGGGCTTAGAAGGAAGCCTCCGGGGCTGGACTAAATGTAGAGGAGCCACTTCATCTGCAACCTCAAGCAATGATTGAGAGAGTACAGATACAGTAACTGCAGCGGCTGCATCACACAAATGCCTTTAACTAATAAAGCAAAACCCTGGAGGCCAACTGAGTGCCAGCAACGTTGCCACCTTTTCGGGGGAGCAGACTTTTTTGGTGCCCGAGCCACTTTAAGCAAGCAGGTCACCAAGTAGTGGTCAGACCAAATTACTGGTATAGTTGAAGTGGTCAACAGGCTTTAACTAGACCACACCAGATCAAGGGAGTTCCCTATCTTATGGGAAGGTCCTGAAATCAGTTGTAAAAGACCAATATCGGCCACAGAATCAAAAAAAGAGGTCAAGTGCTGGAGCCTGTGGGCCATTGAACTTCAATTAAAATCTCCCAGTACAATAAGATGGGAGAATCTAGTCTGAAAATCAGCTATAATATCCAACAAGGGTTCAGGAAGCCCGGTATATGGTCCAGGAGGACGATAAATGAGTAAGAAGTGGCATGTAAGACGTGAAGACAACACGGATCTGAGCAATAGAGCTTCTATTGCCAGAGAATGGGAGAACTCCATCTGGGTAATCTCCTAAAAATCACTGCTACACCACCACCTTTCTGAGTGGGGGGCGGTCTAAATGGATGATTTTAAAATCTACCGGAATAGCCTGCACCAAAGATGATGCCGAGCATTCCTGCAGCCACGTCCTGACTGTGTAATAGAATTGAAGAATGGGGATTGAAAACCTATTGCTTACTGTCTCACCTGTTTCAATCAGCACTTTGTAAATTGCCAACACATAATTTATCGGATTATTCATGGGCTAAATTCACTTCAGCTTTAAGACTATTCAACAATGGTAATTTATTGATGATATTTTGTCTTAATCTTTTTTTAAAGTATCGGTTGCATTACATTTATTGTTTGGGTTAAAAAGCCAAATGTTATTGCTTCTGATCACCTTATTCCAAAAGCTTTGGGGTGAAGGCATGATGTGCCCCAGCTGGGGGAATCAATTACAATAACAAAGGGGGTTCTGAATCACTATTCTTCTGTGTGAATTATTTGCACACTGCAACTGCTTTTGTGTTTTTGTTTTAATTACTTTGCACATTGTTCGCATATATTCACGCTTTGTACAGACTTGTAGTTTGCTTCACATTTTACTGCAGGTGAAAGTAACTACCTCTTTCCAGGTCTTTTACACACTGGAACAGATGTGTTTTTTTCTCCATTCAGTTACAGCACCCACATTCCACCTTGATATTTCCAAGAACTCGGTCGCTCTTTTGAGCATTGCAAGCCATCACCTACCTCTTCCCTTTGCAAAGACAGTTTGTTTTTATTCTACACTTGCAGATGGAGTGGACCTGTCATCGTCTTTCTACAGGTTCCCCATCCCACCTGTAGCACTAAGTACGTTTCTAGCATATTGTAAATAAAGTAAAGAAAAAAAAGGTTTCATGAGGAAACAAGGAACTAATAGGGAGCAATATATCAACACCATAGTCAAATGTACTGGCCCAAGCAAACAGTACAACAGAGGAATTAGGTAACATCCCATATTAGACGTGTCAATTAACTTAAATCAGAATCTGATGGAAATGTCGAAGGTATACATTTACCCTTTGTTTCGCCTATATCTAGCTCCTACAATAAAATCACAAATTCCACAATGTCCTTTCATATTACGGGCACCTGAAATAGGATCTAAGGTACTATAGCACACAATATGGGTCACTTTTGTACGGTAATGTTTGAGGTGCAAATAACCATCTATTTAACCATGAAAGTAAACCATTTCTTAATGTCTATTTAATGTTTTGTTTTTATTCAAAATTATGTCATAAAATAACACTCCTAGAAGGATATGAGTGGATTATATCGGGGGCAGCTCTAGGGAAAGAAAGAGTCAAATGGGGTTTGATTACTTTTTCATAATGTTATTGACACCCTGCCATTGTTTAGTGGCAATTTTCCAATTAGCACAGAAATAGAAATCTAGACCCCAATCCTAAGAAACACTTTTTTTGTTACCAAATTAGACAAGGTGGGTAGGTTAATGTGGAAAGCACTTCAGAAATATGAACTGGTCTTGTATGACAAATCCTATGGTATCGTCACTGCTTTCAAAGGGGAGTCCTTACCATGAGGCCAGGTATGTGAGGCTGCTACTCGATAGTCCCCCTTGGGGTGGCACTCTGTGGCGGGATCTTATGGGGAGGGAAACCTCCTATGGGACCAATAACTAGTACTGTGGGAGAACGGGGCATTCACCTAACACATACACCTCTCTTTCACCCCCACTCTGTCCATCCCTACCCTTCTATCCCCTGTATTTCTGTAAAACCAATGAAGTAAAGGAAACTGAGACGAGGAAGACTAGGGAGGAGTTGAAAGTCATACTACTAACAACCACAGAGATGATGAAGAAGTTTGGAAGCATAGTGAGCACTAAGGTGAACCACAGTGAATGGTCTAGTGGTCGACAACTTCCTATTGGTCCAACCTCAGATGAAAATGATGAGGAGATCCAGGAAGGTTTATCAAACCCTCCCTCGAGGAGCAAGGAGCAAGAAAGCGGTGCTCTATTGAGAAGGCGCTGGGGCCGGTTCGCCCACCAGACAGACGGGGAACCTTTGCCAGCCGGCAAGGGAAGGGGAGCTGGAGAATGCTGCCAAATCCTTCAATGGAGGAACTAGAATCCGATCTTCCATGGAGGAACCGAGAGAGTGGCGGATGCTCACCCCTGAGTACAGCAGAGAGAGACGAGGATGCTAGTATGCAAGACACAGTGTTCAGTGGACACACCGAGAGTAGCGAAAGCCTGGCTGGGGAGAGCGCCAACAGCGCAGCACTGCAGCAACATGTGGTCTGGCTGCGAGAACACGCCAAACATGGTCAGAAGTCGCAGAGCCACTGTGGCAAGCGGAGAAGAGCCCTAGAGCACTGGCAAGCTAAAGAGAGACATGAAGAAGCCTGCGACCGACCAGAGGGCTGCAGCCAAGACGCTACAGGTGTTGGGTAGCTGAGCCTATGAGTCGGGGTCCCCAGAGGGTACAAGAAACCCTGAAGTCAACAGTGTATGGAAAGTGGAGAAAAGAGGAGAACCCCTATGGGGCATTATAATTATAATTGTTATTTTACAACACGCTTAATACCGGGGGCCTGTTTCAAAGCGTGAGCCCGGGATTTGAACTTGTGTTGCTATGCGTTGTTTTTTTCATCCAAGACAAACGCATTCCCCCTGAGCCATCCATTATCACGACACTATAACAAATAGAATAGGGCCTGGGACCCTTTCAGGAAAAGGACATATCACGTAACAAGGATACCTAATTGTTACACTTCAGGTTTCCCCGCGGGCCTCCTTGCAGAATACGACTTCTTTACAAGCTCCTCTTTGGACCAGATACAGGCTGCCATGGCGCCTGTACAAACTACGACAGACTCCGGGTCAGTTGACACGTCTTGTACGTGGAAGACGTACGGCAAGACACGCCCCCTTACAACTATAAAACCACCATCTTTCAAGGGGCTCATTGCTGCTAATTAGCGTTACAAGCTACTCGCGGTTACGTCCGTTACTTCTTCGTGTCTTCCCACACGACTCCTCATCTGAACTCCTGGTTTTCACCCTTGCCTGATTATTGAATTGGCTTGTCTCCTCCTTTATTCCTGTTTGTGCTTCTCTGGTTTTTGACTCGGAACGTTACTGGATCCAGCTCCCTTCTGTCTCTTGCGGTACTTCATTCCAGGTTGCGGCTTCTGCATACAGAACCAAAGCAGAGAACTTGTTGTCAACTATCCAGAACTTTTCTACACCTACTCTGGATACGTGTGCTCAGGTACATACTTAATTGGCAATCCCATCTTTGCTACTATTTCTCTCCATGACTTGTTTGGACATTTGTCTCCTGTTGGATTCTGGAACATTGAATGACTATCCTGTGAACTTAGCTTCAAGTGCATATAAACACTCTGCTGAAACTGCACCAAGGTCAGTTGTTACCAATTCGATATATAAGTTGGAACTCTTGTTATATTCCTTGTAGATCCACCCTGGGGAAGCTCTACTCTAATACCTATCTAGGCAGTTTCCCATTTAATTCAACTGTTCTGATTACTTGCCTTAACTTCAACACTGTCTAATATCTTTGTATTCCTTTGCAGCATTGGTATTGGCGGTGTGTGTTCTCACCGCTCTTTTATTCAATTGACACCTCTGCCTGTCCCAACTGAAACAGCAGAGAGGTACATTGAGGAAAAGAGCCACTCTTTGAGGAGGCCTGCGTCTTGTACTCAGGGGAGCTGGGATGGAAGGCTGAATATTGATTCTTGTACCACCATCATCTCCTCCGCATCTTCGGCCTATTTCGGAGTGGTGAGTAACAGAATTAGCAGCCAGGTGAAATGTCCACGGAGGCAAGTGATGCTTTGACTCAAATCGTGCAAATGGTCACGGATCTACGAACCGACTTGACCAATGCACAAGAGGCACTGCGCCAACGTATGGACGCCATTCAGGCCTTGGTTACCACACCAGCGCCACAGATGGCCGGTGCTGGTGCTACAGCATCAGGTTCAAGGTTTCCACCTCCACAGCAGGAATCAAACCCGATCATGCTTACAACCCAGTTCCCTCTAGCTCCTCCTGAACGCTTCCTAGGTGATCCTAAACAATACCGAACATTCATTAACCAATGCAAAACTGCATTTTTTGTGCCGTCCCGCTTCATTTCCAACCTCTACAACTAAAGCGGCTTTTGTCTTGTCACATTTAGGAGGCACTGCAGCCGCATGGGCTAACCCATTGTTAGAATCCAATAGTCATGTTCTCTACAATTGTGATGCCCTTTTTGCTATGATGAGTAAAGTATTTGATACACGTTACACTACTCAAGCTACTGACTTGGAACTCTTAACGCATCGACAAGGGAACAACTCTTTATTGGTCTATTTGGCCTGCTTCAATCAGTTGGCAGCAGAAACTGACTGGCCAGAAGAAAAGATAGCCGTCTTCTATCAAGGCCTCTCAGATGAACTAAAGGACATCCTCTCCACTGTTCCTGTAGTCCCCACGGCATTTGGGGAACTGCTAGATTTAGTCCTTCAGATTGATGCCCGTAAATCCGAAAGACGTGGCGAAAAGAAACCAGCATTGTTCAGCACAGTTTCAGCAAAGGCCTCGTCTTCTTCACTTCCTGCGCCAGAACCAATGCAGATTGGTGTGGTTAGGGGACCACTTACCCCTGCTCAACGAGAATATCGTACATCACACAATCTCTGCATGTTCTGTGGGGCCTCTGACCACTTATTGCCTGAATGTCCCAAAAAACCCAAAAGAATGGCGGGAAACGCCAAATCCCGACAGTAGACAGAGCCCCTATGTCGGGAAACTCACCTTTGGACTCTACATTACAGAATCCGAGTCATCTAGTCCGCCTACCTGTTACATTTTCCTTAAATCACGGTGTTTAATTCCAGACAACAGCCGTGATTGATTCAGGTGCAACAGGTAATTATGTTGATCAATACTTTGCCTCTATGTCAAGAATACCACTGGTTCGCAAAGCTATACCTGAAACAGTGAATGCAGTGGACGGTTCAATTCTTGTATCAGGAATGGTAACTCACCAAATGGTTCCACTACATATGAGTACCGATGAAGGCCATACTGAAGAGATATCATTCGATATCATCAAAGCACCAGCCTACAAAGTCATTCTGGGTATCCCATGGTTGAAGCTTCATAACCCTGCCATCGACTGGTCGACATCTCAGATTCAGTTCCCTTCCAATATATGCAATACCCGATGTACTACATTACTTGGTATTACCCAGGATAGTCCGGTCAGGGCACTGGTTTCTCCTACTATGCATATTGGAGCTGTTTCTAAAAATGTTGTCTCTGTGGTACCTTCTCAATATGCAGATTATGCAGATGTCTTTGACAAAGGGATGGCAGAGACTCTACCTCCACATAGAGCCTATGATTGCCCAATAGACCTAATACCGGGAGTAAAGATACCATCCGGCAGAGTGTACTCCCTCACTCTCAAAGAAGATGAAGTCCTTAAAGATTATATAAACAAGGCCTTGGCCATGGGATTCATTTGTCCATACAAATCACCAATTGCATCACCACGTTTCTTTGTTCCTAAGAAGGAAGGGGATTTACCTCCCTGTATTGATTATCGTGCTTTGAATGCAGCAACCATAAAAAATCAGTACCCTCTTCCTCTGATCTCTGTCCTCCTTGATCAATTGGGATCTTCCAAAGTATATACTAAGCTCGATCCCAGAGGAGCTTATAATCTCGTCTGTATGAGAGAGGGGGACGAATGGAAGACCGCTTTCAAAACACGTTACGGTCTATTTGAATACCTTGTCATGCCCTTTGGGTTATGTAATGCCCCTGCCACCTTTCAGGCATTCATGAACGATTTGTTTTTATGACATCCTTGATCAGTTTGTTGTTGTCTACCTGGATGACATTTTGATTTATTCACTAAACCAGGAAGACCACGAAAAACATGTCAAAACAGTGCTCCAACGCCTGAGAGATCACAAATTGTTTGTAAAAGCCAAAAAGTGCATATTTCATGCCTCAGAGGTGGAATTTTTGGGATATGATCTTACTAACAATGGGGTGCGCATGAGTCAGTCCAAAATTAGTGCTATCCTGGAATGGCCTGCGCCCAATTCAGTCAAATCTTTACAATCATTCCTGGGATTTGCAAACTTTTATAGACGCTTCATCAATGGTTTTTCTGAAATCTCCGCACCTCTTACCTCTCTGACAAGTGCCAAGGTGCCATTTGTATGGTCTGCAGAAGCTCAGAAAGCTTTTGATCAATTAAAATCAGCCTTCACTTCCGCTCCTGTCCTCAAACATCCTGATCCCGAGCTTCCTTTTTTTGTTGAAGCTGACGCTTCGGTTTATGCTCTTGGGGCGGTGTTGTCACAAACTTGTCCTCATTCGGGCGAGATTCATCCTGTCGCCTACTTCTCTCGTAAATTGACAGCTAACGAAAGAAATAATTCCATCACGGAACGCGAACTCTTAGCCCTCAGAGACGCATTCTTGGAATGGAGACATCACCTTCTTGGGGCCAAACACCTTGTAACAGTATACTCGGATCACCGCAGTCTGTTAGCCTTCAAATCTATGAAATGCCTTACAGCTAGACAGGCGCGGTGGCATTTATTCTTTTCACAGTATCAATTTATTATCACTTACCGTCCTGCTAAAGCTCAAGTTTCGGCTGATACTCTCTCTCGCCTGCATGCGGATGGCCAGTCCCAACAGATCAAAGCACTTCCTCTCCTACCGAACAAAGTTGTTTGTGGTTGTTCGGTTCAGCCCTCTTTGCGTTCAATCATCCGTGATTGGGTCTCAACCCATCCAAAAGAGATCACTGACTTCAACCTGGAAGTTATTCAGGGTATGCCATTCATTCAAGGGCACGTCTATATACCCTCAGGTCAAACTAGAGTTTTAGCGCTCCAGTGGTCTCGCGATTCTTTGATTGCTGCACATCCAGGAAGTCAAAAGACTCTTGAAGCCTTACGGCGTTGGGCTTGGTGGCCTTCCATGGTTCGTGATTTAATGGACTACATTTTGACTTGTTACATATGCACTCAGTGTAAATCCTCTAGAGCCAAACCAGTAGGCTTGTTACAACCTCTTCCTGTTCCGTACAAACCTTGGCAGATGCTGTCAATGGATTTCATTGTGGAACTTCCTGACATTCAGGGCCATGACACCATTTGGGTGATTGTTGATTATTTCACAAAATATGCATTGTTCATACCTTGCCTGCGGCTCTGGAATTGGCGAGACTGTTCTTAATGAATGTGTTTCGTTTCTTTGGATTACCCTCGGTTATTGTTTCTGACCGTGGTACACAGTTTACGTCACGATTCTGGAAGGCTCTTACAGCTTCTCTGGGTATTGAGGACAGGTACTCCTCGGCTTACCATCCTCAGACGGATGGGCAGACTGAGAGAACTAACGCTACAATCGAACAGTACCTATGCTGTTTATGCCTTCAGTTCCAACAGTCTTGGTTTACTTCTTTGTCTTATGCTGAGTTTGCATATAACAACTCTATGCATACATCAACTGGGGTTTCTCCCTTTTTTGCCCTGTATGGTTGTCATCCTAGGGCACTACCTCTTGATCCAGTATTACCGGCCGTTAATCCAGCAGCAAGAGATTGTATAAGAGATCTCGATAAGATTCATCGGGATGTACGCTGTCATTTACTCCGAGCTCAAGAACGTGCCAAGAAATATGCCGACGTGCATCGATCACCTGCACCAGTCTATCGGAGTGGCATGAAGGTGTGGTTGTCGTCCCGTAATTTGCAAATTGCGGGCAAACGCTCGCTTCTGCCCAAATACGTGGGACCCTATGCCATTACTGATGTTATCAATCCCGTGGCAGTCAAGCTCTCCCTGCCGCGCTCATGGCGGATACATCTAGTCTTTCACGTCTCCCTGATCAAGCCTTTCATCCAGGGGACCCGTCTGCCTACACGTCCTTCGCCAATATTGGTGGATGGAGAGGAGGAGTATGAGGTCTCTCGTATCCTGGACTGCAGAGTGTCTAGGGGTACGTTGTTCTACCTCGTGGATTGGAAGGCCTGAGGACCGTACATGGGAGCCTCTCTCCAATTTACATTGTCTGGATCTTCTGAGGAGTTTCCATTCCGCCAAGGGGTTGCAGGAGTCTTTGTGGGAGGATGCTGTTACACTTCAGGTTTCCCAGCGGGCCTCCTTGCAGAATGCGACTTCTTTACAAGCTCCTCTTTGGACCAGATACAGGCTGCCATGGCGCCTGTACAAACTACGACGGACTCCGGGTCAGCTGACACGTCTTGTACGTGGAAGACGTATGGCAAGACACGCCCCCTTACGACTATAAAACCATCATCTTTCAAGGGGCTCGTTGCTGCTAATTAGCGTTACAAGCTACTTGCGGTTACGTCCGTTACTTCTTCGTGTCTTCCCACACGACTCCTCATCTGAACTCCTGGTTTTGACCCATGCCTGATTATTGTATTGGCTTGTCTCCTCCTTTATTCCTGTTTGTGCTCATCTGGTTTTTGACTCGGAACGTTACTGGAGCCGGCTCCCTTCTGTCTCTTGCAGTACTTCATTCCAGGTTGCCGCTTCAGCATACGGAACCAAAGCAGAGAACTTGCTGTCAGGTAGTAATGGACCTGATGCTCAGCAACATTTGACGTTGTGCTACTTTTGGAGCCTGTTAACGCTCCGCTTTGTCACCGTTTGGGTGTGCGCTATTTCGTTTTCTTGCTTACTTGCCATTTCAAGATGGCTGTGTGCGCCTGCTATGCACCGGAGTGCTAGGGCTGGTGTGTGCATGGGGCCCAGGATTGGCCATGGCCCTCTACATCTTGGCCAATGAGGAGGCCGGCAGGCTTGGCCGGCCCTCCCCCAAAGGCCCGATCCTAAGGCCCTGTCTATCGCTGTCCACCGCGGTACGCCGGATCGCCGGCCCCATGTGAGTGTTTGTCTACCCCCCGTGAGTATCTGTGTGCCCCCCCTGCCCCCCGTGAGTATCTATGTGCCCCTCCTGCCCCCCCTGCCCCCGTGAGTATCTGTTTGCCCCCCTGCCCCCCGTGAGTATCTATGTGCCCCTCCTGCCCCCCCTGCCCCCCGTGAGTATCTGTGTGCCCCCCTGCCCCACCGTGAGTATCTATGTGCCCCTCCTGCCCCCCTGCCCCCCGTGAGTATCTGTGTGCCCCCCCTCCCCCCGTGAGTATCTGTTTTCCCCCCTGCCCCCCGTGAGTATCTATGTGTCCCTCCTGCCCCCCCCTGCCCCCGTGAGTATCTGTGTGCCCCGCTGCCTCCCCGTGAGTATCTATGTGCCCCTCCTGCCCCCCCTGCCCCCCGTGAGAGTCTGTGTGCCCCCCCTCCCCCCGTCAGTATCTATGTGCCCCTCCTGCCTCCCCTGCCCCCCGTGAGTATCTGTGTGCCCCCCTCCTGCCCCCCGTGAGTATCTATGTGCGCCTCCTGCCCCCCCTGCCCCCTATGAGTATCTGTGTGCCCCCCTGGCCCCCCGTGAGTATCTATGTGCCCTCCTGCCCCCCCTGCCCCCCGTGAGTATCTGTGTGCCACCCTCCTGCCCCCCGTGAGTATCTGTGTCCCCCCTGCCCCCCAGTGAGCATCTATGTGCCCCTCCTGCCCCCCTGCCCCCCGTTAGTATCTGCATGCCCCCCTGTGAGTATCTATGTGCCCCCATGCCCCCCGTGACTATCTGTGTGCCCCCCTGCCCCCCGTGAGTATCTGTGTGCCCCCCTGCCCCCTGTGAGTATCTGTGTGCCCCCCTCTGCCCCCCCTGCCCCAGTGAGTATCTGTGTGCCCCCCCTGCCCCCCGTGAGTGTCTGTTTGCCCCCCTGAGATTCTGTTTGCCCCCCCGTGAGTATCTGTGTGCCCTCACCCTGCTTGCCCCCCCTCTTGCTCTGCGCTCCACCCCCTCCTCATTTCCATCCTCTTCAACTTCCCTCCTACTCCCCCCTCCTTTTCTCCCCCCTCTTAGACTTCCGCCTCCTAGCACTTACTCCTATCATCTGTTCCGTGACTCTTGATAGCAGCTTGTCTGTCCCCCCCCTTTTTGTTCTCCCCCTCCCCCCTCCCCTACTTTTCAATTTGTCACTGACTTTTTGCTCAGTAGCGTGTCTTGTTCTCCTTCCCCCCCTCCGTCCACTTGCCCCCCCCTCCCACCCCGCCTCTTGTTACCACCTGCACTGCGTAAATTGTCGTCAGACTTAGTAATGTTACTGCTTGCTCTGTTTTCCTTCCGTTCCATCACCTCTTGCCTTACTTGTTCTATGCACTTGCACTATCAGAAATGTCGACAGGCCTATTCTGATAGTTATTTTCACATTCTGTATTGTTTCAAGGACTTTTGCTGAATGTAACTGTATTTTCCTATGTCCCCTCCCTCCTTGAAGCGCTCTGAAACACATTGTGTATAGGTGCTATATAAATAAACTATCATATCATATCATATCATAACTATCCGGAACTTTTCTACACCTACTCTGGATACGTGTGCTCAGGTACATACTTAATTAGCAATCCCATCTTTGCTACTATTTCTCTCCACGACTTGTTCGGATATTTGTCTCCTGTTGGATTCTGGGACATTGAGTGACTATCCTGTGAACTTAGCTTCAAGTGCATATAAACGCTTTGCTGAAACTGCACCAACCCGGCACTAGTGCGACCCTCGTGCCGTCCGGGGCTACTTCCCTATACTAACATTTCTGTTTATTATTTTCTCCTTTCGTTGTCTTCTGTTTCCTGGATTCCTTTCCTCAAAATATCCTTATTCATGTCAGTTGTTACCAATTCGATATATAAGTTGGAACTGATACTTTAAAGGCTCTTTAGACCATTCCCACTCATTTTGTGTTATATTCCTTGTAGATCCACCCCGGGGAAGCTCCACTTTAATACCTATCTAGATAGTTTCCCATTTAATTCAATTGTTCTGATTACTTGCCTTAAATTCAACACTGTCTAATATCTTTGTATTCCTTTGCAGCATTGGTATTGGCGGTGTGTGTTCTCCCCGCTCTTTTATTCAATTGACACTGTCTGTCCCAACTGAAACAGCAGAGAGGTACATTGTAGAAAAGAGCCCCTCTTTGAGGAAGCCTGAGTCTTGTACTCAGGGGAGCTGGGATGGAAGGCTCAATATCGATTCTTGTACCACCATCATCTCCTCTGCATCTTCGGCCTATTTCGGAGTGGTGAGTAACACTAATCTTGTTTATGACAGTACTTGGTCTGGATGTGAGATTAAGAAACTGTGAAGGAACTGTGAGAAGAATATATATGAACAGAGAACTTGGCAGGAGAGCAAACTGAATCTGTGTTTGAGACGAAGTGCCTGGTAGAAGGGAATGAGGTCTGCCAGCCAGGGTCAGGAACCAACCACAGTTTGGAGGACCATCCAAACTACTCTTTTTCGTCGCAGTGCCTGTTAGAAGGGAACCAGGTCTGCCAAGCAGGTTCAGGGACCCACCCCAGTTTGGAGGAGCATACAAACAATACTTCTTCATCGCAGTGCCTGTTAGAAGGGGAAAAGGTCTGCCAACCAGGATCAGGGACCTAATCCAATTTGCAGGAGCATCCAACCTACACTTCTTCATCGCAGTGCCTGGTGGAAGGGAATCAGGTCTGCCAGCCAGGGTCAGGGACCCACCGCAGTTTGGAGGAGCATCTAAACCATTCTTCTTCATCAGAGTGCCTGTTAGAAGGGGAAAAGGTCTGCCAACCAGGATCAGGGACCCACCACAGTTTGGAGATGCATCCAAACTACTCTTCTTCATCGCAGTACCTAGGAGAAGGGAACCAGGTCTGTCAACCAGGGTCTGGTACCCCCACAGACAGAGAAGAAGCCTGAGAAAAGCCAGTTGAGGAAGGGAGACATTCCACTCCAGTTGTTGAACTGTGTTATAAGCTTGTGGAAGGCTGGGGAAGGGAGCCATTCCCCCAGCAGTTGATGAACTGTACCGGAAGCCTGAGGAAGGCTTGGGAAGGGTGACATTCTTCCAGCACTTGAGAATATATATTGAGAACTTCCAAAACCAAGAACTGCCTTTTTTCCAGTGGAAAGGAGTCATATAGATATTTGTGTACAGCTAGGAACACTTCTGTGTAATGGTACAGCCCTTGCTTTACAGTCGATTTCATATGGTTCTCGGTCGAACATTGGGAAAGATTTATAGGCTTCTCAATCATACTATGATGCGACTGTTGCTCCGCCTTCCGCTCTACTTTGGAGCTTTATGAGGACCGTACTTATACAGCGGTACCTCTTCTCGCTGACCGCAAGATATCTTGGCTGTCTAAGGACGAGAACGTGGACGATACGCATCCAGCAGTAGCACGTCTCCAGGCACGCAGGTAAGTTCACAGCCGCCTTCTCTGTGATTTCTTACACTTTGGCCGCCGTCGCAATGATTCTTTATTGAACCGAATCTGACTTTTTTGTGGAAGGATTGGAATTTAGGGTAGGGTTTTCCTTTCCTGTTTTCTTCCTATATACTGCATTGGGTATGCCTGTGGTATAGTGTCTGTAGAACTGTTGTTACATGAAACTGCGTACTTATGGCAGTTGCCATGTGAACATAATGGGTCCCTATTGCTGCTAATGGCCGGCTTCCAACATATGGCCAGACTGGGATAGGACATGTTACCTAGCTTCATGTTGCATTATTCAGTGACTGCCTCCTTTTTCAATGGGGGCTACAGTGCATGAATGACACCAGTTGCTTGGCTCTATTTACGGGCATTTGGGCTGTTTTAATATCCACAACAACCCATGACGTGTTGAGGCAGATGTTTTTGCCCCTATCCACTGGATTGGATTTTTCCATTCGCTCATCCACGGTTTCCCTTTTCTTTCTTTCATTTCTACGGTTGCAGCATTACACGCTGCGCAGGTGGGACTCATACCGAGTTCACCAACATATGAATCTTTATTCTACCAAGACATTATTGCTCCGGAACATAGGGGCTTTCTCTCTTCTTCGCTTCCTGCTTCGTGAAGAGTGATCTTCTTCAATTTTGAAGGTATGGATTTGTTTGTTGAATGTTGAGCTGCTATTCTGTAGGTGAGCAACTATGCCACTGGGATTGTAGTGAATGCCCTGAATAATTCAGGCCCTCCTATCCTCATTACCCACCCTGTCAGATTCGTTTAACTGTAGATCCGTGGCCAGGGTCCAGGGACGTTATGGTTTTACACGTCCCCTGACTTAATTAGGTTGCCACATGATGATTTTTATTGAGTTTTATGTGAAAGGTTTTTGAATTATTGCCAAGAACTATATTACAATTGCTTGTATGGAGTTACTGTGGGGTTGCTAGGCTGGTTCAAGGATTTTTAATCACGTGTATTTAATTCTATTTTTTCTTTTTTTCTTTCTTCTTTTCCCTTTTCTTTATTTATTTTTCTGATTTAATTTAGTTATGAATCGGATTAAGATGGAACGCATTAACAATTTATACATGCAGAGGAAGAACCAGGCTATGAAAGGACACATGGAACAACATCAAGATGTCCATCTATTGTCTGTTTAAAACTGTTTGCGATCCTGAAAAATTAGAACCATTTCTGTCCTGTCCTGAGGAAGATGACTGTCAAGCCTTCTCTCTCTTTACTGTTAAAGAGGTAGACGCCTTAGACAATTTTTACAAGTCGTCGAAACTACCTACCCTTAGATACCAGTGCAGCACACGAGATTGACGGTAGCTGCACCAGGTACTGGTCGTTGACTGTTTAGGTCGGAATGGTGACAAGTAGTGCAATTCTTTTCACCATTATTGCATTTTCAACTTGTCAGATCATTTTAAATACAATTTGGAATTGGGGACAATATTAGAAGATCACAGGGGACATTACTTCCTGTTTTCACACTTAGTGTGTTTTGCCTTCCCCCCTTTTTTTCCCTTTTTTTCCCCCATTTTTTATATATTTATGGGTGGAATTGTTCGATATTATTTTTGAAATTGGATTTTTCTATTGTGCATTGAGTCTCTAAATTGTATTTGCACTGTGCACTTTATGTCCATCTCTCATTGCAGGAGGATGAGTAGATAACTATGCACTTTAATTGTAGATATTTAACATTGATTGTCTGTTTTTATGCTGTTTTACCATGGATTCAGCACTATGTTTATGTAATTTGATATGCGAATAATAAAGATTGATTGATTTTATACCATCCTTGACCTGGCCTATCCCCCTCATTGAGCTCCTAGATTGAGAGCAATTTACCCCGCTTGATCTTTCTAGCGGGGTACAGTTACCGTGACCCCACCCCCTTTTTTGCTACACTTTCTCAATCATACTATACACAGAAAACAGACACCATACTCAAAGCCTAATGATGAATCTAAACAGTGTAGATTTTGTAATTGCCACTAGGAATACACTAGGAATACACTAAATGAAAGACCTACCAAATTAAATACAATCATTTTTTTAAAGGCTATCTTTATTGAGACAATTGAGCAATCCAGGAACAAAACACTT
The DNA here is from genome assembly GCF_040938575.1 of Ambystoma mexicanum. Classification (NCBI taxonomy): domain Eukaryota; kingdom Metazoa; phylum Chordata; class Amphibia; order Caudata; family Ambystomatidae; genus Ambystoma; species Ambystoma mexicanum. The sequence goes on from NC_090929.1 coordinate 1,292,774,735, forward strand.
TAGAGCAGGGGTCTGCAACCTGTGGCTCTTCAGGTGGTGTGCACTACAATTCCCATTAATCTTCTCAAGCCCGAGATTGGCAGTAAAGGTTGCCAAAGTTCATTTTTTAGAAGCAACAGTAACACAAATTGAGCTTGATGAAAAAGAAGCTTAAGTTGCAGACTAATCAATTGCACATGAATGTAGCAGTAATGAACGTTAAGAGATAATATTTGCGCTCAGAAGGCTGAATTCATTAGAGAGTTCTTTTATGTGCAATTGCAAATTTCTTGTAACACAAATTTCTATGACATATAATTGCTGGATCTCCAAAATCAAAGTCTTGTATATTCTGTATTATTTCCAAGATGCAAAAAAACAGCCGATACGTGTTTCGACCAGTTCGGTCGTTCTCAAGACTGATAAATTGTTTTAAAGTAAATGAAATTGAATGTGACCGAACAAAAACAAATTGTTGTTACGTAATACACAGATAAACGAGAAAAAATGAAATAGAAATTACACATACCACATAGGATGTCACATACAGAGGGGACCTGCATCGTGGAGCAACAGGTTTCAAATAATTAAAAGAGAATTGTATTTGTTTAGAATGCGATGCTTACATTTTGTCATATATCAAAGTCAACACAATATTCTAATGTAAGTCATGCCTCCTAGGCATCTAGAATTGTATGCCAATGTGTACTCCTTACACCAGTATTTGTTAGTTAATTTCTACCCACCAGTGCGTCACAAAAATCAATCCAACCCTGTGTTTGACTGAGAGCCCCATAAGGTCAAGAAATTATAACTCATGCTGGATTCGTGGCTAAGATGAATTTGCCTTGTGGTATGAATAATTTTATGGATGCATGCTGCATTTGTATCCTTACTGAAACACCCTATTGTGATTGGTTAAGGTATTGAGAGATCCACCGTTGTTGACCAAAACGCTTACCCCAAACTTGAGATGACTTATGTACAGTCTGTAAAGCAGGAAAAAGGATTGTGTTAAATCGTCTGTTCACTTATCAGATGATGTAATGTGCTCAAGGGAGAGACATGCCGGCAAAAATCTACCTTTGTAAGTTTCTCCGTAAATTGTAGCTTGATTTGGAATCACTTTCCGCACGATTTAATGGATATTTCATCAATTATGAATCTGCCGTCCTGTAAATATAGTAATAGAAACATGCTAAGTGATATTCAGTGTCTGTGCAGCATATCACGTAGTGTGGCTGTCCCGAGCCTGAGTGTGCCGCCATTGTGACTTACATAATGATGTGTATGAACTTAACCTGTCTGGCGGTCCTTTTTTCCGGGGTTGAATCCCAATGCCAAGCCTTGCCTTTAATGGCGCCCTAATTCGAAAAGCGTTCCGGTAACTGGAAAGGATCATATTGTGTTCCTAAAACGTCATTACGTGATGATGTCACCTGCAATAATGCGCGTGAAGTCATTATGTAAACAAAAACAAATCACGTCATCACAACGTTGCGGGTTGCAGTGAATGGCAAAAATCAATTGTTCTCTCGTCATGAACTTACCCTAATTTTTTCCGGGGTTGAATAATCAATTGCACATGTAAACACAAATTGAAATGGGTGATCATATGGAATATATCCAGACTGTAACCATATTAATTTCAAGCTTTCTCTGTATTTTTTTTTAGTTATTCATCACATGATTTTATTTGTGAAAGCTTTGTCAAATAGGCATCATTTTATTTTGTATATTTTATTGTCTAAATGTTTACTTGTTTTAACCTCATATTTCAACTTAATTCAATTGAATGAACTTTTGTTCAACTTGTATGATATTTGAAAAGTTGTGTTTTTCAACTAAACAAATAAAAAAAACTAAAAAACAATTCCCATTAACCCCAGTAAACAAAGTCCATAGTGAGTTGCATGTTGCAGACACCTACCTTAGTGGCTGCAGTACCAGCACTAGATTTTAACATCAACAGGTGTACTGACAAAAAGGCAAGTGCTGCCCTGAAGTTAAATACATTGGAAACTCTTGTAAACAAAAATCATACTACCAGATACTTAGTACTTGGTACATGAGAGAATGCACTCAGCTGAAATGCATTCCACCATTACTGTATATCGGGAAGTGAGTTACAATCTTGCAACACACTTATAAAACATTTACAAGATCTTCTAGCAAAAGTCTTGATGTCTGATACCAGAAGCAACTGAGCCATGAAACAAACAATCATAATCAGCTCCAAAAGCCATTCGAGGGTGGTGGGTCCATATCCTTCTGGCAAACTATGAAAAGTAACTTTAGAGGTTTGAACAACACATATATGCATGTCATAAGGCAACATACTTGATTATGTTTAATTAAAGAGCATTTTAAGTCCAACTTGACACACATAGCAATAATCAAGCAGATTTAATCTTGATACACTGCCGTCCAACGTTTCTAAATGCACGGAATGTGTATTATGTTATTATGTATAGTTTAGATCTATGTGTTAATGCCTGCTTTATTTTTCCGGCCGTTAAAGCTATGCAGGCGGCATGCCCTTTCTTATTTACATGGAGGAATCCCCGCTAGACTCCCCCTACTCTTTCCCTCCCCCCACCATCTTTTCCATGCCTCCTTACAGGTCTGGGGGTAAACGAGTATCCTGCCGCTGGTGTGTGTTTACCACCTGTGTTCTAGTATAAATATCCAGAAGGACTGAAACCAATGATATAAGAAAATTCCAATGTGCCTTAGTGCCTGAGATAATAGTAACCATAGTACCCATATGAATAAGAAAATTGCCTTCAAAATATCTTACCAAAGCCTGATGTATTACATCACATTAAACGTTGGATTACGTTCAATTGGGATGCCAGCCGGGCTATTCCTCCTGCTATTTTTGGCACTGACAGTAAGTTGTTAGATATTATCTCTGATGTTAAGACAGAGGCAACAGTGTTACTAATAACAAAGAACGACCTACTTCTTCCACAGTGCATTGAGAAGAAAAGAAAGAGAGGAAACAGTTCACCTTTGAATAGAATAATAATCATTTGCAATGAGTACATGGTTGGTTGCAAAAAAGGCTTCTTACTAAAAATTAAAACATAAAAATGACTGTTCTCATCTCAGGCAACAAGCAGCAAGCCAACAGCTGAAAATAAATGTAAAACAGATGACGTTTCCAGAAATGTTTCAGAGTCCAAAATCCGTGCAGGTTTTCTGAACTCGTGCTGCCAATGGCTGTCCATATTGCTCAACCTACTGAAGGTAACCTACTGACCACCAGCGTAGAAGAGTGATGGCTTACAACTAGCAAACGCCACATGTAAGGCATCCGCTGTTTTGCCGTTAAGCTGAAGAATACGATATGTAAACTAAACGCCTGTAACTGCTGCCCAAAAAAACTATGAATGTGTTACTAGAGTCCATGCGATTTAGAATGATATGAACCATGGCAACACAAGACAAGCTTTATTATAATGAATGCTTTGCTTTTCAGAGCTGGATGCACGTCGTTGTAATTATCACTGCTACCAATCATGCACCATCGTAATTAGCATTATATAATGAAGTACTTCATCGCGTAAATAAGGGTTTTCAGTAAACGTTTCCTATCGTCATAATGGAAATAAATGATAGAAATCATTTACATTATTCACGTTTCTCACGGCAACCCACATTCGGACTACCTCATGCTACATGCCTCAGTAGAGCTGTATGACAGAATGTATTCAGTAGCCATGACTCTCAAAGACTGTAAGGGTGAAAGCAAGCGACTCAGACATGCTCATCCTCTGAAGCCGTGCCACTGCGAGATTACCATCCTTTCGAGCTGTCACTCATGTTTGATCTCGACAGGGTGATTGCTTTTAGTCAATGCTTTAGAAGCACGTTTTATACAATTGCAATGCATATTCAAACGAAATGACTCCTGCATTGCATTGAGATTAAGTCAGCCTTATACCATTTCTTTCTTTTTCTGGAGATATGAACTTGATGAGTGCGAATGTTCGGTGTCTAAAAAGAGGTACTCATGTTTTCACCCTGGGTGGAAGGCAAGGCTGTTTTCAGAGTGAGATTCTATCTATCAATTAAGTAATGTTGACTTCATTGGACATAAAGTGCCCGATTCATGGAATCCAGCGCAGAAATGGTGCAAGGGCTGCGCGCCGAGAAGGACCCTGACACTGAAAAAATATTGCGTGTCACACGTTTACATGGATTCCAAGATGCATTACTAGCCGTCGCGCAAGTCACAACAAGCTGCGCAAAGAAAGCCTACAACACGCCCCCAGGCACACTAAAAAGCAAGCCAAAGGACTAACACAGTACAATCCTCAGCGCCACTCCAGGCCCAGCATCCAGTATCCCAGGGAAATTGCGCGCCTAACCTCGCAATCTCAGGCCGCACCCCAAAGAAATTGCGTGCCCTCCCTCGCAAGCCCAGGCCACACCCAGCGAAATTGCATGCCTCAAATCGCAATCCCATGTCGCACCCCAGAAAAAACATGTGCCCTCCCTCGCAAGCCCAGCACCTACCACAGAGAAAATCGGGTGCCTCACCTCGCAAACCCAGGCCGCACCTCAGAGAAAGCACGTGCCCTCCCTCGCAAGCCCAGCCCGCACTCCAGCGAATTTGCATGCCTCACCTCGCAATCTCAGGCCGCACACCAAATAAAACATGTGCCCTCCCTTGCAAGCGCAGCATGTACCACAGAAAATGTGTGCACCCCTCGTAAGTTTAGGCTACACCCCTTCCAAAAACATGAGACCCCCCTACACCCCCGCACCCACCCTGTCCACATACCCCCCCACTGCACATGAACCACTGTATTCCACACACCACCCTACAGCCCCCTCACCTGTAACACCACCCACAGGCAGCCCTCTCCAGGCGGGACACCCCCCACAACAAGCAGCCCCCTCCAGATGGGTTACCCCTGACAGACAGCCCCCTCCAGACGGGACACCACCCTCACCTGTGACACCACACACAGACTGCCCCTCCAGATGGGACACCATCCCCAACCCCCCCTCACCTGTGACACCCCCCACAGGCAGCCCCCTCCAGACTGGACACCACCCGCCTGCCCCCCTCACCTGTGGCACCAGCCACAGGCAGCCCCCTCCAGATGGGACACCCCCCCACAGGCAGCCCCCTACAGACGGGACACCACCACCCAGATCCCCTCCCCTTTGACACCCCCCACAGACAGCCCCCTCCAGATGGTACCCCTCCCACAGGCAGTGCCCTCCAGACAGGACACCCCCCACAGAAAGCTCCCTCCAGACTGGACACGACCCACAAACCCCCTAACCTGTGACACCACCCACAGGCAGCCTCCTCCAAACGGGACAACGCCCACATGTAGCACCCTGACAGTCTGACACATTACCAATGCAATGCATGTCTGTTGTTCACCTGAAATTGTGTGTTGTGACAACACCATGATTTAGAACATCAACATTTATTATGCAAATCCGAACAACTGGAATCACCAGAGGTCCATCCATGAGTGGAGCATCAGCTCACACACCGTTCCAGGCCATAACCAGCCCCCAAAATACACATGTGACAAGCGAGTGCAAAAACATGTGCATGCTACCCATGGCACATTGCCAAGGCATCAAAGCACAGTGACAGAATGTGTGCCCACGACAGAAGCAAACATTTCAAAAGTTGTTTCAAGATCCACAAACAATGGCCTGGCATGTCACAGCCTGAGCATGAGTGAGCTATCTGTCAAAATACCTGTCAGGGAACTATCACATGACAGGTCCATGCATGGGTGAAGGTAGGGCAGTCAAAGAGAGCATGACTCACAGAGACTGGTGTATAGTGTTGCCACTCTGGAAGAGCAAACATGGCACACTACTGCATTCCAGTGGTAGAGGTTGACCAACACATGAGAGAAGGTATTGTGTGACTGCACATGCTAGTGAAGGTGTATGCACGACATGTGTTTTACACAGCAATAACAAAGTAATATGCTATGAACGTGACCATTAAACACTCCCACAGTGAGTCCACCTCCTTCCAACCCAACCACACTGATGCCAAACACAGAGTGATGCAGCACAGGTAAATGCAAATCATAATATACAGTGCACACCCATTTGTCTGATGGACACACCACCACATGTCAAGCACATGTGCTTCCTGCCATATGCAACCATCCCTGCAAAAACAATACACAAACATGCATGCAACAAGACACATGACTTTCAATGTAGAGTCTGAAAATAGAGCTAGCAAACACTCCAATACACAAATAAACTGCACAAAGAAGGGAATTTAACAAACAAAAACATGTATATTGAAGAAATATGTAAAAAAAAAAAAATCAAATGAAGCTATAAGTAGTCCATGTAAAATATGTACAAAAGTGAAATCCTTAAGCCTAAAGAACTATATAAAATAAAAACGGGGATGGAATGTCTGAAAGTCTGGGTAAAATAATAAAGAAAGGAAACTTACACCTAAATAACTATGTACACAGGCAGCAGGCTAGTCCAACTCCTCCTCGCCAATCTCACTCCAGTGCTGCATCCTCACTCCTTAGGCGGGCCTCCGTTCTTGCCTGGAGGGCTTGCAGGGTCTCCGGAATCTGTGTATCTATCACCTCGGCTTCCCTGCAAGTGGCCTCCGGGATGGCAGCCCACCTCCTTGCCCGATGCAGCAGAATCCCAGCCCTGGCAAACACAATCCTCGCTTCCTGAGCCTGTTGTCTCTCTGCTCCAATCTGCTGCCTATATCTGTGGAACACAGAAGACATCCTGTCCCTCAGGTCCATGTGTGTCTCCTGCCTCACACTGCGCATCTGCCCCCTTTGGATGTAGTGCCCTGAGAATTGTAGCCTCCTCCTGGTTACAAGCTGCTGCCACAGTGACCGGTGCCTGCTTTGTGTGTACGCCCTCTGGGCTGATGACGATACCCGGGGTTGTACAGCCCGTGCCCTACTTCTGGGTGCCTGCTGTCCCTCCATTGCCGTTGACCCTGTGGGGGCCTGGGTAGGGATGGTGACCACCTCAGCTGATTGACCTTGGACTCCCAACTCGGGCAGGGATGTTAGCTCCACCAGACTGGGCAATGTGGGTGGCACTGGTGAACAGAGGGCCCTGGTGGTATCTGGGCCGGAAGGCACCGCGGAGGACGGCTGGCACACAGAGGAGGAAGATGAGAAGGGGGTTGCATCAGTGAACAGCTCATGAAGCACAACACGGAACAGGCATGTTGCAAGCCAGGTGATGAGACGGCACACCTCACTGTGATGATGTGCAAGCAGACTACATATAGCCTGCACATCATCATGGATGATGGCTGTACACCACACCACCCCGGCCTACAGAGATATCACATAGTCCCGGGTGGCAACACCAGATGGTAAGAGGGTGTCGGTCTGGGTGGACACAGCCGAAAGTGCATGATGGGTCTGGGTGGAAGCATCCTGGCAGGCGCATACAGCTGCATCTGATGGCCCAGGCACTAGATTTTGCACAGGCACCTCGATGGTGGCCTGCACAGCCTCATGCCCCTGGGACCGGACTGCAGTAGGCACACCCACCTCAACACCCCCACCGGACCCCATTGGCTGGTCTTCAATGGCCATCTCCTCTCCCTCCCACCGCCAACCAGGATGACTCAGGAGCATCTTCCACCATGGATGGCCCCTGTGTGGGATCACCTGTGCCCCGCTGCTAAGGAGTCCACTACCACCTTTGCCTTCTTGTAATTACTGCCAGCAGCAATGCCCAATGTCAGTGGTGCGGCCACATCCACATCGCTCTCCGAAGAAGTGCTTTCATAGGGGTGAGGCTGGGCCTTGCACCTCTGCCTGGTGGAGGCATCCCTGCTGCCATGCTCCACAGCACTGCTTCCGCCCTCTTCATCAGATGCAACTGTGGAAAAGGAGACACAGAACCAAAACATCAGTGTACTGCACCAATTTGTGCATGGCAATACCAACATTCACATGCACATGACTAGTCAAGGCAACAACCATCATCCTCCACCCCCACACACATGGACATGCAATCCACATCCATGCAGATACATGTGTGCCCATCACTCCAGACATTCGCATCAGGCTAAGTGCCACTGTCACGAGCAATCAATTGCATATGCTCCACACACATGCATCATGTAAACATACACATGTCACCAAGCCACAGCAACAAGCACATACACATGTCATGCACACACATCAACAGCGAGGCCACAAGCAGTGTGATGAGCAATCACATCAGAGTCCTGTTAACTGTAATCCCCCTACATGACAACGTCAGACATCCAAATGCACGTGTTGCATCCAGGCGTGAGTGATGGCCAGTCACACCTTCCCATCTTTGGCACATACACATGACCATCATGCATGCACATGACGTGGGCAACATTCCCTCAACTCTCACACTTGTCACACAGGCACGTCTCAGACACAAGTAACAAAACATGAGCACAGTCTGAAAGGCAGCAGTGCAAAACACAATGCAAGTGATATTTCATTCAAAATACATATGGTCCAGTGCACACATGGAGAGCAATGTCTGTACCATGCACGCAGACATGTACGGTCTTGGAGGTCCGGGATACCACCCCCTCCGCAGAGATGGCATCATTATCCCATCCCAGATCTGCTAACGTCCTTACTTGCTGTGTTGCGTCAGTGGGCTGAAGAGGGCATTATAATTCTCCAGGACCTTCTCCACCAGGATGTCAACTTCCCTGGCAGTGAAGTTGACAGCCCCATGTCTAGCTGCCATGGGGTTGCCGCTCTGGTCTGAAGATGATAGTGCAGACATGGCAACCCCCGAGGCAGCTGTGGGTGGGAAAGGTGGTCCTGGAGATGGGCTGTGGAGTGATGGTGGTGGTATGACACGGTGGGAGTCTGGTGAAGCAGCTAAGGTGGTCACAGGGCCAAGGACAGGAGCACTGGCAGGGCAGGTGGGCAGCAGGCACACACACTGGACAGGCAGCAGCAGATGGCTAGGTAGGAGACAGCTCAGGGCAGTAGGAGGCAGGTAAAATGGCACACAGGCAGGAGCGTGGGTCTTAGGTGTATTTTTCGGTGGGCAGGCGGAAACAGAGTAATGGGTTTTTTGCGCATAAAAAATGAGCGTAATGCTTTTTCTTTGTATGGAAGCTATCCTGATCTCACTTATGCAATTTTTCATTTTCATATTTTTGCCACCTAGGGTACCTTTGAGCCTTGCAGGACCACAGAAGTACATTTTCCATCAAATACACTGCGCCCTCACTCTAATTGCCCAGGACAATTGCTTGGTGTGCCTTCTATTGTTCACTTACACCTGGAACATGAGTGGAAAGGTCCCAAGAGGGAAAGGTGACTGAGGTGACCGGGGTTAGGGATGTGCACCGGAAACAGCTGTCCCAGTGCCAAGGATCCAGAGATGTGCAGCGGAAGCAGCTATCCCAGCCCCAAGGGTCCAGGGACGTGCAGTGGAAGCAGCTGTGCCACCCCCAAGGGTCCAGGGATGTGCAGTGGAAGGAGCTGTCCCAGTCCCAAGGGTCCAGGGAGGACATGCAGTGGAAGCAGCTGTCCTAGCCCCAAGGGTCCAGGACATGCAGCAGAAGCAGCTGTCCCAGCCCTCAAGGGTAAGGGACGTGCAGCTCAAGCAGATGTCCCAGCCCTGAAGCGTAAGGAGCATGCAGTTAAAGCAGCTGTCCCAGGCCCAGTATGCAATGCCATACCACAGGCCACTAGTGGTCTGGCATCTGGAGCCCAGAGTGGTCCCAGCCACACAGGGTCAACACCAACACCACGTGCCAAGAAGGTAAAGCCTGCACAGCAGGAACAGGCTCAACCCCATGGCACGTCACAGGACACTGGCACGTTGAGGAATGTTGTTGCCAGTCTGCATATGCCAGGATCCGATAATTCTTGTACACAGTGTGTGGATGCTGGTTCTCTCATGGTGACATGCCCTGCATTTTGTTGCATGACAGAAATGCGATACACATGTTTACTGTAGACAAGTTGCACATGACTCCTCATGTCTTTTTCTGTCCTTGGGCAGGTGAAGAGGCACCAGATTCAGAGGAGGAGGTACAGGAGGAAGAAGAGTCTGTGGCTGTCCAGACCACCAGACCACCAGTGGAGGACGTGGCGTGGCAGGCCGTGAGAATCCACTGGTGCTATAGACCATCCTGGGCATTTCTGCAAACAATTCAGACTCTTTGGACTCCAGAGGCTCTGATGCTGAACCAGATGTGCAGTCCTCAACGCTGGCAGGTATGTGTACAGCTTGGGCAGACCGAGTGGGAGCAGCAGATGTTGCATTCCGCACACCGACAGGGTGCTGCCTTTGAGAGTTTGGATGAGGGCATAGATAGGGTGACCAGCTCCATGATCCCACCAGAAACACAGGGGGAGCAACAGCTGAAGATAATGCAGTCCACATGCCGCTCCCACAGGCTGCACATGGAGGACAACATCAGGAGCAGACGGGCAGATCTGAGGTCTCTGGAGGCATCCCTGCTTGCAGAGGGTCAGGCAAACAGGGAAGACCTGAGGCAAGAGTTGTTGGCACACAGAGCTGCAATCTGAGAGGAAGAGACAGCCACCAGTTGACTGTTCCAACAGGAGATGCTAACATTGAGGCAGGATATCTTGGCAGAACTACATGCATACTGTGATGTTGTGCATGGTGATCTCCAAGCCCTTAGTGTGCTGGTGCATTCATCAGTGTCAGGCATGGCCGCTGCCACTGAAGACCAGGCCAGGGCACTGCGTCGTCAGCCTCAAGCACCATTACCACCTTCTGATTCAACCCAGGATGGTGGTGCCAGCAGAGACATGCCTCCAGGTTCACCATAGCCATGCGGTCCGTGCGCCCATGGAGGGCTTTTATTTAAAAAAAAATGATATCCACCCATGTTGAAGTTGACATGCACCCTGCCCCTCTCCCCTCTTGGGTGACCCCCCTAGCCGGTCCATGATGGACATTTTTGATTTTTATATTTTTGATTTTATTATTTTTTTGGATACTTTTGCTCACCCCAGGCTCGGATGTTGGCATTTCATTTTTGTGAGTTGCCCTTTCCTAGTTTATTTTTTTATTATTTTAATTATTTTTTTGCTTGAGCTTGTGCTGTTAACATCTCAAGGCCATGACGTTTGCTGTGGTGGACATGCAGACATGCATAGTGAAGTCAACTTGCATGTTTGCATAGTGGTGCACAGGATGGCATGTGCAGGTAAATATGGTGTCTGTGTTCCATCGCACATGTGTGCTGTGTGAATGGTACTTCACTATGCCTGTTGTAATGTCTTCTCCAACCTTCCTGAGCCGCGGACACTGCTCTCCTGAACCCCCATGAAGAACTGCTAGCATCCCTCAATTCATAATACCCTGCTGTCCTCACACTCCTTGATATTGACACAGTGAACCATTCCATCCTCATTACAATGCTCCATGAGTGGGTAGTGGACTGGCTTAGCTCATTCCTAACCAACACTTCCTACAAAACCATTCTGTGCCCTTTCTCCTACCCTACCTCCTCCTCCACCTGTGGCGTCCCGCAGGTCTCCATTCTTTTGCCATGCGTCTTTAACATATGCATTTCACTGCTGCAATGCTTCATTGACTCATTCTCCCAAAAATCTGAGTGTTATGCTGACACACAACTCTTCAGCAAAGTTCCTACTGACACATTTGCACCTTCATTCGCCCTGACTGCCTCTCCGCCATCCTGGCCTAGTGCACTGCAAATGACCTTGGCTTGTACGCCTTCAAAATCGAGAGTCTCCCTATTGGATCCCCTGCAGCCTACTTCTTCCCTCCACTCTGGCCTTCCTCCATGGGCCCACCCTCTTTCCCCCTCCTCCGAAGCCAGGAATCTTGGAGTCTTCTTCGACTCCACCCTTTCCTTCATCCCTTATGTTCTGGACACTGTTAAGAAGTCTCACTTTCAGCTCTTCCTTCACAAAGTAACTGTACACTTCCACGCCATCCCTCAGAGACTCGATGTTACCCGTGCTCAGGTTCTCTCTAGGCTACACTACTGCAACAGCCTCCTCCTTATTTCTCTTTGGTCCACCCTGTAACCCCTCCATCTTACCCAGATTAGGGCAGCAAGATTTATCATTGGCCTCAGGCCCAATGACCGCAGCTTTCCTGCCCTACAAAGACTTCAGTGGCTCACAGTCTCAGCACAAATTACATTGTAATCCCTGTGTATCATCCACAGGGCTATCTGGGGCTGGGTACCACTCTATCTTCAACGTTTCCTGATCAAATACTCTCCTTTTAGACTTGTGCATTCCTCTGGCAAAATCTCCCTGCGTGCAAAGCGCTTTGATATACAACGGGCTGTTGGTAGATCCATTTCCTCTGCGTGCTGTCTTCTGTGTAATAGCCTAGCTCTCCCTCTGTGTCTTGAGCAGGACCTCCTTAAATTCCCAATAAGCCTCAAGTCCTTTCCCTTCTCCACTTTCTGCTGCCCCTCTCTTCCGTGCTATTCATACAGTAGCATGCCTGATGTGCAGGACTCTTATGTGTCCTCTGGGCCCTGACCACCCACATGAATCATCGAAGCAACTGTGTATATACTGCACTTGCTCACGCTCAGCCTCACCACGGGAGGTTGCACTTAAGTTTAGCTTTTATTTTCTTAGCACTTCACCCAGAGCTGTTCTCAATGAACAAATCAGAACCTTTTTCCTTTCCACCCTCCCCTGTACACTTGCACATTGGGAACACTCACAAAGCATAGTGGGTTTGTCTCCCCTCCCAGTTATTATCATGATTTGTTTGTAATATGGCGCCGAAACAAGGAGCAAGGAACAGAAAGCCGGATGACAAAAGTGCAGAAGGGTATTTCACCACTAAAAGTATGTGCAAAGCTGAGCCCGAAGAAATTAACTTATGAAACAAAGTTGACCAATTGAATCGTGACAAAACAGACCTTAAGTTAGCAATAATAGGAGCCGTGATTGGTCCTGCTCCACTGCGCCCACGCCCACTGTCAAGCCCCCACAGTCCTTATCTTACGGGTGCACGCGCATCCGCGTGCGCATCCCGGAAGTGCATAGGAAGTGCACGGACTGTTTGGACTGCCGATCCCTTTGCTCTCTGCTGTGGGGACCTGTGGACCTGTTCGTGGGACTCCAGCCCCGCACCTCGAGTGCCCGTCGGCAAGAGGAATCCTTGCTCGCCGCGAAACGTGGCTTGTGCTGAACTTTGTTGCAAGTAATTGCTACGAACTTGCGTCTGTTGCTGGGCTGTGTTGTGCTGGGTTGTGCTTTATGCACTGTTTTGTGTTGTGTTAGCTTGGTGCTGGGAGGGGTTTTTGCTACTCCGTACTACTCCGGAAATTTGAACAAGGTCTCCTTTCTTTTTAGGAGCCGTGATTGGTCCTGCTCCACTGCGCCCACGCCAACTGTCCAGCCCCCACAGTCCTTATCTTACGGGTGCACGCGCATCCGCACGCGCATCCCGGAAGTGCATAGGAAGTGCACGGACTGTTTGGACTGTTCGGCTGGCGGTGGCAGGGGCAGTGGGAATCTCGAGCGAAATAGTAAGTGTTTTGAAGTTAGGGTGACAACTTCTGGGGACTTTTTGTATTATTTCAAGTTTATCATGCGTAAAAATAAGCTTCCACAACTGAAAAAGGACGCGGGGGCTGACTTTTTTAATGCGGTCAGCACCTGACGCGCCAGCCTTGCAAGGGCTGTAGCGTGCCCTTTGCCTCTAGTAAGCGATGAAGAGAAAGCTTTACTACAATGTGCGCAGCAATGCTCTGCGGAAGGTAAAACCGTTGAGGATCAAATCGATCCATCCCAACCCCTTTTTGCTGACTTAGAATCACATATCTCGGATACGGCTAAAGGAGGTAAATCGGTCAGTAGTGATCCATTGGATGTGGCAGACGCATCCTTTAACACCATCTTTTGCTATGATAACTTGACTGACTCTTTGCCCCCACATTCTTTGGGGAGTAATAAACCCGGGGGGGGGGGAATTTGAACGACCTGGTTCAACCCATTAGAGAGATTGAATCAACTACAATGATGGGTATCTTTAACAGAGCTTTGTTGTCTGAACTTAGCAAACAGACTAGGGCCATTGGGATACTGACCGAAGAGGTTGAGAAATTACCAACCAGATTTACGGAATCTTTTGTACGAGCCATGAGGGACGAGGCTAAACTTAATGAACAAGTACCTAAAGTCACCAAAATATGCACTTGCCTTAACAACTCTACCCGGGAGGGGGAGGTTATAGTAATTCCAACCACACAGGAACCAGGGTAGGGGACAGATACGTATGTCCAGAACTATCCCAAAGACCAGAAGGAAGAGAGTCCTAAGGCCACACTGGAAGGCACAGTCTTGCCGTGTGATCTTCAGGATGCCAATTTTCAGACAAAATTATCTAAAGGCAGGAGAAAAAGCTGGCCAAACAAAGAAAAAAGAATAATAACATGGCTGCTGTACTTAAAAAAACCTCTAGGAAATTCTTGAGGGACGTAGAACCGACTCTGGTCACTTCTATTATAGACGTTGATAATGAAGATTCAGTTAATGCCAAAGAATGACCATTCTGGGATGAGTACGAAAGATCTTAACAAGAAGGAAAACAGGAGAAATACAAATCCTACTGAAGAATCAATCTTTCAGGATAGGTACACTGAGGGTGAGGTTGCTATGATTGAGGCCATGAAAAAGAAAGGTGATGTAATGTTTGACATTTTTAAACCTATATCTATTCCCAATTCTAATAGCTTGACTTATTGTGAAACAGTTTGGGGGCAAAACAAATCCAAAAAAGTTAACGAGGATGGGACACAAACTGAAAAGAATATGCTCAATCTAGAAAAACTGATAGACATGTAGCCAAAAACACTGTTAGAAAGAGCTCTATTACAAACATGACTGTACATGACTGTACAGAATGCTGACTCTATGAGTGGTACAAGATCCAAACGCACTGTTATACAGCAAGGAAACAAACCCAGTAATAACACTAAAGAAAGTGAACTTATATCTTCACAGAAGGCTAAGTGTGGGGAGGACACTGGCCTAGAGGCTACCACTAATATCCTGAACACCAATGAATTACGCCAGATGATTATTAAGGTTCTTAAAGACGACTTCGCCTCCACTTCTGTGAATACCTATGACGTTGTTGCCCAACCTCGACAACTGTTTGAGCCTAATGTGCCCACAGACTTGGGGTCCAAAGGGGATGAAGGTGGTAATGAACCTCTGGGCTTCAACTCTAACAGATATGGATGTGAAAACAAACACCTATTTGATGGTAACAGTGAAAATGATTTGCGTCAACCTGCGTTTCCAGAAATGCCGGGGCTAATTATAAAAACTTTATTTGATGACAAAGGCCACACAGTACTGAATAGACCTTACATACTATCATTGTTATCCACCATACCAGAACTTAGCCTAATCACCTCGGGAGACATCAAACTGGTGGACTACATACATAGATTCAGGAATGAATATGTACGCCTAGTTATTCCTTCACCCCTGGTAAGGTCCCTGTTACTCAAGGAGGCGGAACAACTACAGATACGAGGCTTTGATATTTATGAATGCAGAATAACTACACAGTTCCCTCTTAGTACGATACCGAAGCGGGTGCCCTCTGTGGGGGTTAATCCAGATGGAGCTTTAGGCAATGCTGTAGTTGGGGGGGGACAAAGATCTGAACAAACAAGACTGGCGATGGCTGGCCTTAACCCTGAGGGAATCAATTGACACATTGAAACAACTGGGCAGACCGCTTTAGCTTCGGCGGTAAGCTGAAATGCGTGAGCTGGAACTCACGGGGTAGTTTTGACTTACTTCATAATGATGAACTGATGAGCAACTTAGGGGAGTTTGATCTTATCCTCCTGCAAGAGACTTGGTCTAGAGTTCAGCTATGCTGGGACGGTTTTTAAGTTACTTCTGATTGTGCCCACGGTAAGAACAGGGGTCGCCCTAAGGGAGGTTTAATGCTTGCTGTTAAGAAAACTAACAACTTGATGAAGACTGGGGAATGGTTTTGTTCACATCACTTCTTAGTAGTCTCTTACAAAAGGGTTGAAATTAACAACATCTTCTTGGTACTTATTATCAATGTGTATAGGAACCCTTACGATTTGTCTGACCAGTCACTTGAAAAGGAGCTGGACAATCTGGGATCCATTATGGAATCGTGGTTAGAGTGCAATTTGGGGGGTCACATTATAATTGCTGGGGATCTAAACGCAAATTGTAACTGTGATAGGTCTTTATGTGATTCGGCAGTGGCTTCTGTGAATGACTGGAATAAGGCAGGGGGCAACCCTGTTTTACGGGGGGGGGCTTTGGTCCCATTTTTCAGAAACCTGGGGTATGGAACCAATACACAACGAGCACTATACCTGGAAAGCAAGAGGCTTGCACTCAATTATAGACTACGTTTTTCTGTCCACAGCACTCTCTAAGGGTTTGGATACGTTTGAAGTAAAAGATTCGGAAAGCAGTGATCACTGCTTTCTTACCTTTGAAATGAGAATGGATTTTTTGCCTAAACCACCAGTGACATACTATGCCCATAATGTAACTGTTAATACTAGTGGTAACAGAATCAAATGGTGTCAAAGATTAAATATAAAATTCACCAACACCATGATTGGAGATTATGAGTCTATGACAAATTATAGCCGGGCAGAAAGCTACTCGGCAAATAACTTTACTAACTATATTGAAAAGCATATAACCAATTTGGTAGGTGGTTTTAATGATTATACACAGGGTATCAAAAACTACAGACGTGTTATGGACACTGTTACCCACAAACGTAAAAAACTCTACAGAAAGGAGCTTAGACAACTAAAAAAATTAGGCCTAGCGTATTCTAATGCTTGGCTAGAGAAGAAAAAAATACAGCAAAAATATAAAAACTGGGTGATAGCTTATAAAGGTCGCCGTCAACAACTAGATGGGGCAGCAATGTTAACTTCTCTTCGTGGTCACAACTGTAGTAACTTTTGGACACTAATTAATGAGCAAGAAAAACCTCAGAAAGATGCTATGCTTAATCCTCTTTCTGAAGAAACATGGATAGGACACTTTTCCAACTTTCACTTCGAAAGTACGAAACCGGATAAGTACAAAGCCTTGGTTAGATCACCCTGGTTGCTGCAATTCTCTAGGGGGGACATAATGACATTAATAAATAAATCCAAAAATTCGGGTGCTACTGGTCCCAACAATCTATCCAACAAACTTTTGAAAATGAATCTGTCCTTTTGGGCAAAGGTCCTGTTCACACTCTATACTAACATTGTGATCTGCAAAACGATTCCACAGTCCTGGAGAGTCTCCATTGTAATTCCGATTTTTAAAAAAGGGTCCAGATTGTGCCCCAAAAGCTATAGGCCTATAGCGATCGCTGATCCAGAATCGAAAATATTTGGTTCCCTAGTACTACGTGAACTTTTAGACTGGATCAACAAAAATTCAATACTAGACGCAAAACAAATTGGCTTTAAAAAAAAGACTGGAACTGATTGTGGGGGGCTCATTTTAAAAGTTCTTATATCTAAGTCCATGAAACGAGACAAAAGACCTTTATTTGTGGCATCGATGGACTTAAGCTCAGCTTTCGATCTCGTCGATAGGAATCTTTTGTGGCAGAGACTCAAAGACCTGGAAATTCCACTTTATCTGCTTGATATTATGTCTGCCCTCTACACGGATACTAAAGTTAAAATTTGTTTAAATACAGGGGGTCTTCTGTCTAAAGAGCTAATTATACCTAATGGTTTGCGTCAAGGGTGCATGTTGGCCCCTACTGTTTTTAACCTATACTTTAGCGGTGCAAACAAGGCGCTTAACGGTAAAGGACTTGTCTCTCCTAAAATAAACAACACAGAAACATCATGGCTTGCGTATGCCGACGATTTCTTACTGATGGAGAACACTAAGATCGGACTACAAAGACTGCTTGCAGCCTTCGAAAAGTTCACCTCCGACCTACAATTGAAAATCAATCCATCCAAGACTGTTATAGTCAGGTTTGGCAAACAAAGCCTGAAAGAGAAGTCCTTTGCATGGTTTTGCGGGAACAAGATCATTAAAGCCCAACAAGCATTCAAATACTTGGGGTTTTACTTTTCTTGTACTGATTCGAACGTTCTGATAAAGAGCCAACTTAAATTGAAAGCTGATATCGCCATTAGACAGATGAGGGCAATTGACACTAGATATGGTAAATTTACCATGGTGCCTTTGAGGGAATTTTACATCAAAAAGATTATACCAAGACTGATGTATGGTATGGAACTGTTTACCAAAGAACTACACGAACATTTAGATAGTACTGAAAGTAGAATATGGAGATCAGTCTTATTCCATTTACCCAAGTGCATACCTCTGGACCTGATAAGATATGAATTTGGTCTCCAATCACTCTATGCACACGCAAAGTGGAGACGAATGAGTCTATGGAGAAAATGTAAGACTGCTGTAGATGACACCCTTTACTCAAGGGCCTTTCAAGAAAAGTCAAACCAGTTTATACACAATCTTCATTTAGAAACAATAAATTGCCTTTCAACCCTAGGCATGTCAGTCACAACCCTTTGTAATAATCCTGCAAGAATTAAAATCAGCCTTATGGGTTTTGATTGGCAGAAGACCAAGAAAAAACATCTTGGATTCGAATTTGTATAAATCAGCATGCTCTATTTGGAAATGGTTCCCATATATAGAAGGTTATCTTAATCAATACCCAAGTAAATGTATGCGAAATGATTACATGCGTTTTCGATTCAACGTCATACCCACAAATCAAATCCTAAACATTAGGCAATATAATTCAAATACTTGGTTATGGTGTAGATTTTGCTTGAAAGAGGGTGAAGTAGAAACACTTCAACATATTCTATTGGTCTGCCAGGGTCTTAAGGCTGAACGAATAAGGTACTTTGCACAATTTGTCAACTCCATCCATAACGTAGAAAGAGATTTTATATGGCAAAGAATGTTACACGACAATATTATAAGACTACAAATTCGAGTAACTACCTTTTTGCGGAATGTGTGCAAACTGTGTCAAGATGGACTGAAGCCAGTTGGTTAGACACAACATAATCCGGTCAGCTAAAATGTAATTATGACCGGATAAAAGAAAGTGATCCTTATGTAAAGAATTTTAACGTGGGTTTACTGCTTCTGGTGTAGGATTGAGTTGCTTTATGTTGCTTTGATTTGAGTATACTTAGTTAATGTAATGAAATTGATTGATGTTATGTAAAGAATTTTAATGTGTGTTTACTGTTTTTGGTGTATGATTAAGTTGTTTTATGTTGCCTTGATTAGAGTATATTTAGCTAATGTAGTGAAATTGATTGATCTCTTTTTAACCTGAAGAAATGAATTTGTAAAATACTAAAAGTATATGCATTTTTTTTTTGTAAAGGTTTATAAATAAACCAAAACAAATTAAAAAAAAAATTGTGCCTAACAAATGACCAAAACATATGTTTATTAATAATGTGCCTCCATGACTGTGTTCAGTGCACTGTCCCAATACTACACAGGTGAGGGCATGCCTTATCATGTCATTGGTAGTCTTCCAGGAGCCTATTAGCTTTATTGTGGGATCAATTATCTGCATATGTGATGTCTTCTCATTTTCATGCAGCATGTTGACTGATGCGTGTATTGTGTATGTGCCATCGTCTAGTGAATGGGGATATGTGACATGCACATTTGTTGCATGTCATTGAGGGAGACAGGCAGTGATAGGGATGTTGTTTATCAGTGTGTGTGTTTGATTTGCATGCAGTGTGCAGGTGTTTGTCCATGTGTACTGGGACACATGTTGATGGTTGCCTTGTGAGTTGTTGTGTGCATGTGTTGTATGTCGATGAGGGGTGCCCTTGGGTCTTCAATTTTTTGGGGCATGTATGTGTTAGCTGCACTATGTTTCATTTTGTTCTTTGTCTGCAGATCCTTCCATCAAGGAAGGATGGCTATTTCATGGGTTGAAATTTGACTGTCAACTGCATGCCAAAGGGACAGGTAAGATGTTAATTTATATTGATCGTTATGGAATGTTATGGAACGTGTGGGTCAATACTGCACTTCTTTTCTACACCCCACAATAGGGACATGTTTGTGCGCATCATGCACATTCTAGGACATGTGTGCATATATTTGCAATTGTGCTTGTTTAAGTTTGTGCACATATGAATAACTGAGGCCATATATGGCTTACAGCTCAAATAAATATATGTAATGTGATTCTGATTACCCCTCTTTCCATTGCCCAGCAGCTCGAGTGATGATGTTTACAAACTAAACAAATACAGTTTGATGTTGTATATCAAATACATCATAGAAGCCAACACAGATAACTAATCAACAAACTAAATATCCAGCCTTTCACCAATAAAAATAACCACGTTGAATACCAAGTGGGGTATAGATGTATTACCGACAGTATGGAAGAAATTGTGTCCTGGAGATGGCCTAAAATAGAGAAGGAAAGATACTAGGGATAGTGTCTAAAAACCTAAAAGACCGAAACATGTCGACAGTAATCTGAGATACCCATATAACAAAGTGGTTATTAAAGTTTACACTTTGTCTTGTTTAAACCCCTTTATTAAGTTTGTATTATGTATAATGAATTCATTTTTAAAGCCATGGTAACCATGACAATTGTTTGTGTTATGGCATACCGTTTCTTTTAGTCAATCTTGATATGTAATACATTTAGTTTGTTGATTGGTTATCTGTGTTGGGTTCTATGATGTATTTGATATACAACATCAAACTGTATTTGTTTAGTTTGTAAACATCATCACTCGAGCTGCTGGGCAAAGGAAAGAGGGGTAATCAGCCTCACATTACATATATTTTCCCAGACTCAGTTCCCTTTGACTTCTAATCCCTGGAGATCAAAAAAGTGGGCACTTACCTGATTTAGGTAAGATGGCTTACAGCTCAGACATGATGTTTCTGGATTCATCGATGCTTACACATTTGGCCGGTATGTTAGTTAGTCAGATCCACCACAGCAGAAGGGGACCACTACAGTGGGTATGGTGCACAGTATAATTATCCTTTTACATTACATATGGGATGGTTTTGGTGACATAGAGGTGATCTAATTGATTGGTTGGCATGGTGGTAGTGGCGTACTCCCTCTTCAATGTGTTTCTTTTGGGAACACAAGATTGAATGTCTTTTAGTTCTAAGGAATGCACACAATTTAGCACTTCCAAAGGCACTTTCTCAGGTTGGTTTTGTGGGCACAATGGATTGGCCCATTGTCATCATTGAAAGGCGCTTGGGATATAGCAGGATTGTGTGCACTCCACAGGGGAGAGATTTTAGGTGAAATACAATTGCACAAGCTGGGTACATGCATCCTCTGCACATGCCCTTTGCCCAGCCTTACGTAAGCGGTGGGCCTATGGGTGTGGATGGGGTGCCACCACCATGTCCACCGGGACGCCACACCGTTTTGCAACATTGTGCAGGACACATGCTGCCACAATGATCCTGTAGAATACTGGTGGTGCATATAGCAACATACCGCCTTAGTGGTCAAGGGAAGGGAAACGGGACTTGAGCACTCCGAATGTGCGCTCCACTATGCCCCGATTTGTAATATGGGCAGTGTTGTATCTTACCTCGGCAGGTGTGTTGGGTTTGCGTATAGGCATCATCATGTATGTGCTCAGAGGGTAGAATGGTTGTCATTGTTATTTGTTGACAGTGTCTATCTGTCTATGTACAACATGCATGCATGTGCATGGCCATTCCTACTCACCAATGAGCCATGTGTTGCCATGCTTCCCAGCTACCAGGGCCCGGTGTAGAGGGGACATCCTGAAGATGTAACTATCATGGGTGCTGCCAGGATAGTTGGCATACACTTCAGTAATGATGCCCTTGGCATCACACACAACCTGAACATTGATGAAGTGCCAGTGTTTCCGGTTGCGGTAGATGTGCTCTGTTGCTCAAAGTGGACGTAGAGCAACATAGGTGCAATCAATGGCACCTAGCACTTTTGGGAATTGCGCCACCCCATAAAAACCCTGTACCACTGCTTGCCTTTCTGCAGATGTTCTGGGCATATAGATATGCCGGCGGACAGAAGGACGTTCAGTCATTATTGCTAACACCTTGTGTAGGCAGCGTGACTGCATGGCCTGTGAAATGCCACCAACTCTAGCAGTGGTCTGCTGGAATGAGCCAGTGGCCAGAAGGCTCATTCCTTGGGAGCACAGAGTGGGTGATGTGAGGTCATCTTCCCACTTTGTGACCAGGTCTAGGATGATATGGGGGGAAACCAATACCTGGCATAGACCTGGTCATCAGGCATCCCAAAAAGGCTAGTGCTTGGGTGGAAGATCCAGGCCCTGGCCATCCTCCTTTTCCTGCGGTGTCCCAGGATGACTGCTGCAACAAACGGTGCATTCATCATGACTGTATACGTGAGTTAGTTGATCGTGCATGCTTTTTAAGCATTTGTTTGTGTGCGCACTGACGTTTACGCCTGCTATCACGTGACGTAGGTGTTTCAGGATTTGTGCGTGCTTTCTTGTGCACCAGCGATCCGTGTTCAATTCCATGAATAGGGTTGTTTTGCACGCGTATATGTGGTCCGATTGTTTGACTGTGGAACGTCCCTCGTAACGCCCACATTTTTGTTTGTTCTCTCTCATTCCACGTGTTCCGCACCTTTTTAGGCGGGTGAGCAGGCTCGGGCAGCCCTTCGCTTGGAGTCTCGTGCAAGGCATTCTTGGTGTCGCAGTGACGCGTTGGACCAGGCGGATTCCTCACAAGTCCTAGGTAAGCCCTGCGCATTGTGTTCCATGATTCGACGAACGGGAAGTCCCTGATTTTCAGCTCAAATTATTCCATAAATCAGCCGCAAAGTGTGCACATTCGCCACAAGTTATGTTATGTTTTGTTGCCTCACTACGTTCGTGGTCATAGGCAGCAAGGGCTTCTCTGGAAAATGGAAAATGGTGACCCAGCCTATGGGAAACAGACCTTAGCCTGTGAAAAAAAGGGAAAAGGGAAAAGATGACAGGGAGGAGAAAGCAGGGTGAGGCTAGGAAAAGAGACAATTGAGAGGATGGGAATGGGGTTCAGGGAGATGGTATGTGACTGTAAGGATACGGGCATGGGTAGTAATTGGAAATCGATTTACTCAATGCTCATCGGAGAAAAAGAAAATAGAATACCTTGTGATGATGCGCAAATTCCAAAGCTGGTAGTGGCTGGGAAGTCATGACCGGCTTAACCCGGAGCAGTCCTGGCGATGTACCACATAATGCTATGTCCCCTATAATGCCATTTTGTATGTCATTGTGAATCCCTTCTCTAATAATATGCATGTGCGTATGGGCTTTGCAACAGCAACAAAGCGAGTTAAGCTGGTCATGACTTCCCACATCTGCTGAATTTGTATTGGTTTTGTTGAGTCAAATCTTTTCAACTTAATTGCACCTCAAATGAGATTTTTCAGTGAATTTCAAGGATTTTGCTATAGCATTGTATTTTTACGGGCCACTAGCTATGGCCAGTGGCCACGGCAAAAGGCTGTATCCACTGTACATGTTCTGCCAAAATGTTTCCTTTGAACCCACTAGGTGGCCATTGCCTTTGGCTGTGGCCACTATACATGCCTTTCGAGCCCAGCTAGCATTTGCCCATGTCCACTGTACATGTTCCCTCACTGTATATTTTAAAACACTTTCAGCCCACTCGCCATGATCATCGGCTTTGTCCACTTTCCATGTTGAACCATTTGGCTACTTAAAGTAACCCAGCAGCCATATCCTTTGGCCACACCCATTGCCCCCCCTCACTGTAGCTGTAAAATGGTATATTTTTTGTACTTATCCAATTTTAACTCTCTTTTTAAAAACCTGTTTTCCTATAACCGTGGTTATATTGGCAATGTACTTTAAATAACCGTGGTTATCTCCAGGCACCCAAATTACTGTGGTTATTCGTAAAAAGCACACAAAATACAAAACACTTCCCTGCATGCCCATGCACTCATCATGTACCCCCCTCCTCTTGGCATGCTCCCCCCTCTCCCCTCAAGTAATCTTTCCCTCCCCAGCCCTCTCCCATTCTCCCCCAACCCTCATCATTTTGTGTGATGCACTTTAATTCCTGATCATGTTTTTTTTACAACCGTAGTTATCACGCCGAATACCCCTCAGCTATGGGAAAATGTTCGAGCTCAGAACTTGGTCCCCAACCCCTCTGCTAACTCCCCACTTTCACATGGTGTCCTCTTTCCCCCTCCCGACCTCTAGCCTGATGCCATTGCATCCTTTTGCCCCCTCGCATTAGCATTATTTCCACTTTTTGTTTTCGGCTAGCTGGAAAAAACTGTGGTTATCTCTCGCATCAAACCCAACAAAAATGTCTGTTTTTCAATTCCGAAAAGCCTCTCTCCTGCAAAGCACCATGGGAGATATAGCTATAATTTTGGGACAAGGTGGTCCATTGTTTCGTACCCGAACAATTCCGTCCCGCGGTTTTTGCTGTGCCCTGCGCAGAAATTTGGTATTTTTCTCTATTTAGAAATGAATGGGGAGTCGGCAAAAACACCTTTTTTTACTTTTTTAATATCTTATTCATTTTTTAATGGATCTTTCCCAACATTTCCTGTCTAGGGAAGGGGTGGGAGGACGTGACAAACTTTTTGTTAACAAAATTTCAACCAAATCTGTCATGTGAGTCAAACGTTATTAGCAAAACATTTTTCACGCTTACTATGTATCTTGATACGCAACTATAGTGTGGCAACTGCCGCACTATAATATGATTTCAGGCAATTACTTTTTTTGTATTTCACCTTACGAAGTAGATAGAATGGATACCATTTAGGTCCTCGTGAAAGCTAAGGTGGATTTTCCTAGCTGTTTCCCTTTGGTGGTATTTTCTATACTACTGGGGGTAATTCTGAAAATCAAAGCAGATGTTTAGTCACTGAAATAGCGCCACTGGTATTTTAGTAAATCTAGCTTCATTTTAAAAAACATCCCATTTTTATCCTCATCATGAGGATGTTCATGGTTTATGTACAGAAATGGATCATATTGTTACTGTACATTTTTAATGCACAAAAGGGCAACATATGGCCCCTTTACACGTTATATAGTATAGGTGGAGCAAAAGTGGGCCTCTCTGATTCACTGTGCATGAGAAACACGTTTAAACAATTCTGGAAACATTTAACAATTTTTAAGACCACATCTGGGTTGATGCAAAAAATTGCTTTTATTAGGTATTTTGCAGTACATTATGTGGCGGTGTTTGTTCAGAATACCACCGTTAGTATTCTTAATGTTACAGCTCTAGCTGTAATGCAACCCTAAGATGGGTATTAGTAACATCTGTGCACGGGAGCTCACAAAAGAAAAAAGCTGACCCTGTCAAGTAATCCTAGCCATACCACTGCCCTCCGAACACCAAGGTAACTAATCTGGGACTGCCATGCCAAATTTCTGAAGTGACAGAGACATGAATTGCTTGTGAAAAAAAGATGAATAGAGAGACCGCAATGAAAAAAGGAAATGGGGACGAAAGAGTGAAATCAGCCCTATAAAAGCCTCTACTCACTAATCCCCTTATTGCTGGGATTTTTACACCATGGCCCATCAAATTAAAGAAAAATAGTCTATTATAAGAAGAAACGACATGACTTAATTGCTACCAAAACTGCAGATATTTCGGAATTTCTTAAATGTGCACCACGTTTACGTTTTTTCATGTAGCACTTCATAAATCTTTTCATATAGCACTTCAAGCTAGATTCCTTCCGCTTCTAAGAACAGTTGTTACTACTAAATCAAACAGTGTTCATTTTATCAATCCCATAATGCTAAAGCGCTAATGACAGCCTTGATGGAATTCAAACCTGCCCGCTGCAGGCTGGCCCCACGTCTCAAGCAAACACTTAAATTCCCTTGAAGAAAAGGCAACAAGATCCATCTGAGCAGGACACCCTACTACATAAAACTATGATGTTTGCCTAAGGAGATATTGCAACATAAAGCAATACAATGGTGTCATGACATATTGCTAGAAAGGTATCTGAGGGCTTATCCACCACTTTTGGTGACCTGTCATGGCCCTTCATTCCCATTAGTATGTGCGAACATGTGACATTTGTGCCCGCCTTAAAAACAGCCATAATAAGTAAGTATGCATGATACACCCATTGACAATGCCAGATATCCTTTGAGATCATATATCTCAAAATACTTCATAATTGATCTGCCATCACTGTAGGGTTGTGACACCATTCTTTTGGTAATTTACTGTGCAATGGAATTCCATATCCTGAGAATCCCACTCAGCCGCTCCATAATAGAGGGAATGAAGTCCCCCCTCCCAACCAGACCCAAACTCCCGACATATGAAAATATATTTTTGTAAGAAAACCAGTTGTAAACATTTCAAAGCTCCAGATGAGCAAAGCAATACAAGCAAGGATACCCATTTGGAGTCATCTATGTGTAGACTCTAGAGATCCAGCAGATACAAAGTTGCAAGCTGACAAAGGGAAATGTCCTCGAGTTGAGTACAGAGAAGGAGGGGAGTAAAATAGAAGGAGGAAATTGCAGCTCTGTAGAGGTAGGAATAGATCTGAAGTTGGAAGGGATTTGGAAAGTGAAGAAAATATGCTTTTGTGAGAGAAAGGATTGAATGGCTAGAGAGGGGTATAGATTTAGACAATCGGGGAGAAAAAGGAGAAGTGAAGACCACATCCTTAGGTAACCAGGATCACAAGGTTACAGAGGACCGGTTGGACAAGGCGAGAGCATAGATGAAGGTGGAGATAAAAGACAGCATCACTATGCCAGGTCGCAGGGAGGTCAGACTAGGCAATGTCAGAGTGGAGAAGAATGCAAAGGAGACCATTGTATGGAGAAGTTGGTGGGTAAGAGTTTGATCATGCTTCTCCACCAAACCACATCCTGGTGGACAGGACCAACTAAAAGCACCAACTTTTTGTCCACATCTGCAGGAAGACCTTGCCAACCCAAAAGGAAAGGGACCTTTGAAAGTCCCCCATTGGAGTTAGCTGTCTGTGGACGTGGACCTTGGAAATACATGTTTGCCTTAGAACCCTGGGTCTCCAACCTAGAAGGCCCGACAAAACAAGTGGATGGCCAAAGAACAAGATGTTGCAATAAATGTGTTTATTTTGGTAATGAATACACGCCATTGAGTCCCCTACCTACTGCCTTTGACAAATCAAAGTTTGATTAAAGCGTATATGTGTGAGCTTGTACGCATCTCACATGAATGAATTGAGAAGGCCCATTGGATACATTTGGCCCATGGGGAAAGGTAGGGTGTATATAATTAGCACTTTTCATAGTGCTTAGCAGTAATAGAACTAAAAATGCTAATATAAAGATAGCCCTCAGGAAGATGGGCCTGTAGCATTGGCTTCCCATATCAGCTCAGAGAATCGAAGGTCACAGTGCTATGTAAACAACACCAGTGCATAATTGAAACAGGCAGATAGAATATTTTAATGAAGTGAAAAGGGCAAAAGCTGTCATGTTGATTTGCATATACGTAGGCACTTTTGAAAGAAGACATGTTTTTTTAGCCAAGCATCCAACCTGTTCACAATAAGATATTGCAAATCAAAATAATAGAGATTAGTTATTTCTTTTACCTAAACAATGTATGAAGTGAATACGCTTAAAATCCAAACCATAAATTATGATGTAATTAGAGATATATGTGACAGGGTGGCCTGCCACAAAGAGCCACACTGACCATGATGGCAAGTCCAAGGGTGTTTATTTTTGATTTACAGACTGGTTTGATGTTCAACGAAAACACGTTCTATGGTTCTGAGGACTCAAGCTTTTTTGGCGCTAGGGCTGTCCTTCTCTGGCTCAACTTTCCCTGGGTTTTCCTCCTCCTTAGCCCAGGCATCCTTATCAGGTATGTTTGTGCTTGCCAAGAGTAACACCTAGCTGTCTGTTCTCTTTCTAAGACTAGTGGTTGTAGCCCTAATACAATGTCTAACTGACTCCCTAGGGATCTTCCAACTGTCCCTCACCTATCCCAGCTTAGCAGTCTCAGGGAGTAATATATGATGTTTTCTTCCATCCAGTATCATGCTCACTCCTTTCAGACGATCTCGAACCTGACCCTTCACTATACCAGTCTCTTAAGTTGATCTCCTCCCACCACGTCACTGTCCCTCCAACCTCTCACCCAGCCTTTCCACCTCCACCCTTCATCTAACTTCCTTTCCTACTCCTGTTCTTACTAAAGTTCGTACCTCCAACTACCCATCTGTCTTTGTTATCATCTTTTCCCTCCATCTTCTCTCTATACCAATAACTACTCCTATTTTCCAACTCACTACAACCAATCTCACTTTACTGTCTTTACTCCTTTAAGACACCCAGGGAAATGGTGCCCTCCTAACCGCTCTACTAACTCTTACCACTTGCTACTCCCACTGCTTACTTTACTTATTCCCAACTACCACTACCCCACTCCACCACTACTCCTACTTTACCTCTACTACTCACACTCTCCCCTCTCTCACACAAACACTCCACAGAACTCCCCCTTAACAAAGTCCTACACAATCCAGTCACTCTTGCTGACTCTGGTCTCTCGTACATCCTCTCACACCACCGGTCCTCACCCAAATGCAGTCCACAGCAAACAACTCCCAAGCTCCCTCCCCCTCTCTGAATTGGCCACTTACCCTACCAATGGCTTACCTTGCTCTCAAAGGGTGTGAGCAACGAGGGTTTGGGAGGTTACATAAGGGCTGTAAGCCCCTTTTCCTTTTCTACACAGCTTTGCTGTATTAGGGAGTTTCTCCTGGTGAGCTGGCTCTTCTCCTTTGCTAGTCTGTGTTTTTTGTTTGTTACAAGGATGATGTGCAGTGCAATGCCAGGTACTGCCATGGTACCATTCTGGCAGGTAAGAAGATGATGGGAGCAGGCCTATCTACACATTCTCTGGCCCCCGGGGTTTTTGGGGTTGGGCTCCCTCCCACCCCTGAGAGGGCTAGATCAGCAGGCCTGTCACATATGCTTTTAATTTGATAGTCCAAAGCACGATCACCCCGATAAGATACCATAGCAATTTAAGATGTTCAAGTAATAGAGCACACCGTGATAAAAAAAGAAGCAAGAGACACTGGATTCCATGATGCCCTGGAAGACAGAGAGAGGTCCTTTAGAAGAGCAGTTCAGATGCAGAGGATGATGTAATTGAACTTTACAGTAGCTAGCAGCACCAGGGAGAACACAGGTCGCATCCACAAATTCATTATGTCACATGAAGTCCAATAAGAATGTTTTTAATGACTAATTTCTATTACAAAGACTTTGAAAGACAAAGCAAAACATATTCTGATTTCCTATATATGAAACTAGCCAAATTTGGTAGTGGAGGCTTACAAAATAAAGCAACCACTTATGTTAAGAGCAGTGAGCTTGGAAAAAGCAAAACACAAAAAGAGTTGCATTTACTAGGTTTGAATCAGAAATTGTTAATCTAAGTTGAATGTAGTGTCTACACACAATTCTTAACTATTGGCCTAATTCTAAAGTGAGCTGTGAGAGAACTAGTGTAGTGTCTACACAAAATACTTAACTATTAGTATAGTCATATTAATAAGATGATCTGGTAGGGGAATCTGAACTGAGTGCAACACACATTTTGTGGATGCAATAGATTTGTAGAAATGTTGTATATTTTAGAAGCTGATATATTTCGTGATCAGTTGCTTTGACATTTATTTGCTTTTAGATTAAGTATTTAAACATGGGTTTCCTAGCAACTACCAAGAATGTTTTATTGAGATGATTAAAATGACAACATTATTGTTTTAGAAATCAATGCCAGTATATAGTGGAATACAAGGCAAAGATGCTAATCACATTAATGGAGAGAACAACACAACATTGATCAATGACATCATTTGATTTTAGTGAATGGCAATGTTTGATCTGCTAAATCGAACTAAACTGTTTCATAATAAATAATTTAAAAAATATCCAAATTGTGTTTATTTAAACCTTCATTGTCTAAGTGACTTGGCATAGTGTTGAATGTGTATTAATATTTAAACAGAAATGAGTTTGTCAGACTGATAACACCTTTTAAAGCATGCATTAGGCAAAGGATTGAATACAATAATTTATCACATATTGACAATTGGATTAGGAGAATTTTGCATTTTAGCCCTTGAAGATCTGTCTCTAAAACAAAGTTTTCAGAATAGCCAGAAAAGGTAAAGTCAGAATGAGAAGCCCTCGGTAATTATCAGAATTCTTTGCAATCCTTGAGCTGGTGGGAGTCCCTTTCTTCACTTCAAGAGGATAAAGATCACCAAGGTTAAAACACACGTCATTTGGTGCCTTCTGTGATTTGGACCAATTGTCTAATTGTTACACTACAGACGTATATGGAGTCCACTTACTCAAAGAAAATACTCACAGGGTAATTCATAGAATTTCGCAGAAAAGTGTCGCAAGCGGCTGGCGCAGAGTGTCCGCGTGCGATTGACTGCGCCAGGCACGTGCGCTAAAACCGATTTCCGCGCACAGCGTATTCATGGATTTCAGGCTTCCAAACCAGCCGTGGCGCAGAGAATCGCAGCGACCCTGCAGCAGCGCCAGTAACGCCCCCAAGAACGCCCTCGCGCAAGGAAAAGCCATCAAAATCGCTAAATCATCGCAAAGGGCTGCGCTAACCCTGGACCAGTTCACCGGGCTGGCAAACAGCAAACGCCAAGCGGGGAACGTGTATTGCAGGGGTGCGCGGGAAGTTCCACACGCGACTGGCCCCGTGCAAGCAGGGTACGTGAATTTCAGGGGTGCGGGGCAAGTTCCACACGCGATTTCTGCAGGGTACGTGCATTTCAGGGGTGCGCGGGAAGTTCCACACGCGAATGGGCCAGTGCGAGCAGGGTACGTGTATTCCATGGGTGCGTGGGAAGTTCCACACGCGATTTCATCAGGGTACGTGTATTTCAGGGGTGCGCGGGAAGTTCCACACGCGATTGGCCCAGTGCGAGCAGGGTACGTGTATTTCAGGGGTGCGCGGGAAGTTCCACACGCGACTGGCCCCGTGCAAGCAGGGTACGTGAATTTCAGGGGTGCGCGGGGAGTTGCACACGCGATTTCAGCAGGGTACGTGTATTTCAGGGGTGCGCGGCAAGTTCCACACGCGATTTCTGCAGGGTACGTGCATTTCAGGGGTGCGCGGGAAGTTCCACACGCGAATGGGCCAGTGCGAGCAGGGTACGTGTATTCCATGGGTGCGCGGGAAGTTCCACACGCGATTTCATCAGGGTACGTGTATTTCAGGGGTGCGCGGGAAGTTCCACACGCGATTGTCCCAGTGCAAGCAGGGTACGTGTATTTCAGGGGTGCGCGGGAAGTTGCACACGCGATACCAGCAGGGAATGTGTATTTCAGGGGTTCTGGGGAGTACTACACGTGAATTGCCTACCCTGCACCCCTGCTCATGTCCCGCAGGCAGCCCATCCACCATGGGCATGCCCCCCAGCCAACCCACATGTCACCTTGCACTACTGATCAACAATGCATGTCTCCCACCACCCCCACCCCCCAGCACTGTGGGGCACCTGCCAGCAGGCCCCCACCCATGTCTCCCACCACCCCCACCCCCCAGCCACCAGGGGCAGCCTCCACCAGGCCCCCACTCATGTCTCCCACCACCCCCACCCCCCAGCATCCAGGGGCAGCCTCCAGCAGGCCCCCACTCATGTCCCCCTGCACACCCACCCCCCTGCCACCATGGACATCCTCCACCAGGCCCCCACCCATGTCTCCCACCACCCCCACCCCCCAGCAGTGCAGGGGCAGCCTCCACCAGGCCCCCACTCATGTCTCCCACCACCCCCACCCCCCAGCATCCAGGGTCACCCTCCACCAGGCACCCACTCATGTCTCCCACCACCACCACCCCCCAGCCACCAGGGGCAGCCCCCACCAGGCTCCCACCCATGTCTCCCACCACCCCCACCCCCCAGCATCCAGGGTCACCCTCCACCAGGCACCCACTCATGTCTCCCACCACCCCCAACCCCCAGCCACCAGGGGCAGCCTCCACCAGGCCCCCACCCATGTCTCCCACCACCCCCACCCCCCAGCAGTGCAGGGGCAGCCTCCACCAGGCCCCCACTCATGTCTCCCACCACCCCCACCCCCCAGCCACCAGGGGCAGCCCCCACCAGGCCCCCACCCATGTCTCCCACCACCCCCACCCCCCAGCATCCAGGGTCACCCTCCACCAGGCACCCACTCATGTCTCCCACCACCCCCACCCCCCAGCCACCAGGGGCAGCCTCCACCAGGCCCCCACCCATGTCTCCCACCACCCCCACCCCCCAGCAGTGCAGGGGCAGCCTCCACAAGGCCCCCACTCATGTCTCCCACCACCCCCACCCCCCAGCCACCAGGGGCAGCCCCCACCAGGCCCCCACCCATGTCTCTCACCACCCCCACCCCCCAGCAGTGCAGGGGCAGCCTCCACCAGGCCCCCACTCATGTCTCCCACCACCCCCACCCCCCAGCATCCAGGGTCACCCTCCACCAGGCCCCCACTCATGTCTCCCACCACCCCCACCCCCCAGCCACCAGGGGCAGCCTCCACCAGGCCCCCACCCATGTCTCCCACCACCCCACCCCCCAGCAGTGCAGGGGCAGCCTCCACCAGGCCCCCACTCATGTCTCCCACCACCCACACCCCCCAGCCACCAGGGGCAGCCCCCACCAGGCCCCCACCCATGTCTCCCACCACCCCCACCCCCCAGCATCCAGGGTCACCCTCCACCAGGCACCCACTCATGTCTC
This sequence comes from Ambystoma mexicanum, assembly GCF_040938575.1. Lineage (NCBI taxonomy): Eukaryota > Metazoa > Chordata > Amphibia > Caudata > Ambystomatidae > Ambystoma > Ambystoma mexicanum. The sequence continues at coordinate 1,292,807,577 of NC_090929.1, forward strand.
CCACCACCCCCACCCCCCAGCCACCAGGGGCAGCCTCCACCAGGCCCCCACCCATGTCTCCCACCACCCCCACCCCCCAGCAGTGCAGGGGCAGCCTCCACCAGGCCCCCACTCATGTCTCCCACCACCCCCACCCCCCAGCCACCAGGGGCAGCCCCCACCAGGCCCCCACCCATGTCTCCCACCACCCCCACCCCCCAGCAGTGCAGGGGCAGCCTCCACCAGGCCCCCACTCATGTCTCCCACCACCCCCACCCCCCAGCCACCAGGGGCAGCCCCCACCAGGCCCCCACCCATGTCTCCCACCACCCCCACCCCCCAGCTTCCAGGGTCACCCTCTACCAGGCACCCACTCATGTCTCCCACCACCCCCACCCCCCAGCCACCAGGGGCAGCCTCCACCAGGCCCCCACCCATGTCTCCCACCACCCCCACCCCCCAGCAGTGCAGGTGCAGCCTCCACCAGGCCCCCACTCATGTCTCCCACCACCCCCACCCCCCAGCCACCAGGGGCAGCCCCCACCAGGCCCCCACCCATGTCTCCCACCACCCCCACCCCCCAGCAGTGCAGGGGCAGCCTCCACCAGGCCCCCACTCATGTCTCCCACCACCCCCACCCCCAGCATCCAGGGTCACCCTCCACCAGGCCCCCACTCATGTCTCCCACCCCCCAGCCACCAGGGGCAGCCTCCACCAGACCCCCACCCATGTCTCCCACCACACCCACCCCCCAGCAGTGCAGGGGCAGCCTCCACCAGGCCCCCACTCATGTCTCCCACCACCCCCCAGCATCCAGGGTCACCCTCCACCAGGCCCCCACTCATGTCTCCCACCACCCCCACCCCCCAGCCACCAGGGGCAGCCTCCACCAGGCCCCCACCCATGTCTCCCACCACCCCCACCCCCCAGCAGTGCAGGGGCAGCCTCCACCAGGACCCCACTCATGTCTCCCACCACCCACACCCCCCAGCCACCAGGGGCAGCCCCCACCAGGCCCCCACCCATGTCTCCCACCACCCCCACACCCCAGCATCCAGGGTCACCCTCCACCAGGCACCCACTCATGTCTCCCACCACCCCCACCCCCCAGCCACCAGGGGCAGCCTCCACCAGGCCCCCACCCATGTCTCCCACCACCCCCACCCCCCAGCAGTGCAGGGGCAGCCTCCACCAGGCCCCCACTCATGTCTCCCACCACCCCCACCCCCCAGCCACCAGGGGCAGCCCCCACCAGGCCCCCACCCTTGTCTCCCACCACCCCCACCCCCCAGCAGTGCAGGGGCAGCCTCCACCAGGCCCCCACTCATGTCTCCCACCACCCCCACCCCCCAGCAGTGCAGGGGCAGCCTCCACCAGGCACCCACTCATGTCTCCCACCACCCCCACCCCCCAGCATCCAGGGTCACCCTCCACCAGGCCCCCACTCATGTCTCCCACCACCCCCACCCCCCAGCATCCAGGGTCACCCTCCACCAGGCCCCCACTCATGTCTCCCACCACCCCCACCCCCAAGCAGTGCAGGGTCACCCTCCACCAGGCCCCCACCCATGTCTCCCACCACCCCCACCCCCCAGCAGTGCAGGGGCAGCCTCCACCAGGCCCCCACTCATGTCTCCCACCACCCCCACCCCCCAGCATCCAGGGTCACCTTCCACCAGGCCCCCACTCATGTCTCCCACCACCCCCACCCCCCAGCAGTGCAGGGGCAGCCTCCACCAGGCCCCCACTCATGTCTCCCACCACCCCCACCCCCCAGCAGTGCAGGGGCAGCCTCCACCAGGCCCCCACTCATGTCTCCCACCACCCCCACCCCCCAGCAGTGCAGGGGCAGCCTCCACCAGGCCCCCACTCATGTCTCCCACCACCCCCACCCCCGAGCCACCAGGGACAGCCCCCACCAGGCCCCCACCCATGTCTCCCACCACCCCCACCCCCCAGCAGTGCAGGGGCAGCCTCCACCAGGCCCCCACTCATGTCTCCCACCACCCCCACCCCCCAGCCACCAGGGGCAGCCCCCACCAGGCCCCCACCCATGTCTCCCACCACCCCCACCCCCCAGCAGTGCAGGGGCAGCCTCCACCAGGCCCCCACTCATGTCTCCCACCACCCCCACCCCCACCCCCCAGCAGTGCAGGGATGCCTCCTCCACCAGCCTGGCCGCACCGTCAAAGGCAGCTCCACAGGGCACCCAGATGACTGATGGGTGGGAAGATGGCACAGAGGACGACTGGCGCGTAGGGGGTCCAGTTGAGGAGGGGGTCGAAGCAAGCCCCATCAGACAGCGGAATCCGGCCTGGGTGACCTATCCCAGCAGGCTGACGTGGTCAACGAGCCATTCGAGATGACGTGCAGTCTCTCCATGAAAAGACTGCAGGTCACCTCGCATGGCCCGTTGACGCAACGCCACACCAGCCAGGACAGGCTCAACCCGGACCTGGATGGCCACGTCCGCAGGCAGAGGAAGGCCAGTTGACGTCAGCTCATCCCCTGCCTGAAAACGGGTCTGGACGTAGGCATCCCTGCTGGTGCAAGATGATGCAGGGACAGGATCGGGGACAGGATTGCACACAGGCACCTCCGCGGCCGCCTGTGCTGCCTCCTGTCCCTGGTCCTGCACTGCACCACTAGCACCAGTGGGATCCCCACCTCCAGACCCGATCTCTGGTGCTTGCACGGCCCCCTCCTCCACCAAACCCCCCACCAACCTGGATGACTCCGTGCCATCTTCCCCTGTTGGGCCCTGTGGGGTCCCAGCTGCCCCTTCTGCTGCCGAGGAGTCCAACTGCAACCTCCGCCTCTTGGACCTCCCCCCGGCAGCTGCGGCCTGGGACGCGGCACCGGGCTCCTCCCTCCCCGACGAGATGACAACACGGGAGGGGAGCCGGGCCTTGCGTCTCCGGCTGGCGGTCGGATCCCCGCCGCTGTGCTCCACAGCACCTTCTCCGCCCTCTTCATCAGTTGACGCTGCAGACAGGGAGAAACAAAACACAGGCATCAGGGCACTGTACAATGGACACATACACGCATGACAGTTGCATATGAGTGGCATTGGCAAACCTCAGACAGGTCATCACAATCCCCAACACACATGTCATTGCAACTCGCACACATGAGCCATACCACAGCCATATCGCAACTGCCACCACCATCCATACACATACAACAGCATGAGCAGCCAAAGGGGAGCCAGACATCACATGCAACACAGGAAGTGCACAACACATGTACACACACCACCACACTTACATGCATGTCTACACCTCTGCCAAGTGTCGCACTGTTCAGACGGGCATCCATGTCACATCTGCCAATCAGGCTTCCACATACCGCTGTCACATGCATCCATGTTGCATCACTGTTGCACCCTTGACAAATACACACACATGCACATGTACACAGTGCTCATACATGCAGCCGAAAACAACATACATGCCTGACATGACGGACATGTCTACTTACATACACATTCATCCAAACATGTGTGCACGCACAACTGCATTTGCCATGCAAGCCCACACACACAAGCACCATCCATGTCTCACACATTACAGCCCTCGCATGTGTCAGCCCCACGGCCCTGTACACCCCCACCCATACTCGACCCCATACAAACAGATGTGCAACCGGCACAATGCCGAATAATCACGACACGCACTGCTCACAATCAGGATGCATGCACACTCACCGCTCGACTCCAGGCGGGTCTGCTTCTCTAGGACCTGGACGTGGAGCACTGGGGATATGCGTTCCAGGACCCCCATCTGTTCTTCCGACAAGTGGCCCCGGTGCCCCTTGGCATCCGCTGCCTTCAAGAGGCGCCGGGCCTTGTTCAGGGTCCTGGACCTGAAGTCCTCCCAGCGCTTCCTGACATGTTGTAAGTCCCGGACTGCCACCCCCTCCGCCTTGATGGCAGTCACGATGTCAGTCCAGATCCGAGTCCGTCCTTCCTTGTCGGCGCGGGAACTTCCGAAGAGGGCATCATACTGCCCCAGGACTTGCTCCACCAGGACACCAACTTCGGTGGCACTGAAGCTGGTGCCCCTCTGCCTCTCTGGCTGGGGGTTGTCAGTGGTCACAGATGGTGTTTGCCCCGACATGACAACCCCAGAGGCAGGAGTGGGTGGGCAACTGGGTCCTGGGGCTGGGCTGTGGAGCGATGGAATTCCAGTCGGGAGTCTTTGGTTCCAGCAGGGGTGGTCACAGCAACAGCACCCCTGGCTGATGTGCAGGCAGCAAATGGCAGTGCACGTGGGCAGCAGGCAGTCAGGCAGCAGCAGATGGCAGGTGGGAGCGTGTTCGGGTCTCTGGGGGGCAGTAGTTCGGCCTTCTGGGCAGGAGCGTGGTCTTCCGTGTGCTTACGCGTGGTCAGCTTGGTACGGAGTGATTTGGCACGTGAAAATCCTGCACGTCAGCGTGAAAACCGAGGAAAGGCCCTTAGCGCGTAAGCGCGTCAGCACGCATACGCGATTCTATTGGACCAAAGGCCCTCAGCGCGTAAGCGCGTCTGTGACGTGACCCGCACGGGTGTTTCCCACACAGCACGTGATGACAGAGCACACGTGGAAAGACTGCACGTCAGAGTGTCATCGCGTGTGATTGGTGGAAATGGCCCTACACGCAGAAGTGACAAAGCGTGTAATTGGCGGAAATGGCCCTACACGCATAAGTGACAAAGCGTGTAATTGGTGGAAATGGTCCTACACGCATAAGTGACAAAGCGTGTAATTGGTGGAAATGGCCCTAGCGCGTACACGCCGCGTAAGTGACTCTGGACGTGTGGGCCTGTATAAAAGGTACGCGTAGAACACCATTTCCTTGTACGTGCTTTTCGTGGAGAGCGAGTGGGTGAATTCTGTACTTCTTGTCGTTTCACACTCGATTTACTTCACGGCGTTTCAAGTTCGTATTCCCTGTTACCTCTGACAGCTTTTTCTCTTTTTTCTCTTTTACTGGTTTACCTGGGCCTGTTCCCTCAAACAGTGTTCCCTTCTACTGTTGTCCTGTCTCCTCAGACAGCGTACAAATCTTCTTTTGGCGGGGGTGTTGCCAACCAAACGCGCTCCTTTTTCACGCTCTTTTACCCGGCAGACGGTGAGTCACGCACGTATCTAACATCTGTGCTTGCCCCGTGTGTAGCCTACCCCTTCAGAGGTCATTCTAGGCTGCGTGTGACACGCATACGTTCATTCTTGTGTTACTGGGTGCCACAGCGTAGTGCAGGTTTTTCTTTCTGCACACGTGGTCTAGGAGGGGTTGCGTGCACGTCATCTCCCTTTTTTGGGGCTCCTGTGCGTAGCGTGACCCGTCATCTTTCCCCAGGGGTTACAATCAGCCTTGCAAGAGCACTAGGGTACAATTACCATCTGGTACCCAACCCCTTTGACCACCAATTGCCCAGGACAATATTTTACAGCCACTCCCATACGCACATTAACATCAGTGCCATGGCTGGGAGGCGAGGATTCCGTAAGGGTGGCAAAGGTGGAAGAGCCACAAGTGGTGGCCGTGGTGGATCCGGTAGGGGACGTGGTCGTTACTTGCAGGGTGAGCCTGTCCCCCCATGAGTGGAGGACCAGTCAAGGGCACCCATAATCCCCCCACCTCCCCCTCCCGTTGAGGCTGATGTGGCTGACACCATCCATGCTCAGCCCTAGTTGGACCAGCCCATTGTGGCACCAGACCTGGCTGACTCCATGGCTGACTTCCAGGTCAGCAGGCCTATGACACGTGCGCTGGTGCACGTTGATGTCACCATGCCACGTGCATCTGGGGCAGCAAGGTCATCTGCTGCACCAAGTAGGCAGGGCGGAGAGGCTGCAAGGACATTCCCCCTGACACCATCACACTAGAGCCAATGCCTGCACCAACTCCCATGCTGAGTGTGCAATCCCACACTCCTGATACAGAGTCCACCAGGGCTCCTGCCCCTAGTGTCCAGAGCGGCGCAGGACACTCAGGATCACCACCACCTTCCAAGCGGAAGAGGAAGAGTGCTCGTCCGGCACAGGCTGATGCCCCAGACACGGCTACACAGTCCGGCCCATCCAGGAAGCCCAGCTTCACGGATGACGAACTGAATGCACTTGTCGAGTATGTGTCCGCACATGACAACGAGATGGTCATTGTTGCAGGATCCAAGACCACACCTGCACAACGCCAGGCACACTGGCAGACCGTTGCGGACATCGTAAGTGCCCTTGGAATCGTGAGGCGCACAGCCAATGATTGCTATAAGCGCTGGAATGACCTAAAGCGCAGGGCAAAGAGTAAGCTGGCCTCAAGTCATGCCGCAACTCTAGTGACTGGAGGTGGGTCTCCAGTAGTAGACATGGAACTCACTCCACATGAGTCAGTCGCTGGGACCTACGTCAGGGAGGAACAGATCCAAGGCGTGGGAGATTTGGCTGATTACGAGGCATTGTCCGGTGAGTGCACATGCATGTGTGTGTCATCCATGTGCATGGTGTGTGTGAGGGCTTCTGTTTGTGTGACAGGTGAGAGTGTGTGCGCCTGAGTCGTATGGGTCAGCCATGTGCTTCATGCAATACGTCCTGCGCAGCTGCATTTGGCCATAGCAGTATCCCTTCTGCCAACAGTAGACATCTAGCCTAACTGCACGCCAGTTGCCCTTGAAGTGTCACCTTGCCACAACATTGTTGCTTGATTTTTCACTGTTCATTTAGTCAGATTGTTTGCATTCCACCACTTTTACTAGGCATGTCGCAGTCCTCTAGTCACATGTCTGACATGGCTATGGTAAAGTGGAGTGACTTTGTTACCTGGATATCATTTGTTCAAACATGTCCCTGTGCAATTTCACCATTTCGGACTGGCAGCTCCAGGTGAAGAATCTGACCTGTTTGAATTAGAAAAGCTATTACATGCGGGAACTGGACTGAATGAATAGGTGCTGCCCTCCTCTCCATCTTCACTCAATAGCAATGGTACATGCCATCTGTGTGATGGCATGTGTGTTTCACCTGCCAATCACAGGCCAATGTGTGATGCCACTGCCAGGCAGCATGCAGAAAATGTGTTCATCTTCCATCTTGGTGTCATCAGTGTGTGCCATTTGCCTGCCCTTCATACGCAGTGAGGGTGCATGCATGGGAGGGTTTTAGTCATGTGGGACATGTGTCAACCAAGTACTGGTTCTCTTGCTTCTCAGCCCTTATTGTGTGCCATGGTGCTAATGCCTGTTTCCATTTCTTTGTTTTTATGTCTTTGCAGGGGAAGACACACCTGATACTGCTGGGGTTGTGGAGATGGTGCAGACCCAGGAGGGGTCCGAGGGCCGACCAACCACCAGTGAGGGACGTGGTGTGGTGGTGGGTGAGAACCCACAAGTGCTGCAGGTCCTGCTCTCAAGGGGTGTCTCTGGCTGCACCTCCCCCGAGCTGTACTCAGGTGTTGATTTGGATGAGACCTACGTGCCGTCGCAGGTGAGTGTTCCAGGGAGGGATTCTGTTCTGTCTCACCCACCTGCACCAGGGTCAGAACCCTCAATGGGGATGTCAGTGTTGGCAGCTACGCCTTTGGTGGTTACGGATGCAGGGTCACACTCCGCGACATCTGATCCTGTTCCTGGGCCAGCAGATCAGAGGGGGAATGCAGTCCTGCAGCCTCAGGCAGTGCCGGCACAGCAAGGCGCAGTTCGCCTTGACCCAGACAGGTGTGGTGCCCGCCGACGTGGTGGCCGTACGCCACCTGGCAATACCGCATGGGAGCAATCCATTTACGGTATGGCAACCCAACAGGCAGCATCATCCGAGATGATGGCTCAGGCCATGGATAGGGTGGCCACTTCCATTGTCACCCCTGAAAGGCTGATGGAGCGACTAGAGCAGGCAACCGACTCCATCTGCCAGTCACACAGGGAGGACATGTTGGGGTCCAACAGGGACAGGCGGGCGGCACTGGCGACTCTGCAGGAGGCCATCTCCATTGAGTCCCAGGGCCACAGGGAAGCCCTGAGGCAGGAGCTCCTTCACCTCAGGACGACTCTTGCTGAGCTTGAGGCTTCAACACACCAAAGGACAGAACAGCAGCTGGAGCGTCTCACCCGTACGCTCTCAGCTGAGATGCAGGCAACGAGGGCGGAGGTCCGGGCATCCCGTGAGTTGTTGCATGGGGACCTCCGCACACTCATCCTCCAGGACCAGACCTACCACACCCGCATGCTTGCAGCCATGGAGGAGCAGAATAGGGCCTTGCGTGGGCTGCCTCCCATAGTGCAACCACCTCCGGATGCAGCTGCACAGGGTGATAATAGCGACAGCAGTGATACTCCCACAATAGGGTAGCCGTGTGGGCCATGAGCCCATGGAGGTGTTTTTTTTTTCCCAGGATCCACGCAGGTTAGTTCTGGTGTGCATCCTGTCCTCGGACCTCCTGGGTGGCCTCCCCAACCCCCCCGGGCCCTTCAATGGCCATTTTTGATTTTTTTTTATTTTTATTTTTATTTTTATTAATTTTATTCCCAATTTTTTTGGGACGATTTGTTGGCTTCCGTGGTTCCTGTGGGCATACGCTGCATTGTGGCTGGGCACATGCAGGCTTGTAATGTATTTGGTTCAGATGCTTGGGTTTGAGTCACACACACCCCTCCTGCTTCCCGTTTCCATGGGCTTGCAAAGGGTGTGCCCAAGTGACAGTGAATTACACAGTGACGTTGGACTCCCATGAGCTGTGTGGGCAGTCTGTAGTCAATACTGTGTATACATTCCTAGTGCATATTGCTGTTGTGTTGTACACTGCATGTTGCATTGATGTGTAACTCATCTTATGTGTCTACCTCCCAATTTGCAGGTCCCTTCCTCATGTCTACACAAGGACCTCTAGTCTGGAGATGTGGTGCATGTTGGCAGCAGTGCACCTACAACTCTACATGGCGCCAACACTGCACAGTTGGTAGTGGTGGGAGTGCAGGCATTTCCAGGTGGTGAGACTACTAATATTTAACATTAGTGATGTCATGTTAATGGTAGTACGTGCTCAAGTTTGTTGTTGGTCCGGCATTACTGTGAGCATTTCAGGTGTTGGAAGTTTCTAATAGGGACACTGTACATTGTGACACTAGTGTCATGTTGTGGGGATTACTTTGTTTACCTGCAAATAGCATGACATGGCACGGTGTGTCGTGTGGCGGTGCTGGGGTTGGGTTGGCTGACATGGCACTGTCCTCTTGTTGCATTTTGCAAGTGGGTATTCATTTTAGCTGCTTGAATGTGTAACTTCACAAAACTGCATTGGTGGTGTCTGTGTGGGTAGGGATGCACACATTGTGACACTTCCAGGTGAACAATCTCAGGCTGATATGGTTTTCACGGTTCTTTCTCCAGACATTCAGGATCAGTGTCAGGTTGAGTCATCATTGATTGTCAGATGGAATGTGCCAGGGCAGTGTGCACTCCACAGGGGTGTGATTTCTATGTGAAGTAATTAACCACTAGCTGTGTACGGGCTGCCTCCCCCCGTGCCCTTTCCCCTCCCATGCGCAGCGGCAGTGCATGTGGTTGGGGATGGGGGGGCACCACCATGTCCACGGCCAGGCCCCGGCGTGTTGCAACGTTGTGCAGGACACATGCTGCCACTATGATCCTGCACACTACTGGGGGAGCGTACAACAGCTGCCCGCCAGAACGGTCAAGGGAGCGAAAGCGTGACTTCAGCACTCCGAATGTGCGCTTCACTATGCCCCGGGTTGTAATGTGGGCTGCGTTATATCTTACCTGGGGTGGCGTGGTGGGGTTCCGAATTGGCGTCATCATGTGGGGGCTGAGAGGGTAGGCACTGTCCCCTGTGGAGGTGGTGATTGGTATCATTGGTGGGGTTGTGACCTTGCTCAGTATCTGACATGCATGCATGTGCAGTGGCATTCACACTCACCAAGCAGCCATGTATCGCCATGCCGCCCAGCTTCTAGGTCCCGGCTTAGGGTGGACATTCGGTAAATGAACCTGTCGTGGGTTGACACGGGATAGTTGGCATATACTGAGGTGATGATTCCCTTGGCATTACATACTACCTGCACGTTGATGGAATGCCAGTGCTTGCGGTTCCTATAGATGTGCTCAGATGCCCTGGGGGGACGTAGAGCCACATGGGTGCAGTCGATGCCACCTAGCACTTTGGGGAATCGTGCCACAGCGTAAAAATCCAGGGCGGCAGCATGCCTTTCTGCAGGGGTTCTGGGCAGGTATATGTGCCTGCGGACTGATGGGCGTGCAGTGATGATGGTCAAGACCTGGTGTAGGCAGCGTGACTGGGTGGCCTGTGATACACCACCCACAATGGCACTTGTCCGCTGAAATGATCCAGTGGCTAAGAAGTGCAGTACATTGAGGACCTTCTCCAGGGGGCTGAGTGCTTGGGAGCACAGGGTGGGTGATGTGAGGTCATCCTCCCACTCACTCACCAGGTCCAGTATGATGTGTGGTGGAAACCTGTACCTCCCATGCACCTGGTCATTAGGCATCCCGAAAAGGCTGGTTCTGGGTGTGAATATTCTGGCCCTGACTATCCTCCTCCTCCTCCTTTGGTAGGCCACACCCACTGCTGCTAGGAACGGTATGTTCATCCTGGGTCTGAGCTTGTTATTTTGTTAGCGCGCAAATTAATGCGTTGCGCGTGTTGTAGGCGAGCGTGTGACCCGCGCACCCCTGAAATCCAGTACCCAGTCCAATAGCGTGTGGAAATTCCCGCGCCCACCGGGATACAGGTGCGCTGACGTACTTGCGTGTGTAAGTGTCCGCGCACACCTGATATACACGTACATAGGCCAATCGCGTGTACGCGCACTTTTGTCCAATTACACGCGATGACACCCTGACGTGCTGTCCAATTACACGCGATGAGACTCTGCCGTGCTGTCCAATTACACGCGATGAGACTCTGACGTGCTGTCCAATTACACGCGATGAGACTCTGACGTGCAGTCTTTCCACGTGTGCTCTGTCATCACGTGCTGTGTGGGAAACACCCGTGCGGGTCACGTCACAGACGCGCTTACGCGCTGAGGGCCTTTGGTCCAATAGATTCGCGTATGCGTGCTGACACGCTTACGTGCTAAGGGCCTTTCCTCGGTTTTCACGCTGACGTGCAGGATTTTCACGTGCCAAATCACTCCGTACCAAGCTGGCCACGCGTAAGCACACGGAAGACCACGCTCCTGCCCAGAAGGCCGAACTACTGCCCCCCAGAGCCCCGAGCACGCTCCCACCTGCCATCTGCTGCTGCCTGACTGCCTGCTGCCCACGTGCACTGCCATTTGCTGCCTGCACATCAGCCAGGGGTGCTGTTGCTGTGACCACCCCTGCTGGAACCAAAGACTCCCGACTGGAATTCCATCGCTCCACAGCCCAGCCCCAGGACCCAGTTGCCCACCCACTCCTGCCTCTGGGGTTGTCATGTTGGGGCAAACACCATCTGTGACCACTGACAACCCCCGGCCAGAGAGGCAGAGGGGCACCAGCTTCAGTGCCACCGAAGTTGGTGTCCTGGTGGAGCAAGTCCTGGGGCAGTATGATGCCCTCTTCGGAAGTCCCCGCGCCGACAAGGAAGGACGGACTCGGATCTGGACTGACATCGTGACTGCCATCAACGCGGAGGGGGTGGCAGTCCGGGACTTACAACATGTCAGGAAGCGCTGGGAGGACTTCAGGTCCAGGACCCTGAACAAGGCCCGGCGCCTCTTGAAGGCAGCGGATGCCAAGGGGCGCCGGGGCCACTTGTCGGAAGAACAGATGGGGGTCCTGGAACGCATATCCCCAGCGCTCCACGTCCAGGTCCTAGAGAAGCAGACCCGTCTGGAGTCGAGCAGTGAGTGTACATGCATCCTGATTGTGAGCAGTGCGTGTGGTGATTATTCGGTATTGTGCCGGTTGCACATCTGTTTGTATGGGGTCGAGTATGGGTGGGGGTGTACAGGGCCGTGGGGCTGACACATGCGAGGGCTGTAATGTGTGAGACATGGATGGTGCTTGTGTGTGTGGGCTTGCATGGCAAATGCAGTTGTGCGTGCACACATGTTTGGATGAATGTGTATGTAAGTAGACATGTCCGTCATGTCAGGCATGTATGTTGTTTTCGGCTGCATGTATGAGCACTGTGTACATGTGCATGTGTGTGTATTTGTCAAGGGTGCAACAGTGATGCAACATGGATGCATGTGACAGCGGTATGTGGAAGCCTGATTGGCAGATGTGACATGGATGCCCGTCTTAACAGTGCGACACTTGGCAGAGGTGTAGACATGCATGCAAGTGTGGTGGTGTGTGTACATGTGTGGTGCACTTCCTGTGTTGCATGTGATGTCTGGCTCCCCTTTGGCTGCTGATGCTGTTGTATGTGTAGGGATGGTGGTGGCAGTTGCGATATGGCTGTGGTATGGCTCATGTGTGCGAGTTGCAATGACATGTGTGTTGGGGATTGTGATGACATGTCTGAGGTTTGCCAATGCCACTCATGTGCAACTGTCATGCGTGTATGTGTCCATTGTGCAGTGCCCTGATGCCTGTGTTTTGTTTCTCCCTGTCTGCAGCGTCAACTTATGAAGAGGGCGGAGAAGGTGCTGTGGAGCACAGCGGCGGGGATCCCACCGCCAGCCGGAGACGCAAGGCCCGGCTCCCCTCCCGTGTTGTCATCTCGTCGGGGAGTGAGGAGTCCGGTGCCGCGTCCCAGGCCGCAGCTGCCGGGAGGAGGTCCAAGAGGCGGAGGTTGCAGTTGGACTCTTCGGCAGCAGAAGGGGCAGCTGGGACCCCACAGGGCCCAACAGGGGAAGATGGCACGGAGTCATCCAGGTTGGTGGGGGGTTTGGTGGAGGAGGGGGCCGTGCAAGCACCAGAGATGGGGTCTGGAGGTGGGGATCCCACTGGTGCTAGTGGTGCAGTGCAGGACCAGGGACAGGAGGCAGCACAGGCGGCCGCGGAGGTGCCTGTGTGCAATCCTGTCCCCGATCCTGTCCCTGCATCATCTTGCACCAGCAGGGATGCCTACGTCCAGACCCGTTTTCAGGCAGGGGATGAGCTGACGTCAACTGGCCTTCCTCTGCCTGCGGACGTGGCCATCCAGGTCCGGGTTGAGCCTGTCCTGGCTGGTGTGGCGTTGCGTCAACGGGCCATGCGAGGTGACCTGCAGTCTTTTCATGGAGAGACTGCACGTCATCTCGAATGGCTCGTTGACCACGTCAGCCTGCTGGGACAGGTCACCCAGGCCGGATTCCTCCGTCTGATGGGGCTTGCTCCGCCCCCCTCCTCAACTGGACCCCCTACGCGCCAGTCGTCCTCTGTGCCATCTTCCCACCCATCAGTCACCTGGGTGCCCTGTGGAGCTGCCTCTGACGGTGCGGCCAGGCTGGTGGAGGAGGCATCCCTGCCACAGTCGGGAGTCGGAGGTCCAGCAGGGGTGGCCACATCAACAACTGCACCCCAGCTGGCGGAGGATGTGCAGGCAGCAGGAGGCAGTGCACGGGCAGAGGCAGAGCAGCAGCAGCAGCAACATGGTGGGAGACATGAAGGCTCGGGGCTTTCGACATCGGAGGGGCAGGCATCGGCCGGAGGGCAGGGGGACCCAGGACAGAGAGTGTCTTCCGTGTGGCAGCGGTTGGGCCACGCCATAGGTGCGGAGCGGCGGCGGGCGGAAGAGGCGCGGCTCACAATGGTCAGGGCGGAGAACTCCATGCGGAGGGCCCTGAGGCGGGCCGAGTGCCTCGAGGCAATCCGCAGGGGGTTGGAGGAGGACACAGCGTCGTCCCTGCGGACCCTCGGGGCCATGGAACTGGACCGCCTCCGGGACATCGAACAGGAGTTCGATGATGCCCGGGACACCACGGAGTGAGCCGCTGGACTTGCCCGCCGCCTTTGTATATAATTCTTTAGTTTTAGGTTTCCTTTCTTTCTTATTATGATTTGGAGTCGACGGACACTGCTCCACTTTTTGTATATAGTTGATTTTTAGGTAGGTTTTTTAGTAGGTTTCCTTTGTTCCTTTTGGGCTCATGGACCCTTGGTAGTTTTTTACATAGTTCTTTATTGCATGGAGATTTTTTAACTTTTGACTTTGGCCAAATATTTTTTGGATTCTGATTTGCAGTTTTGTGTTTTTATACGGACATGCAGTTTTTTTTTTCTCATTCACATTGTAGTTTGTTTTCTTTCTTTAGCATTCTTAATTTTTTTCAATACAATTTTGTTTCCATACTTCACTGTGTGGTATCATCTCATTGTTTTCATGCATGTCATGTTGTGTGTTTTCCCATTCAATTGCAACCATTGTGTGTGATGGACATGGGTTCATTAGCTTCATGAACATTGGGGCAGTAACATGTGATTTCCATTTCCATGTGGGTGAATGGGTTACTTGGTAGGGCTTTTTGGCTGTGGAGGCTGTCCATTACGCACATGATTGGGGATTGTGAGGACCTGGTGGGGGCTGCCCATGGTGGCAGGGGGGTGGGGGTGGTGGTAGACATGAGTGGGGGCCTGGTGGAGGGTGACCCTGGATGCTGGGGGGTGGGGGTGGGGGTGGTGGTAGACATGAGTGGGGGCCTGGTGGAGGCTGCCCCTGCACTGCTGGGGGGTGGGGTGGTAGACATGAGTGGGGGCCTGGTGGAGGCTGCCCCTGCACTGCTGGGGGGTGGGGGTGGTGGGAGACATGAGTGGGGGCCTGGTGGAGGCTGCCCCTGGTGGCTGGGGGGTGGGGGTGGTGGGAGACTTGAGTGGGGGCCTGGTGGAGGCTGCCCATGGTGGCAGGGGGGTGGGGGTGGTGGGAGACATGAGTGGGGGCCTGGTGGAGGCTGCCCCTGCACTGCTGGGGGGTGGGGGTGGTGGGAGACATGAGTGGGGGCCTGGTGGAGGGTGACCCTGGATGCTGGGGGGTGGGGTGGTGGTAGACATGAGTGGGGGCCTGGTGGAGGCTGCCCCTGCACTGCTGGGGGGTGGGGGGGTGGGAGACATGAGTGGGGGCCTGGTGGAGGGTGACCCTGGATGCTGGGGGGTGGGGGTGGTGGTAGACATGAGTGGGGACCAGGTGGAGGCTGCCCCTGCACTTCTGGGGGGTGGGGGTGGTGGGAGACATGAGTGGGGGCCTGGTGGAGGGTGACCCTGGATGCTGGGGGGTGGGGGTGGTGGGAGACATGAGTGGGGGCCTGGTGGAGGGTGACCCTGGATGCTGGGGGGTGGGGGTGGTGGTAGACATGAGTGGGGGCCTGGTGGAGGCTGCCCCTGCACTGCTGGGGGTGGGGGTGGTGGTAGACATGAGTGGGGGCCTGGTGGAGGATGCCCATGGTGGCAGGGGGGTGGGCGTGGTGGTAGACATGCATTGTTGATCAGTAGTGCAAGGTGACATGTGGGTTGGCTGGGGGGCATGCCCATGGTGGATGGGCTGCCTGTGGGACATGAGCATGGGTGCAGGGTGGTCCCCCGTGGTGTGGGCTGCCTGCAGGGTCCGTGGAGGTTGTGGAGCGTACACCTGAGAGAGCCCACACGGCCAATTCACATGTGGTACTCCCCAGAACCCCTGAAATACACGTACCCTGCTGAAATCGCGTGTGGAACTTCCCGCGCACCCCTGAAATACACATGCCTTGCTGAAATCGCGTGTGGAACTTCACGCGCACCCCTGAAATACACGTACCCTGCTCGCACTGGGCCAATCGCGTGTGGAACTTCCCGCGCACCCCTGCAATACACGTACCCTGATGAAATCGCATGTGGAACTTCCCGCGCACCCCTGAAATACACATACCTTGCTCGCACTGGGCCAATCGCGTGTGGAACTTCCCGCGCACCTCTGAAATACACGTACCCTGCTGAAATCGCGTGTGGAACTTCCCGCGCACCCCTGAAATACACATACCTTGCTGAAATCGCGTGTGGAACTTCCCGCGCACCCCTGAAATGCACGTACCCTGCTCGCACTGGCCCAATCGCGTGTGGAACTTCCCGCGCACCCCTGCAATACACGTACCCTGATGAAATCGCGTGTGGAACTTCCCGCGCACCCCTGAAATACACATACCTTGCTCGCACTGGGCCAATCGCGTGTGGAACTTCCCGCGCACCCATGAAATACACGTACCCTGCTGAAATCGCGTGTGGAACTTCCCGCGCACCCCTGAAATACACATACCTTGCTGAAATCGCATGTGGAACTTCCCGCGCACCCCTGAAATACATGTACCCTGCTCGCACTGGGCCAATCGCGTGTGGAACTTCCCGCGCACCCCTGCAATACACGTACCCTGATGAAATCGCGTGTGGAACTTCCCGCGCACCCCTGAAATACACATACCTTGCTCGCACTGGGCCAATCGCGTGTGGAACTTCCCGCGCACCCCTGAAATACACGTACCCTGCTGAAATCGCGTGTGGAACTTCCCGTGCACCCCTGAAATACACATACCTTGCTGAAATCGCGTGTGGAACTTCCCGCGCACCCCTGAAATACACGTAACCTGCTCGCACTGGCCCAATCGCGTGTGGAACTTCCCGCGCAGCCCTGAAATACACGTACCCTGATGAAATCGCGTGTGGAACTTCCCGCGCACCCCTGAAATACACGTACCCTGCTGAAATCGCGTGTGGAAATTCCCGCGCACCCCTGAAATACACGTACCCTGCTCGCACTGGGCCAATCGCGTGTGGAACTTCCCGCGCACCCCTGAAATACACATACCCTGATGAAATCGCGTGTGGAACTTCCCGCACACCCCTGAAATACACGTACCCTGATGAAATCACGTGTGGAAATTCCCGCGCACCCCTGAAATACACGTACCCTGCTTGCACTGGGCCAATCGCGTGTGGAACTTCCCGCGCACCCCTGAAATACACGTACCCTGATGGAATCGCGTGTGGAACTTCCCGCGCACCCCTGAAATACACGTACCCTGCTGAAATCGCATGTGGAAATTCCCACGCACCCCTGAAATACACATACCCTGCTCGCACTGGGCCAATCGCGTGTGGAACTTCCCGCGCACCCCTGAAATACATGTACCCTGATGGAATCGCGTGTGGAACTTCCCGCGCACCCCTGAAATACACGTACCCTGATGAAATCGTGTGTGGAACTTCCCGCGCACCCCTGAAATACACGTAACCTGCTGAAATCGCGTGTGGAAATTCCCGCGCACCCCTGAAATACACGTACCCTGCTCGCACTGGGCCAATCGCGTGTGGAACTTCCCGCGCACCCCTGAAATACACGTACCCTGAGGAAATCGCGTGTGGAACTTCCCGCGCACCCCTGAAATACACGTACCCTGCTGAAATTGCCTGTGGAAATTCCCGCGCACCCCTGAAATACACGTACCCTGATGAAATCGCGTGTGGAATTTCTCGCGCACCCCTGAAATACACGTACCCTGATGAAATCGCGTGTGGAACTTCCCGCGCACCCCTGAAATACACGTACCCTGCTGAAATCGCGTGTGGAACTTCCCGCGCACCCCTGAAATCCACGTACTCGGCCAAATCGCGTGTGAGACTTCCCGCGCACCCCGGTATACACGCACACATATTTTTTGTCAGCGGGTGTCCGTGTTTGTGGGTACCCCTTTGCAGGTCATTTGTCCTGGAGGGCCACAGTGTAGGACATTCATCATGGCAGTATATAGGTGCTATTTGTTGGCGCACCTTTTGGCGCACATTTCTTACAGCCGCAGAGACGCTACCGCCTGCTTTCTTGTGGCGGTCGTGTTTGTGCCTGTGCGCTGGTTTGAGCGTGCGCTTTTTTGCCCTATTCTATTCCATGAATACGTGTTGTAGGCGGCCGTGTGGGCGTTCCGCGCACTTGTGCCCTGTACTTCCCCCGTGACGCCCACGTTTTGGCAAGTTCTTCCCCATTCCGAGTGTTACACCCGTGTTCCGCCTACTTTTGTTGCGTGCGCCGCGCTATGTGCGAATTTCGCTGTGGCCTGTGCGATTTTCGCTGTGACCTGGCGCACGCTGTTAGATGGCCTGTGCGCCAACGTGCGCCGCGCACTTTTTTATCGCACATCCGCTGGTTTTCTCGCGCACGGACTTCCATGAATCGATGTGCGCTGCTTTTCGTGCGATTTTCGCACTTGCACTGCGATTTTCGCTATTCCACTGCGATTCGCACGTTTTTGTCCACTTGCGCCGCGCTAATTATTCCATGAATCGGCCTGTCAATCTCCCTGTATTAACAACTGAATAGATCTATTTAGAAGTTCATTGAAAGTTGGGCCTAGAGGTAAAAAAAAGCACTCTTAATTGAGAGAAAATGTGTACACCCTTAAAAACCATTCTACAGAAGACTGTAGGTGTACAAACCTAGAATCAAATCATTAGGTTAAAATGGCTTCTCAACATAATGAAATCAATAAAAAATGAAACCCATGTGGATTACCGTTTATATGGGTTATTTAGTGAACAAATGTTTACCTATTTAACACCACAGAAAACACAAAATTACTTTTGACACAATACTCCTCAGAAGAGATATAATTCAAATTATATCTAACCCAAAATACTTCCCATTATTAAAACTGAGTTATTTGGGTGATCTCAGATGGATCTCTGAACATGTATGTTCCCCAAACAGCCTATCCAGATATCATCCATACATGAACACAAATATAAGAAATCTGCGATGCTTTCACTTCAAAACCCTATATTTCTGCACTCATGTAAACAGAAAATACCAAGCCCTACTGGTGCACAGAAAGCCAAACCTGAAATCGGCGAGCATAGTAAAACACCTCTTTCCAAGGAGAATGAGAAATATACTGATTAAAATATACTTTAGTCAACAGTGTTGCAAATATAGAATAATACAAATTCATGTTCCAGGTACTGGGTTGTAATCAAAAACCCCATACTATACTTATAATTGAACCACTATTTATAATCAGAATAAAACCCATTTTACAATTCACTCACTCAAACTATAATGAATAGACAGCAGAAAAGAGCAGTACAATCTCTTTGAATATAACTACTGTCTACAAATCAGAAAGTGAGAAAGGCATTTAAACTTAGCACATTTAGAGAAACAACTGCAACTTAAATAATGGATTCAGTGGCTCACGAAATATTATGCACTATTAGATCTCATTCAACAAATAAAACAAATACATGATTATAAAGCAGTCTATCTTTAAAATGAAAACAACACACTGCAAAGATCTGCAAGCTACATTACCTAAGAAACAAGACAGCATTCCGTTTTTATTTTGTACGTTAAATATCCCCCAAATATTCCAAAAACAATAAATAAGGATGAAGGCTATATTATAGCCAGGTCATTTTAAAACATACAGCTTTGTTACTGTTCCCATTTTATAACATGGATGAAGAGACTCTAACACCCATGTTAATAATGTTGCATGAGATGCGTGTTCCTAATTAAATGCATGCCATAATACCAGACAGAAGAATAAAAGCTGCACCTGTGTGCGACATCAATTGTAAAAGAGATACATTAACATGTGTGCGCATCTTGACTAGTGCAAGCAGATCTGCCCAGCACATGACATTCATACGGATGTTGGAAAACCACTATTTTGATTAGAAGGAAAAGAGTTTAATAGACAATCATTTGGTAAATAGAAAAAGCAAACAATTTTCTTTTGCATTTAAAAAGAGAGTTTCTGAAGATATAAACCAAGGTCAGTATCAAACTAAGGAATGCACAGCAAGGATTGAGGTGATTCAAATGCCATATAAAGCCCTAATGCTCACATGTATATGTGCAGAATATGCAACACACAATCACATTTAAAGAAATACATTAATATGGTCACATAATATGGGCGCGTGGAGTTCAGCACAGAGAGTTCAGTCAGCTTCAGTCCTTGAAGCGACCAGACGTGTGTGGCGATAAACCTCTGCCAACACTTGCATACTGTGTGCCTTTAAAGAACTTGCTCACATTTAGAAAGTCTGCTCGGGGCACGTAGCGGCGGCGTGTGTAGTTCGGCATTGAGAGTGTAGTCAGCTTCAGTCAGGCTGACGGCAGACTGTAGGCGTGCACCTCCAACAAGTCTTAACGTGTCGGTGAGCTATGGGTTTGCATCCTGTTAAGTGATGTTGGAAGCAGGCGGCCCATGCACCTGTCACCAGAACAAGCTGTTAGAGACCCTGGGAAAGAGGTGAGCACGAATGTACATGCTCTGGCATAATCTGGCACTTCTTGTTTACTGGCTGTGCATTACCCCAAAGATCAGAGAATCAGAGTCCTAAGTGTGTCAGATGAAGTCACAGTTGTGGGGATCCTGGCGGCCGTGAAGGTTGGGCGCCCGTCACTTGATGCACCTCTTCAGCCTGTGGCTGTCGGACAGTTGGGTGGTGACTTAAATACTAAAAACTTGTTTAGTTACATCCCTGTTCCCCGCTCTTCACTTCTTAAACAACCATTGGGCAATGTAACACAGCGTTTGACACTGGTGACCATCCTACCCTGGTCCCCCATCTCTCCTCTGCGGGCCTCTCTTGTCAAGTGCTGGCCTGGTTCTCTTCCTTTCTGGCGGGACGTTCTCAATCTGTGTCCTTACCTCCTTTTCACTCCCCGTCTGTTGCACTGCTATGTGGAGTTCCTCAGGGCTCATCACTGTCTCCCACCCTGTCCAATACGTATATTCAGACGCTTCTTGGCATAATCCACACACACGGGTTCTTGTCCTCCTCCTATGCCATCAATAGGCAAATTATTGTGCGGCTTGACTTAACTCAGCCTGAGGCGGCTGGCCATTTGAAGAGTTGCTTAAAGGCAGTTGGCGACTGGATGGCCTTGAATTGGCTCAAATTGAACAGTGAGAAAACTGAGGTGTTGGTGGTCGTCTCAGCTACCCCCTACTGGTTTTGGACTCATTAGTTTTGGCCTGAGAGCCTTGGTCCTTTCCCCCATCCCCTGTTTCATCGGTGAAGGACCTAGGTGTTAAAATGTTCAGCTTTGCTCTCCCTGGCTGATATGTTTTCTGTTCCCTGTCAGAAGGCTCATTTTAAATTGCATACCCTACGGAAAGTTCTCCCTTGTATTCCACCTAAATTCCATGCTCTGGTGCTATTCTTCCTGCTAATTAGCAATATTGATTACTGTAATGGCTTGTATTTAGCTCTCCGGCGACATCTGCTCCATCGTCTGCAGCTGTTGAAGAATATGGCAGCCGGAGCAATACTTCACCCTCCGTTCGGCGCCCATAAGCCGCTGCTTCTGCACCAGCTCCATTGGCTTCCAGTCGAACATCGTGTTAAATTTAAGTTGCTGTATCTGATTTATAAAGCTTTCTATAAAAACAGGAGCAGAATTCCTTCAAAGTTCTCCCCCTACAAACCCTGCAGGTCACTTTGCTCCCAATCTTTAAAAACCATTCAGCCTCCTAGGGTTAGACTCTCTCGGGTTGGTGGTTGTGCTTTCTCAGTGGCTGCGGCCAAGGCATGACATTCTCTCCCTTTTTGTCTGGGTGCCATTGAGGGCCACCTCCCCTTTCGCTGGGCTCTGAAAACATTTCTTTTTAGCACTATTTACTCTTCTGGTTGGCTCCTACCTCTCAGTTGTAGTGCCATGATGCCTTCGGGTGTACGCTGCGCTTTACAAATATAGATAAGATAAGGTAAGATAAGATATGGTAAAATAAGATATGGTAAGATAAGATAAGATAAGATATGGTAAGAAAAGATAAGATAAGATAACTCCTTTTGCTCCAGGAGGGGGGTTGGGTGCTCCAATGGAGGTCCATTTTATGGAGCGTGGAGAGAGTATTCTTACCGGGTTGTGGTCCTCGCCTAATGACACAGCAGCGAATAACATGGTGATAAATGGGCCAAAGTTTCATAACAACTACACTGCGATGTCCACTCAAGCAGAAAAATCAGCATCAGTCCTGGCTGCTTGCCTCTTCAGAGAAATTGAGACAATCAAAGTATCTCTCGGGCAGCAGGGAAGGGTTCCAATGCCAAAAGTTCTGCGGCCATGGGGGGGGGGGCTGGGAGCAACTTGAGAAATGCACAAGGGGAATCATCGTCGGGATCAAGCCAAACAGCCTTCCTATTAAACAAGAATGAAAGGGAGCACGAAAGGTTGCAAAATCAATATTCGCATCCTATAAAGCAGACTCAATTGGACTTGTCAGCGGCAGTTTTGGAGGCCTCTTTAAACAATTCCTTTTCATCGACTTCGACTCCATCAACTAAGTAAACTTATTCTCAGCATCTAAGAGCTTTGGATCAGCAACCTATCTACATCTGTTTTTCAGTTGCAAACTGATCTAATGTCTGCTCTGTTTATCACCTAGGCCCCGTTTGTGAAACTATATGAATCATTGAACAGCACTTACAAATATCAGGCAACCCTTTTGGCAATGATTCATTCTTAGTTGATCTTTCTGGAGTCATTCACGACGAGTGTCCAAGCAAGACGCGACATAGAAGCAGATCTCTCACTTCAATGGCAAGGTCGCTTATGCGATCTTGCAAGAGGTGATGTAATGGATGAAAATATCTTGATGGATGGGGTCATGGAATCCTCAAAAGGGTCAAGCAGGACATATAAAGTAAATAACTTGGTGGCGACTTTGAATATTAACTGCAGTGGTGGGCTAGCTAGGAACGCCGGCCCTAATTCTACATTGACCGTTGACTACATTGTTAACCCTACACAGTTGCTACAAAATGAAGCAGGGTAATTTCTTGAGGGTGAGGTGAGGTGGATTTACCTGAGACTTCAGAATATTCTAGCACACCAGGCCTGAATAAATAACAAAGGACGTCTCCTGCTGCGACACACAGTTTATTAGTGTTTGAAGTACCACAAGGAAACCCTGATCAACACCGAGCTGCAGTTTCAGCTGATCAGATAAGGACAATATTTCCAATATTTGAAAATCATTCTAAAAATGCTCCAGTTAAAGCACTGCAAGAAAAAAAAAGAAATCTAAAAATATTCAGCTGGTGAAGAAAATCAAATCTAATGACTCTAAGAAATCCCTTTATAATCTAAGAACACGCCTGCACCGGTGTCCAGTCAACTCGTCGAAAAAAAACTGGTCGACTGCAATTTGGTCGACGCAATTTGGTCGAAAACCATTTCGTCGAAAAAAAATTTTTATTTATATATTTATTTTTGGGTTTTCGTTTTGTTAAAAAAATGGGTTTTTAGAGAAAAAAAGGGGGCTGGGGGGGACCCCCCCAAAAAAAAAAAAAAAAAAGGGTTAAAATAGAAAAAAAAAAAAATTCGACGAAATGGTTTTCGACCAATTTGATTCGACCATTTGTCTGGTCGACCAATTTTTTTCGACGAATTCACTGGCAACCGCCTGCACCCTCTCATGCTCCTGTGATTGATACAGAACCTAGGCGACAAGAGGTTAATGAAACTGAAGCTGCGCCTGTAACAGTGATGTCAGCACCTAAGCCTATAGCCGTGGAACGAGAGGAAGAAGACATGGCAATGGGTGGCTCCTTAATTTTTTCGACATACTCAATAAACTAGTTGAATGAGTCACCAGTGACAGAAGAGGCTAATGTGCCCTCTGTCTCTGAATCTAGAGTTATGATACAAAGTTCCATCACCAATAATAAGAGGAATCAGAGATAAATATCATTGGTTGCGAATAATGGAGGAGAATTTCAAACACTTGCCCAAAAACGCAACCTTGCTGACAAAAAGCAAATATCTCGAATTCACCTAAACAAGCCATCAGTGCCTGTGGGTTCCTCTAAATCCAAGAAAGAAACCAGCATACAAATCAATGCTCAAGAGAATGGATCAACATTGATACTAGAACGGTTATTATCTACCGGAGATGGGCTTATCTTAAATCGGAGAAATGTGAACTTGCTGCATCACATCCCTAAACTCTATTATATAGAAGCTGACGATATTGCAGTAGTTCAATTTGTTCAAAGTCGAGAATTGATTGGGTTAGGCTCCATTTATTTTAAAATCTAATTTGATCAAAACTGCTCAGTGGAAAGCATCTGCAGCATTTTTGCCAATGGGGTTTGATTTAAAAGATGATTTTGCAGACCTACAATTTTAAAATAGAAATGCTAAGGGAAAAATGCCACTTTGCCACTTGTGGATCGAAGACAGAAATCCCGAAAAATAGACTTTGAACCTATCCCACCTCAGAACTCCAAATTCTTACAAATTGGTGGAAATTATATGATGGCAAACATGTCGGCTGAGGGTTTTAATTCACTGAAAGTGACTTTTGGTTACGTAAATCATGGGATAGATTGGTAGAGGAAAAAATGGTTAAAAAGGCCAAAGTAAGCAAGGTTCAGGATTGTTCTTGACTTGCAGGGTCACTGGCTGGGACTGGTGATAAATAGCTCAAGTGTGTGCACCAGGTTGGGAATTTGATGATAGCAAGTTGAAATACACGTGGGTTCCTGTATTCATGCAATGAAAAGGATCAGAATTTGAATGATATTTACATTTTGTGTCTGCAGGAAATATGGCTTCAGACACTTCCCCTTTGTGATGGCTTTTTGGTCTACGTAAAAGTAAAAGAGCGAGGGGCAGACCCCATTGTGGACTATTAACACTAAATAAAGCATAAAAAGGGATCAACGTAATTAAAGCTTTGAACCCAAATCCTTGAATTCAACTCACATTTGTGGAATTTGATCAAATAATTAAAAAATCTGTTAAAAGGGGATCAATCTTTAATCTTTATTGGAACCCTGCTAAGATTGATTATGCCTGCTTTATTGATAGTGTGATGGTCTTGATGAATGTCGAGTAGAACTAAATGGCCCATACTTAATGCTGTGCTGTGATTTGAATATTGTCTAGATGAATTGGGTAATCCAGTGAATTTTAGGGAAACCACCATCAAGTATCTTACAGACAAGGCTGTTGCATGGACACGAGAAGTAGAGAAGCAGGATCTTCACCTGCTAAATGGCCAGACTAGGGGCGATATTCCGGGGATTTATACGTGGGCTTGTGACCATTTAAAAACAGGCATTGATTATATTTTTGTCCCTGGCAACCTCCATGGGGGGATTGCATCATTGTCTATACTTAAATTGAGGAACAGCGATCATAGACTTTTGAAGGCTGTATCGGTAGATATGGAACAAGTTATGGAATGAATGGCAGGAGATATTCATCTCACCCAGGGTAGAAATATGTTATACATCAAGCCCTTTGACGTAAAGCACAATACAACTAGGTTGAAGGATCGCCTTGTTAATGACCCTTTGAGCTTGGATCATGTGGCTCTTTTAAGGGAATTTGAACAGAGACCCAAATCCTTTAATGGACCTGATTTATGGCATAAACACATCTATAACAAGTAATTAGTTGAGGTAAGGAAGCTTCTACATAGAGATCTCTTTGAAGCTTTGGTTAAAAAACGGAAGCAAAAATATAAAAACTGGTTGCCATTGTTTAAAGTTCAACAAACGCAACTGGGGGCTGAGGTCATACTTGAGGCAGTGTGCAAAAGGAACCCCTGCTGTTTTGGGGAATCAACTAAAAATAATGGCACTCCCCAAGAAGCACTTTTAAGCAATGCTGTCTCAGAGCAAAATTTGTTCAGACATTTTACAGACCTCTTTGCTATTCCTCAAGGAATAAATATGAGAAACAATCAGATAAAAGACAAGAAATGGAGCATAGATTTTTATAAAGATGGAATTGAGCTCCTAATAGCGAACTTAAATCAGTCACGGGATGTGGGCCCAGACAGATTGACCAACATTATGCTCAAGAAATCACCAACATTATTGGCTGATTTCATTTATGTACTGTTTCAATAAATCTTGAATGTTGGAGAGATCCCGAAGTCGTGTAAGACGGCTATTATAATATCTTTATTCAAGAAGGGTCACAGAGTAAATCTGATAAATTATCGACCTATCACCCTCTTGGACATCTTGGGGAAATTATTTGCCACCTTGATTCGAGTTGCCTGAATTTGTGGTCGATGAGATTTGATAGGTTAGATCCTCACCAGACAGGATTGATTAAAGGGGTAGGTACCTGTCTGAGCAGGTACCTGGATTCCGAGCATCCAGAGGCACAGAAATTGCTCTTCTTAACACCCGTGAAGAACTGCTTGCATCTCAGGACTCCAACTCGCCAGCTGTCCTTATCCTTCTCAATCTCTCCGCTGCATTTGACACAGTTAACCATCCCATCCTCATACAAAGGCTCCACGATACACTTGGTATCTCGGAACGGGCACTGGATTGGCTGTCTTCTCTCCTCATTAACCGCTCTTCCCAAGTCATCCTGGGCCCTTTCTCCTCTCCAACTTCCATCCCCACCTGTGGTGTCCCTCTGGGCTCTATACTCTCGCCCTGGCTCTTTAACATCTACCTTGCTCTCCTTGCATGCCTCATCTCTACTTTCTCCTCCAACTTCCAGTGTTACGCAGATGACACACAGCTCTTCTTCAGACTCCCTGCTGACCCTCTTGCACCCTCCATCATCCCTGACTGCCTATCTGCCATCCAGTCCTGGTGCACCTCCAATGATCTCTGCCTCAATGCCTGTAAAATTGAGATCCTTTCCATTGGGAACCCTTATCCATTGTTATTTCCTTCACTCTGGCCTTCCTCCTTTGGCTCTCCCCTGCACCTTCAACTGAAGCCAGAAACCTTGTAGTCATCTTTGACTCCTCTCTTTCCTTTATCCCTCACAATCAGGACATTGCCACAAAGTCCAACTATCAGCTCTTCCTTCTCAAAGGAATTCTACCTTTTCTCACTTTCCGTCAGAGGCTCCTTGTGACTCAAGCCCTGGTTCACTCTAGACTTGATTAATGTAACAGCCTCCTCCAAGAATCTTCCTTCTTCCACTCTGCGACCCCTCCAGCTTATCCAGAATAGGACAGCGTGACTTATCCTTGGCCTTAAACCCAGGGACCACATCTCTCCTGCACTAAAAAGTCTTCACTGGCTCCCTTGCTGCACGGATTAAATTCAAAACCCTCTGCATCATCCACAAGGCTGTCTGGGCCCAGGGACCACACTATCTTCAACTTTATCTCACTAAATACTCACCCTCTAGACCACTTTTCTCCTCTGGCATCAACTCCTTGTGTGTAAAGCATTTTGCTAAACAGAGGGCAGGGGGTTGCTCACTTTCCACTACGGGAACCCTCCTTTGAAATAGCCTCCCCGCTCCCCTGCACCTTGAACAGGATCTTCTCAAATTCCGGAAGCTCCTTAAGACTTTCCCCTTTTCCTCCTCCTCCTTCCCCCTTCTCTCCTCTGCTAACGCCCCAGATGCTGAATCAGTGTCCTTGGCTCTCATGCATCTACGGGACCTTGACCTCCCACACCAATTGTTCCCAGCTCCTGTCTTTCCACAGCACTTTGAATCTGCCCACCTTCCGCTATGGAGACTCGCACGTACACCTCCTGCGGCCCAGGCCTTGTAGCACTCTACAGAAACTTCTTGGGCATAGTGAATAGGAGAGAGGAAAGGCAAGTGATTACCCAGAGTAATGTCATAGAGGAGCTGTATTTGGTGAAGCACTTCACAGCCCTATATAGGCCCTTGGAGGACTCACTGGATCCAGGTCCAGAGAAAGGGAGTTGGAGTTTAAATCTCAACATAGATCTGGTAAAGGATGCAATAAAGAAGTCATCGGAATCTAGGGCCTCATGATCTAATGGTCTCACAAAGCAAATGTTCAAATCAGACATTTCCCTATGGTCAAACATCCTATATAACCTCTTCAAAGAGATAGTTAATTTGGGAATCCTCCCTGACTCTTGGAGGGAAGCTGTTGTGATACCAATTTATAAGAAGGGGGATTGGGCTGATCCATTAAATTATTGCCCCATCTCCCCTCTAGATTCAGACAACAAAGTTTTTGCATGTTTGGTTCTGAGGGACCTGGAAAGCTGGGCAAAGAACAGGAAATCCTATCGAAGAACCAAATAGGGTTCCGTACAGGCATTTCCACCATCTTAAATGACTTTATTTTAAGCACAACTTCATCAAAATCCTTTCATAAGGGAGGCCCAAGACAGTTTTGGGCCGGGGTCAATCTTTCCCAGGCCTTCGACACAGTCAACAGAGTTTGGTTATGGTAGAAGTTGAGACAGTGGGGGCTTCCCAATTCTCTGTTGGTAATAATTATCAAGCTCCATAGGAAATCTTTTCTGAGGATAAGATTGAATGCTAGAGGTAACTTATCCTCCCGAATTTCAACTTTCAAGGGAGGGAGACAGGGATGCAGGGTAGCCACATGATTCTTGAATCTGTATCTGGCAGATCTAGCCAGAAGCCTGCAGGGGCAGGGCCTTTTGAGTCCTATAGTGGGATCCGAGAGGTTGAACTGGGTGGCATACGCAGATGCTGCTGGACTATACCCCATTGGGCTTCAGCGTCTTCTGGATACCCTGCGAGAGTTCACCACAATTAGCAACCTCAAAATGAATCCCTCTAAATCTAAAATAGTCATCTTCAAACGTCCACTGACAAAGGTTCCCAATTTCACCTGGAGAATCTGTGGACAAGCAGTGGCAATTGGAAAGGAGGACCTATATCTGGGATTTAATATCCACTCTTTTCCCTCCCAGGGGTATGTCGGGTGCATCATGGAGGGCAAACTAATCCAACTAGGGAGTCAAATGAAGAAACTGAACTCTGAGTACTGTAAGTTCTCGTTAGTACCTCTGGTTAGATACTATACCAGCAAAGCGATCCCTATCCTGTTGTACAGAGTAGATGTCAATCTTGGCATCAATACAATACATTGGGATAGACTAGGGGGTCTACTGTGGAAAAATGTGTTATCTCTCCCGATCTCGATTCTGAGGTATGAATTGGGACTACTATCTCTCCGCTCATATATTGAGTGGAGAATATTGTCTTTCTTCAGACTTATCTGGGAACCACAAGATAATACCCTGTATGTAGATTTGAAACAGGAATTACTCAGAAACAATAACCTCTTTCTATCCAGCCTGGCTAACTATGCCCTCAAAATTCAGAAATCTTACAAAAGTGAAAATGTTGATCTCATTAAAACCCAATGCTTGTAAAAACTGACATAAAAGAAAGGACTGGATTCAAACAATTCATGAAATGAGATTAAAAAAACTGTCCAATTCAAATCTGGTTTATGATAAACCACATGGCTACTTACCAAGTTACCTAGCCTGTTTCCCTAATGCTAGAGATCACAGTGATTTCCTAAGGTTCAGGCTAAATGTGTTGCCCATGAGGGAAATCCTACACTCTAGGCATAAAGACCTGTACTCTGATAACTTGGGCCAACAGTATGATCTTGGGTACACTGAGACATTAAGACACATTCTGGTAGACTGCCCTGCAACACTTATGAACAGGGTGGCCAAGTTTTCGAGGTTCGTAGACAAAGATTGGTGGTTGTACACTCAACTTTTTGGGATTGTTTACGTTCGGGTCATGAATGTCTCCTGACCAGTGAAGTAGTACTATTTCTGTGCAATCTAGTGATTTTAAAGTGAAAATAATGCACAAATGTCCAGAACTACGATTATTTAATTTTGTCAAGATACCTGTTTCTTTGATTATAATGTTTTTTTTTCTCTTTTTCGGTGTAATGTATGTATGTATAAGAATGAAATATGTAACTGTTTATTTATTGTACATTTCTTCTTTTTTCTGTACCTTGTGAAAAGTCAAATGGATTGTTTGATGAAAACACAATAGAAATATTGTTTTAAAACGATTAACACAGAGGATAGAAGGAAACAGTATCATTTGGCGAGTAATTTTGTAATGAATGTAGATTGATTAATTCTCTCCCGGATTTTCTGAAGAAATTCCCTTGCCCCCACTTCCGGTCTCAATCCATGAGGGTTAGATTTCATTTGTACCCAACTACGGTGGTATTGTTGATAGAGGCTGGATATGAATGTACCCATGTGTAGATTTTGTGAAGAGGGTCAAGTAAAAGAATCATTCAAACATCCAACTACGGCATGTGTGGTTTAACGGCTGTAAGAACCAGGTTCCGCTACCCCAGTGTGGAGGACGTTAGCTCGCTCTTGTTGGAGAAATGGTGGCACATGCTCTTCTTAGGGGAAAACTGTACATGATTTTTGCAGTGGTTCCATTTTTGGAGGTTGTGTTTTCTTAATTAAGATCATGCTGTCAATTCTAATGGTGTCTGTGATATATGGATTTCTGTTGTGGATAGTTTCTTCCTTTGACTGTATTTTATTCTTAAAATGACGATTGTGTAAGTGTTTGTAAATGTGTTTCTTTTCTATTTTTTAAAGGTTTGTAATTAACCTAATAAATATATATATATATATATATATATATATATATATATATATATATATATATATATATATATATATATATATATATGGTCACACTAGACAGTTATTCTACAAAATGAATATGTGCAACTTCTAGAAAAATAAGCAAGTAATAAATAAAATGTGAATTACAAAATGATTCTACCACCTAGATGCACACTAAAAAAAAGCAAAATGTGATGGTCCCTAAAAATTGAAAAGTACAAAGGACATCAATTAGCGAATGCAATAATTCTAAAATAAAGAATTATTTTACTACACTTGCTATTTTTTCCTGCAATAAAACCTTAATAAAACCTTAAGGAATAATATGTACAGCAAAGCATTAAATAAATATTGCAATGTGATTCAATAGTTTTTATTTATCATTTGAAAATAAAGAAATAAAATATGCATGCCTTAATTCCTTGAAAATGAAGGATTTAGAAGATTGGGAATTATTTCAAATGGAATTGAGTCATTAATGACACAATTCGGTCAGCTAATTGAAGGGAATTCAACACAGTTAGTTTTCAAGCAATAAATATGAATACTTGCTTAAAGAAATAATGAGTACATTTAAAGAGTGTGAATAAAGTGAACTAATTAGGTGAATAAATACATAATTAAAACATTCATTGAAAAAATGATACACGCATTTACAGAGACAAATACCCAAATGCGAATTATTGTGATTCAATGATATAAACAAATTAATTGCTGTGGAGTTTTATCTGCTTTAGAGAACATAATCAAACCGAAAAAACTAAAAAGAAACAAATGTAGGTTTATTGCAAAACCATACAACTAGTCTTGATTGACTAGTTGGACGGTTCAAACTATGATCATCAGCTGGGTTGTACCAGAATGCAAGGCGATTGTAATCGCGTGATTGGTGAGCACAGAGTCGTGTTTGACGCTGATCTGCTATTTCTCGTTGATGTCTTTTAGCCACTCTTAGCCTGTCGCATTCATTCTGTTGAGAACAAAGCATATGTGAAGCTGCAGAACGTGATCGCCGTGCTCGCAACCGTGCATCCTCAAGTCTGGCTGCACGTCGCTCTGCTGCTTCCTCGGCACGTATTTGAGCCATTCTAAATCGGAAATATTGAAATGGAATGGTAAAATATTTAGTATAGCATGTGTTGCTTTTACATCCAACAGATGACGCTGTTTTTCCCCAAAAACATGTTTTTATCTGTCACAGGTGTGACATCTATATATAGTAGGTATATAAAAAGAAGCGTGTATTCAAATGCAACATTGTGTCAAAATTTCAAAGCAATCGGTGAAGAACTTTCAGAGATTTAAGATTTTGAACAAAACAAACATTTACATTTTTATTTATATAGATGAAGGAATTGAATTACTGTTTCACACTGATTCAATGGGGACTGAGACATTCAACCCATTAGAAACAAGTCTGATCAATGCACCAGTTACTAGAGACAACATCAAGGTAAACTATACCAAATTCTCTCAAGAAATTGTCCTTGGTAACTCTAAATCATATACTAGAGAAGCCTTTGAAAAATACAAAACAATATGTGAACATCAAAGAATAGCTAGAAAAGTACAAAAACTATTCTGTTTTAGTAGACAGCAACACCTGAATCACACTTCATTATTAGACATTTTTCACAGTCTCATACCTGTTTGTGGAGTTACATCCAATGATATTGCTATTATTGAGATGTTAGAGGACACTCACTATGCAACTTCGATGGTCCAGTTTTCACTCTACCAACATCTTAGACTTTGTCATGTCGTTCAGAGTGGAATTTGGTAAATTGGGATACGATTGTACGGTTGTAAAAATCACTTCACATAGATGTAATCACAAGGAAAAGTCCACTAAATCCTCCAATTTGTAATTCCTTGCCACACCTAACCATTTCAAAGAAACATGACTATAATAATAGACCCAAGCTAACTAAGGCACTTAGTGGGAGCATTTACAAGCCCATTGCCATTAATCTAGATGGTTGGGGAGCCAGAAAAGTTAATGTGATCCCTATTGCACACAACAAAAGGAATAATACTCATGACCCACATAAATGGCAGTGGCTAACCAACACTTTGCAGCCATGGGTTCTCAAGAGACCTTAGCCAATCTTTCTCTCTATTTACCTGGAAACACAAGGCAATTCTCATTACACTGGTATAACTGTTTGGTAGAGAATGCCTTTAACTACAGTGCTATGGTGATACAAGAAACATGGCTGGTTGACTAATTAGCCGTAGATGGTAGGAACATTATACAGACATTGGGGATCAAATTACCCAAAGGTAGACCAAAAACGGTTTAATCACTAGCGTAAGTAATTTATTCACAATTAGAGAAAATAAACATCCTCTGACTCTGTGCTGCCAGGAAAATTAGAGTGGCAAACACAGGTTGACCTAAGCTTGCCATTAATTATCAATATTTAGGATCCACCCACTGGCACTGAACACACCACGATTCTGAAGATTGTTAGTAATCTCTTGGAGCTCACTCTAATAAGTCACTAATTATTATCTGTAGTGACTTTAACACTAGTAGTCCTTCAAATCACACGTTTATAATCAATGGTACCATTACGACTTTCTCAACATCGAATTTTAAAGATACTAAAGGCCTTCACTGGGCTAGCCTTCTGTACTTACACAGTTTTTCCATGCTTAATGACCAGTGTCCGGGGATACCCAAGTTGTTTTACCTGAATTACAATTATTTATTATGTCTTTCTTCAACATAATGCACTTTCACTGGTGAATGATATGGAAGTGCTGATCAGGTATGAAAGTGATCACTACACGCTATTTTAAGAATTTATGAGCCAAACTAGTGTATGGACATGACTGGTACTATCAATGTTAATAACTCCTTAAATAGAATCAGTTGGAGTCCAACAAATTTGGATAATGCTAGCACAGTAATTAACAAGATAATATTAGACCCCTGATTGACTGCACAGAATGCTATATGATAGATGATCGCCCTGATCCAGCAACCACCTTGATCTTATAGCAATATTTGAGACATTTGCAAGCATTGTAAACCATATCACATGCAACAGAGGAACTATGCTCACAACTGGTGTTGCTAATAAAAAAAGTCAGCCATTGCAGAAGCTTCGATAGAAGCTTTTAAGAAGCGCTTTACGTTAACTTGCAAGTTCGACAACTAGTGGGACAGAGCTAGTATCAGCAGTTAATAATATTAAGAGGAGAGGGGCGTATTTTACCTTTTTGTTAAAAAAAATTAAATCTGCTTACCAAAGATGGCTGATAGATTACTTTTGTAGAAAAGATAGGGAGCTGTGTCAAGCATTAGCCACCTGTTCGGATTCCTGTGTCTTTTGGAATATTATTAATAATGATATAAACATAGTGTATAAGAGCTTCAAAAGAGGATTGGACTCAACATATTAGAAATACTATTGGAATTTGTGACCCAAATGATAATATGAATAACATTGACAACTATAGATGGGACTATAGATTACAGGTTAACCAAATCAAACACATTAAAGGTATAAAACAGTATAAAACAATTGAGAGCTAATAAGTAAACATCCATCACATTGGGCACTACTTTTACACAATTCATTTAAAATATTTTGCAAATCATGCATGCTCCCTAGTACTTGGACCATGGTCTTCAAGAAAGTCTTAGCAATAATCCCAGCCATTATTGAATCCTGGCATTGTTGGATGACACCGCTAAAATCTTTTCTGGGTATTACTAAATGAATTAAATGAGTGGATTAACCAATATAAGATCATAACCCACAGTAAACCAGGCTTTAGAAAAAATGCCAGCACCTTGGACAATTTATTGCCATTGTTTACCATCCTCCAATCAGCCTGGAAAATTCACCAATAGTCTATTCACATTTCCAACATAGATTTTAGCTCAGCATTCACCAATATTCTGATAGGTCGTCTTTACAATAAACTACATACCTGGAATATTCAATTGGGCCTGCTTAGAATGATTACACCTTTGCACTCAAATGCTGGGTTGAGAATTTGGCTACATAGCTGTGAGACATTTATGGACTCAATACCAAAATATTGTGGGCTCAACAAGGGATGCATCTTGGCACCCACTCTTTTCAAGTTATACCTGGCTGACCTTTCTACAGCCTTAATATCCATTCAGGAGCCAAGGTAAAGCATAAGGACTATAAATGGACACTGAATGAGCAATCAATAGAACTTGTGAAACAACATAGAACCAAGGTGTTACCATCAATGATAATTTACCTATACCAAAACCATGGTTAATTGTCGACTTCCGGCACATACAGCTTTTTGACACAGTCATGTAGGTGTAACGCTCACCTGGTTCCCACGGAGGCGCGGCGTCGAAGGCGCAGAACTCTGAAGATGGACAGGAAGGGCCCCTTTATTCTGGCTTCCCTGGCTCGTTGGATACCCTCCTGTGCGTGAAAAGGGAGTATTACCAACTGTGGAACAATGCTCAAGCCTCCCACTCCCTTCCAACCCTCCACGATACCTCCTCCACGATTCCCCGTGAAGCCTCACCTTAGGGTTTGGAAGGATGAGCTCTCCATCCTGCTTCTGATGCAGGGGCGCGTTGAAACCCAGTTACTTCACTGGATTGAGGATTGATGGGAGTTCAGGTAAGCTTGACTATTCAGGTAAGGCGCTGTAAAAGTTCTGTTCAAAAGTTCAAGCTTAATAATAATGTTCGTTATCTAATTGCAGCAAGCGCTAATGCTTATGTCTTTTTCCCCTTAGGGGCCGGGGTTCGGAGTGCCGGAGATTTGGCGCCGACCCGAAGTGAAACAGTTCTGGATGAGCGCTCAGGTAATGTCTTTGCATTCGCTCATTCAATGTCTTTGTCTTTTTTCCCCATAGGAGCCGGGGTCCGGAGATGCCAGGAAGCGGCAGGACCCGAAATGCAGTGGGAATAATCCAACAGGTAAGACTTAAAAGGAAACTGAGCTTTCCTTATTCCTTTTCTCCCTCTCACCTTTGTTCTTGTCTTTTTTCCTCTAGGCGCCGGGGCGTAGCTGAATCCGGAAGATCGCTGCTGAAGATGGAAGCGCCTTGCAAAGGTGAGTAAAATGCAGCGCTGCAGCGATCGAAACAAAATGCCTTTAAAATGATGTCTTCCTTTTCAGGGCCGTTGGAGAAATTACTCCGGGATGCAGATTTAGCAGGTAAGGGCTTTTCTTCTCCTATTCTCTTCCTTTCTCCCCTTGCAGGTGTTCCAGGGTGCTGGCAGGAGTGGCTGAAGTCAGGATGCAGGAGCTGACACGGTGAGCGTCCAGCTGCTAGGTGCAGAACAACGCGAAGCATGTGTGGCTGTTCGGGTGGGGTTTAAATAGCCTTGGAAGAAGTTCCAGGTATGTATCCTTCCACCAATCAGGTATGTATCCTTCCCCGACCACGCCCGGGTGTTGAAGTAGTCCTACAGGTTAAGTAGTCCCATTCAGGTCTCAAGAGGGCATGGATGAAGCAGCAAGGTCTGCATCAGGTAAGTGTGCACCCAAGCACTTAAACAGATATCCTCTTCTATGAGCCTGGCGCCTAAGGCGCCAGGACTGGGGTCCGCTATGAGCCTGGCGCCTAAGGCGCCAGGACTGAGTCCAAAGGGCCCCGACTTGGGCCCGCTGAGACTTCCCTGGGGAAAATGATGTCTGCCTCTGAGGTTGCTGGGCCCGGCCTGGCTCCTTAGAGGTAGGCATCATGACAGTACCCCCCCTCAAGGCCCCTCCCAAGGTCTTTTCCTCCGGGGGTTTTGGTTTGTGCGGGAATCTTCGATGGAATCTTTGAATTAATCGTGGTGCGTGAACATAGTTACTGGGTTCCCAAGATCTTTCCTGAGGTCCATATCCTTTCCAATCAACAAGATAGAAGAGTTTCGACTTAACTATCTTGGAATCTAAAATGTCTTTCACTTCGAATTCTAATTCTCCATCAATTTGGACAGGGCCTGGGGGCTCAGACAGTCTGGTTCCAGGTTGTACTGGTTTTAGAAGAGATGTGTGAAAAACGGGATGAATCCGCATGTTGGATGGTAAATCGAGTTTAAAGGCCACTGGGTTGATAATAGCTTTGATGGGGTAAGGCCCAATGAATCTGGGATTAAAAGTTTGCTGACCCTTGAGGGGTAGATGTTTAGTTGCTAGCCATACCTGATCTCCTACTTGGTAAGGAGGAGTTTTACTTCGGTGCAAATCAGCGTTTTCTTTATACTTTTTCTTGGCTTGCTGTAAGTGGGTTGTAGCTTCTTTGAAGGCTTGGGTTATTGTGGAATGCAGGTGATTTACTGCAGGCATCTCCAGGGTCAGAGGTGGATCTAGGTCAGAGGTCCGAGGATGGTGACCATACAGGGTATAAAAAGGAGTCTGTCCGGTTCCAGAATGCACTGAATTGTTGTATGCATATTCTGCAATCCAAAGGATGTCCTTCCAATTCAACTCGGATTGGTGTAACATGCACCGCAGATATTGCTCGAGAGTCTGATTGGTTCTCTCGGTTTGTCCGTCGGTCTGGGGGTGGTGGCTGGTGGATAACCGCACGTCTATTTGTGCTAGTTGGCAACATTTCTTCCAAAAGTGGGAGATAAATTGACTTCCACGGTCTGAGACTAATATGGAAGGGAAACCATGTAACCGCACTGTATTTTCCATAAATTCCTTGGCCAAGGTGGAAGCTGACGGCAATCCTTTTAAAGGGATAAAATGGGCCATTTTGGAGAATAGACCCACTATTACGAGAATCGTGTTGTAACCACCACAAGAAGGCAGGTCAGTTATAAAGTCCATTGACAAGGTGTGCCAAGGTGCTGGTGGAATGTCCAAAGGTTGAAGTAGGCCGGCTGGCCTTTTCTTTTGACTCTTATTTTGGGCACAGATTCCGCAAGACAACACAAATGACTTTATGTCTTTTCTCCAAGAAGGCCACCAGAAGTGGCGTTTGATCTTTTCTTCTGTTTTCGCGATACCGGGGTGTCCTTCCATTAATGATTCATGATGACGGGTAATGACAAGTTCCTGCAATTCTTTACTTGGCAGAAATAACCGCTCTTGGAAGTAGGGTAAATCATCCTTAACGGTGTAGTGAGGACCCTTTTGACTCCATTCCAGTAAGGCAGAAGAGTCAAAAAGCTGTTTTACTTGAGCTTGGATGTCCTCTATGGTTTGCAATGAAGTCAAGCCCAGAATTCTTTGTTCCGGTATGATTGGCACAGGTTCTAAACTCGAATTGGGTTCTTCCATGCCTATCCGGGATAAGGCATCTGCCTTACCATTCTTGCAGCCAGGGCGATAGGTAATTACAAAATCAAATTCCGCAAAGAATAAAGCCCATCGGAGTTGTCGCGAAGATTGAGCTTTGGCCGTCTTTAAATACTGCAAATTTCTGTGGTCCGTAATTACGGTGATGGTGTGTCTTGCACCGAGAAGATAGTGACGCCAAGCCTTGAAAGCTGATTTAATAGCCAGTAGTTCTTTGTCGGTAATTGCGTAATTGAGTTCAGGTGGAGAGAATTTTCTGGACCAAAAGGCTACAGGGTGTAGTTGGTTAGTTTCTGGGTCTCTTTGCGACAGGACAGCTCCCATGGCCGAACTGGATGCATCGGTTTCCACGATGTAAGGGAGATCTGGGCGCGGGTGCTTCAATACAGGTGCAGAGGTGAATTTGGTTTTCAGGTCCTGAAAGGCTTGTTCAGCCTCAAGAGTCCATTCAAAGCGTTTGTTTTTCTTTAGGAGAGCTGTGATGGGTTGAACAGTTCGAGAAAATTCCGGGATGAACCTTCGATAGAAATTGGCAAAGCCAAGCATGCTTTGCACTCCCTTCACAGAGCTAGGAGATGGCCATTTGAGAATGGCGTCCACTTTCCGCGAGTCCATTCGGATTCCTTGAGGTGTCAGGATGAATCCGAGAAACTCCACTTCTGTGGTATGAAAAACGCATTTTTCGAGCTTGGCAAATAATTTGTGCTGGCGCAATTTCTCAAGAACTGCCCTAACATGGTTTCTGTGATCAGATTCTGAGGAGGAATACACCAGGATGTCGTCAATATAAACGATGACACAAACATCGATAAGTTCCCGAAGAACATCATTCATGAAGTACTGAAAGGCGGCAGGTGCGTTGCACAAACCGAAGGGCATTACTTGATATTCGAAGAGCCCAAATTTGGTGCGGAATGCAGTCTTCCATTCGTCGCCCTCTTTTATACGTACCAGGTGGTAAGCTCCTCGGAGATCTAGCTTGGTGTACACACGAGCATCTTTTACTTGGTCGATAAGCTCAGATATCAGGGGCAAAGGGTAACGATTCTTAATCGTTATCTGATTTAGGGCGCGGTAGTCAATACAGGCCCTAAGGTCTCCTTCCTTTTTAGGTACGAAGAACAAAGCGGAAGAGACTGGTGACTTTGATGGGCGAATGAAACCATTGGCCAGGTATTGATCCAAATACTGGCGCAAATGCAGGTTCTCAGGTTCAGTAAGAGCATGAATCCTACTACAAGGTAGTTGTGCATTGGGTACCAAGTCGATTTGGCAATCGTAAGATCGATGGGGACGTAAGGTGTTAGCCTGCTCTTTCTGAAAAACGTCTTGGAATTCTTGGTATTCAGATGGTAGCTGTACAGGGGTGGAAGTTACAGAGGCTATACCCATAGCTGGATTCCTTGGGTAACAGGTTGGTTCACAATCAGGAAAAGTTATCTTCTTTGCTCGCCAGTCTATCCTCGGATTATGTGTTTCTAACCAAGGGATTCCAAGAAGTACTTGAAATTGTGGGGCCTTGATCACATCAAACACGATTGCTTCCCGATGTCCGTCCTGACCCACCAGAGTGATTTCAACTGTGGAATGCGTTACAGGCCCTGAGGCTATTTCGGTTCCATCAACTGTAGTAATTACATCTTGGGTTACTTTCGGGCGGAGAGGAAGCTTAATCCTGGAAGCCAATTCACGGTCTATGTAATTTCCAATAGCTCCACTGTCTATGTATGCTTTTATAGCATGCAACTGCTGAGGCTGTTTTGGGTTCACAAGCACCATTGGCATGACAAAATGCGAGGTCAAAGAGTTTGTTTTCAAGCTCGGCAAGCGGACCCCTACGCTTGTCGGGCTAGGTCGTTTCCCGAACCAGGTGTCAATAACTCGTTATCAGTGGCTCCAACCACCTTCTTGGGTGGTTTAACTGGACAACTTTGAAGAAAGTGACCGGAAGTTCCGCAATACAGACAAAGTTGCATTTGTCGCCTTCTCTCTCGTTCCTTCTGCGTTAATGGTCCTTTAACACTGCCAATTTGCATAGGTTCGGAAACGTCAGTACTCTTGGAGTTAACGTGGGTCTTGATAGGTACTCTGGTTTCATACTTGAGCCGATCTGCTTTTCTATTTTGAAGTCTGTGATCAAGTTGAACCACTAAGTCTATGTAGTCTGCGCAGGCCTGGGGTGGATCTACTATCTGAGCTACAACATCTTTAAGCTCTCCGCGCAGGCCTCGATGAAACAATGTGATCCTTTTATTTTCAGGCCATCCGGTTTCCACAACTAGTCTATTAAAGGTGGCGATATAGGACAAAAGATCCTGATTACCTTGTCGTAAGGATAGCAGTTCGTTGTCAAGGGCCTGTCCCTGCGAGTGTCGAGCGAACAATCTTTCCATGCTGGCCTGGAAGCCCTGGAAATCCCGGAGAATGGGATCATCCTGATTTACCAATGGAATAGACCAATCGGCAGCACAGCCACTGAGGTAAAATAGTACAAAGGCTACTTTGGTCTGGTCGTTGGGGAAGGCCCCGGGCCTGCATAAAAAGTGTAAACGGCATTGGTTCATAAAAACGGCATATTTCTTGGGATCCCCCGCAAAACGTTCCGGCGGGGCCAAAGGCATGTGTCCAGGTAGATTGATTTGTACCAGGTTATTCGAACCCATTGTTGTAGAAATATCTCCGGAAACAGGTAAAGGAGTGTGCTCTGCCTGGCCCTGCAATAACCTTTTGGCCAGATCATCAGTTCTTTCCTTGGATAGGATTAGTTCCCTTCTGAGAGCATTAGTCTCCTGGCGGGCTGAGTGCACTTCTGCCCGTAATTCCCCTAAAAGATGGGCCAGCTGATCTGTCTCGGAAGTCTCCATAGCGCCCAGGTGGGAAATTGTGGTAAGGCTTTGCGTTCTGTAACGCTCACCTGGTTCCCACGGAGGCGCGGCGTCGAAGGCGCAGAACTCTGAAGATGGACAGGAAGGGCCCCTCTATTCTGGCTTCCCTGGCTCGTTGGATACCCTCCTGTGCGTGAAAAGGGAGTATTACCAACTGTGGAACAATGCTCAAGCCTCCCACTCCCTTCCAACCCTCCACGATACCTCCTCCACGATTCCCCGTGAAGCCTCACCTTAGGGTTTGGAAGGATGAGCTCTCCATCCTGCTTCTGATGCAGGGGCGCGTTGAAACCCAGTTACTTCACTGGATTGAGGATGGATGGGAGTTCAGGTAAGCTTGACTGTTCAGGTAAGGCGCTGTAAAAGTTCTGTTCAAAAGTTCAAGCTTAATAATAATGTTTGTTATCTAATTGCAGCAAGCGCTAATGCTTATGTCTTTTTCCCCTTAGGGGCCGGGGTTCGGAGTGCCGGAGATTTGGCGCCGACCCGAAGTGAAACAGTTCTGGATGAGCGCTCAGGTAATGTCTTTGCATTCGCTCATTCAATGTCTTTGTCTTTTTTCCCCATAGGGGCCGGGGTCCGGAGATGCCAGGAAGCGGCAGGACCCGAAATGCAGTGGGAATAATCCAACAGGTGAGACTTAAAAGGAAACTGAGCTTTCCTTATTCCTTTTCTCCCTCTCACCTTTGTTCTTGTCTTTTTTCCTCTAGGCGCCGGGGCGTAGCTGAATCCGGAAGATCGCTGCTGAAGATGAAAGCGCCTTGCAAAGGTGAGTAAAATGCAGCGCTGCAGCGATCGAAACAAAATGCCTTTAAAATGATGTCTTCCTTTTCAGGGCCGTTGGAGAAATTACTCCGGGATGCAGATTTAGCAGGTAAGGGCTTTTCTTCTCCTATTCTCTTCCT
Source organism: Ambystoma mexicanum (assembly GCF_040938575.1). NCBI lineage: Eukaryota > Metazoa > Chordata > Amphibia > Caudata > Ambystomatidae > Ambystoma > Ambystoma mexicanum. The sequence goes on from NC_090929.1 coordinate 1,292,848,853, forward strand.
TTCTCCCCTTGCAGGTGTTCCAGGGTGCTGGCAGGCGTGGCTGAAGTCAGGATGCAGGAGCTGACACGGTGAGCGTCCAGCTGCTAGGTGCAGAACAACGCGAAGCATGTGTGGCTGTTCGGGTGGGGTTTAAATAGCCTTGGAAGAAGTTCCTGGTATGTATCCTTCCACCAATCAGGTATGTATCCTTCCCCGACCACGCCCGTGTGGAGAAGTAGTCCTACAGGTTAAGTAGTCCCATTCAGGTCTCAAGAGGGCATGGATGAAGCAGCAAGGTCTGCATCAGGTAAGTGTGCACCCAAGCACTTAAACACATATCCTCTTCTATGAGCCTGGCGCCTAAGGCGCCAGGACTGGGGTCCGCTATGAGCCTGGCGCCTAGGGCGCCAGGACTGAGTCCAAAGGGCCCCGACTTGGGCCCGCTGAGACTTCCCTGGGGAAAATGATGTCTGCCTCTGAGGTTGCTGGGCCCGGCCTGGCTCCTTAGAGGTAGGCATCATGATAGTAGGTCTCTCATTGAATGCATTAATTTAGGTTTATCGGGCCAATATATTATCTATTGTCACCTACAGAGTGGAAATATGGCTCCACAAAATGAGTAAGGAGTTGGATGCTGTTGAAAGTTATTATGATTACCGCTGCCACACCAATAGGTTATGTCTATCTAGAATTAGGTCTTTGTAAAGTAACTACCATACTTACCACTGGACGAGCCAACTACTATTGGAAATGTGTTAACACCTCGCTGTCAGCAATAACCATATATAACCAGATCAGGGATTGTTCTGAATACCTCGCAATTAGTTTTGTTATTTCAAAAAGTGGATTTTCCACACTGTTTACCATTGGTGTTAAGTGAAATTTTAATACTCATCAATTGGTTTGTGTGGGCTCATGGTCCCATTTATGGTCAGCCAATACGTGTTATGAATGCATGGGTCTTTATCAAGGTTAGTGGTATGGTCTGGACACAGACAACAGACCGAGGACGCCAACACGCGACACAAATTGCTAATTCAGGGCTTATTGAGGAGCCCAGCTGTCATCCATTGGACTGACCACAATTCTCTCCACAGGACCCCATCGGGGGAATCCAGACCATACCACTAGCCTTGATAAAGACTCACACTGTCGAAACACTTGTCGGCTGACCATGAATGGGACTATGAGCCCACACAAACCAACTGATGAGTATTAAAATTGCACTTAACACCAATTGTAAACAGTGTAGAAAATTCACTTTTTGAAATAAGGAAACTAATTGCGAGGTTTCCAGGACAACCTCTGATCTTACAACAAAGGAGGAGTGGGCTTAACCTCAAAACACATGCTGTGACCTGGCAGCAAGCAAAAAAGACACCGTAACAATCAACAGAGTTTATCAAGGATGGTTCCTGCCCAAGGGCCCCATCACTAACACATATATAAACAGATCCTACCATGTCAGTGGCACAATACTTAACACACTATTTGAAACTGCACAAACATGGAGCAATCGCGCCAACATAGTGGTCACAGATTCACCCTTTGAATAATTAAAAAAAGAGACCAGAAAAATTACACAAAGCTATACTCATGAAAAAACCTTGGTCAGCCTAGCAACTAAGGTAAATAGCTGCTCTTATATAGGAACAACTTTCTGAAAGGAAACACCTCCCCACAAATATTGATTTCATCCCCAATAGTAATAAACTTTGGAAGTACCTTAAAATGAAATTTTATCTGGTGGAATCGTTTGTAGGGGCTAGGTTCAAAATATCTCAGAATTGTAGACTCTGTGGCAATGATCTTCTGGAAATCACAAAACATTTGCTTTTAGAATGCAAAAGCTTTACACTTATACGAAGAAGAATGGTCTTAGCATATGGTAATTTACAACACATTAACGTTCATACCAACAACATTTGAAAAGTGTACTTGCTGGGCAATGATGTTAATCTTATTTTTCATTTAACAATTTTCTTGTATAATATCAAAGGCATACTTAATTAAATTGCTACTGTGAGGAACTGATGGTGGCAACAGTAAAGACAGAAACAAGATATCATAGTTCACGGGCGTTTTTTGAACAATGGTTGCAGAGTGGAAAAACGGCTAAACTAAACCTAAATCTAAGATCGGAGTAAGCATCGACCATCAAATGAAAATAAGGCAGACTAGTGGCACTGTGTCAATATAAAAGGGCTAATACTAAAAAACCTATTGCAAAACCTTAGAACTAATACAAAAAGGGTGTGCGATAGTTCTCAAGAAAAGAAAGAAGTGTTCTCAAATAATATGCCAGGATGCTGTAGCCTGGGTATCCCTTCCCCACATTTTGAGCATGGTCTAATGGTGGGATCTTGGAGCAGAGTACAGTCTCTGGCTTTTCTAACACGAGATGACAGTTCTAATGGCAGCTCTCAGGACCGTCGATGGCCAAGTCTCGTTTTCTTGAAAGTCTCTTGCCTTCGAGGACCTGATGTACTCAAATAACAAAACAAATTAACATGGGCTTTGGGTGACGACTTTCACCCCGGGATTCCCCTCTTCTGGGTGCAAATCCCTAGAAAGTTCTTTAATGATATCGCGACCCCCTGATAGTTATGTTCTCTCACTTTTGAGGGCCTCTCAGGTTCCAAAATAAAGTTCAAACAAAAGAGTTCCTTCAACATGCTTAATATCCTTTTTTTAACAGTTCAATGTGGACATCCCTCCGCCGGGTTCACTCTTGTCAACACACTGTTTATTGGGACTTTAGTCTTGCCCCTTCTCATCAACATCCCTCGGTTGGGTTTACTCTTACCACCTTCACATTCACAAATGGTTACAGGATTCACCTCCCTTGCTTTCTCACGTGGCGGGATTCACTTTCCTTGCTTTCTCATGTGGCGGGATTCACTTCCCTTGCTTTCTCATGTGGTGGGATTCCATCCCCTTGCTTTCACTCAATTTGAAGATCAAAGTCTTTCGATTGCACTGGGATTTTACTAGACCTCCAGTATGACCACTTTGACCTCTTTCGATGACTAGTTTTGCTCACACGGGGATTGACCCAAATCTCTTGAGTTAGCACCCACATGGTGCTGATTTCCCTCTGCAGCTGGTCTACCCTTTAAAACTTGTTACAATTCTTTCACAATTCATTGAACTTGGTTCAAATTTGCCACTTTGCAATTCTCAATCAACAAAGCCCGTTTCTTATTGGTTCTCCCCCTGACTCAATGGCTGTGTTGAACCGCTTGGCTTTCCTCTTCATTGGAGTCAAGGCCGGCACCACGGTTGCGGGAGCTTCCCATCCTCCTGTTTATTGGCATAGGCTTTCCCTGTGTACCATTGACATCTGCTGCAAAACACTGTGCTATTGTTTGCGTTCTAAGGCTTTCTTCCTCGAAGGTTCCATGGGTCTGGGACGAAAAGGGCAAGGTCACTTCTCTTCTCACCATCCTCTCGATTCCTGCCGCCTTTCTCCTTCGTTTGAACTGCTGTGCTTGCTTAGCCACCTTGTTGTGCTGTCTGCCATGCTTGAAATGTGCTCTCTGGCTCCACCTTTTATCCCTGTGGGGAAGGGAAAGGGCCATTAGGTGTGTGTGATTCTGATCAATTGCCTGACTTTGCCTGACCCTTGTATATTAGGACATGTCAGGTAAATGGCTCTTATGTTAGTCCGTTGTCTGGTGTCTCATGTGAAAGTGTTTGTGTCGGAAAAGGTGGAGCAGTGGTTTTGAATGTCCAATGTGGTAGGATGGGGAAAAGGTATTGAAAGAAGGGGGATACATCTCACACATCCAGTGTCCCACTCCCACTCCCCGAGAACCCCCTATCCAGGTGATCCTCCCTCAGTGGTCCATCCCCATGAACTGCATCCAATAGCGATGGCCGTGTCCTGGTCACCTGGTTGACAGATCCCCAGGGACTATCTAGGAAGACACCTTCAGGTTTCCCACAGTACATATAAGAGATTCTATTTGTATTGCATATTTCTCTTGATTTGAAAAATGATGTCAATGGAAGAAATAGCATGAAGGATGTTTCATTATTAATCATCTTTCTTTGCCTTTTTATATTTCACTTGTATGATGTATCCATTTTATTTGCTGCATTTAGTGTAATTATTCTACTGCGTATGGTATTTATATTGTATAAAAAGTACATTTTTTACTGTATTGTACAAATAAAATAAGAAAATTATAAACTAAAAAATTAAGCAAATAAGATTTGGTTTTGTAGAAATTGGCAAGAATGTTTTATTGAGATTAATAACGTTGCAATACCATTATTTTCGAAATCAAAGGTAGTATTTAGTGGAATACAAAGCAAATGCTAATCACATTATTGGGAAGAACAACAAAGTATTGATGTATGACAACATTTGATTTTAGTGAATGGTAATGTTTAGAGTGTTAAGTTGAACTTAACTGTTATTAAATAAATAATGTAACAATATCGAAATTGTGTTTATTGAAACCTTCATGGTGTACATGACTTGACAAAGAGCTGAATGTGTATTATTATTAAAAGCAATTACCTTTACATAAAATTTTGCACCTAAGACTGATTAGAACCCCACTTGCTCTTTTCATTCAAACTGGTTGGTGTGGGGGCTAGTGGAGGAAAGGAGTGAATGGAATATTTCATCACATGCTCAATTGCTCTATTTTTGCGAATTTGGTTAGTCTAATTTTGCATTTTAACCCTTGAAGACTTTTCCTCAAACCCAAGTTGTCAGAATAGCCAGAAAGAGTAAAGTCAGTATGAAAGGCCCTTGATATATATCAGAATGATTGGAAGTCAAAGATAACCAAGGTTAAAATACATATTGTTGTCCTCTCTCAATGACCCACTGAAGAGGAGAGGCATCCTGCTTGAGGAAGTAAGGAAGTCCTGTGGACATCTCTTTTGTTTTTTTATGCCTGTGAATTGGATCCACCATCCTAATGCCTTATATGTTGTGTTTGTAACTATCCTGACACTGTGTTCTAATTAGTTTTACTAGCATCATGACCCCTTACTTTATTATGTGAGCACTTGTTTAATAAAACACTTTAAACCATATTACTTTGGGTTGCGTACTCAGTACTGCATACACAGTGACAGGCCCATACTATGGGCCTATCACTACAATTTTACCAAATTAACTCATCTTATTCTATGCCAGGGAAAGCCCACATCTGAAAAGTTAGTTGAGATCTTTTCACAGAACATGGTCTAGTTACATGTATTATTTTCTTTTACTGTTAAAGACAGGGGACCTCAGTTTACTTCCAGGGTTAAGAGGATGTGTCTTCAACTATAGGTTTCTTCACAAATGTATTAGTACCTTTACTGTGGAAAAAAAGGATCTTCTACTGCGATATGCATGCATTTACTACCAGCTTTTCATATTAACATGTCATTTTTGGTAACACTTTCTTTATTGTATATACCAAACGTGGAAACAGGAAAAACATTGTCCACACTCACCGATGAACATGAAGAGTAGGACGTTTGTAAAGTTTTAAACTCAAAAAGTAAGGGGACAACAATGACGGTACTGGCCCCGAAGACAGATTGTGGCAACCAAAAGAAAAAATCAAAGAACCATGTCTGATATTGCAGTTTCATAACAATCATCATACTTATTCAGGACCCCCAAGCTACCATCCTGGGAGAGAGGGTACTGTCAGGCAACAGAAATTGCAGTTTCATCCAGTCTGAACAACTATGGCGAGTTTCCTGTTGTGGTTATTTGTATTGTGATGGTGTTGTATGCAGCACCTATCTCTGTATCACTGCGGCTGGCCAGTGTTTGAGAAACATGAAAAATAACAACAGAGATGATGATGCGCTCCAATTGCTTTTTTTGATTTTTTGTTTATTGGCTTATGCTTGATCATGTACTCTGTATTAAATTCATACAGAGGCGTTAAGGTGTAACAGATAGTTCATTAAATTTGAGAATAAATTCTTGCAATACAGATCCTTTTCAAAAGAGAATTTTTTTTTAATCCAGTTTCTAGGTAATGAAAGACTCAATAACCCCTCAACACGTGTTTCTCCATCCCCTTCAGATGGTTCATCAGGAGGGATGTGGTGAACAAATTTAGTATTTTATAATTTCATTATATGATTTTGCTTCAGGGAAGCAAATTGTACATTTTTATTCCAATCTGTTTAGTTGGGTCCTTGCTTATATGCTGTTGAACTGCACTCATATGACATCTAGGTTTATATTTTGGCAAACAATGGCCCGCTTTTTTTGTTGTTTGAAAGTATTCCTGTTCCTAGAGCCACATGAGAGATCCCATCGATGTAGTCAGGCAACAGGTTGTTGTGGTCACTTGGGGAATCTGACAGACCTGTGGCCACAGGTGGGAGACCCTCCTCACCAATCTGGCTCATGCCCTAGGAGGAAACGTGCAACAGTGTGCTGCACATGGAGAGCATAGAAGGAGTAGGTGCTGCAGAGGTCAGAGCCGGTACACCCGTCAAGGGTGGTGAGTACATAAAGCCTCAATCTCAACAACACACCTGCCTGCCAGGCAGCCACCCCACTTGCCACTGTGGAGTGGGTGCCCAACACACACCACATTTCCACTGCCTGCAACCACACTGCCACCAGGACTGCACCAGCCACTGTGGCCTGTGATGTCAGGCACTGCAAATCCCAAGTCCTCCTACCCATGGAGGAACACAGGAATCAATTTCCCTGGGTAGACGTACGCACTGCCACCATCTGCAACCATCAACAGCCCTGTACAGCGTCCCATGGCAATGCACAACACCACCCCTAAACCATACACAATCCCACCCCCCGGCGGTGTACCACGGCCAAGTTCAATGTGCACTGAACAGCCGCCCATTGTCATGGCCGCCCCAAAGGTGGCTTGATGGACCATGCCATGCCAAGTGGGGATGCACACCTGCCATACGCACATGGTCAAGTGCACTGCAGCCCTACCCAGTGCACAACAGCACCCCATTTCTGCTGGTACACATGGGCCAACACAATAGACCCATCAGAAACCACCCCGACCACCCTGCCATCTCCACCATTCCACTACAGCACTGATATGGCAATTACACAGTACCCATCCCCAAATTCCAACCAGCACCGCCCCCCTCCCACACCATGCCAAACTGCTGCCAACCAAGTCACATGCCCTGTCTCCCATGCCAGCCCCAATCCCACCCACATGACAAGCCACCTCACTGTATCACCTGCACACTGTGACACGCCCACAACCTGCAGGCATACTCACATACACCTGGAGAAACACCCAGGGCACTGTTGTTGGCATATACCCAGGCCCCCTGACATCGATCCATGCCTGAAACTGAAATCCCTAATGAAAACTGCATAGGCACCCTGTACTGCCAAGTGACAATTCATGTCCCCCAGACACAAGGCACCCTGGCACTGCGTACTGCATGTGTGCCTGCCATGCCACAATTTCCACTACAACACAACAATGCCAGCCCTCACATGCACACACACATGTCCAATCTCCCATGCAATGGGGATGGCATGGACCTTCCATGTCACTGCCAGACCTACCACACACACCCCATTCACATAGTGAACCAGCAACTAGTTCAGCCTTCAACATGTTCCTTGCCTCGTCTGTCCATCCCCCCTTGATACTCTCCCCTTCACATCCAAATACCCCACTCCCGGACAGAACGGCTTCCCACCGTCCCCAACAAATGCTACGCCATCACGCTAGAGCTTTGTTGCATGTGCCAACATCCCGCAGCTTGCAGCTGAGGCCCTGCAACACATGCATGAGGGCACCATGCCATGTACCACCGCATGTCACCTCAACATCACGCCACACGATCATCAGATTGCATGTATCAGGGCATTTGGAAGCCAGACTGGTCCTTAACATCATGCCTTTCTTCCACCCTCAGGCACATCATCTGACAGCGACGGCGGCCGACCAGGCACTTCAAGGGACACCAGACATGGAAGGCGGACAACTCGATGCGCCACCACCCAGGACACAGCTGCACCACCTACGCAAGCCACTGGCCCAGGGAAAGGGCCGCCTGCCCTAGACACCACTCCTGCAGCATCCCATGTGGCCCAACCCGCAGCTCCAATCACAGCTGCTCCCACCACCATCCAGGCTACACCCGCAGTGCCCACTTCAGCTGCTTCCACCCCAGCCAGGCACCACCTGCAATGCCCGTAACAGCTGCTTCCACCCCCAGCCAGGGACCACCTGCAGTGCACATATCAGCTGCTTCCTCCCCCAGTCAGGCACCACCCACAGTGCCCATAACAGCTTCTTCTACCACCAGCCAGGCACCACCAACAGACCCTGACATGGTACAATTGGAAACAAGGGTGTCAGCCGGAGGATGGCATTTCCCCTCCCACACATACCAGTCTCCACCATATGGGCATGACTCCACTGATAATGATACTGCACAGGATGCTGGTGACACCACAGGAGACACAACAGACCACACCCCATATGCACAACCAGACCTCAGCCACGGCAATTTGCACTGCCACCCACGCCTGTCCTTCCCCAGTGTCAAGGACATGGACGGCCATTTGCACCATATGGAGGAACGGCACAAGCAATTGACAGACCTGGTGCAGAAGCACCTGGAAGAGTCCCATTTAATGCAGGAGGAGGCGGCTCTGCTTTGTATTGAGGCTGAGAAAATTGGGGAGGGTGTGCAGGCCACTGGGTGTCACAGTGCACGTGCCCTGGGACATGCAACAACAGCCATTGTCCACCTAGCTCGGAGGGTCCGCGAGGTGGACAGTGCCATTTCGGCCAATGACTGAGTCCCTATCAATGTCCCTGCAGGCAGCCCTGGATCAACGGGCCATTGACTCGTCCAGCATGCCCTCATCCAGCTCCACACCTGCTAGCTCAATGCAGAGCAGCCCAAGGCACCTGTCTGCAAAGCACGAGAAGGGTGGGCCATGTGGTAAGAGGGCACGTAAATAGACCCTGGACTTACGTTTAGCATGGGAGTGTCTAGAACCTTGGTATTGACATTGTTACACAAGTTAGGGAGGGTGTGGGGGAAGGATAGTTGGAGAGGGGTTGTGGGGAGGGATAGTTGGGGAGGGGTTGTGGTGAGGGATAGTTGAGGAGGGGGTGTTGGTCCACCAGTTCAATTCTACAAATATGTTGGAAATACACTGGGTGCTGCATTGCAAATCGTGACTGGACATTCATTATTTTTGTGCAAGTGTGTTTTTTCTCCCATGCAGTGTCAGATGTGGTGTATGGCCTAGGCCATGTGTGTGTGCCCTGTGGCTAGACTATTTTCTGATGAGTTCATAGTGGGCTTCGCAGCTGTCCAACCATCCCTGCGATGGGGCAATGGTATCTCAGCCTCACTGTCACTGCTGTTGTCTCCCTCCGCTGGAGGCATGTCCATGTCCGGGGGCAGGGGAATGTTACACCTGATGCACATGTTATGTAACATGGCACAGGCCAGGACGATCTTGCCCACTTTCACAGGACTGTACATCAATGCACCCCTCGATCTACTTAGTCAGCAGAACCTTGCCTTCAGGAGTCTGAAGGTCTGTTCTATGGTGCACCTCGTACGGATGTGTGTACGGTTGTATGCATACTCATGCTGGTTCTGTGGGTGCCTGACAGGTGTCATTAGTCATAGCATCAAGGGGTATCCAGAATCACCTGAATGGGAGGGACACAAGTGGGGAACAGTCATTGGGGTGGTAGGGCAATGCAGCCATGTGTGGATGTAGGTCTGTGTCAAATGGGATTACAGCAAGACGTAACGAATGGCACAGATGATGCTATTTGTTTTTACTTTTGTGCTGCACGTGGCTGGGGGGGTTGCCCCCGCACTCCCCGTCCCATATGACCCCCACCTTGGCCATTACCCTTAAGCCGACACACGCATCTCCATTATTTTCAATGGGCACCATGTTTCATTGGGTTTGCATTATGACCATCAGTCATCCCTCCAATTTGCAATTCTGTGGTCCTTCATTGTTCAGATTCCAGCAATACGCATTTGGGTATGTGCGATTCTGACAGGCAAATCTCCTAGCTTGATGCTGTGACACACACTCCTAGTTGGGAGGTTGCTCTGATTTGTCTGACATGGTTGTGATGGAGGCAGGTGGGGATTTGCAGAGTGTGGACATGCTGAGGTAGGTGACATGGGAGTGATGCATTCTGGTACCTGTAGTGCATGTGATGTGCCTGTCCATCTGTCCCCAAATTGTGATGGTGTGCCTTTCCATTTCCACATCGCAACCATGGCCTCCCGCTCATGCATGCAGTTTATGTGCATACTGTTGGCTAACGCACATGCAATAGTGACAGTGGACAACCCCCCTTCCCCAGTGCACATGCTATGTGTGGTGTGTGTAGGTACTTTCACCCACGCAACAGCCATGTTCGCTCTGCACTGTATCGTGCCATGTACCCTGGGAGTGTGGTGTTACGCAGCACCATCGAGTTGTGCGGGGGTCCAGGGAAACGTGCATTGCAGTGTGTAATTATGAGGTCTGCATCACAAACAAACTGTACATTCAGTGAGTGGAACAGTTTCCTGCTGCAGTATACTTCCTCATTAGCATGTCTGGCCAATGTGCGTGCAGTCCAAAGCACCTAGTACATTGGGCATGCCTGCCAGGGCATTGAACCGTACTTTTGTGGCATTGACCTGGGCCGGTGTTCTGGGGAGGGCAATGTGCTCAGACGTGTGATGCAGGAGGGCCTCCAGGACCTGCACTAGCAGCTTTGAGAAACCAGGCTGGGAATCCCATGCAGCTCCCCCACAGTGTTTTGGTATGTGCTGGTGGGCAGAAAATGTAGCACAGAAACAACGTTCAGCAAGAGGGGTATAGTGGTCCGGATGCCATTTAGGCTCCGGATGTCATCCTGGATTAGGTCGAACATGCTGGTGATGGTCTCCCTGTCCAGACGATACAGGGTGTGTATCTGTGTATCTGTTAAGGTCCATAGTGTGGCCCTTATGTAGGGTATGGATGGTTGCCTGTGGGGTGCTACCTGCTGCCCATTGTCCTTCTGCATTGCCATCATCCTCTACCTTCTCCTCCTCCTCCTGCATCTCCTCCTCTGCCTGTCAGCCTCTTCCAACTCCTGCTCATAAATGTGCATCCCTGTGTTCAGTTCCCCCAGCTCCATGACTGCTGCTGCGACTGCCAGCATGGTTGTGTTGGAAGGTGTGTGGGGTGTGGGTGTGGTGTGCTCATGGTTTACAGCTGGACTGCTTAATGCCTGTTCCGCGATATCCGTGTTTCCGGTGCGATTTTCATGGTGGCACCAGCATTTTGTTGCTGGTGTTTCCGTGTTGACAGCAGTCGGAATGGTGCCTTATTAATCCAGGTGTGCGTACCCTCTTTACAGCACTCCCGCCTACAGCCATGTGTACTTTTCATCTCACCTAATCTAAACATTAAGCTTGCAAACCGCCCTACGTGTGTCTCCTCCCAGGAATAAAACAAGGGAGTAACATGTATTTGGGTATACTCAGCTATCAAAATGTAATGCTGCTAAGGTGACATTATTTTGCTATGTGTTCAGCCATTCTCTGCCTGAAACTGCGAGGAAGCACAGTGACTCTGTATGCACGCCTCAATCAATAATGTTTTGCATCTAAGTAAAACATGTGCCTATTCTCTACCATTTGAAGGCCTCTTCTTGAACAATGTGAGAATGCATATTCTTTATCTGTCCCTTTCACCCGAGCGCCTTTCCACTGCACAGTAGCAGGAATGTAACTTACATTTGAATATTCCTTTCTAATTAAGCTTAGAGCTCCAACATTAAATGTTTGTGTAATCCCAATCACCTTCACGTGATAGTATTCGTCTCCAAAAGGTTGTAAAGTTCTTGAAACTTTGCTTGTGATGATATTCACCCTTTTTAAATAGAGCAGTGTCTATTTCCAAGGACGAACGCTATATACCATTCGATTATTTACCAGGGCAAATGCAAAATTTCTACAATTAACAGGTACGAAAGGTAAATAGTACACATTCCCTACTACTTAGCAAGACGCCCAGGAAGCAGCCATGAAAGTGTATCAGAGGGGAAGTCAGCAGTATCTGCTGTCATGTTAAACAGTGCTGCTTTGTTACAATTTACCAGGCAAGACGTCCTGGGACGCGAGGAAAAGAAGGTAAACTGGTTGTGCCCACCAGTCAGGGGAAGAAGTCTCTCCAGCCGGGAGATCTTCTCTGTCGTCGGGAAGTAGTGAGTCGGTTCTGCAGGGCTCCACCGGTGGTGTCGTCATGGTAGGTCGGCTCAGCTTCTCCCTCGTCGGATTCTCAGGTCCTGTGGCGACTTCTGAAGTTCCAGTCCCCAAAGCCCTGCTTTTATGCAGCACACCCCCATTCACTCAGCCTAGCTGTCAATCAAACATGCTCAGTGGTGAGCCGGCCGGCTCACCACTTGGGCCAATCACACAGGAGTGCAACTTGAGTTACCAAGGTAACTCAGTCCAGGGTGCCTAAACCCCCTCCCACACCCCCTGTGGTACCCAGACAGAGTCCGAAGCCCGCCAAAAAGTGGAACAAAGGGCTCGACTTGGGTTGGAGTCACAGAAGAGAACACAAACGCCATTTAGAATAGAGTCCTGGCAAAAAATACCAACCAGCGAATTAATATTAAATAGGGATATATTTGCGGTCGAATATAAAAAGTAGTATCCACTGCCACCAGCCAAAACTCGATCAGGGGGGACGGAGACGTGCCCCCTCGACTAACAGACCCCGGGGCAATCGAATTGCCCCGACCAGTACGTCCATAATATGATGGTTTGTACTGGTTTCTGTTCATAATTTGGGACTAGTAAAGCCAATGGTGACTTTACATGCCCTGGGAGACAGTAGTCAGTCCCAGGGTATGGAGTCTATGGTGGGGTGTCACTATGACACCCCTGTGTTACTGCACGGAGGGTGCTGTGTAACACACATAGTAAAAACACATGAGACCCTATGGAGTAAAGGACCCCGTAGCCCATAAAACACATTAACAGTCAAAGGAACACCATAAATCATGTCCAAGAGTGGGAGAAAAAGAGTCTCACTCTTGGCAGGAGAAAAAAACAAACTCCAGAAATCCAGCAAAGCTGCTGGGGGACTCACTTGGTTAGGAAATTCAGCCTAAACAGAGAATTCTCCCTAGCACTCGCCCCCCCCAGACTAAGGGACAGGAGGATTTAATCCACTCCTGGATGAATCTCATACCTCTAGTCGATGACATACATCCTAGAGAGACCATCAGCATTTTGGTGGTGACACCCTGACCTGTGCTCAATGGTGAAATCAAACCCTTGCAGGCAGATTGACCATCTCAATAGTTTTGGGTTTTCCCCTTTCATTTGCATTAACCATCTCAAGGGTTGGTGGTCAGTCTGAATGACAAAAGTAGAACCATACAAGTATGGCCTAAACTTCTTCAGAGCCCACACAATAGCAAAACACTCTCGTTCAATGGTTGCCCACCTTGTTTCAGGATCCTTCAGTTTTCTACTGATGAAGCAAATGGGGTGCTCCCTACCTTTCCCATCCAGTTGACTGAGGACTGCGCCTATTCCTACATTTGAAGCATCTGTTTGCACAATGAAAGTTTGGTGATAGTCAGGAGCTCTGTGTACTGGGGCTTGGCAAAGAGCCTTTTTCAGGGTTTCAAAGGCCTGATTGCATTCCTCATTCCACCTAAGCTTTTTAGGGAATTTAGGATAGGAGACGACATTCAGTGGTGAAGCTATGGACCCATAGTTCTCAATGAAATTCCTGTAATACCCAGTGAGACCTAAGAAGGCTCTCACCTGGGTCTGAGTAATAGGTGTTGTTCAATTTTGCACAGCTTCAATCTTACTGGGCAAAGGCCTTATTTCTCCACCTCCTACCTCATGTCCAAGGTAGACCACTTTACTCTGTCCAATCTGGCAATTACTTGCCTTTATGGTCAGATTGGCCTTTCCAAGAGCCTCCAAAACATATCTCAGGTGGTCCACATGTTCTTCCCAGGAATTGCTGAACACTGCTATGTCATCCAAGTATGCCAAGCAGAAGTCCTCCATCCCATTCAGAACCTGGTTTACCATCCTTTGAAATGTAGCAGGTGCATTTTTCAATCCAAAAGGCATAACCTTAAACTGGTATAAGCCAACTGGGGTAGAAAATGCAGTTTTCTCCTTGGCATGGTCTGTCGGGGCTATTTGCCAATAGCCTGACGTCAAGTCAAATGTGCTGAGGAACTTGGCTGCACCAAGTCTATCCACCAACTCATCTGTCCATGGCAAAGGGTGGGCATCAGTCTTAGTGATGCATTAAGAGCTCTGTAATCCACACAGAATCCAAGTTCTTTAGATCCTGCCTTTGGTACTAACACAACTGGGCTAGACCATGGACTAGTAGAGGGCTCTATTACCCCGAGATCAAGCATCTTGTTGACCTCACCATTGATGTGGGTTCTTACATTCTCTGACATTCGATATCCTCTGCTTTTGACTGGCAGACTGTCACCAGTGAGTATGTCATGCTGTCCCCAAGGGGTCAAGCCTGGTGAGAGTGAGAACAGGGAGGCAAACTGATTCAACATAGATTTGCACTCTTCCTGTTGCTCAGGTGTCAGATTTGAAGAGAGATTTACTCCTTCAATCTTTTCGTCTAAAGGTAAGCCTCTGAGGAGATCAGGAAGAGCTTCACTCTCTTCTTCTTCCTCTGTTGATGCTAGAAGCAAAGCTCCTACATCAAGTCTGGAGACATACGTTTTTAGTCTGTTGGTATGGAAGACTGTTGGAGCCTCCTTGGGATTGCCCAAGTCCACCGGATAGTTGACCTCTCCAAGTTTACCCACAACTTTGAAGGGTCACATCCATTTGTCTTGCAAGGCCCTCTGCCTTGTTGGAATCATAACGAGAACTAGCTGGTCCTGAGTAAACTCAACCATGTTAGCCTTTTAGTCATGCCAGTGCTTGACCAATGCATGTCCAGCTTCCAAGTTATCACTTGCTTCTGCCATCATTTGTGACATTCTCCTTCGGAGACCTATCACATAGTCAGTCACTCTGACTGGCTTGGGGGAAGGAGCACTCTCCAACCCCTCCTTGATCAGGGCCAATGGACCTCTGACCGGATGACCATACAGAAGTTCAAAGGGAGAATAACCTACTCCCTCCTGAGGGACTTCTCTATAAGCAAAGAGAAGGCATGGCAGTAGAAGGTCCCACTTTCTTTTAAGGGTGTCCTCTAAAGCACCTATCATGCTCTTCATGGTTCTGTTGAACCTTTCAACCAGTCCATTTGTCTGAGGGTGGTATGCGGTTGAGAACTTGTAAGTAACTCCGCAGGTTTTCCACATGGCTTTCATGTAGTGGGACATAAAATTCGACCCCGTGTCAGAGATTACTTCCTTAGAAAACCTAACCCTGGTGAAAATACCAAGGAGGGCCTTAGCCACAGCCGGAGCTGTAACAGTCCTCATAGGAATCGCCTCAGGGTATCTAGTAGCATGGTCTACTACAACAAGTATAAACCTGTTGCCTGAGGAAGTTCGAGGATCAAGGGGACCAACAATGTCAATCCCTACTCTCTCAAATGGGACTCTCACTACTGGGAGAGGCACTAAAGGTGCCACATTCTTGGAGCCAACCTTACCAGAAGGCTGGCAGGTGTGGCAGCTCCTGCAGTATTTATCTACTTCAGCCCCCATCTTTGGCCAATAAATGTAGAGTGAGAGCCTTTCCTTAGTCTTCTTGAAACTCAAGTGACCAGCCAAAGGAATCTCATGGGCTAACTGCAAGAACTGTGGTCTGTTCTCTTGGGGTACTAGAAGTCATTTGTTGTCCCCAGGTGCAGACTCCGTTGGTTCACTGTAGAAGAGGCCATCTTCCCATTGTAACCTATATTTCCCAGGCTCTTGCCCTTCAGCCTGAACATCTGCCTGGTGGCGAAGACCTTCCAGAGTTGGACATTCTCTCTGTCCCTTACTGAAGTCTGCCCTGTTGGGTCCACCTTCTGCCAGTAAAGACTGCAGCTCAGGATGGTCAACAGGATCCAGATCTCCAATGAGTTCCTGGCCTTCCACTAGCTCTTCTTCAGAGTCTAGTTCAACCACACAGGGTTGTACCTCCCTCTCAGCCTCAGTTGGAGGGGGAGTTACGGGTGTAACTTTGGACAACCTAGGGGAAGTCCTTGTTGGCTGCACTGGAGTGCTGGTTGTGAGGTTCTTTTTAGAAGTTTTAGGTTTCCCTTTTCCTTCTAGTTTCTTAAAGACAGCAGCTGACATCTCCAGTGGAGCAGGAGTGATCTCTTTCTTCATCATCTCCTTGGGAGCACCTCTCATGGTTCTCTCCCTTGCAGGTCTGGTGAGCTCCTGTAACCTTTTACTAGGAGGTCTGGGGGTATGTGACACTACTCCAAGAGTTTTCAGGTCATTACCCAGCAGAACCCTTCCTGGCACCTCACTTTGTATGCTGACAGGTAACTTCACAGTCATGTCATTACACTGGATGAGAACTGGTAATTGGGGAAGCATCTGCACAGGCCCTCCAGCTAACTTGGTGAGGCGTTTGGGTGCCTTAGCAACATCCTCAGCCTGAAAAAATGGTTTGTCCACCACAGTTATGCTGGCCCCAGTGTCCCTAATGGCAGGAGTCTCCTGACCATTCACCTGGACACTGTCCTTATAATACTCTTTAGCATTATCTGGGAAGAATTATAGACATCTAAGTTCTGTTGTTCCCACAAACCCAGAGACACTAACGAAACACTGGCTGAGACTCCAATGGGTTCATCAGCCAGTAATAGAAAGTTTCCACTTACCATTTGTACTTCCTCCTCTGGAGCGAAGGCTAAGGAGACAAGCTGAACCCCTGAAGGTTTACCCTTGCATCTGGGATCTCCTTTCACATGGTCAGTAGAGCCACAAACAAAGCATTTACCAAATGCTTTCTGGAATGGTGGCTTGTTCTGACCTCCTTCTGGTTTGGCACCAGGAGGTACACTAGCCTGATTTGGTTTCCCTTGTGGCTTACCCTTTTGGTTTTGTTTGGGGCCCTCTTTGGAATTGGAATTATTAGAATTCTCTTTGGAGTCCTTTGTTGGCTGTTTTCCCTCATCCTTTTTCTGAGTAGCCCCAGAATCCTTGTGAGTGGCCCTGTTGGCAACCCACAAGTCAGCAGCCTTAGCCAACTTCCTGGAATCTAATTCCTTTGAATCAGCCAAGTGCTGTCTGAGCTCAGGAGAGCAGGCATCATAAATTGACTCCAAAATTACAAGATTCTTCATTCCTTCAGAAGTGTTAACTCTGTAACCCTTAATCCATCCCTCTAAGTTTTTCAAACTTTCACTCACCCAGGTAGCCCAAGGGGTACCATCATGCTGTTTGAGGTTCCTAAACCTCTTAAGGTACTGGGAAGGAGTCTTCCCAAATCTAGCTATCAAAGCTAGCTTCACACATTCATAATCCTTCTTATCCACCTCCCCCAACTCCATTACCACATCAGTTGCAACAGGGGGAAGCCTAGAGAACAACCAGGGAAGTAACTAATTCCCTGTGATGTCCTGGAGCCCATGATTATACTCAAACATTGTTAACCAATCCAACACATCCAACTTAGGTTCATACATACCCACTAATTCCTTAGGCATACAGGGTCTTTTGGGACTGGAACTCCTAGAGGAACCAGAGGAGAGAGAAGCATTTTCCACAGACAACTTCTTCATTTCTAGTTCATGATTAAGCTCTATTTCTCTGAGTCTTAACTCAGCTTGCTTCTGCTCAGCCTGGGAATTCATTCTTCTGAACTCTAGCTCTTGGTTTCTTTCAGATTGAGCAATAAAACGTTTGTACTCTAATTCAAGCTTCATTTTTTCAAGTTCAAAATAAGCAGGGTTACATGTAGGACCTGGTATAGGCCCACTAGGTACAGTAGGTAAGGCAGACAGAGGCTCAGAGTGGCTAACTTCATTAGGTTCACTTTCCTCTTCTGAGTCATTATCAAGACTTTGATTCAGACCAATACCATCACTGTTTTCTACATTTGCTGGGGGGGGTAGATTCCTCTGTACCACCAAGACTTTGGTTTTCTAACAATCTTTCTATAAGTTCAATTTTCTTGCCCTTCTCAGAGAGATTTGTATGTCTACACAATACTTTTAAGCAATCAGCAGTTTTGGCAGACAATGATTCTAGGGTATAACTCTCCATAGCAGACATAGTTAGAAAATCAGCTTTTTAGTGCTAAGCTCTGTGGTTAGTTGTCCTAAAGTGTTCAAAAAGCACTCTAAAGTGTATACTCAATACAAATCCCACCGCTGTACACCATTGTTAGGCAGAAACTTGTGCAGTTCCCTCTGGGACCACTGCAAAAGATTTAAGACTACAGGTGTTTGGCAGTAAACCCACTTGGTAGCAGTCTATACCACACAGATTCACTTGGTAGCTGTGGCTGAGCAGTCAGACTTCCCTCAAGAAGAGTTAGGCAGTATACAGAGTATTCACAATAGGTCAAAAGAACACAGTAGAAAAAGTAAACACTGACCAGATCTTGGTGGAAAAGAGATATAATTATTTATTTAAAAACCACATCTAGAAAAACACACAGGCACTAATAGTAAGCAGTTCAAAAACACAGTCACTAAAAGATATACACTCCCTTAGAAGAATATTAGACAAGTCTTAAGTAAAGCCCCACTTATTGTCAGACAGCAGTGAGCGCTTTACGCAGATGGCACCCTAATAATTCGTTTTGGGGAGAGAAAAGCAGAGTCTAATTTGAAACAGATCCCAACACTTTCACAAGAACAAAACAAGAGAGGAAGGCAAGTAAAACCGTGAAGTTAGAGTTCAGTAGGCCGGATCCACTTTAAGAGGATCAGAACGAAATGTGTCCAAGGTCACACGGTTGAAGTGCACAAGAGTCTTGCAAAGGTTCAAAAAGAGTTGGACCAAAAGAAAGGGACCAGTTAGAAGGTCAAGGCGGACAGCCCAGTCCAGAAGGTTAAGGGATTATTATTACCTTGTAGCAATCTTTAGAAAGGGAGGCCTGGCGGACACGGTACCTTAAAGCGGTGAGAATACTACAGCGGGGGCAGTTGTTCCTGGCAGCGGATGCAAGTCGGTGCATTCATCCGGGGGAAGAGAGGATCTCGTCGGGGAGGAAGACAGGAGTCCGTTACACTGCCAGAGAAGAAACCAGCCGCGGAGTTCTCAGATAAAAGGAGCGGTCCTTTTATTTGCGGTCCAGTGGTAAGTGGCTATCCGGTTGCCAGGGTGCTTGGCACAGGCAATTCGACCACAAGACGTCCTGGGATGCGAGGAAAAGAAGGTAAACTGGTTGTGCCCACCAGTCAGGGGAAGAAGCCTCTCCAGCCGGGAGATCTTCTCTGTCGTCGGGAAGTGGTGAGTCGGTTCTGCAGGGCTCCACCGGTGGTGTCGTTGTGGTAGGTCGGCTCAGCTTCTCCCTCATCTGATTCTCAGGTCCTGTAGCGACTTCTGAAGTTCCAGTCCCCAAAGCCCTGCTTTTATGCAGCACACCCCCATTCACTCAGCCTAGCTGTCAATCAAACATGCTAAGTGGTGAGCCGGCCGGCACACCACTTGGGCCAATCACACAAGAGTGCGACTTGAGTTACCAAGGTAACTCAGTCCAGGGTGCCTAAACCCCCTCCCACGCCCCCTGTGGTACCCAGACAGTGGGGAACCACTTTTGGAGGCTTCTGTGGAGAAGCCCGCCAAAAAGTGGAACAAAGGGCTCGGCTTGGGTTGGAGTCACAGAAGAGAACACAAACGCCATTTTAGAATCGAGTCCTGGCAAAAAATACCAACCGGTGAATTAATATTAAATAAATAAACCGGCAGTATGTTCGAGTCTATGAGAATTAAATAACTAAAGTTGGTAGCCTCAAACAATGGGAAAATCCCATAGGGATATATTCGCGGTCGAATATAAAAAGTAGTATCCACTGCCACCAGCCAAAACTCGATCAGGGGGGACAGAGACGTGCCCCCTCGACTAACAGACCCCGGGGCAATCGAATTGCCCCGACCAGTACGTCCACAATATGATGATTTGTACTAGTTTCTGTTCATAATTTGGGACTAGTAAAGCCAATGGTGACTTTACATGCCCCGGGAGACAGTAGTCAGTCCCACGGTATGGAGTCTATTGTGGGGTGTCACTATGACACCCCTGTGTTACTGCACAGAGGGTGCTGTGTAACACACATAGTAAAAACACATGAGACCCTATCGAGTAAAGGACCCCATAGCCCATAAAACACATAAACAGTCAAAGGAACACCATAAATCATGTCCAAGAGTGGGAGAAAAAGAGTCTCACTCTTGGCAGGAGAAAAATACAAACTCCAGAAATCCAGCAAAGCTGCTGGGGGACTCACTAGGTTAGGAAATACAGCCTAAAGAGAGAATTCTCCCTAACAACAAGGAATATGGGCATCAGAGGATAAAGTGTCAGATTTTTAACATACAGACATTCGGAGCAATACCTTATTTTCTGCTACTACCCCCCAGAGCATACCACAGAGTCCTAACACCTCTTAAAATGAGCACAGAAAAATCACAAGAATGATGATATTATTTATATAATTTGGACAAGTCCGCACTACGAATTATCCATCTTTTTAAAATTATGCTCTGGCCAAGAGGGGTGTGGTTTCCCAAATCACATGGTGGAATTTCTGGTTTGTCCACTTCCTCCAGCTCAGCTTGCTCACAGAGGCACTGCCCCTCCCAGTTTCTCCCAAGAGGAAGCTATTTTCCGACCCCCCACAATATAACATTTGCCTGCCAAGGAAAGTACATTGTTCTGTTTCCTTCCAGTCCTAGGTGCCACTCCCCTGATTCAATCAGAGAGGTGTCATCTCCTTTTGGTGGGGGCAGCAGAATTGAGGCAGGCCTGGGAAGAGTTGCTGGGCAAGTTTCAACTCCTGTCGGGGGTAGTTGCCAGGCAGAATTCAATCTCTTTAAGCCAGACTTCAGCTAAATGTCACTTTTGTTCCAGTTTTCTAAATCCAAATCAAACTTACAATTTTTACACATGCAGCTAGAATGCTGATTCTAAGTTCGAAACTATGACATTTAACAGTTGGAAACTATGTGACACTCAACAGTAGGTCACTCATATATTTTAAACATTTAGATTTTAGTGGCTTTCAGTCCAATTTAACTTAAGCTGCTGACATCCACAGCTCAGCCAGTTTCATTATGAACATTATTTTAGGCTCTTTCTTTTCCCAGATTTTGTATGCACACAAGACTTCATTCTGCCAAATGTCTGCTGGTGTTCAGTGAGATTTTTGAATATCTTGCAATCTTTGAAATAGGCATTTTGAGCTTGCATTCAGAGAAACAAAGGTGATTTCAAAGTGTTTTTGAGCTAACAGGCACTGCTGTTTTTCCTTTAGCACACATTCCACTCATAGCACTCCTGGCCCATCACGCCCGCACTGGTGGGTGGCAGGTTAGGCGACCATTTTGGTGTGTGCAAAAACTGCACGGTTTTCCTGGATTCTGGCACAATGTGGGCTTTTTCGGCCATCTTGGATTTTCTGAGCCCACAGCCCCAAATGTTGCAGCATAATAGCTCGAACGTGGGTCAATACACCCGACAAAGCCCCCCCGCCTGACTGCACTTTGATTTCGAGTCGAGGGGGAGTCTGGTACAAAAGATGTTTTGATCCACGCGCTGGAATGTCCACATCATCTTCTTCCGATTCCGCAGATGGCACAGTTCAGCATCTTTTCCTTCATCAAGGTGGATCGATCAGTTCTCCTTGCCGGTCCTGATGGGAGTATTGGGCGGTACCCCGGGCCCTTCGGATCTTCTCCTTGGTCAGTCTCCATGGTCTCATCTCTCCTAGGATGACAAAGCAAAGCAGAAATACCTATTCGTAGACATTTCTCCCCCACTATTGATATAGTGGGGCGGCATATACATTTTTTTTTTAATTAGGAGACAAGAACATATACATTTTTTTTAATCAGGAGACAATTTGCATTCAAGAATCATAGAATTTTATAGGTTATATGTGGAATATTTTAGGGTTGGAGCTGAATTACTCTGGAGCGGCCCCCTCTGGTATTGCAGAGGACTCCTCCAGTTGCTGCAGAGTGTGCCTGGGATGGCAACACTTTAGCTGATTAATATGGACCCACTTCTCTTCCCCTTCCGCCAAACTACCTTTGGGGAGGCGGATCTGTAGGCAACTGGGGAGATCTTATCTACAATTTCAAACGGTCCCTTCCATGTAGGCAAAAATGTTCGCTGTTTGGCCTGGTTTCTTTGTAAATTGTATAGATAGACCCAGTCTCCCACATTGTATTCTTTCCGGGTGGTCTTCAAATCGTAATGGGTCTTCATGCTATCAGCTGATCTTTCTAGATTCCGCTGAGCATAGGCAAACGCATGTTGAAGGTGTTTCCTTAAATTCTCCACATACTCATGATGTGGAGGCATTTATCAATGTCTGCTCTTGGGTCCTGTAGAGCAAATGCTGGGGAAGCACCATCTTGCGTCCAGTCATCAGCTCAAATGGTGACATTTTAGTTGCAGATGAAGGGGTAGATCTGATGGCCATTAGGACCAGAGGTAATCGGATATCCCAACTTGGCCCAGAATCTGCCACAAACTTCTTTAAGATTCTCACTATGGTTCTGTTGTATCTCTCCACTGCACCAGAAGAGGCTGGCCGGTAAGCAATATGTAGCTTCCTTTTAACCCCCAGTATCTCCCACATCTTAGTCATTACTTCGCTGGTAAAATGGCTACCTCTATCTGACTCAATCCTTTGGGGTAGACCAAAACGCAAAAAGATGTGGTTGATCGTCAGGGCAGCTGCTGTTTCTGCCTTGCAGTTTGGGGCTGGGAGACATTCCACCCATTTGGTAAATAAGCATGTCACAGTCAACATGTACTCATTCCCCCTCGAGGAGCGAATGACGGGGCCTATGAAGTCGATTTGCAAATCTGACCATGGCAGTGTCATCCCCCTCTTTTGGAGAGGCGCCCGGTGTGTGAGGGATGTTGGCTGAAATTGTGCACACACAAGACACCCCTTCAAGTATTGGTCGAGGTCCTGCCCCATGTGTGGCCAGTATGCAACCTCTCTTAAGATTTCCAGTGTTGTGTGAAACCCCCTATGACCGGCAGTGGCCGCATCATGGGCGTGACTTAACATCAGGCTTCGGAATGAGGTAGGAACCACCCACTGATCATGGCCAGCTTGGGATTTCCTTACCAACAAACCATCTTGGATTCGGAACATCTTTGGACATTTCATCAACACTCTAAGGTCCTCTTTCCCAATGTAATCGGTATCCGTCAGGGGAAAGTTCTCAGAGTCCTCAATGTGTTGGTAAAACTTACCAATTATTGGATCCCCCTTCTGAGCCATGATCAAATCAGTATCTGGGGTCTCCTTACTCGATTGTGCAGTTGAAAGATCATTGTGAGCATTTGTCTGGGACATAGTGATAGCAGTGACATGGATCTCCCCCAACAGGGACTCAATCTCTATTAGATCCCCTTAGATGACCCTGGTTTTGGCCAGCTGATCAGTTAAGTCATTTCCAGTTTTGTCTGGTCCCTCTACCTTGGTATGACCCTTGATCTTTTTCCAGTAGATGGTCATCCCATTCACGGTGACCAGATCATCAATGTTTTGAATTAACTTCCCATGTTTCAAGGGTTTGTTATTAGCACATAACATGCTTCTGGTTTTCCAATTAACCAGGTGCTCCACGAACCCGTTCCGTACATAATCTGAATCTGTGATTATGACCAGTTCGTGGAGTTGATGTTGGACAGCAGTGAGGATGGCTTGATACACAGCCATCAATTCTGCCACCTGACTACTTCGGGGACCAATTTTGTATCCAGTGGAGGGTTCTGGGGACTCGTTCACCCATGCATTCCCTACGCCGGCCACAAGTTCTTTTTCCCCGTTGTTGTGAACATGGTAAGAGCATCCATCCACATAGACAGTGGGCATTCCCTCACACTTGTCTTCTTCAAAGACTTTGTGTGGGGAATTAAGGTATGCCTCCATGTTGTCCTTGATTTTTAGACTTTCGTCCTCGAGACAGTTTTCTCTGGCACAATCATGCAAGTCAGCCAGATCTTGCGCGAGGGGACTCTTCTTGTTTTGGCCATATCTGACCTCCACAGGAAAGCCTTGTATTGACAGAATCCAGGAAGTAATTCGGGAATTACTCACATTTCCGGCCCGGATTCGGTCACTTTGGAGATATTGCAGAGGCTGGTGTGGATTCTCCACTATGATGTGTTCCCCCTGGATAAACGGGCGGTAATTCTTCAATGCCCACACCGTTGCCAGGAGTGCCTTCTCACAATCGTTGAATTTTTCCTCCACAGAGGATAAAGTTTTGCTCACATAGGAGATTACTTTATTGACCTTGTCATGCTTTTGGTATAACACTGCCGCCAAGCACGTATTAGAGAACCCTGTCTCCAGGAAGAACTCCTTGTTTCTGACAGGGTAAGCTAGGCAAGGCGCTTGTGAGAGGCTTCTTTTGAGTTGTCTTACTGCCTCGGATTGTTCTGGACCCCATTCCCACTTGACGCCCCCCCTTCAAGAGATGAATCAGGGGTCTGGTGATCTCTGCGTAACCCTCAATGAACTTTCTGCTGTAATTAGTCAGTCCAAAGAGGCTCCTTAGTTCCCGCAGAGTTGTGGGATCCTTCAATTTTTGGAGGGTTTCCACTTTCTTTTCCGGGGGACAGAAACCCTGAGGAGTAATCTCATGCCCCAAGAAATTAGCACAGGTTCTACACCACTGTGCTTTCTGAAAGGAAAGTTTTGCTCCGGCGGCCCTCAACTGGGTCAGAACATAACGGATCTCCGCTATATGTTCCTCCACAGTTGAACTTTTGATGAGGACATCATCTACATAAGCCAGGGTACCCCTCGCACCCAGGTCAGGCATGGCCTTGTGTAGGAAAATGTTGAATTCATTGCTGGAGTTGAGGTATCCGAAGGGAGTTCAGGTCCATGTGTACTGCTGGCCCCCAAAGGTAAAAGCCAGTTTGTATTGGTCCTCCCTACTGACAGGCACGGTCCAGTATCCATTGGTCAGGTCTATGACAGTGAATACCTGTGACCCCTGAATCTGGGCCAGCCCTTGGTCAATGTAAGGCAGAGGCCATCGGGAAGTATGGACCCGTTTGTTGAGCTCACTAAGGTCTGCGCAGAGTCTCCACTGGCCGTTTGGCTTCAATATTGCCAGCACCGGATTATTGAAGGTGCTGTGGACTGGACGGATTATTCCCCGGGACTCAAGGTTCTTAATTATTTCAGTAAGGGACTCCATGGATGCGAGAGGCAAGCAATATTGCTTCACAAACACTGGAGCCATGCCAGGGTCCGTGGGATTTGTTGTTGTGTGGATGTCGGTGCGACCACAGTCATATGAGTCTACTGCAAAGAGATCTTGGAAATCCAAGAAAACTTGTTTCAACTTTTGCTTCTGTTCCAGAGTCACACAGGCATCAGCCAGGTTGACTCTCTCTTCCACCATCTGCCTGAAGCCTGGAAAGACTTCTGGTTTTGCTATCTCAGCGGCCTCCTCCAGCTGGGCGGAGAAGTCCCTGGTCAGAGTGCTGATTTGGACCGGAGGCTTCAGGTGGGAAAGGCAGCCCTCATGGACCTGGAAAATCACCTCATCCCCTCTGAAGTCACAAGTCACATCTTCCTTACCATAAGGGCAAGAAGTGTACACCAGGAAGTTCCCCCCATGCCGGGTAAAGATCCTGTCTGGTGTTGTATTGTCATCACTGTCACTGTCAAAACAGTCCTTGGGGATTGGTCCTAACAGTTCATTTCCTAAATCAATGGAGAAATGTTGGTCATTAACCGCCATTCCAATAATGGTGCCTGCGGCTAGAGTAATACTCTTTAAATCGCTGTTATCCACCTCTATTGGAATGGTGACATGTTCTATGTTGACTAATAGTGTTGGGTTTACCCCTAACCCTTGCTGTTGGAGGGAAGCATTTAGATTAATATAAGCATCAGGGTTTTTTAATGTTTGTCCTCTTTTAACTTTCACTTCCAGGGAGAATTGTCGGGTCCTTTCTGAGATGGTGACTTCCTCTTTAATCTGAATTTCAACGGCATAAGGTAGCAATTGAGCTGACCTAAATGCTTTTTCTGGATCATCAAAGCCCATGGGATTATCCGCTAATCGGGACCAAGCTTTGAAGTTTATTAGGTCCAAACTAATGGCAAAGCGATTGAGAATGTCACTGCCTAAGTAAAGGGTGGCAGTGACGTCTCGCATGACCCAACAATTATGGACTATGCT
Organism: Ambystoma mexicanum; assembly: GCF_040938575.1. Taxonomy (NCBI): domain Eukaryota; kingdom Metazoa; phylum Chordata; class Amphibia; order Caudata; family Ambystomatidae; genus Ambystoma; species Ambystoma mexicanum. The sequence continues at coordinate 1,292,875,147 of NC_090929.1, forward strand.
CTTGTTGCCAATGGGGATTTTGAGCATACACCTGCTTGGCACGAGATGTTTGGAATTGGGTGTTTCCAGATCCATTTCCCATTTGTCTATCAGTTTGAATGTGAGAATGGCTGGATCTTTTGAGAGTTGGCGGGACATGGCTTCGCTGATGAAGCTCTTACCGTTGTTCACATACACTCGGGCGAGAACAGAGTCCTTCCCATCCTTTAACTGAACAGGGATGAACAACTGATCTCCAATTTGCTGAATATCAGCCCGGCTCTAAGCTGATTTCTCATCTTTCTGGACTATAGGAGTGGGAATGTCTGATTGTGGATTGGTAAAGAATTTCAGAGTGTTTCCTTCCAGTGTGGAATACCACCTTAAACTGGAAGGAAGGTTGATTTTCAGAAATAGAGAGGACTCCCCATCACCAGTCTGTTGTCCTACTGCTATTACTGTCACGTCTGGTATCTGGTTGTTCTGGAAGTGAAATTCTACTTGGTCTGATTTTTGTTCAACCATGTGGCATGTGCCGTTTAAACTAATATGGTTGACACTCTGTTTTAATTTTATTGGTCGGCTAGTCTGAGTCCAGAGGACCTTGTTTACGCAATCTCTTAGGGGTGACAACCTTCTCAGGAGGTCATTCCCTAGTAAACAAGGGGTGCCCTCTGGAGTCACTATTATGACCGGGTGTTTCACCTTGTGTCGCCCAATTTTGATGTCCAAATCTGCAGTCCCCTCAATGGGAATTTCCTTCCCATCAAAGTTCTGGAGTTGTCCAGGAAGAGAGGTGAGAGGAATGCGGTAATTCTCCCCCCTTCCTGCATTTAGTTCATCAAAGGCCCTTTTGGACACAAGAGTAGCTTGGGATCCAGTGTCCACCAGTGCCAAAATTGTACCCTGCCCCTGTACTTGTACCGGGGCATAGTATCTTCCCTCCTTCTCCTCAAGGGGGCACAGATAATGTACATTTTTGGACAACTGGTGGGCTAATTTTCTGGTTTTGGACATTGAGAGAGAAGAGATTTGGGCAAAATTCTGTGGAGCGTCTCGGGAATCTGAAAGAAAAGGTTGGCAACTGGATATGGTTTTGGGTTCCCCTGGTTCCGGTTCTGGGCCGTCCCCCCTTTTTGGAGGCAGTCACCAGGATGGGTTTGAACCAGGGGTTTTCGGTATTGTTGGTTCTGGGATAGAATGATGGGCGGCGACAGCTCAATCCCCACATCTACCCAGTCTATTGATTCGGTTTTAGGTTCCCTTGGTTCCGGTTCTGGGCCGCCCCCCCCTTTTTGGACGCAGTCACCAGGATGGATTTGAACCAGGGGTTTTCGGTATTGTTGGTTCGGGGATAGAATGATGGGCGGCGACAGCTCAATCCCCTCCCCACATCTACCCAGTCTATGGATGCAGTTTTGGGTTCCCCTGGTTCCGGTTCTGGGCCGCCCTCTACCCCCGTTTTTGGCGGCAGTCACCAGGATGTGTTTGAACCAGCGGTTTTCGGTCTTGTTGGTTCTGGGATAGAATGATGGGCTGCGACAGCTCAATCCCCACATCTACCCAGTCTGGGTTGGAATCCCTTGGGACCCATTTTTCCTTGGGAGGAGTTCCCCCATCTCTGAAGGAGAAGATCCTTTTCCAAGGATCCTCTGCGGATACCTCTCCCTCAAATTGGAAGACCTGTACCTCCTCCACAAAATGGGTCTGTTTGGGTCCTTTGTTTCTCCTACCTCCTCTCTGCTCCTTGGGTGGCAGACTTTCAGAGGTAGGAGATTTTGATTCTGGTTCCTGGGTTTCCAGGTGCTGTTTACAAGTGGGGAAGGAAGCTTCCTCCAAGGCTTTACACCCCCCTTCCCCTTGTGCCTCCTCCCTGGGAACCGGTGGGTTATAGGGGTGCTGCCCCCGTCATTGTTCTGGAGCACTAGGCCCAGAGGTTGGGGCATTCTGTGGTGGCATGCTCATCTGAGGGTTCTGTTGAGCCCTCAGTATGTGACCCAGATCCTGTGCCATATTTTGGACCTGGCGCTCTAACTGTGAAACCCGCTCAGGCTGATACAGGGTTCTATTTTCTCCCCTGGGCTTATCCCGGGAAGGGTAGCTATCCCTTTTCTGGTAGTACCCCGGGTTGGGAAGATTTGGGTACCCCTCCACCCTTGGCCTCCCTTCTCCCGGATTAGGTGGTCTGGGCTCAGGGAAGTGGGGAAAGAAGGATGGATGATTTTGGGGCTGGAAGTTGGGTGGATACCTGGGGAAAAAGTTCTGCCCAGGGTTTGGTGAAATTCTGCCCTCCTGTGGGAAGTTAGGAGGGAAGTTCCCTGGGTCAGGTGCTTGGCTGGATCCCCCCCCCTTGGGCTGGAGGAGTCCACACGTAACCCAGGATGGGTCTGTTTCCCTTGTAGCAGGGACTTACATAGTCAGGGGAGCGAGGGACCCCATTTGTGGGACTACCTCCTTGACTCCCTGTCTGTGACTGGCCCGAGGGCCTTCTGGGCTTAGAATTATTCAGTGCTGGCAGCTTTTTAGGTCCCCCCATCTCCAAATCTAAAACGGGGCAACCTTTACCTCTGCCATCTTGGCAGCAGCAGGGGTGCTGTTGGTTTTGGGGTTTTTGGGCTGATTCTTATTTTCCACTGGTTTCTGCACCTCATAGATGCGGGTGGCTTGCTCAATGACCCAGTCTAAAGATCTTTTCTCGTGAAAGTCTCTCACGAGCTGGTTCATTATGTATTTGGGTAAGGCATGGAAAAACGTATTAACAAATTCTTTACTGTCCGTGCGTACCCTTTTTGTAGTATGCGCAAAAGCACGCTTTAACTCCTGCACAAATTCTTGTGGGCCCTGATCCTCCCCACATTGCAAATTGTAGGCTGCCTTGCGAGCCTCTTGAGGATTTCTATGAACAGAAAAATGTTTCAAGATGGCCGCCCTGTATGCGGACCATCTTGAATGGTTTTGGTCCTCCAGCCCTGCAAAGAAACTGGAGTATTCTGGGGAGAATGTCCATTTGACATACTGAATGCAGCTACTGCTGTCCTTCAAATGGAAAGTCTCCATCATTTGCTCATAAAGCTCCAAGTGTTCCCAAACAGAATACTTGGCGTTCTTGTGATAAGGCGTGATGACACTCCTTATTGCCTTAATCTGTTTTAAGGGGTCCTTAAGCAAGGCCCTTTTTTGCCTTATTGGCCTTTTTGGTTCGGGTAACCCTGGTCCATTCATCCTCTGACTCAGAAGCACTGCTCCCAGAGGTGCCTGTCTGATCTTCCAGGTTTTCCCGGATTCTGCGAGCCTGGAAATGGCTGGCAGAATGTGGGGACCTGGTCTCCTTTGTCCTGTGACGTTCAGAGGAGTCTTCAGATTCCTCCTTGCTGCCAGGATTTGATGGGTACCCCCCCACTGACCTAAATGGGCAGAGGTTTTCAGGATGCCCTTAGTGGGTCTACTCTCCTGAGGTTCCCCACTCAATTGCACTGTACTTAGGTGCCCATACCCGGATGCTCGCCCATCCATTCCTGGGAGGTACTGGCCTATGAGCCCATACTTTTGGCTGGATAGTAATCTGCCATCCCTGTGGCCCTGTGCTCATGTGCGCCAGGGGACATGGGGGTGGCAGAGTCCAAGGACTGGGAGAGATGAAGACCTCTGGTACTAGAGGTCCTGAGGTTATGCTCAGGTGTTTCCATTTCCCATCGAACTTCATCTCTGTCAGCCCCTGCTCCCTGTTGCAATGCAAGAGCCTGCACTTTCAGTTCCTCAGTTAAGGCCTTACTAGACTCTATCAGTCACTCCTGCATGGCTACCTGTTGCTGGAGCCTATCATTGTGCTGACAGAGAGCCTCATTTTCTATCTGTGCTTCCTGGTTGGGCCTGGAATACTGAGCCAGTCTTTGCTGCAGGAGGGTTACCTCCTGGGTCCCATCCCTACTGGCCTGTTCCTTTCTTGCCAGAGCATCTTCCACCCTCCCAGTGTGCTCTAACAAGTTCTGATGCTCTTTTTGGAGGTCACCCAGTCCCTGGAGGGCCAGGTGATTTTCTTCAATTTTTTATTTTAATTGGCAGACTTCCTGGCCTAAGGTGTCCCTTTCCTGACTAAGAGCCTGCATCTGTGCCACCAGGTCGTCCCTCTGCCTTTGAAAGGCACCAGCTTTCTGGCGTTCTTGATCAAACTCTGCATGGGTATCCAGGTCTTTCAAAATCAGTTTATTGCTCTCTGTCCTCTCCCTATCTAGGTGGCTTTGCAGGGTGACTACCTGCTCTGCACTTGCCCTATTGAAGTCCAGTTGTTGCTCCAGCTTTTTCTGGCTCTGCAGTAGGGCATCCAAACCTTCTTGGTACTCCTTCTGCAAGGCCAGAAATCTGTTATCCTGGTCAGACTTTTCCTGTTGCAGGATACCCATATCCTCTTTTATTTTAATGATACACTGCCTACTATCATTTTCTGACTCCTGGCTCCTCTGCAGCCTCTGCTCGGAAGAGACCAGGTCAGATGGGGCCTTCTCTAATGCTATCAGTTGCCTATTTGCCAGATCTTGGCCTTCAGCACATTTGTCCCGTATGGCTCCGATATATAAATATAAATATGCCGCTACCCTGGCAATCTTGTTGTGCTCATCCTTGGCCTTAGGGGCCATATATAGTTCACTCAGGGCCACATGTAATGGACCCTGATCTCTCCATGTGTCTGACCCTGTTTCAGTGATCTGGGGTGCGATTGCCTGCAACCAGACCGCCTGGTCCTGATGAGCCCACTCACCTCTCACAAATAGCTTATGTAAGAGGTGTTCTCTGGCTATTTTGATATCTACCAAGGTCGTCATTCTAGAAGTTTGTATTTTATTTTGCAAAACAGACCGTTTCCTTAGAGCGTTCCTTTGAGGGGTGTTTTTACAGTGTAACACGGCGTGGTGATCCAACAGGATTTATGTATCCTGTCAGTTAGCACACTGTATCAAGCTGCACAAGTGATAGATCTAATCCAGAATCCCCGACTCGAGCCCCCAATCTGTTAAGTGACTTCAATTCAGCAATCCCACTAAGTCAGTGCCTCGTGTGGGACGCCCAAGGGAAGCCCTTATTTATATATTTTTATGACAAGTTATACTCTGGGTGATAAACCCTTATATAACGCCCCTCTCTTTGAATCCCCCTGACCTCACTGAGCCAAGAAGTAGGTTTGTTTTGCAATTTAAAAGATTTATTTGAAAAATTAAACAATATATATATATCACACTTTTATAATAAATTAATATTTGATATCACACTTAAGAATATGACAGTGATCAGCAATGGATAATATTACAATTGTACGCTTATTTGATTACTTAGGAGTTGGTATATGAAGGAAAAGGTGACTGAGAATGCTTTTATGGTTTCAAGGAAAAACAAAGATGGAAAGAATTCAGTACAGAAATAAACTGATAGGGTTTCACAAGAGATAATATGTTCACTTTTCCCCTTGTGGCAATTCACTCCCCCACTATACAATATAAGGAGCTGGAAGTAAATCACACAGTTTTCAGGAATACAATCAAATGTAGTTCAGTTCCCCCCTAGAAAGCTTAGATCACAGGGATGATTTTAAAACACAGGCAAAATACTTTAAGTGTGATTTGCAAAGAATGGAAAAATATGCAAAAATAATTTGTATTCCCTGTAGGAGGTTCAGGGTAGGTGATAGCTCTTTAAGATTAGTTCAAGTCACACTGGCAGTGCTCAATGAGGGATTAGCAGGTTGAAAACAAATTTTAGCAGTTCAAGCAAAAGCGGCTATTTTGACAGGAGCTAATTGGACCAATTTGCGGCAATTGTTCCGAATGCGTCGAGAACGATTACGGAATAGCTATAAGGAATATAAAGTTTTAGGCTTGTTGGAAAGCTTAGATTCTTAGCTTTAAAATGAAAGTTAAATCTCGTTCCTAGCCAACACGGTTCCAAGGATACGGACGATTTTGTGGAGATAGATTTTCAGAAATGAAATTAAAGTTTCAGAATGACAGATGCGCTGTGGAAGGTTTTGGATCAACAGGATGGACACACAATTCTATGATGCAGTTCTAGATAGGTGGAAATGGTTTGAATTAGATTATTTTAAACTAAGGGATTGGTTTGCACAGTTCTGGCTGAACTCACACTATAAATTTGAAAGAGGCCGTCAAGGTCTGATCAGGTTTGGACTGGACTCCTGGCGGGTGGTTCTAAAGTCACAGCTCTCTGGGTCAGCCCTGCTCTGCACTTCACAGCGGTCTGGTCTCTGGTTCTGGCAGAAGTTCTTGGCACTGCTGAAAAAGTTCTGAAGTCTGGATTCTAAGTTCTGGAGATGGTCCTTCTGGATATTGTCTGGTCCGGCAAAATGCTTTGCAAGAAAGTGGAAAGTGAATGTCTTGCCTGTCCAAAGCAGTCTCTTTTTATGTGTTTTGAAAATGGGTGTGTGCGTGGGCATAACTAAGCCTGCCCCTCACAACTTATCATTGCCCAAGCTCTCCTCTCTCCCTTGATTGGGGGAAGGAATGGAGTGTCATCAGGCATTGATTTTATGGCATACAGAAAGAACACTCCCCTTGTCAATGTGCACCTAAATCTATTTTTGATCCAAATGCATATTTATCTCTGTACCATTTTTCTAATATTATATGTTCAGTTAACATATTTTCTTTAGCACCAAACCATCAGATCCTTGTCTTTGTAAGATGTCCTGTCCACCTATGACAGAATTCTGCCCTTTTCATCAAGAACACAACCTCTAAACTTGTCCAGAATTTACACAAACATGCACAAGGAATATGGGCATCAGATGATAAAGTGTCAGATTTTTAACATACAGACATTCGGAGTAATACCTTATTTTCTGCTACTACCCCCCAGAACATACCACAGAGTCCTAACACCTCTTAAAATGTGCACAGAAAAATCACAAGAATGATGATATTATTTATATAATTTGGACAAGTCCGCACTATGAATTATCCATCTTTTTAAAATTATGCTCTGGCCCAGAGGGGTGTGGTTTCCCAAAGCACATGGTGGAATTTCTGGTTTGTCCACTTCCTCCAGCTCAGCTTGCTCACAGAGGCACTGCCCCTCCCAGTTTCTCCCAAGAGGAAGCTATTTTACGACCCCCCCCAATATAACATTTGCCTGCCAAGGACAGTACATTGTTCTGTTTCCTTCCAGTCCTAGGTGCCACTTCCCTGATTCAATCAGAGGTGTCATCTCCTTTTGGTGGGGGCAGCAGAATTCAGCCAGGCCTGGGAAGAGTTGCTGGGCAAGTTTCAACTCCTGTCGGGGGTAGTTGCCAGGCAGAATTCAATCTCTTTAAGCCAGGCTTCGGCTAAATGTCACTTTTGTTCCAGTTTTCTACATCCACATCAAACTTACAATTTTTACACATGCAGCTAGAATGCTGATTCTAAGTTCAAAACTATGACATTTAACAGTTGCAAACTATGTGACACTCAACAGGAGGTCACTCATTTATTTTAAACATTTAGATTTTAGTGGCTTTCAGTCCAATTTAACTTAAGCTGCTGACATCCACAGCTCAGCCAGTTTCATTATGAACATTATTTTAGGCTCTTTCTTTTCCCAGATTTTGTATGCACACAAGACTTCATTCTGCCAAATGCCTGCTGGTGTTCAGTGAGATTTTTGAATATCTTGCAATCTTTGAAATAGGCATTTTGAGCTTGCATTCAGAGAAACAAAGGTGATTTCAAAGTGTTTATGACCTAACAGGCACTGCTGTTTTTCCTTTGGCACACATTCCACTCATGGCACTCCTGGCCCATCACGCTCGCACTGGTGGGTGGCAGGTTAGGCGACCATTTTGGTGTGCGCAAAAACTGCACGTTTTCCTGGATTCTGGCGCAATGTGGGCTTTTTCGGCCATCTTTGATTTTCTGAGCCCACAGCCCCAAATGTTGCAGCATAATAGCTCGAACGTGGGTCAATACACCCGACAACGTAAGTGATTCATATATCCTGGAGTCCATGCCAGCTAGGCTGATGGATAGACATAATAATTGACAACAACATAACGGTGACTAGACTAGCTTGATTTCTTGGACTCATTTTGGATTGCTCATTTGGAGATGATCACTCCCAGGACATGAGAGACCCAATGCAGAAGGAGAGAAACCAGGCTGTGGAGGGAAGCTAAACCATCTTGCTGACTGGTGCCCACCTGTTAGTCAAGGGGAGAATTTAACTAGACCTTGAGAGAGTGCCTGCCTGTCTGTGAAACAGCCAAAACAGATTCCTATGTGAGTATCATATTCAGATTGAAGATCAATTTTCTATGTTAATAAATATTAACCAATGTTTTTGGTAAATTACTTGTAAGGATAAGCGCAAAACCGGGAAACTGTTTTGAATGTATATGTATGTTGAGAGATTTAGGGGCCACATCTCTACTTTTCACTGGTATGCAGCTTTATTTTCAGCCATATGGAATTCAATTTGAATATTCAACCTAAGCGCTTTTGCTATCCAGTTTACTACAAATGACTTCTCTCCTTGGCATTATCACCTTGCTGGTGCTATCTTGCCGCCAAATCAAATCTGTTAGAGGCAGAGAGCACCCCCTTTTGTTCCAAAGCTCTTGTTCATCATTTGGTGCTTCTCCCTGTATTTCTATTATCTGCACTATTGGTGTTGCATTGAAGTCCTCTGGCAGTGCATTTTGTTCTTTAGTTATTTTCATTAACGTTATAGGTGGTATTTTCTCCTTCCCGCCAGGGAACAGCACATGTTTCCCTTCTGGAAAATATGCTTCTTCTTTTGCTGATCTGTCTACTCTTTCATTACCCAATGAAATGAAATCTTGCCCCCCTGTGTGGGCTTTGCACTTGTTTATTTCCAATTCTACTTGAATTTACTCAAATGCACTGCATGTTGTACCTGTGTGCCATCACTTCTCCTGAACCCTCTACTTTCCAATCCTGTTAGTCCCTAATGTACTGTAGATGTGACGTATGCAGAATCTGAAAAGACATTTACTGCATGTCCTTTTAACTGTTTAGAGCCTCAATTAAGGCCACCAATTCTGCCGCTTGTGGGGAGTAGTGTGCTGGTAGTCGTGTTCGGGAGAAAATTGAATTTCCCTTCCTTGTGTATTTCATGTTTGTGTCCTACTACTGCTGAACCAGAATGCCTCTGTCCTGAATATGGGTTGATACGTGAAGACCCATCAATTAAGATCATGACCCCCCCAGTTACTTCTTCTTTAACTAGGGGGTTCCCTTCGTTCCTGTCCATGCACGCCACACAATCATGTGTATAATCTCGCTCCTCTGTTGGTTCTGCAATGAATTTTGCTGGGTTTACCGTCCTGCATTTTACAATTTCTATTGCAGGGTGTGTCAGTATACTTTCATAACCTGATGCTCTCTGAGTTCTCAATGTTGCTTTGGACCTTTCTATTACTGCAAACAATGCATGTTCCACATAGAAAATGACTGGGTATCCCATTATTATTGTTTGTGTCATTATGGCTGTCATTACTTTACCGTCTGAGTGAGAAAGCAAAGTAAACTTCTCTTTGTAATTGGGTGTGGCCAATACTGGTGCATGTGCCAGCTCGTTTTTGTGTTCTTAAACATTTTCATTCATCTCAGCTGTCCATTTTATGTTGCTTTTGTTTTTCTGAACTTCCTTGAGTGTCTGGAGGAGTGGCCTGGTGTATTTGGAGTAAAAGACCCATGCTCTGCCGTAATTGCATAGACCCAGGAACTGTCACATTTCTTTCACTGTCTTAGGTTGAGGTGTGTTATGTATTGCTTCAACCCTTTCTGGTGTTAATTTTCTCTCATCTGCTGATACAATCTGCCCCAAGTAAACCACTTCTGTTTGACAATACTGCAGTTTTACCTTGTCCACTTTTTACCCTTTGTACACCTGCAATGTTAGTAGTGTTATTGAGTCCTCTGTGCACTCATCTTCTGTTGGGCTACACACTAAAAGGTCATCCAAATATTATATCACTGTACATTCTACTTGTAAATTGCTGAAATCGATTTGTATTACTCTGTTAAATATTCTGGGTCGCTCACACTACCCCCGGGGGCATTATGGTGTGCTCAGATCTGGTCCCATGATACATAAACTCAGTGAGATACCTGCAGTCTGGGCGCAGAGCAATGGAGAAGAAAGCATTATTCAAATCCACTACTGTGAAGTAGCATGCCTCTGCTGGGATGCTGCAGACAATTGTTGCCTGATTTGGAACTAGTGGAAGTTCTGCTTCAATTACATGGTTAAGAGGATAGAAATCCTGTATGAATCTCCATGCCCCACACTTTGATTTTATAATCAGAGTGATCGCTGTATTGCATGATGATGCAGATTCCTGTATGACACCTTGATGCCATAAGGCATGCAGTGTCAAATATATACCCTTATCTTCTTCTCGTGAAAGAGGGTATTGCTTCACTCACGGCAGCAGTGCTTGTTCCTTTATCTTAATGAAGACTGCTCCCACCCCTTCAATATTCCTCATCATGGGGTCCCTGGTCCATAGATTATTTGGAACTTTTTCCAAATCCTCCTGCATGAATGTTGTCTCTTTTTTCACCAATTGTGTCATCTGGGGCACTGCTTTTTCCTTTTTCTCTACTGGGCAGGGTATGCTCAACTGAAACACTGTCTTTCCCTCCTCTTTGTCTTTTGTAGCAAACAACTCTGTGTCTGTTACTACTGTCAGTGTTAGCGTGAGATTGATACACAGTATTGAGCCCCACTCCATGTAATCGTCATCTGTAGCAACCAGTATAATCATATCTTTTCTCACTACTGCTTCCTCTGGGTATAGCAGTGTGTGTGTGTGTGCCTGTTGTGATGGTTGAAGGGTACCGTGGTTTGAATACAAATCTGTTTGGCAGTCGAAAGACCTTTCCTTATATCCCTGGGACCCATCCTAGCAGTATGCTTGTATCAACACTGCCACCCTCCCTGGGTACATCCCAGGTGTGGTGCACACCATCCCTTTATCTGAAAATGAAACTGTGGCATTTAATTAGCTTAACATATCTCTTCCTAATATGTTGAAAGGTGTGTCGTTTTAATACAATAAGGGTGCTACAATGTGTTGTGTCCCTATTGTCAGTTGTAAATCTTTTGTTAAAGGAACCACTTGGATGGTCCCCGAAAAAGCCTTGCATGTCCAATTTCTTGCTGGATAATGGGAAGCCCCTTCTTTTATACAACATCTAGTTGCTCCAGTAACTATTAGAAAGGAAATGTCCCTTTGTCCTATTTGAACTGTTACCTCTGGCGTCTCTTTTATGTCTTCAGTTACTGCTAGGACAGGGCACACTCGTATTTCCTATGGGCACCCCTATTGGGAAAGCGTATTGATCGAACATGTGAATGGACTTCCACCCACCACTGTGGCCCTGGTGTAATGGGACACCTCATTGTGCCCCAATATTGTCACCTTCTCTTGTGCGTGTGTCGGCACTGGTGCATGCAGTATGCTTACAGTACCTTATGATCCAGCTATCATTCCCCCTTGGGCTGATTATTGTACCTGTGTTGGTACGACCTGTGTCTGTATAGACTGCAGTTGCATCTGTTGCTGCAGTATCTTTTGCATTTGTTGGGGTTGTGTGGATGTCCTCATGTATTGCTGCTGTGCTTGCACTTCACCTTGGTGTCCTGCTTGTTGAATAAGTGGGCATGTTCGGGCATAGTGACCAGAATTTCCACAGACAAAGCACCTTCCTCCAAACCATAGCCCCATGCCCCTATATCCAAATCCCTTGGATAATATCCCCTTCCTGTCTGATATTGTTCTATGTACTGGTTTACTGCTCCTGCATATGCAAATCCAGTCTGCTGTTGCATCTGTTATACTCCCCATTGTGGGTTATATGGTGCTTGTGTTTAGCTCCCTTGCTATGCTACTGGGGTTACTGGAAGCCCCCCCTGTTGGGTGGGTGAAACGCTAACTGGTCCCAACGAGCACTGCCCCAGTCATGCTTATTTTGGCCAGTTTATTCTGCACAAGTTTATTTTCCACTTTTACTGTGTTGTCTACTTCATCCTTGTATTTTTGCTGTTTTCTTTTAAAATAGTTTATGATAGTGTCAGATCCCTTAGACGAGTGCTCCTTGTTGACACGTCGTGAAGTATTTAATTCTTCCTATCAATGTGATTCTCAGGGGTACAAGAGGACAAACTGAGAAACTAATTGATCGAAAGATGTTGTAAATTCGTTGGAACCGCAACTGCTTCACGATTTCGAGGATATCCAGGTACTCCAGATAACTGCAGAGAAGTACAACTAATTACCAACTAATATAGAAACCCTCTAATAAAGATCTACAATAATCAAAAGACTAACCTGCAGAGAAACGTGGCATTAAGCAAAGAAGTTCCATACAAATTGATCCTTGAGACTGATGAGTTCTGGAGACCACAAGAAAACAAAAGGTATTTAGCAATAAGGTAACAAGAGGTACAGAGTAATGGCAAGAGAGTGAAAGTTTTCTTACCAGTGTTCTCAGGATGTGTGAGACCCCAGGCGAGTACTTGTCCTTGTCGTCTCTCAGGATTCCACTCCAGTTCCGGGTTTGTGTCCAAAACGCCAATCGCCTGTCCCGACGGCATGAGGACGCTTATGGTGCCAAGGCAGTCTCTAGTCCAGCACCCCAACCTATTCCCGCCGGCACGAGCACGCCTAGAGTGCTAGGGAAGTCTCTAGTCCAGCACCTAACCTGTGCCCGCCGGCACGAGGACGCCTAAAGACAACACGGGAAGGAGGGACAGTGGTAAAAAAAGATAGGAGAGTAAGAAAACAAGAAAGCAAGTAACCCCAGGGAGATTAGAAAACAGAAGGAAGTATCAGAGAGGAAGCGGTCACCAGCCTCCAAGGTCCAAAATCTACTGACACAAAATCACTGGGCAAGAATATCCTAGAACGATCCAAGGTCAAAATTCCTAGAAACAATATAGAAGGGCAATCCAGGCGAGAAATCCAAAATACGTAATCCGAGGTCAGAAGGAACCAGAAAATCCAAGCATAAACAAAAGCTGCTGTCAAACACGATCAGAACCAGCGACTGGAGGGCGAGGGAGAGTTAAATACCGAACTACCGGCAGTAAGTCAATCACGTGACCCACTGCGTAAAGAATCACGTGGAAAACTACGCGTCCACTGCCGTAGTCTCCATGGTAACTTCCACACAAAGCGTCGGAAACACGGTTTCCGACGAAGGGGTCTGCAAAAGGTAGTTCGTGGACAAGACACCACCGCCCCCCGTCTTTCATCTGGTAAACGCACCCGCTGCTGCCTGCGAGCGGACAAGGAAACTGGGGGGATGTTGCGAACCTGGGACCGATTTCTGACAGATAGTCACCTGTATCTCGGCCATCCTTTTGTTTCTATCCCTACTTCTTTTTCTAGGGAAGCGTGCACATCTGTGGGGAGCCCCCTTACTAGAATATGATAGTATAAAGGTATTTTATCATCCCATGATTGCTTATAGTCTTGTATCCACATCTCTTCATATGTATTCTGCAGGGTCCTCATCTGGCTTCATTTTACATGCTAGTATCTATCCCATATCTGACATATCGGGGTACAGCTCTCTGAGAGGTTTCTACACATGTGCTTGGTAATAGCTAAAAGGTGCCCCGTAATGTATGATGGTGTTTAATTTTACCCCAGTATACCCTGCTTGCTGCCAGATCTTATCACTTTGTTCCCTGACCAAGACTGCCAATAAGCTGTTAATGTCTCCTATGGCCAGTGGAATCCCTACTGTCTCCTTCTCGAATACATATATCCACTTGCTGGCCCCTGCCATTAGTGAAAGTAAACTGTAAACCAAATGATCCCTGTCCATCATCTGCTTGGGTACGTAATGTACTTCCCCTTTTGCCTTCTGTAGAAGGGACATATGAGTTTATGCTTTGTGCTTAACCCCCTCGTTGTGGTCTTTTTCTATTGCCATCCTTACTTTCCTGCTTCAAAGCCTAGTCCCCAGGCCCTGTTTGTTCCTCTGTTTCCTCTTCTTCCCCTTATTTTCTCCTCCTTCCTCTACCTACACTTGTTAAGTCACAAGTGTCAAATTGGTCATCCCGATTGTCATTGATACTGCTGTCCTCCCAGTCTGAAGCAGTATTATTACATTCTGTTTTGTCTGGCTCATCCCCGTCGATGTCCTTCCAATTTTAAATTTTATACCTCCTGTTGACCATCCCTGCTGGTCCTCTCCCTTTCCCTGTTCCTTCCCTTTTTTCGCTTTCTCCCTCTCCATTACCTTTTCTGCTTCTCTAAACATTGAGTCCAGTTGCCGTTTCGTGCTTTCCTTAATTTCCACTAAATATTTCTTGTTCCCTTTTTGCTGTCTTATCCTTCAAATGAGGTTCTGGCACTGCCTTCTTTTTCTTTGTCTTCTCCCTGTCTGGAGATTCCCGCCTAGGATTTGTATATCCTGCAGCGGTTTTAATAATGGAAATGATCAATAGGGAGGGGGTGGAGCACTAGCTTTCTCCTCTTCCCCTTCTCCCTTCTTTTTCTCTACGTTAGTTTCTTTGTAAAGTTTCCAGAGACCTAAAATATCCTGTCTCTTTTTAAGGTTTGCACCTTTATATGTTGCTAACAGATATGAATACATACTGTCAATTATATCCTCTTGAAATGTTCCCTCGCTGGGCCAGTCCTGATAACACTTTCCCACTTGTCATTCATCCACTGGAAGTAACATTTTTATATTTTATTGCAACAACCCTACAGTCCCCCTACCTGCAATTTAGACACCTGCTGTCTGTACTTACCCTTGCACCTGCCACCCATTGGCCACACTTCTTGTTATTGTTTGATCTCATGTACTGCATTTCCCCACTCCCCTTTCCCGTCGCACTTTTCCCCACCCCTCTTCCCTGCACACGCGTGATCTCAATGTCACTTGGCCTAGTAAGATTGTTGTCTCTGTCCTCCCTTTCTCCCCCCTCCCTTGCCTTGTCGCGCCTTGAAACACTTGTGTATAGATGCGTTATGAATGTCATATCATATCATATCATATCAATATTGGGGCAATTCTTTACACATATGATCAAGGGATGAGTCAATATAATAGGGTGACATTATTGCACCCTTTCCCCAATTTTTAGAGGACCCTTTCCGCCTTTCAATTCTTGACCCTTCTCATGTATATCACAAAACAATTTTACCCCCTCCCCCACTCACACTCACTCACTCTTACTCGTTCATCCTATTTTATTCACTCTTGGCATTCTCCTCAGGCCCCGCCCTTTCACACCACATGCAGACAATGGCCCTCTCCACAGGCCTCCACAGGCCTGTCCTGTTAATTTGAGTTAAAACACAAATGGCCCTCTCCACAGGCCCACCACCATAACAACTATGCCCTATGTTAATGTGCAAAGGGGTTGGTTGTTCCTCCCTCTGTTCAATGGTGCCCCTACACGTGCTACACAGCTCCTCTGATATTTACATATTAGTTCAGCTCTGCGATTTTGACAGTGACAATAAACATAAAACACAATTTGCCCTCATTACAAGTTTGCCTGTCGGAATTAACAGTGCCGGTAAAACGTACTGGCACCGTTTTCCAGACCGGCAAACTATGAGTAATGCGGGCAGGTGCCGTCCCACCTACCAGGTCTGACCTGGCAGGCGCAACGGCACCCGCACGCAGAGATGCATAGAATCACTGGCACTATTACGACATGGTACTGGTGTTTCCGTGGTCCCCATTCCTGTGGAATGGGGATTAATAGAATTGGTGGCGCCGGATTTACCGGACCACCAAGAATGTAATGCCCCGGTAATTCTGGCAAATCTGGAGCCAGTAATTCACTAGGGGTCTGGCGGCAGCCTGCCAGTTTTACCGGCACGGCTACCGTCGGACTCGTAATGAGGGCAAATAACTTCACTTTATCACAGCAAACTACTACTGTTTCAACAAAATACTGATGCATATTGTCAAGAATGGCACTCTGTCAAGAGTGGCACAGGGTACCCAAGTAGGGTTTGGGTGGCTGTGCTGAGGTAAGGTAGCAGATAAGCACACAGAGCAGGAAGTTCAACAAGAAAGAAGAGTAGGAAACCGTAGCTGTGAGCCAAAAGGGGCAAAAGATACAAAGGTACAAACAAACTGGATTCCCTCTTGGGGTGTATGCTGAAATGGGAAAGAGTGTTCCACGAACCTTAGGAAACTCCAGCCTTCTGCACAGATTGCTATAACAGAGGCCCACGCTGTATGCTCATGGCTGGGAACAACAGCAGTGGGTGTCTGTAACACTGAAAACACGACAAAGGAAGGGGCAGAGGTTGCCTGCCGGAAACCAGCAGGCAAGCTCTGTACAAAGGGATTACAGAAGACACATGAGAAGACAAGAACAGAAATATCCAGCGAAAAGGAAGTCAATGAGCAATCTAGCAGAAGGAAATGAAGGAAAGGCAGTTAGACTGAAATAGATAACCTAAGGTGGAGTACAGAGGACTCAAGGAAGAGAACAAGGAGCAGCAGTCAGCAAAACAGAAGGCTGCAAAGTAGGAAGCAGGTCTGCAGTCAAGAGTGGCACTAGGTGCAGGCAAACTGTATTGGACTGCGGAGGACTGTAGTAGGCTGAAAGGCAGGGAGTCCAGAAGAACAGGACAGAGAGAGATTAGTAGTAGGCGACAGACAGAGAGCCCAAAAGAATAGGGCCGCTAGGTAGGGAGCCCAGAGGAGCAGGGCTGTAGGCAGCAAAGAGGTGCAGGCTGCAAGGTAGGGAGCCCAGGGAACAAGGGCTTGGAGACAGCAGAAGGTTGCAAGCTGCACGGTAGGGAGCCCAGAGGACAAGGGCTGTAGGCAGCCGGAGTGAGGCAGGCTGCAGGGCAGGGAGCCCAGAGGACAAGGACGGTAGGCAGCCGGAGTGAGGCAGGCTACAGGGCAGGGAGCCCAGAGGACAAGGATTGTAGGCAGCCGGAGTGAGGCAGGCTGCAGGGCGGGCTGCAGAGGACTAGGACTGTAGGCAGCCAGAGTGAGGTAGGCTGCAGGGCAGGGAGCCCAGAGGACAAGGACTGAAGGCAGCCGGAGTAAGGCAGGCTGCAGGGCAAGGAGCCCAGAGGAGCAGGGCAGCAAGGAGTGAGCCCAGAGGAGCAGGGCTGCTGACAGTAGAGGGCTGCAGAGGACTGTAATAGGCTGCAAGGCAGGAAGCCCAGAGGACAAGGGCTGTAGGTAGAAGACAGCAGAGCGTGATCGGCTGCAAGGCAGGGAGCCCGGAAAGGGCACTGGAACAAAACAGGATAATGCAGCAACAGGAACAGCATACAAAGTAAAGGGTCAAGGCAAAAACAGGAGCGGGGAGAACTCAAGATGCAAGACACTGTGCTCCTGCAGGCAGCTGCTTATATACAGCCCTGCCCTGTTCTGAAGCAGGCTAATTGACAGCACCTGTAGTAGCACACCTGAAGACAATCTGCCTCCTCCCTCTCTGGTCCTGAGCAGGTGGAAGCAGCACTGGCCGCTAGGGCTTCTGGGGATTGTGGTCCCAATAACGATGAATGAGAATAGCCAGGAATTGAGGACTGCAGCCAGGTGCATTATGGTAAATGTAGTTAGTTGAATAAAATAAGAAAGAACCAAAGTTGAGCAATGGAAATAAAAGACCAAGGCGTGAAAAGGAGTTGTTCAAGGAGTATTAGGAGGATAAATGAGTACCAAGTAGTCCATGATGGTTGCCAATGCGTGCGCCAGCGGCGCAGGCATGACACATATGCCTCTTCTCCTTCTCTCCACAACTTCAATACTCCTTAACCCGTAACTAACAAATGATGCAACTATACCAATTGCCTGCACTACGTGCAACTCTCGTCTAACAAAGTTCACCACTTACTACGCAACCCTCTGCTCTAACGCAGATGTGCCACCGCCCACTCACCCCTAATGGGTAAGTGGACCTAAAATGTATGATTACTATGGCCAACCACCCTCCACCTCTTAAGGGTGCATCCTATACACCATACAAATAATCCTTCCCCACTGTGCGTTCATACATGGGCACACTCACGTAGCCTTCTGCTGAGATTCTCGAGTCTTCTTGACCCCAGAGTCTTCCTTTAAAGGCCAGTAACCCTTCCAAGCACAGGGAGTGTTTCTACCAGGTAGAACTTCGCAAACTCTGCATCTGCGCGGCCTTCTTGGTGTTGAGCTCCTAGGACTGGTCTGCAAACGCTGTCCCTCACTCCTTCCAGGAGCACGGCTGGAATTCCCACATTTGGTCGGGAAAGCCGAGTTCCCTGTATTGGCCACCAAAAATGTACTGGGGGCTGCCTCAGAACTCCCCAATAAAAAAATACAAAAGTATTTAAAAAAGGAGTGTATACCAAGCAAGAAGTAACACACTTTATTCTGGGTCCAAGCACAGCTGGGAAAGCAAGATTCATACAGAATGTGGAACAGAACTGCATCAAATGTGCTGTCAAAGATACACCCCTAAAACAAAAGCTTTTATAATCATACAAACTAATAAGCATCAAAACACGATGCAACATTAGGATAGTCTTCCATGTGAAGCTGATAGGTGGAGCTATGTCATTCCCCTATAGTGGGAGATTCATTATCCTGAAATGATTGGTCTCCCACACCTTGCCACACCACCCTCAACCACCTCTGTGATGTCACAGTCCAAACCCCAAATCCCACTTCATAGTGCCAAAACATTGAGACATTTGGGATAAACAGCTGAACTTTATTCATCTGCCGCTGGCCATCGCCATCCATTTCTCATTGGAATACAACCACTCATGACACTGCAGGAGCCTTGAACCATTGACAAGTTACCATTTTAATGTTGCATTTTAGGAACTCTTCAAACGTCTTCCCAGGCTCAGATGTGCAATTTGAAACCACCATTAGGCATTTTGAAACCGCCAGCAGACCAGTTTCATAAAAGAATATGCAAATTACAAAATGATTTTGCATTCACTGCTTGTCCCGGCACACATGAGGTTTGCTTCCTGACCACAAGAGCATCAAAGGCTGTTTACTTCTTACTGTATGATCCGGGGAACGTGTAATTTGCAATGTGCTGCCAGCCTCTGAAGCTACTTAGCAATTTCATAAAATGTGAATTTGTTTATAGTGAAAAGCATGCTCTAAGGCTTGTTTACAGTGCCTCGTTCTAATGTTAAGTCCTGTATATTTACATGTAACCCAATTGTATCGCCTATATGTAGGGTTTCCTGTTTTAGGGGTTTATTTTTTTTTACTTCCGGGGGTGTTTTTCCAGTGTTTTCAAAAACTTTGGGGATCTGTGTTTATCGGTGTTTTCCCGTTTGCCCCTTTCAAAAAATCGCGGACAACTGTTTTTTCAGGTGTAAACACAGAAATGTTCTTTTATTGCTTCGTTGCGTGCATATGTAGGGTAATCTCTCAGTTCAAGATGTTCTAAGCAATTTCATGTTAATCAGGTAATATGTTGCATTCCTACAAGTCAAAATGATTGTAATAAATCATACAATATTTCTTCAAGGACTCTTTGCCCATCCGTGCCCTTTCTTTTCTTCCCATAAAGACTTTTATTTGGGAAAACGACCTTTCCACATTGGACCTGGACACGGGCAGGGCCAAAATATCCAACACACAAGCTGATAAATCTGGCCACTGTTGGTGCTTTCCCACCCAATACGCATGCACCCGAAGCTGCAGATTCTCAGGCACAGGCTCTGCCAAATAGGCGTTAAACTGGCTGCACACAGTCTCAGTGTCTTTAAAATGGTTAAAAATAAATGCATATTTGTCAAAGTTTTGACTAAATTCTTTTTTGCGGAAGGGATCTAGTACTTGCACGGCATACCACAAAGAGGCTTCACTCACTTCGAATGACATGGTGGCTGATGGAATGTTTCGACACAGCATTGCTTGCCATTTTACATGCATTGTTGCGTAGAATATCCTAAAATTTTCCTCAACAGTCCTTTGTTTTCCAAGTGGCAGACATTCCGAAAGTGTCACCCAACTTTCTTTCAAATAAGAGTTTGACCTCCACACCAATGACATTGGACACTTGGTAAACGTATGTGTTTTCGGATTCCAGCCTCTTCATTATATCAACGACAGCGGTCATGTTCTCCTGCAAAAATCGGAGAACACAGAAGACTGTACTTTTATTCACCTCAGTATCAATGTGCGCCCTCAGATCCTCACATTTCTTGCCTGAGGCATCATCACTAAGGAGGAAATCGGTAAAAGGTCGCCACATCAATAGTATGGCATTCACTGCCTCTAATACAGAGAACCGCCGACTAAAGGAGACAGTTGGGATAACCTTTCCTTTCATGCCATACAAAGTGCAAAATGATAGGTATTTGCGTTTCAGTTCACGTGCATATCTACATAGAGCACCAGAATGGACCACAAAGTCAACTACACCCCTAACCAAATCTGAGGACTTTAAGGCTGCTTTTAAAACTACATCAAGTAAGTGGCAGGGGTCTCGCATGGGGAATGCCTTGAAATCGGCATTGCCCTTGGACAGATCATCACATAACTTTTTCATATAACTTGCCGAATCACTACAAACGCACACTACACCTCTCCAGTCCTTCCCAAACTTGCTGAGGACTTTCTGGAGTAATGCCGCTACTGAAACTGCATTGCAAGGTTCAACCACCTCTAAATCTGCCATGATAGTATGGCGCGCCAATCCACTTTTTGGGTCACAAAATGTGAAGAGGACTGCCACTGCTGGATCACCATGCATCTCGGGCGTTTCATCGACAGTGATTGAAATGTTTACGTCGCCTTGGACTAACTCTCTGATGTGGCCAATGTCTGTCATAAAAACCTCCGGTAGATATTTCTCATACATTTGAGTGGATCGGGGTAATGTTGTGGCTACTGGGACCCGTCTGCGGAAAAGATTACCAATCGGGCCATCTGCCTGGTGCAAGCTGGTTCCTGCCTGCACTAAGGCACGCACAAATTCATGTGCCACATCTTTTTCCTCATCCCGTTTTCTTTTAAAACGCGACAGTGTCTCTGTAAGGGACATTTGGCACAGACCACTCTCAAATTTTGGCGGATCTTTCAACCTTAAGTGGGTCTTTGAAGAAACGGGCTCAGCGATTCGGCTTGAAGTCTTTCCTTTGACTAATACAATTGTTACTCTGCAAGCCTTGCAAATTAACAATTGTTTTCCGTTGTTTTCCTCTACTGTAAAATCTTTGTGTTCCCGGGCGTAATCCTCAGCGGTCTTGCTTTTGCGGGGCATTGCTCGATGTCAGAGAAGCCTATTGGAAAAATTAAAAGAGGAGACTACTTACACATAGCAGAAGCATGACATTAACTGTGTCCTTCTGATTCAGTCTCAGGACCTTCCCCTGCAACATGTGGTTTTCAAGTCACATTCTCTCACCCCATGCCCTGCGCTCTTAATTTTTGCAGGTGTTTTTGTACCAAAAGTGTATTGCTTTCCCTGTGATTTCTATAAATAATTAAATACAATGAATTAAAAAGACCTCAGCTACCTACATAATTTCGCGTAGTGATGACACGTGACACCACTAATGTTCCCTATTTAGCTGCTGTCTTTTATGGCTAGAGAAGAGCTGCCATGCAGTAATGTAGATAACAGCGAAGGATATCACAACACAACAGCAAGTGCTTGGTCAAATGAACATGGCTGGTCAAACTTGTGTGTAAACGTACCTTTGGTGAATTCAGGTGGCTACTGTTCGGCTTCTTCGGTCCAGTGACTACTATTCTGATTGATTGATGCTGCAAGGGAAAATCCATAGCTTAAGAAGTGCTGCCAAAAGCTGTGGTTCTTTTACCTTGCCAGAAATTGTGTTTCATTAAATCTGACCAGGAACTGTACTTCTTCCTTAACCTTTTATAAATGGTGGAAAGCATCTTGACGTGCAGCATCCCTGATGCTATTTACCACAGTGGGAAATCATTGTGCAAGGAGGAGGAGAAACGTTTCTATTGGTTGAGCGTTGGTTTACAGAATCTTCTTTTGACACAGTGAAGGAGCCAAGGACTGACCTGAAACTTTGTGAACCCGGATTTCTTATTTATTTATTTTTTCTTTGAACATTGGGACTAAAACTAACTTGAAACCTGGGGAAGGGGGTCCCACCAAGGTTCCAAGCCTGTGAAGATATTAGAAATACACTTGCTGACGTAGTTGTGAACTGCCATATGTTATCTTTGTATATTTTGGGTAAGTGTGAGGACCAGGTATCCCCTGTTAGTTTTGGATTGGCAGGGCGGTCCTCGTCAGGGCAGGGCAAGTGATGTGTTTGTTCTAATTTAAAACTTAATAAAATGGCGCAATTTGAGCAATCATGCAAAAGTTGTCTGCCTCACATTTCTGAGCCCTTACAATACACCCCCTTAACTGGTCCTGCCCTCTATGAAGACCCACTACTGACACATGACCACCTGTCAGCTGTCAGTGCCAAGAGGCTGTGAGTAGGAGATGCAGCGCTGTTATCTGCTATGTCATGCTATGCTATGATGTGTTGCTGTTTTGTCTGGAAAGGACCATTGGCCCAAAAGTGTTGCCTGGTGAAGTTTCAGTGACCTATGCCTTATTATGAAAGTTAAACAACTTTATTCAGTGGCTGAACTGTACTTCTCAACTTGTTCACCTAACCGACACACATGCAACTCTACACAACCGGCATCACCTGCCAGCCACTCTCCATGCAACACACAAACCAAGCACTCGCTCCCCAGCTGCACCCCCCGCCCCCAATAAATACCCCAACTCCTAACAGCTCAAAAGACCACCTGCACTAACTCGCATGCAGGCACCTGGCTCTCGCCATCACTCAGCGAAAACTTGAACACACGATGCGCAGTCATGAGCCGGCAGTGGCAACTCCATGCCTGCCTTACCTCGCAACATCGAAAATGACGATCCCAATCCACACCCGCCCCACTCAAAATCTATATTTTCGCAAAAATGCGAGTAAAAAAAAACATGTTCTGGGAATTGCAGTAATGTGATTGGATGTTTTGTTATGATACCGCCCAGCCAATCAAATCGCAAACATTTAGTCTGCTCTCACTAACCCATCCGCATCCCCATCCTTTTTTTTGTTTGTTCTCAAAGGGTCCAAAGTGCTAAGAGGCCAGGTAAATGGCAGAAAGGGCGCTATATTAAGAGTATTTAGATAACCTGCCGCAGTTTTCCAGGTGACGACCCTCGCCCGCTACACGCAGCTTGCATAGGTCATGGTGTGCCCCCCTTGCCCCCGATCTGAAAGCGGGGCTGGGGAGCTCGGGGCACAGGGAGACCTGGGGGGCACTTTTGCCATTAAAACGCATGGAAGGGGGCTGGGGAGCTCGGGGCACAAAGTGGTAAAAAGCGGAACACACGTGACTCACTTACCTTACTGAAGATACTGAATGGGGGGGAGGGGGGCGGGTCGCGACTCCCGGGCAGGCTGGACTGTACTTCTGGGGACTGACGGTGATGCCGGGCAGAAGCAAAACAAAGAAGAAGCTGGCTCAGGCTCACTGGAGACGGCAGACGAGTGGCAAGTGGCTGCTGTCAGTGCTCTCTGCTCTGTTAGTGACACTGGGGTGTTCTTAAGCGCTTTTTATGCGGGCAAACTGGTGCTGGTATGAATGAGTCAGAGAGTGTTAACTGATGACAGTTGCACACCTGCAGAGAGGTAAAGCTGCCTAGAATGCAGGCCCACTCCCCATGCACCGGCGCACCTCCCCTACCATTACAATAACAGCACAAAACCATTCAGTGACTAATGGCCCATCATTAGCAGTTTGGTGCTGGCATTGTAATGGGAGGGGCTGATCTTAGGTGCAGGGAGAACTGAAGTGTTCTTATTGTTGTGCTTATGAAGAAATAAGCACAACAATAAGCGAGTAAAACACACGATAAGCGGACAAAACCATTGACAAGCGACCTATGAAAAGAACACGCGACTTGCTTCAAAAACAAGCCCAAAGTTTGCAATGTGAGGTCCTTATGACCAGGCAGTCAAATCGGCATTTGGCCACAAGGTGGCAATATGGGATAATAAAAAATGATCATTGCAGCGTCAGTAGCAATGTCAGTTCCAATAGACAATGCTTTAACAGAGCTGCTAGGATAGCTCACTGGCAACATGTGTGTCTTGGAAACAAGGCACCATGGTTTCAAATCCCACTATGAAATATGGGGTTTATCGGATAACCCCGAGAATGGGGGTCACATATCAGGCACTTTCCGGTTATCCCCGGACACCCTACCTATATGTTATTTGCTTGAAACACAATTATTTAGGGCATTCTCCAGCCTAATACATAGAACTGTGTGGTTGTCAACAAAGCTGCATCCCCTTTTAGTGGGCTAATCCCACAGCTGATAAATTTGGCAATTTTTCCCGCGCTGAACTTTCATTTTTACCACAATGACAAGGTGAAATATAATTGGAAGGGAGGTATACTCTAAAGAGGAATAATTTTAATCCTAGCCCCTCTTATTTGTTAAAGTATGTAGGTGGGTGTATATCAATTGAATGTACATCCAGGGAAATTAGTAAATATTTCAGAGCTATCCGGAACTTTGGATTTGATAAAAATAGACCCATTGCATTGGGAGATCCTTGACTCTCTTTCTGTGCAATGGCCAAGTACAGGCCGGGAACCAAATAGAATACCACTTTGCACATTCCTAGGAAAATATTGTAATTTAAGTCATTCCCTGGTTACATTACAGAGCCCTGTTATTGGCTCTGAACCACTCAAGGAAAAAAGGCAAGTGTTTTTACTGTCACCTGTTTTCCCATTTTAAATTGCCCATTATCAAATGACAAATGTGCACTTTTTGCACATTAGCACAATAGAAACACTATGGAAGAGCTTCTAGCAAACGTGCACATTAAATAGATTTTTTATTTTTGCAATTGATTTATACACAGGAATGTCAAGTGTCTCGCATTTAAATTGAGTTTGAAAATCTGACATAGCCATTGAGAATAAAAGGAGGTATTTATTTTTAATAAGAGAGATTTCGATAGGCAGGAATATTCGGATTTAATTTTGTTTTCTATAAAAATAAAAGCTTTGTCCTGACCCCTCATTCACTTTTTTCAACCCATGATGAATGTGCGCTCACGGGTAAATCAACTGTACACATGGGTCATGGGTGTTTTCATAAAAGTATATATCGAGGTTAATTGCAGTATTCACAACTATATTGACCAATTTATTGATCATTCATCATTATAGTAAGCATTCTTATGGGGATTTCATAAAGAAAGATAAAAATGTATAATTTGAAAATATTTAAAATTAGTTTGATCATTTCTATTCTTTATAAATAGAGCTTCTGTGCAGGCCTGTGTATTTCTTCTCCTGAAAGGAAAGGGAGACTGTATGGAATCAATACTGTTAGACTGGGGTGTGCCAGGTTCATGCAAACAAGTTTGATAAATAAATAATAATTGTGCATGCCTTTTTTGTGGTGGGTGGACAATTCCCCCAAAGTAGATGTTGTGAGATTAAATCATTGTACATTGCACATGGTCTACTGTTTACCAGTATGTCTTGGAATCAAAAGGGCCAATAAATCAGGATAAGCACTGAACAGAGCACACTTGCTACTGTTCTCAGGATGATGGGTAAATAGTACAGTATTTCTGCTATTTACCAAAATGAAGGCTAGCTAGAAGAGAATCACTACTAATTTCCAGGTTGAACGGTGAATTGGGCACAATGTCTACTATTAACCAGGATGCCTTTGATGTAGCTCTGGGGAGTCTTGGAGAGAAGCCAGACATCATTAATCATTGGTCTGATAAATATTAACGTTTTGCTACTTTTTAGCAGGATGAAGGGTGATTAGTGCACATTCTCTACTATTTACCAGGCTTCCATGCAAGCAGCCATGTGCGATTCTTGGAGAGATGCTACTCAGTGCTGCCCATTGTCCTGGTAAACAGTGCAGTTTTCCTACAGTTTTCCAGGATGAAGGTTAAACAGTTCAGAATCTCTACAATGTAGCATTACAAAGAAAGCCTAGTAAAACATCTCTACTATTAACCATGGAAATTGGATAATAGTGTACAATCTCTACTATTTATTAGGATGCCTTGGAAGCAGATCTGAGAGCGACTTAGAGGGGAGTTTATCAGTGCTACTCATCAGCCCACTAGATATAAGGCATACCTATCTGTTTTACTCCCTAAAATTAGGAAAATTGGGAGGTATGTGTGTGCCCCTTTTTGGTGCCAGGACCACTGTGAAAAACATGCTACACAGAAGAGCTCTCCTAATGTGTTATCTGATATGCAGACGGCACATAAGATAAGGACATCTAAACTCATATTTAGCCAAACCATTACAAGGGGATATCCTTTGGTGAACCATGCTTGTCACAAAGTGCTAAGGCTTTAGTGATATCTTTATTGTATGTTCAGTATGGAATGACACATGAAAATTAAAAATTCAACATGAGTTTCACTTTACCAGCATTGGTTGTCTCTGAGGGCTTGAAGTCGGTAAGTGTATGATTTTGGACGGATGGTGACCTTCTGTGGACACAAATTGTTCCTTTAATGTCCCAATACTCTACATGAATCTTCACAGCAGTGTGTAAGTTCCTACTGCATAGTAAGTGTTTATACTCAGAAAAACTGCATTCAATGTATATCTGCTGGCTGAATTTGAGCCCAGATTGAGTATCTCTTTAAATTGTTAAAACAAGCACTTACAAAGTGTGGCCTGTTGCCTCTTGTTTGGCCTCTTACTTCTTCCAAGTGTGGATTTGCACCTTTTAAATCTGTGATTCCTATCTACCTGGTATACAAAAGCAAAGTGACCCTGATTATTCAACAAACGTATGCCCAATGGGCCCAATAAGGACACTGACTAAATACTTACCCCAAATTTGACTGGAGCTCGATGTCAACACGATTGTGGCCAGGAGTGTGTCCCTTCCGTTAAGCCCCATGAGAGATAATCAAAACATGTGCATGAAAGCACATGAAAGTGACTTAGAGCAACATGTTTATTCCTGCAGAAGACATTGAAATAAACAAAGGGAGGCATCTCACACTCCAGTTTCAGATGATCAGAGCGATCAACCACTAAATGGAAGCATGAAGCCTGTGATTATCAAGTTCAATTTCACCAGAGTTGCTGGTTCATGGTTAGTGTAATAATCGATATTTTCCATGGCTCTGAGACAATTGCAGGATACACCCAAGAAAGATAAATAAACTGAGATCAGATGGTGGCTGTCTAGGGTCTAGATAGTCATAACTTCCATAGCTATATTTCAGAGAGAATTCACAACATTTTGAGAATTATCTTAGGAAAGAAACAATTTCTGATAATTATTGTGCTAAGTCTGCAGTTAGTCTCTTCTTCAAAAAATCTGAAATGTTATTTAAGATGGTAAATTTAGCACTTGATCTAATTAGAAAAGTTGTTGTCTGATTCCAATAAAAGCTTTTCAAACATATATGGAAGGATGTAGGCTATAGTAACTACGTTGGAACCCTCAATATAAACATCACAGAGGGATGTTCCCAACGCTTCTATGATGTACCTTATTTACCTACTGACTGCTCCACTTTCAGATATGCCATTGTAGAACCATCTTAAAATGTCTTCATATGAAATGTTACAGATACAGAAGAAGACAACATGTTTGAAGATGATGAACATAAAGAAGGCAAAAATGAAACAAGAAAATACACTAAACAAACTGTATTTATAAGTGCAGTAATTGATCTTGAGTCGTTCTCTTATGGAAGATGAGTAGAATGCAGTTCACAAAATATTTTTCACTATAGCTGCTAACATGTTTAAGGACCTGGAGTCATTCCCTTTGGGGGGGATGCAGTATTGGTAAGGAGCAACCAGACATCACATGGTCTATAATAGACCTTCTGTTCATGTGTTTCCCTGTAAACCATTGTAACATTTGCAAGACACCCAAAATCAACTGTGTAAAAATTGCAAAATCCAAAATGAGAGCATGAAACTATTAATTTTAACAACATTGCCTCTTCCAGACAGTAACTATATCCAATAAATAGGACTATGGAAATCCTTCCAATTTATAGAGAACCTTTGGCTACCATCCCCTCAACTCATAGCAAGATGAAGGTGTTTTTCTTTTGCTTTAATGGAAACTGTGTTGCATCTCTTAGGAGAAAGCAGGAGCTGCAGAACTGTCCCTTGTGCATCAGGGTGCTTAACAAAGGAAGTATGTGATTTGTTAGTTAGGTAAGGCATTGCGCCATGGCCAAGAAGTATTCAGTCCGCAAGAAGTGTACGTTAGATATTTATTAAAGATTATAAATGGAAACAGTAAATGTCGGTATCAACATTTCAACACAGAAATTGAGTATTACTGTATACGCCTAATACACATATTGTGTGTTTTTATCAGAGCCAGCATTAATTGTATGGCAGCACGTGCTGATGTTTCGCCCTACTACAGGCTTTATCAAGGTCTCTTACATTTTTGTTGTTAGCTTTTGTACCCTAAGTTATATGTCAGTCTGTACAAGTGCCACATTTAGGGTAGTCTTTCAAGACCCAAATATTGTCTTGGAGAAGCACAATCCCACTAAAGGTGACTTTTTTACAATATCAATGTTGACATTTTTTTCTTTCTTAAAATTCTTGAATGATTTCAATTATAATGTATACAAGTTGTGGAATATCGCAAATAAATTGACATCATTATAAATAAGTTATATTATGTGGTAGAGTTTAGTGAACAAATTGCATGTATGTTACTATATTTAACTTTTCAATACCAAGAGTACTCTAAAATGTAAAAAGCACTGTAAAAAGATATTGACATGTTTATGTTTAAGGGATTCTCACCAAAGACATCAGTGCACCAAGTTTAAACAATGACAAACTAAATACAAATGTTCAACGTGTGACCATAAACAACTATTTATATCACAGGGTAATATCACATTTATTCCAGGATATGTTGAACATTCAAACTCAAATAAAGACATTTGAACTCATTAACTGACATACATTTTGGAGTCAACAACTATATCTTTAGAGGATAAGCAATGTTTTCAGTTGATTACATAGAAATGTATCATACAACAAATAAGTAGTGAAATTTAGTCAATAATGCCTTCATTGTTAGGTGGTTACCATCATTGTTGAAACCTCCACTAAAAGCAGTATTGTCATTAACACGAGTGAGAAGAGGTGATAGCTCATGGTAACGTTTTTCATTCACGAAAAGACTTCCTGAGCGAGCTTTCTCTCATAAAAGAAATAGGAAACCCCAAAAAAGATGTCTGCAAGGAAAAATAAAGGAGCGATTGGTTGGATGTAGGTGGAACACTCAGTAAGTCTGCGGCTCTATTCAATTTGTATGTGGCAGCTATTCCTGAGCAAGTTAAGAAATCCAATTATTTTACCCCACCACTAGGGCATCTGCGAATTCCTATTTTATTGTTTGCAGATGACATTATTTTATTAATTTACCTTTATTCGACATTAAGGTCCAAAATTATGAGAATTACGAGGCGAGGGGTACCCCATAGCCTAACCCAGTGTAATATAGGTCTGATCCTAGCATCACCCTCAATTGGGCTCAGATCCATCTCCATCCTGATTAAGGCATTTGGGGAACTTTGCGGCAACATCAATAGGGCTTTTAAAAAAGTATTTTCTGCAGTCTGTAAGGACTGATTTTTAACATAGCCCAGATGTCCACACCATAAATAGACAAAGCTTTTGTTTGTTTCTTATAGATTTCCAAAGCCGATGTGATTTTTTCCCCGTTGCCGTGCCCTCCCAAAAAACCTCTCAGCCATGCACTGTATTTCACTAAATTGGTGCACGACTTCTTGATCTGAATAGATCAGCTGCCAGCGTCTGAGAAGTCCAGATAATCGTAGGCATGCACTTGCTCAAATCTGGTGTCATCAACATTTATGTACAGCTCTCGTCTTTCATGGTCCTTGGTCGAAAACATAGAATCTTATCTTTCCCAAAGTTTAGGTATAATCTCTACACATTTGGTCAAAAAGCATTCCATGATTCAACCAAGGCCCATAGGAGTGGTGGACAGGAGAACTGTGTCATCTGCGTAAAACAGCACAGGGAATCCCTGCCCTATCTAGGAGGGTCCATGAAGTGGGTCAACAAATCCTCAATGACCTTGCTGGTGAATGGAGGATAGCTCTGTGGCAATGCGTGGGTCTTGGTAGCAAGACCATGCTGAGCAACACAGGTTCAAATCCAAGATCCGCACTTGAAATCAATCTCGGGATTGAGCGTGTTATAAATAACCTGCACTTGTACGATCAAAATGTACAAGACCTAGTAGGATCGTTCCTCCCCCTTGCCGTGTTGCACCTTGAGACACACGTGTATAGGCGCATAATAAATGACCAATACAAAGATATATATATAAAGAAAAAGAAAAAACCAAAGGGAAACAAAGACACAGGCTTGTCTGACACCTCTATCCACCCCAAATGGAGCAGTGACTTCCCCCACTCGAACCACTGCTCTTTTGCCATAATATAGAGCTGGTACTGCAGAAAATAAGTGAGATGCAACATTGTTTTCTTTCAGAACCTGCCAAAACAGGTCCTGCAGCAACCCATCAATTGTAGTACGCAGATCCACAAAAATGGCATACAATCTGACTGTCTTTAATGCTATATATTTTTGGACCAAAAGATAAAGTCGAAACCCCTGATCCAACGTGCTCTTCCCAGACTGGAAGCCAGCTTGGAGGTTACTTATGATCTTATCATTTTCCACACACTCGTGGAAGCGCTTCAATATGGCTTTCGAAAATATTTTTCCAGCACTATCCAGGAGTGAGATGGGACAAGAGTTCCTCGCGTCATGCCTCTCCCCTTTCTTAAATATGGGGAGTATCTCAGTGACCGCCAGGAATCGGGTACAGCATTATCATGAAGGACTGCATTTAAGAGTCGTAGCAGCACCGCGACCCAGACTAATGGTTCTTTTTTATAGAGGTCAATCGGGATTCTATACGGCTCTTCTCTGATTTACAGCCTCATAGACTTTGTCAAAAGTAAGTTCAAAGCTAAAACCCTCCACTTTCTAGATTCTAGTTTGGAGTAAGTTAAGCAATGTCACATCAGTTACACTCTCAGGATTTAGGCCATATAAAACAGAAAAATTGTCAAACAATGTAACCCCACTGATGCTGCACTGCAGGGAATTATTACAATTAGTCTCCTTTCCACCAACCATCTTCCAGAATTTGACTGTGTCACTCATCGCAACAGAATCTCTGCTTCCAAATTTGCCACTATTAAAATGTTAATTAGGTTTTTGTAGTGAGTGGACCTTTTCAAGGCAGAGCTGATGCCTGTCATTAAACCAGCCCTCATTGGTCAAAGCCTTCTGGGAGCACGTAACATGATGCTGAATAGATTCCATCAGTTCGCCAAATTCTCTGAGCATCATTGAATTACAGCACCCCAGTGCACAGATTTTTTCAATGTGTCACAGTGCCACCGAGTACATATCTGAATTGGTTTCAATTCCCTGAAGCTTGTCCCATCTAATACTCTTTCTCGGTATACAGTGATCGAATCCAAAACAACGAATGAAAAAATAACGAATGAAAAAATAGCGAATTGCAAAATATCTAATTTTGAAAAAAAACAAAAAATGGGGTAGTGAGAGGGGATAGTGGTTTTGGTGGTGTGGGAAAAGTATTATTTTTAAAAAGGGGGGCTTTGAGGCAGAACCCCCCCAAAAACAATGAAAAATGAATGAGTCATTTTGGAATTAGTTATTTTGTATTCGTTATTTTTTCATTAGTTGTTATTTCATTAGTTATAATTACATTTAACCCTCTTTCTCGACTGCCCAACCCGAGTTAAAGACTTGATCATGTTGGTCACTACATGAGTGCGGATAAAGCATGAAAACTGTGCTAAGTGGCTTGTGATCGCTTGCACTTCAATTTAGCACAGAGAAGCTCTCAATAGAATCCCAATCCTTTGCCTTAAACAATACATAATTAATTCGGGAAGAACAATGAATCCCAATGTAAGTGGTATCTGCTAGTTGGTCATTAGGAAATGTTCCATTACAGGCCCTCATTTCCAGTTCAAAGAGCAGGCGAGTGCTATCCATAGCCTGGATATCGTTTTTTTTAGGATGCAGTGCCATGAGTGTAGGTATCCCCCATGCCTCATCTTGATCTTTCCAGAGCCCTTCCAGATCTCTCAGGGATTCCAGCTGTAAATTGAAGTCACCTACTATGATGAGATGAAATGTACATCTGGCATAACTGTGCAATTTATTGCTACAATTCTGTATCTTCCCAACTAAATATGGCACAGGATTGTTACACGGACTGTTGTAAATATTAAATAGAAGAAAAATGTGGCCTCCTGGAGCGTGGGCTATTAGATATTGGAGTCAGACTCTTGCATAACCCAATTTAATGAACTATCCACCCAGATGATGAGTCCACCAGATGGTCTACCCCAAGCTCCTTTGGAAATTGGTATCACAAAGGTCTGATAACCCTGAATATTAACCCTCTCCAAGGCCAAGGCTTCTTGGAAAAAGATCAGTTTAAACCCCTGAATAAAATTCATCCACTTAGAGTCAATTAGAATTTTGCCAATCCAGCAATATTCCAGGATAACATTGCACTTGTGGTTCCATACACAGGGGGGAAACTATCCACAGGCACTAGCACTGCACCCTTATGCCCTGATACAGAGTCACTTGGTCTGCTTTGGGACGGTATTATGCCTGAATCCACTGCCCCAGAATCTTGTCCTTGGCCAACAGGGCACATTGGCCCCTGTTGGTTGACCTCAGTCAGTGGTCCTCGAAGGGTGATCCTTGAGTTTGCGGGTGGGTAAGCGCAGAAATCTATGGCCAAGAGACCATGACCTAAAGATCTATTATAAAAGAAAAACGTGTATACTATCATCATGACTATTTAACACATGAGGTAATGTCTTCTCTAATAATCGAGGTGCACCCCATCACATTACAGATCCAATGGACGCATTTAATGATTAACGTGTCTTGATTTTTTAACGTCCTGGGTCCTAGTCTTAGTACGTTATATATTGATTGATAGATATTTTATTTCTATCATGCTCATACACAAGTGTTTCAGAGCTTATAACAACTGTGGCCTTCACGCATACCGTACTGATGGGCACTGAGTTTTGCTTTATTAACAGATTATTCCCTTTTTCGCCACCACCACTGATTTTTTGGCCTACTCTCGCCATGAACGGAAATATTGCTTTTTCAAATGGTTGTCGATAGTGGCCACTAGGGTGCTTAATCAATCTGTACCTACGCATCCCTTCCCCTTATTCATCCCAAGGGTCTTTTCAGTAACTTTTAGGGAGGTGTTAGAATCACATCTGCTATTGGCAGAACCCATGCATAGGACTTCCAGAGGGGGCAGGACTATTCCCATGGACACTCTTTGGGTAATGCCACTCAAAACATGTGAGCTCATTAAGCTCAGTTTATCAATTTATGACACCAATTCCATCAGAACTTCTTTAAGTGATTTAATTTCAATACGCAAGTTTGAAAGAGCTGTTTCATTTGAGCAAACACAAGTGTGGGAGCTTGTCACTACCGGGTACGTTTTTCTCATTGTTGTAGTTATAGTTGCGCATTTCCCTTGTTTTTGGCATTTTTTCTTCTTTGTGGGTTACCTTGCTCTCCCTTCAACGGTTCCTTTAATGTCTCACAGGTACTCCCATCATTGTTACCTTTACCATGTACTGATGGAGAATCATGTGAACCACTGTCATGGGGAGCATTCAGCATAGGATCTTGTTTAAAGGTCAGTGATATAAAATCCCCCAGTGGGGCATACTTATTATCTATTGGGACACCAGTATCTATCACTACCTCCACCTCCTTATCTGGAGACTTGAGAGAGCAGTTTCCCAGCTGATCAGATCTTGTGTCTAACTTGGTATAGATAAAGCCAATTGATTGGCACTATGACTACTGCCATGCCAGGTATCCAGTTATAATATCGAGAAAAAAAAGTCGAATGCAAAAATGTCGAAAAAATAATGTTGAAAAAAAAATCTGAATGTGTTTATTTTTTTTATTTATATGTTTTTTTTGGTTTAGGTAGTAAAAATAAACAGGGGGTTGGAGGGGGAACCCCCCATGATTTTTTTTTTAAAATATTCGACATTTTTTTTTCTACATTTCTTTTCGACATGTTTGCAGTCGATATTTTCACTATAACCCGCCATGCCATGCAGTTCAACCAAATGTATTACACTGTGTCCCATGGGACCAGATACAGTAACAGGTATCAAATCATGTGTTCCCCCTTCTTGCCCCGGCTATTTCTCCACCTTGAATACCATTATGGGGTCTTTGGGCTTTGTATTGGGGCAAGCAGCTTATGTGACACTGATTGTTCCAGTCGGGGGTCCACCTGTGTCGGCTCTCAATCCCTGGTTCCCCTCCCTCAGTCACACAGTTCGTTAAGCGACACGTTATATAAGAAATTCCCTTAGGGTGTTGCTGAGGTATTCCCCCTGCACTATCGATATCAAACTAAAGATCTTTAATTTCTGTGATGAGAGTATTTATGTCATTGATGGGTTTAAACATGTTATAAACTCGCCCTTTCCGTGGAAAGAGCATAGAGGTAGCCTTTCTTTTAGGCATATCGTCATTAATGGTTTTCAAAAGTCTGAATAGTTGTTGGCTTAAAAGTAGTTGTTGCCTGGATGGGCCTTTCAATAATTGGACGCAGCCACCGGAGAATAAGCATACGTCTTCTTTATTCAAAATGTAACTTGGAACTCCTGTTCCGTTGACACTCCTCCCTTCTCTCTATTACATCAAACAAACACGCCCTGGATTCAAGGCCACTGGAGCGTGTACTTTGAGGTGCGCGGACTGCGTGCCTCGAATCAGGAGAATGCACTGGAGAGCCAAGTCCCAAACCAGACAATTTCATAGAAAAAATGTCAAACAGACGGCACGGGATAAATGGCGTTGTTGTAAATTAACCTTATTATCCCAGCACAAGTCCCACAAGTTGCAATCACCCATTGCCCTTATCCACATATGCGAGCTCTCTATTGCCACTATAAAACCTTATTTTTTTGTGGCAAATGAAAAAGTAGCATACAACATCAAACACAGGTATCCGCCAGATAAAAGTCAGATGTTTATAACCTTCGTGAGATGCTGAGTCCCCAAGCATCAATTTGCAACATAAAAAAAAGAATTGTGGGGGGGTGGATGTGACGCGGGCGGAGGCGAGGGTGGGGGACAGTTCATGTTATACTTCAAATAAAGAAGAGGGGTGCAAGGCACTCTCCGAGTCTGTCTTTATTTGCTGCACCACGCGCACCACACACTGGGCTACGGCCATAACAATGGCAACAGGGAGGGCGGCTTGCAGAGCACTGCTTGCGGAGCACTGCCGGTCCCATGAAGGAGAGCCCCATGGCCCACGTATACAGCCACAGAAGACGAGCGAACAGGAGCGGAGTGCCCGAGGTCACGGGCCCGGTCAGCTGTTTGGCCCTCATCACTCGTGCCCGGGCTGCGGCAGTGAATGCTGGAAACGGAGGGGCCACTGCTCATAAGGAAATAAGCACAAGTGGCGAGGAAGTCCAAGGCCACTGCAGCACCCGGCCTGCGGCGGTGATTTAACTACTCAAGACACGTGTACTGCACTGCGAGAGGAGGCTCCAGGAAGACATGCAGTCACACCCACGGATTGAAGGGCCCAAAGCACAGTAAGTGCTGTGAAATATCCCCAAAGGCAGACTGTTTGTGTCGATGGTGCTCATGCCACTCCTGGCGGCCATCTGAACCCCGCAGCAGGTGGAGAAAGGGCCTGTGTGGGAGGGGAGGGGAGCAATGAACCTCCACCCAAGACCAACCCTACTGGAGGGTGCTTATGCCATAGCAGCGGCCATCAGGGAGTGTGAGGAAGTGGCATATAGCCAGAGAAGCCTTAAATCAGGACGTAATTTCCCCAAAGAGCACAAATGTTGGACCAGGATGAACAGGAGGCACAAGCCCAGGGAAATGGACCCCCAAACCCTGCCATACCAGTACCAGACCCTGTGCCTTATCATCTAACAGAAACGTTGCCGGCCCAGATGCCAGGGGCATTTGATGTAACCGGCACCAGCAACATGGGTCCTAGATGGACCAAGTGGATCAGAGACTTTGATCTGTACATGGGAGCCACAGGGCCAATCGCTGATGCCAGGCAAATCTGCTTATTAAAGCTGGCAGTGGTGTCCGCCACACATGATATCATTGATGAAATGCCCCCAGACTCCATAGACTCGATCCAAGACCTCAAAGACGCACTGTCTGCGTGCTACACTCCACACACCAACGTGTATTATGAAAGACACTTATTTCACAGCACCAAACAAGCCAAAGGGAAAACAATGGACGCCTACGTAATGCGACTGCGCACCAAGCTAAAACACTGCATCTTCGCAAATTATTCGAACACTGAGGCGCTGAGATCACAAATCATATCGGGATGCGAATCACAGGCATTCCGCAGGAAGCTACTTCAAAAGTCCTGCACGCTGGAAGAGATATTAGCATTAGAAAGGGTAGAGAGGGCCATTGACACTCAAGTGGAGAGTTTCGGAAACACCAATCCAGGAGAAAATCTGCACAGGCTATATCTCGAAAGAAAAACTGAGGAGCTCTTCTGCTACAAATGCAGGTTCGAATACCCCCACGACGGGACAAGCCCTGCAGTTGGCCAACGCTGTGCCTCCTGTGGCGAAGAAGGGCATTTCAAGGCAGTGTGCAGACTGCTCAGAGACCGAGAAAGAGATCGGCCCAGAGACAATCCTTCCCGATCCAAAGCCAGGAGCTTGGGGCCATCGAACACCATCCCAGCCCCAAACACCCAGAACACCTCCACCCAGCCAAATCCTGACCCGCAAGAAAAAGACTTGGGGGAGGACCGGCAGAAGCGAGAAAGGAAAGAAAGAAGAAGATTCGTCATGCGCGCAAGACCAGAGCGCAGATCAAGATGCCACGTGCGATACCTGGTGGAGCAATCCCCCACGACTCTGACCCCAGCTTGTCAGGGAGTGACCAGAAGAAGAGGGCTAATGTTTTCGCCCTAGGAAACCCCACGGCAACGGCCCACAGCCCAACACTCATCATCAAATGGAATGAAAGACCGATAGAGTTTCTCATAGACACGGGGGCCACAGTAAACGTGGTAAGTGAAAGAATGTATGCCATCCTACCTCAGAAGCCCAAGCTTCACCCAGCAACCATCGACATATATGCATACGGGGCCAAAGCACCCCTGAGGTGTCTGGGACAATTCAGTGGCACCTGTCACTATAAAGGACACAAAATGAAGGTCCCCATACATGTTCTGGCCACAGAGACAGACAGTGGCTGTGTCCTAAGCTTTAAAGCCGCTGCCAACATGGGGTTGATTCACATCCTATACAATATAATGGTCCATAAATACATCGACCGGGTGCAAATGGTCAACAACCTATATCCTCGGATATTCAAAGGAAACAGCAAGCTAAGAAATAGACATTTCAAGCTCCACATGGACGACTCCATACGCCCAGTCGCCCAACCATACCCTGGAATATCAGTTAACATCCCGAAGAAAGTTGAGGTTGAACTCCACAAGCTTCTAGAGCAGGACATCATTAATCATGCCACAGGCCCCACCACGTGGGTATCCCCAATAGTCCTGGTGACAAAGAAAGGGTCAGAGGCCATAAGGCTGTGCGTGGATATGTGACACCCGAATCAAGCCATCAAGCGAGAGAGACACCCATCACGGACATGATTCACTTACTAAATGGGGCGAAGGTCTTTTCCAAACTTGACCTAAAGAAAGGATACCACTAGGTGGTATTGAGCCCAGAAAGTAGAAATATCACCACGTTCGTCACCCACATGGGCCTCTTTTGGTACAAAAGACTGAGTTTTGGGGTGTCCTCGGCCACAGAAATCTTCCAAGCCGACGTACATAACGTCATAAAACACATCCCAAATTGTCTCAACTACAGTGACAACATACTTGTATTTGGAACTGATGTAAACAAGCATGACGAAACCTTGATGAAAGTCTGCAAGGCCCTGAATGACACCAACCTCACGAGAAACAGGGACAAATGTGAGTTTCGCAAAAGCACACTCAAGTTCTTTGGACCTGTGTTCTCAGAGTCAATGACTCTAAACCCCGAGAAGGTAGCAGCACTAAACGATACCTCAGCCCCTGCCAATGTATTGGAACTCCGGTCCTTTTTGGGCCTGGCCAGCTATTGCAATCGATACATCCAGGAATCCATGCCCGTCAGCGAGCCGTTGAGGCACCTAACACACCACGACGGGACTTTCAAGTAGACTAATGAGTGCCAGAAGGCATTTGAAGTCATTAGAGAAGGGTTGCAAAAGCGGAAAACAGGGCATACAATGATCCCAATAGGACAACCGAACTGACAGTAGAAGCCAGCCCGGTTGGTCTATGAGCCATTCTCGCACAAGTCGATCCAAAGGACCCGTCTCTCAAACACATCGTGGCCTACGCCAGCAGGAGTTCGTCCACCACCGAGCAGGCATACTCTCAAGCGGAGAAGGAGGGCCTCGCCATCGTGTGGGCCTGCAAGCATTTTCATTTATTCCTGTACGGGAAGCCGTTCCGAGTCATCACAGACCACCAGGCCCTGCTATTCTTATATGGCAATCCCCAAGCCAAGATGCCTCCTCGGATCGCCCGTTGGGGCCTGAGACTACAAGACTATGCATTTGAGATCATACACAGGCCAGGGAAAGGTGAAAATCCTGCAGACCTTCTGTCCAGAGGGCCCCGAGAGGGGTGTGCACCGGAACCTTCCGTAGCAGACAGATATCTCAGGTATCTCATTCACCAAACCACCCCAGAGGGTTTAAACACAGAAACATTGGCGAGAGAGACTGAAAATGACCCAGCCTGTCGCATCATATGCGAGGGACTCGAATCTGGACTTTGGCGAAGGGCAAAGTAAAGAGGGAAAGCCATGGGGGACGCGGTAAGAGAAGACGTGGAACGGATGATACAGGTGAAAGAGGAGCTAGCATTGTCCGAAGATCAACTACTGCTGAAAGACTGCAAACTAGTAATACCAGCTGCCATGAGAGCAAAAGTCATTGAACTAGCACATGAGACCCATCAGGGCATGGTATCCACCAAGCGCATGCTCTGCCAGAAAGTGTGGTTTCCCCACATGGACACCATGGTGGAGACGGCACTCAAAGCATGTCCAACGTGCTGTCTCATCACTCCAAATATGCACCCAGAACCCCTGGTCCTGTCCGAGCTTCCACAGGGTATATGGGACGCGGTTGCAGCTGATTTCTTCGGCCCAATTGAGGCGGGAGATATGTCTTGGCCGTAATGGACAAATACTCCTGATACCCTGACGTTCGGATAATACCCTCGACAGCAGCTCACCATGTCATCCCTGCGCTGGATCACATCTTTTCAGCATATGGAGTGCCGAAGGTGCTCAAGACAGACAATGGGCCCTCGTTCTGCGGACATCAATTTGCCCAGTTTGCTGAATATCTAGGGTTTCACCATCGGAAGATTACTCCCCTTTGGCCTCAAGCAAATGGGATGATTGAGCGCTTCATGGCAAATCTGAAGAGAGTGCTACAAGTTGTGAGATTGACGGGACAACCTTACGAACAAGTGCTAAATCAACTCATGAGAGATTGTCGGGAGACGCCCCACAGCACCACGGGCAAGACCCCGGCTAAGCTCATGTTTGGGTGAAACATTGAAACAAGAATTACTCAAGCTGAGACCATCAGCCTGCCTCCGACTCTTGACCAGGACGTGAGGGAGCGTGACTAGGCCGCAAAGGCTTGCATAAAGGAGTATGATGACACTCGCCTGTGGGCCCAAGCGCCACAGATAGAGGTAGGGGACGTCGTGGCTGTCAGGCAGCCCATGACACACAAGCACACCTCCCTTTTTCGGAGTGAACCCTTACTTGTCACCCAAATGAAGGGTCCATGGTTACCGCCCAAGGGTCGGAGGGGTCAATCACTAGGAACTCTTCCAATTTCAAGGAACTTCCACTTACGGGGGCCAGGCTACTGAGTGGGAGGGTGCAAGCTCCTCTAGACCACGGATCGGATGAACCCTATCAAGGAGATCAATGGGATTCAGAAGAGTCAGATCAGGATATGATGAAAGAGACTGAGGGGAATGGACAGTCCCCAGCAAGTTGTTATACACGTCCACAGAGAGCCCGGAACAGGCCTCGCTGGTGGATTGAAGAAATGGACTAACGAGTCCATCAGACCGTCACCTGTTGTGAAGAGTCTGCTAACTGTTTAAAATGGGGGGATGTCACGTTGACATCACCGTAGTAATGGGGGGCGGGAGTTGGCAAGGGAACTGACGGGAGAAAAGGGAAGTGACACGGGCAGGAGCGGGGGACAGTTCATGTTACACTTCAAATAAAGAAGACGTGTGCAATGCACTCTCTGTGTCTGTCTTTATTTGCTGCGCCACGCGCACCACACACTGGGCTACGGCCATAACAGATTGTATCGGTCAAGCAGAATCAGCAGGAATTGAGTCACAAAACGACCCTATCCACAATTTGTCAATTGCAGCCTTATACATGTAGAATCACCAGCTACCTAACTCACCACGTTGCCAACAGCCGGGCTTCAGTTCTCATTGGGCTTTGTGTCTCTCGAATTCCCAGGAATCTCGCGGCCAGTTCGGCACAAATGTCCTTAGAAGTGGACTCGATGGCAGACCAGTACAGTATCAGCACATTCGCGCATTTCCCCCTAGCGCTGGCGCATTCTGTGACATGCTGTGTCAATAGGGCTGCAAGTTGCTGTTGCCGCGTGATTATTTCCTGCATTGACACTTGGGTGTTGTGGCCTGTGGCTGATGGTTGTGGCGTGTCCATTATGCTGCTCCCCTCCTGCACATCTGCTATTGGGCAGGGAGTAGCCGACCAAGAGTTTCCAGGAGATTGCCCCTGTATGCTAGTGTCATGCTGGCTGCACGGGGACAGGTAGGGGGAATGCAGGGGGCCAGTGGGGGGACCCACAACAATATCTACATCCCCTTCCTCGTTGTCTGAGATAGCTGCGGTGGCAGCAGTCTCACCGATGGTGCTGCTTTCTGCAGATCCAGTGCCTTCAGTGGACACCACTGGGCAGATGGTTGAAGTCGGTGGCGCCGAAGTGGTTGACTTGCTGGACATCAGTGCCGTAGCCTGTGCTGTGGGATTTTTCCTGTTGTGGGGGTTTGCTTTTTCTACCTGAGGTGGAGGGACGGTGTTGTGGCTCCTTGGGCCTGGGCTTCTTGGAGGGTGTTGTGCCTGTCTCTTCATCGGCACAGTCCAAATGAGAGCCTGTGGTGGACCAAAGGAGGGAGAGCGTTAGTGATGGGTCTACGGACATTGAGCAGGCGTTGTGATGGCTGCATTCATTTTGATTGCTAGATGGTTCACATTGGAGGCAGTGACATACAGGTTCTCTCACTCTTAGGTGGTAGAAGCATGGAGGCATGTGGGTGGCTACAGAAAGGGGGTGCATTATGCATGTGTACAAGGTGGAGGTGAGCACTGCCTGTAGGCAGTCTTGTGCTAATGTGTCCGGTGGACCCTGTTTGGCATCATTGCACTTCCCAACCATCTGGACATCATTGTGGTGAGATTGGCATAGTTGGACTTAAGGCACCTACGTGCGTCGCCTGATGTCGGGGCTCTTCTCTCCATATCTCCAACTCCCTCAATGCTCTCCGTGCCTATGGTGGCGGCACATATCTCCTCCCACGGCTGTAGTTTGATGGGCGACTCAGCTCCTCTGCCAGTCCCCGTGGCGAGATTCTGATTGGCCGCCAGTATACTCCTGACGCGGAGACGTAGATCGTCCCACCTTTTACGGCATTGTCTGGCATTGCAGGGTGTTGTGCCGACGGCAATGACTCTCTGGGCAACCATGGCCCATATGGCCTTTTTTCTCTGCAGCGCCGGTCTGGTCATCTCCGTGGAAAACACAACATCAGCGTGCTCTTGGAGGGTTTCGGCTAACATAGTTAGCTCCTCCCTTGAAAAGCGCTCCTGCCGCAGCCCATCTCCACTCTTCTTCAGAACTTTTGGCAACGTGATGTGGAATGGGTGGTGTAGAAGGTTTGTGGAGGTTGTGGGGGACAGGTGTCCACTGGTTAGAGAGGATGGCAACGGATTGTGTTTTTAAAGATGGCCGCCATGCTCTTTCCCGTTCCTGTGCGGTGATGCTACTTCCGGATCCGCTTATTTGCGGTCGCCGCTAATAGCGGTTCCCGTTAATTTCGGTTACCGCTATTAGCTGTGACAGCCAATGTCGTTGGCTAGGGTGGCGGAGGTGCTATTTGCACGGCATACGATGCCGGTAAGTGGGATTTTACGGCCTTTAGCGGCATGGCGGAGATTACATTACCGGCATGGCGCAATGCTCGTGCCCGAGAAGTCGTAATGTGCCGCTTTTAGCGGTCTCTGGGCAGCACGGACACTTTATTTGCACCATGCCGATAATGGCCGATACTTACTGCCAGGGTCGCAATGAGGGCCATTGTATAAACATTATTATGAGGTTTACAAAATAATGCAAAATAATACTGTCAGAATTGGACAGCAATTTTGTGGAAAATACAGATAAGATTATGAAAAAATGGAAAACGTGTCACTGGTGTAAGCAGTTGCAAAGATAATATGGTTATGAATAATACTAAGAATATGTCCAATTTGTGGACCTCTATATCAAATTCCAAAATATTTGATTTGTTTTAATAACAAACACTACTGCTATGTCTTCATGAGATTTTGATTTAATGCACTGGGCACTAGAGAGAGATTGTGCCCCATTCATGGTCTGGCAACAAAAATAGGAAATGTAGACTATTTAAAACCCCTGACCATTACGAAACCATGAAACATCTGATTTGCAAAGATTCGTACACAATCCTAGTATGGTGATACAGAGATTTGTCTCAGGAGGATAGCTCAGGGGCAACGTGCTCCCCTTGGAAGCATGACGACAGGGAGCAATACAGGTTTGATCCCAGGGTCTGCGCTTAGAAACTTCTGGGTATTAAGCGTGTTATAAATAACCTATAATATCATATGTGAGAATCTCTGGGCTAGACTAATAGAGGGGTC
This sequence comes from Ambystoma mexicanum, assembly GCF_040938575.1. Classification (NCBI taxonomy): domain Eukaryota; kingdom Metazoa; phylum Chordata; class Amphibia; order Caudata; family Ambystomatidae; genus Ambystoma; species Ambystoma mexicanum. The sequence goes on from NC_090929.1 coordinate 1,292,918,282, forward strand.
AAATACATTGTTGATTTTTGCGCTTGTTAGGATTCTAAAAATTAAACATGATCTTTTAGCTGAACAGTTTTACATACAATTGTAATGAAATGTGATGGCTTTTTAGGAATTATTGAAATCCTCCTAGTGAATGTTTTAACTCAAAAAATATGGATACATGAATTGTCTAATTATATCATATTATGTGATAGATGCTGTTTTGTTAAATTGTGAAAAGTTGTGTAAACATGATGAAAAAAGAGGCGTGAGCAGGGACAGCGAGAGTCGCAGTGACACAGCTTAGGGAGAGTAACCTGTTGTGCTGGTATCAGCAAGGGAGCTGAAGTAAATTATATCCAGTAATCCAGGAAATAGTTTCTTAATTATTTATTTCCAATAGTAAAGGCCCTTCTGTCTCAGATGAATCTCAATCTGAACAGGTGAACAGCTATATATATATATATACACAGTGCATTGGAATGTTATCACATTCCATGTAACCCTGGACACTACATGACAAGTTGACTTGCATTTACCAACAGGTTAAACAAAACAAGAAGGCCATGGCTACATAGATAACATGTTTATGGATGTTGTTCTAACTGTCTGATTACATGCTTATTTACTAGAGTCAAAGAGCTTTGTTTATTCGTTACAGTTGGTAAAAGATGTTTGTTACAGTTGGTTTCCTACATGACCATATATGGTTTTACATACAGCTTTCTATATACTTATCTAATTTACAGATATTAGGTTCAATTGTTTTATAAAAATGTGTACAGACGAAGTGTAAAGGGTGTAGGGGGGTATCTGTACTTCTGCCCTCCATATGGCAGAGTAGAAGCACAGAGCACCCCAGTCAAGGTTCTGTGTATGGTAGCTATGGACGAGCAACCAAGGCTTAAGCTCTCAGGAGGTGATGCAGAGTCCCCAAGTCCCCACAAAGGAATGCCCACACATTATGTATTGTGCTAGCACAGCTCTTTATATAAAAATGAAGGTTCAAATAAATATACATCATTCAATAACACACTTTGTACTCTGGGAATACTATAATAACAAATCTAGATTCCTTTAAAATTCATCAGCTGCTGGCAGTTATAGAGCATACAAATAATACAGTAGGGTGTATCAGCATAGACAATAAGGAAGGAAGACAGGTTAAGGTTAAGCAATGGCAGAATGCTTTCTTTGGAGATAGATGCACAATTCTGAATGAGGATCCCCCCACCTGGGCAACCTGTGATAAAAGAATTAATAAGCTCAGTCCATAAATGCTCAATAAGCCTTGCTTCTTGGTTAAAAAGTTCAACCACCCCAATGTACCTGAAGTGGAAGAGTTTCTTCAACGGGTCTTCGACAGTATCCTTCGAAGATGGACCCCCTTTGAAGAAGGAGCCACTGGGCATCGAGATACTCGAAGAAAAGTGGAACACTTGCAGTGATACAGCAGCTTCGACCTTTGCTGTGCTCTTCGATGATCAATCGTTTCCTCAATGATGGAAGTCCTGGGAAGATGAGGCGTGTGGAAGGCCTCGATGCAGAATTGTTGGTGCCACAAATAAGACTCTGTGGACTTGGAAGGCCTTCATCGATGATGGATCCGGCCGTCGGATGTCAGGTGTCACGGTCGGCGGTCCTCTGGCCTGTCAGTGTTGCAGCTGCAGCACGTACCCCGGGATAGCTTCGGTGATCGGGACTCGACCACTGCTGGACCTTGGATCTTCACTCAGTCAGCATCCTCGGACGTCTTTGTTGGCTTCTTTTGGTCGGAAACCCACCCGCAGACTTTCCTCGGCAGCCGATGACCTTCGCTTCCTTCGGCGGGATAAAGTGGCCGGCTGTGATGGCAAGGGGGCCCTCTTTCAAAGAACTTGAATCTCCAGCCACCCCCCTTGACACATGCACTAAAGACAGTATTTGGTGTGCTAACATCCAGTCTGCTTTACTGAATAAAATCTCTACTCTACAATCTAAAATCAAAGACAAACAGGACAGCCTAAAGTTGGACAACCATCCACCCACCCCTGTAAGGTCCGTCCCACTAGATTCTCCTAATATTAAACCTTTTGCTTTCTCCCCACTCACTATTGCTGAGGTAGAAGACATCATCAAGAGAATCAAACCTTCAAACTGCCAAGATGATCCTTGCCCTGCTACTATCATTAAGGATTCTGCCCACGACTTGGCCCCTTTCATCAAGGCCTTTATTAACTCCTTATTCAAAACAGGTATTGTCCCTGACAAGCTCAAGGACGCATGGGTGATCCCACTGCTTAAAAAAACATACTTAGACCCAAGCATACCCACTAATTTCAGACCCATAACCACCGTCCCGTACTTGCTTAAGATTTTGGACCGTGCCGCATACCTGCAGATCCAAGACTTCTTGGAATCCAATAATCTCCTAGGCCTACGGCAATCAGGATTTGGCAGACATGGGACTGAAACGGCCCTGATAGATTTAAAAACCCAAATTGATGTCTTGAAAGACAATGGAAAACTAGCAATGCTACTTCTCCTAGACCTTTCTGCGGCTTTTGATGTGGGCAACCACCAAATCTTATGCCTCGGCTTGGATCCTATCCTTTCTGAGTAACAGATCCAAGAGGGTCTTCTTACCCTCTGCAGCCGCTGACCCCGCTCCAATTCACTGCGGTGTTTCCCAAGGATCTTGCGTGTCACCTACACTATATAATGTTTTCACTAAACCGCTCTTTGATATACTTGATTATATGGGTATCTCCTATACCAACTATGCTGACAACACCCAGATACTCATCCCCATCACTGGCGACTATTTAGTTGACACCAAGGACTTGAACAACGTTTATCTGGTCATCCAGGCTTGGATGGCCCAACACGAACTATGCCTTAACGATGACAAATCGGAGCTCCTCATCTTGGCTCCCCGCAACGTCTTAGCAAACTAGATCCCTCCTACCAGTCATTTATCATAGATGGAAATACCATTAAAGTCTCTAAAGACACAAAAACTTTAGGTTTTTACCTTGACACCACTCTATCCTTGTCTCGACAAACAAATGCTGTCAGATCAGCCTCTGCTTACACCTGTAAAGTTATTGCAGCTTGTAGACCGTTTCTGACTACTCGGAACAGCGTCACATTAGCCAGAACACTCATTATGTCTAAAATTGACTACTGTAGTGCCCTCTACCTAGGGACTAGCCAAGGGAATCTGAACAAACTACAAATCACTCAGAACAATGCCATTAGGGCAGCCCTAAATATTCCTAGAAACCACCACATTTCCGAATCCAGAACTAACCTACATTGGTTACCTGTCATCCAGAGAATATCATTGAAAATACTTGCCCTCATGCACAAATGCCTAGCCAACAAGGCCCCCCCCTACCTCTGCAACCGGCTTTCCCTCCGCTCCTCCACCCGACCTCAAAGAACTGCCCAGACCCATAGCCTATCAATTCCAAGGTTCAAACTCCAAAAAGCGGGGGCACGAGCTTCCCTGTCCTAGCCTCCAAGCTGTGGAACACCCTCCCTGTCACCGTCAGAACTGAGGACTCATTTAACACCTTCAAGTTGAAAACTAAATCATGGCTCTTCGATCAGAACTGAGGCACCGCTGTCTTTATGCCTCACCTTGTTAACTACTACTGCAATTCATGTATATATCTATGTGCATTTTATTCATGTATATAACTTTGTATGTTTGTTTGTTTGTTTGTTTATTTATTTGTATAGCGCTCTTGACCCAGGGGTATATGTGCGCTTTGAACATCAGGTTACAGGTAACAGAAGGGGACAATAGTACAGTAGTAATAAGGCATAAGAAGGTTGACAGGAAGGCAGTTAGTGCATAGATAATAATAGGCAAACAACATAGGAAACATTTGAACATTAGGTATGCATACATATATAGTTGGTAGGTTGTTTGTTGAGTAACCAAGTGATGACCTTAGTTCTGAAGGGTTGGAAAGTGGGTGTAGATTTGATATCCAGTGGAATAGTGTTCCAAAGTTGTGATGCCAGAGCTGGGAAGCTGGATCCACCGGCTCTTTTGAGGGAGTACTTGGGCACTGTTAGTTGTAGTGTGTTAGACGATCTGGTAGTTCTAGTGTTCTGTCTTAATGTAAATTTGTTAGAGAGATAGGGCGGGGCAAGATGGTTAAGAGCTTTGTATGTAAGGCATATGGTTTTCAGGTCTATTTTTTGTTGGATGGAAAGCCATTTGCATGCAGTTCTAGTGGCGGAGATGTGTTCTCTTCTGGGGAGATTTAGGGCGGCACGGAGTGCGTTGTTTTGTAGGACTTGTAATTTATTGATTACTGTTTTGTTGGCACCTAGATAGAGGCTATTACAGTAGTCAAGTTTGGATTGAATGAGTGCTCTGGCTAAGATGAGGCAGTTGTTAGTGGAGATCAATGGTCTGCAGGCCCTAATTAATTTACCAGTGTAGGCAGTGGCTGAGGCAGTCATATTAATTTGTTTAGCTAGGTTGGTATTCGTGTCTAGGTAGAAACCGAGGGTTTTTACGCTCTTGGCGATGGGTATGGTGTTACCGTCAATAGTAAAGCTAGTGTAGCCGGGACAGAGTTTTCGGATGGTGTTAGGTGAGCCGACAAGAAGCAGTTCGGTCTTATCATCATTCAGGCACAGGCCATGTGTGGCCATCCATGCCTGAATGATGGAGAAGACTTCATTGATCCATTTGGCGTCCACGTTGTAGTTACCTGATAAAGTGAGGAGTATCTGGGTGTCATCTGCGTAGTTCGTGTAGGTGACACCCAGATTGCCCAGCTTATCGAATAGGGGCTTTGTGAATATATTGTACAGAGTGGGTGAGACACAGGATCCTTGTGGGACACCGCAGGTGATGGGGATGGGGTCAGCCGCTGCTAGGGGAGAGAAGACCCGCATGGTCCTATTGTCCAGGAAAGATTGGATCCATGTGACCGCAGAGTGGGAGAAGTGTGCTGCCGATGACAAATGGTTGCACAGGATTTTATGGTCGACCAGGTCAAAGGCAGCGGAAAGGTCGAAAAGAAGAGGGATGGCAGCCTTGCCTTTATCTTTGAGTTCGTCTATATGGCACTTGAGATCAACAAGGGCCGTTTCTGTCCCGTGTTGTGGTCGAAAGCCAGATTGGTGAGTTCCTAGTAAATGATTTGCCTCGAGGTAGTCCTGGATTTGTAAATAAGCCACTCTATCCAGAATTTTTAGTAAGAATGGGACGGTGGTAATGGGTCTATAATTCGTGGGGATGTCAGGGTCGAGAGTAGTTTTTTTTAGTAGAGGTAGGACCCAGGATTGTTTCAGATTACTGGGGACCAAGTTATTGGAGAAAGACAGGTTTATTAGTTTAGTGATGAATGGGGAGAGATCCCTAGCTGCATCTTTTATGATCTGTGCGGGGCAGCTGTCCCCCTTGCAGTTCGAGGGTTTCAAGGATGCTATGATTTTCTGAACCTCTGGTATGGATACCTTTTTGAAGGTGAAGCCTGAGCTAGTGTCAATAAGTGGAGGCGGAATGGGACTGGAGGTAGGATCAAGAGTGAGTTGTTGTCGTTTGTTGTCAATTTTAGTTTGGAGCCTTGAGATTTTGTTAGCTAGGGCATTCTGTATCCCTGTGCACCAAGGTTTATCCTTAGTGCAAGAGTCAGTGGGAGCAATGGGGTTTTCTAATTCCTTTAGTATGTTAAAGAGCTCCTTTGTACTGGAGCTTGCCTGGGAGATCCTAGTGTTGAGAGATTCTTTCTTGGCGCGTGTAATCTCATTTTTGTAGAGAGTGGAGATATTGGTGAGATTAGTTCTGTTATTTACAGAAGGCACTGATTTCCATAGTACTTCGAGTTTGTTTTTTTGTTGACGGAGAGTTTTGAGCTCCGGGGTGTACCAAATGTTCAGGTGCGCTTTAGGTTTCCCTTTACGCAGTTTCAGTGGGGCAATGATGTCGATGGCTTTGGCCATGGAATCGTTGTAGACGTTGACCAATTGGTTCAAGTCCGTTGTAGCAGGTAGTGCGTTCAAAGTAGGGATCACCAAAGGTATTAAGGCTTCCGCTGTGATGTTGCTCTTTTTCCTGGTTGAGCAGGCAGGTGCAATAATGGGCCTTTTATGCACTAAATTGCTGGTATTAATGTCAAATGGGAGGAGGTAATGGTCGGTTCAGATGAGTTGTGTGGGATCTTTCACAGTAATGTTGCAGTTAAGGGCAGTTATCCAGTCAAGGATTCTGCCCTTCGAGTGGGTGGGTTTGGAGCAGAGTTGTTGGAGGCCATGCTCCTCTAATGCCATGGCCAGGGCAATGGCTGGGGTGTCGAGAGGGTCGTTAAACCCAAGATTAAAGTCTCCAAGTATAATTATTTGTGCTGATGGTTTGGAACTTTCAGCAACTAGTGAGGTGATGTCTTCCTCAAATGAGCCAGGTGGGCCCGGGGGTCGGTAAATTAAATGCAGCGTGATAGTGTTTTTAGGGGACGTTTGTAATTTGATTGTGAGATGCTCACAGGATTTAAGTGGAGGAGAGGAAGCTAGTCTGATGTCAAGCGTGGACTTAAAAATAATGGCTACACCGCCTCCTCGAGCGTTCGGTCTATCTGCTCTAAGGATGGTGTAGTTATCAGGTATGGCTAGGGTGAGAGATGGTCCTGCAGCATCGTGCAGCCAGGTTTTGGTTACAGCAAGGAAGTCCAGGTTGTTTGTTAGAATAATGTCTGCGACTTCTATGGAGTGGGCGACTAATGATCTAACATTTAGGAGAGCTCCTTTAGGAATAGGAGGGATAGCGTTGATAGGTGTTACAGTAAGAGGGTTGGTCTTATTAGGTGATTTGGCTGGGCCTTTGCTAGATCTGTGGTGGGTTCTGTCGCCTAGTCTAATGTTACGATTGGAAGGGATGAAGGTAGTGGTTCGAGAGATAGTTGGGTTAGCCATTGTGGAGGTGCTGTAGTCGAGAGTGGGGCATGATGCTCTCGTGTCAGTGGGGGTCCACTTGTGGACAGCTGAGTGCGTAATAGCTGGGACCTCCAGAGAGTGTGCATGGCTATGGGTAGGATAGGCGGATTTTGGTTCAGGGAGGAAGGCCGGTGTGGTGGGCAGGAATGGTGTGGGGCAGGTGATCGGGTGATGTCTTGGGCAGGCAGGTCTGACTAGACCATTGTTGTAGGCTAAGTAACTATTGCCAGTGCAATGTATGTTGCTTTGCATGACACAGAAGGGGAACATGATCGCGGTCAGGCAAAGTAGCATGCTGGGGCTAGGGTGATGTACAGAGGAGTGGCGAGTAGGGGGCATTGGTGGTATAGGTGGGGCACAACACAATGCAAATGTGGTCTGGAGGTGACCATAGGGCACAACACAATGCAAATGAGGTCAGAAGGCACACAACACAATGCAAATGTGGTCTGGAGGCGACCATAGGGCACAACACAATGCAAATGCAAGTGTGAGGGCAGGTAGGTTGTGGGCTCGGCGGAGTGTTGATGTAGCAGGCACAGTGTTACCTTGGCCGGTGAATGCGGTGGAGCAGGGGGTCTGGCAGACGGCAGAGTCGGCAGTTAACAGGCAGAGAACAGGCTCCAGCCTTGTTCCCGTGGGCCTTGGAAGGAGGGGGCCGGCTTCGCCTGCCGGCGCCCAATGGCAGGGGTTGTGAACGCTGTAGCCAATCAGGCAGGGCAAGGCTACTGATGTGTGCCTGGTAAGGCACAGAGTGAAGCAGGCCTGAATGCGGCGGCCATCTTGGAAGGGGATACCTCGTGTGCCTCGGTGCAGGATACGGGGCAAAACGTGCTATGGCAGGTGCGGGGCAGGTGCAGGTTGCCTGGGTCCTTAATGGGGCAACTCAGAGCACTTGTGAGCATTTATGTAGCAATTTTGCTAAATCGAACTTGGATGGATTAAAAATGAGCGCAATGTGGCAGCGCTTACCGGGTAGCAGCAGCTGATCCTGGATGGCTTCCTGGCCCGGAAATGTATTATTATATTTGTATTTATTTATATTATATATATTTATAATATATTATATTTGTATTTAATATATGTATGTATATAAGCTCAAGTTACACCCTGATGCCTCCAGGTCGGATGGTGCGCGTTACAAATAAATAAACAAACAAACAAGGTGGAGCTCCAGGCATCAAGCAGCACGTATCAAGGTGTCACCGCTATTCGACTTTGCTTCCAGCAGTCATGGAAATCTTCCGACCCCAGTCAACGTCAATGGACTTTGACAACCCTCGATGTCCAGGCACTCTCTTCAGGATTCTCGGCAGACCCCTTCTCCGGATGTCAGACTCACATAACTGGCTTCCAGGGTGCTTCAATGAAGAGCAGCAGTTTTTGCACAATGGCCCCTCGTAGTTCGGGGAGAGGTCTCCTGGCCAGGTCCTCTCATCGATCAGTCCTTGACAGACTCGACAGCTCTTGGATTACGTCGAAGGAAATGCAGCAGCAATCTTCCCCTCCAGCTGGGCTTCAAGGATCAGCTTCAAGTTTCGACTTCAGCTTCTGAACAAATTGGTAAGAGAGAGGTCTCCAGCTATATACATCTCTGCCTCATCACTCTGGCTGATCCAGGGTAACCGCACAGAAGGGCATTCATGCTGGCAGGCAGCCCATCAAGCTCACAGGCATTTAGACCATTCACTTCCACCTAGACACCCATTACAAGGAATGTGGATTGGGGCAAGCACCCAGCTTTTCAGCACACTACACTGCATTCATCTCAGTTCCAGGCAGGGCTGCCTCATTCATTGTGTCACACACACACAGAAACTAGACACCCATAACATAGAATGCATATTGGTCACACACTCTACTCACACAGGCCCCGCACCAAGCTTGTAGACACAACATACAGTCACTGGGAAGGCTCCACCCAGTCTGGCCTGGACTTCCCCACAATAACATATATGGTTCTTCCACCCAACATCCAGTCAGGGGAAGGCACAGACTTGGGGCTACCCAGGACTTTGGAAAAATGAGGCAACATGTAACAGAAACCAAAAGGCCCCCGGGGCAATCTTGCCTTCCCTAAGGAATCCACTGATTCCCATGGCAGGGCCTGGGGATCCCAAAATGGGGCATACTCTGAGCTCTTGTCACATCAGCATGCAGCTGCCACTGGCCCATTCCTTGCTCTGTGGGCAACACACAGGTGCCCAAATACATTTACAAGGGGTACAGGGTTGTATCCCCACCCATGGGTGCCATAAGGGTATCCCAAGTGTCTCTGTTCACCACAAACAAAAAGAGGAAGAGTTGCACTCCCAGGGGTCCCAACTGGCCTCTTGTGCAGAAAATACCACATAACACTGATGATAAGGGATTAGAGGATAATGACAGGGAGGCAGTGTCCCTAAAATGTATTCCCAGCATCACACTTTAACTTTATAACACATCTCCCCCTCTGTGGGGAAGAATACCAATCAACCTTATCTCACTGCAGCCCTCACAGCTATTGTTTCTTTGTTCCAAGTGCACCCATCACTCAGAATCACAGCATTATTCAACACTTTATTGACCCTTGGAGGGCCTAAGAATTTGCTTGCACCTTGCAAAACTCCGGTTGGTCTGCATACCCAGACCGTATCACCTCTGGTGAGTCTAGCCTTACATTTATTGTCATAAAACCTTTTGACAACCTCACTCTCAGCTCTTACCCTTTCTCTTATGTCTATCTCATACCATTCTATATATCTCATTCTCCCTAGCCAAGGGGGACATACTGAGGTTACAGCCTTCCTTCTCCTAAGAACCTCAAAGGGTATGAGACATGTGGTCGTATGTGGAGCCAGCCTATATGCCAACACAATTTTCTCAATATGGTCGTCCCACTGCTTGCTCTCCTGCAAAGACAAGCGCACACATTGCATAAGGGTACGATTGAATCTCTCTGCAATTCCATTAGTGGAAGGATGGAAAAGTCAAGCTGTGTGGTGTCCTACACCTAGATTCTTAAAACATAAATTAATTCACCTTTATGTAAATTGGACTCCATTGTCAGTTAAAATCTTCTCTGGAATACCTTCCATCGTAAACAGAGCATCCATAATTTGCACCACCGCCCTTGAATCTGCCTCACTTACACATTTTACTTCAACCCACTTGGAAAACAGGTCCACTAACACTATTACATATTTCTTTATTCCCTTGCTGGTCAATGACCCCAAAATATCAAGAGCTGCTGTCATGATTCCTGCCCCCAGCCCCCTGAGACATCAGGCTGGAGCCAGGCCACGATCCCCTATATGGCCCTTAAGGGCCTCTCCATCCTACCAGAGACCCACTTGGAGTCAGACCTGGCGCCTTTGGCGCCAGGCTCACATATAGCTCTAAGAATCACTTGGCATTGGACTTGTAATGTATTGTGGGCAAGACGGATGCCCCCACATAACCCAGTTCCTTGAACTGAGTATGCGGTCTAGCCTTTTGGGTGTGGTTCAACCCAGGGATACCTGGGATACCTGGAAGATATTTAAACCACGCCCGGGCCGAGAAACACGCTTTGCGTTTTTTCTGCACCTGCAGCGTGACACTCACTGTGCTCAGATCTGTCTCCTGAAGGCCTTCGCCTTTCCTCCACATCCTGCGCACCTGCAAGAACAAGAACAGCATTAATATTATACTTACCTTGAAGAGCATCCAGCTTCCATCCATCGCTCCTCCGGTCCTGTGGGCAGCTACGGCAGTGTCATCTCCATCTCGGCACACCGCTTCCTAGGGGAGGAAAACCAAAGGAAGAAAAGACATTAGTAAGCATTCTTCATATCTTAGCTTACTTGAAAACTGTAAGAAGAGTCAAACGCTTACCTGAACTCAAGCCACTCGGGGTAACTTCAGCTCTGGAGCATCCCATCGACCTGCAAGCAAGCAGCGACAATAGAGTTAAACTCTGGCAATCCTGTGTTTCAGGCCCAGTCTCCAGTCAAACAGATTCCAGGGAAGGGTTCAAGGTTATAGGAGGTCCAAAACAGGCTGAGTGGCATCCCCGTGGATACCAGGTGAGCGTTACAGAACGCAAAGCCTCACACCATAATCCACCTGGCCGTCATGGAAAAGACAGAAACTGACCAGTTAGCCCAAATGTTGGGGCAGCTACGTGCCGAAGTACATGCAGTCAGGCAGGAGACCAACATCCTAAGGAGAGAGTTGAGAGTTGATAGTTGCTAAAGAACGTACTGAAGATTTAAGCCGGCAACTTCTCCAGTCACAAGCGGGACATGCACTTCAATGCCAGTACCCTCAGCCAACCCAGTTCAGATAACCCTTCCTGGGGCAGTTCCTTTGGCCCCGCCTGAGCGATTCACAGGGGATCCCAAGAAGTATGCAAAATGTATGAACCAATGCCGTCTGCATTTCCTTTGCAGGCCAGGGGTCTTTCCAAATGACCAATCACGGGTCGCTTTCGTGCTATCCTATCTGAGCGGTACTGCCGCAGATTGGTCTGTACCCTTTGTTACTCAAGATGATCCTTTGCTACATGACTTCAGGGGTTTTCAGCAGGAGATGGAGAAACTCTTCGCCTGTCGTACTCAAGGCCAGGCATTAGATAATGAACTTTTGTCCCTTCCTCAAGGGAACCAAGACCTATTAACATACATAGCCACATTCAATAGACTTGTGGTTGAAGCGGAATGGCCTGAGGAGAACAGAACCACGTTATTTCATCGGAATCTGCGGGGAGAGCTAAAAGATGTTCTCACACAAGTGGTGGACCCCCCGTAAGAATGTGCAGAATTTATTAACCTACTTGTTCAATTAGATCATAGATTGCAAGACCGAAGAGTAAATCGAACCAAACCGGACCCTCGCCCTATGTATGTGCATCCAAGGGACAATGTCTCTCGAACAACAGAGAGTTTAGGGGAAGCAATGCAGATCGGAGGGGTCAGAGCCCCCTTGACTAAGGCTGAAAGGGATAAAAGGAGACAGCAGCAGTTATGTTTGTACTGTGGAAAGTCAGGCCATTTCCTCAATGAGTGCCCAGTGAAGCCACCAAAGAGAAAAGTAGGAGCCACGGACAAGGAGGTTACCACCAAGGAATCAGAAAACTGCCAAGCCCGGCATGTGTAGGGGTCCACTTGTCGAGCGAAGAAAGTGAACTACAGACCTCCCATTTTGTTTTGTATGTGATCTTGATCAATCACCAACAACCATCTTGGATGCACGCAGTAAGAGCGTACATAGACAGTGGAGCCGTTGGGAACCACATAGACCAAGCTGTCGCAGCAAAGATGCCCTAAGTCAACCACAGACACTGTTACCACCGTTGATGGCACGGAAATAGCTGCTGGTCCAGTATCCCAATGCACTGCAGCCTTAACCCTTCTATGCCAGGATGGACACCAAGAATCTATCGCTTTCGACCTCATCAAGGCACCTCAGTTCTGGTTGATTTTAGGAATGCTGTGGTTGGTAGCTCATAATCCTTGTATAGATTGGTGAGCAAAAGAGTTGGCCTTTTCCGAGAGTTGCGCTCACACTTGTTATCGCCAAGGGAGACAGCCAATTGATACCAGAACTTCTACCCTTGGAACGGTGGCAACTGGTACCTTACCAAGTGAATACCAAGATGTTTCTTAGAAGGAACAAGCTAATACCCTACCACCGCACAGGCCATACGATTGCCATATCGACCTGAAACCCGGCGCACAGATCCCTTGTGGATGAATCTACGCACTCACTGAACCAGAAATCCAGCACCTGAAGTCCTATCTAGATCAATACCTGGCAAACAGATTCATCTGTCCCTCGAAGTCTCAAGCAGCCAGTCCCTTATTCTTCGTGCCGAATAAGGAAGGGGACTTGAGAACGTGCATCGACTATCACGCACTGAACCAGATCACTGTAAAAAATTGTTACCCTCTGCCACTAATCCCTGAACTGCTTGATCAAGTCAAAGACGCCCAATTCTACACAAAATTAGATCTGAGAGGAGCGTATCACCTCGTTCGAGTAAAAAAGGGTGACAAATGGAAAACTGCCTTTCGTACCAAGTATGGTCTGTACGAATAACAAGTAATGCCCTTTGGCCTTTGCAACGCGCCTGCTGCATTTCAATACTTCATGAACAATGTTTTAAGGGAATTAAATGATGTCTGTGCCCTAGTATATATTGACAATGTCCTAGTATACTCCGCCTCAAAGCAGGACCATGTCAAGCATGTTCGATCCGTACTGGCAAAACTCTGCCAACACCTGCTCTATGCCAAACTCGAAAAGTGCTCATTTCATGTCTCCATGGTGGAATTCCTTGGCTTCATTCTCAGCCCAAATGGAATCAGAATGGATGTACACAAGGTAGATGCTATCCTAAACTGGCCATCGCCAAATTCATTCAAAGGAGTCCAGAGTATGTTGGGTTTCGCAAACTTCTACTGCCGATTCATCCCGGGGTTCTCGCAAATAGCGCATCCCATCACATCATTACTAAGAAAATGCAATGAAAAGTTTCACTGGACCGAAGAAGCAGAAAAGGCTTTCCATGAACTCAAGGCGAGTTTCACTTCTGCCCCGATTCTACGTCATCCTCACCCAGACCTCCCGTACGTGGTGGGGACAGACGCCTCGAGTATGGCTATGGGAGCCGTCCACTCACAAAAAGACCCAGAAACGGGTCAATTACACCCTGTTGCTGTCTGGTCGCGTAAATTCACACACCCCGAGCTCAAGTACGCTATCACGGACAAAGAACTTCTAGCCATCAAGTCAGCCTTTAAGGCCTGGCGACATCATCTTCTGGGTGCCAGACACACAATCACTGTAATAACTGACCATCGAAACTTCCAGTACCTAAAAACAGCAAAGGCTCACTCTTCATGACAACTACGCTGGGCCCTATTCTTTGCTGAATATGACTATGTGATTACGTTTCGACCAGGAGTTAAAAACGGGAAGGCTGATGCTCTTTCCCCTATGGGTATTGATAAACAGGGATACAAGACCCCTGACCCGATATCCATCATTCCAAGTGACAAACTTCTAGGAATCACAGCAACCATAACCCAGAATGAGTCATATGAAAAAGTCCAAAGCTTGATGAGCTCTGAGCAATTGCAAGAGTGGAGTACACAAGAGAAATATCACGCGATGAAGGATCAGCTGCCCTACTTCAGGAACCGTTTATTCCTGCCAAATTAAGAACTACGAGAACAAATCATGTACGGTTATCACGATTCTTTAGTCGAAGGCCATCCTGGAATTGCAAAAACCCTAGCCAAGGTAAAACGGAGCTACTGGTGGCCCACGTGGCGTAAAAACATCATCCAATTCATCCTTTCCTGTGGAGTGTGTGCACAAAACAAATCATCCAAGCAGAAACCGGCTGGACTCTTACAGCCACTGGATATTCCATCAGCACCCTGGCATGCGTTATCCCTTGACTTTATTACCGACTTACCACCCAGTCAAGGGTTTAACACCATTCTAGTAGTTGTGGACCTGTTTTCAAAAATGGCACAGTTCATTCCTCTTAAGGGTCTCCCAAACGCATCCACTCTGGCAAAGGTGTTTCTCGAACGCATCGTACGGCTCCATGGGTTTCCTTCGGTATTGGTCTCAGATCGAGGCACTCAATTTGTGTACAACTTCTGGAGGAAGTGCTGTTCTATGGCCCAAATCAACATCCGACTATCCACCAGTCACCATCCCCAAACGGATGGTCAAACAGAGAGAACGAACCAAACGCTCGAGCAGTATCTACGCTGTATGCTACATCAATCTGAAGGAAGCTGGTCAGACCAATTATGCATAGCTGAATATGCCGACAATAATTCCCTACACACCAGCACTGGACAGGCGCCCTTTTATACAATATATGGCAGGCATCCATGCACTTCCGAATTAGACGTCCCTACGAACTTGGAAATGCCAGCAATTAAAACCTTGCACACAACCATTTCTCAAACCTCGAAAAGGGTGGCTGAAAACTTACTCCAAGCTAAGAATCACCAGAAGAAATTTTCCGACCAACGCTGAATAAAAGCCCCCAATTACCAAGTTGGAGACAAAACGCCTCATTACGAGTCCGGCGGTAACCGAGGCGGTAAAACCGCCTGGTTACCGCCGGACTCGTATTACCATTCCGCATCCGTGATTCACGGAATTACCGGGGCATTACAACCCCGGTTTTCCGGGAATCACGGAGGCGGAATGGTGTTAATCCCCATTCCCATTGAGTCCTATGGGATTCAATGGGAATGGGGATCATGGAAACACAAGCAGCATCTCGTAATGCTGCCGGTGTTTCCTCGTCCGCCTGCAGGCGGGCAGTGTTAAAGCCGCCAGTTCAAACCTGGCAGGTACATCTCCTCCCGCCAGCAGGAGTCGGGATCAGGCGGTCCGGAAACAACGATGGCGGCGGGTTTACCGCCACCGTTATTTCCGGACTGCCTGATTTTAATGAGGCCCAAAGTCTGGTTGGCATCTAAACATGTGCCCATTAAGGGAACCCGGACTTTCCGTCCAAGATACCTGGGCCCATTCACCATCACCTCCGTGATAAATCCAGTAGCAGTCAAACTAGCCTTACCATCTAACATGCTAAAACCTGTTCAACCAGGGACGCGTGTTACAACACCACCGTAGCCATTAGTAATTGATGGAGAGCCAGAATTTGAGGTCAAGGACATCCTGGATTCAAAGTATGTCAGATCTAATCTATACTATCTAGTGTACTGGAAAGGGTATAGTCCGCAGGACCGAACATGGGAACCTTGCGAGTATATCCATGCACCTCGCTTGCTTAGAAGGTTCCATCAAAACCATCCAACCAAACCAGGGCCAGACAGGAGAACCACCATGAGAGGGGCCTTGGGGGGGTGCTGTCATGATTCCTGCCCCCAGCCCCGAGACATCAAGCTGGAGCCAGGCCACGATCCCCTATATGACCCTTAGGGCTTCTCCATCCTACCAGAGACCCACTTGTAGTCAGACCTGGCGCCTGTGGCGCCAGGCTCACACATAGCTCTAAGAATCACTTGGCATTGGACTTGTAATGTATTGTGGGCAAGATGGATGCCCCTACATAACCCAGTTCCTTGAACTGAGTTTGCGGTCTAGCCTTTTGGGTGTGGTTCAAGCCAGGAATACCTGGGATACCTGGAAGCTATTTAAACCATGCCCGGGCTGAGAAACACGCTTTGCGTTTCTCTGCACCTGCAGCGTGACACTCACCGTGCTCGGATCGGTCTCCTGAAGGCCTTTGCCTTTCCTCCACATCCTGCTCACCTGCAAGAACAAGAACAGCATTAATATTATACTTACCTTGAAGAGCATCCAGCTTCCATCCATCACTCCTCTGATCCTGTGGGCAGCTACGGCAGTGTCCTCTCCATCTCGGCATGCCGCTTCCTAGGGGAGGAAAACGAATGGAAGAAAAGGCATTAGTAAGCAGTCTTCATATCTTAGCTTACTCGAAAACTGTAAGAAGAGTCAAGCGCTTACCTGAACTCAAGCCGCTCGGGGTAACTTCAGCTCCGGAGCATCCCATCGACCTGCAAGGGAAAAAGACATTCCAGGTTAGCACGGAAAGCATAAAGAGGTGCCACACATCGCGCTTACTCACCGCACCTTATCCTCTCAGCCGGCAGCCACGCTGGGATTGCAGCACCTGAAAGGGACACAAAGACAAATATTGGTCAATACAAGGAAGAGCGGGCCTCATCGCACATCGCGCTCTCACTCACCATTAGTGCTTGGCTCTCCTCAGCAGCACAATGCCATCTCCGACCCCCTCCAACACCTAAGGGAGGAGAGACATGTTATTGAAGGGACAAGAGTCAAAAGGACAGTTCATGAGAATCGTTCAACCTACCGGTTGGGCTGAAGTTACAGCAAGCCCAGTCTGTTGGGCCCGCGCCAGTGAAGCAACTAGGCAGCATAGAGCCCACATCAGTCGACACACCCCTGCACCGAAGGGCAGGACGGAGAGCGCACCGCACAAGAAAGCAAGGTGAGGAGTGGACAAAGGGAAAGGTTTGTTTCCCAAGGGAAGATGGGGTCAAGCAAGCAGAGACAATAGAGTTAAACTCTGGCAATCCTGTGTTTCAGGCCCAGTCTCCAGTCGAACAGATTCCAGGGAAGGGTTTGAGGTCATAGGTGGTCCAAAACAGGCTGAGTGGCATCCCCGTAGATACAAGGTGAGCGTTACAGCTATATATTCCCAAGGGAACTGTGGAACTTCTATTGGATTGAGTGGTTGAATGTGTGTTTTGAGCAGCTTATCTGAAGCTGCACATATGGTGCATTCTTTGATCATTTCTTCTACATCTGTGCCTAATCGTGGCCACCAATAATCAGAACGAAGTCAACACTTGGTTTTAGGAACTCCCAAGTGACTGGCATATGCAAGTTCTAACAATCTCTTCCTTACACCTATTGGTGGTACAATGCAACCTGCTCTTTCGACGTGATGCCCTTCAATGCCAAGATCATGCCTTACCTTGTGAAATGAACGTAGACCCATCTCAGGAGTCCACCCTGCCCAATTGTTCAATACCAATTCTTTAACCTTGGACAGTTCTTGGTCTTCATCAAGAGCTCTGTGCCATTCATCTTGTGCAATGGTATCTACACACCAAAAGAATACTTCTTGAATGGGTAAATCAAAGTCTTCACCATTTGAACCAACAGAATATCTAGATAAATAGTCTGCAATCATATTTTCTTTGGTAGCAGTTGATTTCAAAGTTGTGACCCTGTACTGTGGTTACCCATTCTTCTGGACACCCCCTCTAGACCTTTGGAGGAGAAGACTACAACAAGGGGCTTGTGTGAGTCAAGATAGAGAATGTTCTGTCCCACAGTAACGGTTTAAACTTTTTAACTGCTCAGACTACCGACAGTGCTTCTTGTTCAATGACAGAGTATCTGCACTCAGCATCTTTGAGGGATTCTGAGGCTAAGTATCCTTTTGTTGCATAAGAACTGCACCCAATCCAGTGCCACTGGCATCTGTCGTGAGCATAATATCTTTGGAAGTGTCAAAAGGCTCCAGTATTGGAGTATGCAGATTGCCTGCTTGATGTCTTGAAATCCATATCCACACTCATTCAACCATGTAAATGTAGTTCCCTTCATTCAGAATAACCTAATGTTGACCCACTTATCAGAAAAATTCTTTATAAACCTTGAATAGTATTCTATCACCCCTAGAAATCACATCACCTCATGTTTGTCTTTAAAAGTCATGTCTTGTACTTTTGCTTTGACTAAGTCTTCTCTGGGTGATATACCTTCAGATGACAAATGGTGTGCTAGATAATCAATCTCAGATGTTCTAAAGCAGCATTTGGACTTTGCAAAGTTAATCCTGCCCCATTTATCCTGTTCAATACTTTTCTCAATTTGAAGTCATGATCCTGCATGGAGGATCCCATAACCAGTATTACATACTGGTAATAAAATACTCCATTGATGTCACTGAGAATATCACTCATCACTTTCTGAAAAAAGCAGCTGCTGATATAAGGCCAAATCGCATCCTCTTGAATCTGAAAGTACCTTTGTGAGTGATAGACGAGGTGAGATCTCTGGATTCGGGGTGAAGCTTTATTTGGTGATATGCAGATGCTAAATCAAGTGTAGAGGAACATGTTAGCACCAGATGCAAGACAAATCAATTCTCCTATGTTGGGTAGTGGGAAATGATCAACCAACACACATCTGTTTAATGCTCTCAGGTCCACACACTGGTAAGCACTGCCATTTGGCTTTCGGACTACCATCACGGTGGAACACCATTCAGCAACCTCAACACTGTCAATAACATCTTCTTCAATTAACCTCTTAATATCTTTTGATCCCTCATCCCTCAGGGCAAGTGGCACACATCTTAATTTGGCATTAACAGGAAGCGCATCTTTTCTTAGTTTAATTTTGTGGCACCTCCCTTTTAAGCAGCCTAGTTTCTCATGAAAAACATCAGCAGTGTTGATCTCAGGGTCAAATGTAGCAGAGGCAACATTTCTCAGGATTCTGGCATTAATTGTTAACCCCATGTCTCTCTGTTGGTACCACCCAAGAAGACAGCCACCTTTGTCAGCCACATATATACTGGCCTTTGTGGTCTTGCCCTTACAAACTAATGCAGCCAGAAAATACCCTATCATTGAAATTCTGGAACCACTGTATTCACTGGCATTAATATGTGGTACAGTTGATTTTTAAAAATGTCAGTTGCGAATTGTCCCTTTTAATAATAATGTAATCAGAACTTGAATTAATCAGCATTTTAACCCCAATGCCATCAATAAGCACCGCAGAGTGTGGATTTTCATCCATCCTCTTAGACGGACCAACCTCACAGACAGACCATGCTGTCATTGAGGCCTCATTATCAGACATGCTATCCTCAAGGCATTCATAATCAGTCATCATGAATTTCTCTAATGCCTAACACATCAGGATGTGATTGCCAGGGGTCTCCCTTCTCCACGTTTTGAGCACAGGACAAAGTCGATCTCCTGAGCACAGCACATGCTTGAGCTTTCCTAGCACGAGCCAAGAGTTCCGTACCAGCTATCAGGTTTTTCAATGGTTAAGCCCCTTTTCAATGAAGATCTCTTGCCTTCGAGGGCCTGATGTATTCAACAAAACAAACAACAAGTTCCTTTCCAAATGAACTTTGGTTGATGACTTTTCACCCCTGGATCTCTCTTGGTTGGACATGGACCCTTAGGCTACACTCAATCTGGCTCAGGCCTTTCTTTCGGGATCTCCCTCTGCGGGGCCTGGATTCCAAATGCCAAGGGGCACAATCCACTTCATCTGGTTTTACAACACTGTTTGCATTCACAAATCCATTCAAACAATACACTGTGGACATCCCTCGGTCGGCTTCACTCCTGTCAACACACTGTTCATGGGACTTCAGGCTTCGCCCCTTCTTGTTAGCATCCCTCTGCTGGGTTCACTCTTGCCAACCTTTGCAACACACTGTTCATGCACTAATTTCACCAAGCGGGATTTATTTCCCTTTTCGTCACAATCATCTGTCGGTCAAAGACTTTCGACTGTACAGAGGATTTTACAAGACCCCTGTATGACCACTTTGATCTCTCTTCACCTTTTCCCAAGGCCTTCTAGTTATGCTAGGTTCTACCATTGGGTAATCACCCAGAGTTTCCTGCATGAGCACTCCTCTGCTGCTGTTTTTTTTCAATATCTCTTTAAGACTTTCACAGTTCAATTTAGCTGTTTGCAACTTTTAGTTCAACAGAGTTTGGTTTCTTATCGACTCTCCCCTCAACTCACCGGCTGTGATGAACTGCTTGGCTTTCTTTCTCTTTGGAGTCAAGGTTAGTACTACAGAGACAAGCGTCTCTCCCCGGCTCGGTAATCAGTGGGGGAGAATCTCGGGTACCGTTGGCATTTTATGCAACACACGCTGGCTAATGTTCGTGGTCTTAGGATTCCTTCTGGAGAGGTTTCATGGGCCTTAGTCGGAAAAGGCAAGGTCACTTCTCTCCTTGCCGGTATTTGCTGTCTTTCTCCTACTCTTGAACTCCTGTGCTGAGTTAGCTCTCATGTTGTGTGGTCGGCCTTGCTCGTTCTGTGCTCTTGTGCTCCACCTTTTATCCTTGTGGGGAAGGGAAAGGGCCATCAGGTGTGTGTGTGATTCTGGTAAATCGCCTGACTTTGCCTGACCCTTGTATTGGCGACATGTCAGGTAAACGGCTCTGGTGTTAGTCAGTTGTCTTTCATGTTGTGCAAAAGTGTTCATGTCGGAAAAGGGGATGGGGAAGTGTTTTAGAATATCCTACGTGATAGGATGGTGAAAAGGTGTTGAAAGTAGGGTTATACCGCATCTCACCTGTCAGTGTCCCACTTCCACTCCTCAAGGACCCCCATCTAGGTGATCCTTCCTCACTGGTCCACCCCCAGGAATTGGATTCAATAGCGATGGCCACGCCCTGGCCACCTGGATGACAGATCCACAGGGACTAGCTAGGGAGACACCTTTAGGTTTCTCACAGTGGGTACCGGGTATCTCAAAGAACAGGAAGAAACTACTGTCTATTTCTATGCTATTGGCAAAACATTGTATATTAATGCTGCGCCCTGATGCCTGCGGGCTACCGGCGCGTAATAAGCACGCACATAACATAACATAACAATGCTTTGGTGAAGTCCCACAGCTCCAACGTTGTCTAAATGGTCAAGAGACCTGGCTTGGTGCTGTGTTATAGAGCAGGAGTATTGTATGACAATACCTTTGGGTTCTCAACCCTCAGATATGTGGGACCCAATGCAGGCTATGATTTCTTTGAAGGAGGAGGCTGTCTGAAATGGGAGGTTCAAGGATAGGGTACAAAGTCCAGAGATGCATACTAAATCACTGTGGCAACCCTAGTGCTGCAGGGGAAGTGTTTATGTATTATTTGGGTGGGGTACAGGTGAGCCTTCATTTATTGTTTAAAAGCTAAAAGCAATATGTATTGCAAGGACTTAACTTTCTATGTGAATATTACAGTGTTCCTGTTTTCTGTTGTTGTAAACCTGAACCTAAATAAAGATTTAAAAAATAATAATAATAGTAACGCAGTCGTAGTCGAGTCTGTCAAAACAAAAGGGCCTATACTAATAAACCTATTGCCAATCCTTACTTCTAAATACAAATAGTGTGGGAAACAATGTTATGCAAAAGAAAAGTTTTGAAGAAATATGTCAGGATACGTAAACCGTTGGCTTCCCTTCCCCAAGTTTTCAGCACGGGACAAGGCAGCACATGCAAGCTTAGCACACTCTCTGGCTTCTCTAGCATGAGGATGCAGTTCAAAAACTCAACATCAGGGCCTTCTGTTCCAAAGTCTCTTTGCCATTCAAAGTCTCTTATTCCAGAGGGCCTGATGCAGCAGGACAAACGTTAAAGTTATTTTCTTCTTAGGATTTCACATATGTAACTTCTCCGGTGATTTACTGTTCACCGTAGGTACCCCTCTGCCGGGCTCATAGCCACATTAACACAAAACCTTCAATTGATAGCCCTCTGCCGGGCTCGGACCAAATTTAGCAACTTTTCCAAACTTTCTCTACTTCATCAAAATGGAACACTTTCA
Organism: Ambystoma mexicanum; assembly: GCF_040938575.1. Lineage (NCBI taxonomy): Eukaryota > Metazoa > Chordata > Amphibia > Caudata > Ambystomatidae > Ambystoma > Ambystoma mexicanum. The sequence goes on from NC_090929.1 coordinate 1,292,940,301, forward strand.
AATGTGCGCAGGATTTTGTTTGACCCGTCGCAGGACCGCTTCGATTCACAATTACTCGTTCTCTTTTTGATATAACCTTTTCTCACTTTCACTTTTGCCACTTCTCAGCTGGATACCTTACAGAAACCTTCGAATGAGCACCCGCGCATGGCGGACCATTCTGTCAAAAGTTATTGTATCTTGCTTTTAAAGTTCAATCACTCATCAGCAATTCAACTTTACTTGCGTCTCTAATCACAAGCGTTTTAACAATGTTCATTCCAGCGTTTCACCATACAATGTTGTTGCTTGCAACTTTGGCTTTAACACAGACTGGTCTTGTATCGGTTTCCTCAACTCACCGGCATTGTTGATTTCATGGACGCTGCTTTGTTCTTGGTGCCAAGGACGGTACCGCGGTGGTAGGTGTTTCTCTCTGTCTTGATTATTGATGCAGGAGGGCCCCGGGTATCCCTGATAAACAATGCAGGAATCTTCAGCCTGGTTTCCCAGTCTTATGCTTTCTATTCTCAAGGTTTCTGGAAAGTAACGGTTCTTTGTTGAAAAGGTCAAGAGAACTTCCCTCCTTCAGATCCCCTTCTGTTTTTTTGTCTTTCTTCTCTCATTCAGCTGCCGTCTCGAAAATGCTGTTTCCTTGTGTGCTTAGTCTCGTGCAGAGTGTGCGCTCGTGCTCTGCCTTTTATTCGTGGAGGGGAAGTTTAATGGAAGTCAGGTGTGTGTGATGGTCAGTAATTGCCTGAACTCGCCTTACCATTGGATTGGGACACGTCAGGTATACTGCTCGGGTGTTAGTCTGTTTTCTCTCATAGCGATCTGCCCGTGTAAAAGTTTTTATGTTGTAAAAGGGGTGGGGGGCGGAGTTCCTAAATATCCTACCTGGTAGGATGAGGTAAAAGTGTTACAGGGAAGGGAATACCACATCTCACCATCCGGTGTCCCACTCCCCGGAGACCCCTCACCCAGGTGATCCTCCCGCACTGGTCCACCCCCAGGAACTGGATCCAAAAGAAATGGCTGTGTCTCGGCCATCTGGATGACAGATCCCCAGAGAATAGTGGCTGAGACACCTTCTGGTGTCTCACATGCCCTTCCCCTATGCCATGTGGCCACACCTGTTAGACAGGGAAACCGAGAAAGGAAATTGTAGGGTTGTAGTTCTAGGAACCATCGCATGACTCGAGGGTTAGAGTCCTTTCGTTGGCTTACCCACACTAATGGAGAATGATCTGTGGCGAGTGTGAACTTCATTCCTAGGAGGTAGTATTTTAGATGGGTGAAGGCCCATTTGATGGTAAGGGCCTCTAATTCTAACACAGTCATTTTTTTCACGTGGGAAGAGTTTTCGACTAATGAAAAGGATAGGGTGTTCTAAACCATCACAAAACTGTGACAAAACTGCTCCTAACCCTGAGAGAGGCGTCAGTTTGTAACACAAACACTTTAGAAAAATCTACTACATTTAGGATCGGGTTCTGACACAGGGTTTGTTTTAAGCTGTTGTAACATACATCATCCTCGTCAGTCCAATGAATCATCTGGGGTTCAGTGTTCTTTAATTTGTCTGTCAACCTAGTTGTTCTGTTTGCGAATTTAGGGATAAATCTACTGTAATATCTGATTGATCCTAAGAATGCTCTGAGGTCTCTCTTGGTCTTAGGCATGGGGATATCTAGGATGGCTTTCACTTTTTCTCATTGAGGCTGGACACTGCCATTCCCTACAAAGAAGCCTAGGTATTTCACGGCTGATTGAGCCAGCTTACATTTAGATGGATTGGCAGTTAAGCCGTCTTCTCTGAGAGCTCTCATAATAATAAAGAGATGGAAAAGATGATCTACCCAAATCTTACATTATATGACTTTGTGGTTAATATAAGCCGCACAGAAATCGAAGTAGAGCTGTAATATCCTGTACATAAGCCGTTGGAAAGTGACGGGCCCTGTATAGGCCAAAAGGGAGGACTTTGAACTGGAATAATCCCAGGGGCATTGAGAAAGCTGTCTTTTCCTTATCATGTCCATGTGCTGGGACCTGCCAGTACCCCTTGGTTAAATCTAGGGTTGATAGGAAGGTGGCATTTCCGAGTTTATCAATCAATTCGTCCAAGCGTGGCATAGGATAGGCATGGAAGTCGGAGATGGCGTTGACTTGTCGGAAGTGTATGTTAAACCTCCACGAACTATCAGGTTTTCTGACCAAAACAATAGGGGGTGACCATGGGCTTGAAGAGGGTTTGATGATATTTGCCCTTAGCATTTGGTTCACTTCCTCAACCAGCATCTGTCTATGGGCTTCCGGGAGTCTATATGGTTTCAAATGGACCACTTTTCACTTTGCAGTTCTAATATAATGATAAGTGCTGTGCACTCTGCCTGGTTTCTCGCAGAATACACCGGGGAATGTCGTGACTAAATCTTTTAAGTCCTCTTGTTGTTGACTAGATAGTTCTTGGGGAATGAATTAAACATCATCTATTTCCTCCGGTACCAATCAAAGACAGTATCAAGGTAGTGGGTGTGGAAGGATTTTCTTTCCACTCTTTTAAGAGATTTACATGGTAGAGATGGGTCTTTTGTTTCCTGTCAGGTTGGGCTATTTTATAGGTACAAGTCCCTGTTTGCTCTAGTACTTCTTATGGCCCATGCTACTTCGAGACAAGTTTATTTTCAGTGGTAGGCAAAAGGACTAATACCTTTCATCCTATTGAAAAAGATTTTAAAGTTTACCTTCTTGTCGTAGGTGGACTTTGTTGTGCTTGGGCTTTTTCCATGTGAGTATAGAGTTTGCGTGAGGGGAATAGGTGCCTCTTCTCTTTCTTCCCAGGTCCCCCAGAGCATGTCTAGGACATTTCTTGGTTCTCTACCATGAAGTAGTTTGAAAAGAGGGAATCCGGTTGATGCCTAAGAGGTCTTTCTTAGAGCAAATAGGGCCCAGGGAATCATACAATCCTAATCTTTCCCGTCCTTGTCTACAAACTTTCTTAGGATCGCCTTAAGTGTTTTGTTTAATCTTTCTACCAATCCATCTGTTTGGGAGTGGTAAACTGAGGTTCATAAGGTGGAAATATGGAGCAATTCCTTGACTTCACCCATGAGTGTGCTCATAAAATTGGATCCCTGATCCGTTAGAATTTCCTTGGTGAAATCAACCCGGGAGAAATATGGCAATAGGTGTTTTAAAATGTGTTGGGTTGGGTTGTTCCGCATGGGGAACACCGCTCGTAATCGGGTAGCTTAATCAACGATTATGAGGACATATTTGTTACCAAGTATAGAGGTTTCCAACGGTCCAATAATATCCATCCCAATTCGGTAAAGGATTCAGAGGGGCAGGCAAGGGAATATGCATACTGGTTTTCTGACATATTTCACTTCTGGATGATATCAGCATGGATACCTGGCCAGTACAACTTCCCGATTATGTGCACCTGGGTCTTAGATTGTCCTAAGTGTCCCCCTGTCAAATGAAAATGTACAATCTCTAGCATGATCTTCCGATGGGTTTTGGGGATTACTAATTGAGTTTTACTTAGGCCTTCTCTGGAGGTTTCCTTTTTATACAGTAATCCTTGCCTTAGGAAGAAAAAGGGACTTCCCTTCTCTAATCCTTCCCCTTCAGGAATCACCTGCAAGAAAGCCTCTGCGAGTGCTGGATCATTTCACTGGGCGAAGGCTAGATCGGGAAGGAAGGTAGGTTCTTCTTCCCTCTTTGCCTCATTGGTAGGTGATTCATCAGCTTACCCAAAACCTAAGGTATCTCTCTCAGTTTCTTCTGGTTCACTCTCTATAAAACAGAGAAATAGAGCCCTTTCAAGAACTCCTTGTGCAATTTTGTCCCCACAATGTACTTCAGATGGAGTTTCGCCATGGTTCTGTAGGAGAACATTTTTGTCTCCCGAGACGTCAGGATCTATGAGACCCGCTAGGACATCCAGACCAAACCTCTGGGCAAGATCAGATTTTGGAGCCAATCTTATGTAACGCCCAGGAGGCGGTGTTAGGACTAGGTCAGTGGGAATTATTCCTCTTTTCCCTGCAGGGATAGTAGCTTCTCTGATGCTACAGATATCAAAGCTTATGGATTATTTTGTGGCGATAGAGGGATCTGAGGCTCTATGACTAAGCTTCTGGAATGTTAGGGTTCCCCAATTTCTCTCAATCAAGTCACATCCCACTTCATACACCATATGTAAGGAAGGCATGGTATCAAACAGTAAGACAGACACACGTGATCACAGTTCAAGGGTGTTTATTGAACTTCAATTGGGTTTGAAAAGTGCCTATCTAATCCTAAATCTAAAGATGGGAGCAAGCTAGGACCATCAAATAATAATAACGCAGTCCTAGTCGAGTCTGTCAAAATAAAAGGGCCTATATTTATTTATTTGCATTTGTTAAGCGCGCAGCAGCACGGATGCATCGTGGCACTAGTAACAGACAGTTTACTTATTTACAGAGTGATGAAACAATTTCCATCATATATACAGGCATGAAGCAAAAGCAAAAAGAGGGTCAGATGAAGAGTAGGGTCTTGAGTTTTTTGCGGAAGATGAAGAGAGAGCTGTCTGTTCTGATGTCTGTGGGTAGAGTGTTTCAGAGCTTAGAGGCTATGTAGGGGAAACCTATTCCTCCTGCTTTGGCTCTATAGATGTGGGGCGTGTGTAGAAGGTTGGTGCATTGTGTTCTGGTAGGCCTGGAGTGTGTGGGTTTAAATAAAGTTTGTGTAAGATATGATGGAGCTCATGAGGAGAGGCATTTGTGGGTGAGGGTGAGGATTTTGAAGATGATGCGCTCTTTAACAGGGAGCCAATGGGCTGCCCGTCTAGCCTGAATGATGTGTTCCCTTTTGGGAAGGCTTAATGGTGCACTGAGCGCATTATTTTGTGAGATTTGAAGTCTATCTAGATTATGTTTGGAGGTACCTGCTAGGAGGGCATTGCAGTAGTCCAGTTTGGCACCAATGGTTGCTCTGGCAATTGAGAGACTGCATTTATAGGTTTGGTAGTGTGTGCTGAGGCAGAGGTGATAGCGCTACCCTGCCTACACATGGATAGCATGGAGTCTAGGTAGACGCCTAAGGTCTTTACTGTGGTGGAGACAGGGATGCTGGTGTTATCGATGGTGAAATAGGAGTACAGGTTGTCTAGCTTGGCTAGTGTAGTTTTTAGACCTAGAATAATGATTTTGGTCTTCCCTCCATTGAGGCAGAGGCCATTGGCTGCCATCCAACCCTGGATGGTGGTGTATATTACGTGAAGTGCTTGGCATCTCTGGTGTAGGAGCCAGTGACTGGTAGAAGTACTTGAGTATCATCAGCGTAGTTGGTATATGCGATACCTAGTGCGTCAAGCTTGTCGAAGAGAGGCTTCCTGAACAAGTTGTAAAGAGTGGGTTTAGTGCACGAACCCTGCGGAACTCCACAGTGGATGGTGTTGTGGGGCAGCATGGGATATGTCTGAGAATACCTTTATGGCCCTGCCCTCTAAGAAGGAGGTAATCCAGTGTGCGGCTTCTTTGGAGAAGTTGGCTGAGTGTGTGAGGTGTGATGTGAGTGTCTTGTGATCTACAAGATCGAAGGCAGCTGAGAAGTCTAGGAGTAGCAGGAGGGCTGGCTTGCCTTTATCCATGATTTGGGTGATCTGGTTTTTTAGGTCTACCAGTGCTGTTTCCGTGCCATCTCCTTTGAGAAACCCAGATTGTCTAGATCCAAGAATTGAGTGGGTTTCAAGGAAGTGTTGGATTTGGCAGTGAGCAACTTTATCCAGGACCTTGAGGAGGAATGGCACAGTGGTTATGGGTCTGTAATTGTTGGGCTGAGTAGGTTCGAGGGAGTTTTTTTTAGAAGGAGGCATACCCACGCTTCTTTGAGGCTGGCAGGGATGATTCCGGTTCTGAAGGAGGCATTAATGAATGCTGTTATAAGGGGAGAAAGGAGGTCTGAACAGTCCTTGATAGGTTTGGGAGGCCAGATGTCTCCTTTACACATAGAGGGTTTTAAGTTTTTGAGGATGTTGGTGACTTCCAATTATGAGATATCCTTAAAAGTGAAGTGTGGTTTGGAGTTGGTTGAGGGGGGACAGGGGGTCAAATTGTTTGGAACCAGGAGTGTGGGCTAGAGCTTTGTGATGACCCTTCATTTTGTTTTGAAGGAGCTCTGTTTTGATAAGCATGGCGGCTTGAATACTACAGCACCAGGCTTCGTCTTTAGTAATCTCATCTGGAGTAATGGGGGGAGATATAAGTTCATTGAAAATGGCAAACATTTCTTTAGATTGTGATTTGGCATTGGTGATACGGACATTGAAGGAATTAGCTTTGCCGTTGGTGATGGCATTTTTGTATAGTCGGGAGATCTGGATGAAGCAGTTGTTTGTGTCCTCGCTCGGGTGTGCTAGCCAGTTTTTTTGAGCCTCCCTTTTACAGGAGCGTAGGGCCTGTAGTTCATCGGTGAACCAAGAGTTAGAGTGTAGAGTTGTTTTGCCTTTTTTGGGTTAAAGTGGAGCTATGGAGTTGATGGCTCTGGTTAGAGCATCTTTGTAAATTTAAGGTTGTTAGAGAAAGGGGGGGCTAGTGCTGGGATATTAAAGGTGTGAGCGAAGGCTGTCCTTTTTGATTATTTTGAAGCTTCTTGCTAGTTTTCAGGGGGTGGTGGGTGAGGATTTTGGTGATAATGGAGGTGTGTAAGGTGAACTCAATGCAATGGTGATCGGTCCAAAGTAGCGCTGAGTTGGCGGTGATGAAGGTGTGGCAGTTATGGTCAGTGACCCAATCGAGGGTGCAGCCTTTGGTGTGTGTGGGGCCAGAGACTTTTTGTGTGAAACCTAGTTCATTGAGTTCCTTGGTGAGGGAAGTGGCAACTTTGTCTTTGGGGGTCATTAGAACCAAGATTTAAGTCTCTGAGGAGTAAGGTCTTAGTGGACCCTTTGATGTTGTTGCTTAGTAGATGCAAGAGGTGGCCCTGGAAATCCAAAGGAAGGCCAGGGGGATGATACAGTATGTGAATGTTGATGGTGCTATTGGGGGACATAGCAATCTTAGCAGATAAAATGTCTGAGTTGCTGTCCCAGGGATGAGTGATGGGTCTGAGGGAGAGTGTTTCTTTGGAGATGAGAGCTACCCCGCCTACTAAGAGTGTTTGTCTGTCTTACCTGTAAATAGTATAACCTGGTGGGAGTGCCAGGGCAATGGAGGGACCTGATGCTTCATAAAGCCATGTTTCAGTGATGGCTAACAGGTCAAGGTTAGAGCTGTCAAGGAGATCATACATTTCTAGGGCATGCGCCGGGAGTGAGCGGACGTTTAGGAGGGCACATTTAAGGAGTGGTGTGGGTGTAGTATTGGGTTTGGAGCTAATGGGGAGGCTGGCTTTTTCTGAGGTGGTGATGGGTGTGGGTCCACGCGGTGTCGGTAGTGATGGTGTATACCCAGATGCGTGTATGCGTTCAATGTGTGGATTGCCATTGAGGGTTGAGCGTGATTCTAGGCGTATATTGTGGAGTGCTGTGGCTATGGGGTGGTGGCTGATGTCAAGTGGTTGATTGCAGGTTCTGGGTCTGGAGCATCTGAGGTTGAGTGAGCATATGGTGGCGGTGTGTGTGTGGAAGTGTGTCAGTGTGGGATTATAGGGGAGCATGGTAGCAGGGATCGGGAGAGCAGGTGGGATGTGGTACGGTGGTGGGACCATGCTGTTGAGGTTGGTGTCTGACTTAATGGGGTAGAGAGTAGATAGGGTGAGTGCAAGGGCGAGTATGGTGCAGAAGGTGTTGGGGAGGAATCTGGAGATCGTATGAACGAAATTGTTGCTTGCTTTGGGCAGCATGGCGTGAGTGGGCTGCAGCCACAGGCAGAAGAATTACATGAAGCAGTCTGGTGCAGTGTCCCAGGTAAGGGAGCAGGAGAGAAAAACATGTTTTACATTGCAATACAGGTTTGCTGCAATCGAATTTCTAGAGATTTGATAGTTCAGATTGCGAAGTGCCAGTAAGGATCACAGTTGGCTAGTTCAGTTTAAGGGGGACAACTAAAAATCACAGTAGGCTAGTCTCTCTAGTTTCCAACCTTGATAGTGTTTTTTTTTTGGTTGCGTTTGTCAAAATACTTTGATACTAAATCCAGAAATAACAGTTGATATTATTATCCCACTGCGGGGTACTCAATTTATCAACCTCAGAAGTATGAAAGGCTGAGTTGGTCCTCCTGGGATTCGAACATGCATCAACAGGCAGAGCACAGATGTCACGAGTGCTCAGCGTGCTGTGCTTTCTGACCAGCTTATAATAACATCAGTTCCAACTCTCGGTAGACGCTCATAAGGGCAGCACCAAACAACTCGTCTTCCACCTCCTGGAAGTGGAAAGCTAATTCCAGCTTTTTGAACAAGTCAAAAATATCCTTCCCCTCTTCATATGCTTGGACTAGATCCTTGGGGAGGTGGCACCTAGGCTTTCCTTGGGAGCCACCACTGGAGATACTTCCTTCACCACTGGACGTTTGGTGGCCTCTAGCTGGGCTTTAAGCTCCATCTTGCACAGCATCACAAAGTCCCTTTGCTTTTTCTCGGCCAGGGCACGATAGCCTGATGTTTCCATTTGTCCAGGGAAATTCTCCTTTCTTCCAGGAGGTACAGCCTGTCGGGGTCGAACACATCAATATGCCTGGGAGGCCTGACCAAAGCAGATGGAACCCATGGATGAGTGTGACTTACGGGAAGCTTGTGACCGGTGGGAGAGCACCATGCCTGCCCAGTGGGAGCAATGCAGAGAAGCGCAATTGCTGTTGCTCTCCTCAGTAGTTTCCATGCCACTCAGGTTCGTGGACAACAGGGATAGGATATCCAGCTCGTCCGCTAGTCACTGGGAAGCCCTCCATCCACCTAGCTTCCTTGAAAGCTTGGAGGCTTTTCAGCAGCTTAGTCTTCCTAACCATACTGCCATGAGAGAGGCCCCTCTCTCCACAGAGGTCACGCAAGACACTTGTTGTCAAGTTCTGCACTGTGCTCATGTCTAGTTCCATGGTCGTAAAAATACCTTGGAAGAAAAAAATAATGCTAACTGCACCATCCTATTTAGACTGGCTGAGCTGTAGGCACAGTCTGTTTCAAGTCCCACCGCTGCCACCAATGTGACTAATCAGATTCTGCCTCGTAGGAGTACAATGATGAGTAAGGGTAAAATGGCCCACTCAGTCCTCACCCTTCTACAAACCAAAACCCATTAAAATTGTTAAGGTAAAACAGGGACAATCAAGAGATATATCTCCTTCATCTTTTGTGGTAACGTAAGCTGAGGGAAGGCTATACTCTAAAGAGGGGTATGAAAGTGAAAGAGTAATGACCCAAACAACACAGTATCACAGTCCAAAATAAAGGGAATGTCCAATCAAGGTTCTATAAAAATATATATACTTCCATAAAACACACCACCTGCAAGTAGAACAGAAAGAGATTACCATACAACATAAACCACCCCCAAAGGAAAGAACACAGGAGATGCAACAGACTGGAGAAAGTAGCACCCTGAGTGTAGTTCATTGGGTGGTAGCTAAGGTACTACCATAAAAAGGATATTAGGTTGAAAATAGGAGCAAACATGACCGAACCAGTCTCTAGGGCCCACGTGAATGGCAGGGGTTCATTAAAGCAGACCAGTGTGATCCCAAGAATGCTTCACTGTTCGCCAGGCCAAGTCAGGCTTTGGCCGTTGAAAGAGTTCAGCAAGTGATGCTCCAGCGGTTCAAGTCAGCGGGCACTGGTCATTAAAGTTGTGATCGAGTGTGCTTCGATGTGCAGTCAATATAGTGGCGGCTCTTGGACTAGCAGGGCCACCCTGTGGTTGTGACCCCCAGTTGGAGTCATCGAGTGACCTTTCAGAGATTTGGTTTGGTTTCTGACATTGCGTAGTCACTTCGGGTATAACAAGTGACTTGCTTAGCTAGGGCATGATGCAGTGTCAAGCTGGTTGAGATCCAGTGCAATATTTCGCCTGTTTGGAGAAACGCAGACCCCAGCACCAGCGCCTTCCTTATTGTTCAGGATGCAGGGAACATAGAAACTGGTTTGGTGCGATAGAACAGGGTGATTATGCTGGTCTGGCCCTCCGGTTGCTGTGAGGCCTTTGCTAAGGACTTGAGAACAGAATGCTGCAGTTCAGGTTCTGCTCTTCTCACACAGACAATCAGTTTCAGAATGGTTACTCCTGGTCCACAGCACTGGTCACTCTCAATGTTCCCTGAGGGTGGGTAAAGGACAGATATTCCATCTGCCTTGGACGGCTCCTTCTTCACCTCGAACGGAGGGCTTCGGACAGAGCAGCTGACCCAAAGGATGCCCACGTGAGAATGCACGGAACGTCTCTTCAAACTTAAAGGATTCTTGAGAAACTGAGGTAATTCTGGTGAAGGGGTGCAAGACTCCTTATATTAAAGCTACAAGTCCTCAGGTGATTGGTCTAAAGTTAGCCGGCTTTAGGGGACAATCTTTGCTCCTTGCAGGAGTGGACATTGCCCTGTTGATCTTGCACTGAAAGAGCTTTGATCCAGAGGAAGTGGAGGAGACAGGAAAGAAGCAAGTTGTCAGAAGGCTTCTTACAGTTTAGAGAACACTCCTGCCTATCCTACTCCTACCTCCTTCCCTCCTACTGGCAACAAAGACCTTTGGCTTTGCAGCACCATGGTGTGAGGCTACACCTCCTGAGTGGGTGTGCTAATTTGATACCTGGGACCAGGACAGCTGCCTGTTGTTTGGCTGTCTCTGAGGAGTTACCAGCCCTCACAAAGACAATCAAAGAGAGGTTGGGTACTCTGAGTTTCTGTCCTGCCATGTGGCAGTATTGGCCTGTCTGACCAGAATACACAGTCCTTTCACAGCAGACCTGACTCACAGGAGCTAACCCACGTGCAAACCAGTTGGGACATGGCGGCCATGATCATAAGTATAGCCATAGACTATACCTAAACTCAGGCATGGCTTATTCTTAGAGATTACCCTGCCACCAGCATGGGGTACTCATGATCCTCGTAGTTTGAGTACAGGGGCTATATCTTAAATTTCACCCCTGTGCTGCAGTGACTTTGCTGTAGCTACGCCGGTTGAGTGTACATCTTCTGACCTTGGAACATGATCTGCATCATGAGCAGAGTGGGTCCTATGGATCAGGCTACTGAGGCAGCAGGACACAAGTACACTATGCTTTTGGCATGGAGGTTCGACAAAGAGGGATCTGGTTAATAAATGACCCCTTTGGAGAAGGAATCACCTGCATCATTGTATGTACTAATAAAATAAAAAAATAATACAGGGCTTTGCACCCTTACCAGAATGCAATTCCACGAAAGCAAGAAGCTAACAATAGGGAAATGGGAGGGCTGGCAAATTGACAACAAGGAATCTACACACAGCTAGAAAGGAAACCGGGAATGCAGATCGTCCAGGTTCTGAATGGCTCGGGAGTGTGCGTGGAAGTGTTAGGGAGGAGCCATTCCTTGAAGGGGAGGGTCTTGAGCTCCTTCCTGAAATGTATAAGCAAAGGGGCGAGCCTCATGTTGACGGAGAGTACAATCCAAAGTCTGGCAGCGTAGACAAAGAAGGCCTGGTTGTTTCCCTCCTGCACTGGCAGAGTTGCGTTCAGCCCATGTCATATTGCTTTTGGTGGATTGTAGGCCTCCAGAGATATAGAACTTGTGAGAGAGGTAGATTGAGGACATGAGGGCCCTGCCTTGTAGATAATGCAGTCTTAGTCACATACAATCTCATCTGCAGCCCACGTAAGCCCAACACCCCCTTCATCTGAGACTTCACAGACTTGGTCACCAGCATGTTTCTCACGCATACTGACAACATATTCCTCTGCAACTTCAACATTCCTGGCAAGCAAGCAACCATGTCAATGAAGGAAGATATCCACTGCTTTCTGGACACTCTAGACACTCTGAACCCTCACACAGCACACAAAAGATCCAGATCACAGGAAATGTAATATCCTCAACCTCATCATCACTGCCCTGCCAACCCTCCATTACAGATCTCCAATCCTGCTTGAGTGGTCAAACCATCTGGCAATCCCCTTTGACATTGGTCACACCACCCCAGTCATGCACACCTGTTGGAAAACCAGCAAACAAGCCTTCAGAGCATTCAAGAAATTCCCAGTGGAGGCTCTCACAGAGGGCCTTGCCAACCTCCACCGCACATTGGCTGATCTACCCTAAACGGACCAGGACTGCAAATCACTTCTCCAAGAACTCAACACCACCATCACAATCAACATCAGCTGATATTCCCCAGTGAAACAACAGAACCTCAAGTCTTAAACTTCCACTGCCTGGTACACTCAATAACTCAACTTCAAAAAAAGAACCATCAGAAAACAAGAAAATATTTGACAAAAAGCCTGCAGTGGCTCTGACATTTCCCTGTTCACTGAACTCTATGCTACACACATATAACTGATCATCCCCACTGCCAAGGACAACTACAACAAACCACCATAACAAAGACCAATACCAACAAGGAAAGCAGAACCCTATTCACATCCATCAAGCAGTGCATCAACCCTCTGCCAACCCACCCATAGCACAATCTGTCAAACAATACACTACCATTTAACTCTTTCTTCATCAACAAGATCAGTATAATCCCCGAACACACATACACCAATGCCACAACTGACAGCACACTACACAACCCATCTCACAAAACCACCACAATCTGGCCAACTTTGAAGAAACTCACCATGGCACACCTTACTGCCACCCTAGCATCGCTGATCCTCCCTGCCTCCATACTCAAGGCCCTTCTGACTGAAGCACTCCTCCCATACTTGAAAACCTTCAACAGCTCCCTCAATCAAGGCACCCTTGACTCAACCCTCAAGGCTGGACAAATCAAGATCCTTGAGAAAGCAGTAGACACACAACTACTCCAACACAATGAGGCCAACAACCTCATTTAGTACTGCAAATCTGGATTCAGATCCAGATACATCATGAAAAAGGCTACCATCAGTGTGATTGGCGATGCCCTTAAAATCCTCAGTGATGGCCATCCTTGCCTCCTGGTCCAAGTGGATATCTCAGGATCACCAACTCTCCCCATCATCTATGGAGTCATGCAAGAATCCATTCTCTCCCCTGTGATCTTCAACCTTTATATCGTACCGCTCAGAATGCTCCAGGCTCCACAGGACATCCATTTAGAAGTGATGGTGTTTAGCAAGGTAGGCTTTTAACCATCTGAGGAAGGCCCCACTGATCCCGATGCAGTGATGTTGGATGTTTGTGAGTGTCTGGTGATCTACTGTCTCGAACAATGCTGAGAGGTTGAGGAGAACCAATAGGTAAGGATGGCATAGAATGCAGGATTTGATCAGTAGATAAAGGATGTGTTCTGCACTCTTTGATTGGCTGCCACATATTAGGAGGGTGCTAATAAATGCTTGAATGTTTCCTAATATTGCAAAGCAGTAACAGAAGCCCACACGCCACAACAGAAAATGTCAAATCATTGCACTTAATAGTACAAACAATGAACCCTGCTGTATTCTACTGCAATGCTGCTATAGTGCAAGTGCCATGCTGCGTGAATCATTGGAGGATCTGAGGAAAATGTGCATAGTGGTGTAATCTATATCACAAGTCATGTATGCATTTAACAAGTAATAGTTATTCTCATTTTTTGTAATTAACTTCCATGCTGCACCCATAGTGGAACCAATTTACATGAGTGCCGTCAGTTGCCCCGCCAACATTTGGAAACCTGGACATAATCCATAGACAGGAATCAAGACAGAAGAACTTGACTCTGAGAGAAATATTGAATTGAAAAAGAATCGTGAAAGGATCCATGAGATGACGATTTAGTAAAGATAATGAGCATCATGATCCCTGATTTACCGTAGAGTTACATGTGAAGACAGGTGACACAGAACTGTATCACACAGAGTTACTCCCAGTTTTCCCTGAAGTCCCCTAAAGAGAGACAGCATGATACAGAGACTGATGATGCCCCCTTTTTTGTTTTAACCCTATAGGGCCTGGGAAACAGAACTCCCTACGCCGGTTGGAATCCCGGAGAGACCCTCCAAGAACCCACTTCATGGAGAATTGAGAAGAAATTGTGTTTTTAAGATATATATAATGCAGTAATGTCATTATTTGTCCTGAAGAAAGCGGAAAGTTAGTAGAACCGCTGAAACCGGTCGACATATTTAAGAAGTTTGGGGGTGATAACCCAAACCCCGATACCCACTATATATTGATAAGAGGGCTTGAGAAAGAGATACCATCTTTTTACCACAAACAGCAGAAAGCATCTTTAACTGTCAGAATTATTCTTTTTATCCATTATCCAACCAGATGGATCGAATAATTATTAACAATAAGACACACAAGTTGGAGGTGGTAAGAATAAAGTTCAGAATCGACCACCAATAAGCTTGCATTTACTTTTTAGATACAGGAAAGTAGTGAGTGATGACAGGATGGGGATCTCGACATTCCCGTTACAGGCGTCACACCAGTGCATTCAAGGGCTGGATTGACCCAACCGTGGGAGAACGAGGTACAATACAAAGGGTGAACTAGCTAGTCACAGGGATTTAACCACAGTAATAACTTAATAATAAAAGACTTCTGTCTATATTGTGTTACAGATGTGAGGGTGCAGACAGGAGAGTGTAGCCCTTTGACTCCAACTGTAAAGATGTATATTTGACACTGCCAAACAATGGAATAATTCGTACTTTTCAATTGATCAGCACAATCACGTAAGTGAGGGGCGGTGTGGGAAAGGTTGTGACATCACAAGGGGTGTTAATTTAATTGTGGTTAAAAGTTTTAACAACCAACTAAGATCATTCAACATGTTTTTGAATATAGGGGACTGATGTAGTCCCACCAATCAGATCTTGTGAACTGCCTTAATAATGTACCCAAAATGTTGTATGATAATTTTACAAATCTTGTATAAAAGGTTTAGCTGCAGTGGGTGGCGTTGACAGCTCACTTCAGTCAGTTCAGTTTCACTGGGTTGTCTGAACCGTGCTTCCCAGCTATTTGGGTTCAATACATTTGCATCACTTCTTGCTTGGTCTACACTCCTTTTTCAGATTACTTTTTCTTATTTTGGGTTCCTTTTGACACAGGTCTCTTGGTACATTGTGGAGGCCCCAGTGAGATCCTCAGGTCCCTCAGCAAGCTGAGGGAATCCTGGCCAAACTCCTGGGTGCGTGAGGCAGGCGGGCTGAGACCAGTTCTAAGTGCACCAATGAGGAGGCCCAGCAGATGCAGAGTTTGAAACGGTCTGCATGGTCCCAAGCACCACCCACGCTCAGGTGGAGGTGCAGGCTGTAAGGGGAAGACTCCGTGCAGAGAGGGCTCAAAGATCTCTAGAGCACGTGAGCGTACTCTTGCATGAATGCGCAACACTGTGCAGGCGTGCACGCAGCAGTTTTTTTATGGTGTAGGAAGCATCCTACAGAAGGGAGGACGATCGGCCTTAGTAGTCATAGATATTAGTTCCACCCCTCCGATAGGGAGAGGATGTGTGGCGGGCACATTTGTAGTAGAACATAGGAGTGTGTAGACAGTGGCACGCTTCCATTAGATGGGGGTGGTGTGCAGCGCAGGCGATTATAGTTTTGTCAAAATGTATGGGGTTTGAGAGAAGGTAAGTGCTGGTTTATGGATTTATTGGTGTGAAGCACACGCAGTAGACAATAAATATGGTGGTATATTGTGTCAGCCTAGGTGGAAGGGCTTGCGCAAGAGTGTTGCTGTAAATAGTAGTGCTTAGTGGATTGTTGAAGTAATTTAGTGGCCGAAGGAGGAGGAGGGGCAAGGCAATTGTATATTAACAAAAGAGTAGCAGGTAGTTAGATTTGTGTGGGCCTGTGGAGATGGCCATTAAGTGTAATAAAGAATATGTGGTTGGGCCCGTGGAGAGGGCCAGTGAATTTGATAAGTTTGAGTGGGTGGGTCTATGGAGAAGGCCATTGACGTGTTTTGGAGCAATTGATATGAATGGGAAGTGTGAGTGTATGAGGGGAAGGGAGTGTTGAATGGGAGCTTAGGGGTGTTTATTGGGTAGAGGTTATTCAATATTTGGGATTTTTGTAAGTAACAAATTGTGATTGGGTAATTTTACATACAAAATTGGTAGGGAAGCTAAATTGCACAAGGGTAAGGAACTCTCAACTGTAGTAAGTGAGCCGGAGTGAACCCTTTGGTGGAGGATGGTGCTTAATGGAATAATGGACAGCCCTTGCACCACTTGTGTAATAAATTGTCCAAGTATCGTGATAAGATTTTAAAATACCACTTCCACTGGGTTCAGGACACGGCTGGACTGTGTTTTCGAGAATGGCAAGGAGAAAGAACATTTGACAGTGACATCATAGGAAACATGCTCTCATGTTCGTTGACAATATACAAAGGCGCCAAATTAAAAAGCAAACAGAATATTTTAGGCCTATGGAAGCTCTATGAAGTAAAAAAAGAGGAGGCTGCAAAAGGGGCCGGGAAAGGTAGTGACACGTGTGAGGGGTCAGTAATGTGAGACTCACAACTGTGTTCAGTTTTCTCAGGATTAGACATTTTATTATACACAAAATTATATAATAAACCCTAACTAAACCTACTCTACCAGGGGATTCCCTACCTAGGGCCTCATTATGAGAAGTGCGGTAAAAATGGGGTCATTACCAGCATGGAGGAACTAGTGGGTCCGTGCTCGTTTGACACCGCTAATAGCGGGTGATTACGAGTGCGCGAGCACACGCGAAACCCCATGCTGGTAATGGCCATACCGCCATGGCGCTAAAGGCCCACCAACCCCCCGGATAGCCCCATCACGGGACCCGCCAATACCGCCTCTGCCTAGGAGGCACCCCTTAATACCGACCCGGTAATAACATCATGCTAATACTGGGCTCGTAAAACCGGACCCGGGTGTAACATCATCGCGTCGGAACAGGAAATGCGCCGGCGGTTATCTTTAAAAACACAATCCATTGCAATCCTCCCAAACCACCAGTTGTGTACAGGAGAGACCCGTGGCAATCTATTCAACATGTCTAAGGCTACCAGGAAATCAAACCCCCGCCTGCGCAAGAAGAGTTTTTTGGATGAAGAACTCAACATGTTGGCAGACACCCTTGCTGCCCATGCTTAGGAGATTAGCCAGCACAACCTCAAAATGGAGGTGCAGCAGAGAAAAAAGGAGATTTGGGAGGAGGTAGCCCGCAAGGTCTCGGCAGTCGGCACCACCCCACAGACAGTCAAAGACTCTAAGAAAAGGTGGGATGTCCTGGCCAGCAATAGGAGGGAGGCCATGGCCACAGGCGGGGGTCCCCACTCACCCAAAAAACGAATGCGCTGGGAGGAGACGTGCAGTACCTTCATCCAGATGGAGTCCATCGAGAGCTTCAGGGAAATGGAGACGGGTGCCATGATATCTGGAGATGGATGTGAGTGACCCTGCAGATCCCAGTAGGGGAAACCATGACGTAGCACAAGTGATCTGGAAAGAGTCTAAGCAAGGCAATGCATGTCCCAACACACACATCAACATATCCTTGTCCAGATGGAGGCCCAAACCCTGCCACAGTGAAATGCATGCTGAGTGCCAATCCCATTACCAACAGACAGCCAACCCACACGGACCGTGCCCATGTAATACATCACACAAACCCCAATACAACAGCATGCCACCTGGCATGCAGAATTCCTGAGTTGAGACGTCACAGCAAATGCCAAAATGCCCCCTTCATACTATCCTGTGTGACACACCTGTAAGATATGAATGCATGATAAATGAAATTCTCCACAGCACCATATAATGCATCTTGCATGTAACACCATCACTGATTACCTGCATCTCTTCTAACCCCCCAGGCACCGATGTAGAGGATGCCAGTGAGGAAACACCCACAAGGGCATCCACGTCCCGGCACAAGACAACTCCCACAGGCAAGACCACCTCCGGGGCAGCCCCACAGGCCACACCAAAACCCAGGGTGAGTGCCCAGGCCATGGCCGCACATGAGGACCCCACATCTACGCCTGAGACTGGGACCACAGAGCTGGCAACACCAGTGGAAGGCGAGGCCAGTGGCACACATTCGGCAGCAACAAGTTCGGTGGGCGAGGCAGCAGCCACTGCTCCACTGAGCGACATTGAAACTGCAGTGGAGGAGTATGTGGACGAGGGTGGACTAACCCATGTGGCATGTCCACACTCCCCAAGCCCCGTTTCCACCCCTCAAACCCACACTCAGGCCACACCCACCAGCAGCATTGCAGATCCTTTACTCCATGATTCGGACCTCAGCACCCCGCCTCCCCCGAGGACAGCCCTGCCAATGCACGCCCAGTCACAGCACCCTCAACCACTGCTGCTCCCACCAACCTTGAGGCATGGCTAGCAAGGGTGGAGGCTAGACAGGATTCAATGCTGGACCTGGTCTGAAAATATGTTGCGGAGGGAGAGGACATGAGGTGTGAGATTGCGCAGGCCATAGCGGCGAACACAGCCGCTATTAATGCCTCTGCGTTGATGATGCGAGACAGTCTGGGGGCTTTCACGCAGGTCCTCCCCTCAATCCTGCTGCACATGCAGCAGCAACAACCCGCACCAGCCTTGCCAATCACCATGGCTTCCACCCCATCCACCACACCCCCATCCTCCACACCCGCTTCCTCTGCACCCTCCAGCCCTGTACATCCGACAAGACAGAGTGCGAGGCAGTCAGAAATGCTGCCCCCGGACAAGAAAGCAAGGAAATAGTGTGGGAGAACAATGGGAGTGGGTCAGATGGTGCCGGTGGTGTATAGGTGTATTAGGGGGAGTTCATTGGGGATATGGGGAGTTCATTGGGGGGTATGGGGAGTTCATTGGGGGTATGGAGAGTTCATTGGGGATATGGGGTGTTTTGGTGTTGTGGAGGGTGGGGCGTAGCACATTTCTGTATTTGATATTAATACACCCGTTGTGTGAAAAATCATTCAATGCCTGGACATTGTTAATTTTGTGTGTATACATTTTATTCATGACAGTGCACAGTGCCCAACTCCCCACATTCCCTGTGTGCATGTCCACATGGACCCAGTGTACAATGTGTTACTGACACATATCCATCAATGTCCCTGTGGGTCAGAAGTATTCGTCAATCAGTGATTGGCGTACTGCACAGCCATCTTGTGCTTCACGTACTGGCAGAGGTGCTGCTTCTCCTCCGTCTTCATCCTCATCATCCTCACCCAGTGCATGTATGTCAATGTCAGGTGGCAGTGGTACATTTCTCCGGACGCACATGTTGTGCAGCATGACACAGGCCATGGTGATCTTTGCCACCTTCTCAGGCCTATAAAGGAGTGCTCCACCAGACCTGCTTAGGCAGCGGAACCGCGCCTTCAAAGGCAATCACAACACGGGTACAGGAATGAACCTGATTGTACTCCTCTTCATGGCAGTTCCGCAGGTTCCGCACAGGGGTAAGTAGCCACGGCTTCAAGGGATATCCTCCATCACCTGCAAGCAAATACAAATAGGTCTGTGTGAGTCACTCTGAGCTGCCACCATCAGGATTCACAGCCATGACCGCAGCAATTTGGTGTTGACATGCACATGTCCCTGTACGTATGCACAAATATTATTTAGATGGATTGTGTACTGCAATATGGTGTGGTAGTCTGGATGGTGTTGTACAGATGATGCAGGGGGATTTCTTGCATGCTGATGTGGATGTACTGTGGATGCAGGACAATGTTTTGCCTCCCATTATTGCTGTGTATACTACACTGTGCATGATCACACTAGCCACATTGACACAGTTGCAATCATGTTTAGTCATGCACTGCTTGACATACCCATGGTGGCCAGGTTGTGCGTCTTACATGTTGTCATTGATATACGGCATTGGTCCAATGTGTGGCAGTGATGTGTCATGCTCGGGTTGGGAGGTTCAGGTCAGGAGTGTTTAGCTCTGCGTGCATTTTCCACTCACCGGCCATTCCCACCCTGGTGGAGTATGCATCCCCCCACCTCACAACCCCGATGCACTGCCATGGGCCAGTCAGGCAACTCACCAAGCAACCAGTCACGTCGTCCAGCATGTCGCTCCATGTAGCGGGGTAGCGTGGAGTTACGCAGCACCATGGCATCATGTGTCGATACAGGATATTGGGCACAACAATGTGTGATGATCTTGCTGGAGTCACATACCATCTGCACATTGATGGAGTGGTATTGCTTGCGATTGCGGTACACCGCCTCTAGGGCATGGGGGACTACCAATTTTACATTGGTGCAGTTGAGGGCACCAACGCAATTGGACATGCCTGCCAGTGCATGGAAGCCTACTTTGGTGTTGGCTATCTCCTGGGCAGTCCGTGGTAATGATATGTGGGTGCTAGCGTGCTTCAGGAGGGCATCCAGCACTTGGGTCAGCATGCGTGAAAATAGTGGTTGTGAAATGCCATGCAGCTTGCCCACTGTGTGCTGGTAGTTGCCTGTGGCCAGGAAGTGGAGCACAGGTACCACCTTTAGTAGCAGGGGGATGGCAGTGCATATTTCTATGAGGCTGATGATGTTGTCAGCTATCATGTCCACAATGGTGGTGATGGTGTCCCGGTCCAACCTGTACAGGGTGTGGATCTGCTCAGGGGTTAGATTGAATGGACTGGGTCTGATGCGAGGGATTGGTGGCTGCCTACGAGGTACTACTGGCTGCACTGGCGGTAATTGCTGGGCCTGTCTCACCCTCCTTCTACTCCTGTGTCTCCTCTGTGCTGCCTGTTGCTGTAGCTGTAGTTGTTGTAGTTGGTGTTGTTGCTGTAGTTGTAGCAATATAGGCATGTCCTCCAGCCCCATAATTGCAACAGCTAGTGGTATCATTTTGGTGTAGGAAGGGGTGTGGTGTGTGGGTGTACTCCTTTTATACTGGAAATTAACAAGGGGGGTCCTGGGAGTCCCTCTGCCAGACATTAGTCCTGGTTGCGAGAGACTTACCCAGAGTCTTGTGACCCCTTGCTCACTATTCTTAGAGAGGCACAGATCCACCCTACTGATGAGGTCCAACCAGACCGAAACACGTGTCTGGGGTTTCTGTTGGTACTCTTGTTCAGAGGAGAATTGCCTAGCATTTCGGTGCTGGACTGCCCCAGGGCAGGACAAAGACTGATATGTTTGGGATATTTCTTCTCTGTGAAAGATAGTGAGCTAAAGACTCTGGGTAAGTCTCTCGTAACCAGGACTAATGTCTGGCAGAGGGACTCCCAGGACCCCCCTTGTTAATCTGCATATTTAAGTAACTTTGGGTCTCACCCTAAGTTACTAGGGGAATCCAGACGGGGACCCCTTGCTCACTATTCTTAGAGAGGCACAGATCCACCCTACTGATGAGGTCCAACCAGACCGAAACACGTGTCTGGGGTTTCTGTTGGTACTCTTGTTCAGAGGAGAATTTCCTAGCATTTCGGTGCTGGACTGCCCCAGGGCAGGACAAAGACTGATATGTTTGGGATATTTCTTCTCTGTGAAAGATAGTGAGCTAAAGACTCTGGGTAAGTCTCTCGTAACCAGGACTAATGTCTGGCAGAGGGACTCCCAGGACCCCCCTTGTTAATCTGCATATTTAAGTAACTTTGGGTCTCACCCTAAGTTACTAGGGGAATCCAGACGTGGACCCCTTGCTCACTATTCTTAGAGAGGCACAGATCCACCCTACTGATGAGGTCCAACCAGACCGAAACACGTGTCCGGGGTTTCTGTTGGTACTCTTGTTCAGAGGAGAATTGCCTAGCATTTCGGTGCTGGACTGCCCCAGGGCAGGACAAAGACTGATATGTTTGGGATATTTCTTCTCTGTGAAAGATAGTGAGCTAAAGACTCTGGGTAAGTCTCTCGTAACCAGGACTAATGTCTGGCAGAGGGACTCCCAGGACCCCCCTTGTTAATCTACATATTTAAGTAACTTTGGGTCTCACCCTAAGTTACTAGGGGAATCCAGACGTGGACCCCTTGCTCACTATTCTTAGAGAGGCACAGATCCACCCTACTGATGAGGTCCAACCAGACCGAAACACGTGTCTGGGGTTTCTGTTGGTACTCTTGTTCAGAGGAGAATTGCCTAGCATTTCGGTGCTGGACTGCCCAGGGCAGGACAAAGACTGATATGTTTGGGATATTTCTTCTCTGTGAAAGATAGTGAGCTAAAGACTCTGGGTAAGTCTCTCGTAACCAGGACTAATGTCTGGCAGAGGGACTCCCAGGACCCCCCTTGTTAATCTGCTCCTTTTATACTGGGACAGGCTCCGTTGACTCCACCTGTGGTGATTCTGTGCATCTGTGGCAGTTGCCTTGACTGCAGGTTGCTGTTTACGAGTGGTCCGCGATGCCTGTATGGACGCCATCATTCAGGCCCTAATTACCGCCTTCGGGATGCCGGCAATTGCATGCCCGCGTGAGTTGTGATGTCCTCCTATTACCTGCATCCCAGTATTTACTCCGCGAAGGGGAGAGTGTACACGCGCGCGCCGGTATGAAGGGGCACGGTACGGGCGGTGGCGGCATTGGCGGGTTGTCAGGTCGTAATGGCCCGGACCCGTTAACGATGCCGGTATTACCATTCCGCCTTCCTTTTTCCACTACCTCCATTCTTGTAATGAGGCCCCTAGTCTAGGATCTACAGGAAAACCTCCTAGCATTCACAAAACTAACCCTCACACTAAACAACTTAAACATTCAAAGTAACATGAAAGCAACATAAATAAAAGGTTATCAAACACCCAGTGTCTTGGATGACTTCTGGTGGTCCTGGACAGATCCTGCTCCCCAGGAATGTTTCAAAGTCAGTTTCCTCCAATGAACAAAATAATCTTAGCCAAAGTCTTGAAAAGTTCCAAAGAAACAAAGGTTCACACAAATAACAATCCACTGGCAAAAGTCTCTTCTTTGCTTGGTAAAAATATTCTTCTTTTACAGTTCCAAAAAGAAAATAACAGCACCAATGGGGTTTCCTGGATGACTTCCTTCCAGGAAAGAATAGATAAAGTTGAAGACAAAAGTACCACTTCCACTTTGATAACAACTTCTCTGCTTTCAACTTCTGTGGTGTCTTATATAGCGTTTGTCAGGATGCTTTTGTGTAAGGCTTGCTCTCTTCTCAGCAACTTCCTTCTATTATATGACTGTGAGGACAGGCTCCCTTGCTCCATAGTTAGCTACAGCTTTTACTTCTTCCAGCTATTATATTTCTCACTCAAATATTGACAACCACAGTTCTTCTACTCCCACTATAAATTCTGAGATTAGGTAATGTTGCTGTACAACTGCAACTTCAAGATAAGTCAACTTCAACAACACTTCTTCGACCTCTACAAGTTGGCAAGTCACTCTTCTTTCTCTGCCATAAAACAGGGCAGCCTCTTTCAGCTACCATCAAATCTGCTTCTAGCTTTTAGACCACTTCCTCTCCTTTCAAATAGGCTCCACCATGCAGATTTAAAAACAACTTCTGTATACAGCTCACTTCCACAGCTTCATATACACCTTCCTTCAATGGTTACCCCAAAGCTGTTGTGCCACTCTTCCAGCTTTGGATGATGTTGTCACATTTAATTTATAGGACTGTAGAGTAACAATGACCTCAACAACTTCAGAACACCGGTGTCTTGTTCTTAAATGAGCGGGATTTACTTTTATAGAGTTCACTCTATGGGCTTGGGTGGTACTTATTCTGGCTTCAGCTTCAACCACTTCTAAGTCTTCTGCTTCAGCCTTTAATATGTTGCAAGATGTGAACCTTCCACTGAAAAAAATATTACGCACACACGATTTCGTTTCACTCTTGAACTGCCACTTCAAAGAGGGACGCGTTCCCATCTTTCTGTCAGCACTCTGCCTCCAAGGTATCAGGGAACATTGTCTCACGTCCCGCCTCTTTAAACGCTGCTTGCAACACTTCGGAAAGTCAGTTCTACTTCATTTAATTTACCAACAACGTTCTCTGTGTTAACAGGAGCCGCGCAACTGCTCAGCAACAAACTAATGCGGAGTTCCGGGCAGAGTTCCAGTCTGCACCAGCTACTGTTTGGGAAGGACGTGTTTTTGCTGCTTCTCTTGTCTACACGCTACCGCTATTTTTCCTGGCGACCTACACCTTTAAGAAAAACAGCCTCCACTTCCTTTAAAAACTCTGTTTCTGCGCGGAGCGTGCGCGGAGTTCCGCGCAGAGTTCCAGTCTGCACCAGCTACTGTTTGGGAAGGACGTGTTTTTGCTGCTTCTCTTGTCTACACGCTACACGCTATTTTTCCTGGCGACCTGCACCTTTAAGAAAAACAGCCTCCACTTCCTTTAAAAACTCTGTTTCCGTGCGGAGCGCGCGCAGAGTTCTGGGCAGAGTTCCAGTCTGCACCAGCTACTGTTTGTGAAGGACGTGTTTTTGCTGCTTCTCTTGTCTACACGTGTAACGCCCACCTGGTTCCCACGGGGGCGCTGATCTAGTCTGGATTACTGCGGCCTCTTCTAGCGTGATGCGCAGGAACCGGAACACCGATTGGACAGGACCTCCAAATCGTGCTTCCTTGGCCCGTAGGAATATCCTTCTGCAGATGAGAAAGGGGATTAACAGTCTGCAGAATGGTGTGCTAGCTCCCCCCTTCTCCCCTCCGTTCCTCTCTATTCCTCCAAACCCGGTTTAAGCTCACCTTATGGTTTGGAAGGTTGAACTCTCCATCCTGCTTCTGGTGCAGGGGTGCGCGTTCGTCCAGTTACTTCACTGGTTTTCAGAATGGTGCTGGCAAAATCCACTTGACTTTCCTGAGCGATGCGCCGTAAGTATGAAAGTTCAAAGTTCAAGTGAGGCCCCCTTTATGCTGTCTTTCTCACCTGCGATCTGTCCTTTATTTCAGGTGCAGAATGAAGGCGATGCGTCGAGGGGTTAACCTGCCGAGGTGAGTAGTAATGAGGGCGATCCCTCTAGATGTCCTTATCATTCCTCTGAAATGTCTCTAGTCCTTTCCCCATAGGGGCCGGGGTACGGTACCTGCCAACGGGGCGGCGCCGACCCGAAATGTGGAAGAAAAGCCGGTAAGTATTATGGCTGTTAATCAGGCTTTCCTTCTGTGTGTCCTTCTGCTCACCTTTTGTTTCTTCCTCTCTCCCCTAGGTGCAGAGATGTGGCGTCCGATGCTGACAGCGGCGATGGGGCCGGGAGATGTCTCGAGGACAGGACAGGTGAGGGAAGCGTGGCGCTGCAGCAAGCAACGCGATGCTTTTAAATTGAAGTCTTCCTTCAGGGATGCTGGCGAGAAGATTCCGGATGCAGGTAAGAAGCTTGAAATAATCCTTGGTTTTCACCTTTCTCTTCTCTTCCTTCCTTGCAGGTCTTCCAGGTTCAAGATGGGCGTGGCTGTAGTCCAGGAGCAGGAGCAGACACGGTGAGCGTTAAGCTGCAGGAAGCAGAACAACGCGAAGCATGAGCTGCTGTCTGGGCGTGGCTTAAATAGTCCCAGGTATGTATCCTTCCCCAACTAGGTATGTATCCTTCCCTGGCCACGCCCGAGTGAAAAAATAGTCCCTATGAAAAAATAGTCCCTTTCAGGTCTCAGGGAGGCCTGAAGCGTGCAGCATGGTCTGCATCAGGTAAGTGCACAAAACACCTCCCTTTATGAGCCTGGCGCCTATGGCTCCAGGACTGATGTCCAACATGAGCCTGGTGCCAAAGGCGCCAGGACTGAGTCCAAAGAGTCCCTATAAGGGGCCGCTGGGCTTTTACCCGAGGGCATGATGCCTGCTTCAGGGGGTGCTGAGCCTGGCCTGATGCTCCGGGGGTAGGCATCATGACAACACGCTACACGCTATTTTTCCTGGCGACCTGCACCTTTAAGAAAAACAGCCTCCACTTCCTTTTAAAACTCTGTTTCTGCGCAGAGTGCGCGCAGAGTTCCGGGCAGAGTTCCAGTCTGCACCAGCTACTGTTTGGGAAGGACGTGTTTTTGCTGCTTCTCTTGTCTACATGCTACACGCTATTTTTCCTGGCGACCTGCACCTTTAAGAAAAACAGACTCCACTTCCTTTAAAAAGTCTGTTTCCACGCGCAGCGCGCGCGGAGTTCCGGGCAGAGTTCCAGTCTGCACCAGTCCGCATCAGGACGTGAAGAGTAGAGCGGAAGCCTTTTGCAGCATTAACGGGAGGTAGGCTGTCTTATTTACCACTCCCGTTTGACTCTTACCATGACTCTCTGAACCAGCACTGCATCGCGACCTATTCGTACGGTCCATCTGCTCTGCCTTCATCGCTGGGAAAACAGTGACCCCCTGTCCGAGACGGCCCGTGCTCTACATCCTCCCTCCTTCCTCCTCCTTTCACCTCCATCCCCCCGGTCTTCACCCCCCCGCACTCTCCCCTTCCTGCCTTCCCCCGTTCTCAGTCCCCCCCTTCTGTCCTCGTCCCCCTCTTCTTTTTTTTCTCCCCCCCTTTCCCTTCCCCTTCTTTTTCACTTCCCCCCTTTCTCCCATTCCCGTCCTTACCTTTCGTTGCCTTCTTGGTGCCCTCCGGAGATGGAAGAAGACCCGGAGAAGCGTCTCCTGCGAAGTGATGTAAAAAAAAAAAAATCGGCTTCTAACGCAGACCTGCACACCCACGATTCCCAATACGGACCTGCCGGTGGCTGTTTTGACTGCTCCTTTGTCCAACTCAGTCCAAGTGATGAACTGCATGTCCACTAGCCCTTTCATGGGGCAAGATGGCCTTAGTGGAATAAAAGCGGCAAACTCTTTGCTTCCCGGAAGGACTTTCCCCACTTTGAACTCTGCGGCAACTAACTGTGTCTTCAACGGGCCTCTGTCACAGGCCATAGTCACAGGCCCCGGAGATCACTCAATCTTCTCCGCCGTTAGCCACGGTCTGGGATTGCATACGCTCCCGCTAGCCAGCGCCGCTTGCCCCGACACCGCTTCGGCGAGTGGTCTGTCCCCCGTGAGGGTCGGAGGACCCCTGGGGGAGGACCTGAGGGAAGTGGCTCTGGCGGGCGGTCTTGCTCGAGTGGTATCTCAGCCTGTCTCCACCGAGGCAATGCCCGATGTGCCCAAGCCTCTGGAGCCATCTCCTCAGACACAGCTCCAGCCACAGGATGTAACCCCCCTTGGGAGGCGTGACCAACTGACTGTTCGACCAGATGCTCTTCCCTCACAAACTATTATGGCCATGATGCACGCTCCTTTGGAGGACTTGACCACAGAATCTAATGAGTCAAGGAAAACTTTACCTTCGTTGTCTTCCATAGTCCCAGCAACAATGGCCTCGTCTTCCGATGAACTTTCACATCTTCCTACTGTGGACTCTCCTATGGGCCCTCTTCCATCTAGGGTCGACGAGCAGGATATGGATGCCCGCCCTATCCCTCAAAGGATGAGAGGCCCCCCCGAAGCTATTTCAGAATCAGAATCCGATTCTATCTCGGACCTCTCCTCTGCATCCCGGGGGAGTTCTAAGCTGTCCCTACAGTCTAACATAAAAAGACCTTTATACACAAAATAAGGGAAGGCGATTCAGAGAAATGTCTCGTCCCAAGGCCTTATTGGTAAAAGTTTCCCGTCTAATAAACCACAACAAAATCAGGCGGATCCTAAAGGAAAGAATAGTAAACAGATGAAACAAATGGGGCCACCCCTAACCCATAAAAAAAGACCCTCGGGGAAAAGTCTCCTTTCAACTCCCATGCTGTCGAATGCCCTTTTGAACTTCTTTAAGACACAGGGGAAAAGAAAGGCACTATTGACTCCGAACCATCGGATGCTGAGACACTGGAAGCATTGGAGCAAACCCCGCCGGCCTATAAGTGCAGGAAAACAGCAGGGGTGGCAGCTCCTAGCTCATTGATAGCTGAGCCAGATGCTCCCCAGGCTCTGGATACTCGGCACACCACTGTAGCGGTCCAATCCACGCCCACATCGCTCCCACAAACTTCAATGATCACTACCCCAGTGTATCTCCGCAACCGGATGTAGTGGCAGCTAATCTCACTATCCCGCTATGCAAAGTGCTGCAGTCTCCACCCCCTGAGGCTAGACCTCTTCGGAAAGGAGTCTCAGAGATCTTGGATCTCCTACAGACTAAAGTCTATCCATCCCAAAGAGGGATGTCGCACAAGCGTGGACTTCAGCCCACTTGAACACACCTAATGCGGCGGTCTCTCCGCCTCAGGAACCTGGCTTGAGACAGAGACATTCAGTTGCCAACTCAACATCGACAGAACCGAAGTCTACACCTGCTAGGAATGGAAGACCCAATGATGTCGAATCTCTGAGGCATAAAGAATCACCTACCATGAGGAAGGACATGACAACGATCATGTCTGCCATCACAATAGCAATGGCTCCGTTCTGCAAACTCTATAAGTCCCTGGGGGATACATCAAAAGACAATACTGCATCTCTAGCTATCATCCAATCCAAGCTTACCTTCTTGGAGGGCTTCATCTCGGCAATTGACTTAAAATACGATATTCAACAAAAAAAAAGGGACTTGCCGGAGGCAGGCGTGCCCTGCTCCTCATCATGCACATGTACCAAAGGAGGACTTGTGGACGCGGTGGTCCACAAATCCACACAGACCTATGCATTTACAGACAGGGAGGAACTCGCACCTTTGTTCCGTAATAAACCCTCAGCTTCAACAGTGTCAAATAGATCTACGGCGAGCGAAGCACTGACAGGGGGATCTGGCTCCGGTCAGAGGCTTGTCCCGCCTGAGGGAAAATAAACACTAAAATTAAGCAGGAAAGAAGAGACGGTACGGTCGACTGCTCAGTCCCTACTCCAAAAACCAGAGACAAGCGGGATAGCCTCCCAGGTCCACCCAGAAGGGGGCACATCGTCCGCAAGGGGCAACCTGGCAGTCTCTATTATTGACTTAACTCAGTCGCCAAAATCAGCAGATGACTTTTTGGACTCAAGTCTTTTAGCAAACATCTCTGTTCATCCCGATGAATCTCCAGTAGCTACAGACTTAAAGTCTAAAGAAGCTCGGAAGCGGCCTATTGCTATAACTACCCCGCCACGGAAAGCTCACTCTAGGAAGACCTCAACATCCCATGGAACAGCCTCGGAGGAAACTATGTTTCACCCGCCAGCCCCAAGGGACAGCTCTGCAAAGATAAATCGCCAAAATGGATCTGCGGCATCCCATCATAACAATTCACACAACCGTGTACAATCTCGAGAGGCAGACGTGAACAGGAAAAACCAGATCCGTCTGTTCAAAATTGAACAAATCTCCAGTAAAGACAATTTTATGATTCTAAACCGAAGAACAGTGTTGAAAATCACATCTTCGACAGTTAGTCTAAAGAAACTGAAATCTGATGATTTTAAATGGATTCAGCCTTATCACAGTGACAATAAGGCCAAGGCCTACCTGTTCATATACGCCGCTCCATTACAGGACCTCTCCCGGAAAGTAGGAGATGAATTAAAATCCTTGGGGTTCTTGTTATCAGAAATAATAGCCCCGGAAAATACCAGTGATCGGACAGAAGATAGGGTCGCTGCCAGTAGCTATAAACCCTGAAGCCCGTCTCATTATCTTTCTGCACGGAGAGAAGCCTTAAAAGCGCATTTCTTTGACTCAGTGGACAAGAATAAAGCATTTAGGGGCCAAAACCAACACACACGCCGCTCACCAGAAGTAACTTGCTGGACAGACAAACAATTTCGTTCTCCCAAACCATCCCGACGAACAGACCATCTCGCCCGAACATATGCGGCAGTTGCATCTGACTTCTCTAATAGAAGAGGCCGCAATGAGAAGACCAGGGACAGTCCGCCTGAACAACGTATGGACAAACACCGACCATATATTCCGAGACATGCTACCAGAGTCTACTCACCGGCTACAAGAAATGACACCCAAAGAAAATATCGGCAAGTCTCACCTACCAGGAAGAGCAAAGGCACATCTGAGATCTCGGAAAAAACATCCCCATTATGTGGTCCTTGGAATTGGATCAAAGGCGCGCTAAGTGCTAAACAACCTAGATAGCAACCATCCTCCGAAGCCAGCGATTTGTGTGTCCAAAAGACTTTGACGCTGGCCTCATGGAACACAAGATGACACACCCACTTAGCGGAACCCAGTACCATAGATCTAGCATCGTTTGATATTTTCTGTCTCCAAGAGACCTGGCTCCAAGAAAAACCGTCGATGGACGGATTTGAAATTGAGACTTCACCAGCTATCAAGGGCCTGCTTGGCCGCCCGTCTGCCGGACTTCTAATTGCGGTTCGCTCAGGGCAGAACCTGAAAATCATCAAG
This sequence comes from Ambystoma mexicanum, assembly GCF_040938575.1. NCBI lineage: Eukaryota > Metazoa > Chordata > Amphibia > Caudata > Ambystomatidae > Ambystoma > Ambystoma mexicanum. The sequence goes on from NC_090929.1 coordinate 1,292,970,608, forward strand.
ACTATGAAGAGGTCATATGGGGTTCTGGCAGTCCTTATAGAGTGGAACTACGAGGTTGACAGCTTACGTCCTGGTTCTAAAAGCCGTCCTAAGCACCCTCTAGCTTTGATAACCACGTATTGGAACCCACAAAGAACAACAGCAGCAGACTTCTGCCAAATCATGGCTGAAACCATAGATGAAATCATGCTGGAATGGAACACCCCCTTTGCAATAATTTGCGGAGATCTTAATGCTAATTGCATCCACCCTAACCAACAAGCTCTTGTGGACGTTTCCACTACGCAATCAGAACATAGAGGTAAAGCCTGGATGAACCGCATGGCTGCAAGAGGGCTGCACAACGCGGCTTGGATCCTGGGCAAAGACATTCACATTCCAACCTGGGAAAGGGGCCAGTCGATGGCAACTCTAGACTACATCTTTGTCTCAGAGGCACTAACTGCAGAAACTCTCAACTACCAGGTGGTGAAAACCTAGGCAAGCGATCACAACATGCTCACTTTGGAATGGTCAGCCGATGTCAAGATGTGTAACCAGTATTCTCCTTCCATCGAGACGAAGCCCCAACAAACCCAGCTTCGCCTTACTGCGGCCAATGTGCGTTCTTTAACCCAGCACTACGCTGAGATAGCTAAAACTCCTCACACTTCCAGAAAGACACCGAGGCCGAACTACCTTCCGTTTCTGATTGAACATAGAAAAAAGATGGGGCCTAGGAGGACTACTGTACCATCCTTTACTCATAATTACGACAAACGTAGAGCAACTACTGAAAATACACGGGTAGCGTGGGACGTGTGGGAAAACCACAACAAGATCTCTAAATCATGGATAAGATCAAGGAGAGCAGTCATATATCAAAACGACGCAGAAATAATGCTAAGAGTCCTCACCTCAAAAAAAACTGCCGACTTTTGGAATTTGATAAACCACTCGCAGAGTAACACACATAACAACATGATCAACGCAGTGTCAGAAGCAGCCTGGGTTCAATTTTTTACAGCGCTTTTTATGACCCCAAATTCTACCATAAATCTGCGGGTAGAGTTGACACAGTCATCTTGGGCTGATCTATCAGATAAAACAGACATATCCATGGCCATTCAGAAATTGAAATCCTCTAGAGCCCCTGACGGCCTCTCCAACTTGGACCTAAAAATCCACATCAAGGAATGGGTTCCCTTTGTAAGTCTTCTCTTCAAACACTGTGCCAATGGTAGGAAAATCCCTCTATCCTGGACCAAAGCCATAGTAATACCCATCTTCAAAAAAGGAAGTTGAGACGAACCAGGCAACTATCGGCCCATAGCTTTGCTGGATATTCTGGGAAAACTATTTGCTTCCCTTCTGCTGGACCGTTTCCGCCGCTGGGTGCTCTCGGCCCCCTGCAGAGACCCCTTTCAGGTCGGCTTCAAGAAGAACGGAAGCACGACGGTAAACATCTTTATAATCAACATCTTGAAGGCGAAAATCAAACAAGGGACCCCGACAGTATACGCAGCCTTCATCGACCTCGATAAAGTGGACAGAATGCTTTTGTGGAACAAGTTAAAAAATTGGAAATGCCCAAATGCCATCCTGAATCCCATAATGGCGCTGCATTCCAACACCACGTTAAGTGTCCGTCTCTGTCAAAGGAAATTTCAGCCAAAAGAGGAGTCAAGCAAGGCTGTCCGCTGGCCCCGGCGCTTTTTGTTGCCTTTCTGGGTGATTTCAAAGAGTCAGAATCCACTGTGCGCTCCTTTCCTCCGAATTTTGCTTTCCTGCATCTTATATGCGGACGATATGATCCTGCTTGACCAAACGCCCATTGGCCTCCAACGCCAGCTGGACAACTTAGCCCAATATATGGACACCAACAACTTGGCCATAAATGAGCTGAAAACCAAAATCATGATCTTTTCTAAAAATCAGCCATCGATGAAAAACATCAGGCCCTGGTCTGTCCACCAAACAAAAATTGAAGTGGTTTCCCAATTCAAATACCTCAGAGTAATTCTTGATGGAAGTATTCAGGATGCTAAAATGCAAGACCAGATGGGCGAAAGCAAAAAATCTAACTTCACAATTAAGAATGGTGGATCGCAAGTACGGCGAATTCTCTTTGATACCGGCCATTAATTTCTACAAGGGCAAAATGGTGCCGGCCCTGACTTACGGTATGGATGCTACACTTACCATACCAACCTCCTTCTGGCAGAAACTGGAGGGTGTCATTTGGAAATCAGTTATCGGCCTCCCCAACTCTGTTCCCATTGTGGCCGTGAGAAGAGAGCTGGGCCTTCTATCACTGAGTGCCACGGTGAATGCTTCTACACTAGCTCTATTCAGGAAGACTCTCATAAAAGATGGGCTCCCCATCTGCAAGGTCATTGCTCAAGAGATGGCTTCAACGGAGTGCAAGACTCTTGTGAACTGGGCTGAACGCCAAAAAAATTAACTGCATGAGCTAGCGTGTACCACGGATGACCTTATCACCAATCCAGTAAGTGTCAGCAAAAAACTGAAAAATCAGGATTGGATAACGACCAACGAACAAGCACATGCTTGCAAGCTGCTGAGCCATCTCCCTCCTACGTTCAATAGGCTAAACACTCCCCTAGCCTACTGTTCAAAATTTCCGGATAGGAAATTAAGATCTACTTTTTTAAGAGCATGTTTGAATATACTTCACACAAGAGAAATCTTGGGAATAAGACACCAAACTGCTACAAAAAGCTCTAGACTATGCAAGGCTCCAGACTCTATTGAGACAGTCCGCCACCTCCTTTTGAACTGTCCCTCTTTAACGAAAGAACGCACTGCTTTCCTGTCACCCTGCTGGGTCGATCGTCGATTAATAGAAGAACACACTTGGTGGTGCCGTCTCATTTCAGGGGAAAAAACCTGCTGGGCTGTAGCGACATCCAAACTGTTAGAAGCAGCGTTTCTTCAAATCAATGCCCTTGGGGCATAGCGTAACCCAGCCCATTTCCTCGCTCTAACTGCTTTTGTGAGGGGTGAGGTCCCTCATGGAAATTCTTTTTTCACATACAGGCTAAGCGCAGTCTACCTGTCACTAGACTTGAACTCTGTTAACTTAGCTCTGCACGCTTGATCTCTTCGGTCAATGTTTAGCCTTGTAAAAATCATGTATTTTTGATTATGCACAAGTAAATAAAAAAATAAAAAAAATACTAATCGAATGAATAAGAAAGATGAAACGGATAGAACACATTAAATGGATGGGAAGGAAGAAATGGGTCTACAGAACGGATGGAGTAAGCTATGTGGTTGTAGGGCATAGTGGATGAAATTATCAAAGGACTAATAGATTAAATGGATAACACAGATGAAATTGATGAACAGACGAAGTGGAATGAATGGACAGAGTAAATAAAATGGATAGAATAAATGGTACTGATGGAGTGCTCAATCTCAAGCACCTAACTGATAACCACCATATCACACTACCACTCTTACTCTCTCCTATACACCAACACTCAACTAGAACACAGCGATGCTATGACACATTCGGTATAGCTGCTCTCATACTAACACGCGTCACATACTCCTCATCATCCTAAATTAAACACAGCAAGCTAGCACACACCACTAGCTTAAGCATCTCCTCAGGCCTAACGCAGCCTCAAATCAGTCTGGGCGTCGTCCCTCCAGAATGAACACACATACCTGACATCCCAACCACCACACCTACTGCTAAGAAGCAGCTATCATGCAACTCCCACACTGGTTGCACACATATCTGGTGCACACATGCACCTTATGACTCTTTCTCTCTCTACTGACTTGAACTACGGTTCCCGAGTGCGTTCAACCTACCAGCTCTTTGAGATCATACCAATGATACATAAGGCGCTATATAAATGCCAAGTAACATAACATAACATAACATAACATAACATGTTAAGGAAAAGAAAGGCTTTTACCACACGCAAGCATTTTACATAAGTGTGTGGTGCTTTCCCCTTAATAAAAAGACTTCCCACTTCTGCGGTTAACTTCTACTTGCTTAGATGTAAACACAAGTGCAATAAAAAAATGGTTACAGTTACCGGGAAGGTCTTTCTGCTGTTCAGAGTGGAAAATCAAACACTTCTCTAATTGCAAGACCAGCAATGTGGTATATATCATCGAATGCCCCTGTGGTCTCAGATATGTTGGCCAAACTCAGAGACAGGTCAACAAGAGAATTGGCGAACATCGCTCAAGGATCCGATGTCGGGTCCATACAGCACCACTAGTCTCACACTATATGGAATTCCAACACAGTGCTGATGACATCCGCTGGTGGGTGGCTGACACAGTAGTCAATACCACCAATGCCTCTAATGCTCTTACTCATAAAGAACTCTGGTGGATTTTTAAACTTAAAACCATTACAAAGGGCCTGAATGAGGCCACACCAACCATTCATGGGTAGTAGGGATACCCCTCCCCCCTTCTCTACACTACCTGCTTCCAAACACACAACACTAAGATACCAAATAGATACTAATAGGCCCTCACTACTAAAGCAATGTGATCTTGCAATAATAGATGGGGGTTGTAATCCCTGAACCTAAAACGAACAAGTTGTTTGTTATTATATAAAAACATTTTTTTGTTAACTTAGCCGCCTATCTGCAAATATGGCCCTACCAGGTCTAAGACCATAATTACCTGTGACAGTCTTGAACTCTGCATGTATATTTACAACTATGTCTGCTGTTAACCGACTGTCTACAATCCCTGTGATAGCCTTAAAGAAGCAATGTACCTTTATTTTTTATAAGCATGACAGTATGTGCGCTATTTTGCCTCAGGGGGTGATTTTTAGATAAGTGTCTGTATAGCTAGTTTACTTTGACGTGTGAATTTACTAATAATCCGAGTGGACCCCATATACAGACTCCCCTTCAAACCTTACTTAGAGTATGCACCTCGCTACCACAGTAAAAATCCCTATGATTGCGAGCGCTGGGCACCCGCACATATACAAGCAGGTGCCGTGACAACTTAGAGACAGAATTCTAACTGCGCAAGCGCGGTTCTTAGACACTGGTCTCGCGCGCATGCGCACTCCCTAAATTACACGCACAGCTCAGTTCCTCCACTGAAGCTACGTGAGCGCAGCCGCGGAGCGACACATAACGAACTCGAGCCAACATCAAGCGCCCCAGGTAAAGACACAAAATAATGGTAGACTGACTGTGAACAGGAATAGCAGTACCTTACATTCTGCCCTCCTGTCCACCAGTCCCCCACCGAAATATTAGACTCCTTCATATGGACTGGACAGCCCGCGCATATCCAGCCACACGAGTCCTCTAATGCCATCACACTAATCGATTACGATTTCTTTTCTGCTTGTTGCAGGGGCACTAGGCAGTCCCTCACAGACGGTTCCGACGCAGATCCAAGGGCCCTGGGACTGGGAACACAACCGCGCCTCTTGACCTGCACTTTTTCATCTAGGCTGCAGGCACAAGGGCTCCCCCCTGCCACTACCAGCGCAGAACCACCCATTTGAATGCACTTGTACGTGCGCCAAGGTAACCGGGGCTCCCTCATATGGCATATTTTCTATCAGCCCACAATAGTAAGAATATCAATGAGACACACATTGTTGTCCTCTTTTTCTTTTGTTTTCTCTCTTTTGCCTCTTCAAGCACATTCTTTGTCGAAGAAGCTATGTCAGCAGATCCGCCAATATTCTACTATCAAACCCGCTGAGAACGGCGGTTTCACAGCCCAATTGTACACTGTGCCTCCTACCACGTGGAGCCAGTCTAAACCCAGGACACTTGTCCAGGTCAGTAGGTGAGCCACAGCAAGCCACAGGACAACTGTATATGTTGTACCCCCATTTGGTCTTTAATTGTTTTAATGCATGCAGGTCACACTAGCATTAGACTCATCCCTTTACAGAGATGCACCTAACAGCAAGTTTGCCCCGCACTTTTATGTATTTTCTATTTAATACTTTTCCTCTTTTACCACACACAGGGGTGACCAAGTCAAGGCCCAAGAAGAAGGCTCTAAGCCGAAACGTCACGGGACTACATAATTTTGAAGGCTTTACTTCCTCCAATCCCGTCCATAAGTTGATCTGTCTCTAGACGTAGACCAAAGACTAGGTCCCTGTTTCTCTAAGAATTTACAGACACCAATTGTCTTGCATTTATTACTTACTCAAGACAAAAAACTTTGTTATTGATGGTTCAAGGTTTTCCCCTTTTTTTCAGTTTTTTCATTTGTTCATTTCTCTGTATTTGTCAAGTTTTTTGCCACAAATATGTTTGTTTTCTGTTCCTTTCTCAAATGCATTTCTAAAAATGAGAAAATGAATGTATTTTGACGAACGATGTACCTTAAAAAACACCTATACATCTTCTTGTAAAATCAATTGCATAGAAGATGTTGTGCAGTTACTAGCACTAAGTAATCCTTTTTCCCTAAAAAATAAAAAAAGAAAATTAAAAAAATGTTGCAATTCAAGGGCCTCTTTTGCTCATCTTTTTAGAATACCCTCTGACAGCTAGCCAAGTAACAAAGCTGATGTCAAATCCTATTTTGCATGCAAAATAATCACCCTTTACCAAAATGTATAGGTAAAGAGACCTAAAGACAAGTGGCAGGACGCCTCCCTACTCGTTCCATGTACTATTAGCTCTTAAGTCCTTCCACTTATTCATGAGCTTACCCTTCAGTTATACAAGTTCAGGAGTACACAGCTTCCTTTTTTGACTCCGATTATGATGACTGCGGGGCTGCTGTTTCTCGGATTGGTTTCTTCTCCTGCTACTATTGTAAGCACTCTTAGGGGTTCCATGTCATTTTACCGACACCCGTTTTTCTGAAAACTCCAGTGGCAAAACACCTGTAGTAAAAACGTGTGTAGGTAAAAGTAAGCTATACCCTCTTGGGAGCCACACCTCTCTGCCGCACGGGTGTCTCTGATCCGGCATCATCAAGGGAGCGCTTACTACTCTCCAGTTTCCCTCGGCTTGCTTCTGCATATGGGCCTTGGGAGAATGCATGACTTCATCTCTGCATTCACAGCAATTAGGCGCACCTCTAAAGACTGCCTGCGGCTTCTAGTCCCTTCTAATGCTACCACAGCCAAACAGGTTTTGTGAGCACAGGACCAACTCAAAGCCTGAAGGTGAAATCTGCCTGTTCTCTTCTCTGGCGTCCCTTCTCCATTCACACTTCCTTGTGAACTGCCAGCTTTGCGCTCTGCTTCCTCTGCTTCTGCTACTGCCGACCTCCCAGCTCCTGCTCCAGCTTCTTTCTGCTGCTCCTCTATGCTGCAGCCTTTTATGCCCCTCAGGTGGGCTAATTAGGTTCAGGTACAGGTCCTTAGGACTAATTGCCTGGCCTTGCCTAGAGACATTAGGCTTGCCTGCCTGACTTGGACTCCTGCATGCCTCTTCAGACCTCTTCTTCTCCACAGTCCCTGGGGGATTTGTGGACTTGAGGTTTATTTTGGGAAACTTCAATTTCTCTAATTCTTTGAAAGATTTTAATATGGATTTTCTTCCCCAGATATTATTAATAGAGGAATGATAAGGTTTAGCCCATTCACAGACAGAAGGGCAGGAAAGGTCACATGTTCATCGTTCCTGTTAGAATACCTTTGATATTGTGGAGGATATGGGAACCTAGGGGTATAAAAGATTGGTTTCTTGGGTTCAACAGGAAGTGGAGTCACTCTTTCAGATGTGACCTTTTCACCCATAATAGGGGATCGAGGTGTATCAAAATGGCAATAAGCCAATTCCTCCTCTAAGTCTGGGTCAACAGTATGCCTCTTGAAGGAAAAATACTCTGTCTCTCCCTGCCCAATCTCCCCACTTCCTAAGGCCTGGTCTCCACCTGGGTGATCCTCCCGCAGTACACTACCCCCAGGATTGGGATCAGGAATCGTCTGCCCTTCCCCGGCCACCAGGGAGGAGACTATAGGTATGATTTTAGTGGGAGGCCCGTAGGATTCTCCACACAAAGTGACACCGCCAACCGAGCAGCCCCCTCCCTATGGGCTGCAACCTGCACTGAAATCTGCAGTGTGGTACATGAACACATGAAAAGTGTCCCCAAATAGGGACAAAGCAGAAATAGGGAAAGGAAAGCCAGAGGCTGTAGTCACTACTACTGAGAGAACAGCCGGCAGTAACACAAAGTACTTGGCAGACATACAAAAATGTGCGTGCCGACAGTAAGAACCTGTTTTCAAAGCTGCTGAAAGAGAGATAGAGAAGGAACTCCTGAAAAAGAAGGAGACGCAGGGGGCTGCGGAAACATCAGGTGGCTGGATGCCGGGAAAATCATGTTTAAATAAATAGATACCCGGAAGAGGAGTAGAGTCCCATGAGGTCCGAAGTGGACCCTGAGGAAACCGATAAGGATGGAGAAGCAGGGCCAGGCAGTGGGGAGATATGGGATGATGAGAAATGGGCTGAAGGAAAGGGAAGAGAGGAAAAGACAGAGGAAAAACAGAGAGAGAGAGAGAGAAAGAAAGGGAGAAAGATAGGAGGAACATTAGGGACTCATCGCATCCCCTGCAAAACTGGGCATAAAGGAAGGTGGTAGAAAGCACTGTAACAAGTGGGGCTGCACGTACACAAGCACAGTTGCCCCTGTTACAGAAAGGCAGGGGAGAAGCGCAGTATGTACCATGGCAGAGCATAGACAGAAATAACTTAATTTATAGCCTGCCATCCTTCGCAGCGGGAGTGGGCAAGTGGATATATACTCCTGAGAAATAAACAGCAAGGGTTACCCTGGCGATCAGCGATATGAAGAGCCTATTCACAGCCACAATGGGCTAAAAGAGGGACAACATGTGGGAGCAGGCAGGCTATAACAGAGTCAAATGTTGCAGTAATATACACAGTGGAGCTTCCTTTAACAATTGCTGCGCACATGTTTGGAAAGTATTAAGGTCTACATACCCGGATACATCAGATATGGGGGCCATTCTGGCACACTAAATGAACCAGACAAGGAGCCTGCAGAATACATACAACAGATACAGAAGATGTGGACATTAGAGACCTGACAATCATGCGACGTGAACTTACCAATATTCTATCACATACTGGTCCAAGAGCTCCCCTCAGATGTGCAGACATCCCTAGAGAAGGTGGTAGGGATTGAGGCAAAGGGATGGTCTGAAAAACAAATCATGATAGTCCACTTTTGCAAGAGGAAGTGGGAAAGAGAGAAGAACATGGCAGACAGTGCAATTAAGGCAGAGGCAAAATTGATGTAAAAGAAATTAGCAAAGATATCCATGGAAGGGGCTGTATTGACTAACATTGTCCCAGGGCAGCTCAAAGTGGCCCCCATGCAGCAATGGGGGTTCCCTGCAGGGGTGTGCTACAGGGGGGGATGTATCCACAGCAATGGGGGTTCCAGCAGCAAGGAGGCTATCCCCAATAGGGAATGTATCAGCAACAAGGATATTATCAGCAATGGGGTTATTACCCACAGACGGGATACTATCAACAGTACAGAGGATACTGACAGAGAGGAGGGGGCTTGGTTATGGTGGAGCAGGACCCAGATTTGTAGGACCATGTTTTATATGTGGGCAAAGGGGACACTATGCATGAATGTGCCCAGGTGGACATCAGCATTATCGCTGAGGTGGGGGGAGCAAAGGGATATGTACAACACATGCAGTCACTGGGGCAGCCTATACAAACACAGATGTAGCCACCCAAATCACAAATGCCTCTACTGCAGGTGTAGGCGCTCTTCATACAGACAATGCAACTGGTAGGGCCCCCAGGTAGCCTGACACCACAGGTAGGCACACAGCAGGAAACAACAGTACCAGAGAATGCCTTACAGGCTCAATCACAAATAAACATGCAGGGAGACAGCACACTGCTTGCTCAGTATACAGTACGACAATACAGGGGAGTGATATTTCCAGGAGAAGGCCCATATATCCAATAGGCCATCCCAGAGAAGACACGTGTGTGCCCAATCCTTTCAGTAACTGAAGGCCCCGATGAGGAACCTGAGGTAGAAGTGAAAACTGGACAAAAAGATTTTTTATTTTTGGTCCACACAGGAGCCACTAAATCCTGTATTAAGGAGGTTGTCTTTCCCCTCTCGGACAAAGTAATGGACACACAGGGATTTTCTGGGGCCATTGTAATGGTTCCTGTCACTGAAGATTTGCCAATCATCATAGGCACACAGCAGATTGTAGCGCCTCTATTGTATTCACATGACACCCCATCAAAATATTAGGAAGAGATATAATGAGCAAATTAAATATGACAATATCATTTTCAGAAAAGGGTCTAGTATGCTCGACATCTGGTATCTTTTATGAGCAGGTCGCAGCCATCATAAAAGCATTTTGTGCACACAGCACTTTACATGGGTCACCATGCCACTCAGAGCTACTGCTTTGTGGGGTACAAGTATTGCTAGTGTGGGTACCCAGAATGAAAGGTAAGATTTTTCGATTGGCCACAGAATTTTTGTTCAGACCAGCAGTACACAAAGCAGTGGTACCCGGAACAACACTCACCATACATTTAGAAGCAGCACTTACAACGAAGGATGTGGTAATTTTTGTGTGGGACAGATGAAGATGACACAGTGGCACACAATCCTCTGTATTGACCCGACATTAAGACTAACATACTTGACTGACAAACAGCTGTTCTCAGAGCACGAAGAACAGGGGGAGTTAGTATTTCAGACATGCATCCCATATCAGATAGACATAGAGGAGAGACGGATCCACCATAGGATGCAGGTAGTGAGCAAGGCATCAACTCCCTTGTGGGAAGATTTGAAAAACATACCAGCGATACTATGGACCATAGTGACCCATGATGTAGGGTTGTTGAAGGGTGCAGGGAATGTGCGCATAAAATTAAAATAAGGTTGTCCCAGGTTACACAATACCCACTATCACGTAAGGCAGACAAGGGTATATATGACACACACCTGGCACTCCGGAGACAGGGCATAAAAAAAATCAGAATCCCCATGTTACATGGCCATCGACACTGTCAAGAAATGGAAAGGTGGGGAGTGGAGATCAATTCGGAATCCCCACCCCTTGAACCATGTAGTGGATGCAGAGTTTCCACTCATACCAAATCCAGCCACAATATTATGTAATATAGCAAAAGAAATTACCTGTTTCACAGTCATTGATTTATAGAATGCATTTTTCTCCATCTCATTGCATCCAGATTCACAGTACTTCACTGCGCTCACCTATCTCGGACCGAGGTTCCACCATAAACAGCGCTCACCTATCTCGGGTCGAGGTTCCAACATACTCGTTTACCCCAAGGGTATTGGGATTCACCTTGTGTGTTCAATAGGGTGATCCGAATGGAACTAAACAACTTGCAAATGTCCAGCACAGTCATCCAGTACGTGGACGACTTCCTGGTTTGCAGCACATTGGAGGACCAGTGCAGGAGAGATTCAGTTACAATTCTGACATTGCTAGCAGATAAGGGGTACAAGGTAAACAAGGAAAAATTGCAATACTGCCAAAAAGAAGTAGTGTGCCTAGGACAGCTAATATCAGTAGATAGCACGAAGATAACTCCAGAGAGAGCAGAAGCAATACGTAGCACACCACAGCCACGCACAGTCAAGCAGATACAGCAGTTCTTAGGCCTGTGCAATTATTGCAGGGCCTGGGTCTTCGATTATTCCACATTTACAAAACACCTCCGTCAGGGATTAAAAGAAGCACAGAAAACAAACGGGCTCATAAAATGGACATCAACAAAGAATGGGTCATTTGTAGAATTGAAGAATGCGTTAGCACACACACCAGTTTTAGCAACACCAACCTATAAAGAGAAATTCTTTCTGTTCTCACATTCTGATGGCACAGTCATGATGGCTGTCCTCACTCAAAGAAAGCCCCAGGGACACAAACCCTTGGCCTACTACAGCGGTCTCTTGGACCCAGATAATGCAAGGCCACTTCCTGTCCGAACAGGCCCTCGCTGTAGCTGCATTTGCCACTGAGAACACAGCAACAATAACGATGGGCTGTGCAGTCACACTCTATGTGGAGCATTTGCTTTTTGCGATCCTTGAAAAATCAAAATCCACATGGACAACACAGAGAGCGTCAGGGTACAAGATGATTTTGTCCAATCCAGCAATTGAGTGGTGAAGTGTCAGATTTTCAACCCAGTGACATTCATAAAACAGCCGTTGCAGGTAGGGGAGCTGTGCACGACTCTGCCTCATACATTAACAGTATGCGGGTGACCCCCAGGTACAAGAAGAGCCCATAGAAGGAGGAGAAATACTCTTCATTGATGGGTCATCAATAATAGATTCCAGCAAGGGTTGTCGACACAGGGATGCAGCAGTGGTTTGTTATCATGAAGAATTTCAGGTATGGGGGCAAATGCGGTAGCCACTACATTATTCAGCACAGGCAGCTAAATTGACAGCACTGATAATGGCTGTAAATATGTCAGAGGGACATGCAGTAAGAGTCAGCCTACGTCACATCCACTGTGCACTCGTAATTGGCCTGCTTGGAAAGGAATTGGTTCTCGAGGAGCGATGGCTTCCACGTACAACATGCAGTTATTGTCCCGATTAATAGAGGTGGTGCCCCTCCCAGCAGAACTGACAGTAATAAAACTGTACCGCTCATACCAGTGGCACAGATTTAATTTCAAAAGGCAAAAATAGGGCCAACTCCACAGCAAAAGAAGCAGCATATTTATCATTACACACAACACAGTTCATGCCTTCTAAAAGAGATAATGTGCCTTTGCTGGAATTGCTGCAGAGCCAGCACCCCATGCGGGGAGCCATTCAACCCACTGCCCTTTATCCAAGTGATTGAGTTGCATAGAGGTGCACCCCAAATAGAACAGGAGGTATGGAAAAATAGGGTCTGCTCACTGTCACCTACAGATTTGGTGCGGAGACAGAACAGAGCAGGGAAACCAATAATGCCCCAGAAGCTGTTCCAAACAGCCCTGTATCAACTGCATTACAAAGTGCATGTGTCAAAAGAGCATGTATCTGCAGAGATGAATTAACAATGTTTTGTGCAAATTGGTAAATGCGTTTGTAAACTACTGTGTCACATGCCATAAATACATAGTAGGGCACATGCTTAAAAACTATTAAGGCAACATTACCATGCCCGGAGGGGCCCTTCCAGCATTTGTATATTGACTATGTTGTTATGCAGGATAAATGTAGCTCTTATAGGTACATGATAGTCATTGCACGTCCTTCTTCATACTGGCTTGAGGCTGGCCCATGTGTTCACCATGATGCTAAATCTGCTGCCAGATTTTTGGGCCATGAAGTAATCCCAAGGTGGAGGGGTATGTGTTGAGGTCCAACAACGGACAACTCTTTGCAAATCATCTATTTAAGGAGGTAACGTCCCACTTTGGCATCAGCACAAGCTGTGTTCAGTGTACCATCCTCAAACCAACAGACTTATTGAGTGCCTCAATGGCCTGTTTAAAAAGTGCTTTGCCAAGCTGTCAGCAACATTTGGCAAGAATTGGCTCGACTGACTTTCACTTGATTTGTTTGCACTATGCAATTCTCCTGGCGTGGGTCATCATTTGACTGCACGAAAAGCAGGAGAATGCATGCACCTCTCACTTCTGCCCATACAAATTCAGATGCTAACAGCTCTGCCCAACTCCTTGGTGATGAGTTTAAAGTATAGTTGAATGAGCTCACTAGGTCTCACACATATATATCACGTCCAGTGCGACCTCGTTGAGGCAGGCCTGCAGACCCAGCACCAAACACAGACATCCCATCAACACAAGAAGAAGAGACATTTGCAGCACAGCCACCCCTCTATCCAGGTGATGAAGTCCTCAACAGCAACTTTACAGTTCTTGGAAAGAACTGCATTTCACAGGACCCTTCAAGGTCACGTACTGCACCCCTACATAGGTGAGGTAGCTGAGATGTGCTCATGGATCCACCTCTCAGGTGTTTTCTGGGACAAGACCGTCGCTCCCCTCACAGAAGAGCAGAAGGGGGCCAGCTAATGGGAAGTACTACCCAACTGTCCTTGACTTTTTTCTCTTCCTTTTGCCTATATAGCAAACCTGGGAGAGGGCCGGAGGAGATGTGCCATGTGAAAGGGGCAGGAGGAGGAAGGAAACTCTATAAGCTACGTTATTGTAGTGTAGTGTTTTTGTTTTTTGGTTTTGTGTTCATTTGGTTTTTAGCACAAACAGGACACTTTGCCCCTATTAGGAGTAATAAGGAAGGAGTACGCACCTAGCAAATCGTATTTAATTTTGAAATGCTTGAAGGTGGCATATGGGGCAGTCACAGCACTGCTTCTGGCAACATATGGTACGACCAAAAGAGACGGGTGGGGCGAGAGAGGGCCAATGGCACATGTTATGGGTGCTCTCTCATTCCACATGTTAGAGAGGTGCCCAAGTTCTTTCTACCTCAAGAAGTGTCAACAGATGAAGGGGGTGTCTTATGTATCTGTCATTGTGTAATACAAGGGGTTTGTTTCAGGGAAAATTAGTTACTGGTCAATGGATAGATGAGGCAGAGGAGGTATGTGCTGACAAGAATATCAACTTCTGAGAATGGCAAAAGAAGTAGCCACAAAACACAACATATTAGAATATGTGACACATGGGACAATAAGGGGGGAGTAACTGTTCACAACCCACTGCAGATTGAAGGGTCTATTTCATGGTGCCAATCAAGACTACTGATGTAAATCAAGTGACCAGTCTTCCATGACAGGGCATGGGAAGGGGAAATGTTAAAATGTAGGGCGGGAGGGTTGGTAGAGTTTTAGGAAGATGTAGTGAGCAAAATTAAAACCACTTGCCTTACAGTTTGTAATAAACATGTCCACGCTTTAAACTGTATAGATGAGAAAAAACAACCTTTGCACATACAGGAATGTGCATGCTTTTCTTTATGTTTTAGATCCACTCTCTGGCTATATTAGGGGACCATTACCGGATGCACCAAGCTGATGAATAGCCTGGCACCGAGAAGCGGGACTGCAGTCATTATGGATTAATGTTGGGCTTTACGGACCCAGGCATATGCCCAGATCCCTCAAGATTTATGAGGTATGTGTTCCCTCATCACCCTGCACAGCCCTGTCCTGGTAGTGCCCCATGCAGAACTCATTCCATTCAACAATCATCATGCTCTATTGAATAAAGATGTACACGTTAATAAAGTGTTGAGCAAGGGGGTGCAAACACGACCAGCATGATTTTTGAATTTGAAGATAATTTGTAGTGACTGTAATTTCTGGTCCCAAAAGTCATCAGACAGACTGGCTGCTATTCCACCAGAATGTAGACTGTTTTCAAAGGCATCACCCTTCTTTGCATCTGTATTGCTTCCAGGTGTCCAAACAGCAGCCAACGTAAAGTGGCTGTAAATCACAGGATATGAAGTACTACAATTGGCTAATTCAATGGAGAAAGGGCTGGACGCTGTGAGAGAAGACATGAGGGCAGTCAGATTAGTTGCCTTCCAGAATAGGTACATCTTGGAACCATTAACAGCAATGAAGGAGGGTGGGTGCAAGAAGGTCAGAAGCAGCTGCTGTACGTTCATGCTTGAAAATGATTCAGCAAATGGAACTAACAGAGGCTATGGAGGAGCTACAAACACTACACGTGACAATGAGGAGGGAAATTAGCACAGTAACATCAGACAACTGGCTCGACAATGACAATCCGTTGCCTGGGTTCCCATGTGGTTGGCGAACATTTTAAAAGTAACTGTTCCAATATTCAATTTGAGGCTCATCATCTTTTGTGCATGTTAGTTAGGATTAAGATTTTGGAAGGGAAAAAGGGGGAGGGTGAAATATATGATCCCCTGCTTGTTGACAGGGCTTGAAAAAGTACACACTGTGTGCATCATACACAAACACAAATGTTTGACTGGGAATGCTCACAATGCCACCCTTGGATATAGACAACTATGAAGGCTTTTGGGTAGACTGTTCAGCTGATGGGTAAGCTTGTGTAATAATGGGTTGCTCACTGGAGGCGTACGAGGTTCAAGGGGAAGGTTTGTGGATAGTGACAAGGGTGTGGATACCGAAGGAAAAGAGCAAAGAACTGCTAGCCTAAAATGTGTTGATCGATAGATTGATCAAATGGGGGATTTTTGTAAAGTTCCAGATCCAACACGACCAAGGGGGTTGGGGGGCGCATGTACCAGTTGTGCAAGTAACTTGGTGACATCACTAGTAACATGGTGGGTGGCACCGGGGGTGAGGAGGTAATTGAACATGGCGCTGCTTGCATAAAATGATATAGAAGCAGGTGCCATGCAAGATATCCCAGGGTGGAACTCAAGGGGGGTGGGCACTTTGGGGGCAGTATGGTATAGTTGCATAGCGCAGGCACAGGGTGAGGGTGCAAGATGTTATAGGGGGCTTATAGCATGGGGTCTTCTTCGAGCAATCTATGAACAGTAGAGAAGTAATTTTGGTTGTAGGCCCACGTTAAGAAAGCCTTTCTCAGAGACAGCTCATAAGAAAAGAACTGCAGGCCCACGTGTAACAAACAGAATGTATTTTCTGAACATCTAGCAGAAACAGTGTGCTGAAATGTTGCATGGCTGAAGGTTCCCAGGAGAACCCAGTGTAAGGAAGGCATGGTATCAACAGTAAGATAGACACAAATGACCACAGTTAAAGAGTGTTTATTGAACTTCAAAAAGGGTTTGAAAAACACCTGTCTAATCCCAAATCTAAATATGGGAGCAAGATACGACCATCAAATAATAATAACGTAGTCCTAGAGGTATCTTGTCAAAATAACAGGGTATATATTAAAAAACCTATTGCCAATACTTACCTCTAAATACAAATAGTGTGGGAAACAATGTTATGTAAAAGAAAGAAGTGTTCAGGAAATGATATGCCAGGATATTCAGGCCATTGGCCTCCCTTCCCTATGATTTCAGCACGGGACACAGTGATACACTCAAGCTTGGCACAGTCTCTGGCTTCTTCAGCACGAGGGTGCAGTACAAACATTAGCATCAGGGCCTTCTGTGTCCAAGTTTCTTTGCCTTTCAAAGTCTCTATTTTCAGAGTACCTGATACAACAAACAAGCAATAAGTGTTATGCTCACCTGGTCTACACAGGTGCGCCGAACGGGAATGGCTGGTCCGCTCTTAAGTGATTTCACGTGCCCCCCTCTGAATTCTGCTTCCGTCACAAGGTGCACCTAGAAGGTTAAATGAAATGTTACCCACTGAAAGGTGGAAGGGTTACTCCCGCATCCCGTGGCCTTCTAATACACCCTGCTGCTATGCCTCACCTTAGTTTTATGAATGGCAGGCTCTCCATCCTGCAACAGCATGCAGGGGTGCGTAGAAGTCAAGGATCTAGTTATTTCACTGATCCTGTAGAGTTCCAAACAATTGACTCAAATGGGTAAGTCTTATACCAATGATATGGTTCGCTGTAGAGTTCAAATTGCCCAAGTTCACTTCTGTGCCTTTTTCCTAGAGCTTTCCCTTTGGTGCGAAAATATGAAGAACGTAGAGTTGTTGTTCCAAGGTAAGTTCACGTCGACGTTCTGTGATAAGTCTCTATATGCACTATTGTACTTCTGCGCGACTGACCTGCTGTTCTTTGTATTTTACTTGCGCTGTATATCCGAGATGGATCGCGTGGTGAAGCCTTGCGGGACTGCTAGGAAAAGCAGCCTTCAGGTGAGTAATGTCGCTGCGTAAGAATTAAATGTCCAATGCGGGCTTTTCCCAATGCGCAGCTAACCTGATGTTTTCTTCTGTTCAACGGGTGCGGCGACTCCGGAGCAGCGGGTGAATGATGGTGGCGGTCGAGTGATGATGCTGCGCTGGATTGCCGGAAAGAGCAGCTCTCAGGTAAATATTGACAGTGCGCAGGATAGCGATGTGGGTTTCTGGGACTGCGCAGCTAGCCTGATGTCTTTTCCTTTTCAGCTCAGCAGACGAAGGCATGGAGCTTCAGGTAAGAGTCTAGTTCTGTTTCTTCTCTTTTCTCTTCCTTCCTTTGCTGGTAGCTCGAGAAAACTGGACGGGCGTAGCTGAAGACTGGCCTGAAGGTAACAGACACGGTGAGCGTTACTCTGCAGGAGTGCAGAATAACGTGAAGCGTGTTCTGTACTGAGGGCGTGGTTTATATAGCCTTCAGAAAGTAGTCCCCAGGTAAAGTAGTCCCAGCAACCACACCCTAGCAAATAGTTCCCTAGGCAAGTAGTCCCTTCAGCCTGCCTCAGACTAGTCTACACGTGGTTCACTTTGTTTGAAACTTGCCATATTGGTGGTGGAAGCATGGGCCTGGCGCCAACAGCGCCGGGACCAAGTCCACGAAGCCCCCAAGGGATCCTTTGGGGCCTTAAAGGCCCCCATGCTTGCCGATGCCCTGGGCAAGTTGGTCTGCACCTGATGTTTGGGGGCATGAACCATGACAGCACTCCCCCCCAAGGCCCCTCCCAAGGTGGTTTGTCTCGCTGGTCCGGATTTGGTTGGGTAGTTTCGATGGAACCGGTTTACTAGGCGAAGTGCATGAACGTAGTCACTTGGCTCCCATGACCTTTCTTGTGGACCATAGCCTTTCCAGTCAACTAGATAGAAGAGTTTTGTTTTAACCCACTTTGAGTCTAGAATGTCTTTCACCTCGAATTCTGGTTCGCCATCTACCAAGATGGGTCGTGGCTGTTTCGTGATCCGAGTTCCTGGTTGTACTGGTTTCAGAAGGGAGACGTGGAATACGGGGTGGACTCGCATGCTTGGGGGTAGCTTCAATTTTACTGCTACTGGGTTGATAATGGCCTTGATGGAGAATGGTCCCAAATATCTGGGATTAAATGTGTGGGTTCCTTTTAGTGGAATATGTTTTGAGGCTAACCAAACCTCATCTCCAATCTGGTATTTTGGAGCTTCGCTCCTATGTTGATCTGCAGATTTCTTGTATTTTTCTTTAGCTTGTCTTAAATGTTCTGTTGCCCTCTGGAAGGCTTGGGTGATGGTTTTGTGCAGACTGCTTACAGCAGGCATTTCTAACTGCTGAGGTGGCTCGAGTTCTGAAGTTCATGGATGCATTCCATATATTGTAAAGAAGGGAATTTGTCCTGTGCTGGAATGCAATGAGTTATTGTAGGCATATTCGGGTATTCATAAAACGCCTTTCCAATTGCTTTCAGTTTGATGTAACAGGCATTTTAGGTATTGCTCCAAAGTCTGGTTGGTTCTCTCGGTTTGACCATCCGTTTGAGGATGGTGGCTGGTTGAAAGCCTACGTCAATTCAGGCTAACTGGCAACATTTTCTCCAGAATTGTGAGATAAACTGACTCCCCCGATCTGAGACTAAGACAGAGGGGAATCCATGTATTCGGACAATCTGTCCTAGGAATTCCTTCGCCAAAATTGAAGCTGAGGGTAACCCTTTTAACGGGATGAAGTGGGCCATTTTTGAAAATAAGTCTACTACCACTAATATGGTGTTGAAGCTGTTACAAGGAGGAAGATTGGGATAAAATCTAGGGATAACGTATGCCAGCGTGTAGGTGGTATACCCAGAGGCTGTAGTAGACCTGGTGGTTTCTTTTTCTGGGCTTTGTTCTTTGCACAAATGCCACATGATAGTACACATTGTTTGATATCCTTACGCCATGTTGGCCACCAAAAATGTCTCTTGATCTTGGCTTCAGTTTTCACAATTCCAGGGTGTTCTTCCACAAATGACTCATGTAAATTTGAGATAACCTGTTTTTGAAGTTCCTTACTAGGTAAGTAGAGACGTCCTTGGAAATAAGGTAAATGTTCAATAACAGAATGATGACTGCTTTTGGTTGACCAGTCTTGTAAAGCCTCGGAATTGAAGAGGTGCGAGATTTCCTTCTGGATGTCGTCCAGGGTCAGTGAAGTGGTGATTCCTAGGATTCTTCCCCCTGGGAAGATGGGTACGGGATCCGGATTTCAATATGCCTCTTCCATCCCTATACGGGACAGTGCATCCGCCTTGCCGTTTCGGCAACCAGGTCGGTACATAATCACAAAATCGTTTTCTGCAAAAAATAATGCCCATCGGAGCTGGCGAGAGGACTGGGCCTTGGCCGACTTTAGGTACTGTAAATTTCAGTGATCGGTAATCACATTAATGGTGTGTCTGGCCCCAAGGAGGTAATATCGCCAAGCTTTGAATGCTGTCTTGATGGCCAGAAGCTCTTTGTCGGTTATAGCATAGTTCAGTTCTGGTGCCGTGAATATATTAATGACCAAAAGGCCACCGGATGAAGTTGACCTGCCTCGGGGTCTTTCTGAGAAAGAACCGCCCCCATTGGTCAACTGGACGCATCAGTCTCTACCACATAAGGGAGATCTGGGCGAGGATGTTTTAATACTGGAGCTGAGGTGAATTTCCTTTTTAAGTCTTGGAAGGCCCTTTCTGCTTCATCAGACCACTGGAAGCATTTGTTCTTTCGTAATAAGGATGTGATGGGATGCACTAAATGCGAAAAACCTAGAATGAACCTGCAATATAAGTTTGCAAATCCAAGCATGCTTTGCACTGCTTTGATTGAAGTTGGAGAGGACCATTTAAGGATAGCATCTACCTTCCATGAATCCATTCGTATTCCACCTGGTGTTAGAACGAACCCTAGAAACTCGACCTCTGTAACATGGAAGTGAATTTTTTTGTAATTTGGCATACAGCTTGTGTTGCCGAAGTTTTTCAAGTACGGCACGGACGTGTTTCACGTGATCCCTTTCGGAAGCCGAGTACACTAGGATATCATCAATATATATGACAACACAAACATCGATTAGCTCTCGAAGGACATTGTTCATGAAATATTGAAACGCTGCTGGGGCGTTGATATTTGAAAAGCCCATACTTAGTGCGGAAGGCGGTCTTCCATTCATCCCCCTTTTTAACTCGTACGAGATGGTACGCCCCTCTGAGGTCCTGCTTAGTGTAATTTCGAGCTTTCTTTACTTGGTCCAGCAGTTCCGGGATTAGGGGCAGGGGTACCGGTTTTTAACTGTCACTTGGTTTAATGCGCGGTAATCTATACAAGTTCTTAGGTCCCCTACCTTTTTAGGGACGAAGAATAAGGGGGAGGCCGCCGGAGACTTGGACGGACGAATAAAACCGTTAGCCAGGTACTGATCTAAGTATTGTCTTAGATTAGATAAAGATTTTCGGGTTCCATGAGGGCGTAAATTCTGCCGCATGGGATCTGAGCTCCAGGTATTAGATTGATCTGGCAATCATACAGTCTATGGAGTGGTAAGGTATTGGCTTGGTCTTTTTGAAAAACATCCTGAAAATCCTGGTATTCCTGGGGTAACTGATTTACTGGACTCATGACCGTTGCGATTGCCTTGGGTAGGGATTCTTCTGGATAGCAGGTATGAGCTCATTCTGAAAAGGTTAACCTCTTGCCACGCCAGTCTATGCAAGGATTATGCGTTTCTTACCACGGAATTCTCAGAATTACTTGAAATTGCCGGGCCTTGATTATGTCAAACACAATGGTCTCTCAATGCCCATCTTGGCACAACAGGGTCATCTTCGTCGTCGAGTGCGTTACAGGACCAGAAGAGATCTCAGTTCCATCGACGGTGGTGACCAAATCTGTTGTTGCTTTTTGGCAATTCTTGATCCATATAGTTACCTATAGCTCCACTGTCGATGTAAGCCCTGACTGCGTGCATACGAGACGGGTGCTGGTGACTAATAAGGATTATTGGTAAGGCTAGATGCGAGGTCTGGGAATCCTTCTTCTCGCTCGACAAGCGGACCTCTACGCTTGCCAGGCGGGGTAGTTTTCCGGCTCTGGTTCAGCACTGACTTTGTCGGCAACCCCGACTGCCTTCTTTGGAGGTTTCACAGGACAGTCTCGGAGTAAATGACCGGCCATTCCGCAATATAAGCACAATTGTTGTTATCTCCTCTTGTCTCTCTCGGATTTAGACAGTGGTCCTCGAACCCCTCCAATTTACATGGGTTCTGGAGTGTCTGTAATCTTGGGGGTGTTGTCTTTCAGACGCATAAACACTCGTTTTCCAATCTAGCTCGGTCAGCTTTCCGGTTCTGCAGTCTGTGATCTAATTGTACCACAAGGTCGATGTATTCTGAACAATCTCGGGGAGGATTCACAACTTGAGCCAGACGTCCTTCAGTTTGCCTCTCAGCCCACGATGAAATATCGTAGTACTTTTATCTTCTGGCCAACTGGTTTCTACCACTAATCTATTGAAGGTTGCAATATAAATTAGCAGATCCTTGTTCCCTTGGCGACGAGACAGAAATTCGTTATCTAAAGCCTGGCCTTGGGAGTGTCGGGCAAAAAGCTTTTCCATATTCTGCTGAAACCCCTGGAAGTCTCGGAGAAGAGGATCGTCCTGATTAACTAGTGGTATAGACCAGTCTGCAGCACTGCCACTGAGGTACGAAAGTACAAAGGCCTCCTTCACTTGATCATTTGGAAAGGCTGCTGGCCGGCATAGGAAGTGTAGGCGGTACTGGTTCATAAAAAACGCAAATCGCTTAGGGTCTCCCGTAAAGCGTTCTGGTGGTGCTAAAAGTATGGCTCCCGGAAGGACCACCTGCACTGGATTACTTGACGGAGTTGGGATTGATGCGCCCATCGCAGATAGCGGCGTGTTGCCAGCCTGGGCTTGGAGTAATTGTCTGGCGAGCTCATCGGTGTGCTCTTTTGCCACAATTAGTTCTCTTCTTAGAGCGTTAGTCTCTTGTTGACCCAAATGCACCTCTTCTCTGAGTTCCCCCAAAAGCTAGGCTAGATTATCCGTCTCTGAGGTTTCCATGGCGCCCAGGTAGAGGTTTGTGTGAGGCTTTGCGTTCTGTTACGCTCACCTCGTCTCCACAGGGGCGCCGAACGGGAGTGGCTGGTCCGCTCTTAAGTGATTTCACGTGCCCCCCTCTGAATTCCTGTTCCGTCACAAGGTGCGCCTAGAAGGTTAAATGAAATGTTAGCCACTGAAAGGTGGAAGGCCTGCTCCAGCCTTCCGTGGCCTTCTAATACACCCTGCTGCTATGCCTCACCTGCATGCATGCAGGGGTGCGTAGAGTTCAAGGATCTTGTTACTTCACTGATCCTGTAGAGTTCCAGACAATTGACTCAAATGGGTAAATCTTATACCAATGATATGGTTCGCCGTAGAGTTCAAATTGCCCAAGTTCACTTCTGTGCCTTTTTATTATAGGTTTCCCATTGATGCGAAAATATGAAGAACGCGGAGTTGTTGTTCCAAGGTACGTTCACGCCGACGTTCTGTGATAAGTCTCTATATGCGCTATTGACCTGCTGTTCTTTATATTTTACAGGCGCTGTATCTCCGGGATGGATTGCGTGGTGAAGCCTTGCGGGACAGCTAGGAAAAGCAGCCTTCAGGTGAGTAATGTCCCTGGCTGCCAGGCCTGGCTGCATCCTGAGGTCACATGGCCCTGTTGATTAGATTAGGGGTGGAGCAGCTGGGGACTACAGGGAGTTGAACAAAGGCCTGTCCTGGACTCAGGCAAATGTTATATTGGGGGGCTGTAAAGTGGCTTCCTCTTAGGGGAAACTGGGAGGGGCAGTGCCTCTGCTAGCAGCTGAGCTTGGGGGAAGTGGATAAACCAGTTATTTCACCCTGTGATGTGGGAAGCCACACCCCTTTTTGACCAGGGCATAATTTTAAAAAGAGATAGATAACTCAAAGTGCGGACTTGTCAGAATTATATAAGTAATATCATTCATTTTGTGATTTTTCTGTGAACATTTTGAGATGCGTTAGG
The DNA here is from genome assembly GCF_040938575.1 of Ambystoma mexicanum. Classification (NCBI taxonomy): domain Eukaryota; kingdom Metazoa; phylum Chordata; class Amphibia; order Caudata; family Ambystomatidae; genus Ambystoma; species Ambystoma mexicanum. Next base: position 1,292,994,407 of record NC_090929.1, read on the forward strand.
ACCCTGTGGTGTATTCTGGGGGGTTGCTAGCGGAAAATAGGGTCTCACTCCAAATGTCTGCATGTTAAAAATCTGACACTTCATCAATTAATGTCCATACTCCTTGCGCACATGTGTGTAAATTTGGGTAAATGTCCGATATTGCAAAACCAGTTAAAAAGCGCAAAATGTTGTCATTTTTGAATGCAAGCCCCCAGGAAGATCAGAGGCGGACAAGCATGGACCATAAGGAATATATAATGTGCACATGTAATTTCAACAAATTGTATATCTGGAAAGGATGTATTTGAATCAAATATAGATTTGTGGGCAAACTGACCAGGGGAGGATCCTCTGACCCATAAAACCTCCAGCATCACTCTGACTCACATTTCCTTCCCCCAATCATTGGAGAGGGGAGAATTGGGCCAATGACAAGTAGAGAGGGGCAGGCTTAGCTAGGCCCAGGCACACACCCATTTTCAAAACACATAAAAAGAGACTGCTGGGACAGGTAGAGACATTCAAATCCAGTTGCTGCGGGGCGTTTTGCCGGACCACACAACATCCAGAAGATACCAGTTCCAGACTGACTCCAGCTACATACTCCAGAACCTAGAACTTATACTTTAGAACCTAAATCAGAGGCCTAAAACCACAAGCTGAGTTCTCTGCAGCAGGCCTCAAATCATTACAAGCTACTCACAGCCGGGCGAGCTGTTTGAATCCCTTGCCAAGAACTTTTGCCAGGACCAGTGCAGAGATCCAGGAGCCGTGCAGAGACCGCTGTATCCGGACAGACCAGACCAGAGATCCAGAGTGACCCAGACCGCTGTGATCAGAACCAGAGAGCTGACCCAGATCACTGTGAAGTGCCGAGACCAGAACTGGAGTCCAGTCCAAAACCTGACCAGATCCGTGGCGAGGCCTATTTCAAATTTATATTGTGAGTACCTAGCAGAACTGTGCAGAACCAATCTCTTAGTTAAAATAATCTAATCCAAACTATTTTAACCTAAGTAGAACAGCCTCCTAGAAATCGTGTCATCTCTCATTTGTAAAGCTGCACAACTGTCACCTGTCAATTCTGAAGCTGCAAGCTGTCACCTGTCATTTTGAGTTTACTTTAAATCCGAAAAACTACCTTTATTTAATCGTCCGTATCTCTGGAAGCTTAGAATCTCAGCTTTCCAACGAACCTAGAACCGACTTGCAACTCCTTATACTTTTGCCGTAATCACGATTCACGCACTCGCGAATTTTACCGCGATTTGCGATTTGGTTAAAAATCCAGCCACGTGTAACCATCAGCAGTCATTTCTTTCATTGCTAAAAATTCGTTTGCCTCTTAATCACCATCTCTGAATCATTGCTAAAGTGAGCCTGAACTCATCCCAAGTATCTCTCACTCACCCTGAACCTCCTAAAGGGAATTAAAAGCATTTTCAGCATATTTCTCACTTCATTGCCACCACATTCAAAGCACTTGGGCCTGTGTTTTAAAACTCATACCGGTTTTCTCTAAGCTTGCTGGGGGGGAACTGAATTTCGTATTGTATTTGATTGCATTCCTGAGAACTGTGTGCTCCTCTTTCCATCTCCTTCCATTTCTTACATTGCATAGGGGAGGGGGGTGAATTGCCAGAGAAAAAGTGATTATCTTATCTTTTGCTAAAATCATCTCAAGTATTTCTGTACTGCATTTTATTCCTCATTGCTTTTCCCTTGAAATCATAAAAGTATTTTTGCTACTTGATCCATCCTATACTAACTCCTCATTGATTATAAAGAAGTGTGCTAGTGTCAGATTACCCATTGTTGATTAACATTATATTTATAAGGGCGATATCGATTATTAATTTATTATAAAAGCGTGGTATCTATATTTTGTCTTATTTCTCAAATAAACCTTTTAAACTTGCAAAACAGAACTACTTCTTGGCTCAGTGGGGTCAGGGGGATTCTAAGAGAGGGGTGTTATATAGGGGTAGTCATCCAGAACTCATGAACTGGACATAAAGATATATCAACAAGGGTTTCCATTCAGTATCCCAGACTAGGCATTGACTTAGCTGTAGCGTTGAATTGAATCTTCTTACAGAAGGCACAGAGCTTCAGGTAAGAGTCTAGTTCTGTTTGTTCACCTTTCTCTTCCTTCCTTTGCTGGTAGCTCGAGAAAACTGGACAGGCGTAGCTGAAGACTGGCCTGAAGGTAACAGTCACGGTGAGCGTTACTCTGCAGGAGTGCAGAATACCGTGAAGCGTGTTCTGTACTGAGGGCGTGGTTTATATAGCATTCAGAAAGTAGTCCCCAGATAAAGTAGTCCCAGCAACCACACCCTAGCAAATAGTTCCCTAGGCAAGTAGTCCCTTCAGCCTGCCACAGACTGGTCTACACGTGGTTCACTTTGTTTGAAACTTGCCATATTAGTGCTGGCAGCATGAGCCTGGCACCAACAGCCCCAGGACCAGGTCCAGGAAGCCCCCAAGGGTTCCTTTGGGGCCTTAAAGGCCCCCATGGATGCCGATGCCCTGCGCAGGTTGGTCTGCACCTGATGTTTGGGGGCATGAACCGTGAAAATAAGTTATTTTTCTCTTAAGATTTCACACATACTCAATTTCTCAGGTGATTCCATACTCACCTCAGATCCCCCTCAGCTGGGCTCAGGTACTCTTTTAACACAATGCTTGTAGAATTTCCATGTATTCAATTTCTTGGGGATTCACGGTTCACCCCGCATACCCCTCAGCCGGGATCAGATCCGTTTCAACACAATGTTCAACAGTGTCCCTCTACTGGGCTCGGACGAATTAAATTTACTTGAACACAAACTCGCTTTAACCCAAAGCTTTCGATTGATCTCTCTCGTTCGGACTCAGACCAATGCTATCTACTTTGTTTTCAAATTTCTTGGCAGTATCAACATCAAAGACTTTCAGTGCACAGGATTTTGCTTGACCCGCTGCAGGACCACCCCAATCCACACTTCTTTGCCACTCTTTCATTTTTACCACTTCCTAGTTGGATACCTTACAGAAACCTTCGAAGGAGCGTGCATGTGGTGCGATACCACTCTGCCAAAGGTATTGTATCTTGGTTTAAAAGTTCAATCACTCATCTGTTGTTCAATTTTACTCACGTTGATTATCACATGTGTTTCATACACTGTTCACTTCAGCACTCACCATACAATGTTGCCCCTTGCAACCTTGTCTTAAACACAGACTGGTCTGGTACTGGCCTGCCCAACTCACCGGCTGTGTTGATTTCACTGACACTGCTTTGTTGTGGGAACCAAGGACAGTACCACAGCAGCAGGTGATTCTCCCCGCCTTGATTATCGACCCAGGAGGGCCCCGGGTAACTCCAACACGCAATGCACGATTCTTCAGCCTGGTTTTCTGGTCTTGCGCTTTCTATTCTCAAGTTTCAGCAAAGTAACGGTTCCTTGTCGCAAAGGTCAAACCAATTCCCTCCTCATGATCCCCTTCTGTCGCGCCATCTTTCTCCTTGCGTTAAACTGCCATCTTGGAAATGCTGTTTCCCCATGTGCTTTGCCTTGCTTAGAGCCTTCTCTCCTGCTCCGCCTTTCATCCAAGTGGGGAAGTGTAATGGAAGTCAGGTGCGCGTGATGGTCAGTAATTGCCTGCCCTGCGTGGCCATTGTATTAGGACATTTAAGTGTGCGGCTTTGGTGTTAGTAATTTTTCTCTCATACTGAGCTGTCCATGAGAAAGTGTTTGTGTTGTGAAAGGGGGCAAGTTCCTAAGTATCCTACCTGGTAGGACGGGGTAAAGGTGTTACAGGGAAGGGGATACCGCATCTCATCATATGGTGTCCCACTCCCCCTTCCCAAACATCCCTCAACGAGGTGATCCTCCCGCACTGGTCCACCCCCACGAACTGGATGCAAAAGCGATGGCCATGTCCCGGCCACCTGGATGACAGATCCCCCGGGACTGGTAGGTGAGACACCTTCAGGTTTCTCACACCAGCCACAGCAAAGTTATAGTAAAAGATACTTTCGAGGTCAATGGGCTAGGTACCTGGGGGCACGAACAGAATTGGTAGAGAAATAGAAATTAAATACCATTAATTAAACTCCAGCCATGGTGTGGTCAGACTACACTTGGCAGCAAGGAATGAGACGGGGGCTGGGGGGCCATAGCATTGGGGTTGGGGCTCAGAGGGTACGGGACTGGGAGCCAATCAGCAGACAAAGTTTTTGGTGTCCCTAGGATGCAACATTGTATTGTGTCCTCACTGATGTCTGTGGGGCACACCATTGGTCAGACGCATTGTGAATGTCTTGCCCCTAGCCATCTCAAGCTATTTTGAATATTTGACAGTGCAAAACAATGGAAACATTTGCATTTTTCAATTGATCAGCACAATCACATATTTGAGGGACAGTGTGGGAAAGGTTGTGGCATCACGAGGGGTGTCTAAATGTGTCCAAATGTTTTAGCAACCAATAAGGATCATTCAAAATATATTTGGATATAGGGGCCTGACGTAGTCCCACCAATCAGCTCTTGTGAACTGATTTAAAAATGTAACCAAAATGTTGTATGATAATTTTACAAATCTTGTATAAAACATTTAGCTACAGTGGGTGGCATTGACAGCTCATTTCATTCAGTTCAGTTCCATGGGGATGTCTGAACCGAATTTGCCAGCGGTTCGGGACCATTACATTTGTATTACTTCTTACTTAGTGTATGCTCCTTTTTTGGATTACTTTTTCTTCCTTAGGGTTACGTTTGACAGAGGTTCTCTGGAGGCAAGCATGGTATAGAGCGTAGGCTTTGCTCAGTAGATAAAGGATGCGTTCTGGACTCTTTCATTGGGTGCCACATACTAGGAGGGTGCTAATAAAGGCTTTCATAATTCCTAAAATTGCAAAACAGAAACAGAAGCCCACACAGCACAACAGAAAATGACAAATAATTGCACTTGATAGTACACACGATAAAACCCTGCTGTATCCTACTGCAATGCTGCTACAGTGAAAGTTCCCTGCTGCTTGAATCATTGGAGGATCCCAGGAAAAGTGCATAGTGGTGTAATCCGTATCACAAGTCATGTATGCATTTAACCAGTACTGGATGTCTTCTTTTTTTCGTCTTCAACTCCCAAGCTGTACCCATAGTGGAACCAATTTACATGAGTGCCATCAGTTGCCCCATCAACATTTGGAAAACTGGACAGATAACGACTGCTGGCATGTTATTGTATTCTTCAAAGTGGCCAAGCATGTGAGGGTAATATGAGGGGTCAGAAATGAGAGTCGGACACAAAGTTGTAATATTCTCATTGCCAGACATTGTTACTAAACGGAAATGGGTTGGATAAAAGTCTCTCTGACCCTATCCTAAAGAAGTCTAATCTGCCATTCACACAAGAAACAAACAACTAAGGGGTACACGGGAATGTCTCTGACTTTGGTTTAGTAAAAAGCAATTATAACCAAAATATAAAGCTAAATTCAACATAAAATGTTTTCCAAGTGGAAACCCATGGATCCAGAGGGTCGTTCCCTTCCCTAAATATTTAGGTAGGAAGGCAAAAGTGTCTCTTTTGAACAACATTTTCTTGGTATCACAAAGCCTCCCTTACAAAGATGAATCCAACAGAAATTGTTTTCCAAGGAGAAACCTTTGGATCCAGATGGTGGTTCCTTTCCCGTGGATATTTGGGTAAGATGGCAAAAGTATCTATTTCGAAAAACACTTTTTTGGTTCTCTATACTGATTCAGGAGGTCCTTGCTCAACCCGTACATTCCCTGACATCAAACACTTACTTGGTTTCTTTGTACTGGATTCCCAAACTTACTAGATTCACAAAAGTTCCTATTCATATAATAAATTCCACAATAAGCTTTCTTTAACTTCTCTTGTATTTTAGCAGATTGCCTGGTGTACCCCTTTACCAGGAATACTCGTGTGAGCTCTTTGTATCTCCTGGTATACTCCCTTGCCAGGTATAGTGCCTGGTGTATCTACCTACCAGGACTTTTTTCATATGCTTCTTACATTCCCTGGAATACTTCCCTGCCAGGTATTCTGTAACATGGTTCAACTTTTCTCTACAATCTAGGGTGGAACTCCTAGTATACTTTTATGGGTCCCCCGGGTGTACTCCCCTGTCAGGTATCTTTCCACAGTCTCAGACTTTTATTTACAGCATTGGTGGGTAAGGCGCCCACTCCCCAACACGATATCCAAAAACCCAATAATGGACACACCCCGCTAGTGAATGAAACCAGAAGATGGATTGCAAGTGGAACAAAGTTTATATAAAATAAGATGTGCACGCAGAGAACTCTGCTGCCCGGAGAGCGCTCTGCCAAACATTACATGGGCAGCACATTATAAGAGGAAACTGTGTCACTAGTGACACCATACTATAGGTACACAGCTCTTTAATACAATTGGTAAGGCACAATTATACATTATACATCCATAGGAGGTGACCACACTGGATTGGCTGTTGCTTGGGTGCCGATCCCGCAGCACGTGGGTCAGCTGGGCTCATGTCCGTGGGATGAAGGTCATGTTGGAATAGAGCTACATTTCTAGCTGTCTAATGTTACAATAACAGGACAAGAGGGCATGAGACAAATGGCAAGCATAAAACTTCGACATGAATGTGGGTGCTTCTCAAAGTTCACTGACAAGTTATATATGCATTCTACCCTCTGCACCCAGATACCCATAAACCCAGTGCCCCTGACCCAAGTGCTCACCTTGGGGGTTTTGATCTACCTGATGCCTCATGATACGAGTAGACATGTGTTATGTTTAGGGAGAATATATTGGTGTGTGGGATTGGGGCTATGGCGGGTGTCCTCATCTGGTCACTGTGAGGGGTCAGATATTATCTGGATCAAACAACAGAGGGGAACAGGCCTGGTGGACTGTGGCTTGGCGGGGTGGGGTTGGAGGGGGCATAGGCAGGTTAGTGGATATGGATGTGTTCTTAGGCTGGGGCCTGCTCTGGTCTCACACAGTACAGTGAGCTCATCTTCCCCCTGTGTGATACTAATTATTGCAACAATGAATGGCTGGACTTCCATGAGAACAGTACTTGTGTGGAGCAGGCAGGAGGTGGCCTGGGCTGTTTGTGTGAAGTGCTGGGCAAGGGAGAGACAGGTTTCTAGAATTCATTTTCAGGCATAGTGAAAGATGACGTGTGGTGTGTCACAGAAATGTAGTCTCGGAGCTTCAATAAGGCTTGGTTATGTGTTTTCTTGGTTAGTAATTAGAGGGGGATTAATACAGATTAGGCATAGGAGAGAGGGGGGCATCTCCTCCCCCCTCTGGGATAAGCGAGAGCTGTCCATGCGGGGAATGGTAAGAGGGGTGGAAAAGACCACCTCCCTCCCAACATTCCCCCCTTTTGTTATTCCTAAAGTCCCGAATACCTTCCCCCAGTATGTCTACGTTCCTCTGCCCTCTTTACTGGTTTGTCTCAGGTGGGAGTTCCTTTTTTTGGCATCCAGGCTCGGCACAGGCTTGGCACACATATCTTAAACTTTCCCCACGTCGTGCATATTCGTCAGGAGTGCATGTCATGTAAATACAATCCCCATCCCCGTCTAGGTTTACCCACACCTCCTTGTAATTTCCAAGATCTTGGGGTTGTTTGATGGTTGAATGATATAAATTATCCACTTTGTCCCCTGTGTTTTATATCGCCACCATGCGATACTTGTAGTCATCACTCTCACCAGTTTGTACTTGAGCTTCCCTAGTATCATGAGGCATCTTCCCCTTACAAGTTTGGTAGCCTATAGTCACCATCATCATCGCACTACTAGGAATCGCTTCTGCACAGCATCAGACTCCTAACTGACACACACAGAAGATAAGCAAAAGGAAAACGATGATGGGGACCAGTAGCTTCATTGCAGTCCCAAGCCATGATGGTACCCACATAGCTGTGAGCAGGTCGAGCACGTACCTATTTTGCATTGTCATTAGTCTGAGCGCTCTTAGTTCTACCTCAATGAAGTTGAACCCCTCCTCGGCATCGTTGGCCAGTTGGATCAGCTCCCAATGTATTATCTGGAGCCACTTGGCGTTTGCTCGTGCTTGGATGCTGGGGATCAATGATGAAAAAAATGTCTCTGCTGAGTTGAAAAGTTTGTACTCATCTGGGATCTGTGCCAAGAGGTCAGAAGAGTCTTTAGAAAGGTAGTTGGATGCTCTCTTTTTGCGCAAAACTTGGTCTTGCAGCTTGTCTTCCGATAGTATGTCTTAGATGGGGGCTCTTCAGCCATGAGTTTGGGTGCCAGTTGCCTTTGGTTGGGCACCCCTTGCCCCTTGGTGTGTTTCTCCGGAATCACCAGCAGTACTGAGTGCAGCATTGCCAGAGCACAGTAGCCCCTCAATGGTGACGGGAGGTGTAAGTATGCCTGTTTGCTACACACCCAGTAATGGTCCATCAAAGCAGCAGTTCATTTTCACATGTCAGGGATGACGAGGGTTCTGTTGCAGCGTGTGTTCGAACCCATGGCTACTCTTCCTTCCCCGCGGAAATAAAGTTCATATTTTTCTTCATGCTGGATCTTTTTCGAAGGCTGTGACCCTTGTCAACTTTGTGATGTGTTGGGACCATATCTGGGCGCATGTGTCTTCCATCCATTGCAGCATTTCGGCCGATAGGCCACGTAGGCGCTTCTGCCTTACACATTAATGTTGCATCTTGCCATTTATTGTCAGCAAACATTGTCCCTTTTATTGCTAGAAACGGTTCCTTAAAGCATGTCACACACTCAGGGTTTTTTGTGCATATCTTCTCATCAGGAGGAAGTAGTTGTAGTTTTACTGTGTGTGCCTGGAAGGTGCTCCTGATTCTACATAGTGTGAGATGAACGAGACATTGGGCTTCAACTAGGGGGATTCTAGTGGCACCAAAACCTTAGGCATCCCTGATGCATAAGGTATCATTGAACACACATAACAGCTACCATTTGGGACCTGTCTCCCAGTGGCACTCATGTAACAGTACCACTTGTTAGACTGTCTGGATGGCGAAGGTCCTCTACCTTGTCCAACCCCAACCCATGATATCCATCGTATTTGTGTTGCTGTATTTGTCTCTTTCGTCTCAATTTATCTCTACCATCAGTAAATGACCTTCTGAACCGTTTGTTATTAACACTGGAGGGTCTGTGTGTGCTTGAAGTATTTAGGCGATAAATAGGAAAAACACTTGTATCCAAGTTTACATTAGTGTCACTACTAAGCTGCCAGTTTTGGGGGCACGGGAGAGCACTTGGCTTGACAGTGGGACACAGAGCATACTTATTATTTATTTAATGTGATACAGTTTTTAAATAAAAACTTTACACATAAATCAAACATAAAAACAAGAAGAAACAAATGAAATAAAATAAAGTAAAATACAATAGTGCAATAGTAAAAGTAATAAAACAGAAACAGGGAATAGGAATGACATATCATAACCATGACATATTACAGTTTGTTTTGCTGCATATTAGGAGAGAGAGCCATTTTACTCATATTTCTGCATATTTTCTGCATAAATAGATTATATTAGGTTAAAATTAGAATAGCATATATAAATATCAGATCAAATATCACATCCCAAGCATCAGGATCCTTATCATGGCGATCTATCTACAATTATGAATCACTAAATGCAGGTGTCAGCATAGCTTAACGTACTGCTAAGTTGTCATAGGGCAGCATAACCGAATCTAATAATATAGAGTAGGCTTAATTCACTATTTCCCCATTACCACTAGGTCTAGACAGGAGATCACAGGTCATGGCAGCACTTTCAGCACACTTTTGGGCACCCGGCACCTACTAGATGTTGAGTAATCCCTCTCAATAGACCAAGTATCCAAAACTACAACTGAGTTTCTACTTGGCTACAGTTCAATTCAGTGTTTGTCACAAGCAATTTCTCTAAGTGTGTGCGCCACACATTGAACACATTAAACAAGGCAATTTGGAGATTGGCGTTCCAAGTGTTGATACACTGATACCAAAAGTCCTGATCTTTAATATGGTCAAGATTGTGAACATATTTCCCATAGTATTTTACATACGATGTTACCATCTTTGGACATTGTGTCAATATATGGTTTGAACTTTCCAGTTGATTTTTATCTTCACACAGTCTGTAGAATCGCTGAGATCGGGGTATTTGCGATTGCTTACCTACGACCTCCATGACCGGTAAGTGATTGATTCTTGATAATAACAAGAATCTTCTGAGTTTGATTGCAGGGCACACATTAAGATATTTTTGCGCTTGTTTGAAGGTGTAAAGCACATAAATTACATGTGCATAGCTTTTAAGCTTACCTAGATGGCTAAACTTATTTTGCTATCCCATGTTTCGATGCGTTTACCTAAATGGTACTTCGTGGTCTCGAAGTGTTCACTCTTTTCTGGGGTCCAGCACAGGTATCTAAACAGCTGATCCATTTTTTTCTTTCAACCTGGTTAACTTTTTGGTGCCAAGCTCTTCCCCCAGTCTAGCAAGCAACTGGTTGGTGGGATTATTGCAGATCTTAACATATATTTCGGCCCTCTTCCTTAAGACCAGTGCTTTAAGTGACATCAGCCATGGGAAATGACTGAGGCAGTCCCAACAGTTTCCTCCAAAATGTACCTTCAAGGACTTCAAGCTGGTCTAAGTCCATGTCAAGTAAGGACTCCAGACCGTAGGCGACCATCAGGACCATACATTGCACATGTAGCTGTCTTGCTCCCCATATCGAAAAGCCACTTTGTGTACGGGTAAATTGATAGATCAATGCAGTTAACTGGGCAGCTTTCACTTTACGTGCCTGAATGCAGTGAAAGTAACCCTTTTTGACATCAGACTCTACTCCCAAGTACTTGTATGTATCAATGTACTGTATTTCGAGTGTTCTGATGATAGCATACACTATTTCAACATTTGAGGTAAGTTCTTCAGTTGTCTGTAAATCATTTTGTGACACTGTAAACATTGCTGGAGTAGACAAATCATCATTTTGTACATAGATCACTTTTTCACTGTCATTGATTACTACTAACCCAGGTTGCAGTGCTGTCTTTGTGCGGTTTTTGTATAAGGTAGTGAGGTTTGACGATGTGTTGTGCTCCCATACCAGTTTTACACCATCCCATATTCATTCCCCGCCCCTTTTGTTTTAGTTGTCCCCCTGACCCCTTTCTTTTATGTCACCAACAATAAAAGATATGCTCCAGTACATTCCCAAACATAGCAGTACTATTGAAAATACCATGGCTGTGAAATAAAGTCCACAGTCATATGAATATGCCCTAGTGGCGCTTATGTTATTTCTACTGCTATCTAACTGAGCTCTAGCAGTAGCCAATGTCCTTGCCTCTGCCATTGTAGCACCTACAAAGTGGGATAAAATGTGTTAAACATACTTTTAGATTATTAAAAGATGAGAGGTGTAAAGGAACATATGCAACATCATAAGAACAAAGTGTAGAGTGAGAGAGAGAGACAGAGAGGGTGAGAGATTATATTTTACATAATACATACATGTATATATATTACTAATTTGTATAGATATTTCTCTCTAGTACTCCTTTGCCTTTGTGCTTATATTTGTCTGGTATCCTACCTTCTCTCACAATACCTCTTAAGGCAATACTACTTTGTGTTCATTTTCTTGTGCTGTTTCTGAAGTTACACTGTCATGCACATGTCTGACATCTGACAGGTGGATCCAATATTCCAGGCCCTTCACCTTTACTGCTAAAGGTGTACAATATACTACTTCATAAGGGCCATGAAATCATGGAGAATTCCACCTCCTTACAAATCTGCAAACATAAACCAGTTCCCCAGGCATTGGAGGATTTGTTGGGCTGTCTGCTGGGGCATTTGAGGTATCTGTTGCACTCTCTCTGGTGAATGGTGGGGCTGTTTCTTTAGCAATTGTTCGTACTGCTCTTGTGAGCTGCGTGAGGTACTCTTTGAATTCCTCACCTAACACTGTTGCAGTTCTATGTGCATTGGACATCCTTATTTTATTTATTTTATTTTATTACATTTGTTACTCGCCCAGACCCTTGGGTATCACAGCGAGGTTACAGACAGCTTACACAATGCATAAAATGGATGAAGCATAATTAGGTTGGCATTACACACAAAAAAGTAAAAGCTGAATAGGAATTAAGACAGAGGTCATAACAGTATTTACATTAAACTAAGTTCATAGACCAGTTTTCTCAGGTGGAGAGGTGGCTAGATTATTGGTATTGGTTAAATAGCCTTCTTACTGTGGACAATGGCGTTTGCATACGTCTTCCAGTTACTATTTCATGAGGGGACTAGTGGTGGTCCTTACTAGGTAACATGTGCAACTGGAATAAGACCACTGGAAGACAATAGACCCAGTTCTTTCTGAGGGTGTGGCACAGTTTGGACCACCTACTTTTGAGGAGGTTGTTTATTTTCTTGACCATCCCATTCACTTGTGGGTGGTAGATCGAACACATTTTATGTTTTATTCCCAATAATGTTGTCACTTCCTTGAAGAGGTCATTCACAAAATGTGTCCAGTTTTTGGAGCGTATGACATTGCATATGCCCCACCGTGGGAACACTTCTCTTACTAGAAACTTTGCTGCACACTTCGCGTCTGAGTGGGTGCAGGGCCCTGCCTCCACTCAGTGTGAAAAGGGGCAGACCACCACTATCAAGTATCTGGCCCCATTGCACCTCTCTCCCATGTCTGCATAATCGATGTGCAGTTCACGGAAAGGTCAGATGTGGTGGGGCAGCGTTTCTTGCAGTGTCCTGAGAGTCATTCCTGAATTAAATGTTTGGCATGTGACACATTCAATAGTACATTTGGTTAGGTATTCTTAGAGGTTTGGGATAAACCAATCCTCCTGAATGTCTGCAGCTATGTGTTGTCTTGAGGTCTTGGCAGGAAAGTGTAATTGTTGGAATGCTATTTGCAACAATTCTGGTAGAATTTACTACGTTTCCTGCCTCCATAGGAGATCTGTGGGTGACTGTGTGCATCCCTGTTTTGTCCAGAGTACTTGTTCTAGCGGTCGTGCCTTTTTTTGGAGCTCTATTTTGTGCTATTGGAAGAGCTTTGTATCCCTCTTCTTTAGGTTCTTCTACTCTACCTATTAGTACACCTTCTGTGGTTGGTTGTTTCTGGAAGTACGCAGCTTGTTTTGCGGCGGCTCTGCTGCTGCATTCCCTACTGTGATTTTGGCACTATTGTTTGTGTAGGCTTAGCATTATACGAGTGCTACTACTGATGGCTCTGCAAGTGCTTTGATCAATTTATTCAATTATTCAGCATGTTGTTCAAGGGACCCATCCACCCTTCTGAATCCCCTTCTTCTCCATCTAGATAATCCAGCATGTACCGTGGTGGTTACATATGCAGAATCGGAATATATTGTTACTGCACACGCCTTTGCTGCATGGAGGGCTTCTATTAGTGCTACAATTCTGCTGTTTCTGCTGAATAATTCACGGGTAAACGCTTCTGTACCAATATTTCATATTCTCCTTCCTCCAACCTTACAACTGCTGCACCAACTTGTTTTTCACCAGTCTCTGGGCAAATTGATGCTGACCCGTCTACAAAGTACACTTCCCCCTCGCTCAATGCATTTTCATTTGCTTTGGGAATGTGGTCCCCTTCTTCCTCATAAGTGGCACAATCATGGTTCTGCATGTCCTCTACCGTGCATGGCTCTGTGAGGAATGTGGCTGTGTTTACTGTTTTGCAGCGTATCACATGGATGTTTGGGCTTGAGATGATAATTGCATAGGCGGTGGCCCTTTGTGTTGTGAGCGTGGATTTGGACTGCTCAAATATGGCAAACAAGGAGTGTTCCACAAACAATGTAATGGAGCATCCCACCACAATGGTGGAGCTTTTTTCAATGGTGAAGGCAGCGGCTGCTAGAGCTTGTTCGCAAGTGAAATGGCCCTGCATTACTGAGTCAAGAGTATCGCTGTAGTAAGCTAGTGGCTTGTGGCACAAGGATGTTTTTTGCGTCAGTACTGCAGTCATCAGCATTTCATTTGAATATAAGAACAGGAAAAATTCCCGTTCATAATCAGGAGTAGCTAGGACGGGGACTGTGCATATCAATTCTTTTAATGTTGTGAAAGCAGTATGCATTTCAGGTGTCCATGTTATTGCCGTGTTGTCTTGCTATGCTTCTTTTAATCCTTGTAATAGGGGTCGTGTGTAGGCGGCATAATCTAAATCCATGCCCTGCAATAGTTACATATGCCGAAAAACATTTGCATGTCTTTTACTGTGTGGGATCTGGCTGCTGCTCACACCGTTGCTGCTCTGTCAGGTATTATTCTCTTACCATCTTTCGAGATCAATTGGCCCAGGTACAATACCTCTGCCAGGCAATATTTAAGTTTATTCTTATCTACCTTGTACCATTTGTGGGCCAGTAATGTAAGCAAAGTGACAGTTCCTCCTGCATGTTTCTTCCCCCTCATTACATATTAGGAGGTCAAACATATTGAATGATGGTGCTTTGAACATCAATATTGCTGAGGTCTTCGTACAATATTCTGTTGAAAATACATGGGCTTTCGCAGTACTCCTGGGGCAGTAGGAAGTGTTTGTATCTTTTCCCCCCTAGAGTAAAAGCTGTTAGGTATTGGGACTCTGGGTCAAGGGATACTGAGAAAAAGGCATTTTTCAGGTCGACCACTGTGAAGTGCGTGGCCTGATTTGGAACACTACACAAAATGGATGCCGGATTTGGAACAAGAGGGAACTCCTTTTGGATAATTTCGTTAAGTGGGCGAAGGTCTTGCACCATTTCGCTTTTATAATCGGATAACTCTCAGTATTGCATGGGGAGTTTGAGGGGACAATAATACCCTGTTGTAGAAGTGGGCCTTTCCTCCCCTTGTTGCTCTGGGGGCAGCATTGCCGTGACTGCCACAACCTTCACAAACTTACTCTGCACAAGCTTTGCTTCATCCGCTAATCTCCTTTGAGCTATTTCTTTTTCTCCCTCTTTGATCCTCCTGCAATGGTGTACTATGATGCTTTGTATCTCTGGCCACCCTTTGGCTTCTACCCCGGCTATTTTATCAAGGGTCTTCTGTATCTCCTTCGGGAGGCCTCTCTTAATGATGAAATAGAATAGGGAGGTGGATTGGTCCCAGGCCGTGCCCGTCTCTGCCTGCCACATCTCCTGCACCCGGAGAATAAACTGTGCAGCATCTTCCTCGTCCCCCATGGTGCATTGCATTACAGGGTGTAAATATGGGGTATCATTGAAGGTCCTCCGCAGTGCATCCCATACTTGTGCCCTTACATTGTTGAAGGATGCCCCATCATGCATGTCATTCCCCATGTTCACTCCCAGAAACCCTGCCTTCACCCATACTGGTTCTGCTTGATCTCGGGCTGCAGATATCAAAAGGCTTTTAATGTCTCCAATCGCTAATGGCACCCCCGCTATATTCTTTTTTAATGCATATATCCATTTCCCTGCACCCCCTCGAAGCAGTGGAAGTGCTTTGAGGAGATTGTACTTGTCCATCAGTGCCCAAGGCACATAATGGGGTCGTCCAGCTCCTTTGTGGATGAGGGGCATCTGCAGTTTTGATCTCACCTTCCCCTTGCCTTTACTCCTTTCTTCTTTGCCAATGCTATTCTCCCTAATCAGTTTCTAAGCCTTCCTTCAAATCCTTCTTCTACTTCTGTTACTTCTGGAGTTGCCCACTGGATCTGCTGTATCCCTCCTACTGCCCCTTCGTCGGACTCCTAAAAGTCGCTACAGCATTCCTCCTCCCATTCTGAAGCTACTGTATCGTATCCCACGCTTTCTATCTCACCTTCTCGTTCCACTCGCACCGTTTTAATAGGGACACCATCTATTCGAAAAAGGAAATCCACAGATTTCCATTCATCTTTGGGCGATGCGGAGGCACTCTTTACTGGAGGTTGTCACAGCGGTTGCCCTCCCCCGGGTAGAGGTAGTGTTGTTTCACAAAGTGTTCCTAATTCGGCCAATTCTGCCTGAGTGGATGTTAATCCAATTTCTAGATCTCGGGTGGTGGGCCCTGGGGTTACAGGGGTTATGTTTGTTGGAACGTATGGAGCGGTCACTGGCATGGCTGGTGCACTACCCCCTGGCATGCATACTGGGTCAGCATACCCTTCTGCAGGTCTTGTGAGCAATGAGTATATTTTCTTTGGCTCTTCACTCTCTTTCTCCTTCCCACCCTCTTTCTCATTTGACACTACCGGGGGCTATACCTCCTTTTCCTTGTTATTTGTAGGGTGTGTTTTGTCGAACATCCTCCAAAAATCTAGCACTTCTTGTCTGTTTTGGAGCCGTTTCCCCTTGTATTTTGCTATTAAGTAAGTGGCTACGTGGTCCAATATCCCTTTGTCAAACGTGCCCTCTTCTGGCAAGGTATGAGGTTACCTGTCCCCTTTTATTTCCGTTACCCATTGCCCATGGTATTTCTTTATTCGGTCACTGTACAAGGGGACGTGCTTACAAATATGTGAGAGTGGCGTATCTAAACCCATATTTGTCAAAGGAACTTTTCTTCCCGCCCTATTGCCTCTTTACCGCCAAACTTCAACCTTGGTGTATCATTCACAGTTTTCAAATATTTACTTCACAACATGATTTATGCGTTTTCATGACAGAAACATGAAACATAAATCATTGAACATTTCAACAGAACAACCCAATGAACATACTGACAACACCAAACATGAAACGTAAAACCTTGAAATATTCCCATATGCCCTTAACCTCCTTTTCATTTAACCCTAGTACTCTCTTTCATACTCAGCACTCACATCACCTCTGTCCCTCCTGGGCCTACCTACACAAAGTTGTAAAACATAAATATAATAAATACTACTATTGCCAGAGCCTACTAAATATATACAAGGCTCCTACTTTGTTCCTTTTCCTCACTTATTTCCAGCACTGGTCGAGACAGTGCTCTGCGGCGCCGCCTTCCACCCCCTTTTGGAGCTATGTTCCTCTATCACCTCTTATTTTCTCACCTTACTCTTTTATAAAAAACCTAATGGCCATGAAAAAGAAAAGCGCTTTGTTTTCAACAATCACTCTATTCAGTCACGTTCAACCCAACTCTTGCGTATTCCCTTTAACTAATCTGCTCCATATCTGCCCCCCTTGTCCCTCCTTTATTTTTCCCTGCAATCAATACACACATGCTTGTGGTCTTTCAAGAGCCTCCCTGTTGTGACCCCGCCCAGCTCCAGCGAGCAGTTGGGTTTTCGCAAAGCCGGGACCCACAAAACCTTCTTCGCTGCATACGTGTTTTTGTTTGGGGGTTTGTCAGCCGTAGGTGGGGTGGCGGCCCTGCCGGGGAAGCCCAGGATCTCGCCAAAGTACGTGGATGTCGAGGAATATCACGTTGGACGGGTCACCAAATGAAGGCGTCCACTCCCCAACACGATACCCAAAAATCCACATAATGGAAACACCCCGCTAGGGAATGAGACCAGGAGATGGATTCAAGTGGAAAAAAGTTTATATAAGATAAGATGTGCATGGAGAGAACTCTGCTGCCCAGAGAGCGCTCTGCCAAACATCACACGGGCAGCACATTATAAGAGGAAACCGCGTCACTAGTGGCACCATACTATAGCTACACAGCTCTGCAGTACAATTGGTAAGGCACAGTGATATATTATACATCCATAGGTGACGCTGGATTAGCTGTTGCTTGGGTATCGATCCCACAGCACGTGGGTCAGTTGGGCTCATGTCCGTGGGGTGAAGGTCATGTTGGTAAAGCGCTAGATTGCTAGCTGCCTAATCTTACAATAACAGGACATGAGGGCATGAGACAAATGGCAAGCATAAAACCTTGACATGAATGGGGGTGCTTCTCAGAGTTCACTGACAAGTTATATATGCATTCAACCCTCTGCACCCAGATACCCATAAACCCAGTGCCCCCGACCCAGGTGCTCACCTTGGGGGTTTTGATCTACCTGATGCCTCATGATACGAGTAGACATGTGTTATGTTTAGGGAGAATATATTGGTGTGTGGGATTGGGGCTATGGTGGGTGTCCTCATCTGTTCACTGCAAGGGGTCAGATGTGTATCTGGATCAAACAACAGAGGGCCACAGGACTGGTGGACTGTGGCTTGGCAGGGTGGGGGTCAAGGGGGAACAGGCAGGTTAGTGGAGAAGGATCGGTTCTTAGGCTGGGGCATGCTCCTGTCTCACACAGTGCAGTGAGCTCATCTTCTCTCTGGGTGATACTAACTATTGCAACAATGAATGGATGGGCTTTCGTGAGAACAGGACTTGTGCAGAGCTGGTAGGAGGCAGGGGTCTGGGCTGTTTGTGCGAAGTGCTGGGCAGGGGAGAGACAGGTTTCTAGAGATCATTTTCAGGCCCATTGAAAGATGGCGTCTGGTGTTTCACTGAAATAGAGTCTCTGAGCTTCAATAAGGCTTGGTTACGTGTTTTCTTTGTGATCAATGCAGATTATAACTGGGAGAGAACGGGGACATCTCCCCCCTCTGGCATAAGCGAGATCTGTCCATGCGGAGAATGGTAGGAGGGACGGAAAAGGCCACCTACCTCCAAACAGTGGATTGTCTGGTATACTCCTCTGCCAGGAATCCTCTTATGGGCTCTTCAGATCCTATGGTTGTAACCCACTGCCAGGTATCTTCCCATAGTTTTAAAGTTCTTACACAGTTTCAGAAGGCCCGGTATATTTGGTTGCCAGGACTTCTTTTATGGACTTTTAGATCTCCTGGTATACTTCCCTCAGAGGTATCTTTGGCTGAATATTACTCTGCCTGGTGTATTCCTTTTACAAGGACTTCTTATTGGTTTCAATGGTCTCTTTCACTTTGTCACAGTTGTATCAACTTTGATATGCTTCAAAATGTTTACTTAGGGTAACACTTGCTCCAGCTTTCCTCCACATTGACATTTCATTCATAGATATTCATTCATGTTTTGCTGCTGCACTTTATCTGGTTGGTATTCAAATATTCTTCCTTTTGGGCTTTAATTTAACATTATGTTTTGTCTGTATTTAAAGAATCGTAATTTTTGTACTTTGCCTTGCCTGCCTTCAAGTAATTCAAATACATGTTCTGCATTCACATGAAGATGCTGTTTTCAGAGCACCCCGGGGTCTCCAGCAACTTTAGGGGGACTCACTGGGTTGTCTTTACATCTCCGATGCGGTTTGCATCTTGGTGGAATGATTCCTTCATCCGTACTCCAGCCTCAAGTGTGTGAACGTCCGTCTAGCTGTCTGCGTGGCTCTGCAGTTGCAGGTCGGCTTGCTACTTCGGTCTGGCTACGGAATTGCAGTGTCCTCGAATGGCCCGCCAGCTTGTAGATTCTGATTGGTTCCCAATTCTTTTGGAAGCTTCCATGCTCATCAGCGCTGCCTCTCCCCCAGCACCGGCAGCCTTCTTGGAACATGTGTGCTTTGCGTTGGTGAGCCTCCAGCTGGGACCTGAAGTCCTCCCCTGCACTCTCCCTTCTCACAGTGCGGCTTCTTATTATAAAGGTCCTGCGCACTTTAAAATTTGGAAAACAACTAGTCTGCCCGTTGTTCTTTAAGCTCTTGTCAATCTGAATCAACTCCTTCTTCCTCTTCTTCGTCACAGTGCTTGAGGCTTTATGGGAGATGGAGTCGATATATGCTATTGGATTTCTGAATTGATGTTGTTCAAAGGTTTTAGACAGAGCAACAACAGAAACAAGAGATCCTATATGTGTGTTGTGTATGTTTGAGGTATAAATGGGATTTTGACGAGAGTGACAAAAAGGTTGGGGTTTCGGCTTTTACAATAGGGTCCAAATCGAATGAGTTTTAATTACTTTGTGATTTATTTTCTACTTTCTTCTATTTATTGGAATGTTTTTTTTCCTGTTGTTCTGGTTTATGTTGTAGAGGTTTCTATAAACTGTATAAAATAAAAAAATAAAAATACTACAACTTGGGGGTTGGCAACATGGCATTAAGTACTTATAAGTCTTCTTCAGAGGAAAGGGAGAATACTGCGTCTCGTCTGATGGAGCCACCACCTCCCCTCGACAGCTGTCTCCCCCCCATGTCATCCTCCCTCATATACCCACCCACAGGGTTAGGATCAGTTAGCGACTGCCATTCCCTGGCCACATGGGAAGAAGTCACTGCCGGGGAATCAGTGATAACTCCACCAGATTCATTACACAGCCACAGTATTGGCTGTGTAGTTATCGTTAAGTTGCTAATCCCATAGGAGGAGCACTTTTTGGGCGGCTTATAACTTCGCTCCCCCTGGACGAATCCACACCAAACTTTGCAAAAAAAAGTATATAGCCCACTCTAAATTTTTTTGCAAAGTTTGGTGAGGTTTGGTCCAGGGGGGCAAAGTTATAGTGGAGTCCCAAATTTTATTTTTTTCCCATAGACTGAATGGGGAAAAAAATTTGCGTACGCCTATAGCCCAAACCGCTGGACGGATTTTCACCAAATTTGTAGCAGGAGCAGTGACTTGCAAAGTGTGCTTTTGTAAATTTGGTGAAAATCCGTCCAGTAGTTTTTTTTTAAAACGACCAAAAACTAGGTCACAAAAAATGAGTGATATCTATGTCTGCTCCGCGGACACACTTCCCTGTTCGCTCCACGGGCAGCACACCGATTGGCTAATCGGCTCGCGTCATGTCCGCGGACATCCGACGTGTCCCCTGATTGGATGGTGAAGAGCATGAAGTACGTCAGATTTTTGGAAACGCCCACCATCTTGGATTCGTGTTTGGTGTCCGCGGACATCGCGGTATAGACATTTTGAAAAACACAACATTGCACTTGTCAAACTTATCAAATAATCTCTGGGGAGGTGAGGGGTGATGAGGATGGGACGGGATATGGCTGCAAGAAGCAAAAAACTGGTGTTTTTTTGTTGCGAAAGTGCGAACAGTTAGGATGCTTGTGAACAGTCCTGTGGAGGACAGAAACAAGTGGTTGATTGACTTACAATATATGTTTACAAATCCACTATTTACGTTTCTGCCTCACCATCTGTGTTGTCACTGAAATAATGCAATCAACTTGAAAATTAGCGACGGTTGCAGGCTAAAAGCACTGTGCAGAGAAGTGATACAGTACCCACTGCTAAGGGGTAAGGAAACTTTGCAATGACGCTTAATGTTTATAAATTGATGTTGTTGTGCTACACCCAGAGCGCGGCAAATAAAGGGCTATTCATGTCTGTGTTAAAATGTAATTAAAGTAATAATGGAGGTAGACTGGCGCCCCCTACAGTCGGCACCTCAGGCAGCCACCTGCACTGCCTGATGCAAAGACCGCCCTGCATGAGAATTACAGTTCTCATGGATGCAGTGTGGCAAGTTGTTGCAAAGTAAGAATGTATTTTGATTCTGAGTGAAGGTCACCAGCTTTGATTTCTTGTTTGCGAGCTCAGGAAGCCCACGCATCGGACACACAGTATAAGGTTCAATTGTTTTTTGACCTTGAGACAAAGGGACCATTCCGAAAGGAATTGAATGAAGGAGGGTTGTTATAATGTAAGATATGATAAGCTTATGTATTCAAAAAGTGGACTAAGGAACATGTAAATTCAGTTTATAAAAAATTGTTGGTGCGAACGGAGTCTGCCTTACGGTCTGAGTTACGCCAAGAGAATGGAAAAGGTTAATGTAATGCACGTTTCATTTTGGATGATTTTATACTCGAACGAGCATCAACTTATCATTATCTGAGCATTATTTGTGGGTTACATTGTAGTCGTTTGTTCTGTGTGGTATATTACAATGAAATGTAAGTATAACTCGCGCCTTGAAACACTTGTGTATAGGCGCGTTACAAATGCCATATCATATCATATCATAGCCTTTGTGTGTAATGTTCTTTTTACCATCCAGATGGGCAGGCCAGCATTGGTATGCATGTAGACCACTACTCAGTTCTCCCAGGTTCAACGCTAATATTTCATCAAAATGCCATGTATGAGCACATAGAATTTTAGCGTTAGCTTTCGTATCCCGTTTAGAGTTGATCATACTACATAGCAATGTTCTCGGAAGCAAATTGTAATAAAGATCGGCTAGTGAGACATATTTCTATTATGTTTCCGAAACAGGTACATTTTGCCATTTTGCGATTGTCATAGATTCCAGATGCCAACTGATGGATTTTTTAATCGGCAGCTCCAGCTACTTGTGAACAACGGGATGTGTTTAACAGTTTTTTGGGACGATCGGCAAGGGCAGATATGCCCTTACGCTGTACTAGCGATTAGGAGCAACATAACATCCTTTACGGTGGTCTAGCCTCAAGACAGAAAGTGTGACTAATCTAAAACCTCCATCTACTTTTACCCCCCCCCCCTGTCGACAATTAGCCCAGAGATACAAGCATTTGAAAACAAGGTACTCTACGAGGTGAAGAAACACTTGAAAAACAAAAATTACACCAGAGACAACCTCACAAGAGAGGAACGAATTGCTATTCAACATCTAGACAGTAATAAGAATTTTCTCATAAACCCTGCCAATAAGTTAGGGGGCATTGTCCTGTGGGGGAAAGAAGAAAATCGGAAGGAGGCACTGAAACTGTTAAACAACCGTGAACACTACAAAGCCTTAACTTTGGATCCAACAAAAAGGCTACAAGAAGAGATCAAAAGTTTAACCATGTTCGCAGCCGAAGAAGGCTGGATCGATGAGAATGAGAAGAATTTTCTCAATAGATCTCATCCGACGACCGCAGCTTTCTATATATTGCCCAAAGTCCATAAGAACCATCTAATGCCACCTGGCAGACCCATTGTATCAGCAATTGGATCAATTTTACAACCTCTGTCGCAGTACGCTGACTTTTTTCTGAGACCATTTGTAATGGAAATTACATCACATGTACCTGATACAACTGAGATGATCAAGGAACTTGACAGTTTGTAGACAGAATGTGATGGCATCCTTGTGAGCTTTGATGTGGAAGCTTTATATACTAGCATTCCGCAGTCAGCAAGTATGGCTGTGATGCATGGCTCTCTAGATCAACGACCCAATCCTACAACTAGGGTACCGACCCCTTTCATACTGGAATGCATCAGAATAGCGCTCATCGAGAATTTATTCATGTTTGAAGAGACGTTTTTCCTCAGGTACATGGAACAAGCATGGGGGCGACCTTTGCACCAGACATTGCACATTTATATATGGACTCATTCGAAAGAAAATGTATCTACAATCAAACAAATCCATTCAGGCAATATATAAGAAATTGGCACCGGTACATAGACAATATTTTTGTCATGTGGCAGGGGAGCCCTACGGAATTGGAAAATTTCAAAAGTTGGCTGAACACACAAGACATAAACTTAAAATTCACAATGACATCAAACACTAAAGAGGTACCCTTCCTGGACCTGATGATCCAAAAAAATCAAGAGGGTAAATTAGAGACGACCTTATATCGAAAACCGACTGACAAAAACACTCTGTTGCATTATGGCAGTTAACATCCTACAAACTTAAAAATAAATATTCCTTATGGACAATTCCTTCGCATCATAAAGAATTGCAGCAAGAATGACCAATATGAGAAACATGATTTGGTGGAGCGACTACAACAACGAGGCTACCCATGCAAATGCATTAGAAATGCAAAGAAACACACCTCGAGAAATATGTTTAACCAAACATGCAAAGACCAAAGAGGAGAAAATCACATGTGTCACTACATATAGCCCCGTAAGCAACGCAATAAAGAAAACCATCTTAAAACCTTGGCCCCTCATCAATACTACGGACTTTCAACCTCAAAAACCAAGATTCGCTTTCAAGAAGACACTCAATTTAAAATAAATGCTAGTGCACACTTTCGAGGAGAAGACCGTAAAAAACTATCAACTAAATTTATGGGGTCTCCCCCCAGTAAGAGGGCATTTCAAGTGTGGCCACTGCTCCGTATGACACCTCAAGGAAAATTTGAAAGTGATCAACTTAAAGAGTATCAAGTGGACATGTAGAGAATTAACCAACTGCAAAACTCCATGGGCCATATATGGAATCTGTTGCCCCTGCAACTTATTATACATCGGTAAAACCAAAAGACAAGTCCGTCAGCGCATATGTGAACATCGGTCATGCGCCAAGAATAAAGTGGCAGAAAAACCACTCGTAGAACACTTCCAAGCCAAGAAACACACTGAGGCGGACATAAAATGGTTTGTGATCCAAACCGTACCAATTAAACAACGAGGAGGCGATAGAGATCTTGCCCTAAAACGGCTGGAGCAAAGATTGATCCAGTAACTGGATAGTGTATATAGTGTACATAATGGCCTGAACACGAGCATCGAATGGAATCTGTTCTTGTAAAAATATTGTTATCATGCCATACTGACAGGTACAAAAGTATGCACCAAATGTTGGTCATAGAACACCACAATACCTGGGTAGATCCCTTAAAAGTTGTACTACGCAGGTTCTTTCAAACAAAAGATGGGAAATATTTGATCAATAAAACACGGGCACCAGCCATGTCCAGTGTTTTGAAGGTTCCTAACATCATGTAGGCTCAGATAGTTATAGACTGGTGATATGAATCACTACACATAGTGAAAATAAAGTGGGAAAGTCACGGGCAAGGCAAGGATACACATAGCATAATCGAAAGTTTTAAACAGCAGGAAATGATTGTTGTATAATCTTTAATTTTGTTACGCGATATACCATTTCTGTTTTGTCCATTTGACTGTTTTGCCACAGGAAACGATATAGTTATTTGTCCATGTTGTATCTTGCATGACAGTAGTGCTATTGGCATCACTGGGGGTGACTGGCAAATTTCAGGGAATGGTGTGCCTCACGGTGCGGACCCAACATTAGAACTATGACCTGCCCCCTTTTCCTCTTTTTAGGATTATGTAGTATCAATTCTTTAAATAATTTATTTTTTCTGGTCCTTCTGGGTCACGAGGCAATTTAGAAAATTCACTGTCATTTTCGCCACCCCCTGACAAGCTTTGGTCCCCGCTGCCTTGTGTTTTCTCAACCAGTGTTTTCCCAACCAGTTTTCTCAAGCAGCCTTTTCAACCATTGACTGCCTTTTGCAAACTAGGACATAATGCGTTTGGGGTAGTTTTGCCCTCCCAGTGTAGTTAGTCCCCTCTGTGTGTCTACTCCATAAAACACGGGATTAAGTGATGTGTCATTATGGATTTTTCGAATGTTGTGCGCTTTTGTGCGCTTTTGTACCGCTTCGGCAAGCCAATATTAAGACAACCTATCAGTTATACTTAATAACTGATATTTGACTCAGTTATGTTTGTGATGTCAGGCACCAATCGGGAAGCGATCAACTGACGTGATCAGCTGACTTGCCCCTGTGATATCGAGGAAGTAATTTAAATACCTCTCTGATGGCGTAACGCTTCCAGCTTCGTTACAGTGATTGAGACGGAGCTCGCTACGGGACACGCTGGGTGAACAGGGTTTTTTCCATCCATCAAGAGAATAAAGGTGAGGTGTACACTATGTTCACAGTGTTTGTTTTTTCGAGCCTCCTCTCGAATTAGTTTTCAAGCCTCTTTTGAATTACAATATGAACCGCGGTTGAGCCGCCCTGCAATTCGCCGACACCCAGGTATGCACACTGGGAAGCGGTGTTGCACGCACTTTTGTACTGCATTAACACAGACTATTATACATTTCTTTTAACAACCGCTCCATCATAGATATATGGCTTTTCTGAACTTAGAGAAATAAGAGGCCATAGCCACAGTATTTGTGAGACAAAGCACAGGTTTTTTACAACCAGTTGCACATTCTTGGCCCCTACAGGTTCGGGGCGTACTGATTGTATGAATATGCCGCGGCTGAACAAGAACTAACACCTGCGTTCTGACCCATCCTTGACGCACCCCCTCAAGCTACAGACAAGGTATTTCTGGTTTTTGAGCCTAGAGTGCTTGTCATTTTAAATATTGCCACTTTGTATGAAAATTCAATTTTGCTCAGCCCAAAGGCACTAGCAGGTTTTCCTGTGTTTTGTCCTGCTATAAGGCACTGGTCATGAGGGTTTGTGATTGACAGCAACAGTGAATTAGCCTGTACCTGCTTGTCCATCACTTAAAGGTGAGTGGACTACGACCAAGAAATCACCCCCTTTGTCTGCTCTCTCCTATATGAGAGTTTTTTTATGCTCTACTACATGAGAGCACCTAATCAAACCATAAGAATCTTTTCATTTGTTTT
This sequence comes from Ambystoma mexicanum, assembly GCF_040938575.1. Classification (NCBI taxonomy): domain Eukaryota; kingdom Metazoa; phylum Chordata; class Amphibia; order Caudata; family Ambystomatidae; genus Ambystoma; species Ambystoma mexicanum. Next base: position 1,293,020,658 of record NC_090929.1, read on the forward strand.
TATGTTTTAGATAAAGAAGCACCACTGGGTTTTGGAGGTTTTATTCCTCACTATATTATCGTGTTTTTTGTCCTGATGAAGGCTAGGTTCAACTAAAGAGGAGACCAAGACTTGATGCGGTCTACCTCGACCTTTTGGGGCAAAACGCACCGGGTCGACACCATTCCCTGCAAATTCATCCATTGCTAATAAAACACCCTTGTGAGGTGATAGGTACTAAGTACCTGATAATCATTAAGAAACTAATTTATCACTGTCTATCTATGTGTTGTTCCATTTGTTTTCTGATGTATTGTACGGGATAACACTGTATTCTTTATCCAAACCCAAACTACATTGTGACATGTTTTATGTGCTTTATGTATTGTTAACACAAAAAGAAAAAAGAGAGACTCAAGATGAGTCACCAATAAAAAATATTATGTTCTAATTGAAAAATAGTATGGTTTGTCAGACTAGGAGTTGATATATGTTATGACTTCAAGGTGTGCACTTGGTCCTGATTATTGAAAGTCAGTGAAAAATGCAAGAGCAGGAGGAAGTTTGTGATTCTCTCTTTTTTTGTTTTTAATATAATATCCAGACATCTTTTGGCGAAAAGTAGAAAATCTGTTCCATCCAGACAACTTAACGGAGCTAATGTTAGAGTCTCCATGTAATTCGGCAGCCGGGACCTGTACGCATGCACTTTGGCATGCACAGGTCCACGGCACCGAATGTTCATCATTTGCACAGCAGAGTGTAAACGTGCAGGGAAAAGGGAAGCATACAAGCATGTATGCCGTATTCTGCCCTGCACATTTGCACTCTGCCATGAAAATGAGTAAACGCTGCCTACCATGAGCGCATGGTAGGAAGCGTTTACAATGGATCCCCATGGAGTCTTAAGCTAGAGCATAAATCTGCTTGGCTCCATAGGGATCCACAGCACTTGTGCCGGCATAAAAATGCATTCTAGGACAAATGCTGGGGAATTTGTATGGCGTAGAGGAACAGAGATAGCGGAAATGCAAGTTGGTTCTGCCCCTCCCCTAACTCCATGCTACATGTTGCAAAATGTCAGGGCTATGATCCTACTCAGTGTAACCTAGGTCTTCTGGAGGCTCACCTTTTGCAGCACAGCGTTCCAGTGTCCTTAGACCAATGTGTCTTTAGAGTGGATGAGTAGAGAAATGGCCTGTCCCTGTGAGAGGCCAGCCTGGGAACCGTATCACAGTGGTCACCTGGCGAGCCTTCCCCAGGTGAGAATGAACCTGGTAAGGGGGAAACCCTTGTGGGGTAGAAAACCCTCGTGGAGGTGTAGTCCAGAAACACAAGTAGAATGACGGTACACTGGAACAGTGAGGAATCCTCGTGGAGCAGAACACAGGACTTGCGTAGGACAGGAAGTTACCAGCTGGAAGGAGCAGAGGATCTGAGCAAAGCAAGAGGAGCATTATCGAAGAATAAGAGAGCAGAGCTCTAAGCCAAGCAGAAGGGGTAATAGGTGAGGGAACTGGGAGGCAATGAGCAGGGAGAGAGGAGGCAAGGAGCTAAAAGAGCGGTAAAGAGCAAACTACAGAGCATACATGCAAGCAGGAGGCTTTGTGATGTGTGATTCCAGTTCTGTGGGATAACTTCCTGAAGCTGACGTGCTCACGTGGTGACATCATAGAACAACTAGACCGTCAACCAATGCTGCTTCCTAAGCATGGATCGGGCACCAAGAGCACCTTGATACCTGGGAAGCATGACAGAAGGTAAGGGAATGAAAGGGGATTTGGCAGTTGGTGGGAGCAGGTAAGGGGTGTGGGTATCGAGCCATGGTTGAACACGGCATCTTAGGGGATTGACCCATAGATGAAAGCTGTGTTCCTGAGATGCTGATTGGCTGCCAAACATTCCCTGGGTGCTAATATTTTATCTCTATGTGAAAAGTCATTGGGGAAAAAAGTTGCCCGGGCCGACAGGTGATATTTTTTCTCTGCGCCCCAATAATCCTTCCACAACATATTCTGGGACAGGTTTTAATTTCTATTAGAACCCCAGCGAGAGTGAATCAGAAAGTAACAACCATTCTGATTGGCCCTTGCTGAGGCTTTAACTGACTGGGAATCCCTTCGGCCGGGATTCCACTACTTTGTTCCCGGCGGGAGGCGTGGCAGCACCTCAGCCAATCAGGAGGAGCTATCCGCGCTCCGAGCCTCCACACGGCTGAAGGCCGCCATCGTCCCCCGCCGGCGATTCGGTACGTTTTATTTTTTGTTTGTTTTTTCCTCCCCTCTCCCGCCCTCCCTCCCAATCCCACTTAGCTTTGTATTTCTTCTTTTTGGAAGCGAACGTTCCCAGAGCGTCCGCTCCCGATGGTCGCCATGGAAAAGGGAATACGGACTCCATTTTCCCTTTCCTGGTGGCCATTTCCTTTCACAGTTTTTTCAGAACAGAAAAGAATGCTATTAGTACCCCGGTCTTGCGGGCCGGGTTAATAATAGCAATATGCCCCTCGCCGCAGGGGCATTATCAAGGCAGGTAATGCCCCGGGGCCTTCATTAAGGCCCAAGCAAATGGGCCCCCGGGCATTACCGAGTGTAATGCCCCAGCAGCTCGGGGCATATTGCTTAATTCTATCCTCCAGTCATACAATATTTAGTAAAAGGGCTTGATTTTCCTAAGAGTCCAAATTTGGAGAAAAGTCACCCCCTGGTGACCTTTTCCTCTGTGACTTAATCACTGGATACCAATATTTTCTGTACATCTTGATCCTGAATTCATATGAGGAAAGCTGTGTTATTACGCAACTGTTAATGGTCCTCTTAAATTAGCATTTGGCCTTGAATAGAATTTTCTTAGGAAAAGGCACAGAGTGCAGATAAGCTAAGATATGAAGCAGTCTTCAAGCACCATAACCAGATGTGCAGCCATGTTGTGAATGTACTGAAGACTGCCATGCAACTATTTAGGGCATAAGAAAATATAGACCATTAACATAGGCATGTCAAGAAACAGTAACGACATTGACTACTGTAACCACTTGTAAAATCATGGGTCACCAAATTATAAAAAGCAGTTTGCAAAATATGTATTGCTTATGAGCATTTATTTTGTGACTTACTTTGCTGTGTGTGAAACAATTACAAAGATACTCATTTATTTGTATTTAATTGTTTAAAGTGCAAACTTAGTTCAAGGGCAGAGGGGTCTGTACAGGACATGGATAGTCAGTGTTCGGGCAGGCATCTTTTAACTGTAGAGCAGAACTGTGCGTTGCAGTCTGTTCGTCAGTCTATGCATCCATTGGCTGTAGTCCTTGCCAGGTGTTTTTGAAAACACCATATTTTGAAGGATTTGTGAAAGTGCAGAATTGTGCGGGCATTCCAAGACGATACAGGGATCGAGTTCTGGTGCGTGACAAGAGAAAGATTGTTTGTGGGTCCTCTCTTTGTGGATGAGTTGTGATTCGAGCCAGGTGGTCCATTTGCTGAAAGAGGAGCATCGGCCATCAGATATGTGGAGCTTAGCTGCAAGGTAAACGTAAAGTACTTTATTGTATAAGAAAAAATAATGAAAACTGTAATCAGAAAACATTTATATACACATGAGTTTACAGTTGAAATGCTTTATCATGTGAAGTGTTCCCTGAATGCATTGGTTCGAGCTGCAATACTTTACCTGATTCCGCTGTTCATTTTATTACTTACTGCATGCAATAAGCATTGCTGTTCCTAGCACAAAACATGTAAACAGACACAATTCTATAATGAACACATGACGTATATGATTGGCCATCCATCTGATGACTGACTTTGGTATGTCCCAGCAGTGGGCACCTTGCACTTCTGAGATGAAATTGTAACCTTAAACTGTAACCCCTTCGTGGACAGAGTTAGATAGTGCAGACCAATGGCTGCCCGAGCAGAAGAAATGTGTTTTTTCGGGGTGAGATAGAGGTCAGAGGGGATTCTTAGCAGGAAGGAATGCTGGCCCCAACAGTCCCTGTCACGGATTCACAAGGTCAGCTTTGAGCCTCTTATGCTAAATTCCATTGTGTTGTCTCAGAGGGGCCACGCTCCTTCTGGCACCATTTGGGGGAATCCATTCAGAAGTTGCATGTCACCCTAAGTCGCAGGCCGCTCTCCTGAGGACTCGGGCGAAGAGAGGAGATTGGGGCCCTGTCGCAGCCTCAAAATCCAAGCGCAGGACATAGCGAGCACCTGGGGAAAAAAGAGAAATAGTTGTTTGCTCGTCTCCAGAGCATTCCTGCGCAACAAATAAAAGAAGAGTTAGCCTCCTGTGAGGTACACCCTTTGTGTGCACGAGACTCCTCAGTTGCCCCTGATGTCACTCCGGTCCCATCGGCGCTATTGCGGAATGTCTCATTCGAGTGACCATTTTGTGGAACAAGTCCTCGTTAATGTTTGAATGGGTGGATAGCACAAACCGATGGGCAATTTTCCACCTGAAAGCCCCCACACATCTTCAGTTAGCTAATCAAATCTCAGCTTCCTCTGAGGACAAGTTGAGGCGAAAAAAAAACTTTTATAGGGTTTTCTTTATTTCCATGTCTAAATCTTCGACATACAAAATACAGATGTGTTTTAGTTACATTTGATGTATTCTTAACATCCTGAATAAAAACGAGCTGCATGCCTTTGTCAAACACTGACTAGAAGCAGGTGCCCTTATTAAATATTCTATTTTGTTGCATGTGACAAAATGACGTCTGCTCTGCAGTGCTATGTGGGTGAGCAGTAAATAAACTACTTGATCAGACTACTCAGCCCTCACACTTTTACAAACAATACCATTTTACAAGCAATACCATTCATAAAGGTAAAAAACGAACAGTCAGACATATACCAGCTTTGTCTTTGTGGTAACTTGGAATGAGAGTAGGCTATGCTCTTACGAGGAGTGTGAATGTGATTCTGTAGTGACCCAAACAGCAAAGCTGCACAGCTCAAACTAAAGGGAATGTCCAATCAGGGTTCCATACAAATATATATTTTAATTAAACACACCATCTGCAAGAAAACTAAATAGAAAAACTGTACAAAACACATGCCTATGGAAAGAACAGAGAATGTGCAAGAAGAGAGAGAATGCTGCACTCTGGGTCAAAATACAAGAATGATAGTGTGATCAATCAACTTCCGGGGCTACCAGTGATCCTGAGGTAAATATTAGTTTCTAAACCATCAATCAGGCCCACACCTCTAATACACCAGAAGGGATCCAAACAGATTGGGTTAACAAGCACATTGTAAACCTCCTTGTCACATTTTGGTAACCTGGACAGAATGGCAGGTTTATCTCTGAAAGGTTGTGGATCGTTGGTTAGTTGCAAGACAGCAAAAATACAATTATTACCCAATGATAAAAAGAGTGTCCAGTCATGGTTGTATTAAAATATCTACTTTATTCATCACAACAGACAGTCTAACAACACTATGAAATACAACCCACCCTGTAAAAGAATGCAGAAGACAGACAGTTTCAAAGAATGAAAAGAGATGTACTTTGGATACTGACGCAAGGGTAGTCGGTATGGTTACTAACCACAACAATTTGTTATGGTTTCTTGGCTTCAGCACAAAGGGAGCAAAGGGTCTTAAAATGTCTCTAGGGGCCTTCTGGGAAGGACAAGGAGGACAGAACCAACCACAATGTACCTGGTGTTGTAGGTGTTCTCAGTGCACAACAGGGTCGAGTCAGCTTCAGGGCGCTTTGCAGGCTTCTGTGACAGAGTTCGAGATGGGAGTCAGCTGCGGGTATCAGGCGGCAAGATGGTTCAGCGAGCGAAGCTGGATGAACGGCTGCAGGCTGTCCTACATGGTGGCTCAGGGTCAGGAATCGTTGTCTCAGTGATGATCCGCGGTTCTGAAGCACTAGCCAAGACATTTCTGATGCTTTAAGAGAATGCGGCTTGAAATGGTCAGCATTGCAGTCGGTTGGGGATTGAGGAACTCGACTGGCTCGGAAATGTCCTTTAGGCAGACGGCGGTAGATGCTTGTCAAGGCACTTCAGCCAGTTTCTTCACTGGGCTTGTGTGATCTTTATGACAGCTGGCCCAAACCTGAGGAGTGTGTTGCAGGCAGCTGCCCAGTCCTTGGTTGTAGGTACAGAGACCTTCTGGCACGTCCTTTATGGGCTGGTGGCAGTGGTTTTACAACGAACTACCATGATTTTTCCCGACCGCGAACACCGGTAGCTAAAAATCACGGGAGCCATGTTTTTCAAGATGGCGCCTTATGCCCCTTTGTTTAAACGGGTCCCGGTCTTCCTTTTTCACCATTTCTTTTTGGAAAGGTCCTTCTACTGTTTGTCTCTGCACGCCAAACCAGGTTTGGTCCCTTTGTTCATGTGCCTTTGGCGGGCTTCAGGAATGAAGTCCGCCCTTGGCGTCTGAGTGTCTGGGGTGGGCAGGAAGTGAGGGAGGTGCCTGAAACTCCCTGTGCTTAGTCTTCTAGGAGACCCAAATGCACTCTGGTGTGATTGGCTGGCTGACTGTCTGGCAAGGACAGCCACCCTGCTGGGTGACAGCTAGGCTGCAATGAAAGGAACCAACTTGCAGGCCTAATCAGCTTGTGACCCCACAAATTATTATTTTTCGCCTAAACTACTTCTGAGAACTTTTGCAAAGATTTTACCGTTTGATACCAGAACTGCTCTTTCCTATCCAGAACGCTACCCCATTAACTTTGGCCTGGCCTATTGACTTGAATTAAACTATTCTGGTGAACTGAAACTATTTGCACTGCCTAGATAGTATATATAATCTATTCTACTTACTTTTTTTTCCTTTTTGCTCACTGATAAGTAACTGAACTGCCATTTGGCTCCTTTTTCAGGGGAGCTCAAACTGTCTCAAAAACTTAGAGTTTTGTATTGAAGTGTATTGGTCTATAATATTAAGTTGTCTTCTTCTAGTGAAATGTTTTATAAATGATTCTGTAAATAAATTAATAAGTGTTTTACCAAGAAACCTTGAGTATAAGTGTCTACTTGAACCACTGTGATTGAAAGTCCTCTGTGTAAATACATGTACTGCTCACTTTCACTCTTGAGATAAGCCTGGCTGCTCAGCTTGCTACCAACAAACTCTGTGGTACAGACTTATACCAAAGGTTGGTCTTGCTTACGCCTGTAGTCCTAATTGTGTGTGGTGGTCCCAGAGACTGCAGCAGGATTGACCAGCTCCTTGCAGATCTAAAAAGTTCAGCCGAATTGTTAGATGCCTCAGAGACACAGGCTTGGATGTGGGCCCTATTCTTGTTGCAAACAGAGAGCCGGTAGTGCCTTTGGAGCAGGTGGCAGGCCAGTTTGTCAGAGGATGTACCGGAAGCACGCCATTTCCTCTCGACCACCCTGCACTCGCGTTTAAGGGTGACGAGGTCAGAGTCATACCAAGAGTTGCACTTGGCTTTGGGTTTCAAGCAGATCCTCATGAAAGGGGCAAGAGCATCAAGAGTATCAGATATAGCAGAGTGGAGCATGCAAAGGGCTGTGTCAGGATGTGAGTCAGCCAGAGGAGGAAGGGGGTGAGAAGGTGGCGGCGAAAGCCTCAACTGACACACGCTTCATGGGTCTGATAACCGAGAAAGTAGGTGGCAATGCTGGAGTTGGCTTGGCCTGAGGGGTAGAGAGTGTGAGATGGGAGGAAAGGAGAAATTGATCACTCCAAGAGAGGGGAGTGGTGAGAGGGAGTGAAAGGGGAAGGTCTGAAGAGATCAGAACATCCATGGTGTGCCCTGCAGAGATTGTTGGGCCAGAGGGGAGAATAGAGAGAGAGAGTCTCGGAGGTCATGAAAGATTCCAGTGGAAGGACAGGAAGCATCCAGGTGGATGTTGAAGTCTCCAAGAAGGAGGAGTAGAGAGGTGGAGACCAGGAGGGAAGAGGAAAGGTCTGTCCACTCAGAAAGGAAGGAGATGTGTCCAGGTGACCGATAGATGGTAGCCACAGTAAGGGAATGGCCAGGGGAGAGAGAGAGAGAGCCTGCAATACTCCTTTCTTTCTTCTTGTGTAGTCTGCAGAGGATCTGCAAAAAGAGGGGCTCAGCCCTCTTTTAAAGCCAAGTGGGCCACAGTGATTGGTGTAGGCTAAACCTACATTAATGAACCAATCCTGGGGTCCCTACCAACAATTTCCTGTATATATGAGGTCATAACCAGAGTGCTTTGCAACAGGAAAGGTAAAGGGGTGAAAACAGGAACAGGATGTGCCCCAGAACTAAAATGGCTAAACCCTCCTCTTGCAAAACAAAAGAGGTCATGGCTGGAAGGTTTTGAATTAATCTTGACCTCTGCCATTGCTCTGGGCAACCCTTCTCTCAACAGAAAGAACGTTGGGCTCACCCCCCAACCCGCTTCCTGTCTGTTGTGTTCAAAGAGTCTCTCTGGTTAATGGTTCTGCCTGTGTCGTCCATGTTAAAGCAACAGGTCTCCCTTGAAGCTGCGGGGAGACCAGACTCTCTGGCTCCTGCAAATGACATTCTCTTATATTATGAATGGAACCCCCTAGCGGGGTGGCATACTGTAAACAACAGACCCACACATGACAGTTCACTGCCTTATTATTATTATTATTATTATTATTATTATTACTGAGAGGTGGGAGCTGGCTTCAGGTTGACACAGTTACATATGAAAGGTTGTTGGGTTTCCTGGCCCCTTTGTTAACCTCTGCAGCCAGGCCCTTTGTGAGCCTGTTTTAAGTACCCTCTATTTGTATGTTAATCACTGCCACCAGCTGAAGTGAAGGGGCCCCTGAGGGACCCTCGGATGTGGAAACAAGGCACAATCACCACACACAAACTGATACGCCAGACACAAGTTTGTATTCCCAAAATCTAGGGTTTATTACAAAAATAAATAGTCTCAGTTGGCCAAATGGTCCCACGCCCCGCGACGTGTGTCTAACAGACCTCGGGGGACGCAAGAGAGTGAAAATCGTACATCAGTTACATATATACAAAATGAGCATCTTACAATCAGTAATGACATATTTGACACAGTCGATGCCGCCCCTAATTCATTCCCTTTGAGGTGGAGGCGATGATTGACCATGGTGACGAATATGACACTTTAGATCACCCTATTTAGTAACAGTTTGCAATCTTGAATTTACAGACACTATTCTTTATTTGTGAGAACACAGTGCTTCTGTTTTCATGGACAAGCTGCACGTAGGGGGACTGGCACATTCCAGGCCTTACTATCTCCTGGTTTCGATTCACGCTCTAGAGGTCAGCTTGCTCTCCGGGGCTCACAGCGCTCAGAAGGGGGGCCGTAAAGAAGAACATAATTCAAACCCTTTAATATTAGTTTTGTGCATTGCTATTCTTTTAAGGAGACTCACTGGCATCCGTGTACTGATAAGAATGCCTTGCTCCCTGCTTCCAAGGATATGTGAAGGAGGAAAACTGGCTTTTCTGTCTGGCTCCTCGCGCAATGTTTCAACATGTCTTTAATAACCTTGGACCATTGAAGCAGAATAATATCTACAGCAAAGCAGTTTTACATGAGGCAACAGTGGCGATGTTAAAGAGAAACATAGAGAAAACAAAATGGCAATTCTGGTTACCTTAAAATGGCTGCACTCTAGTTGAACTGAATAGCTACGTAATAAGTAATGAGCATATATTCTTTATACTTTAAATGAGGCGGTTGGTCTTCGGCCAACCAATTATCCTGCAATGCCTTCTGTTTGAGTGGTGTCTACATTTCTAGACTGACAGAAGGGCCTAACAAAAGAGCAGGACAGTTCCATGGAACATTTGTCAGTTAATCAGGGTGACCATGGCAGGGGGAAGGTTGATGCTCCCCCTCTTGAAGATGACATTGTGCACTCCTGGCTGTCACATTCCAACTAAACATGACAGGGACGGACTGTGCCTGTATGCTGTGTCCACGCCAGAGTACACAGGTCTATGTTTTTGTCATGGTGTGAATATAGGAAAATGTGTGTGGATTAGCCCCAAACATTTTCCTAAGGTTGGTCTACTGTCATTCTATTTAATTAAAATGTTCAAAAAACCCTAGGGGAGCGCACGCCCACCATGAGGTTGGTCTACTTCCTCACAGATAGGCAATTTCAATGACCACAATGTTCTTTAAAAAGGATATGTCTTGAGGAAAAAGTTGAACAAGTGACCTCACCAGTCTCCAGGGCCCAAATATGACCATAGGGCAATTTCTTGGCAATTTGACTACGGTGAAACAGGCTGTTTGTGCAGTTGGAGACTGTTCAGGTGTGGCAGTCATGGTATCCTAGATGGGGAGTGTTGTCGTGCTGGTTCGAACAGGAGCTTGTTGGGGTTCGAAAGGAGATGCAAGAGGGCGAGAGGACCGAGAGGGCCACTAGGGGTCGGTTCAGTTATTTGGAAGATGCTGGAGACTGGATGCGCTCATCTACAGGATCGGTTCGATGAAGTGCCCGAGAAGCTGCAGATCATGAGGGCCACTAGCGTTGAGTAGACGGTGAAGGCACTGGGGACTCGGTGCGCAAGTTCGGTTTGATGCAGTGTCTGATGGTTGGGGCTCGAGGATCCACCAGGTTTGTTTCAGCCAGTGATGAAAATCGGCAGCAAAAATACTTGGGTGTGGGGGGTGGCGAGTGGTGGTTCAAATGCAGCAAATGCAACAAAGAGCTTTGAGTTCGAGCAAAGGCAAAGGCACACTAAGCTAGTGTGGTGCGGCGGCGAACAGGCACCTTGGAAGCGTCCTGCTGGTTCGAGATGTGGTAAATGCGGTACAGCTGTTTGTCTGTTTTGGTGCGGTGAAACACAGGGCTCTTGGCTGTCTTTGTTATCGGATGCTGTTAGCCCCACACTGAAGTCTCAGGGGCAAGTTCAGTCCTGCTCTCCGGCTACCAGCAAGGGAGACAGGTGCACACTGTCAGTGGTCCTTCACCATGCTGACATCCTGGGCAGAAATGTGACTGGAAAAGATGAAGGTTGTGTTCCAGCAGCAGGTTTACCCCCAATGAGCCCTGGGGATGGATAAAACAGAGCTCATCTCTGCCTTGGACATTCAGTCTTCACCTCACTGGTGGAGGGCTTTGGAAAGTCAACTCTCCCAAAAGCAGCCCAAATAATTCTAAGGTGTTTGTTTCGACGTGAATCTGAGAAGTGGTGGGAGACCCCTTCTTTTGAAGGCAAAACGCTCCAGGTAAATGAAGTAAAGCTAGCCTGATTTAGGTGTACAGTCCCTATGCTTGGACAAGTGGACTTTGCCTTCGGATATCACACCCAAAGTGGTTTGTGTTACAGGACGTGGAGGGACAGGAAGGAAATGTAGAGGCAGAGAGAAACAAGATGGTAGAACATTCCTCCAGCTAAAAAGAGTTCCCGCTGTCTACACTAACACTGCCCCTTCCCTTCTCAATAGAATCAAAGGCCTTTAGATATACAGCACCCTGGTGTACGGCCAAGCTGTCATGAACTGAGGTCCCAGATGTACTTATGCCTTTTTCCCCAAGTGTCAGTCAGGAAAGCGTAAAGGAAATCCCTGGCCAGAAATTGGGACAAAAGGTGAAACAGGATACAGCACCACCCGGCACTCGGCAGCTAGACGGAAACAGGGAATTGGTCACACCGAGTAGATACTATCTATGTAAACATGTAACCCTTCCCGTGTACATAGCATACCTGATTCAGGAATAGGCGAGCCTTGAAGAAAAGTTCTTCTGCTGGGTGATTCCAAGAGATCCAATAAACAGCAGCCTATCCCGAACGCCACAAAGGCGCAAGCTAAGTGGGTGACAGTAAACAGTTCCACAGTCTCACCAGAGTTCCACGCAAAGAAAGAGTCACACAAAGTCCAAGATCCAATAGTTCCAGAATCCATTGGATAATCCAAAAGCAGGTCCAAGGAAAAAGGTTCCAGGTTCCAGATCTAGATATCTAAAAGTCAAGAAATATCTAAGGCACAAAAAAACTGACAAGGGGAAAACATCAGCATCCAAAATGCAAAGCAAAAAATCCAGGAACCAGATAATCAAAGAAAAACGCATGCAAAAGCAAAACACCACCAACAGAAACAGCTGAGAAGCAGTGTTATGCAAGAATTGGGCATTTAAATTCTGCTGGCATTATTCCTTGATTGATCACGTGACAACACCAGTCACATGTTCGCACTGCCATGCTGCTAAGCTGCGCTTTGCCCAGCGTTCTTGAGGCGCCATGGCAACTGCCATATTCGCTGCCATGGAAAAGTGAGGGATGAGTGCAGGTGTGACCGTGCTCGGCGCGGGACCCCCCGTGATCCCTGGGAGGCCCGCTGCAAGTGGCACAGAGAACCCAGTGGCCCAGTGGAGGTGCGCTGCAAGCTGCGCAGGACCCCTTGCAATCCACAGGGAGATTTCCGTGAGCGTCACAGGTGAGCGCACGACACAAGCCTTGAATCGGTGTGACCTTTGAATCCTGGTCCCAGAACAGCTTCCTGTGGATTGGCTATCGCTCTGGGGAGGGTGTTACCTGCCCTCAAAAAGAAACCAAGAGAGGCAATCCCCAAGGATACAGTCCCGTTAGCAGTAGAAGGTACATCCTTGTCTGGAAGAATAAACATGACCCTCCAATAGCTGAGCTGGATTCATATGGCTGACACGTGTGGTATCAGACTGTTGTGGATGTAATAAATATGAGAGGTACCATCCATCACACCATACCCCAAGTATGGCTCATTTTTAAAGATCTGCCACCAAAATGTTAACTCATAATCATAGGGTTTTAGTCTAGGGGTGAATGTCTTAAATTCTGACCCTTTGTTACAGAGACGTGGATGTCACTGAAGATGTCTGATGGGAACCAGTGAAGGCTGAACCTGCTCTGTGCCACCGGAGAGCAGGTGCCGCAGATCAGGCTACTGATGTAGCACACCACTGGTTTACACTGTACTTTTGGCATGCAGCTTATGAAAGGGGAATATGATCAGTGGACCCTTGCCAGGTGGCAATCCTTCACATAGAGCATATATGTTTTGAAAGTACTGGCACAAAAACACGTTTTCTTTAGGTACATATTACTTTGTATTCAGGTATATGTAGTCTTTAAAGAAGGGTAGTGTTGTAAAGCCTCTCTGTAGTCATCAGCACTCATTCACAGACATGCTGTGGAGTCTGAGATTGGTCCAGGTAAGGATTTATTATATAGTATGTACAGTATGTACATAATCCAGTTACTCTTGTAGTATTTACAGTCACATATGGACAGGACAGGAACATGGATGGGTATTAAAAGTACTAACAGAGGAGTAGACCCACCGACCATCCTATCATCCCAGCTCATGGCCCCAACTGACATTCTCAGAACATTCACACACAGATCCACTCAACATTCTCCTGGGCTGCATTCATGCATCAACATTCTAATAGCAAGCACTCCTGGCCAGTGACAAGACAAGACCTACAATATAACATCTCAATTTCATACCAAATCCAACCACAACATACAAAATAAAAAATACTTCTATGAGGATTCATATATTTGCCAGTTTAATTATTTTATGTACCTTTTAAGTAATCTCTAGAGATCAGAATTTCTGAGCGCTTGGCGGCAAATATTACTAATTAGTGTCAACTAGAAAGGAGAAAATGGGTAGTTTTAATGGCTAGAATGCTGATTGAAATCAAATCCCAGCTCCATCGTTGTATGTTCTTGAGCAAACCATTGAATCCCGCTGTGCCTTATCGTCGAAAATTAGAACTCCCTTTAAAGAGATTTAATTCATAGGCTACATGATTCAAAAATACATTGCCCTGGATAATTGATATTTCATTCATGGCCCATCAAGATGTTATATTACAGGCACACACAACCCTGGGGCCCGACATATCGTTGGCTGCAATAACACAAATTAAAACCACCGCACTATTTAGAGTGAGGGTAGCATACTGTGAGGCTCAGGAGATACATAAGGCTTCATGAATAATTGTGTTCATTCTCATACTTTTAATGAAAAGTGCGGCTTCTCCTCTCAGTGAAAAAAATGCAGATTTCCAGCTGTCAATTGAAGAGCAGGGAATATTAAAGAAATGTTTATTTTGGAGACAAATTAGAGTTCATTTTGCAAGCACGTAATCCCAGTAGCTTTTGCTCTCCTGTGGCCATTGACTCACTATTTCAGAAGTTTCTACTCTCCCTCGCTCACCTGTTGTTTAAATAGAGCCTCGGATTTTCTGTCAAAACCTTCCCACCCCTCCTTTTCAAATATCACTCACTGGCTCTCACTTCCGACACCTTCCTGCAGGTATCGTCGGCCATGAGAGCGGGGGCCAATGGGAAGGCTAGCGCTCTCGTCCAATGGGAGTTGGCGGTGCCCAGAGACCACACAGTTCTGTGTGTACACGAGTCGTCCGGTTGCTAGGAGACCATGTTCGTTGTGAATTAAAGTGCAGTTTGTGGGTTCTTACTTGAGGCGGGGGATTTCATCTTTCGTGAACGCCGTGCCCTTTGACAGCGGGCTCTGCTGACGGGTTTTCTGTCTTCTAACAAGGTATCCTTTTTGTTGTGTGTTTCTCTTTGTGCTGCTGTGCCTTAGATTCTGTTGGTCAGGAGTCGTGCTAGGCAATGATTCGACAAGCCCGTGTACCCTAGCACGGCTCTTTCGGCACAAACGTTTGTGGGGATTGTAACCAGGCTCTGTGTCCTACGTATATCGCTGTAGCGCTTGAAATGTAGGGGTGAATATATGTGACATTGCCAACTTTTTTGCCAGCATGAAAATTGAAATAAATTTATTTTTCGAATGTCGGGATCTTCATTTCTACTAGCGAAGGGCTTGCTGGGTAATCTTCATTCCTCCTAATCACGTTCTTCCTCGTCGCAGTATTTACTCTTTGAGGAAAGCAGGCCAATAGATGGGTTGGTAACAACACTGCCCATAGCATTTCTTCTGCCACCACCACCTTTATTATGCTTCACACCTTAGTGTTCTGTAACCACCCCAACATTCTGAAACTGAATGCTGTGGATGGAAATGCATGAATTTTCGATCGGTAATTGTAATGGGTTGTTATGTATGACGTGCTTAATACCCAGAGGGTTGTAAGTGCAGACTCGACAGATGTCTGGTAATGGCAACCCCATGGCTTCCGTCCATAAAGCTGCCATTCCTCTCGTAGAGCTCACCTAAACCCCATCCAGCCACTCTATGTGGCTCAGCTTTGACCCCGCTTACATTCATGCCAACATTCTGTGACATGAAGGTGTTTGATATTTTATCACTATATGTACTAGGTATTCTCACATAAGAAGCAGAAGTGAATTGAGTGCAGGGATTTCTACGGACACAGGTCTGTGTGATCCTCGAGAGCCAATGGACCTTACAGGCTCTTCAAGGCTTATCAAAATGTCTCTGGTATCATGGTCTAAAATATGTGGACTTTATCCTCCAACCGCAGGTATTCTGAAAACTCTGTATCACCTTTCTCTCAGCTCCAGTGCCACTGAAGCTTTCAAATTCAACCAATGGCACACTTGATGTCAAGATACTGTTCAAATTTGAAAAGGGTTTATTCTTGTACAGAGTTAACACCAGGCTATTAACTGGGCAGAATATAAAATTCTCACAAAAACCAAATGCCCAGGCAACTTTCAGTTTGCCACAGAGACTCACTGCCCTTGCCCATTGCCGGCTCAATAGGTGTGGGTGCCCACTTCAACATAATGGTTGGGTACTCCCCTTGCTTATAGCGGAAAACAGTAGGAGGCACCTGTGAGGTGCATACATTACAAGTGAGACAAAGAAATACCGTTAGGGGTTAATGGCTTCCGATTATCACGAGATGGCCAGCTACCAGGGAGCTGAAAACACAAAAAACCTCTGAAAAGCTATAAATCCTATGTCAGCAAGTGCTTTCTGTGGAGGAACTGATGTGAAAAGGCAACAAGGTGATAACACTTCTGTATACCCCAAGGGAAGTGACGGATGTAAGGGCTCCCACAAATGCAGCTTGTAAGGTAAGCGCTGCAAAGAGTGCATTTAAAGCCCCAGAATGAAAGTAATATAGAGAGAAATATATTGCTGTGTCATAAAAATGCTGACTGGCAATGTGGGACAGATGCTGGCGACCCCCCTGAGGCTCATGGCACCTTTCAGCTAAAAAGGTGGAAAGGGTGTGATGCCACGATACTGATTTTTAGTGATGCCACTGTGCTTATGTCCGCAGGCAGCTTCCCACAATTAATACCTTTTGGGAGACGTGAGGCACGGTAGAGAAGTGCACAGTGAAGAACAAAGAGTATGAGCAGGACTGTATTGGCACAGTGCTTTCCCTCACAGGGGACCAGCAAATTTATAGTGCATGATTCAATCTTTTAAATAAAGTATTCAAGAAACTCCAAACTTGTCCATTGACTTCTTTGCGACCTTCACAAGCGATCTGTGCTCTAAATTTGGTGGAAAGTTTAATGAACAGGCTTTGTGCCCAAGGAACCCTGGGCGAGCACACTATGTGATTATAGCCAGGCAATGAACGTAACTTTGCACCTTATCCAGGCTGTCCTTGACACACCAATTATTAAATATTTAAAAAGTAACTAATTTACCTGCCTCAGAGATTGGAGATGTTTGCAGCTGTGTGTATACAGCATCGTGACTGACTGAAACTGGGAAGTTCAGAAGAGTTTCTGCAGCGAGACAGAGCACTGGTTCGAACCTCTGTACAAAGAATATTCATGATGAGGTCATGCAGGCAGCTCTGGGAGGCACGGGATGTGTGTGGCATCATGCTGATGCTTGCCTGGTCCTCACGGTGCCCAGGCACAGTGTCGGTTTCACAGTATGTCATGGCCAGGCAGCATGGCAACAACAATCAAATGAATGGGCCATTAACACGCCCACCTTCCAAAACACATGGAGCATGCTGCTTGTTGCTCACACTGGGCTGGCTGGCCCTTAGGCAGCCAGGCCTGGAGCCGTAAATTGGTAGGTTTTGACACCTAAATCTGTAGGTAGTAGGACTGCTTAAAAAGCAGTAGCCAACCAGCTGAATCGGTAGTGTTGGCACGTATGCTCTTATCCACTGGCTGATAGACTGTAGCCACTGAATCCTTTCCGCCTGAAGATGCCCCACCAAATGTTCAAAACAGACTGAGTGCCTCATGCCCTGTGTCCTCTCTAAATACACAAACACTGTTGTTTTAACATCCAGCGTCTGCCACCCTTCTTTCGCCTAAGTGCAGGGTCATGCAAAAAACCCTGGAAGCACCACCTCCAGTGACAGATGGACAGAGGGCAACCCACTGAGCCCATAGGTTACATACCAAAAGGCACCCATAAACCCTTTCTTCAAAAACTAATTGGAACAGCATATCACTGGAACCACATCCTGCCTCTAGCACCAATAAGAGAAAGTTCTCTAATGTCCGGAAGGGACTGGGAGGATAGATCAAGGGCAATGCATTTGACTTGGAAACAAGACGATGCAGAACAACACATGTTCCAATCCTGGTCCTGCGCTTAGAGACTGGTCTTCAATGAATTAATGAATGTCTATCATATGCCTTTTTGCTTGTTGGCCTCCAAGTGTCTTGCACTATGCCACCAGTTGCGATGTTAAACCTTGCCTTCTCCAGCCCTCTCTTTCTCTTTCCTTGCCACTTGTTTACTCTGCGCAACATGGGAGAAATACCTAGCACTACCAGGCCCTATCCTACTGAAATGCAGACATTAGCCATCTCTATCAATTGGGGAAACCTTCCCCTGTACTTGGGCTAAGAGAGATATTGGAGGCAGGGCTTATAACAGTCCTTCGGCCAAGGCATTGCCATGCCATTTATCTCCCAGACCCTTGAACTGTAAATCCTGCAAAGAACTTGGGCAGCTAGTCATTTTGTGGAATGGCAAAGATATCCACTAATGGAACCCCAACCCACTAATGAAACCCCAAAACTGCAACAAATCCTCTTGAGGATCTCTGGGTTTAATTCACAGGAAGAGACATGGAGTACTCTGCTCAGTCGACCTTGCTCTGATATTGTCTAGCCCTTTGATGTGGTATGCCCTGAGATACAACAGATTGCACTCTGCCCACATTCTTATTTCTTCTGCCACTAGATTCAGGGATGCTGAGCAAGACCTCCCCTGATGATTCATGTAGTCCATTTATCAGTTTTTTTTTAACCAATATCGGCTTTATCCGTACCTTTGGGGAGAACTAAATAGAGCCCTGAAAATCGCTTTCAGTTCCCTCCAATTAAAGAATTTGGTTTGCTTCCTGGGCTACTTATCTGCCCTGTGTCTGTATGTTCGGTGCCCTCCAACCCAGACTCCTGGTGTCTGATATAATTGTCTTCCCGAGGGCCAGGCCAGAAATATTCCTTTCAACAGGTTGGCTAACTGGTCTCACCACTGCAATCTGTGCTTCAGGAAGGCATAAACAGGAATTTGACGTCAAAGTCCTGTGACCCAGGGTAACTATGGTGTAGCAGATGGTTGATAAAAGGTCTGAGCTTTTGCCTCGGCTATGGCACCACAAATACGTGGATGCCATATGCCCCTGAAGCCACAGTACCCATCTTGCAGATACCCTTGCATTTTGTGGTGCAACTAAGTCTGTAGATTGGCTGCCCTTTCCTCTGGCAACAACACTGTCCCATTACAGTCCAAAATCCCTCCCTCCCTCCTCCTCGCCAATAAACTGCAGGTGTTGAGACTGGGCAAGATTCAATCTCTGCCTGTTGACTAGTAGACCCAACGTCCTCCGAGTTTTGCACAACTCTCTCAGTTGCTCCCTCTGAGAAGACAGTCATCCAGATAGGGAAACAAAATGTCCCCTTCTTGTGCAGATGGGCCAATACTGGACTCATTACATTGGTAAACGCCCTAAGTACCTTCTTCAAACCGAAATGTAGTACCTGAAACTGAAAACGGCATGCGACTACAGAGCATATCAGAAATTTCTGATAAGACAGATGAATCAGAACAGGATAGTGGACATCCTGTAAATGTGGATGCCCAAAAAAATCCTCCATGATCAAGAAAATAATTATTTGGTGAGTCTTCATCTTGAATGTTTTGGATGCCACAGACCTGTTCAGTCTCTTGAGATCCAATACAAAACTGAAGCATCCATTTGGCTCTGGGACCAAAAATATGATGGAGGAAAATCCCTTCCCCTCTTTCTGCTTGAGACACCCAGGATATTGCATTTTTCTTCCAAATATCCTGTTTTCCTTCCATCAAAGCCACTTGATGCTGCTTCCACGTGGGTATAGAGGTCTGCTCCTGACAAACTCTGAGATTGTACAAACTCTATCCTGTATCCCTTCCTTTCAACACTGTTGACCCACATGTCTGTAGATGTGCTCTCCCATTCTTTGTAGAACCATCAGAGCTGATCTTCCTCCGGCCTGGCATCAGGACTTCTGCGGCCCTCCTGACTGAAAGGTTTCCTTGGAAGATTGAGACCCACCTGGTTTGGTCTGGAAGCATGCCGAAAGCAGACGCTGGTCTCTGTTTGACTTCTAACATGTTTCTTCTGCCCCTGCCTGTTGGACCTTTTCCTGTTTAATATGTTTTTATTGAACAAACAAGAGTAAATCACCAAACGTTGGTAAAAAGGAAAATGATCAGAGGACCTGTGTATTATACATTGATGCATAAATTGAGACAATATATCAAAATATTGATAGGTGGAGAAAAGTAAATGGATAAAAAGAGATACATTGAATAAACCGGGTCAAGAATGGAGAGATTAAAATAATACATTACTGTCAAGTAATGAACATAAATGTGGATGGATAATTGCATTTTTGACTAACTGGCGGACAAACAAGAGACTGACACAAGGAAAAGGGATGGGGAGGAAAGGATACAATTTACAGATTGGTTCATATACAGTTAAGGATCTTGCAGTACATATGAACAATGGCAACAAAAAAAATTCATGTATTACAGACATAAGAAAAGCTTCATCAACGATGTGCAGACATACTATGATGATCCAAGTGATTGATAAAGGGAGCCCATTTCGAGTTGTATTTGGGGACAGTATCAAGATACAAAGCCATATAGTGTTCAGTTATATGCATGTGGCAGATTTATATTCCACTAGCCCCTAACTGAGATATTTTGAAAGTTTTTCCAATTGGCGGTAATGAGCTTGATGGCAATAGCAATAAAGAGGTCATATTTGATGGGGAGGAGGGATTCATCACTATTTACAGCAATCCTTCTTATTTTTAAGGGATAGAGGAACATGTATGTTAAAAATTGCTGCTAGGTATTTCGAGATTTCTTGCCATAGCCTGAACACAAATAGGCATTCATAAAACATATGCTCGTAAGGACCCGGAGTATTCCTGCATGACCAGCAGTTACCGTCAGATTGAATCTTAGTTTTTGTCAGTTTTAAAGGGGTGATGGATGCTCTGTGCATGAAGAAGATGTTTTGAGTGATGTTGGCAGAGGTGGAAACATATCTAATCCTAGACCAAAGCTGAGACCATGTATAATCACTGAAGGCCAGCCTACAATCAGTCTATCATTGGGATTGTATGAGCCATTTGATCGTAGGACAGTTGGCCGTGGTGAACAGTTTATAGAGTTTGGCAGCTCGAATGTCAGGGACCGTTGTAATTAGATGTCATTTTGTGGCGTCTGGTGACAGAACTTTGTTGTTGTGGGCTTGAAGACCATCCAGACGGGACCAACTTGTTGTGAAAGGTAAGTCCGAACGATGTAGAGTAAAGAATTAATGAGGTCTTGGAATGACGTAATGGTGTGTTCTTGTACAATCTGATAGATAAACATAATGCCCTTGGAGAGCCAGAATTTCCTATAAAATGATAAAGTGCCCTGTTATTAAACATAATGGACTTGTTATGTCACAAATAGGGGGATAGTTCTTGAGACAGGAATTTAATGGAAGAGAAGAGGAATGCTCTTCGGGCTGATTTGGAAGCTTTGATCGAGTCGGAGAGCATAGTAAACGAGCTATTAGTGAGATAAAATATGTCAGCAAGATTGTAAGGGGAAAGTAACTGCTTTTCAATTATCAACCAGGAGGGTGGGTCCTTTACATCAATAGGGAAAAACCAGAAGCAGGTTTTAAGTGTGAAAGCGTAATCATAAAGTTTGAAGTCTGGAAATCTGACACCACCTGTTTCATAAGGGGCTTTGAGCTTGTTGCCTGCAATTCTTTTGATTTTGCCTTTTCGCCATAGGACATTGAGCAAAATTGAGTTGACGGATTTGAAAAATGTGGTAGCGAGAGGTACTGGAAGCATCTGTAAATAGTTTAGCACAATAGGGGAAAACATCATCTTAATAGTGTCCACGTGACCCCACCAGGATAAATAAAGAGGGGACCAGGTGGAGGATAAATCTTTAAGCCTGTTGAGTAAGGTGTCTACATTTATTTTGATAGTACTGATAACCGAGGAAGCATATCATAAGCCTAAATACTTGAAGGAATGATTGCACCATTTAAAGCCAAAGACATCTAATTCATGTTTGAGGCAGTACGAATTTAGGGGTAAAAGTTATGATTTGTCTCTATTGAGTTTATACCCTGATACAGATGAGAAATCTTGAAGTCTAAACAGCAGATAGGGGAAGAGGTGTTTGGGATTTTTCATAAGAAACACAATATAATCTGCATAAGCAGCTATCTTGGTTTCATAGGTGCAGGATGCAATTCCAGGAATATTTTTGTCAGATTGTATGAGCTCTAAAAAGGGGTTTGAGGGACAGAACATATCGAATGGGGGGAAAAAGGGCAACCATGCGTAGTTCCTTTTTCTCCTTACAAAGAAGAGGACTGACCATTTATACAGATCAAGGATTTGGCGTTGTTAAGATGGATTTCTGAACTCTGACCCGGAGGGGCAGAGGTTCAGAAGGCCAGCCTAGTTTCTTGGAACAGGTTAACCTCTGGACAAGCCAGACCAATCAGGGTAGCGATGGCGGAGGTCAAGAGTAAGCCTCAAGAGGGGTGAGGGTGACTGAATGTCATGATCTCTGCTTCCAAAAGATCAGGACTTGCCCGACTCCCTTGGAAGCAGACCCATAACCCCGGTTCCGAGTGCCAGCCAGTCCCAATTGGGACCTTTTGGACCATGTCCTGGTGCCAGTGGCACCAGGCTCATAAAGATGCCCAGTCCCAGCGCTGGAAGCGCCGGGCTCATAATGCTTGGGTGGACTTACCTGCAGCAGACCATGCTGCTTACTTTCCTGCCAGTTGAACCCCTGATCCTCTTCTGTTTGGGACTACTTTTCCTGTTGGGTGGGGCAGGAGCCACTCCCTAGGTTCAGAACACTGGAACTCTTCTGGAAAGCAGGAACTCTTTTCTTACCTAGGCGTGGCTGTGGAAGGAGACACCTAAGCACTACAGGAGGCTATTTAAACCACACCCGATGGATGAATCTTGCTTTGCGTTATTCTGCATTCTCTGCAGCAGAACGCTCATCGTGTCTTCTGCTTCTGATCCTGGGCCTAAGGGAACAAAGGCTTACCATCCTGGAATCCAGTCTTCAGCAGCACCTGTAAAGACAAAGAAAGAACAGGTTAGCACTACGGTCTTCAGTGGCAGCGCATCTCTTACCTGGTCCATCGGCTGTCACCAACGCCTCGCGCTGCATTCTGGCATCTGAAAGACAAAGGCGTACCTACTCTTCGCATGCTCCGGAGGTCTTCGCACTGCATCCCGCATCTGAAAGACAAAAGAAGGTGCTTTTAAAGACATTGGGCAACTTTATTACTCACGTGCCATTACTCCTTCCCACGCCGAATCCAGCGGGTATTCCAGCACCCTTCAGCTTCTCTAAAGCTCCGAAACTTGTACCTGCAAGATAAAAGGGACAGTTAGTGCGCATCGTGAAGCAGGCTACAAGCGCTTACTTACGTGCTTCCAGGCGCTTCTATTCCTCACGCGGTTTCGATCCTCAACTCTCATCAGCCCGCCATCCGCCATCGCCGGAACCCTGCAAAACAAGAGATATCATTACAAAAGACTTTTAAGACATTTGAAGTGCCCAGAACTTACCGTTCATGCAGTTAACGACGGACAGCAGTCCTCTGAGGTCAAGAGGCCTGCACCCTTATCCAGTGAAGAAACTGGTTACGGCACCCTGCTCCGAGGCAGATGGAGAGCTCGGCGTTCACTTACCTAAGGTGAGGGCGTTAACCTTTGGGGTTCTACAGGAGAAGAGAAAGGGAAGAGGAGAGAGGCACCCAATAACCCCAGTTCATTAATCCCATATTTTCTATCTGCAGACATCTTACTCTTTGAGTCAGACATACAGTGCACAGAGGTCCAGCCCAAAGAGCCAACCGTGTGTTACACATCACCTTTGAAGATACGGCATTCACCCAGTCAAGACCGGCGCCTCTGCGGGAATCAGGTGAGCGTTACAGAACGCAAAGCCTACCGCAAAACTCCCACCCAGGCGCTATGGAAACCTCGGATACCGACCAGCTAGCCCAGTTACTTGGGGAACTAAGAGCAGAAGTGCAGGCAGCCCGTCAGGAAACGAATGCTCTAAGAAGGGAACTGATTATTTCCAAGGAGCGAACAGACAATCTCGCTAGACAATTGCTACAGTCACAAGCCGGACAAACTCCGTTACCCGCATCAGGGGCAAATCTTCCTTCAACATCCTCTACGAACCCAGTGCAGATCAACCTAACTGGGAATGTACCTCTGGCTCCGCCCGAACGATTTTCTGGTGACCCAAAGAGGTTTGCAGTATTTATTAACCAGTGCCGGTTGCACTTCTTATGCCGGCCAGCAGCCTTTCCAACTGATCAAGCTAAGGTAGCTTTCGTGCTTTCGTACCTTAGTGGCAATGCGGCAGACTGGTCGATCCCTCTAGTTAATCAAGATGATCCGGTTCTCCATGATTTTCAAGCTTTTCAGCTCAGTATGGAAAAACTGTTTGCAAGAGATTCACAGGGGCAGGCCTTGGACAATGAGCTCCTTTCATTGCGACAGGGTAATCAAGACATTTTGGCTTATATTGCGTCTTTCAACAGACTGATAGTGGAAACTCGATGGCCTGAGGACAAAAGGATTACGCTGTTTTATAGAGGTCTACGTGGAGAGCTCAAAGATGTTAGCCCAAGTAGTGAATCCCCCGCAAGACTGTTCGGACTATATTGACTTAGTCGTTCAAATTGACCACAGACTGCAGAACAGGAAGGCCGATCGTTCCAAGTTTGATGCTCGAGTATTTTCCAAACCACCAACTCCTACCAAAGGAGTAGACTCCGGGGAACCCATGCAAATAGGGGGCCTGAAAGGACCACTAACACAAAAGGAGCGGGAAAGGAGAAAACGGCTGCAATTATGCCTCTATTGCAGGAACTCGGGGCACTTTCTTCGAGACTGTCCGGTGAAACCAGCCAAGAAGGCAGTAGGAGCTGCAGTTACCAGGGTCAAAAACTCTGAGCAGGGAAACGACCTCGCCCGACAAGAATAGAGGTCCTCTTGCTGAGCGTTAAAACCAGTTCCGTGACCTCGCATTTCGTGATACCTATGGTCCTCATTAGCCCTGAACATCCGGATCGATTACATGCGATTGAAGCTTACGTCGACAGCGGTGCCATCGGCAATTATGTGGATCATGAAATGGTTTTGAGGATGAATCTGACTCTTTGTCCAAAGGCTGTAAAGGACGTCATTACTACGGTGGATGGTACGGAGATAGCCTCCGGACCAGTAACGCATACCACCCAAGAAGTGACGCTAGTAAGTCAAGATGGACACCATGAGAAGATCATGTTCGATGTGATCAAGTCCCCTCAGTTCCAGATTATTCTAGGAATTCCTTGGTTAGAGAAGCACAATCCTCAGATCGATTGGCGAGCAAGAACAGTTCAGTTTCCAGAATGTGTGTCTACTTGTCACCCTCGACCTGGTGTTGCACTGGCAGCAATTTCCTCGGAGGCTTCCCAGTTACCTCCTGAATACCTAGAATTCCAAGATGTTTTCCGGAAGGATCAGGCTAACTCTCTACCTCCTCATAGGTCTTATGACTGCCAGATAGACCTGATACCTGGATCTACTCCTCCTTGTAGTAGAATTTATGCCCTCACCGAGCCTGAGAATCTTCACCTCCGACAATACCTGGATGAATACCTAGCGAATGGGTTTATTCGTCCTTCCAAGTCCCCTGCTTCCTCAGCTTTGTTCTTCGTTCCAAAAAAAGAAGGGGACCTTAGAACTTGTATAGATTATCGCGCCCTGAACCAGATCACCGTTAAGAATAGATATCCGTTACCTTTGATCCCTGAACTCCTGGACCAAGTCAGAAAAGCATGCATATATACAAAGCTGGATCTTAGAGGAGCCTACCACTTCGTACGAGTAAAAGAGGGCGATGAATGGAAGACGGCCTTCCGCACCAAGTATGGGCTATTTGAATATCAGGTCATGCCCTTCGGACTTTGCAATGCCCCGGCCGCCTTTCAATATTTTATGAACGATGTCCTCAGAGAGCTCATAGATGTGTGTGTTGTTGTTTACATTGACGACATCCTCGTTTATTCTTCATCGGAAACTGAACATCGGAAACACATGAAAATGGTCCTCGAGAGATTGCGTCAACACAAACTTTTCGCTAAGTTGGAAAAAATGTGTTTTCAACGTGACTGAAGTTGAATTCTTGGGATTCATATTATCACCTAGCGGAGTGCGTATGGATTCAAAGAAGGTCGATGCAATTCTCAAATGGCCATCGCCATCCTCCGTAAAAGGTGTTCAAAGCGTGTTAGGCTTCGCTAACTTTTACCGCAGGTTTATCCCCGAATTCTCTCGAATAGTCCAGCCCATCACCGCCTTGTTAAAGAAAAACAAACGTTTTGAATGGTCTACCGAGGCGGAACAAGCTTTCCAGAATTTGAAGACTAGATTTATCTCTGCACCGATCTTAAAACATCCTCGCCCAGAACTCCCCTACATCGTTGAAACTGATGCTTCGAGCCTTGCCATGGGGGCAGTTCTATCACAAAAGGACCCAGTAACCAATCAGTTGCATCCCGTGGCATTTTGGTCCCGCAAATTCTCGCCTCCTGAAGTCAATTACACTATTACTGATAAGGAACTTCTAGCTATCAAGTCCGCCTTTAAGGCTTGGCGGCATTATCTTCTGGGGGCCCGACACACCGTTACTGTGATTACAGATCACCGAAACCTGCAATATTTGAAAACTGCAAAAGCTCAATCCTCTAGGCAACTCCGTTGGGCACTATTCTTTGCCGAGTTTGACTTCATAATTACCTATCGACCTGGTACAAAAAACGGTAAAGCTGATGCCCTTTCTCGGATGGGAGTGGAAGAACATTTGATCAATCCTAAACCTGTACCTATCATTCCCGAACAAAGAATTCTAGGTGTAATCGCCACACAATCCATAGAGGAAGTTAAGGATAAAGCCAGGCTACTGGTAACTCCAGCAGACATACAGAATTGGCATCTGCAGGGAAAGGACTTTACGGTGAAGGACAACCTATTATATTTCCAAGAACGGTTATACCTGCCCAGCACAGATTTACAGAAAAAGGTAATCTCTTGTTATCACGATTCTTTAATGGAAGGACATCCCGGTATGACCAAGACCTCGGAAAAGGTCAAGCGCTACTTCTGGTGGACGTCTTCGGAACAAAGAAATCCGAGACTTTATAATGTCCTGTGGAGTATGCGCCCAAAACAAGAGTCAAAAGGAAAAACCAGCCGGCCTCTTACGCCCTATTGACATCCCGCCTCGCCCTTGGCATACGCTTTCTATGGACTTCATCACCGATCTACCTCCATGCTCCGGATACAATACGATCCTAGTAATCGTGGACCTATTCTCTAAGATGGCGCATTTCATTCCACTCAAAGGCTTACCAACAGCAGCAACTCTGGCCCGAGAATTTCTCGAAAACATCGTCCGACTGCACGGTTTTCCTTCAGTTCTAATTTCGGATCGAGGTAGTCAATTTATTTCTCATTTTTGGCAAAGTTGCTGTCGGTCGGCTCAAATTGATGTGAGACTTTCGACCAGCCACCACCCTCAAACCGACGGACAAACCGAGAGGACCAATCAAACTCTGGAACAGTATTTGCGCTGCATGCTACAACAAACTGAAAAAACTTGGAAAGATATCCTTTGGATAGCCGAATATGCCTACAATAACTCTGTCCACTCGGGAACTGGGAAGACCCCGTTTTTTCTTTTATACGGTAGTCACCCTCGAACCTCGGAGTTGGATCCACTCCAAGATCTTGGAACACCAGCAGTAGACCACCTGCATTCTACAATCACCCAAGCCTTTAAGGAAGCCGTTTCTCACCTTCAAAGGGCTAAAGAACAATACAAGAAAGGAGCAGACCAACATCGGAAGGAAGCCCCCCAATATCAAGTAGGAGATCAAGTCTGGTTATCCACCAAATATCTACCTCTAAAAGGACCACGCACATTCAACCCAAGATACCTTGGTCCCTATTCCATCGCTACCATAGTAAATCCAGTAGCGGTCAAGTTGGACTTGCCCCCTCACATGAAGATCCATCCGGTCTTCCACATCTCTCTATTAAAACCCGTGCAACCTCAAACCCGACTAACTACATCTCCAAAACCTATTCTAGTTGATGGAGAACTCGAGTTTGAAGTCAAAAGCATCCTGGATTCCAAGATCTCCAAATCTAAACTATTTTACCTGATTGACTGGAAAGGCTACGGTCCCCAAGAAAGATCCTGGGAACCTGCAGAATATGTCCACGCGCCTCGTCTAATCAAAAGATTTCATCGAACATTTCCTAACAAGCCAAAACCCCCGGAGAAGCCCGGTTTGGGAGGGGCCTTGAGGGGGGGTGCTGTCATGATCTCTGCTTCCAAAAGATCAGGACTTGCCCGACTCCCTTGGAAGCAGACCCATAACCCTGGTTCCGAGTGCCAGCCAGTCCCAATTGAGACCTTTTGGACCCTGTCCTGGCACCAGTGGCACCAGGCTCAAAAAGATGCCCAGTCCCAGCGCTGGAAGCACCGGGCTCATAATGCTTGGGTGGGCTTACCTGCAGCAGACCATGCTGCTTACTTTCCTGCCAGTTGAACCCCTGATCCTCTTCTGTTTGGGACTACTTTTCCTGTTGGGTGGGGCAGGGGCCACTCCCTAGGTTCAGAACACTGGAACTCTTCTGGAAAGCAGGAACTCTTTTCTTACCTAGGCGTGGCTGTGGAAGGAGACACCTAAACACTACAGGAGGCTATTTAAACCACACCCGATGGATGAATCTTGCTTTGCGTTATTCTGCATTCTCTGCAGCAGAACGCTCATCGTGTCTTCTGCTTCTGATCCTGGGCCTAAGGGAACAAAGGCTTACCATCCTGGAATCCAGTCTTCAGCAGCACCTGTGAAGACAAAGAAAGAACAGGTTAGCACTACGGTCTTCAGTGGCAGCGCATCTCTTACCTGGTCCATCGGCTGTCACCAACGCCTCGCGCTGCATTCCGGCATCTGAACGACAAAGGCTTACCTACTCTTCGCATGCTCCGGAGGTCTTCGCACTGCATTCCGGCATCTGAAAGACAAAAGCTTACCAGCTCTTTGCACGCTCCGGAGGCCTTCGGCGCTGCATCCCGCATCTGAAAGACAAAAGAAGGTGCGTCTAAAGACATTGGGCAACTTTATTACTCACGTGCCATTACTCCTTCCCACGCCGAATCCAGTGGGTATTCCAGCACCCTTCGGCTTCTCTAAAGCTCCGAACTTGTACCTGCAAGATAAAAGGGACAGTTAGTGCGCATCGTGAAGCAGGCTACAAGCGCTTACTTACGTGCTTCCAGGCGCTTCTATTCCTCACGCGGGTTCGATCCTCAACTCTCATCTGCCCGCCATCCGCCATCGCCGGAACCCTGCAAAACAAGTGATATCATTACAAAAGACTTTTAAGACATTTGAAGTGCCCAGAACTTACCGTTCGTGCAGTTAACGACGGACAGCAGTCCTCTGAGGTCAAGAGGCCTGCACCCTTATCCAGTGAAGAAACTGGTTACGGCACCCTGCTCCGAGGCAGATGGAGAGCTCGGCGTTCACTTACCTAAGGTGAGGGCGTTAACCTTTGGGGTTCTACAGGAGAAGAGAAAGGGAAGAGGAGAGAGGCACCCAATAACCCCAGTTCATTAATCCCATATTTTCTATCTGCAGATATCTTACTCTTCGAGTCAGACATACAGTGCACAGAGGTCCAGCCCAAAGAGCCAACCGTGTGTTACACATCACCTTTGAAGATACGGCATTCACCCAGTCAAGTCCGGCGCCTCTGCGGGAATCAGGTGAGCGTTACACTGAAAGCCTGCAATGAGCACACAAAGCAAGGACACTTACAAATTACTCCAGACAGGTGTGATATTAAAAATAAAGACATATTTATTACAAGGCCTTTGTAACATCGACCATAGCAAAGAATCGCAATAATACTAAAGTAAACCAACACATCACAATCAATACAATATATATACAAGACCGAGGGGTCTAAGGAGTTAGGAGCACGTAATATGTAGACCAGCTAGATGGGGAGGAAAACCGGCAGTGCAAGTAATCATTAGACCCAGTTCGACATCTGAAATACACCTAACTAGGAGGAAGTCTGAGCCCTACGAAGAGAGGAGCCTTGTGCTCAAAAGTACCTGCACGCGCTGGTGCCAATGGACAAAAGGGGGCCTCTTCGAGGATATCAGGCAGTTCAGGAAGGTGAATGGAGCGATGCAGAACAAGTCCCCACTACTCAAGCAGGGCCTCCACTTGTGGGCAGAGGCAGGGTGAGAGTGCGGGATAGAGTTGCTAGTTCGTAACAGCGGTAGAAAAGAAACGGGCTCCTGCGCGAGGGGCCACCGGTTGGGGTATGGACTACTCACCGGTCCCCCGACGCAGGCAGACCCAGACTTCTCCAGTTCAGTTCACGTTGCTGGCATGTTCAGCTGCGATGACCAGCACGTCTTGACACCGTGTAGATTCTGCATAGCAGGATGCAGGGTAGAGGGTGTCCCAAATGCAGCGGACGTGCACAGGTTGTTACCACAGCAGGGCAACACGGCAACCGTGTTTACTCTGGTCCGGGCGCACTCGTCTCACTTCAGACTTGGGAATGCCAAGGGTACGGAATTCAGTGTGAGGGTGCCGTGGATGCAGAGCAAGCAGTGGACCAAGTTTCGAGGGCTTCCCGGAAACGGCGGCGGTGACAGAGCAAAAGCGTCCTGCGTAAGCTGGTCAGCCCACTGGTTGGCCCAGGGACACTTCCGAAGAGGCTTACTTGCAGGGTTTGATGAAGGTGCCGGGAATAGTTGAGCCCACTATTCCAATGGGTCGAAGCGCCTTCGCAGACCTTCTAGGATGATCAGATGCAGAGGGGCCTCACAGGACGACAGCGGTTCAGGGTGCCAAACCTTCAGCGGGTCACCAGCGGTTCCTCGACTCAGCATCTTGTTGCAGGATACTTGGCTCCTTATCCGTTGTTCGGTGTGAACTCAGGAGAACGACCTGGCAGTGGTGTTTTCAGCCTCCTCTTATCCAAAGTTCCCTTCGCGCAAAAAACGGAGAGGACCCAATGGAGGTCTGCTCACAAACACTCACACCATACGTGGACCTATCACGGACCATGGTGGTCCCAGGCATTCAGGACACTCCAGACTCTCTGGCACCCAGGATGTGTATTGGGAACAGACATCCCAGCCCACATCCTGGAGGCACACACAAGGCATGCAGAAGCCAGCGAAAGCGTGTTTCGCGGGAAAGTGCATGACCAAATAAGGACTGCCCCGGGTCGGCTTGACCTGGGGGAAGGTGAAGGGGCAAGACGGTCAGCAGACAGGACAAAGAAACTCGTGGCATGGCCATTTTGGAGCCAGGCCACTTACTCGTGCCAAACACGGTAAGCACGGATAACATGGCGAAAACGGGTTCAAAACACAAGAGAAACGATAGCTGCCACCAGTCCTGTCCGTGACACACTTGCACAGTTCATAATAAGTCCAGCGAGAGGTTTCTAGGGCCTTTGGAATGACTAGAGACCCAAGAGCGCGGTAAAGTAAGTTAGAGTGCACTCTTGTTTCATGTCACACAAAAGCTGCAACATGAGGAAAGGACTAAGGGAAACAAAGTCTCCCAGTACTGACTGTTTTAAGGGCATGTCAGTTTCCCCATAAGAATTGAGCGAAAGCCCAGAGGAGTGGGGCGGAAGGCTGCGCTTCTCTGGCAAAGTCTAGATCAGGGTGTAAAACAGCAAAAAGTTTGGGGGTTGCCACATGGAGGGAAAATTGCATACAATTATGAAATCTTTCCTAACAGGCGTCAGAGTACAGAAGTTTGACCACGGATATGAAGCCATCCCCACCTCCATGGCATCGTATAGCTTGGAACATATAGTCCTAATTGACCCGATCAAGGCCTTTTCTCTATCTAAGGCGATGGCGGCATAGCCCGATTTGTTTTTATCCTGTGAAATAATATGAAGGGAATTAATCAGGAGTCTAGCATTGGCCAAAATGTTTCTACCTTTGACATATCCTACCTGGTCAGATTTAACGAGCCTGGGGACGTAGGATTTAATTCTATTGGCGATAACTTTGTCAAATACTTTACTTTCTACATTTATGAGTGATATGGATCTATAATTCTTTGGCAGATCTAGGTATTTGTCGGTTTTAGGAATAAGGATAAGGAGGGCCTCAGAAAAGGTTCCAGATGAGGAGCCTTTAGAATTAAAGGAGGAGTTAAGGGTGTAGGTGCCTTTCCCCGGCTTACTACGTGTGAGAGAAAAAATAAAATAGCAAACACAACCCCTTGTCGGGGAAAGAGGCACTGAGACCCGGCTGCAAGAGTTCAAAGGATGGTTTATTTCTCCAGCTAGGAAATAACCCAAAAAACCCCAAAACTCTCCCTCATCTCATTACATCATTCTTGTATTTATATTAGTTAAAGTAACTCTAACAAAAAATGCTATATGGACCCGATTGGCCAGACGGTGTGGTGCTGTAGGTTTGGGTAGCATCTCTTCCTCCTGGTTGGCTGAGTAGCTGACGGACGTCAAACATCTTGTGCTCCATGCAGGTCAGGGTCCGGTCAAAGTGGTCACTACCTAAGCTAATATGTTACACACTAAATAACAAATTATTTAAAACTGCTACTTGTCACATTTCTACATAAGTCACACACAATGATTATTGTTAGTACAATTAGGTCATTCGTGGCTTTAATTGAAGGCCTTGACCTTTATTGTGCATGTAAAAGAATCAGGCTATGTTTCGCATCTCTTCTAGGTTTCAAACTCATTAGTACAAGTAAAAACATATATAGTAGTAAAAATGCTTAAGGTTAGTAGTGGGTGTGTTGGGTGGGTTTCCCAGCACAGGTGAGGGTCTGACACTTGAAAGAAATACCTTATAGGGGGTGCAGGGTCAGGATGGCAATAAATTGTTCTAATGGGGGTGGGTGGCTTGCACGTTTATGAGGACGAATCGAGCAGAAAGTGCTTAGCTCATCCTGGTTCACATGCCGGTTCTCAGACGAACAGTGATCTCAGAGGAAGAAAACTGTAGCAAATTGATTGTTGCAACTTTCTCCAGCTTCAGCGTGAGAATGGAAGCGCAGAGCTTTCCTTCGCAGGGGGAGTGCAAGGGTGGGGGCCAGCCAGCTGCCTGCACGCCTTGTGTGTGTGTCTTTGTCCTTGGCTGCTGCTGTGGAAGGGGAGCTGAGCATTGCTGTACTATCGCAGTGAGGCCTGTTTACCCAAGATGGAGTCGAAAGGGGGCACAAAAGATGGATGCCCCGTGTCCTGCTCAGTAGTCCCATCTATGTGGCAGTCAACCGTGGTTAACTTTACATAAGGGCAAGGGGCAATCCCACTACCGGAGGCATGCGGTCCAAGCCTTGTACTGAGGAGCGTACGACGCGAGGGGGGCCTGAGGACCCCTCGCTCCCATACATTCCCCCCTTTCGTTACATCTAAAGTAACAAACTACTTTATCTCGTTCTTTCCGTTCTCCCTTCGGTAGCGCTCTGCTTCAGCAACAGCCTCATCCCAAGCAGGTGTACCCTTTATTGGCATCCATGCTTTGCACACACTTCTTAAGCTGTTACCTCTTCTTGCGTATTCTTCTGGGGTGACCATTAAGTATATCCCACCATCCCCATCTAAATCTATCCAAACCTCGTTATACCGCAGCAAGTTCTTTGGTTCTCTAATGGTAGTGTAATGTAGATTATCGACCACGTCCCCATACTGTCTATAAGTGGCAGTCATCCTATACTGTGGTGTGGTGTATTCTCCGGTTTGTACTTGGGCATCTATCATGGTAGCCACCGTTGTCTGTCGGCCCACGGTTACCATCATCATTGCTGAATTAGGCACATTATTTTCACAGCATCTTAGTCCCAGTTGGCACACACAGAATATGAGGAGAAGAAAGACTATGATGGAAATGATTATCTTTGCTGCGATGTCCACCCATGATGGTATCCAGCTGAACAGATCGTCGAACCACGTGTTGTCTACTCCACCTTCTGCTCTCATTCTTTCTCCTAAATTATGCACTGCTGTTATCACATGTGACAGTGTCCCGTTATCAGCATCGGAAGTTGGTACGAACGTGCAACACGCCTCCCCAATTTTTTTGCAAACACCACCGTCCATCGCTGTGATAAGATCTAAGACATATCTGTTTTGCATCGTCATCAGGCGCAGTGCACGGAGCTCTATTTTTATGATGTTGAATCCTTCTTCAGTGTCGTTAGCCAGCTAGATGAGCTCCCAGCATGTTATCTGCAGCCATTTCGCGTTTGCCCTTGCTTGAACGCCTGGTGCTAGGAACGATGCAAACAATGTTTCTGCAGATGAGAAAAGCTTATACTGTTGTGGAATTTCAGCAAGGAGTTCTGACGATTTGGACGAAATATAATTGGATCTTTTGCTGCGTGACAACTTAGTTTTCAAGGTTTCTTTTGACAATAGTTCATATGCTGGGGGCTCTGTGATTGTCTCATCGGGCGCTGTCGATGGTTCAGCCGAATGCCCTACTGCCGTTGTGTCAGCCGAAGGCCTTGCTGTAAACTGGAGGTGGCTCTCTGGTATCACCAATAGTGCTGAGTGAAGTGTGGCTAGGGCACAAGTGCCCCTCCAGGATGCTGGGAGATGCAGGTAAGCTTGTTTGCCACAGATCCAGCATATGTCCATTAATGCAGCAGTACCTTTTTTCATGACTGCCATTATTAAAGTCTTATTGCACTGCCGCACGGTTCCCATGTTCACCTTCCCTTCTCCATGGAAGCAAAGTTTGTGCGGTATTTCCTTTTGAATCTTTATGGGTCCCTCCAGGGGTGTGACCCATGTCAGCTTGGTGATATGCTGTGACCAGATGGGGATGCACGTTTCCTTTGCCCATTCGTATGTTTCATCTGGCAGCCCTCGAAGCCCCTCAGCTTTGCATTCAATCGTTTCATCATGCCACTTGTCATCTGCATATCTTGTCCCTTTTATAACGAAAAATGGCTCCTGGAGGCAGATTACTCCTTGTCGTCTGCTGGTGCAAGTTTGTTCGTTTTCCAATTTTTCCATAGTGACAGTGTGTGCTTGAAATGTCTTTTTTATTCTACACAGCATCAGATGAATCAAACGTTGGGCCTCAGACAAGGGTACTTCCTTTGGGATTAACATTTTTGGGGTTCCAGTTGCGTGAGGAATAAGTGAGCACACATAACAACTTTCATTACTTGCTTGCTTTTCTGCGGCGCTCATGTCTGAATACCATTTGTTTGATTGGTCAGGGTGTCGGAGGTCCTCTATTTCATCTAACCCCAGGTTATGATAAATATCTTATCTGTTTTTTCCCACCCCCCTTTTTCTCCTCCTTCTGTTTTTTAATTGGGTACCAACTCGTGGATATTGCAGCGGGAATATTCTAGACCATGCTTCATCTATATTGTTCATGTTGACATGTGTGTATTCAGTAATGGTTTCTGGTGCAGTGTGTGTACGCATGCTTGTATTTCTGAAATTAGTTAACCAATAGTAATCATCATTTACATTCCATCCAGGCTCTATTTCCTTGGCTCCAGTATTATTCAACAATGGAATAGCAGTTTTGTTTACGTGCAATTGTACAAGGGGCAACGTTATATTTTTACTATTCAATTCAATGTTATAAGTGTCCTTCAAAATAGCTGTTGCTTCAGTCCATATTAGTTTAGATCCTGGTTTTGTCATATCAGTTCCGCTCCCCCCTTTGTTCATTTCATTTGCCACATATAAAACAACATTATACCAAATAAAATAAAACCTCATTATTGCAAATAGTACGGCAGCATATTTTATAACACATTCCAAATTATTTAATCTAGTGGCCCTAGTGGCATCCCTATTTCTATCTAACATTTCAGCTTGCTCAGCCATTTCGTCGCATTGGCTCATGTTGAACCTATGTGGGCGAGACAAATTCGTTAAGTCATATGAAAAGAAACATAATTGCAATTGTTCATTCTTTTTCATTTCTTTACTCAGTTAGGCATTTAACAATTCCTTTTCATTTCATCATGGAATAAATGAGGAAAAAAAAAATGGAAAAAACAACACGATTTATATGAAAAGAAAAGAGAGAGAGAGAGAGACAAAATATGTAAAACCTTTGCTTTTCCCCTATACTTTCCCTGTCTAAGTTACAATTTTCATCATGTCAACCTGTGCCAGTGATGGCATCCACACAGTCCGTTTCATTTTGGGGAGGTGTAACACTGTGTGCCGTTCTCACGTCTGAGAGGTGCACCCAGTACTTTAACCCTGTAACTTTAACTGCAGTTGGGGTGCTGTACACCACTGTGTATGGACCATGAAATCTTGGTGAATTCCACCTTCTTACAAAATTTCTAACAAGAATTTGCTCCCCTGGCATTAAAGGCCCCTCCGGGCTGTCTGCTGTCGGCATGGAGGTGTCTGTTGCTACATCTTCAGTAAATGGTGAAAAATGTGTTTTGCTATGCTGCGTACCGCGCGCGTTAGCTGCGCTAGGTATTCCTTAAACTCTTCTCCCAGCACTGTGGCAGCCCTGTGCGCATCAGACGCGGTGTGTGCATTCTCCTTCCCGTCACGATTTCATGCGGGCTTAAATGATGATCCTTGCATGGTTGATTTCTGAGTTGGAACAGTGCTAGGGGCAAACAATATACCCAATTATTTTTCAACGTGCTGCATAACTTCGATAAATTGCTTTTGAGCAGCCCGTTGATCCTCTCCACAACTCCATTGGCCATTCGATGATAAATCGAACATAGTTTGTGTTTCACCCCCAGAAGGGAGGTCAATTCTTTGAAGAGGTCATTTACAAACTGTGTGCCGTTGTCTTAACGGATCACGTCACAGATTCCCCACCGTGAGAATACTTCTCGCACAAGGAACTTGGCAGCACATTTTGCATCAGGATGGGGACAGGGGCCCGCTTCCACCCACTGTGAAAAAGGGCATACCACCACAATCAAGTATCTTGCTCCGTTACATCTTTCTCCCATATCGGCGTAATCGATATGTAGTTCTCTAAATGGACCTGTAGGGCGTGGCAAAGTGCCACGCAGGGTTCGTAATGTCATTCCTGAATTGTAAGTTTGGCATGTAGTACATTCAAACACAAATTTAGACAAATATTTGTGTAGATTAGGAACAAACCAATCCTCTTGAATATCTGAGGCAATGTGTTGTTTTGCAACGTAAACTCGGAAATGCATTTGTTGGAATGCTACTTGTAATAATTCTACGGGCATCACTACCTTGCCTGTCATTTCATTTCTCCAAATGAGATCTGTGGCTGATTGCTTACCCCCTCGTTTGCCCCACAACTCCTGCTCTTCTGGTGGGGCCCTTCTCTGGACTTCTATCAACTGTGCTATGGGCGTGTTATTGTATGCTTCTGCTGGTTGTTCTGCTGTGGTTGTTTTTACAAGGTAATCTGATGTTGGTGTCTTATTGAAGTACGAGGCTTCTTTCGCTGCCGTGTCGGGTGCCGCGTTCCCCAATGAGACGGCGTCTGTGTTATTGGTATGGGCTTGGCATTTAACCACCGCTACTACCGATGGGTTCGCTAAAGCTTCTATTAGTTCATTAAGCAGCGTGGCATGTTGTACAGGGGACCCATCTGCTCTTCTGAACCCTCTCCTTCGCCAACATGATAGTCCTGAGTGAACTGTGGTGGTGACATAAGCTGAGTCTGAATATATTGTCACAGCACAATCTTTGGCTGTGTGTAACACACTGATTAGTGCAGTCAGTTCGGCTGCTTGTGCAGAATAGTGTGAGGGGAGGCGTTTTTGAACAATCACTTCATATGTGTCTTCTTCCATGCGCACTACCGCCATCCCCACATGTTTCTCTCCTGTCTTTGAGTTTATGGATGCTGACCCGTCTATAACATAAATTTCTCCTTCTGTAAGGGCGTTTTCGCTTGCTTTGGGAATGTCATCGCCCTCTCCCTCATATGTGCTACAGTCGTGTTCCTGTAAATCCGCAGTTGTGCATGGCTCTGTAATGAAAGTCGCTGGGTTCACTCTCTTGCATCTGACCACATGTACATTTGGACTAGATATTATTATTTCATAAGCAGAGGCTCTCTGTGTTGTGACGATAGATTTTGATCTTTCCAAGATAGCAAATAACGAGTGTTCCGCATATAGCATCACTGAACATCCCATTACGATTGTGGCACTTTTCTCAATGGCGAAGGCCGCTGCAGCAAGGGCCTGTTCGCAAGCGAAACGTCCCTGCATTACTGGGTCTAATATTCCACTGTAGTACGCTAATGGTTTGTGGCCTAGCGATGTCTTTTGTGTCAATACTGCTGTCATCAATGTTCCATTGCTGTGTGAAAACAGGAAAAATTCCCTTTCATAATCTGGATTTGCAAGGACTGGGGCGTCCGAAATAAGGTCTTTTAATCGAGAGAATTGAGCAATTGTCTCCTGTGTCCATTTTATTGGGGCTCTGTTCTTTTGTGCTTCTTTTAGTGCTTGTAGCATTGGCCGTGTGTATGCTGCGTAATCGAGGATCCACGCTCGGCAATAGTTACATATGCCAAGAAATTTCTGCATGTCCTTCATTGTTTTGGGTATGATAATGTGTCGAATGGCTGCTGCTCTGTCTGGTAGTATTCTTTTTCCATCTTTGGATATTTGCTGGCCAAGATACACAACGTCAGCAAGGCAGTATTGTAACTTTCCTTTGTCCACCTTGTATCCTTTGGCAGCCAATACGTTAAGCAGGGTTATCAAATCTTCTCTACACTCTTCTTCTGTTTTGCTGCAGACGAGTAAATCATCTACGTACTGTATAATGGTGCTCCCTACATCTATGTTGCCAATATCTTCTCGTAGTACTCTGTTAAAAATGCTTGGGCTCTAGCAATACCCCTGTGGGAGTCTGCGATGTTCATATCTGCTATTTCCTAATGTAAAAGCTGTAAGGTACTGTGACTCTGGTGCAAGTAGCACAGAGAAAAAGGCATTTTTCAGACCAATGACAGTGAAGCAAGTTGCCTCTTTTGGTATACTGCACAATATTGATGACGGGTTAGGCACTAAAGGGAACTCTTTTTGGATGACGTCATTGAGTAGGCGGAGGTCCTGGAACATTCTCCACGCCCACCCTTTTGCTTTCTTAATCGGAAAAATCGCTGTGTTGCATGGGGAAGTTGATGGCACTAAGATACCTTGGCTTAGGAGTGCATTCACTGTTTCTCTAATACCTTCCTCTGCTTCTTTGGATATTGGGTATTGTTTCACTCTGGGTGGTAGGGCACATGGTTTCAGTGTTATTTTTATGGGAGTTACCTCGTGCAACAATCCTACATCATGTGGTCCTGTAGTCCAAATTTCAGGTGCTACCCTGGCCATGTCTTCTTCAAATATTGTCAGTGGGGTCTTTATGTTAGCCATGAGTGGGTTGTGTATTTCTCTGTATTGAATCATAATGTCACACGGTATGCTTATTTCCATTATTATTTCTCCATCCCCTTCGTAAGCAGTAAACAATTCTTCATCAGTTATATCTTTTAGCATTATGTTTGGCTCTATACATAGCACACTTCTCCACTCACGTCCTTGCGTGTCCAGACCTATGACCACAATGCGTTTGTTGGAAACTTGAACTGCCCCAATGTCTATAGACATAATTGTCCCTGGTACTACATCTTTTGGTGTGTTTGGGTGGAATATAAAGTCGGATGGTATTCTCCACTCTTTTTGTGTTATTTTAGGCACTACTCGGGCTAATACCTGTATTCCATAGACAAACATGTCCATGTCAATGGGAATCCCTTTTACTGCAACTTCCTTTGTAATCGTGCTTATTATCAAGAGTGCCCGTACGGGGCATACCCCTGGCGTCGAGCACACTATTCCTCTTTCAGTAAAGGCTATGGTCATGTTTAACTTACTGAGTAGGTCTCGTCCCATCAAATTGATTGGCACGTCTTCGTAATACAATAAGGGTGCACGCACTGTTTTTCCCCCCACTGTTACATCAAGATCTTTTGTATAAGTAACTTTTAAAATAGCCCCAGAGAACCCCTGCGTCTCCAAATTTCTTCCCGAGAGCTGAAACCGCCCTTCTGTGAGGCATGATTTTTCTGCTCCAGAGTCTACCATAAAGATAAACTGCTTGTTTCCTATCTCTGCCGCCACTAGTGGTTCCTCATTTGCACTCTGTGTGGTGGATAGGACTGGACACGCAAGTGCTCCCTGTGGGCTGTCCTAGTCTTGGTATCTTTGCTGACCTGGCATTGAAAAAAACGTTGTCACCCATGACCGTTACGCCGCGGAATAGTGTAGGGGCACCGTTTGTGGTTGCTGCAAAAGGGTTATTGTTTATGTTCCCTACTGGGTTTTGTCTCGCCATGGGCTGTAGTGCGTTTTGCTGTTGTGGGTGCTGTTGCTGCTGTTGTGGGGCTTGCTGTCTCTGTTGCATTTGGGGGTCATAGCAGTATTGATCCTGTTGTCCTCCCCCTCCGCATTGGAGCTCCACAAGGGCTACCTGGGTGTGGGCAGCCCCATCCCTGTTCATTGTTCACGGGCTGTTGTTGTTGCTGTTGAAAGTACCCTACAATCTCGTGAATAATCTCCCCATCTTCCACAATTCTAACACGACCCCTGTTGTCCTCCCCTTGGTCCTTGCCCACCATACCCTCTGTTTCCCATTCCTCCGTATCCTCCCCTTTGCCCGTGGTATCCACCTCTTCCTTGGGCCGGCCTGTTCTGCCACTGCGATCCTTGGCATGGTTGTTCCTCTCCGTTCCACTGTCCTTGGTCCTCTCCAACCCACTGCGCTACTATCCCAACGGGCCTTCCTCCCGCGTTTTCCTCTCCTTCGTTTGCTCTGTCTGCTGTTGCACTGGCAGTAATTGCGGCGACCTTCACTAATTTCGTCTGTACTAACTTTGCTTCGTCAGCCAGCCTCTTTTGCGTGACCTCTTTTTCCTTCTCTTTGATCCTCCTCCAGTGATGTACAATTATGCTCTGAATTTCAGGCCACGCTTTGGCTTCGATCTCAGCTATTTTGTCCAAGGCCTTCTGCATCTCTTTCGGCAACCCCTTTTTAATGATTAAAATAGAATAAAGCTGTTGATTGATTCCATGCCGTACCAGTTTCGTTTCTCCATAAATCTTGCACTCGCAAAATGAATTGCGCAGGATCCTCGTTCTCCTCCATCGTACACTGCATCACTGCATGTAAATCTGGAACGTCTGGAAATGCACGCCGCAATGCATCCCACACTTGTGCTCGAACATTGTTAAATGGTGATCCATCGTGTCGGTCACAGCTCATCGTTACTCGTATTCATCTAAATCGTCCCATATTTCTTCTATTTCTGACTCTAGCTCGTTATTATCCTCCCAGTTTTCCTTAGGTTCACTTCCTTGTCTTTCACCCTGGTCTTCACTTTGTTGACTCTCTGGTGTATCTGGGCATATAATTCTCACTGGCTTGTTATTCAATTGGAACAGGAACTGTCCTGACTGCCACTCTTGTTCTTGTCTCTGCTGCGATGACGTCCCTTGCGATACTATAGACTGCCCTGATACCGAGGCTGCTGGGGTTGCATGCTTGCTGCCCCGATCGGAGGTGTGAGATCTGCCAGTGACAGCGGAGGTACCTCCCCTCCCCCTGGCAGCATTTGCCCTTTGTCACATAAAGCTCTTAACCATGTTATTTCCATTTGTGCGTGTGCTAGCTGACGGTTCAGATCACCTGTTAAACGTGCTATGTCCACAGGGGGTGCCCTCGTGGGGCCGTACAGGCCTCCTTTGTCATATGGTGGAGGTTCGGGGGATGTTGCCCCAACTTGGGCAGTGGCGATGGGTGGTATATACAGGGGGTCACTAAACCCTTCCGCTGGCCTAGTCATTAAGGGATAGATTTTTGTTACTTCGTTTTCGGTTGTAGTTGTTGAGCATTCCCCTTTTGGTGTCCCACCTACTACTACAGGGTTTTTCTGCTTTTCTGTCCTTCGGCTTGTACCTACCTCTGCCGTGGGGGAAACTTGCTCAAACATTTGCCATAAATCTAATACTTCTCTCCGGTTCTGTAACTGTTTCCCTTTGTATCGTGCTAGCATATGTGTTGATACTAGGTCCAACACTCTTTTGTCAAATGATCCCCCTTCTGGCCAAATTGGTGTAACCCCGTCTCCTTTTATCTCAGTGATCCACTGATCGTGATACTTCTGTATCCTGTCGCTATAAAGTGGAAGGTGCTGGCAAATATGTGCCAGTGGTGTTACCCCTCCCCATGGCAATATTTCTTTTCCTTTCCTGTGTATTCTAGTACCTTTGAATCTCTTCCCACCTCTAACTAGGTATGTCAGTTACAATATGTGGAAATAATACGTTCTTTATCAATGCTCACAATTACCATATGTCACATTAGCCTTCTGAGAGGTGTTACCTGATCACCCCTCACAGTTTTTTTCTTCTGCTTTACCTTATATCAATCACAAATTACTTGTATTAAAATACTTTAGCGTGTTCAACAAGACATATACATAAAAGCAGACTAACAAACATATAATCATGCAACATACACATGCACTGCCTGCGCGCGTTTGTTCTTTCCCTATTCCCGTTACTGTCCCTGTTTTTTCTTCTTCCCTATACTACCTATTATTTCGCATTCACTCCCCACCTCTTTCACCTTTATTATGTCTCAAGATTTCTTACTTCCACAGAAAAAGAATATTCTAAAAACTACTCCGAGCCTACACGAGACCCCTGTTTTTCTCTTTATCTCTATTCTGCACTTGGTCGGGACAAATGCTACGCGGCGCCGCCTTCTACCCCCTATGGGCTAGATTACCACTTCTCTTCTTCTTCTCACTTCTTACAACACTTAATGGCCATATAAAGGATAGATCAGAAAAGCCCCACCGTCACTCACGCAGACCTTATTCTTGGCTACTTTCCCTTTGTTGCTAAATCCCTTCTTCCCGTATTTCCCCTTACCTTCCTTTGGGGTCTTTGCAACCTGGACTCCACGTGTTCAGTCAGGTACTCCGAGGGTCGCCGCTCACGGCCGGACCTCGCTCAGGTCCGTCCCCCAACCAAGACGTGGCCTGCCTTGGCGAGCAGCTTTTTCGATCGGGTATTCGTCAACCAGGAACCCTTGACCCTTTCTTCTTGGTGTGCATAGTCTGGTCAACCGCGGAGGCAATGGTTCTGCTGGGGGGCGCCCTGGATCTCGCTGCCGGGCGGCGCAGGCCTCAAGGCACCTCTCTAAATCATGTTGCGGGGGTCACCAAAAAATGTAGGTGCCTTTCCCCGGCTTACTACGTTTGAGAGAAAAAATAAAATAGCAAACACAACCCCTTGTCAGGGAAAGAGGCACTGAGACCCGGCTGCAAGAGTTCAAAGGATGGTTTATTTCTCCAGCTAGGAAATAACCCCAAAGCTCTCCCTCATCTCATTACATCATTCTTGTATTTATATTAGTTAAAGTAACTCTAACAAAAAATGCTAAATGGACCCGATTTGCTAGACAGTGTGGTGCTGTAGGTGTGGGTAGCATCTCTTCCTCCTGGTTGGCTGAGTAGCTGACGGACGTCAAACATCTTGTGCTCCATGCAGGGGTCCGGTCACTGTGGTCACTACCTAAGCTAATATGTTACACACTAAATAACAAATTATTTAAAACATTTTATGCTACTTGTCACATTTCTACATAAGTCACACACAATGATTATTGTCAGTACAATTGGGTCATTCGTGGCTTTAATTGAAGGCCTTGACCTTTATTGTGCATGTAAAAGAATCAGGTTATGTTTCGCATCTCTTCTAGGTTTCAAACTCATTAGTACAAGTAAAAACATATATAGTAGTAAAAATGATTAAGGTTAGTAGTGGGTGTGTTGGGTGGTTTTCGCAGCACAGGCGAGGGTCTGGCACTTGAAAGTAATACCTTAGAGGGGGTGCAGGGTCAGGATGGCAATAAATTGTTCTAATGGGGGTGGGTGGCTTGCACGTTTATGAGAACAAATCGAGCAGAAAGTGCTTAGCTCATCCTGGTTCACATGCCGGTTCTCGGACGAACAGTGATCTCAGAGGAAGAAAACTGTAGCATATTGATTGTTGCAACTTTCTCCAGCTTCAGCGTGAGAATGGAAGCGCAGAGCTTTCCTCCGCAGGGGGAGTGCAAGGGTGGGGACCAGCCAGCTGCCGGCGCGCCTTGTGTGTGTGTGTCTTTGTCCTTGGCTGCTGCGGTGGAAGGGGAGCTGAGCATTGCTGTACTATCGCAGTGAGGCCTGTTTACCCAAGATGGAGTCGAAAGGGGGCATAAAAGATGGATGCCCCGTGTCCTGCTCAGTAGTCCCATCTATGTAGCAGTCAACCGTGGTTAACTTTACATAAGGGCAAGGGGCAATCTCACTACCGGAGGCACGCGGTCCAAGCCTCGTACTGAGGAGCGTACGACGCGAGGGGGCCTGAGGACCCCTCGCTCCCATACAAGGGTTTTGAGTCTGGAGGTTAAGGAGCCGGAGAACTGATTGTAGAATTCAGAGGATAGACCGTCAGGACCAGGAGCTTGACCTTTTCCCAATCCCTTGATGGCTTGCGTGATTTCCTGTGTCGTGAGGTCACCATCCAGGCCACCCAGATTGATAGGTAAGATCTTCTGTTAATGTTATCGAACAAGGATTTGAGAGTATCGTCTGAGACCGAAGATTCGGGAGATTATAGATCATTGTAGAACTCTTTGAAGACCTTAAGCATCTCGGAGGGATTGGTAACACTGGCACCAGAGGGATTTTGTATGTGGGAGGTAAGAGTTTTCTCTTTCCTAGCTTTGGGGTAGGAGGCCAAAGCTTTGCCAGCTTTATTGGAGGTTTGCTAAATTTTTGATTTATGTTTTAAGATTGCACCAGTGGCTTGTTCAGTGAGTATTTTGTTAATTTGAAAGCATAGGGAAAGGACGGTATGAAGGTCAATGTTTGAGGACGAGCGATAATATTGCTTCTCAGCAGCAGTAAGTTGAAGGCATAGAGAATCAAGGACTTTTTTGTATTGCTTCTTTTTCATTCTGGCGAAGGTGATTTATATGACCTCTTAGGGCAGCTTTAAAGGCATCACAGTTAGTGGTAATGGAGGTGTCTTCATCTTGATTCTCTGAAAAAAAGTTCTGTTT
The DNA here is from genome assembly GCF_040938575.1 of Ambystoma mexicanum. NCBI lineage: Eukaryota > Metazoa > Chordata > Amphibia > Caudata > Ambystomatidae > Ambystoma > Ambystoma mexicanum. The sequence continues at coordinate 1,293,065,265 of NC_090929.1, forward strand.
GAAGGCCATGAAAGACTGAACAAATTGTTGGTTAAACTAATGTCAGAGAGATCAAAGGTGGTTATGACTGGGACATGATCAGATATAATAATATTAGAGATAAGGGAGTCTGTAATAGTGTTTGTAAGGGATTTAGTAGTGAAAATCTAATCGAGGCGTGAAAGGGTATCGTGGGATGTGACTGAAATGTGTACTTAAGGTCAGCTGGATGGGCCAGTCTCGAAGTGTCAATAAGGCCAGTTTCAGTTAAGCAAATCTTAAAGCTTTATGTGACATGGAATTCTTGAAGGAGCATTTGGATTTTATGTCTAAGAATGGGTCAAGAACTTGGTTCATATCACCACATAACATTAGAATGGAGAAATATGAGTTATGTATGGTTTGTTTGATAGAATTCCAAAAGTTAGGATCAGGCAGGGTGGGACCATAAATACATATAATAGTTATGACATCAGATCCAACCAACAGTTTAACCCACACCCCACTCCCATTAGTTTCCCCATCCTGACCTAGAATCTTATAAGATAGCTTCCTGCTAATTAGTATGGCCACCCCAATTTTCTTCCCCACTGCTGGAGTAGTGAAGGCACACACCCAGCAATGCACGTAATATCCAATAGACCAAATAATGAGGACGCTCCCCTTCTGGGGAATTAAGCTCTGAGATAAATTGCAAGTATAACAAACTTTATATAAGAATAATAGCGAGCAAAGAACTCTGCTGCCCGAAAGCGCTCTGCCAAACAATGCATGGGCAGCACATTATAAGTGCAAAACGCGTCATTAGCGACGTAAGACTATAGGTACAAAATTCTATAATACAATTGGAGAAATGGGATGATAAATTATGCTTCTATAAGGGCCGACCACGTTGGATTGGCTGCTGCTAGGGTGTTGCTCCGGTGGCACGTGGTCCAGCTGGGTTAATCTTTGCAGTGAAGGTCAGGGTACAACAAGACGCATTTCTATCTATCTAAACAAAACACGAACTGATAACGAAAGAGTAATGGCACACATAAAATCGTACAGGAAATGGGGGTGCTTGGGTCACATGAGCTAGTTTATGGGCATTCCTACCCCTACCCTCAAATGCTTTTGATACTGCATGCCCCACAGCCAGGTGCCTGACTCAAGGTTTGTTCTCCCATCTGTCTTACTGATGCTTGCGTGATGGTGTAGACTCAAGAAAATATACTGCTGTGCAGGATAAGAATTTCACTGGGAGTTCTGGTGTCGTCAGGGTGAGGCCAGGTAAAATCGGTATCTGTATGAAAAAGAGTTGGAGTGTCAGTGTTAGTTGGCTGTGGTCTGTCTGGGTGGGGGTTGAGGGGGGCACAGGCAGTTTAGTGGAGATGGATTGGCTCTGGTGCAGATGCCTGCTCTGATTTCATGTTCTGCGGAATGGGCACTGTGAGGATATGCTGTTTGCAACAAATGAATCACTGGGCTTCCGTGGGATCAGGGCTTGAGCAGAGCTGGCCGGACAGGAGGGGTGGCAGAGATCTGGGCTGTCTGTGCAGGTGCTGGGATGGGAGAGCTGCTCCTTGCAGGGGGATGATTTCTGGGCCTAGTAAAAGACGGCGTCTATCGCAGTACAAGATGGAGTCTTAGGGCAAGTCTATGGGTTGTGCTATGCATGCATGTGTCTGTTACATCATGCTGTAGGGCACTTCTACATGATATATAAGCTTGGGAATGGTGATGGGGTGGAAATGGACCACCCCCTTCCCAACATTAGCGATGACCTCATTGATCCAAAGGGATTTGAGTTTCATGGCTTCCATAAGGGAGTGGTGTGTTTCCTGTATGCACGTAACAGATGGGTTTAGCTTTTTGAGTTGAGAAATAGTGTTGTACCGCTTGATTGGATAATTGCATACCTTTTTAATGTTCCAAGTAAACTAAAAACCATCAAACGGGAGCAGCATGGTTAGAGCAGGAACACAGAAATACCTAAGAATGAACAATTCATCGAATACGGTACACAAAGCAGTTGTAAGAGTAGCAACTGTAAATAAATACCTGCGTAAGCGGCATATCCAACACTGTGAGGGAGAACATAGAAGTATAACACGAAGGGAAGGAAGGGGATACTTGATCAGGAAAAGTAAGATAAAACAGAGAAGCATAGTTTTGAATGAGATGACCCATTGAGACATAGAGTATGTAGAGAGAGAAGACAGGTACATCAAGGAAAATAAAAAGGGAGAGAAAAAGAAAGGAGAAGGTGACGCCAACAGGGCTGGAAAAACCAAAAAGGCCTGGAAGAAGAGGGAAACCAAGCAGTGCCTGGCCCACCATTATTGGGGCAGATTAGAGACTACAACACTTCAAAAACAGAAAAGAAAAAAAAAGTAAAGACCCAAAATAACATGGGTTGGTAGGAAGCAACGTATCCATGTTGTCAGTCTTGAGGCAACGGATGAATGTCTTGAGGTAACAAGGTTCGTCAAATATTGAAGTGGGACCATCATACGTAACTTTAAAGGAAAATCGGCAGTAAAGGCCATATCTGACTGACTGAGTTGTTTAAGCAGCGGTCTATAGGAGAGAAATTCCTTCCTGCGTTGGCCAGTTTTTTTGCCATGTCTTGAGAGATATAAATCCTTTTCCCATGACAGATGAGGGTGTTTAATTCTTTGGCCTTTGAGAGAATGAGCTGCAATTGGGTGTATTCAAGAAGATAGAAGATCAAAGTGCGTGGTGGGAGGTGTGCTGATTGTGCGTTTCTTGATGAACCGATGCAATGAGCATGTTGAATATTGAGGCGTATTTCTTTTGGGCTGTTAAGTAGCGCTGACAATAGATTCTGGAGAAAAAGTAATGCATCATTCCTCTCACAACCCTTGGGAAGGCCCATAATGCATAGTTTGTTGCGCCTGCACCTATTTTCGAATTCTTCGTTGTGCTTTTAGAGGTCTTTCACCGCTTTTTCAAGCTGAGACATGCTGGGTGAAACGTCCTCCACAAGATCTATTCTATTTTCTATCTCACTCATTCTGTTTTCAAAACCTTTCATCAAGTTGCTGCAATTTCTGATTGGTGGTTTCAATAAATGGTTTGAGGGATCTTATTTCTTGTAGAATGGCCTCCATGGCAGGGTCCTGTGAAAGTGATGGTGGCAGCAAATCACCTTTGGGCCTTTTAAGTGTTAAAGAGGAGATTTGCACATCCTTAGAAGCATTTGACACTTTCTGGGTATTTTTTTTGCTGGAGTCAAAAACACCTAGAGCTTGTTAGTGAGGGGACTGACAGTCCCAGAAACATTATCCAACCGTTAATGGTAATACTTCGTATCACAAGGGAACGGTCAATGGAAGAAAATTATTTAAAACAGAGGATTCCCATCCATGTGGTATCTGGGTACCACTTGTTCATTCACACTAGACTGCTCTCCGTGTGGGAAGAACACCATATCCCTGCTTATGTGGTGCCCTCTGTCCCTAGGCTCCGAGTGCTGTAACGCCTATCTAACAGAGGATAGGAGAGAGACTGACCCTATCTAGACTTCTTTCATACCATTTTTTTTTTAACCCACACACACCAAATCAGATGCTAAACCTTTCAACTACTAAAAGACGATACACCAGTATGGGCTGTTGGCAGTTAATACTATAGAGACATAATATAGCTTTATAGACCTGCAGCGAGGGCCGTACCGGGCGTTATGGGTCCTGAAGACCAAGTTAATGGCCCGAGCGAAGCTTTGTTTTGCAAAGTGCATTTCGGAATGGAAAGTTAAGTCTTTCCGTTCTGAAATGAGACAGCCTACCAATGCGTCCACTTCTGCAGGCTTCCCCGTCCGCCGACAGCCTCGAGTTCACGGGTAAATTAATGTAACCTGAATTACGGGCTGTAATCAATCTGCGGGCTATATCAGTGCATATAGCCCGTAGATTGACCAATCAGCTTCCTGGAAACACCACTAGGGTGTTCTTATGTGCATTATATATATCTCCAATCAAATAGTAATGTGCTGTCCTCGCATCAGGATTTTATGCTGTATTTTAATATACCGTTTGTTGAGAGGCAGACACAGCCATTATGAGCCCATCTGATGTGATAGGCGCTATAAAAATGCCCTTGCTGAAGAGCATGCCTAAACAGGCTGCAATCCGTATACAAAGTTAAATTAAAAAATGTCATTCACTTATAAGACATATCCATATCCGGATCAGTGGAATATTGTCTGAAGCATGAAGTCGCTCATGCCCTGTGTGGTCGACCGGTTTCAATGATTCTCACGATTTTGATCATCTTCTTCAGGACCTGTTATTTGAAGTGGATGGATTCCTTTAACAGATGCTGGTCCATGGAGCACTTCTGTTACCGAAAGGATAAGGCACAAAAACAGGGTTTCAGAGGTAATAGATTGTCCTCTGAACAAATGGCCGAAACTCGTATGGTGACGGGTATGGTAGTGTGATTCAAATTTTGTACTTCTTATAAAAAGGTAAGCGATGTGCTATGAAGCCACTGAGACCCATCTATGGGCGCCACTTTCATGCACTTAAAAACAAGGGCACCCCAAGGAGGGGGAGGCAGGGAGTGGGGGGGAGGGGGAGGGGAGTGCGGCTTAGGAATTCCCTTAACACCAGGGGAGTGGACCGACCTCTAAAGTGATGCTCTCAGTTATTACAACTACGACCAGTGTGTAGCATGCTGCCAGTATCTAGTCTATCTCAGGAAATATTTTACCTGGTGGCCAGGAAGGCCACGTCACTGAGTTGTTTGGAGAGGGGTATCAGGGTGCTGGTACCCAGATGGCTGGTGAAATGGCACCTGTACTTGCCTCCTACATGAAGAAAACCACTATAAGTATCTGGCCAAAATAAGGGCTACTTAGTGTTACAGCACAGTCCTGTAATGTTGCTTGAATTACCTCAAAGGCCGTGGAGGTAGGGTAACTGGCTGCTCTTTTTCTCAGCGGATCCTCTGACCTGGCCGCTGTAATAGCGCGTCTGCAGGTGCTCCTGCAGAGAGACAGACAAACGGAGACTGGTTGAGGAATGAACTCCCTCAGTGGCTGTCTCTGGGGAATGTCACAGATACGCGGCGGGGGCCTGGTGGGCCTGCGGCATTGTGTAAATCTTACCTGTCGCTTCGGGGTCACCACGGGGTTTCGCGCTGCGTGTGTCCCATCTGAGGTTAGGCGTGCTAATATCTTCCTGTTGCGCGCGTGGTGAGGGAAGCGTGGACCATTCAGAGACTAGAATGCATCCCCGTAATCTCGACCGCCATCTTGGATGTGTGTGGACTCAAAAACGAGTCTCTGCAAGTAATGATGTTGAGTGTGCAAAGGATGTGTCCTGTTCTGCGTGGCGTGTTGCCCGGCCGCCATCTTGAGAGGTGTTAATTCTGTATACATGCTGTTAATATTAATATCGATGTGGAGTTTTACACGTTCGTATCTACATGGAGGTGGAAGGTTTCCAAAAAGCGAAAAATGGATGAAATGAAACCGTGTATGGGCTACGTGCTGAAAACTGGTGCCCGTGTCCAGCATAGGTAGTTTTTGTGTGTTTGTCAATTTGTATCGACTGAATCCCTGTGAAGGCAGTAGGGGATCGGGGCCTAAGTCAGGTGAACAGGGACTGGATTTAGGAGAAGGTAGACGGGGTGGTTCCGCTGCATAGCTGCATGAAAGGCTCCTCAGACAGACTGAGGGCCATCTAGGCTGGCTGAAATTCCTGATATATGTATTTTTAGCCCATGCAGAGGGTGGTGAGGATACACCGCTGTAGGAAAAGCAGGCTGCATATGAGGCATAAACACCTGATCTTAGGGATAGGTGTTCTGCAGCATAGGCCTTTCATTACAGAATCAGCTTTTTTGTCCACCCTGCCTTTTATAGTTTCCTGCAGTGCAGAGCGGAACAACTCGCTAGACTTTGCACATTATCATTAGTCTGTAAAGCTTGTGGTAGCTCTTTTTCCTCCTCTTTTTAATGTTTTCTTTTGGAGGTGTGGGGTTACATTTCTGCCAGGAACCTCAGGACACTTATTTTGTCAGGTTCAGATTACACCTGAAGAACTTCTTCCTTAATTTCAGGAAGCAACGGGAGTCTTTTCATTGATGCTTTTATAATTGTTGGATCTTTTTTAACATTGATACATGTATTTGTTCTTGTGCGACTTCAAGGGTTTGATAACCAATTGTGTTACTATCACTTTATGCAATTTCTTATGTACTTTAAGTAATCTATTTGTATATTCCCCCAAAAAAGCTATTTGAAATAATAAAAAACTTGACGAAACCGGCCATTAACATTGAATCAGCTAGCTCACAATCATTATGTTATGGTCTCTCGGAATTCTTTATTAGTAAAATTCAAGAGATCAGGAAAGACATTATGGAGGTATGGAATTTTTGAATATAATAAGACCCCCGAAAGTGGGATAATGACATCCCCCCCCATTGTAGCTAACACGGCTGCGTGTTTCTCGACCTTTGTATTATTAAAATGGTAGCAGGAATAAAATCTGCATCTCCTCTTGATGACATCCCCCTGCACCTACTAAAACTGACACCTGAGTATTTCTATGAGATTTTGGCTGCAGCAGTGCATTTGTCTCTGATCTTGAGTAAATTCCCAATAAACTAACAGAGGCTTTGGTAATTCCTTTACTGAAGAAGCCATCCCTCGATGCCTTAGTCTTGGCAAATTATCGCCCTATTTCGCTGCTTCCCTTCCTCATAAAGGTATTGGAAGCAGTTGTTACCCCACAATTGCATGCTTATCTTGAAGGACAGAACATCTTGGATGGCTGCCAGATGGCTTTTCGCCCACTGATGGGCACTGAATCGGTCCTGGTATCAGTACTTGATGACCTTACCATGATCAGAGACGAGGAGAGCTGGTCCGGCCTTATTTTATTGGACCTGTCGGCCACCTTCGACACAATTGATCATGGGATTCCGATATCTAGGCCACAGGAAGCTGGGTTCACAGGGGCAATACTGGATTGGTTCTGTGCCTTTCTGAGTTTGCGTTCTCAAACAGTTTCTCTTTATCCCTGTTGGGATCCCTTTGGTGGCAGTTATTTGTGGGGTCAAACAGGGCTCTGCCTTGTCCCCCTTACTCTTCAACTTATATATCAGGCCACTGATGGCACTAATTCATTTGTTTGGTTTTCCTATACCGATGACACCCAGATCTTGTTTAGACTGGATCCAAAACAGGCTGAAGATAGCAAAAGATGAAAACATTGTCTGGACTCTGTCCGGGGCTGGATGGAGGCAAACTGGCTCAAGTTGAATGGTGGAAAGACGGAGATCCTGCTCATTGGTCCGCCTGAGGGGGCTAGAGGATGGACAGATGTTTTCTGGCCATCATCGCTTGGTCCTCTGCCAGAACCAGCCAGAGTGGTTTGAAATCTAGGTCTCAAAATACCAGAAACATTTTCTATGAAGAACAGGTTAACACAGTACGTGGACCGGGTTTTCTTAAACTCACGCAATTGAAGAAGGTCCTCCCTTTTATTTTTTTCTGGAAAACATTCATGCACAGATGGTGGCAGCGTTAAATTGTATCATTGATTATTGCAATGCTATCTATTTAGCACAACCATCGTACCTCATCCAGCGTTTGCAAGTGCTGCAAAATGCAGCAGTGCGTCTGGTGAAACGCATTCCGTTTCAAGTAGGAGCAACCAAGGCTCTGCAATCTCTTCATTGGCTGCCTTGTGAGGCTAGGGTAAAATTCAAAGCTCTGTGTATTATCCATTGGGCACTGAGTGGCAAGGGATGTCTAGCCATTCAGGAGAAGCTTCTGATCTATACTCCAGGCGGTCTTAAGATCTTCAAGGTCTTAAGATCTTCCAACTCGGCTCTTCTGCGCTTACCTAAATGTAGGAAGGAGTGGCTGGGTGGCCGAGCTTTCTCTGTGGCTGGCGCCAAGCTTTGGAACGCCCTTCCTTACCAGTTAAGAAGTACGGTCGACTTTCTATCCTTTAAGCAAAAGCTCAAAACCAGTCTCTTTTCGTGAGATGGTCTCTTGGTCTCTCCGTCTGGTATATGTGAAAAGCGCCATGATGCCTTTGGTGACGGGGCGCTATACAAACAGCTGATTGATTGATTGACTGCGGTTGGTATTTTATACAAATGCTTATTAAAAAGCTTTCTTTGGTATTTTTTGGTTTTTATTATAGTTGTATATTTTTATGTACGTGAGTCTTGTTATGTGTGTGCCCTGAGGCCTATGGCTATGTGGCACGTGATAGGAATGAAAAATTAACTTAACACAAAATTGTTTGCTAGGGGATTGTGAATCAGCTGCTGGTGCTGGTTCTGTGTCGTCGCATGGGACAAAAAGCCTACTGCCTGAAGGCACGTATGTAACACAATTCTAATATATTCACAAAAATGAATGTATACATATGTTTTGCATTTTAAAGAATCTGGCCAATGGCCCTAAGCGGGCCCACCACACATACAAATGTACACGAAACAAATTCAAATATAATTATTTAATGCAAAAGCAATAATCAAATGAACATAATCTGTAACAGTCAACAGAAAATATTTTTTGTGGATCGACTTCTCAACCGTAGAACTCGAACACACCGTGGCTGCCTTGTATCATAAATACAATACAAAAGAATAAACTAGAAAAACACCATTCACAAACAATAAACAATATCTGACAAATCAAGTTAATGCAAAGAAATCAAATAAGCACAAGAATATAAACACAAAATGTTGGAGCTATACACTGAAGTATAGAGTGTAACCTAATCAAGATATGACATCTGTCTAATACAATTTAACTACAATCTTGTTTAAAGGAAAGTCTCTGTCAGAGCAGAGTGGGTTAATGACCCTAGAAATTGTATGTCGTCGACTCAAGCACTTAATTTTTGGGCCAATGAAGGTGTCCGCATTTTAATAAAAAATGGGCCCAACCCTCCTTAGAACGTGAACAAGGCAAGTTTAAGCAGCATACAACGGAGTGTGAAGCGATTCAAATCGTCTGTGTTTCCCAGCATCAGGTGAGTATTGAAAAAGACGGATCCGATGGAATAAGTATATAAGTAAGCTTGCTAGAATTCAAATATCATGTAACTGTGAGTAGGCAAAAGCCATTGATGAGGTGTAAACTGAGTACCTGGAGGTGAGGTCTCAAGCATTTGAATTCATTTTAATGTGGGTGGTTTTGGTCTATGTTGGTGATGCAATCCCAGCAGTGTCCGCCTGGAATCCCATGTAACCAACAATTTGGGCAACTGCTTTTGCCATGGCTTCCTCATCCAAGTGTTTCCCACATTTCCTCCCCTTCTAGTATTAATGGTGAGGAAGGGTATGAAGTACATGAGTAGGAACTACTTGTGTAAGGAGAGGTAGATTATTGCAATCCTATGTCTCCCTTTTAAAGGCCTTGATCAGGATATGCATGAGCTCCTTCTATTTGGACTGCCTATCGCATTTCCTCAGTCTCCTCTATGCAGAAGAATAGGATGAGTTGGAAGAGAACCTGTTCACTCGTTGCTTAACTTTCAGAGTCACCTTCCCGATCATGTAATGCAGTGTTGGGGAATGTATCCCTGCATTCATTAAGCTAGCATGGCTACTTCCAATATGCCAGCCAATAGCCTCTGCAGTCTTGTCTTTGCTGCACAAATTAATATCTGCTCTTGATGACCCCCACTTACCTTACAGAGCGCTGACGCGTGCGCTTTCCAAGTACCTTGCCCCTCCGGATCAACCATCAGCAGACACCTCTGTCAGCATGTCCTACATTGCGGTTGGCCCAACCCCATCTGGCATCACATATGGAAACCACACTCAACCAGGTCGTAGGAGCTTCTTGCCTGTGGCTTAATTCACTACTCGGAAGCGGCAAGGCCAAGCCTAGCTGCTTTCATTGCCCCAAAAATGTTCAGCAGTAAGGAGCCTCTTTCGCAGCATACCGGGTTGCTGAGCACAAAAGGAGGCAAATATTATACCGGCGGGTCTGGTTGTTCGTAATGAACCATGTCTGTTCCTTAACGACAAAGAGTACACTACTAATTTCAGTTTTATAGCTGCAAAGTGCAGTAGGGACCTCATGGTCCTTACAATTGCCACTGCCCAGCAGATCAGTACTGAAATTTTAAAAAAAACTGAATGCTGAAGAAGCCAAGTTCAGCACCTTGATCACTAACGCCGCTGTCGAAATACAGGATATTATTAAACAATTTGAAATCTTTAAGTCAAATACAATGACTAAGAAGACTAATAAATTACAGAAATATTTCCAAACTCAATTGATTTACCCATATACTACTGATGACTATGTTCACTCCCTGAACAAACGGGGGACTTGATTGTTCCAAAGAACCAGTGCTAGGAAAAAGTGGCTAAAATTTTCTGGATCGAGTAGCAACTCTTCAGACGATGGATCTGGTTACAACTTCAGACCCTACCAATACAATCAATTTGGCCAACTGCCCCCCCCACCCCCACTCCTTTTGTAAGCAGAGGCGGGCAAGGGGGACGATGGGGGCCTCCAATCTGGAATATGCCCTATCTGGGCTACCGGAGGCGACCTCGACAATGGCAGAGATAAACTCTGACATGATGAAAAAAACGACCTGCCAATATTTAACTTGGATCAAGCAGCACTCACGCCAGCTCAGGTATCGGTCCTGTCCAAAGACTTTCCTTTGTTCCTACCATGAGAACTAATTGGTGTAATACGGAACTTGAAATACAATGTTTTCTATGCACAGTTAGGCTCCGGACATTCTTCCAAGACAGGGCGGAAAGTGCTAATGAAGTAGACACAGGGCTACATCCTAAATCCTCTTTCCATCCCTCTGACAACCTAATCCCCAGTGACCTACTAACTTTTGAGAGGTGTATCCTCAAAGATATTAAGAAACTGACCAGTAAAAAATTAAAATTACACCAGAATCTCTCCAAGGAGGAGAGGGATGCCTTAAAACAACTATTGGAGAACCGGGATCTGGTGGTAAAACCAGCCGACAAAGCGGGAGGAATTGTCATTATGACCACAAATCAGTATAAGAGTGTGGTTATGCTCTTATTGGTGGAAAGAGAAAGCTACAGCTCTCTCAGGAATGGTCCAGCCAAGGAGATGCAATCTGAAATCTCAGAAATGGTATCCTTTGCATCACAACGTGGGTGGATTACGGAAAAAAAGGAAACCTTCCTAACAACATCACAAGGCAGAACACTGTGTCTATATGCCTTACCTAAATACATAAGGACACCCAAAATCCACCAGGAAGACCTATGGTCTCCAGTTGCAGTTCAATATTGGAACCCTTATGTACATTTGTGGATATTTTCCTGAAACCAATGAGTATGATGACAGGCTCTTGCCTGAGGGATACCATGCACAGTATTCAAGTCTTTGATAACCTGGACTTTGAAACTTCAACCCAATACTTAGTGACTATGGACATAAAATCTCTGTATGCTAGTATTCCCAAGGCGGCCACGATTGGCTCTTAGGAACATCTCACAGAGACCAACCTACCGACCAACCTGCGTCCTGTCCCCCCCTTCCCTTCATTCATCATTGAGCTGATGATACTGGCTCTATGAAAATACTTTCGATAATCTGTTCTACTTGCAAACCAAAGGGACCGCTATGGGTGCAACCTTTGGCCCCAGTTTAGCAATTTTATATATGGCAACCTTTGGAACTAAGTACCTCTCGAGCAAGCTGAACCCCTGGCTGACTAATGTCAAGCAATGGAGAGGTTATATTGATGACATCATCTTTTGTTTGGGAGGGTAATGAAGACCCACTCAAAGAATTCTTTGTCTGGCTAAAAACCAGTAATGCTGATATAAATTTACCATGGACTACAACAACTTCAGCATAATTTTTTTGGACCTAGGATCTGCCACCATGAGGGCAAACTAACATGCAACCTCTTCCGGAAACCGATGGATCGTAACACCCTCTTACACTTCACAAGCAATCATCCAACCCACATCGAGGAGAATTTACTGGATGGGCAATTTCTTAGATTACGAAGAAACTGTACATCCCTTGATGATTTTTATTAAAATGCTTCATCTCTTAGTGAGAGACTAAGACGCTGAGGTTACCCGAGGAAACTAATATCACAGTCCCGTGAATGGTCTAGATTTACTAACCGTGTTACGCTTCTTACCCCACAAGAGCATGAACAACAAGAGAGGGAAGATAGACTCACATGCATCATTACGCATGGCCCTCAGACCTTTGACATTAAAAAAATCATCCGTAAGTATTGGCCATTGGCCAAATTGAACCTACCGGATGAACCATTGCCACGATTTGCATTCAAAAGATCACGCAATCTAACGGAACATTTGGTTCACACTCTATTCATTAATGAGGCCCCCGAGCAGATTTGTGGAATCTCTGCACTGTAACTGGACACTACCCATGTGGTCCGTGCATCGTTTGTCAATTCAGGAAGAAAATCCAAACATTTTTCATTGGATCAACAACCTGGACTTGGGACACCTAACCAATTGTAATTCCAACCAGGCAATCTATTTCATTGAATGCACATGTGGGCTCCGATATGTGGGTCAAACCATGCGGAGCGTGAAAATCAGAATTTCAGAACACCATTCATGAATTAGATGCAAGAACCTGTCCTTGCCGCTTGTGGAGCACTACCTTGAGGCCCGCCACACACTAAACGATTTGATATGGTGGGTTCTTGAAAGAGTAAGGGCGGGTCCCAACATACAAGGACGTCTGTTGGACCTCGAATGCAGGTGGATTCACAGGATGGACACATTTAATCAAGGCCTCAATGAGCAATTTTTACCCCCACCCCCTGATCTGAGTTTACTGCCACCAGCATCTAATGCAGGTGATAGCTCAGCACCTCCCTGCCTGTGGCCTCCTCTCCTCACCTTATTGCCTCTCACATCCCCTTGGTTCAAACAATACGATGTCACAGATACGTGCACATTCTGTGTTCGGGTTGAAATGCCAACAGTATACCATAGATCTATTGATCCTAATTCACGGTATGGGATACACAGCATTTGTGGGAGACACTGCACGGAATGTTGCTTTTATACACACCAAGCACCACCGCCGTACTAGTAATCCCACAAGCGATGTGGCTCCTCACCCATACTGTTGGTTGGGGTACATATTACCCCGACTACCATAGGTATGATATGATATGGCATTTATAACGCGCCTATACACAGGTGTTTCAAGGCACGATGAGGCAAGGGAGGGGAACAGGGGGTCAAGGGGGAGAGGACAGTGCATTACATGGGATAAGAAAATAAATCAACAATAAGTAAAGTACGGCCAGCAGGTGGAAGTGCAAGGGTAAGTGCAGATATCAGGTGTCAAGTGCTGGTAGTGGGACTGTAGGGATACAGAAAACAGTCCCCAAGCGCAGAGTTGCCAGGAGGGCAGTGCAGGAGTGTGACTGGCGGGGGAGGGGACCAGGGCCCGAGATCAGAGGGCGGGCAGGCAACTAGTGCAATGTCAGTGTCAGCCAGAAAGTCAGCAAGGGAGAGGAGAAGGAAAAAGCAGAAGCAAAGAGAAGCGTTTTGAGTTGCTTCCGGAACCAAAGATGATTCTCCTCAAGTTTCAGGGAGGCTGTTCCAGAAGGAGGCCCCAGCCGAAGAAAGAGATCTACCACCAACTTGTTGCTAGAAGCGACTGACCCTGAGGGAGTTTGAGGAAGATGGGCGAAGGGCTCGAGAAGGAAGCTATTTAGGAAGAGAGAGTTGAAGGTATTGAAGCCCAAGGCCCCAGAAGCCCTTGTGGACGATGCAGAGGGTTTTGAACTTAATCCTCGGAGCCACTGGGAGCCAGTGCAGTGATCTCAGTCCTGGAGAGATATGATCCCTGGGCTTGAGGCCAAGGACAAGTCTTGCAGTCCTGTTCTGGATAAGTTGCAGAGAGAGGAGAGTAGAAGCAGGCAGATTTAGAAAGAGGCTGTTGCAATAGTCCAGCCTAGAGAGAATGAGAGCTCTGGAGGCAGTGAGCTTCTGGGGGAAGGAGAGGAGAAGAAAGGAAGAATACCTCTTTGGAGGTGCAGTTGATAGTGTGACTTCTTAGAGGCGTCAGAGATGTGAGGAGAGCAGGAGAGTGTAGAGTCGAAGATGACCCCAAGGTTTTTAGCCTCACAGTTGGGAGCAGGAAGAGGGCCAAGAGAGGCCGGCCAGAGAGCTACAGGAAAGAAGGGAGTGGGTGTGCCTATGAGGAGAATCTGTCTTTCTGGCATTAAGGCAGAGGTCATTGGCGGCGCACCACTCCTGGATAGTAGACAGATGGTCAGAGATGAGGAAAGTAGAGGAGGAGGCCGAGGGTAGCCTGAAGATGAGCTGGGTGCCATCCGCATAACACGGAAAGTTGGAGCAGAGAGCTGCGATGCGGTGGGCCAGGAGTGCCAGGGATTACCTTTTGAGCGTTATAGAGGCCCTATAGAGCAGAGGGAGGATAAGTGGGAGAAGTTACTCTACCGTGATGTCCTTCTTGTTGCCAGTGTGTGTAGGTGGAGCAAGGTTCGGTTTGGCTGTTTGTGGGTTGGAGTTGATGGACAAAACAATTTTATGATGATCAGACCAAAAGCAGGGGGTCACAGAGATCATGTTGAGCGTGCGGTTTAGGTCAGAAACCCAGTCAAGGGTGCGACCCTTGATGCGGGTAGGCTCTTTGATGTGTTGGGTGAGGCCGAAGTCGGTTAGTGTGCTTGCTAAATCAAGGGCTTTGGTGTCGTTCACATCCTGGTAACCTAGAGTTGGGCTTGGTACTAGTGGCTAGCATCGATGAGATGTCTTCCGCAAACTAGGAGATAGGACCTGGGAGCCTGTAGATAAGATGCACTGTGACAGTATTATCAACCTTTATGCAAGAGAATAATGTGTATGATATAGTGAGAACCTTCAGCCATTAAAACCCCTGAGGAACCGCCACACAATAGGCGGAGAAACACGTGTCGGGACAAGGGACAAGGCTGGTTAACAGAAACTTTACTATTATTTCTTTCAAGTTTGAATGAGCCTTTGAATTCAAATTGAAGTGACTTTCTTTCAACTAATAATAAATCAAGGCTTGGAAGGCTAAGAAAACCAAAACAGTTGTCATATTCAAGAGTTTTCTGTGTCTATCCGGACATATACAACGAGTAATTATAAAAATTTGCAATTTCTGTTTGAGCGCGGGCTACAATGAGGTCTAGTTTGAAGTAGCACTGTGACAGTATGATTAGGTGAGATTGGTCATTTAATGGACAGTAGTTCAGCGGAAGGGATCCGTAGGCTAGGGACAGATCTAAGTGAGCTCTTGAAAATGAAGGCTAATCCTCCGCCCTTGGTTTGATTGGTGTCCCTGTCACACCTGATAATGGAATCGTTGTCTGGGATAGCCAAGGATAGGGCAGGGCCTGCTGCTGCATGCAGCCACGTTTTTGTGACGGCTAGGAAGTCTAATCATGGTAAGGCTTTTTGCAGTGAGGGGGTCTGTTGGTAGCCAGAAATTGGATAATACATTGTGTTCCTCGAGATTCATATCTTCTGTTGCCAGAAAAGACATGTATATATGTATTCAACAGGGCCTTCAAGCCACGCCCTGATGAAAGCGGCCCACACAACTATTTTGCCGCTGAAATGCGACTCCCTCTCTGGGGCATAAAGTGTGGTCTCCCTTGGACCTACTCTACAATCAGTGGACAGTCTACTTCTCTTATTTTTTGTCCGCTCCTGCCGCGTTGGCAGACCCTTTTGGGGTACGCTTCCAAGGCTGAGGAAACAGCACTGACAAACGTTTAAATAAGGAAGTGTACTGGTCACATGTGATATTAGTCCTCTTCAAATGTCCAGCAGACGCTTACACTTATATATGTTGGACTATGGTCTATGCAATACCATTATGAAGTAATACTAAAGTAGGGGTTTTCTGTCTCTGAATAGACGGCATTTAATAATTTTGGTTGTAAAACATTGATTCAATCTATACGTGTTTAGACCTTTTTGAATGGCATGGTTTAATGACCTTGTTCTTTGTCTTATCAAGTGAATATTTATTTGAAGCTTTTCTAGAATAAGATTGAACCTCTAAGTATGCACCGTCACATTCTTCTTAAGCTTCTTTTCCACCTTTTCAAGACCAGCTCTGGTCCTGCACACCTTTTGAATAGTGGGTATTTTGCACCTTTTCACAATTGTACTAATTAATCTATTTTACTTTTTTCTTCATATCTAGAACACAGGGCACAACATTTTGAGTATTGAATCCTACAATTTGGGAAATATGTTGAAATGTTTATCTATCTTCTTTACTCAACGCATAAACAGCAGTAAAAACACTATTTTACTTTTTACGAATATCTGGTATTGGGTATGTGTGTTTTTCTGGCTTCTAACCTATTTGGATTGATTCAATCATTGTTTAAATTACTGGTTCACACAGGTGGGGTTTGAATCGCCAACCAGCTTGCTATCAACTTGCGGCAGCAGTCTCTTTTGTGGTATAATTATTAGTATTGCCCTCTCTGCGGCCCGTTCCCTTGCGCATCCAAACCCTTTTGTTGTGAAAAAAGAACCGAGGCAATGTGGGCAAGGTGCCCTACATGGAAAAGGGGTGGAGATAACGGAACAAAAAATTGGAAGAAGGGTTCCTGCGGTGGAGGCTGGAGCTTCATAAAATAAAGTACTGGGGCACTGAATAGGGACGGGGAGGTAAGGTGTCTTACTTTTAATAAAAGGGACACACTGATCAGTAATGTACACATCTTTTTATTTTATTTGCTTCAAATGTTTACACATTGAAATGGCTGAAGCTTTACTCCAAAAACGAATACAACTTGTATAGTGTGTAATGTACTGTATTTTTACAGTCTCTTCACTTTTTCCACTGCTTAATCTGTTTTTATCATGCATGCTTTCACTCGCTTTTGGATCTTTTTTCAGCTTGTGTATTTTACAAATGTAAACCTGTTAACATCTGCAGTATATGTTTAACTGAGTATTTGTATTCATTTTAAATTGTGCTTTTGACTTGATTAAATAATTCTGATCTCATGAGTCGAAATTCTTTTTTCTAAATAATTTTTAGTATATTTATTTCAAGAATATCATTCTTTAATGGAGTAAATAACTAAAGTGACATGGGGAATTCTGGCACAGTAGGACAAAAACCACTGGAAAATCAACTTGGAAGAGGAGTTGGCAGGAAGAGTCACTCTAATGGGAAAATTGCATATGGTCATGTTCCAGCCACAGTATCTACTGGCTGGTGGGTGTAGCCTACAACCGTGGCAAGCAGGCCCAGAAGGTAGGGTCTGTGTGCCCATTGCATGGCTACAGGCCATGCCTTGTGGGCCCTGGAGATAGGGCCTTTGTGGCTTCACATGGCCTTAGGCAACCCCCTGGGTACTTTGATTAAGTCAGTGCCCACGGGCCAGTGAAGGTCTGGTCAATGTGCCATGCTGAGTGGGTATTGCAAATAGTCACTGCATACATGTCAACAAGCCACCTAGTTTTTTTACTAGTAAGTACTGTCGCTGGAGCTTTACGGGAAAGTGTGTGCTGTTGGTTCGGGGTGAGTCTCCTCCCTGGGCTTGGTTACAATCTACTGGCAGGATCTGTCATGTACTCTCTGACCCTCTGTGATGTTTCACCAATGTGTTCCTTCACCTGCTGCAGATGTCTGGCCTGCCAGAACCTCCCCACTTACTAGAAGAGAGGGGTAAGCCTGCACTCCGTTCTCCATTTCAGGCCTGGCAGTGCTATCTCCCCCTGTAGCTGCTTGTTCTCTCTGCCAGCTATTTTCCAGTCAAGGAGTTTTATCCGCACAATCCACTTCCTTTCTGGGAATCCTTCACAGATGGTGTTTCCCAATAACTCCTTTTCAGATGTAACCCTTATCCCCTCCAGCAATCTCGCTCTGATTAGCCTTGATGATCTCTATCCTCCTCATCCAAAACAACATTATCCTCCCAGCCTAGAAATTCAATAATACACCTCTTGCTTGCCTCTCTTCTGCAAACACGTCTCTCCAACTCCTACTCCTACAACTGGAGACTGGCCAGCCATCCTATTATACCTTTTAAACCCTTCCTTAAAGGTGGCGGCTAGGTTGGTGTGGATTGGGATTGACCCTTGTGCCTGCAGTCAGATGGTTTGGGAGATTCTGACATTTCATGGCCTGGCCTGCTGCTATTTTGGCTGTGATAATAGACCTAGCTGTGTGAGAATGCTCCCTTCTGGGTTTTGCTGTGATGCTGTCTTCCTCCCTCCAAACCTCTCAAATACCTCAGTGTTTGTTACACCAGTTGCAAGAACCCATGGTGCGTCAGGGAAATCCTTCTGTCTCAAATAGCTTCCGTCTTGGAGAATTGCAACTCCCACGACATTGGTTTGACTCGGAACAATGGGAGAGGTACAATGTATCAGAATAGTCTCCGCGCACAGCACAGAGGTTTTTTTCAGTAATTTTCTGTTTATATTTTATATCCATGTTGGTCCCATGGTCCATGCGAGTCTGTTTACTTTGTTTGCAAGATTTCCCCAGCAGCACCGCCGAAGATCTACAAGTAGCCACAACTTTGCTTTTTCGAAAAATGTATCACAATGAAGATTACCCATGCATACTACGCAGGGAGTCTTGATTCTCTTAAAGACAAGGAGGCTAGCATTATGCATTATGCTTCAACTTCTTGAATACCACTCTTCAGCAAGTTTCAACAAAATAACAGCAAAAACAGTCGAAATGTCTCCAACTGCTAATTTTCCTTTTTTTTCTTTCTTTTCAAATCTACATTTTCCTCTGCCACTTGTAGTCCTTGACATTGCTTGCCCAGTCCATATGTAATTTCCTGTCTCTTAGCTCTGAACTGATCCATCGCTGTAACTCTAACTCAAACGAAAGTCTCAACCAAAAACTTCTGGCTTTCAACTGCCTTAGATCCGCTGCGTGTCCGCTGCACTTTATCGCTCCCTTTCACTTGCGTCAACCTCTTTCCTAACACTCAGTTTACCTTCTGATCATTGCCTGTAGGACATACAAGGCAAACTATTAGGGTGTTGTCAATGTACTATCTGACACATCTTAATGACATTCACATCTTATAATTCATATTGTACATGAGCGCAGTATTTAGGGGTAATCTTCATTCTATGTCAAGACAGGAGGTGAGCATTATGCTTGTTCAATGCTTCCCATTACAGTCGTCGCCATCCTTTCAATCAGTTTAAAGTAAAAGGTGTTAAATGCCCTATAGCTAGCCCAGACTGCTGCTTGCATAATATCTTGCAGTGTAACTTCTGCTACAAACGCTTTCGAGGCCATGTGCGTGAAGCCTATTCAGATCGATACCTGCTAGCTGCGCTACTTCTCATACCCACCTGGCAATGGTGGCTGTTGCTATCGCTTGCTAGGGCTTCCTGTGCGCAATTAATAACTGTGTAACTCCTTCCGGTCTATACTCTGCTGTCCTGCACTCATACTCTCTGATGCATGCCGCAACGCACCATTTTGGCTGTTCTGGTAAATAGGGATACAATATCGTTGCAGAGTTCATCTTCGTTCTCTTAGATATGGTAAAAGTCACCCCTTTGGGCCTGAAAGTCTTTCTGTTCACTTCTACTGCTCTGACATCTGCTACTCTCCTGCATGCTACTAGGCATAGTAGTATGGCTAGCTTGCCTGATATCTGTTTCAAGGATATGTATCTATTTGTTGGCCAGATCGCTAAGAAGCGCAACACTATAGTTACGTCCCATAGCTGCATGTATTTTGGTTCCGAAGGAGCTTTGAAACGGGCCCCTTTTATGAGCCTCATTACTGCTGGGTCCTCCCCTATCGGGATTTCATCTATTGGCAGATGTCCTGCTGATATCGCTGATCTATACACTCCGAAAGTCCTGAATGCCTTACCATCCTGCAATAGCAAGCAAAACAAATGTGGGATGCCTACTATAGGGGTAGAAACGGGATGGAAATTTCGCCCTCTGCACCAGGTTGACCATTTATTCCAAGCCGCGTTGTAGCTCCTCCGTGTGGATGGAGCCCAAGATTCTGCAATGAGCTTCTCTGCTTCCTTTGAAATGCCTGGCAAAGCCCAACATCTCCTGATAACCTGCATGCTATTAACGGGAGAGTCCCTTTCACTCTCGGAGGATGACACGGCCCAGCTGGGTCCATGAGCAGGCGTTCTCTGTCTGGTAGAATTTTGCGTAAAGTCTGTCGCTATCGCCATCAACGTAGGAAATCATACTTGGGCCTTCCACATAGGAGCAATGAGCACCAGTTCCACTCTCTCTCGTCGCACCTTCACTAATACTCTGCTCATCATGACGAAGGGGGGGGAAATGCGTAGTGTAATCTCCCTTTCCAATCTTGCAGAAATGCATTGACTCCTAGAGCTGACGGGTCTAACCTCCAGCTGTAATAGCTGACTTTCTGTGCATTCAGTCACAATGCAAATAGGTCTATGTTTACTGGTCCCCATAAATGCTCCAGCTGCTGACCTCTGTGTCTGGTTTCCAGTTGCTGGAATCTGTCGGGTGTCAGGAGTTCCAGTCTGCCACTACATTGAGCGCACCTGGCAGGGATTCCGTTGTTACTGACATACCTGACTGTATGCAAAAAATGCCAAAGGTCCTTTGCTAGTTCTGTTAGGAGCCTGGATCTGGTCCCTCCTAGGTGATTGATATATTTCACAGCTGAGATGTTGTCTATCTTCAGCATGCACAAGTTGACTTTCCCTTTCGTAAAAGCTTCGATCGCGAAGGTTCCTGCTAGTATCTCTAAACAATTTATGTGACGCTGTAGTTCTTCTGTGCAGCAATTTCCCCCGGTCTCTAGTGTGCCGTAGTGCGCTCCCCATCCTATTCTGCTGGCGTCTAACTCTATAGCTAGATCTGGCCGATCTCTGAAGATGGCTCGCCCGTTCCAGGCGCCCATGCTCTCCAACCACCACTCCAGTTCTGTGATGGATTCACAGTCCAGCAGGACTGTTTGGTGATATCTCAGTCCCTGCTGCAGATGCTTTATTTTCAGTCTTTGCAGAGCTTGATAGTGCAGGGGACCGGGAAAGATGGCTTGGATGGATGACGCTTATAATCCTACTTTTCTCGCCAACGTTCTGAGCGATACTAATTGCTTGGCTAGACATAGTCTGATCTCCATCTTGATGTCGCAGATCTTCCTGGCTGGAAGCTCTTGGTGTCTAGCACAAAGCCTAGGAAGTGCAATCTCTTTGCTGGGATCATCTCTGATTTTTCTTCATTCACTAAAAAAACAGTGAAGCGAGTAGCTCCTTCACCCATGTTGTCTGATACTTCAGGGTCTCTCTGTCATCCGGCCGTAGCAGCAGATCGTCTAGAAAGATGATCATGCAAATCCCCTTCTCCCTGATCGCTGCTGCTACTGGCTTCATGAGCTTGGTGAATGCCCATGGGGCTGATGCCAGGCCGAAACGCATTGTCTTGAATTGCCAAAATCATCCGTCCCAGATGAATGCCAGGAAGGGTTGGAATTCTTCTTGAACGGGTATGGTGAGGTAAGCGTCTTAAGTCTATCCTGGTTAACCAGTCTCCTTCCCTTAAAGTGTCTCGCAGCTGGTGGATGACCTCCATTTTGAAATGACGGTAAAATACCCAGCTGTTGAGATCTTTCAAATTTATGACTGGTCTCATTTTCTCTTTCCTGTGGACCGAGAACATGTTGCTTACAAATCGTGGCGTCGCTGGGCATGGTTCTATGGCTCTTTTTTGTTTGAGCTTGCGTTGCAGGGTGTCTCTCTGTTTGCACCATGTGATTTTGCTTGTGGGGTATTCGCCTGCACTGGCTTCTGGACAAATTCGAACTGCAATCCTCTTGACTGTTTGCAGCACCCTTGCATCGCTGGAAAGCGCGCGCCCATTTTGCCAACATTTGTGTCCCCCACCCCCCACCTACAGGTGGGTATGTGTGGTCTCTCACCTGTGACTGGGCCTTGTCCTCTTCCTGGTCCTCTACCTCTGCAGCCTCTGTTGGGGAAGAACAAGTCCTGTTGCTTGTTTTCCCAGTAATGGGTTCTGTTGTTTTGAGGTCTCCTCGCACCTTGAAATGGATCGGCTGCACTACCTCTATAGCAGTCGGTCCCGACAAAAACTCTGCTACAGAAATTGTTTCTTATTGAGGCTTGGGCCTTCTCCAGGGAGATGTAGATGCCTACGAACCTCCCCGTCTCTTTGCCAAAAGTCACTCCAAATAAGAGCCCTTGTGCCATTTCTCGTTCCTTGTACATGGCTAGTTCTCCTAGTTTTGTGTCAATTTTCAGTAGGAGCTCTCTTCTCCTTTCTAAGGATCTTGCACAGTTTTCATTACCCAGCAGGCAGACTGCTCTCTCGGCCCAGTTTGCTAGCGCGTCTTGGTCGACCGCTTCTCTGGTGTCTATAGCGCATTCCGCTATGTCCATTATTTTTGCCAAAGGGCCTGCTAGGTCAAGGACTTTTTCTTGCCAGCTTTTCCAGGACCCGTCTATTCCCTTGCGTGGGTCTGTATTCATCGTGGTGATGAAAGCCAGCATTTTTGGGTCCAACTCTGGTGCCTCCGCCACCTTGCCTGGTAAGTCTGGACGGGGACATTCTGCTCTCATGCGTCGTATTGCCTCTTTGTCTAATGCCTTCCTGAGCCTGTGCGCCATGTATTTAGATAATCTGGGTGAAGGCTGCCAGTTTGTTGACCTGGGGTTCCTGATATTCTCAGGTTCAAACATGTCTGTTATTTCCTCTTCTTTGCCCTCTATGTGCTTTTCTTTTTTCATTTTCTTGCCACTGGACGGTTTAGGCCAGTCTTCTTTTAGCTTCTCATCTTCCTTTTGTGAGGATAGAGCGGCCTCCGTTGACTCCTCTTCTTCTGAGTCTCTGATAGTGTTTCCCATATTATCGTCCCCTGGGGATGGGATCCTGAGGCTTTGCACCACTGATCTCTGGAAGAAAGCATCTCTTAACTTTCCGAATGCGTCAGCAGCCTCTGGGATCTCTGTTTGCCCCTTGGATACGACCCAGGGGATCAGTAGAGGATTTCCTCTTAGGTCTCTGTACACTTCTTTATTCCTCAGTCTGAGGTCTCTGTGGACGTGCTTCCTACTACCTCAGTGCTTTTTCATAGCTGGCTCAACATTGTTCCAATGTAGCCAACCTATCCTTTAGGGGTTGAACTCCTTGGGCCACTGCATCAAACAATGAGCTCCCTAGCACTTCCTTGAAGCAGTCAGCTATGTCCTGTGCCTGCTCCTCCTCGCTCCACTTGAATTCAGACATAATGTCTGGGTGCTTTGTGCCAATGCCTGAATTTAGCAGGCTGAGTTGCACGCCCACTGCTACGTTGGGATGGATGAAACTACTCTAACATCAGGGAAATATTCCTATGTTCTTTTCTTTTATGTATTTTTTATTTAATGTGGTTAGCACCTGATTTTCCTTTTTTCTGTAGGGGTTAATGGCTCTCTTGGATGTTCTGCTCTTCCGCCTGGTCGTAGCTTCTTCTAGCTCTGCTTAGCGGGGCGCTTCAGGCTCTGTGAGGACGTTTCCGCGCTCCTGATGGGCTACTGTCAGTCGGCGAGCCGATTGCTGCAAGCCCTGGGAATATGTTGCTGTTCACCTCCGTGGCCAGGTTTATCGTGCTTCCCGTTCGTATTGTCTTCATGCACGTTGTCCCTTTTGTGACGCATGACGAGTTCCTCCCTCATGAGGGAGGGGGCTGCTCGCACTCTCGCTGTTACCACGTGGCTTGTTCTTGCGAATGTGGGGCCTGGAAGGGAGATTGGTCCCCGACTGTGTCGGTAATGAGACACAGGTCCTGTCTCCCTTCTCTGATGCTGCGTTTCGCTTCACGCTTCCTGACACTGAAATAGTCCACAGTCCATTGATCTCCTAATGCCAAAACGCTACTCTCTTAATGCGGGGGTAACGGTGCAACACTTGTCTACTATCATTCACTTAGGTATAATTGCTATTGCTCGCATTTTATTACAATGCATGCAATATCAGATATTCACTTAACGAGATTGATGTTCGGGTGAAGAAAACACCTTATTTTACATGCAATTCGTATCTGAGGTAAAGAAAGTGTACTTATCTGCTGCAGAGCAGGAAAAGAAGAGGAGGAGTTAAGAGATAGGAAGTGACATATGGACTGGGCAAGCACTGTCAAGTACTACAAGTGGAAGAGGGAAATGTAGTTTTAAAAAGAAAGAAAAAAAGAAAAGGAGCAGTTTCATTGTTTTTTCTGTTATTTTGTTGAAACTGCTGAAGAGAAGAGTGGTATTAAAGAAGTTGAAGCATAATGCTCGCTTCTTGTCTTGACATAGAATCACTGACCAGGTCATTTATTTTTTTATCTGCACCAGTGTTAGGAAAAATATTGAATCCTTGTGTCTGTTTCTGCAGGCTACAGCTTGGATCCTTTAAGGGGATAGACGCCCTTTTATAAAGTAATCTGGAGACTGTTACTCAACAAAAGGCCACCTCCCTGAGCGTAGGGTGTGACGAATGAACTTTGGGACACCAGCGGTCCAGGGATGAATATCGGTTTCTAAACCATCAATCAACCCCAAACCTCTAGAACACCAGAAGCGATCCAAACAGATTGGAATACAAGTAAATTAGAAGACCTCCTTGTCCAATTCTGGTAACCTGGACGGAACGGCAGGCTGATCTCTGCAAGGTTGTGGATCATTGGTTAGTTGCAACACAGCGCAAATGCAATCTTTACCCAATGATAAAAGGGACTGCCCAGTCAAGGTTGTATACAAATATCTACTTTATTATTACTAAAACAGACAGTTCTAGCACACTACAATTACAACCCACAATGTAAAGGAACACAGAGAACAGACCGTTTCACAAAGGAAAGGGATGCACCCTGGATACTGACAGGAGTGTAGTTGGTAAAGTAAACAGACTTTCAGTTCAAGGTTATTTCGGTTTCAACACCAAAGGGTCATAACTGTCTCTAGGGGCCTTTGGGGCCGGACCAGGGGGGCGGATACACAATGTACCCAGTGCTGAAGAAGTTCTTGGTGCTTAACAGCGTCAACGCGGTTCCGGAGCGCTTTGCAGCCCGTGAGACAGAGTTAGTGGCGGGAGACCGCTGCGGGTACCAGGCGGCGAGCAGTTCGGCAAGCAACCTGGACAGAATTTTGCAGGCTGTCGGGTGTGGCGGCTCAGACCCAATAATTGTTGTTTCTGTGCTGGTAGGCGTATTTGGAATGCTGGTCGAGGAGTCTCTGATGGCTCTGGTGACTGCGGCGTGACAACAGTCAGCGGTGCTGCTGTATGCGGTTCGAGAACTTGACTGTCTCGAAATTGTCCTTAAATAGATGGGCACTGGATGAAGCTTGTGTGGCACTTCTCAAAGCCTCTTCGCAGGGCCCGTGTCCTTTCAAGGTGGACGGCCCAAAGGTCTGGCGAGTGATTGCAGACAACAGCATTGTCCTCTGTCCAGAGACCCTCCAGCGCTTCCCACCTAGGAAGCTTGCTGTCAGAACCTAGCAGGGCGGCTGGGTACCGGTTCTGGAACTGCTGGACGGATCTTCTGAGTCCGGTATCACCCTCTGTTCCTTGTGAGATGTTTAGTGGAGGGATCTTGCTTCCCTCTTGGAAATCCTATCCTTCCTTCACTGGCGGAAGATGTAAGGTAGACTGTACCTTTTAGCTTGGGTCCAAATGAGCCCTTCTTACTCCTTTAGAAGTCTTCAGATGATCTGATCAGTGATGTGCTCAACCCTCTTTTAAAGCCAAAACGGGCCCCTGTGATTGGTGCTGGCTAAGTCCACCTTAATGAACCAATCCTGGCTCCCCACCAAAAATCTTCAGTGATGCTTCAGGTCAGAATCGGAGCACTTGGCAACAGACAGGGGAAGGATTACAACATATACTGTTCAGTCCCACCTATCTTCCTGTCTGCTGTACATCAAGGTGTCTCCCTAATTAACTGAACCCTGTGCGGCGCTTGGTCACAACATGGACCTCCTTTATTGATATCTTATTTGTATCGCGCTCCTACACAAAGTTTTCCAAAGCGCGAGGAGGCAAGGAAGGGGAACAAGGGAGTTAAAAACGGCAATCTTACTAGGCCCAGTGACATTGAGAATGCACACGTGCATGGGAGCGGGAGAGAGGAAAGTGCAAGGGAGGGGGAGAGAAGTGGAAAGTGCTGAGCAAAGGAATACAGATAAATAATAAAAAAATCTAATAAATAGTAAAAAAGCAACAAACCAAGGTAGTGCAGCCAGTATATGGCAAGTGCTAAGTATAAGGCAACAGACAGGATGTGTGTGATAAGTGCAGAAAGAAGGGAAGGGGACTGTATGGTTAAAGATACAGAGCCCAGTGCAAGGGATCACCAGGAGGCAGTGGGGGGCAGAGGGGTAGGGTGAGCAGGTACCTGGGCCTGAGAGACAAAGGGTAACCAGGTGCACGATGCTGAGACAGAACAGATCAGCAGGAGAGAGGAGGAGCGAAAGCAGAAGCAAAGAGGAAGGTCTTGAGATGCTTTCGGAACAGGAAATGGCTCTCCTCAAGTTTCAGAGTGGCAGGGAGGCTGTTCCAGAGGGAGGCCCCAGCCGCAGACAGAGATCTACCCCAGCTCTTTTTTTTTAAAAACAATGGACCCTGAGGGAGTTGGAGGTAGAGGAGCGAGGGGCTCAGTAGGGAAGGTATTTACAGAGGGAAAGCTGAAGGTGTTTTGGACCTAGGCCCCAGAAAGCCTTGTGGATGTCATGAACACTGTTAGGGGGCACAAGTTGTGCCCCAAGCAGGCTCCCATCAGAACCCTGAGAGCCTTAAAACCGCTGCAAAAGGGCTCCTGGAGCCAGTCCTGGCACCTTTGGCACCAGGCTCATATGTAGGAAGGAAGGGCTGTTCAAACTAGGTCCCATTTATGTACATGGGCCTTTAAATCCAACATGGAAGCACCCACACAGTCTAGTTCTAAGAACCAATTTAGTACAGGGGGGTAATCCTGACCTCATACGTTTAAACTACAGTAGTTTGCTGTAGTACACATTATAACACATCCCCATATTATGTTTAATCCATCTTCATAAGTATGCATCATAGGAGGAAAGTACAAATTCAAATTCTGGAAAAACTGAAAAAACAGTTGTTGAGACCTTTATTTACTTAGGCCGCATATTTCAGTCACCAGTGGACATGTAATGGCATTCAAAGATGCACTAAATATTGTTAACATATATTTCCTCTATTTTTCCAAAACTCACCAAGCTGGTGATAAGATTTATTGTTGATTGTTTATTCTTTCTATGTGTAATTCTTTCAGCTATCAATATTGAATTATCCATGCTGAAATATGCGGCCTAAGTAAATAAAGGTATCAACAACTGTTTTTTCAGTTTTTCCAGAATTTGGATTTCTACTTTACTTATATGATGCATACTTATGAAGATGGATGAAACATAATATGGAGATGTGTTAGAATTTTTATTACAGCAAACTACTGTAGTTTAAATGTATGAGGTCAGGACTACCCCCCTGTACTAAATATCATTCCAGCCTTTACGTCCTGCCCGACCGCAGGCTATCCCTCAGGTTACAATAGTTCTAAGAACCAAGCCATGCGGTCTAGTGTTTTGGGTGTGGCAGGCCTGGACCTACTTTCCCTGGTACTACTTTACCTGGGCTATATAATCTACACCCTGACTGCAAAACACGCTTCGTGTTATTCTGCAACCAGCAGCGTGACGCTCACTGTGTCCAGCTCCTGGTCTTCAGCATCTTCCTGTAATCCTGCAAGAACAAGATTATTCTGTTTTACCTGAGAAAACGCCATCCAGCACTCAACATCTCAACTGGGCTGCAATCTGTGGAAACCGAGAGAAGAAGAAACATCACTCACCTGTGAGTACTAGCTTAAGGACTTCCGGCGAACCGCTACCACAGCTGCTGTTCGAACATTGCGACCGGCAATAACGAGAAGGAGAAAAACAATATTACAATGTGCGCTTCCAAAACATTGAATTCCATCAGTCTTACCTGAATTCCATTGCGCTACGCCACGCTTCCATCCGGAGTACCACAGCAACATCTGCAAAGGAAAAGACATATTCAGGTTCGCTTTCAATATTAAACAACCGCACAGCGCTGTACTACCTTAACAGATTCCGGGGGCCTGTTTTTCATTGCGCTCTCATCCACTCGCAGCACCACAGCAGCCTGTGAGGAGAAGGAGAAGAAGAAGAAGAAGAAATCACAGGTTAGCTTTAAAAGACAATAAAGGCGCTGCGCTTTGCGCTTTCTCTTACCAAGAAATGTGCCTCTCCCTCTGGCATGCCAGCATCAAGACCTTCGCACCTGAAAAGAAGGAGATAAAGACATTAACAAATTCCCACCATAAACAGAACAAAGACTTACAATTAACAAACCTACCTGCCTACCAGCAGATTCGGGGTCACAGCAGGCCTAGGCCCAAGGAAGGCGTACTGCACCAGTGAAGCAACTCGGGTAGCTTGCCAACAACATCGAGCTCCCCTGCACAAGAAACGCAGGATGGATAGCTCGCCCTACAAATAACTAAGGTGAGAAAAGAACCCAGTGGGAAGGGAATCGGTCAGAGGGAGGTGGGAGATTCACCCATTAGAGACCGTTATCACAAATCCTGCTTTCTGTAATTTCAGATTCATTATTCAGCACTTGGCAACTACGCATCCAGGGTTCCGGATCTCAGAGCCTTCCATATCAGGTGAGCGTAACAGTGGACGATGCAAAGGGTTTTGATTTTAATCCTTGCAGCCACTGGGAGCCAAGGGAGAGATTTTAGGTGCTCGAGAGATACGATCCCAGGGCTTGAGGCCAAGAACAAGTCTCACAGTCTGAGGAGGTGCAGTAGAAAGTTAGATTTTCTTTTTTCTTTTTGAGACATCAGAGATGTGGGCAGAGAAGGAAAGCGTGGAGTCAGAGATGACCCTGTGGTTCTTAGCCTCACAAGTGGGAGTAGGAGGAGGGCCAAGGGAGGCCAGCCAGAGAGTGACAGGAAAGCAGGGTGAAGGTGTTCCAATGAAGACGATCTATGTCTTGCTGCAATTCAGGCAGAGATCGTTGGCAGCACAACAATCCTGAATGGCAGATAGGCAGTCGGAGATGAGAGAAGGCAAGGAGGTGGCCGAGGGGAGCCTAAAAATGAGTTAAGTGACATCCGCATAGCACTGTAAATTGGAGCAGATAATGGCAATGCGAGAGTTGCCAGGTACTATTTGAAAAGCCAGGGTGAGAGGTTAGACCCCTGGGGAACACCGCTGGTAGAAAGGGAGATAGAAGAGAGGAAGGACCCAAGTTGGACATGGGAGGGTCAATCGGAGCGGGAAGGGGTCAGTCAGGCCAGAGCCTGATCAGTGATGCCCAGGTTGTCACAAAGACGATTGAGCAGGTTGTCTGTGTCAAAGGCAGAAGAGAGATCAAGTAGGATGAGTCCAGATGGGATGGATGAGTCGAGGTTGGAGAGAAGATCATCACAGATGATCAGGAGAGCCATTTCTGTGCTTCTGGCAGCTCTGAAGCCAGTTTGATGGTCGTGGAGACAACCAACAGAATCGGAGTGAAGCTGCGAGATGGCCAGCTTTTCCAGGAGTTCGCCTAGAAAGGGTGTGATGGAGATTGGGTGATAGTTAGCTAGGCAAGAGGCGGTCAACTGTGGGTTTCTTGAGGAGAGGGTGAACCAGAGAGTGCATCAGAGGGGAGGGGAAGGCTCCTGAGGTGAAGCAGAGGTTGCCAAAATCAGCGAGTGCAGGAGCGGTCGTGTCCATATGGTCCTTGATGGTTTTGGAGGAGCAGGGATGAACCTGTTTTGATGAGCCTTTCATAGATTGGACTTGTCTAGAGACCTCGTCAGGGGAGAAAAGAGGAATGGAAGGGAAAGAGGGTGGGGGGTGGCATTAGGAGGGCCAGAGTTCAAAGAAGTAGAGGGGAGGAGAGGGGGAGGGGGGCAAGAGGGTGAACAGGATATCCTGGGTTTTAGAGATGAAGTGAGAGGCAAGGGCCGTGCAAAGGGTCTGGGATGCGACAGGAGAGATAGAGACTGCAGCAGTGTTGGCCAGCTCCTAGCAGATTTTAAAGAGTTAGGCTGAGTTGTTAGATGCCGCAGAGACACAGGCTTGGATGTGGGCTCTCTTTTTAGTGAGGACAGAGATTTGGTATTGCCTTTGGAGCAGGAGACAGGCCAGTTTGTCAGAAGATGAACAAGAAGCCCTCCATATCCTTGCAGCCACCCTACAGTTACGTTTGTGTAGCTAGGTCAGAGTCATACCAAGAATTGCACTTGGCTTTGGGCTTCAAGAGGATCCTCATGACAGGGGCAAGAGCATCAAGAGTATTGGAAATAGTAGTAGAGCATATGCAGGCTATGTCAGGCTGTGAGTCAGCCAGAGGTGGAGGGAGTGGGAGAGAAGGTGGCTGTGAAAGCCTCAACTGACACGCGCTTCATGGGACTGATATTCGAGAAGGTAGGTGGCAGTTTTGGGGTTGGCTTGGCCTGGGGGATGGAGAGGGAGAGATGGGAGTAGAAGAGGAAGTGGTCGCTTCAGGAGAGATAAGTGGTTAGAGGGATTGAAAGGGGGAGGTCGGAGGAGATCAGGACATCAAGTGTGTGCCCTGCAGAGTGAGTCGGGCCAGAGGGGAGGATAGAAAGGGAGGGGGAATCACAAAGGTCACAGAAGAGTACAGAGGAGGAACAAGAAGAATCAAGGTGGATATTGAGGTCACCAAGAAGGAGTAGTTGAGTGGTTGAGGTCAGGAGGGAAAAAGGGAGGTCTGTCCACTCAGAGAAAAGAGTTGATCTGACCAGGGGGCCGGTAGAGTGTGGCAACAGTAAGAGTGTGGCTAGGAGAGAGAGAGCCTGCAGACAAGGCATTCGAAAGAGGAGCATGTCTGCAAGGGACTGACAGAGGTAAGAATCCACTCAGGAAAGATCAAAGCTACACCCCCTCCGGTCCAGGAGGATCTGGGTGCGGAGAGGATCTTGTAGCCATCAGGGAGGAGAGTGTCAAAGCTTGTGACAGAACTGGCTGTGAACCATGTCTTGGTAAGACTGAGGCTATCAAGGTCAAGATCTTCCAGGAGGTGACAGATGTCAGAGAAGTGTTTGACAGCAGAGGGGGAGTTGAGAGTGGCAAGATGAAGAAGGTTGCCAGCCTTAAAGGCCTTCCGGGGAGGGGTACAAATCAGAGGTACGCCCTGCGGAGGTGAGAAAGGAGCTTGTCGTGTGGCATGAGAGGAGGAAAGAGAGGGCAAGGAAGCCAAGGCAGGGAGGAGAGGATAGCAGAGGAAGACAGGAAATTGATGAGGCGAGAGAAGCGCCTATCAAAGAGGAGGAGATTGGCATGAGGGCCTTGTACCATGACAGTGCCATTTAGGTAGACATTAATGATGACCTTGGAGGAGTCGAAGGGGGCCATAAGAGCTTCCCAGCGTGTGCCACCATTAATGGGAGAGGAGGAGACAGGACAGAGTACAGAGATCATATGAAGAGTCCATAGACCTGGCGAAGGAACGACAAAGAGCATGTCAGTGAGGGTCTGTCTGGAGGAAGCGCTTGAATAGGCATCAGCGATGGGGAGACCTGGGTTGGTGGCCAAGATATCCTTTTTAAACTTCTTAAACTTCTTAAAGTAGGGGGTTGCAGGCAGGCCTTCATCTCCTACAATTCACATACTTCCCTGCTCTGAAAGGAGTGTTTCCAGACAGGACATTCACTGCCCTTTCATAGAAAGGAGGGATGTTAGTACCAAGTTGAAAAATTGCATTACAAAAAACTGTTGGTCTCTTATCTCCATTGTCACTTCCTGCACCCAGGCCTTCCCTGAACATTCTTCACTATTTGCCACCACCAGTAAGGTGTAACAATGGAAATGCAACTCCATGGTGCCTTGAAATGCTAATCGGGCTGCTCATGGCCAGAGGCTTTTGATGTACCCACAACTGTTGGTGTCAGCTTCACACGACAGGGGGGGGCGGTGCTAGTAAGGTGTCTCCTCCGAGAGTACATGACTATTTTTCTGCTGTGCGGTGGGCCTGGAAAATATGTGCGGGAATGACCCCCCATATTTTCCAGAGGTTGATCTCCCATCATTCATTCTTTTAAATAAACAAAAAATCAAATAGTCCAGGTGAATGCACTCTCCCCGTGCAGATGGTCAAATTCCTCACATAGGGAAGGATGGATAAAACTGGTTTCATGGGCTTGAGGGGGATACCTTTTCCTGATAGACAACAGCAGGGTTGTCCCCGGTTTGATTCTGGAGATCTCTCCTCACTTTTCCTATGGGCCTCACTCGTGTCTCCAAAAGGTTTTTCAAGAGTCTGCTGCCTGAGCTTTCCCCATAGACCTCAATAGGGGATTCATGAGGTTGCAGGAACAGCTCCCTAGTTCAACCTGTGCCTCCAGCAAGGCTGGTCTGGGAAATCCCACATTTACCTCCTGATTCCAGCATTCAATAGCTTGGGGTGGTGAGGCACATATGACGACTGCATTCCATGTCCAGGATCAATCAGGAAACATCATCAGTGTGCTCATAAGTGGAGCAGTTTGGAATGTCAGTTTTTATGTCCTCCTATCCAATGTGAACTTCACGGCGGGACGAGTTATGGTTACATTGCAACCATAATGGGTATCAGTTGTTTCGGTTTTTAATTTTAACAATAAACTCCTGTTAACTGAAGTAACAAGATGATTCAGATTTAAAAATGAGAACATGTGTCCTCTAACCTTTTAACCTCGTCCAAATAACTTCCCCAAATGTGGCAGGAAATTTATTTGGCCACATCTCAACACCCATGACAAATTTAGTGAACTTGCAAATATGTTATTTTGTTAAAATAAATGGTCAAAAGGTAAATTTCTGCTTTGATTTACTAGTTCCACAAATGCTTTCTACTGTTGATTTCTGGTTTGATGTTTCTCGTTTGGGAAATGGGGACAGTGATAGGTTAGAGTGGGACTCTGGACAGAGGATCAATCTTATTTTACAAGACCTCCTGATGAGCACCTTTTGCCACTATCATAGTATAGGGTTTGAGCCGATGGTCTTGGGGAAGGATTGTGTCAAATCGTACAGAAAATTTAAAAAACCAATGAACCATGCCTCGTTGACCAAGTCCTAATTCTGGCCTACAACGGGCTGCAGATTCACGTTGGTCCAGTTATGTATAGTAGCATGTCATCTGCATACATGGATAGCAGGTTCCTTGCAAATACTGAACCCCCTGATGGGTGTGCCTTTGCCTTAATGTGTTCGCTGGAGGTTCAGTTTCTAGGGCAAACATTGGAGAAAGTGGGCACCCTTGTCATTATCCTCTATCACACTGAATGTACTCTAAAATATTTGTAGAATTGTAGCTCTGGGTGCATGATATTTTGGCTGAATTCATGTCATCCATTCCACGCCAACCCCAAACCTGTCCAATTTATGCCATTGGTATGGCCACTCAATGGAGTCAAATGTCTTTTGATTATCTAAAAAGACTGCTACAACATTGTCTTACAGTGACACAAAGGCCAAATGGTCAAACAGAGCCTGCTTATGTTGAGCTGTATTGATCGGCTGGGTATAATCCCTGACTGATCAGCATGTACCAGCAGGGTGATGGATTTTAAATTGCAATACACATACCCCCTTATGTATGTTTAAACGCTTATCCAGAAATACACAGCACTGTTTAAGATTAAGCTAATAAGATGAAGCTATATGCAGTGTTTGTGGATTTGCGACTGCATTTGATAATGTTTCTAGGGCTATCCTATGATAGATTACAAATAAAATGTATCACTGCAATTCAATTATTGTATTGGGAAAACAGTGCAAATGTGAAATTTGGATTAGCAGGGGAGCAAACCGCCGCATTTGAAGTTCGGAGGTGGGGGTAAGACAAGGTTATGTTATTGCCCCCCTTCTATTTAATGCCTACATCGAAGAAATCATTGCGGAATTGGTGAAGGGCTCCAGTGATTGCCCCAAGATGGGCCTTGACATCTACCCCGCATTATTTTACGCAGATGATGCTATGATTTTTATCTACATCACTGTATGGTTTAAGATCAAATTTGAAATTATTCCTTGACAAATGCAAAGAATTGAAGTTAAAGTTGAACATCGTCTTTAACCCCAGTTAAAAAAAAAACACAGTGGAATTAGCATCACTGTTGAAAATTGCAAACTGCAACATACATTGTTTTTTGACTATCTGTGCATCACGTTCCAGGAAAATGGTGGGTGGAGTTTGCGGTTGGTGCTCCACATAAGATTTTGAGGTGGGAGTATTTTATGCATGATTTTTCAAATTAGAGAGTAAATGCAATTTAAAGAGAGTAAAAATGATTTTTCTCCTCTACAAGAGAGTAAAACATATCAAACACATACACCCAAGGCAGACGTAAAATCGGACCCGTAGACCAGAAGAGTTGTAGATTAAAGTTGTCGGGTTTACCTTTAACCATTTTGTTACACTTGTGGAAAAGATTCTGCCATTAAATAACTTGTAAATACATGCTATATACGCAGCTTCATTTTCAAAATTCTGGGTCCTAGATTATAGATTGAGACTAATGTATTGCTTGCAGAGGGAGTGTGATTAAGCAAGTGTTAGGCATGTATCCATGGGAAAAGCACTTGCCAGGCACAGCCGTAGTGGTATTAACTGGGCGTTCATAGTAGCAGGTGCAAAATGGGCCGAGTACCTGGGCATATAATAGCAGTGCCTGGCAAAAGCATAATACTTAGGCTCTCATCACAAGTTGGGCGGTATCTCGGCGGTAATACCGCTGGGATACTTCCCAACGCTAAAAGTGCTACCGCAACTTGGTCCGGCGCAATTTGTGCCAGATCACGAGTTGCTGGGGCAGTAAATCCCTTATTGGGTCCTGGAGCACTATTACCGCTGGCGGTAATTGCGCTCGCGGTAATGTGACCGAAACCACCCGAAAATTGTCATTTTTACCTCCAACTCATGATCCAGCCATTAAATGCAGCAGTAATACGGCGTTAACGCTGCATTTAAGGGCTCAGGCCAACATTGTGATGAGGCCCTTAGACATAAGCCAAACCTATTGGCTTTCCCAATGCTTGTTTTTAACAGAATTTCATTGAAGGACATAGAGTGCTTAGAAACTGTGTGACTGAAGACAAGCCTGGGAAGACATTTTCATTACACGAGTAACATGTTTACAACTCCAATTAAGCCAAAAACACTGGAGGGCACTTTGAGTGTATAGTTTGATGTTAAGGCTTGATAACGCTAGCTCAGAGAGTTCCCATGAGGAACAGGAATGGTCATAGGAATTAACATGGCCAGTAATGACCCGTTCTGTCAGTGGTGTCAAGTCCTTAAGTTTCTCAACACAGTCTGACCCACAGGCCGATGGCCTGATAATAAACGTGTCGTCTGTGATCAGAGACACATTAACATCAATCAGTGGTTCCCAAATATTTCTCAGCAGGGTTGAACTGACCTATAGGGAACTTTTGGGATTTTCTGGTGGGCCTTTGCACCCTGAGCTTCTTATGTGGTAACCTATTTCATTTCCAAATTTCCTCATAGGGTTGAGGTTGCTGAGGCTGAAAATGTGTAATATGGGCCACTTTGAAAATGATTTCCAGGGACTCTTTTGGTTCCCATTCCACCCCTCCTGCTTCCCAGTGCTTTCTGGAACCTGTAGTGTAGTTTTGGTGAGCATACTTGGCAGTCATAAGGCTGGAAATTGTAAAACCTGCGCAGGATTTCTGTGCAATGCCACACGTAAACTGCGTTAAATGTGAGCAATGAGCTCTGAACACTGCAAAGCTAACAAATGTGTTTTGATTTTGACAGAATGGGGTGTGACTATTTGCCTTTCACCTGTGCAAACATGTGTTACCATAATTTTTGTTATAAAATAATAGCTTTGGCGACTCTTGTACGTGGCCTTCAAATGATGAAATATTTGTTTTTAAACGACCATCGCATTACACATATTGGACCTAGAGAGTCTAACAAGGGTTTTATTGTGCACAGTGCATTGCATTACCATGTACAAAACGCGCAAAAAAAAAGCTTTGTTGTGAGCAAAGTGGCAAAGACAATACTGGGGAATGTCGGAATAAAACAAGTGGACCCCTCGTCCCCCACCTCCAACCCTTAAATAGTGAGGTGTGGGTCGGTGGGTATAACATTTTATGAAGTTGTGTAGCTTCATTTAACTGCAGCACATTTATAATATTGTCTACTTTTATTTGTTATAATGGCAGAAGCCGAATAAAATAGTGGTACTCAATATGAAGTCAAGCCTACTGGGGATTTGAAATCACAAAGTGCAGGTTGACTCCATGTGAGAGGCCGTTATTTAACTCGGAAGCTATCCACTCGGGAAGTGTTTTATTCACTTTCCAAACCAATAACCATGACCTCAATTACCTGTGGAGTTATGCATAAAAGATGAAGAATTTGCAAATGAAAATATAGAAACAAATGTCACTTTACTTTCAAATCAAGCTTACTTTAGTATATGCCTCATTTGGAATTTGTTTTCATTACGAAGGTTGGGGTTTTATATTTCTTAGGTTCCAACAGCATAGCACAACACCTTTGTCATGGTAAGTAGGCTTGTCATTTTCATCCCAGGCAGCTGACAGGCAAGATAGTTTTATGAAATTTGTGCTGAGCAGCACACAGTTCTCCTAATGCTCCAAAGGGGATATTGATACAAGTCAGGTGTTGTTGCCAACCGGAGCAATGGTTGACATTTTTCAAGCCCTAATTGTCTGTGCACGTTTATAGGGGCAGAAATACTCAGAGGAAGGGGCTGCTGGTTGTGGAGATTGCAAATGAGGGGTTTACAGAGCACGGTTAAGACTACCTTTCTACTCTACATTGCAGAGAGCGGACCAACATTGGGAGTGAACACATGCATTGTATGCTTTTATTTAGGCAGTGGGGTGGGCACCTTGGATTCCATCTCTAAGTATTGGTTGCGCAAGTGAATCTGCAGAGCAAACAAAGTAAAAGATTACATTGAGTCGTGTGAGGGGGCGGGGAAGGAGGGAACATGTAGGAGTTTTTCAGCTTATTCATAAGCACAAGAGCCAACAAAACAACACTATCAACGGCAGCTGCATCACACATGCGGATGAGCATGAACTGCTGGGTTATATTAGGAGGTATAATATTGCACAACGTTCACCATTTCCAAGTATATTTGGAGGGGGAAACGCACATTTTACACCTGGGTGCAAGAGGTGCAACTGTCACTACACAACCTATCAATGTAAGTGTTTGAAAATATCAAAACACTGTCAGACCCTCACTGGGCAGGCATTATAGATTTATAGTATATAATACATGCATAGAGCGAAGTGACATGATGTGGGCTGTCAGTCACTCCTCTGGGTGCATGTGTTATATACTAATAAGCACTGCATACAGTCGGGACCCACTGGTGCGGCCTGACGGACCAGGAGTGGACTGGAAACACACCAACAACGAGGCTGACACAGTGGCATCTGACCCCAGCTGCAAGGCCTCCCCTGAGGGCGAGGGCTGGGGCAGTTCCCCCCGCCCCCCACCATCCTAGTAAAGGCCATGAAAGACACTGCTTTCCCCTACCATGCCAACCAACTCGAAAGGAAACTCGGGTGTGCTGTTGTAGAGTTTAATGATCCAGACTGTAGTGCCATCTAGTGGAGGAAATAGGAAGCTTTTTTATGAATAAATACTGTGAAAACCCTGCGTAAAACAATACGCAGTGCAACAAGAAATGTTCTGTATTTGCAATAATTAAATGTGTAAAAGGGGAAAATACGCACCTTATCTGGAGGCCTGCTTTAATAAAGCTTGCTCCAACCTTGGGAAATTCTCAGAGGCAACACAATCCTTCTTCAGAAGATATGGTAGCAGGCGATTTCGCCTGACCTTGAACTTTATAGTAGGCAGGCGGTCGCAGCATCCACCTTCGGTCCTGAAATTTGGGGCTACTGCTCCTTGACTGCATTCAAAAGAACAGAGAATAACTTTCTGAAGAGCTTACCTTTGCTGCCTGTAAGTGCTCCATTTGCTCTGGTACATATAGAAACAGATCTATTTCCGATTGATGCATCAGTTGTTTTTAAATCTCCATTTTATTGGTTGAGATTGTAGTGTACTGAGGATCTGGGCAAGTACTGTGATGCACTCACTAAAGCACTTCATGAGTTTGGATGGGGGGGGTCCTCTTTTCCATGGATTGCACATGTGAAGAAAAAGCTATTTGAATTGAATTCGGCGAGTTTTGGGAGTTCCCAGATATGATCAGAAAAAATGCTCTAGCTAAGACCAAGTAACCTGTTTTATGAAAGAAAAATGTACTGTTGGTCTGTAATGCAAGAAAACTGTCCTTGGGTTTGGATTGCCTATGCAGTAAATCACCCCCTAGATTAGAAGCTTTTTTGGACTAGATCTACCCTCCATATGAGGGATCCCTGTACATTAGATTTAGGCTGGGAATACTCAAACTTGCATTTTTTAGCAAGTCGTGGAACAAAGGTAGTACAGGGATTTGTCCCCTCTGTGGAATGAGGTTAGACACAATCCTTCATTTCCTGTTTATATGCTCAAAATTGAGGGTTCTAAGACCCTTTTTTAGAGCTGGTAGTGTACGGCTGACGTCTGAAGCTCTATCTTTGCAGAAACTCTACTGAGCACCATGTTGTGTTTACTTCAGCCCATTATATCCATAGGGCTTGGTTGCTCAGAACCAAACTATTAAAGTGAAATACAAGAAATGTTATCACAAAAGTCACCTCGTAATAAATTATTTTTATATATGGATGATAAACATATATTTTATCAGATCACAATACCTTATGAAATGATGTTTTAGCTATGGACATTATTTGTACTGTATTCTAAATTTCGTTTTATTGAACGCTTTTTTACATTGCTTTTATGGCTCTGAGCCAAAATAAATCTGAATTGATGAGAATCAATAATTAAAGATATTCTCAGCACCTACCTCCTTATTGTAACTGCTTTTTGAGTATATCAAAGATGAGGAATACATTGGAGGACACAATCCATTTGAAGAACAAATTACTTAAACCTGGTAATGTTCTTTCAACCGCATGTTCCTCCCACGTATTCATCATTGCCCCTCCCATCCATCCATCCCCTCTTACTTGCCAAGCATTTCCGTGATATTACACCTTCCTCCTTTGCAATGCTGGAAGCATCAGTGACACAGGCAAAACATGCAGAGGAAAAACTAGAGCTGAGGCAATGGTCGCTGCGCGTGCTACCAGCGTCAACGTCACGGCTAAGGATAGGACAGAGTCCATGAGGGCCACAACTCGACGGTGCACACGCCCGATACTTAAAATATTGCAGAAGCAAGCTGCAAGCATACATGAATATCAAAGATGATCAATACACGGGAGGAACATCCAGTCAAAAGAACATTACAAGGGGTAAATAATTAGTTCTTCTTGGACTTGGTCAAAAAGAGTGTTCTAGAGAGCACCTATCATTTCTTTTGGGGAATTCTCATGCTCCCTTTTGAAATGGTGCTTTCAGTTTTTGGGATCAGCATGGACCCTCCCAGATTGGAAATCTCCCGGTCAGATAGAGCCCTTCTCATATGCTTCCTTGAAGTTAGAACTGCCTCGGGTTCCCCTTCTCTGTTCTGGAACAGGAATGCTCCTTTGAACTCTTCTTTGATCTCTTATTAATCATTCCCATTTGGAACAGTGGTTTTCTTTCCCTTGAGCTTTTATTTTCTGGTTTGGAGAATCTTATTGTATGTGTTTCCCTGCTTTTTAAAATGTGCAATATTCCCACCCTTACGTTATGATTATGTCAGTTTTTGATTGGTCAAGTTCTTCCATTGGCTTGTCTAATAGTCAATACTCCCGCTTTAACACACTCCTCCATCTCCATCATATATCTGAATATGAAAAGGTGGGGCTGATTAATATAGAATTCTTAATCCATTTTTCTTAGATATTTTCTTTGGAAATCTACCACCTACTATATAAAACATGTATTTCACATGCACATCTGCAGCATAAATGAGTGCCATATTTATTGATAAATTTATGAATATTTTTGAGTTTAAAATGTAATTTCATGTATTGTTTTCATTTAAATCACAGAGAACAGACCCAACTGGACATGACCTCCAGTGAGCTGAATGATTAATGATTCCTTGTAAGGTTTTCAGTCAATGATTGATTTGAGGAATATGGCAGATCTTCTTTGTTTTCCTTGCATTAGGCCAACCATATGATCGATCTAATGGAAGTCACAGGTCAAAAGGTGATGGCTAAGTGCAATAATTTTCCTTTGAATTCTGAGCATGGGGAGAACAACGCTTTGACCATGTAGTACCTTCAGGTTGTAATTTCTGAATACACCATGGATTACAGCTTGTTGATAGTTAAGTGTATTTTCAAGTATGTATCCTTGGACTTGGCTCATGTGGGTCGACTGACCCCCTCCCCCACAGGCCTGTTACATGCACATCTTTGTTCTTGGATTTGTGTAGTGTGATAAATGAGCCTTACCCTACAGGGCAGGAATGAATGACAGCTAATCCCAAATGTACGCCCTGGAATATGGAAAGTTGAAATTTGCTTGTTCTGTTAACTTGAATGCCCACAGGCACATTGAAATCTCATGTAATTCTGTAGGCCTGAAAGGCTTATTTACTTCTATTGTAATAACAAAGTGCAAGACATTCCCATCAAACAGTATTTAAATTACTTCATTCTTGTGTGTTCAACTATCAGTTCGCAATGTAAAAACGGCCAATAAAATAGAAATGTTTTACTCTCTGAATCTTCATTTTGAACGCATCAACATTTCACTCCATAAAATGACACATGAAAACATTGGCTAGTGTTGTCTTCAAGATTAATATGTTCCTGGTTTGTAATTGATGGAGGTTTATTTAGTTCTAAATGTTATTGATGTTTGGCAAACACTGTGCCATTTGTCAGGTTGCTGTCTCTCATGGAAGCAAGTAATTGGTGAAAATGTTAATAAAGCAATGTATTATTCTTGTGCCTCTCAACTTTAAACTTGAGGCAGTCTTGCCTTTGGTTCTTCCCCTTACACTAGTTGCATGTTAAATGACACATCTGTGAAGACCTGCTCTCCAACCTTGATTCTACTCTCCCCTCTGTCCTCATACTACTCGATCTCTCTTCTGCCTTTGACACAGTCAGCCATGCCATCCTGCTCAACTGCCTCTGTGATAACCTAGGTATTACTGATCAGGCCCTGGCCAGGCTGTCCTCTTTCTTCTCCAACCGACCCTCCCATGTCCAACTTGGGTCCTTCCTTTCCTCTATCGCATTCTCTACCTGTGGTTTTCTGCAGGGGTCCAACCTCTCTCCCTGACTTTTCAACCAATACCTGGCACCCCTCGCCTACTGCATTGCTGCTCTCTGCTCCAACTTTCAGTGCTATGTGGATGACACTCAGCTCGTTTTCAGGCTTCCCTCTCTCACCTCTGACTGTCTGTCTGCAATCCAAGAGTGGTGTCCTGCCAACAACCTCTGCCTTAATGCCAGTAAGACAGAGTTCCTTGGCACTCCTGGACCTTCCTTTGCTGTCACTCTCTGACGGGGCTCCCTTGGACCACTTCCTGCTCCCACCTGTGAGGCTAAGCCCCTCAGGGTCATCCTCGACTCCACACTCTCCTTTTTCCCTCACATCTCTGATGTCTCTAAGAAGTCAAACTACCAACTGCACCTCCTCAGATGTATTCTTCCTTTCCTCTCCTTCCCTGAGAATCTCACTGTCTCTAGAGCTCTCGTTCTCTCTAGGCTGGACTACTGTAACAACCTCTTTCCAAATGTGCCTGCTACTACTCTCCGCCCTCTGCAACTCATCCAGAACAGGACTGCGAGACATGTACTTGGCCTCAAGCCCAAGGATTGTATCCCTCCAGCCCTGAAATCTCTTCATTGGCTCCCAGTGGCTGCAAGGATTGATTTTAAAACGCTCTGCATTGTCCCCAAGGACTTCTGGGGCCTGGGTCCTCAATACCTTCAACTCTCCGTCCAGAAATACCTTCTTTCTCGAGCTCTTCGCTCCTCCACCTACAACACCCTCAGGGTCAGTCGCATCTCCAAGCAGCGAGTTGGTGGTATATTGGGCCCTCCCTCTGGAACAGCCTCTCTGCCTCTCTGAAACTTGAGGAGAACCATCTTCGGTTTCAGAAACGCCTCAAGACCTTCCTCTTTGCTTCTGCCTTTTCTCTTCCTCT
This sequence comes from Ambystoma mexicanum, assembly GCF_040938575.1. Taxonomy (NCBI): domain Eukaryota; kingdom Metazoa; phylum Chordata; class Amphibia; order Caudata; family Ambystomatidae; genus Ambystoma; species Ambystoma mexicanum. The sequence goes on from NC_090929.1 coordinate 1,293,107,464, forward strand.
CCCTTGCTGATTTCTGTCTGTTACTCCACTGGGCACCTGGCTACTCTCTGAATCTGGGCCCAGATCCCTGCCCACGCAGCTGCATATCCACACTGCTTCATGGCTACCCTTGCACTTAGGTCTGTATCTGCAACCCTACAGTCCCCGCACATTAATTTTTGCACTTGCCACCTGCTGGCCGTACTAGCTGTTGTTGTTTGATCCTGTGGTCAGCACTTTTCACTCCTCCCCTGCCCCTTGCACTTTCCCCCTTCACTCTCCCCTGCACTTGTCACGCCCAGAATCACTTGTGTATGGGCGCGCTATAAATAAAATATCATCATATCACTGTGCATTTCTGCATCCATTAATAATTTCTACCTTTGATTAAGTTGCTTTTGCTTGTACAGAGTCCCTGATTACTGGTGGTATAGAAATTGATGAGGTGTAAAATCTATATCTTTAAACATTTCTTGAAATTCAGGTGATCCTGGAATGTGTTGATTTCCTTAGTTTAAGGAAGGAATGGTATCTAAGTAAGACAGACACAAGTGACCACAGTCCAAGGGTGTTTATTGAACTTTATCAAACCTAAATCTAAGATGTGAGCAAGCTATGACCATTAAATAATAATACAGTACTAGTGGAGTCTCGTCAAATAAAAAGGGCCTATGCCAAAAAACCTATTGCCAAGCCTTGCCGCTAAGTTCCAAATAGTGTCTGGTAATGTTCACGAAAAAGAAAGAATTGTTCACAAAATGATAAGACAGGATGTTCAGGCCATTGGCCTCCCTTTCCCATGTTTTTAGCCTGGGACAAGGCAGTTCACTCTAGCATAGCACACGTTTGGTCTTCTTCAGCATGAGGACACAGTTCCTTTTACCAACATCAGGGCCTTCTGTGCCCAAGTGTGTTACGCTCAAAGTGTCTTGATTCAGAGGGCCTGATGCACCAAAAAACAGAAAAGTTCCTTCCCAAATATTTAACTTGGGCAATTCACTCTTCACCCTGGATCCCCTTCAGCTGGACTCAAATCCTATTTTTTAACAATAGCCTCCCTCAACCAGGCTCAGACCAATTTTAGTTTGCAGGCATCCCTCAGCCGGGTTCACATTTGCCACAGCAATATCTTTTCGGGTGACTTACGGTTCACCCCGGGTGCCGCTCTTCTGGGCTCAGATCCCCTTTTATACAATTAACCTCCATCAGCCAGGCTCAGACCAATTTCAGTTCATAGGCTATCGAAGACTTTCGAATGTGCATGGGATTTAGCTTGACCCGCTGTAGGACCATTTCGATTTCACAGTTCAACAATTCTCACCCACTCAGATGGATACCATTTCGGTTTCATAAAGTTCAATCGCATAAGAGTCATCTTTCCTCATACAATGTTGCCACTTGCAAACTTGAGCGTAACACAGTCTGGTCTGCTATCAACTCACTGGCTGTGCTGAATTCACTGGCATTGCTTTTTTGTCAGAGCCAAGGACCATACCACGGCGGCAGTCGCTTCTCCCCGCTTGGCTATCAATGCGTGAGGGCCCTGTGTACCTTCGACACATACTGCACCGTTCTTCAACTGCAATTCCCGGTCTTATATTTCTTTTCCTCGAGGCCTCTTGAAACTCGCGGTTCTTCTCCGAAATGGTCAAGGGTAGTTCCCTCCTTGACGCCCTCTCCGGTCTTGCCGCCTTTCTCCTCGGTTTAAACTGCCATCTCATATTTGCTGCTTCCTCATGCATTTTGCCTTGCTCAGAGTGTGCTTTCGTGCTCTGCCTTTTATCTGTGTGGGGAAGTGTGATGGAAGTCAGGTGTGTGTAATTATCAGTGATTGCCTGACACTGCCTGACCTTTTTGTTAGGACATGTCCGGTATACGGCTCTGGTATTAGTCTGTTGTCGCAATGAACTGTCTGTGAGAAAGTGTTCATGTCGGGAAAGGGGGGGGTGTTGACACTCTAGGTATCCTACCTGGTAGAATGGGTAAAATGTGTTACGTGGAAGGGAATGCTACATCTCAGCCTTCAGTGTCCCACTTGCACTCCCCGAAGATCCCTCATCCAGGTGATCCTCCCACACTTGTCCACCCCCAGGACTGCACCCAATAGTGAGGGCCGTGTCCTGGCCACCTGGATGACCGATCTCTGGGGACTAGCGGGTGAGACACCTTCAGGTTTCCTGTCCTGTGTTTGCATATTGCTGTGTCTGCATAGGGGCTTGTGGAACCTGCTGTACTAACGGTCCTTGTGTCTGATAAAATGTGTGATCCTGTGCAAAGCCTTCTCTGGTCTGTGTTCTATATGGTGGAGGATAAGCGGTCTTCCCCCTCCCTCTTGAAAACTGTCAATTTTTCTACATTCCTTTGGCTCCCACATACGCACGCAATGTGTCCTGTCATTCTACAATTCCAATATACTGGAGGGACTCTCCTATTAATCTCTCCTTGGTTATATCCTCCCTGAACAGTCTGGTTCTCATTCTGTGTACCCTGCAACCCACCCTGATTATTTTGAACTCCACCTCCTCTTCCTCTGTAACCCATACCTCTGCCTTGTGGTATGAACACATATCCATCGTAATCCATCGTGCACAGATTATTCGTTTACGATGTACCCATTGTTTCCTGCATTCCCAGTCCTTCTCCGCTTGTCAATACCGCCCTTTCTATGGCAAATTTTGATATTTTTTTCTGAACTAATTTAGCTTCCTCTATTTTCCTATTCTCATACCAACTTGTTTTTCATCTGCCTCTGTGCTGGATCAGGCAACCCCTGACATAAAATGTGCTAAAATAATGCCACTGTCTTTTCCCATGGGTCACTAGTTTCAAGCTGCCATTTCTCTCGAGTATCCTGAATATAAGCAATAGGGTCTTCATCTTCCTTCATCTTATGCGTCATAATTTCACCCATATCTGATGTGTCAGGACACTGTACCCTGAGTGCCCTCCAAACATCCATTCTACAATCATTAAAAGGCGTTCAATCATGCGCTGTGTTTTGTGCAGTCACACTTGAATATCCTGCTCTCCTCCATATGTCATCGCCCCTCTCCTCAAGAATAGTTGTCAGGAGACCTTTTATTTTCCCCTATGGCCAGTGTATTTCCTCCTGTAATATTTTCTAATTCGTATATCCATTTCCCAGCGCTCTAAGTCAAACTAGGGAGCTTCCACCTTAAATTATCCTTGTCCACCTGTGGCCATGGAATATATTGTGGTTTTGCTCCCCCTTTTTCTAATGAGGGAAGCTGTGTAAACCCTGTTCCATAGTTGGATCCCACTATTAGCCTCTCTGTAGCAGGGATAATCGTCCCTGTCTCCTGCTGGGTAATGACCTTAACCTGCTCGCATATATGGTGGTGACTTTTCCCTTCTCAGTATGTGATTGCCCTCTAGGACGCTCCAGATATGCTATAGGATCTGGTGTTTGGTCTTTCGGTTGTTCCAGATTGGACCAGCTTACCTCCTTATCCAATTGCAGGCTTCCTTCAGGGTCACTGATGCTCCCCAATCCGAATGGATTGTGACCTCCCATGTATTCCTCATCCTTGACACTTGTTGTCCAGCTTCAGCTGCTTCAGAAAAAGATTTCAGTAGAGGGCGCTGTGCATCGATGCCATCGAGTCGATGTCCATTGAAGGCCTCTGTGGAGGATGATGTCATTGACGGTACATATATTCTGTTTTCTTTCTTGTTCGTTCTTATCATCTCTTTGCCTAACTTCCTCGATACTTTCCCCATCTATCTTAAGTAATATCTGTCCTCCCATCCATTCGTTTTGCAGGAGCGCTATCTCGTTAGCCTTATCCTTCTCTCCTTTCCATCTCTTAATCTACCTATCTATCTCTGTCAACAATTTTGACGGTTCACTCTTCTCTTCCCTGTCTTGTATGATTTTATAAATCTCTTCCTTTCGCTTATCCTCCACTGGCCTATTGTCACTACTGTAAGCAGGGGATCATATATTCGATTACTAAAACCCCGTCGCTGCTTTTAATTCCTTTAGGGGATACACTCCTATTTCTTCTGGAGCAACACCCTTTGCTTCAGGTGAGGTAAGGGGAGCTGAGGACTCAACGCCTTCCTCCTGGCTCTGATTAAGCATCCACTGCTCAGGTGGTGGGTCTTCTCTTTCTTCTTGATACATCTTCCAGAGTTCTAAAATCGCTAATATTTTCTCATATTTCTTCCCTTTGTACGCAGCGTGCAAGTATGTGGTCCTGTGTTGCAATACCACTTTTGACAATGATCCCCCTCATGGCCACGGCATGAACATTTTATCTGCCGTGCCTCTTACCCATTCCGCAATATACTGTTTGAGCTTGGGCATATGCTTTGGAAGTGTTTTGCACAAGTGCATGAGAGGCATATCCCCCATAATGACAAGCCTCAATTCACTGTCGATACTTACCGGACTGTTAAATAAACTTTATACCTTGGCTTGAATCACCACTTTTCAACTCCCTTTAAAACATCAAATAAACATCAAATATGAGCAAGCACCATCAATTGCTGCTCAAGCATCTAATTTCAGTAGCCTAGCTATTCTCTTGATTGACGTACCTGTTTTCTTGATTGGTGTATCTATCCTCTTGATTGGCGCCAATCACTTTACTCAGTCACTGTTATACCTCCATTTTTTCACAATCTTTATCGCTCTTTGATATTTATACTCAACAAACAACATTCAGACTAGTCAAACATTACACATTTATAAATACTGTTATCACCTTATCTCTCGCCTTTTATTTCTACCTTATACAGGGTATGAAACATCACCTTACGTAATCCTGATTATGCGTTATATATTTCACTCTACTCCCATTGGAGTTTGAGATGTCTCCTTCTAACTCCCTTGAGTCGGGGCTTCTAGGCGCTACCTCTTCTCTTCACAATATTTCCTGTTACTCAAAAATTATTACAATCCCATCCCATTTGCCATTCCCGTTGGTGTACTCACCATTCGTTAATCGACTCGAGGCCTTCGGTGTCGACTTCTCCTTCAATCCGATCACTTTGCCTTCCGCCCGCAGAGCGCCTGTGGAAACCCAGCAGGGATTTCATCAAAGGGGGACCTGCCCACCCTCTCAATTCTTCTTGCAAGTTTATTTCTATCGGCTGCTCTCCAAAGGAAACCCTGCGATCTTCCAGCTAATGGCAGAGAATGCCTAATCGTCCAAAAATCTGGAGACAAAGGGGTTTGGATCTTTAAACCATCCGCATCGCTACCACGTGAGCTTTAGGGCCCTTAAGTAGCGTGCATGCAATGGATGAGTTCACAGAATAACTCTGACTCCAAATAACCAAACCAACTCAGGAAGATGACAAAGTACTGTTTTATTATCAATTATCTAAAACGGGGAGTTAGAACGGACATCAACGGATGTTCGCTCAGTTTCTCTCAGCAATCTTTTCACACACGTAGACTTTATACTGAAAATATGTCGGAGGTGACTTCACACTACGTGGTAAACAATGAAAAGCCTACTAGGGATTGTGATAGGCCTAAGGAGAACATCTAAGTATACATTACATAGGAACTGGGATTGTGATTGGCTGCCCACTGTCAAGTGGACAATATATGCCTACCTCAAAACCTTTAAGTACACGGTTTTCAATTGCTCTTCAAACTATAAGGTCCTTCGTTATACGGACCTCTACTATTGATTGGCACGCTTGTGCCACGTCTGGAACATTTGGTTCACTTAGCAGCACGTAAGGCCAGACCCAGGTGCAAGGAGGTGGGCCTGACTCTATGTCCTCACCCAATTAGCCCATCATCTATCATCGCCCATGCCTTCTGCCATGAAGATTTTCTTTGAACTTTGCCTTCAAAAGTATCCTTGTCTCTGTGAATACATGGGAGTGCAGGCACTCTCTATCATTGTTCTAGGACTCCAAGTTCAACTCTATTTTCATCCATGGCTCACGTGACAGGAGACCATAATTTGGTCAATTTTACAGGTTTTAAATGTCTTAAATTAATAAAACTTGGCACTCTTGGTGTTCTTTCTCTGCATCTTAGCAAGAGATGATTCATTCTTCGCACTTTCACTCCTTTCAAGAATAGATAGCCGGCCTTGGTTGCTTCAGTTTTGATACCAGACCAGACAGCCTCACCACGCTGCTCCACGATTACAGCTTATTCTTGCTGCAGCACAATTGTCCCTTTCATTTTCATGGGTCCTGGCTTACTAAAATTCATGATAGCGATGTCCAGCTTGTATACCGTGGCGGCTTCGCCTGCATTCTATTCACTGCGTATAGCCAGCTTCTGTGATGACTTGGTCTACTTGCATTTCAGCATCTGTACAATTATTGAACGGTTGATTCTCTGCAGTAATTTTTGCACATGTAATCTTCTTTTTCGTATTTTAAATGTTCACTTGACTCCTTATCACCGTCATTCATTTCTGTAGGATCCATGCATCCACTTCAGCCAGTATCTCGGGACGTCATACATGTTTCTTGTGACGTCACTAGCTTCTCTCTTTGCTCCTTTTCATTTTCCTTCAGGGAGGTTCTCCCTCAGATTGCCGTCTCTTCGGGGATATGTTCGATAGGGTTGTCTCAATGGGGTCTCTTATTTCGAATATATGCTGCGCTATTGGCACAACTGCTGGTTCCAAAGACGGCACGATTAGGAGGTAGGGGGGCGAGAATTCCTGTAGAGTCATGCAACTGCTCCTCTACAGTTAGTATAAACATCCATCTGGGCACTGGCAGACAATTGACTGTGGTCACTTTCCGCATTGCTGGTAGCCTTGGAATGTAGCATTCTGAGCAATCTGTCAGATGAGAATACTGTTTGAACCTCAAGGGTTGTAACAAAGCTTGATATAGAGATCCCAAGGGCCTGAATGGGCGTTAGGGGGACCAAAGACCGAGCTAAAAGCCAGAGTAGAGCCACAGTGTTTAATGAGGTAAACGGGCCAATACTTACGAGTTATGAACTGATTTTGCGGGCCCTCCAGTTTGAGTTTTATCACCCTGGGGCCCGAGTTAAAGGCTGTGCGAAGTGAGGGTGTTTAACGAGGGTCCCCAGGCCGATAAAACCCATTCCTGCATGCCAGAGAGGGTCGTAATGTTATTAGCAACCCAGGTTGCCAATCCGGTAATCCGGGGTGCTGAGCGCATTGTATCGCCATTAAATGAACAGGATGCCTCGCGGCATCCTGTTCATTGAAAGAACTTACTTCAGTAAATTGGCTACCATTTGCATGGTGGCCACAGTGGACCAGGAGCTGAAGCAACATCTGCCGCCGCCGCAGCAATAGAGTAAGTGGGGAAAGGGGGAAAGAAAAAAAAAAGGGAAGGGACAATGGGGGGGGGAGATGGCGGGTGGGGGAAGCAGGCAGCTTGGAATGCAGGCTTACATTAGGCGATTGAGTCCGCATTCCTTCCCTCATGATTGGCTGCCTCCTCCGAGGCGGGTGCTAAGTCCTGTTACAACTGGATAGTGTGATTTTATAGAGGTTTTCAGCATAAAAATCAGCATGGGTCGCATGGGGTTGGCTATAAGTACTCTTCCTGCTGGTTGAAGCCTTGGATTGTAGCATTCAGCACATTCTGCAGGCTACACTGGTGTTTATAGCCTGGATATTGTCCAATGGGAATGCTCACTCAGTAATTGAAGGGTTATAATATAGCCATAATAACCCCTCCCCCTTGCCGGCTTCACAGGCTCCTAACGGCCAGAACTAAAGTTATTTACATCAGCCTCCAGCACTCTTGCCAGGCTATGAAGCCCACGGGGTTATTGTTGCTATAAACATCCCAGGTTTTTAAACCGGGGTGCTGATAGCAATGTATTTATTTGAGAAATTGGTTCACATGCTCGCTGTAATCCAATTCTTAAAAGAAATACTCACCCTATATGGCTACCATGGAAATAGATGGCAGGGTTTCATGAGGAGCCCTGTTCCATTTCCATTACAGCCCGAGATCCAGGAACACACCGGAGATGGCAGCACTGCTGAAACAGAAGTCAGGTGAGCGGGATCAAGGGGGCAGATGAGGTGATATAATATTATGATATGATATTTTATTTACATCGCGCTCGTACACAAGTGTTTCGGCATTCAGACAGAAGTGGTGGAGAGGGGGTGACAGGGAAGGTGCGTGCAGCTCTCCCCTTCCTCGGAATACCAGCTTGGATTGTGAGATTCAGCCCGGGATCTGAACAACCCGATTGACTGTGGAGCCCACCCCTTGTGTTAAAGGGTTTTATTATCACCCATGAGAAAGATGCTAGCCAGTATGCCAGGAACACATGCTATATCCATCAGTGTATGCCCTTGTTGCATGTCTGCCTCCTGCACCTCTCTCCCTTGAGCCACAATGTTCTCTTGGAATGAGTCAGAGGCCTCAAACCCCCCCTCCTCCATTGCCCTCTGCTCACAAATCCTACTCTCGCCCCCAAAATGTAGGCACCCCTCACCTTCCTTTTGCAATCTCGGCCCCCCCCATGCAATTCTCTCTGAGTTCCGTCCGCCCACTTCCAAGACGTTGAAAAGGAAAAAAAAGGCTTCCTCCATCAGAAACTAGGCCTATTGTCCATCGGAAACCTAAATCGGTTTGCACACTGGGGTTGGACCAGGGTGCCAATAGTGTTAAGTGAACATTGTAGAGCAGACTTGGTTCATATTGGGCCAGAGCTTCTTCAGAGGTTCTCTCTAAGCTTCTGCCTACCAGAACTCTTGCTGGTTGGCCGTTACTGGTTCTTAATGCTATATTATTACCTATGTCAGTCTTACTCAATGTAACAACCTTGTAAGAAGGAAGAACTGAGTAAGCACTCTGTATTTTGAACCTGTGATTTCAGGTTGCACACAGATCACAACAGGAAATACTTTACTCACTGGGCTACCTTGCATGCTAATGTTAAATTAGCACCTGGGACGGGGGATAAACATTTTCCCCCCTAACTCCCCTTCCTTCCCTTCATTTCAATTTCCCGTCCCTCCCACCCCCCAGTCCAACTTATCTTATTACTTCAGCGTCTGCAGCACACGCCACCGCCACTGCATGTCCTTCCTGTCTGCCATTGAAATGAAAGAGGGGCTCCGTGTGGAGCCCTGCCTTCGTGATCCATGGTGGCCATCTTTAGAAAGGATTTTATTTATGTATTTATTAATATATATATATAGCGCACCAAACCCGTAGTCATCAGTGAAACAAAATGCATTGGTCTTAGCTCCCACGGTCTCTGGATTGCAAACCCAGGGTGCTAACAGCCGTAACCACCCATTCAGGCCTAATGACTCGGGGGCCCGGGCCGTCATTAACCGTTCCAGCCAGTGGAATGGGTGGTTATGGCTTAATTGTAATAATGACGATGCATAGTGGATGGGAGGTAGGCTAAGAGGTTGATATTATATGTATAATCAGCATTAACAAAAGGTTATCTTAAAAAAATAAAAACTTAAAAAGAGCAAAATGTGCGCTGTCAATTAAACACAACTAAAACTCGAGGTGATTTTCAGTCAGACCAATGCAGCAGATTTTCTACTCTCTGCTCCTGCAGGCATAATACAAAGCACAATATGGTTTGTCTAAAGACATTAGTGATTATTATTTAGAAATCAATATCCACATTGTCAGATGCAGATAATTCTGCTTATGTTCACTCACAAAACATCTGTATCAAGAGGTTCATTGCGAATTCTTATCGGGGGTCTTTTATTCTGTTTATGTAGCAGGAAATGTTCTGCTTTCTTTGAATCATTTTTTGAGGTCGTGTAAAGCAGCATTTCTAATGCAATGTATGGTTAATTATGTTTAGATGTTTCTTGTTTAGATGTTTTACTTACAGCTATGCTGTAAAATGTTCTATGTACCACAAAGTTTTACCTTGCTTGTCCTCTTGTGCATACGAGACTGGCGAATCACCTTTTCCTTTTGCTGAATTAGGTCATGATTCAAAGCAGGATCATTAAAATCCATGATCTTTAGAAAAGCAAATCATGTTTGTTTAAGTAGGATCAATCCACTCCAATAGAATCCAGTGGCTTCAGTTTCAAGTATTCTGTGAACAAGAATGAAATTATAAAACTTTAAAAGAAACCATTACAAAATGAATTCTATACAAATCTGGTAGCACACACATATACACACGTACCCTCTCCTTCCTCAGCCCCCCTTCTCCCTCATTCCTCCCTCGCTTTCTTGATGTTCCTTGCTTAAACAAAACCAAGTGTTAGAAATGTTGTTCCTTTTGCTAGTTGGACATCAAGCATCCCACAATATGATGGCATTGAAAAAAGAGCTCTAAGCCTGACATACGCTTTAAGTTTGGGCTTTTAGGTGGTGCTTGCCCAACCTATATGTTGAAACTATTGCATTAGAGTACAGCGGGGGAGAAATGACATATGAGGGACACACAGCTTGTTGGTGTTTGCTTATTTGCCCACCTATTGACTGCTCATGGCAATGCTAATCTCTATGGCCATTCCCACCAAGTTCCTGCCCTTCCCCGCCCAAAAAACTGCCTCATGGGAACTTTTTGAGCTCGCTTTATTCAAGCCTTACCATCAAACTTTGCACTCACAGTGCCTGCCAGTGTTTTCTCAAAACTGTCTTCTGACAGTTGATGACTTAATTGAAGCTGTAAACTGGCTACTGGTGTAATATCAATTTCTTAACTAAGTCTCACTCGATTAATAAGCACTATGTGTGTCCTTCACTGAAGTTCTGTTAAAAACACGCGTTGGCAAAGCCAACAATTCTGGATTGTGTATAAGTATTAGACTTTTGCCAGGCACTGCTATTGGATGCCAAGGTACTCGCACCATTTTGCAGCTGCTTCCATCAATGGCCAGTTAATACCACTACGGAAGTGACTGGCAAGTGCCTTTACCAGCCCTACACAAAAGCTCTCACTGTTGGCATTGACATTTCTTGTTTGATTAGTATTGTGCTGCATGCTCTAAGTTGCAGCTACATCCCAGACAGACACAGCACCTCCCGCACGCCCTCTGCATTCCCTGAAAGACCCCACGACTTCTGGGCACAGCCCTCTGCACACCTTTCAAGGCATGAGACCTCTGCCAGTCCCTTGGTATTGCCTGCTCAGACCCTGGGGATCTCCTGGGATTCCCGTTACATCCCACAGCCACTCACTGTGCACTTATGCCCATGCCTGTGAACCCTGAGCAATGCACTGTAGACTGTTTTTCAGTTGTGCCCTGCACACTATTAGCCATGCTCTGCACATTTTCAGTAGAAATGTGCAGTTTGTTTTTCTGCTAGCCTTATATTGAGGAGTTTCCAACTGTTGTAACCATTGAAAGACACGAGGCTCGCTGATCTCTCATTGCGACCCAATTGACTCAAAATGAGCGCTTCCACCCATATCCCTGCTAACGTCAGAACCAAGATAATGAACAAACCTTTCTGGATCTCCAGTGGCTCGTCGTCCATGATGAACCACGGTGCCACATTATTCCCTCCTCACTCTTCCTCCAGCCTGTCCCCCATGGTCCTACCTCACTATTACTCATCCCCTCATTACCCCACCTCAATCTTCTGCTTTTTAATCCCTATCATCCCACGTCGTGTGTGAAATATAGCATAACAAAATTCTTGAAATTCAGTGAACATTGTTTAGTTTGAGTGACGTTACGGTGCCAAGTTAACGCAACAAAACATGGAAATTTAATACGAAATTGGATGCTTTACCAACTCAACTCTAAACCGTATTGATTGGCAGAATATTATGGTACTGCTGTGGGGTTTTATCCCTATTCCATTGTCTTTAACACATTCTGTTTTAGTTTGGTTTTCTTTGTGACAAAATGTAAAATCTGGAAATAAAGAGGGGGAAAAAATAATCTTCTAAGCAGACCGTTTGCACTGGTCATGAGCACACTCACATCATTGATGACTTTGCTGGAAATTGCAGACCTAGACGGAAGACCTATATGTTACAGGAGACCATACATGCTCACAAGATCACTTTACTTAATATTTTACTCCTGCTTTACATGGGCTTTCCCTTTCCACCATATTGTTCCCAAAATGTGGCTCTTAGTCATCTTGCATGACAGGTCAAGGGGGGCTTTCAATTTGATGATCAATCCATGACTGGACAGTGAGCCTCTGTGGCAACCCAGACAAATTCATGCAACATAATTCTGCTTCGCCGGTGTTCATTTTAACCCACCCATATATAATGGACTCGAACTAAGTCTGATAAAGGTGTGCCATGACATTGTTAATGATTTCAATCGGGCAATACACCCGGGTCTCAGCCTAGCATGCAATGCACAAATTAAATTCTTATTTATTGTGTCTCTAGGCTCAATATTCTGAGTGATATACCACTGATATCACACCCCTTCTCAAAATTACCCCAGGTCACAATGGACCAGGAATCGGGCCGGTTGGTAAAGGTACTATTTATTTATTTATTTACAATTCAAATCAAACATGTTTTAATATATATGGGGCAGCAATCACCAATGTGGTGACAATACAAATCAGAAAGTAGTAAGACAGTTGAATTCACTTATAGCAACATAGAATATAAAACACAGAGAAAAGAACAGTTTTGACTTGTTTGAAAAGATAGCTTTTAAGTTAAGATTTCCCCCCTGCAAATTTCTCAACTCACAAAGAAGCAATTCTACACAGATGTAAGTATGCAGCAGGTATTCAGGAATAAAAAAAACAGTGTATAGGGTTTGAATACAATCTTCCCTCCCCAAACAAGAGAGAAAAACGTTTGGAAATGTTACACCTTTTAAAATGACATATGAAAAATGGCTGAGCAAAACAATGAAAAGTGTGCAAAAATCCTTAAATTGATATACATTCCTATGGGAGCAACACTGAAAAGGTCCTAACAAACATAAGCTATAATATGAGCAACAGTACACACTTTGAATCAGAATGGAAGTTTGGAAATACTTTCAATGGGAAAACACACATGTAAAACTTTTGCAAAATTGCGAACTCCCGCCTAAATTTCACTATGCAATTTTTAAGAAAAATGGGTCAAATACACTGTTTCTGGATGCGGGTATGAGGTGTAGCTAAAGGTCTTGCGTTTAAGTTGGAGTTGAAATTAAGTCTCTACCTATAAAATTGAGGAAGTTATGCAAGTTTGAATGAGAGGCGTTTTTGGAAAAATAGAACGGAGAAAAACAGAAAATCGGTTTTAAAATGACAGGTTGATTTTACTTAAATTAGATTAATGGCTAAGTAAAAGAGAATGCCACCCGTGAATCTCCACAGTTACTTGGCTACTGTAACCCTTCACATGGTGGATACCCCATTTTCTTTATGGAATTATTTTATGTAATCCAAATCGCTAATGACTTATGGTCTAGTACAACATAATGAGGAGAAATCAGCGCTAACACTCAGAATCACAAATAGGGTTGCAAGAATGGTTCTGACAGCAGGGCACCTCTGGCGGGATAGGTCAGCTGACTGTTCTAGTCAATTGGACTGGCACCTCAGACTGGACTGGACTGGACTGGATTGGATTGGTTCTTCTGGTTACTGGACACTGTAGATCAGCGGGATGGCGAGTTTCAGCAGGCAAGCCTTAATGGTAGCAAGCCAAACGGGATCAATTATTTCCCTTAGGTTTTGGGTTGTTTCAGTATTTGGGCCAAGCTGAAAAAGAGTTTAGCAATGCTGAGGCCTTGGCTTTGCAAAGAAATCTGGAATCAGGAACAAGATGTAGAATTCAGGAACAGAGCGTCACGCAGAAATCGGGATGGAGTCAGGAATCAGTGTGTGCCTGTGTGTTGTGACGTTCCCTTATTTATTCTGCCAAATGACATCACTAAGTTTATGGTAGAGGCAGACTTACAACCCACACCCACAAGGCTATGATTGGTCAAAGGCACAGTTCCGCCTTGCTTTTTGCTGGTAGGATGACAGAAAGGGTTGTCATATTTTATGATGTGACTTGGGAACCTCCCACAGTGATTTGGAGAAAAAATGTAACTTTCCCACAAATGCATATTTATATAATTATGCCCTCTAATAAAAATGGACACATACATTACATATTTTGTGGGTTACATTTACATCCAACTCAAGTCGTTGGGACCTGGTCTTGTTTTTCTATTGAATTTTGGCAATTTTAATCATGAAGGTTTGGCCTAACAATTCCTAATTCGGTACATATATGTGCAATAACCCCTAGTACATGGGTACACAATATTAGATTTGCAGCATTAATCGTCTCTGCACAATTAGTCATTTTTCATAACTTCAGTTCCTTGCGCATTAAGAAATCCTACCAAGTCTTCAAATGGCTAGCTTAAGTTCAGATTTATATGTATGTATTGTTCACTCGAACAATTCCACCACTAGCTACCAGTCTACTCCTACACCACTTTTATATAAGTAGCTCTGCACGTAAGTCACAAACAGTTCTATATATTCTATTTGTGTAAATCACTGACCAATACCAATATAAAACACATATTTTAATTAATATCACAACAGTGTTAAGAAACCTGTCAATACAGGACCAGTATACAGCTTAAACAGGGTTAATTCCCTGTTGCGTATAAAGAAGACAAAAACACTCCACTATTTGCATATTTGTAAATGGAGGTACATTTCATTGAGACACCAGTGAAGGGTTAGTAGCAGAGGTGACTCATTTTGTCTCAACCACAAGTAGCAAGATGTTTTTAGTGTGGGAAACCAACTCACTAGAATCAGATATGGTATGAAACTTTCATATACACAAACTGAATCAGATGTAACACGATGTTTTCACATGAGGTGTCAACACTCTAATGTGTTTCTGGGAAACTGCGACGACACCGGAGATGGATTACTCATGTGCTCAGTGGGTTACTGAAGCCCGTCTTCAGCATGCTATATCTATACAGGCATGGTATATAAGCCGTGCCATGCACAGAGCACTGTGCAACAAAACTAAAACCTGCAGATAAAATAAAACAAAGGAATCTTTGTTTTAGTGGTCTGGTCAGACTAAAATACTATTTGTATCGTGTAGAGAGAAGTAGTCCACTAACCTTCCGGTTGGTAGTACTTGGCGTGGGGGACCAAAGTGATTTCTGAATTTATTGAGTGCTTCAAGTATGAGGCCTCAGTCGGAGCGTTTCCATTTTCATTGCTATTATAAGGGGTTTAAGCACATCCAAAATATGGATTGTGATAATTATTTCATGAAAGTCCACATCGGCAACAAATAGTATATATCTTGCATTCATTTACCTTGGTGGAGTCATGGAGGATCATAATGCCAGCGTAGTTGGCCCACATTCAATTGTATCTGGTATTCCTCCTTGGGTATACTGACCTAGCAGAATCAAGTGTGAGAACCCATTGCAGAGGTTACTGAGATTGTGGTCCTGCTTGCAATCGCTTTTCTTAGATCAATGCAATGCGTCGCTAGACCGGCACAGTGTGCAGAAACGTACCTTTACAATCAGTCTAGTATGGGACAGCGTATGAGGCCAGATCTGGTTGCTCCGCACCGCGATGAAGTACCGTAGTGACCGCGTTCAGCTATACGCGGTCAAACGGCAGGAAAAAGCTTTACGGCTCCGAAAGTCATGTGATGGTTATCATGTGACTTAATCTATGTTTATTCAGCGTAGCTGTGAAGCGGAAACGCTCCATGCTGGTTGCCATCTTTGAAAGTCTAAAGCAGGAATATGATATTAAATAAAAACTGCCTGCCAGAAAATAGACTGTTTCTCACTGTCAGAGTTTTATTTACAAAAATACCTAAAAGGTACATTGCCACTTCGAGCATTCTGTACTGGTTCAAATTTGCCCAAGAGTCAACCTACATTGGTGCACATCGTTTGATGCCAAAAGACCCCCAATGGAGTATCGAAACATAAAATTCAACCAATGGACACGTATAGGTGGAATCATGGTACAGGTTTTGTTCTGGAAGCCTAGGAGAATGCAGCAGTTATAGTATTGTATATGGGCCCTGTTTAACATATGGCCTTATAATGGCTGGTGATTGAAAAGTGTCCTTACGAGTGTTGATGACACATTAATGGATGAAAAGGTTCCATTCCACTGAAACATTAAGGCCAGTTCTAACTGTGTTCAAATTATAGCTCCATCATTGTTCAAATTTTTTCAGGGCTAGGTCTCTGTTGCCCCACCCCCCGAGGGTGGGATCTTGTGGTTTGGAGCACAAACCAGTACGTGTCATGATGTGTATGTTTCATCTGTTTGAAGTGGGCTACCAATGGTTTTTCAATAATCTCCTTTTTCACTGCAGATCGTTGTTCACATATGCGAAGTTTGACCTGTCTTGTGGTCTTGCCTATGTATATGAGCCATCAGGGGCACTTGATAGCATAGACAACACACTTCGTTTGGCAATTGGTGAAGCTGTTGAGGTGCCAGATGCGACCCTTCAATGTGATCTGTTTTATGTTGCTCGTAAATTGACACACAGAGCAATGTTCACACTTAAAGTGGCCTTTAAGGGGAGGGAAGTCCCATAAATACCTTGGTCAGTCGGTGATTCCTTACCCATCTGGTACGTATGAAGTAATCTGTCTCTCAGATTAGGCATTAGTTTGAATGCAAATCTGGGGGTCAGAAGTTTAAAGTCTTCAGATTGTGTGATTTTCCAATGTTTCAGAATGACCCTTCTTAGGACATTGCTTATGGGAGAAAAGGAGGTGATGCATGTTATTTTGTCATCTTTGATTTTTCTTACTTTAGTCAAGCATGTTTCTCGTCTGATATTATGGGCTCTCTTCATGGAATGTCTAATGATCTTGGATGGATACTCGCGATTTCTCAATATTTGGCCAAGTTCTAGGCTCTTGATTTTATAGTCCTCGACACTGATGCAGTTTTGTCTTATCCGCAGAAACTGGCCAAATGGTACATTTTCCCGAATACTCTGTGGGTGAAAGCTGCTGAAATGAAGCAGGATGTTTTTGTCGGTGGGCTTTTTATATAGAGTTGTTGACAACATATTGTTGGTCGATTTAAAGATTTCCAAATCTAGGAATGGTATCTTGTTGATATCAAATGCCATCGTAAATTTAATGGTGGGTGCCCGTCCATGAAGCCAAATTAGAAAGATTGCGAGCGTTTCTTCTGTTCCCTTCCAGAGCATGAACACTTCGTCTCTACAGCAACGCCATATGGTGATTTGTGCCTGGAAGGGGTTTTGTCCGTAAATATAAACTTTTCTTCAAAGTTTACCATGAAGAGGTTTGCTAGGTCAGGGCAAATGTTGCCCCCATACTAGTCCCCTGAAGTTGTTGGTAACAAACATTTTCACAAAGGAAAATGGAGCGTTTGGCGTCAGAGCACACTGAATAAACATAGATTAAGTCACATGACAACCATCACATGACTTTCTGAGCCGGAAAGTTTTTTTCCTGCCGTTTGAACGTGTATAGCTGAATGCGGTCTCTACGGTATTTCATAGCGGTGCGGAGCGACCAGATCTGGCCTCATACGCTGTCCCATTCTAGACTGATTGTAAAGGTACGTTTGTGCACACTGTGCCGGTCTCGCGACGCATTGAATTGATCTAAGAAAAGCGATTGTGAGCAGGGCCACAATCTCAGTAACCTCTGTAATGGGTTCTCACACTCTGAGTCTTCTAATGAGACTATTCGAGTACTGCTTCAATGTTACAAGCAGTTAACTCTCTCTTTTAAGTCAGAAAGCACCCACTACCCAAGGAGGAATACCAGATGCAATTGAATTTGGGCCAACTACGCTGGCAATATGATCCTCCATGACTCCACCAAGGTAAATGAATGCAAGATATATACTATTTTTTGACGATGTGTACTTGCATGAAATAATTATCATAATCCATATTTTGGATGTGCTTAAACCCCTTATAATAGCAATGAAAACGGAAACGCTCCGACTGAAGCCTCATACTTGAAGCACTCAACAAATTCAGAAATCACTTTGGTCCCCCAAGCCAAGTACCACCAACTGGAAGGTTAGTGGACTACTTCTCTCTACAGGATTTAGTCTGACCAGACCACTAAAACAAAAATTCCTTTGTTTTATTTTATCTGCAGGTTTTAGTTTTGTTGCACAGGGCTCTGTGCATGGCATGGCTTATATACCATGTCTCTATAGATGTAGCGTCCTGAAGAAGGGCTTCGGTAACCCACTGAGCACATGACTAATCCATCTCCGGTGTCGTTGCAGTTTCCCAGAAACACATTAGAGTGTTGACGCCTCATGTGAAAACATTGTGTTACATCTGATTCAGTTTGTGTATATGAAAGTTTCATACCATATCAGACCTAGCGAGTTGGTTTCCCACACTAAAAACATCTCACTTCTTGTGGTTGAGACAAAATCGGTCACCTCTGCTACTAACCCTTTACTGATGTTTCAATGAAATGTACCTCCATTTACAAATATGCAAATAGTGGAGTGTTTTTGTCTTCTTTATACGCAACAGGGATGTAAATGTAACCCACAAAATATGTAATGTATGTGTCCATTTTTATTAGAGGGCATAATTATATAAATATGCATTTTGTGGGAAAGTTACATTTTTTCTCAAAATCACTGTGGGAGGTTCCCAAGTCACATCATACAATATGACAACCCTTTCTGTCATCCTACCAGCAAAAAGCAAGGCGGAACTGTGCCTTTGACCAATCATAGCCTTGTGGGTGTGGGTTGTAAATCTGCCCCTACCATAAACTTAGTGATGTCATTTGGCAGGATAAATAAGGGAACGTCACAACACACAGGCACACACTGATTCCTGACTCCATCCCGATTTCTGCGTGACGCTCTGTTCCTGAATTCTACATCTTGTTCCTGATTCCAGATTTCTTTGCAAAGCCAAGGCCTCAGCATTGCTAAACTCTTTTTTCAGCTTGGCCCAAATACTGAAACATCCCAAAACCTAAGGGAAATAATTGATCCACTTTGGCTTGCTACCATTAAGGCTTGCCTGCTGAAACTCGCCATCCCGCTGATCTACAGTGTCCAGTAACCAGAAGGACCAATCCAGTCCAGTCCAGTCCAGTCCAGTCCAGTCTGAGGTGCCAGTCCAATTGACCAGAACCGCCAGCTGACCTATCCCGCCAGAGGTGCCCTGCTGTCAGAACCATTCTTGCAACCCTATATGTGATTCTGAGTGTTAGCGCTGATTTCTCCTCATTATGTTGTACTAGACCATAAGTCATTAGTGATTTGGATTACATAAAATAATTCCATAAAGAAAATGGGCTATCCACCATGTGAAGGGTTACAGTGGCCAAGTAACTGTGGAGATTCACGGGTGGCATTCTCTTTTACTTAACCATTAATCTAGTTTAAGTAAAATCAACCTGTCATTTTAAAACAGATTTTCTGTTTTTCTCCGTTCTATTTTTCCAAAAACGCCTCTCATTCAAACGTGCATAACTTCCTCAATTTTATAGGTAGAGACTTAATTTCAACTCCAACTTAAACGCAAGACCTTTAGCTACACCTAATACCCGCATCCAGAAACAGTGTATTTGACCCATTTTTCCTAAAAATTGCATAGTGAAATTAAGGCGGGAATTCGCAATTTTGCAAAAGTTTTACACGTGTTTTTTCCCATTGAAAGTATTTCCAAACTTCCATTCTGATTCAAAGTGTGTACTGTTGCTCATATTATAGCTTATGTTTGTTAGGACCTTTTCAGTGTTCCTCCCATAGGCATTTATATCAATTTAAGGATTTTTGCACACTTTTCATTGTTTTGCTCAGCCATTTTTCATATGTCATTTTAAAAGGTGTAACATTTCCAAACGTTTTTCTCTCTTGTTTCGGGAGGGAAGATTGTATTCAAACCCTATAACCCTGTTTCAGCTGTACAATGGTCCTGTATTGACAAGTTTCTTAACACTGTTTTGATATTAATTAAAATATGTCTCTTATATTGGTTTTGGTCAGTGATTTACACAAATAGAATATATAGAACTGTTTGTGATTTAAGTGTAGAGCTACTTATATAAAAGTGGTGTAGGAGTAGACTGGGTAGCTAGTGGTGGAATTGTTCACTTTGTTCATATATACATCTCCTCAACCACCACAGCCCCCTTTACAAAAAGAGAGGAGAACACTGTTGCTCAAACCCTTTATTTGAATCTGTATTTTTCACCTGTTTACTTATTTTAGCTGCCAAGTTAAATGTCTTGAAGTTCAGAGGCAAATAAGCATTTTAAATCCAAAAATCACAAGTCTGTTTTATTTTCTTCCTTCAAAAGTGTGAGCAACTGATCAGTCCTTTGAAGTTCAATGAGAAGGCTCCTCCCAGAGAATGGAACATTCTGCCCCTTCCCTGTTGGGATGATTGTTCAAGCCTGCCATTGTCTTTGCCTGGGCCACAGACAAATGTCTAATTAGTCCTTTGTCATGAGTATGCGAGGCCTCCCAGCAGCAATTAGTCCTTTCCTGCCAGCAGTGAAGCGTCAATCTTTCCCAGGCTGAGGACTGTCAAGGCAGAATTTTTTTTTTTTTTTTAATTGTTACTTAACTCCAAACTGGGTTACTTTAAATTCACCTAAATCTTTCATTAAAACATATAACACAGTTTATAGGTGGATTCTTACATTAGCAATCCTTTTACATTTCTTAAAGAATTAGGCCTTTCAACAAAAACATGCTTTCAAAACAGGCGATTTTGCACTTTCTTCATGGAAAAACACATTAAACTGAGTTATTTTAAATCTGATTTTCCTATGCAGCACAGGAGTCTGGATACATGTATCCTGGCTTTGTTTAAAGTTTCTGTCTGCACAGCTGATTTTGTTACGTTTCAATTTTAGCCACGTTTTTCCCATGGAACTGAAAACAAATGTTCCTGGACTGCCTTTTCCTTAGATACATTTCATAACTGCTGTTAGTCAATGAGGCCCGGTTCCTCTGAGCCACACTGGATGATCTTGACATTTCAGTACCCTTTTTAATCTCACTGATTCAATGGACATAAATGGATCTAGCGCCAAAAACAGCACTTTTGAAGGTTGCAAAGAAAAGGCATTTTCGGTGTTCAGCACAATTCTGCTGCTTTGCTCCATGTTGAATGTAACAGTACCCACTGGCATGCTCCTGCAGTGAGAACTCTGCTTTTCACCCCCCTGACTGTGTGTCAGGGTGTGCAGCTTTTTGTGACCAAAATGCAGTTTTGCAGATTTTGGCGCGCACAGGAGTCGGCGCATTTATTTTGAGCTGTTTCTTTCCCCATTTGTAAAGTGATGCAGCGGGGCACATTGGAATGGTTCACAATATCCCACAACATGCGTTATATAGAACAAGATTTCTTCACCTCCACACACACACACACACATCTATTCCAAGACCTCCTGTGATGTGGTGTCACAACTTGGCTGTGTAGAAATATGCTGATATAACTATTTGAATTCCAATGTGGTATGTTGATCGGAAAATGTCACCAACTTGTGTGTCTATGGTCGTCAAAATTATTCAGGGCACAGAAAACTTAACATCTTGCTGAAATTGGGACCCTAGAACAGAAACAGAAACAGAAACTCAAAGGCTAAACCAAGTACTGAAGACAACTCAATAGGGTGAGGACGCAGTTTAAATAGGTGACTAAAAAAGATCTATGAAGTATTTCATTAAGGTAAAACCGTTAATCTTCAGGCAAGGAGATGGACG
The DNA here is from genome assembly GCF_040938575.1 of Ambystoma mexicanum. Lineage (NCBI taxonomy): Eukaryota > Metazoa > Chordata > Amphibia > Caudata > Ambystomatidae > Ambystoma > Ambystoma mexicanum. Next base: position 1,293,129,064 of record NC_090929.1, read on the forward strand.
CACTAGTTGGATTGCATACTTATTGGGAACGGATGGCTCCAAAATGGGCATGTTATCCAAGGAATTAGGGGAATAATGGGTCACTTATATCAGGTGACTTGACCATCGATTCACTTGAATGTCCTGCAAGTCTTACTATATTCCAAAAAGAAGTGCAAGTAATATACAGAAGGAGATATAAAAAAGGTAGAAGCCCAAACAGTAACCCGGATTTCTCACATACTACGTGTTCTACATCCAAGTCCTTTCCTAAGTATTTATTTATATAATGGATCAGTAGGCAAAAAGACTTGAAGCCCTTAGTCTATTTGGCCAAGGAAAATCTTTCTTTTGGGTTTTGACATATTTCAAAAGGGACCCCATATGGCAGCACATTCAGGTAATGCATTACGCAAGGCATATGTGAGTTTCTCATGTGTAAGCATCGCCCATAATCTGGCATACCAGACATGAATATCGGAATGTTGTGCAGAAAATCAGTAGGAAGAAACTAGTAATTCTGCAACAAAAAATGCTCTAGTGGTTAGATTACTTCTCTTTGCGGACCGAGGATTGCCCCTTCCTGATGCCTTGCCCAAAGGTGATTGCTCTGGAGGCTTTAGGCGTCCAAGATCAGAGCTCTGATTTACATCAGCCACCACAGTATCCCAAAGGGGCATGTCCACAAAATGTACAAATGGGTCCACCTTTGTTCATCCTTCTTGTTCCAAAGATTTGTCTACCTCAGCATACCATATCTGCATGTAAGGTAGATTCTCCTGATGATAAGGTTTTCTATAATTGTATGCCATCACTTTCAAAGATGTGCCGACGTGTTGACATTTGCGTACATCTTGGGTACAATGGGGCATATTGTAATTATAACTGTTTATTTATATAGTGCCTATACACAGGAAGTGTTTCAAAGCGCTCAAGGAGTGTGGGAACAAGGGGAAAACACAACAGTTGCTCCGAGTCCCTGAAATTGTGAGATGATAATAGTCTGCACAGACAGAGTAAGTGCGTAACATACATTTAACAATTGAGAAACAGCAAATAGGCCTGACAATGATTTTTGCAGTTTTACCAGTGCAATTAGGGGAGCAGACAGGGGAGACCAGACAAACGATCTTCAGGCATGTTGCATTTGGATCGTGCAAGTGCACAGACCGTAACAGGGAGGCGGAGGTCCAAGTGCATCCAGTCGGTGAAGAATGGGGTAAGTGCAGGGAGAGCCACTCTCTTGTGTTATTACTTAGTGGCGTGGAGGTGGGGGTTGTAGGGCCCTGAGGCAAGTAGGAGAGAGCACTGGCAGGGGTGCCCGGGGCCTGTGAGACTGAGGTACACCAGGCAGCCAGTTAGCAAGCTGTAAGGAAGAGTAGGGCGAGATGGAGAGAGCAGAGAGCTAGGTTAGCAGGATAAAGGGAGAGCAAAGGAAGAAGAGAAGAGGAAGGGCTTGAGGAGTTTCGGAAACTTACGGAGTTCAGGCTCAAGACGGAGGGAGGCAGGGAGGCTATTCCATAGGGAGCCACCTGCTGAGGATAGTGATCACCCTCCAAATCGCTGCTTGGCGAACTGGCTCAATCGCAGAAGGTTGAAGGTAGATGAATGGAGGGCTCGTGGGGGACAGTATTTAGGTAGGCAGCGTTGCAGGTAGGTAGGTGCCAGGCCCCAGAAAACCCTGTGGACAATGCAGAGTGTCTTAAACTTGATCCTTGCAGCCACGGAGAGCCAGTTAAGGGATTTCTGCACCGGAGAGATGCGGTCCATGGGCTTGAGACCAAGAATAAGTCTCACAGTTCTGTTCTGGATCAGTTGCAGTGGGCACCGGGCCAAAGAAGGGAGGTTGAGGAAGAGGTTGTTGCAGTAGTCCAGCCTAGAGCAAACCAAGGCTCTAGAGACAGTGACCCACTGGGGGAAAGTGAGAAAAGGTAGAGTACTTCTGAGGAGGTGTAGCTGATAGACTTTTTTGTGATGTCAGAGATGGGAGAGCGTGGAGTTGAAGATGACCCAATGTTTTTTTCTTCGCGTATGGGTGCTGGCGCAGGACCAAGCAGAGCCACCCTTTGTGAAAGTGGGAAAGCGGGAGCAGGCGTCCCAATGCAAACGATCTCAGTCTTACTGGAGTTAAGGCAGAGGTCATTTGCAGCATACCATGAATGGATAGCGGACAGACAGTCCAATATAAGTGAGGAGAAGGAGGCAGCTGAGAGTAGCCTGAAAGATAGTTGTGTGTCATCCGCGTAACACTGGAAGTTAGAAGTGAAAGTGGCAATCACACGTTCCAAGGCAGCAATATAGACATTGAAGAACCCTGGGTGATCTGGTGTGCCCAAATGTATGCACACTACGAACCGCTTCTAGGTGTAAGTTTATGGGGCTTTCTGGCTCTTTGGGGAGGGCACTCCTCTTTAGAAAGTAAAAGTTGTGAAAAATGTTATTGTTCTCAGGCAGCAATCTATTGTCTAGGAATGGAAAATGTACTCTGGTCCTACTGTGAATAGATGAGTGACTCAATTGTCGTAGCTATTTGTAGCGGGGAGGAATGGACATTCTAGAAGTTTTCTGCCACAGGATGAGGCAATGACGTTGTCATTCTCTGATTTTCAAATGTAAGGGACATGTAGACTATTGGGATGCATCGAAAATCTGGTTTGTGGTATGCCAATGAATTCACATGTTTTTTAATAGACCGCTGATGATTCATTTGAGGTGTGAGTTTGGGTTGGATAGGCGGGTAGTACGCAGGCATGATGCATATTATTTCTGTACTTGCAGAGCTTGGGCCGTACATGATTGAGACTAGGTGTATTGCTGTAGACAGAATGGTGTCATTTTATAATTGTGAACTGGCTCGCCCAACCCAGGATCTGTGTATATGCACATCTCTCTGGCTGGGGGTGTGGGGGAGGGGGGGGTCTGCTCTCAATTGTACTTGCTCTACTTCAGCATGTATTATGTACTGGTTTTGCTCAATGTATGTTTTGACGAATTTGAATGCAGGTTGATTGTTATAAGGGGAATAGTTTGGCCAGGTTTTCACCCTAATAAGGTTCCATGATGCATCATTCAAGTTGCTAACTGTTGAGCAGTGAATAGGCTAAGGTCGATTAGCGCACTAGGATAAAATAAGAACGTAATGGCTACTTACGGGGGGAAGAACTAATAGTGGAAGTCTTTTCGGAGTAGAATAAATTGATCCGGCGAACAAAGCTCAACAGGTGGTGCTTGAAAGCTTGCACTTGAGGCTTTTACATTGCAAGAAATGACACGGGCTGAAGGTACAACGAGAAGGCAGATGGATTACTTGCATACGAGTTGCATGTGCATGTGATTTCAAGTCTTGCCTGTTTGTTCATTCATTTACATTCATTTTTTCTGTTTTTCTTTTAATCAAATGTATTGCCTTACATTCATTTTTTCTGTTTTTCTTTTAATCAAATGTATTGCTTTAATCTTTTTTATTATGTATGCAATGGTTTCGTGAATGGCTTGTAATAAACCAAGCACGATACACAAATAAAAAAATAAATGTGTATAAGCCAAAAAAAGAACATGGATGGTGTTAAAGCATATGGGCACTGTATTAAAAAGTCCTTCAGAAAATGCAAAAAGTACATAAATGGACACCTCCATTGTTTCATCATATTTATGCACTGTCTTTGCAGAAGGTTGTTGTATAAACAGGAACATGGATGTCTTGATTCGCCAGCATCTTTCAGCTGCTCAAAATGAACAAGGTACCGGCCCTATTTGAAACGGATACATGTAGTGTGACTAAATTGTTGTTCTTCAATTGCTCATTATGTCATTGTGCATATGTAGTTACGGGAGGTGGATTTTTAACAATATGGTCATGAAAAAGTGCTAATGTTAGGTCGAAAGCCTGGGATTTATGAGTAGTGACAAAGATATTACGGCTTTGCAAATGTTTTGCTTCCCAGCCACGCTTTGAGGAATAGACATGTGCTCAAAATACAGTGCCATATACTTTCCCCCTCCAGCTCTGAGGGTTTGAACTAAAGCCCTCACATTATGGTCTGTAGGAAACAGCCTGCCCGATGGTGAGCCTGTGCAGTGTCTGCACTTGTTCAGCTAGATGAGTACATCACCTTACTCATGCTGTTTAGGATGTGGAAATCTGGGATCTGCCAAGGTTTCTATGCCCTTTACTCCATGAATATGGCGATGTTATTGTAATGCTCATGGCGGAAACCATCAATGACCACCACAATTGTACAGTTGGTTTTCCAAGGCTTGTGCCTGTGGCTGGTTGGTGTGGGCAAGCCTTCAGGTGTTCTGCACTGCTGTGGGTGAATATGAAAAATAGCTGGGAACTAAATGAGCAAAGCTGGAGAAACTTGTATAAATAAGCTCATGTATCTGGCTGCCTTAATCTGAAGAAGGGTTTAGGTTTTGTGGGTTTACCCCACCAGCAATGTGCAGATACTGTGAGCGTTAATTGTTCAGCTTCTGTAGAACAGGCGAAACGTTAGCTTTCCCCAGATCTTCACGAGAGCACAATCATTGTTTGCGTTATTAGAAAGGTGATGAAGAATGTTGCAGCTGACTATGGAACTATGGAACAAGTTGCTCCCAACTGTTCAAATTGGACAAAGAAAAGGTGGACGTCACCAGCACACATTGTTCACTTTTCTCCGATTGCAATCCAACAGAAGTATTCTCTGAGGATTTGAGCGAGTAGGTTTTTTATGCAAAGCACATTCAACTTTCTTTCTTCTTTCTTTCAATTATCGGAGGCGTGGGCGGACCCACACAGGCGCTTCCCCATCCTAAAGGATGATGCGCACCAGACCCACCAATCATTACTTAGCTTACATAAACTCACAACTCCTCCCACCGCCCCGTCACCTCCCAGAAAAGTCCTCCCACTCAGCTCAGCCACACCTAGCACAATCAACCGAACCCTCATCAATTCTCTCTCCAACATGTCTCTCACACCTAAGCAAAAAATGTCCCACAGTCTCAGGCACCCCACACACCGCACAGTTCCTCGACTCTCGCTTCCCCACTCGAACCAGACAGTCATTCAGCCCCACATGCCCTATCCTCAACCGATTCAGCATCACCTCCTCCCTCCTCCCCCCTCCTCCATTCCAGACTCCCCGCATCCACCTTCACCGACACTTTTCCACGAACACCAAACATCCACCTGCCCTCCACCCCACTCACCCACCTCTCCTGCCACTCATCCATGACCCGTCTCACCATCGCAGCCTTCACCTCATCCACACTCAGTCAACCTCACATCAACCGCTCCCCTCCTCATACCCTCACCCGCCGCCAGATCCACCAACTCATTACACAAAATGCCACTGTGACTGGGGACCCACGCCAACTCCAAATCCATTCCCCCAGGCACACACTGATCAATCTTCCTCCTGATATCCAAAATCACATCCTTCCTATCACCATCCCTTGCCACAATCGCCTGCAACCCACTCAATGAATCTGAGAACACCACCACCTTCTCATACCCCAACTCGCACACCCTATCAATCGCCAATGCAATCTCCAACAACTCAGCCGTACAAATAGACACATCATTCGTCAGTCGCCCCACTTTATACTCCCCAGTGTTTTCCAAATAATATGCCATACCCACTCTCCCAGACACAGGATCTTTCGAACCGTCCGTGAACACCTTGCATCCTTCCTTCCCTTCCACATATGCCTGACCCAAAGCCTTGATCTCACCCCGCAAACCTCGCTTCCCCAACACCACACTCGCCAACTCTAAACACACCTTTGGAGACCCCATCATCCACATCGGCCATCTCACCAAATCCATACCGTCACAGCCAACAACTCGCCTACACCCCACTTCACCCCTTTCTCCCACATATGAAATCCCAAAATGCCCCCCTTCCTCCTTCACCGGTCCCTATAGTAGTCAAACCTCCAATTATACTTCAAACATTCACGCACCGGATGAGCCACACTCTTCGCACTGCACTTCACCCACCACCTCATGGCCTCACACGAGGGTCTAGTTTTTGTTCTCGTTTAATGTACAGCACGGAACATTGGAAACTGAAGTGTTTTTTCTGCAGTAGTGCAGTCTCTTAAGATAACGAAGTCCATGTGCTCAAAGATAATAGCAACATTAGAACCTAGCCTTTATTTACACTTTTTAATTAACATATTTTGCAGCTAAATCTCATTTCTGTAAATGTTTTTTCTCGACATTCTGAGGAATATGTAATCAATTACATCTTTGGTATAGGTCAGTGTTAGTTTAGTAAAATTGCTAGAAGCTGCACAATGGCAAGCTAGAAAAGCATGCTGATGTGCAATAGTCCTACTACTTGCATCCCACCTACGAGACATCACACGCATTCTGCCTTTCCTCATCTGCCTTTTCCAAGTCCTTGATGAGTCTCTAGTATACGCTAACCAGGTCTGCTAAGACCTTCCAGGGTGCCTTCAGAGAAGGCAGCAGAGAATACCAAGCAGACTACCGCAGTGCTTGCCGAGCAGGCTTCACATCAGGATTGCAAACCCTACACTGACTGCATTTGGGCACAGGTTTAAATCTAAGGCACTTTACGGCAGAATTCTTTTGAAATATAATCATACAGTAGGGATCTAAAAGTATCTAAGACCCAGATGTGAAGCCTCTCTGTTCGATACCACATTACAAAAACAATTATCCAAGAGGCAACTAATTCGCAATCTTGACCACTAAGCCCTGGAACGCAATTCTCTAAAGAAAAGTGCTTAAAACCTGGCTATGCGCAAGAACATTGACTATCTGGGATGCTGCCTCCTAGGCATGCAGGAAATTAGCCACCCTCAAAGCTGTGTCAAGCAGCTGAATTCACAGCAGGCGTCTCAGTCCCTGCACAAGAAGAAGGCATCAAAGTTTGGAACTACACTGTTGTCCTCATTACGAATAGTTGGGTAATGGTAAATGAGGCAATGTTTTGGAATTCAGCCTTTTTTTTACACTGCACGCTTTTATGTGTTTGAAAAAAACATATGTAATGACATGACATTTCTTACAGGTGGCAGCATTATCAAAATACTAGCAAAAGGAGGCGGCACCACCTTCATATTTAAGAATACTATCGATATTAGAGCTATTCCCAACCACCAAATCACGTCTGCTGAATCATTATTGATTAAATTGCCTCTAACACCCAACCACACATCAACAGTGCATCTTATCTACTGACCACCGGGACCCATTTCTACATTCGCTGAGGACATTATGTCACTTATCTCCACTAATGCCAAACCCAACTCGCAAAGCATTATACTTGGAGATTTTAATCTTGGCTTCAAAGGCTCTTTGGATACCAATGCTTCTGACTTATCCAGTGCTTTATCTGATCTTGGTTATACTCACCATATTCACGAGCCCACACACATCAAAGGTAGAAGCCTTGATTGGCTCGTTGACCTAAACTGCAACATCAATCTAATATCTGTTTCACCTTGAATTTGGTCAGATGACCACAAAATTACCTTCTCTATCAAAGCCACAACTAACTGCCCTAGTCCAATTATTGCCCCAGAGACCTACACTCGGAACAAGAAAGACATCACCACTGACAAACTCCTCCCTATAATTCTTCCCCTTCTAAATAGCATCCCTCTTCTTCAGACCCCACAGCCCTAGTTGATCTTTACAACCACACAATACTGAAAGCATTAAATACCATTGCCCCATTAAAGGCGCGCAAAGCTAAACCTCAACCCCACCTTATGTCCTGGTTTACACCGCACCTACGAGAGTTGCGCAAAGCTAAATGAATTGCTGAGGCACACTGGAAAAACTGCCTGTCTGTAGCTAATAAATGTTCATTGACCACAGCCTCGTCCAACTACAAAGAAGCCATTATTCTCGCCAAAAAAGATACTTATAATAAACGTATCACACAAGCTGAATCCAATACTAAAGAACTGTTCAAGATACTTAAAGAATTGGAATCTCCAATTGCCCCCGCTGACAAATGTATCACGAATGCGCTATGGTGTACTAACATCCAGAAGGCTCTACTTGATAAAATATCGATGCTGCAAACAAAAATGAACGCCAAAAAATGCAACTTACTCTTAGATCTGGAATGTTGTGCAGTACACAACATCACTATACCTGTGTTCCCTTGCAAACCATTTAGCTTTTCACCCCTGTCAACATGGGAAGTGGGAAATATCATCAGGAAGCTTAAACCCTCCAACTGTTAAGGTGATTTATGCCCTGCACATGTTATTAAAGCAGCTGCACACAATCTCGCTCCCTTCATCACCAACCTCATCTATGCTTCTTTCAAAACTGGAACTGTACCCGACAACCTAAAAGCCGCTTGGATGATCCCCCTAATCAAAAAACCCATACTTGACCCTGGGAACCCATCCAACTACAGGCCCATCACAACGGTTCCCTTCTTACTAAAAATACTAGACCGGGCTTCCTACCTGCAAATACAGGCTTATCTTGAAACTAACAATCTTCTGGGACTCGGGCAATCAGGTTTCTGACCCAGACACGGTACGGAAACTGCTCTGATTGACCATATAACACAAATCCAAGACATAAAAGATGAGGGTAATCTACCCCTCCTACTTTTACTTGACCTATCAGCAGCTTTGGTCAGTCACCAAGCTCTCTGCCAGCTCTTGAAAACAGCTGCACACTTCTCTGACTCAGCCACATTACGGATTAGATCCTTCCTTGCTAACAGAACTAAGAGTCTTCTCTCCAGCAGCCTCTGCTGAACCTTTTCCAGTACTCTGTGGGGTGCCACAAGGCTCATGTGTCTCCCCTACACTGTACAATGTCTTTACAAAGCCTCTCTTCCACATACTTGATCTGGGTGTCACGTATACCAATTACGCTGACGATACCCAGATACTCGTTCCCATCACGGGAGACCACGCAATAGACAATATAGCTCTCAACGAAATCTATTCAAGTAATCCAAGCCTGGATGGCACAACACAGTCTTTGCTTAAACAACAAAAAACAGAGTTGTTAATCCTTGGTTCTCACACCAGACTCAACAAGCTAGACACTGCCTTCAAATGCTTCACTATCGATGGCAACACCATCAATGTCTCTAATAACACGAAAATTCTTGGTATCTACCTTGACGCCACACTATACTTTACTAGAGAAAAGATTTCTATGGTAGCAGCCTCAGCATACACCAGTAAACTGATCACTGCATGCAGGCCGTTCCTCACAACAGCTAACTGTATCACGCTTGCCAGAACCCTAGTTATGTCTAAAATTGACTATTGCAATGCCCTCTACTTAGGGATCTGCCAAAAAAACATTAATAAGCTGCAAGTAACACAGAACAATGCTATCAGGGCTGCACTTAACATCTCTAAGAAATCCCACATATCGGATGCCAGATGCAACTTGCAATGGCTGTCAGTCGAGTACAGAATCTTCTTGAAAACACTTGCTCCAAACCATAAAGTAAGAGCACATCTCACTCCAGCCTACCTCACCAACAGACTTTCCTCACATACTTCCACAGGGCCACTCAGAGTTGCCCAAGTTCATACCATGGCTATCCCGAGATTCAAGCTCCAAAACTCAGGTGGCTCCAGTTTCCCTGTCTTGGCAGCCAAGCTTTGGAACACGCTTCCTGCTTCCCTTAGATCAGAACCCTCCTTCCATTCATTTAGGAGTAACGCGAAACGCTGGCTCCATGAACTTGATCTCAATGGACACCCACAAATGTAGCTTCCTGACAGGAATCTATTTCCTCTACTGTACCTATATCCGTCCGGCACTCTCTCTGGCTTTTATTTTGACTGGTATCTCAGCATACCAGCTATCCAAGATGGAACTGAAAGTCCTCAAGAAAGGGTTATGCTTTGTTCCCAATAACAATAGTACTTTGCTTCGTGAGGAAATAGACTTTTTCAAAACTAATGAGAAAGTTAAGACTTAAAGTCTTCTTTGACTCACAAGATGAGGATACAATGACTACGGAATCACATAAATATCTTGAATTGAAACCTAAGAGTCACTTCAACCCCCCAGTCCAGAATCATATCCTCTCTACTTTTGAGAAAACTGTATTACAGGATTTGAAGAAGATTCAGTTTAAAAATAATACACAAGGCAATTTCTCTTTGAGAGAACGGCAGACACTTAAAAATCTCCTGGATAATCAAACCATCATTTTTAAACCAGCAGATAAGGGTGGAGCATTAGTGCTTATGAATAAACAGGATTACATCGATGAAATCGAGTGCCAGCTTGATGACCATGACACATATATGGAAGTACCCATTAGCCCTACTGAAGCAGTAAGATCCCTCATCAAGAAGATTTTGGATGAGGCAGAAGCCAATGACGTCATCTCAGAAAAGACACGCCTGTTTTTGGAAAACAAACATCCCATCATGCCAGTTATTTACATACTTCCCAAGATACACAAAAGATTGATTAATCCACCTGGACGTCCTATTATAGCAGCCACTGCGAGTCTCCTTGAACCGTTGGCTCAATACTTGGAAAAAATCCTGCAACCTCTCATACAGGAATCGAAGACTTATGGTAAGGACACTATGCATTTTTTGCACAAACTTAAAAATGTGCAATTCGTCAGTGGAAGGGATGTGATGTTCACCATGGATGTTACATCTCTCTATACTAACATCACACACGAAGCTGGTCTTGAAGCAACAGAATGGCTCCTACTCCAATCAGAGCAATGTCAAGGTGACAGACTGTTTGTACTAACTTTACTTAAATTAGTACTTACTGATAATTTTTTCAAATTCCAAGATAGTTTCTTCCTTCAGATTTGTGGAACTAGCATGGGGGCAGCAATGGCACCTTGCTACGCTAACACCTACATGTATTACCTGGAGCACGAAAACATTCTCAGTTCACCTAGATGGATGAGGAATTTACCACTATATTTAAGATACATTGACGATATCTTTGGAATCTGGTCTGGTCCGGAAGAAGAAGTGCAAAACTTTTATGAAATAATGAACTCAATTCATCCTCGAATTAAGTTCACTACAGCAACAAGCGACACTACCATCCACTTTTTGGATGTGGAGGTATATGCCAGTAATAACTCTCTCGAGACAAGGATCTACACTAAGAAGACCGATAGAAACAGCCTGCTGCTTGCTACAAGCTTTCATCCGAAAAGAACTGTCGATGGTGTCCCGTTTAGTCAATTTCTGCGTTACAAAAGGATTATCTCTGAGACCAATGAGTATGAACGTCAATCACGACAATTGGAAACCAAATTCTCATCTAGAGGGTATAACCAGTCAAAAATCACAGAAGTCGCAGACAAAGTGAGGAGCACTGCAAGAGAGACACTATTGACTCCACAACCCCCCAAGCCGGGAGAAGCACTTGTCTACGTCACTACCTATTCTATGCAGAGTATGAAGATCCAAAGGGTCATTAAAAAGAACTGGAGCATGTTTAGAATGGACCCACAGTTACAACAACTGTTTCATGAACCTCCTACTTTTGCTTACAGGAACAGTAGGTCCTTGCGTAAGAGCCTTGTCAAAGCTGAAATTCCATCTCCCAGTCTACAGAAAACATTTAAGGGGACTATTCCATGTCACAATTGCCAGCACTGCAGCAACATCATTAAAGGCAACAGCATATCACACCCCCACTCTGGCAAACCTATTTTTCTCAAGCATTCTTGCACATGTGATGCCCAAAATGTTATTTATGCATTAAAATGTCCTTGTGGGTTATACTACGTAGGCATGACGACCAGAAAAGTCAAAGTTAGATGGTCTGAGCACAAATCTAATATCCGCACTAAGAGTCGCAAGTCACCAGTATCACTACACTTTTCTGAAGCACGTCAAACCATTGCTCAATTGAAATGTGTTATCTTGGAACAAATCACAGCAGGAAGCAGGGGTGGAGATGTGCAGCGTAAACTATTGCAACGTGAGATTTTATGGATTGAACTCTTGGACTCTCTAAGCCCAAGTGGCATGAATACAGAATTCGACCTTATGTGCTTTGTATAAACCTGTTGTCTCTTTGAAAACTAGTATGCTCTGCTTGTATTAATATGTCACTCCAATTAGCACCATTCACACACTCTGCGATCATTATTGTTTGTGTGTTTTAAATTTGACAACATGTACCATCCAGTGCGGTACTTACCGCATGATGTATTTTCATTTGATACCCCATTGCTTTGTTGAGCTCCTCCTCACCTCTCATCGAGGTAGACTGTTGACCTTTTACCTCCCCGATGTTCTCAGTTCTCCTCCGACTTGTGATGTCTCCTTGTCAGCTATTCTTCAAGTTCTGACATGAATCTGACTCTCCCTTCTGCCTTGTTGTTGGCTGCTTGCCCGCGCCCAGGGCTTTGAGTTCTCCTCTACGTTTCCATACATCTCGTGGCCTCCTTGAATTGCCCATGGAGATTAGACTCCTCCATTGTTGTCGATCACTGTCTCCGTCCCTTTTTGGGTTTTTTAGACCTTTTCTCTTACCTTTGTCGATGCTGGTTAGCTTCTGCTGACCGATCGCCATGATTAATCACTTGCCGCGCCGTGGGGGCACCCCGTAGTTCCTTTGAACTACGGTTGTTGCCCCCACGCACACGTTATTTTAACCCCTTGACTAGGTCTTATGTTGGACACGTACTGCCCTTCTCTTAATGACCATTTGTCATTTAACAGCTGTTATGTGCAGCCCTTTCTCCGGACTGCTCGAGACCGCCCCGTCCCTTTTCAGTGTGTCACTCTTGTTTACTGTTACATTACCTTGGCAACGCTGCACTCGTTGGTGCCCACACCAAGATGGACGTCGCTTTTGGTGCTCTCATGCGCATGCGCGGGGTTACCAAGACGACGCTGTAGTTTTGGGAAGCTCAGTTACTTCGCTCGCACTGCAGCGGCGAGATGTTCATTGCGTGTTCGCATTGGAAGGTATGCATTTTTTGTTTCCCTGAAACCAGTTACACGTTGCAATAACCTGGTCCACGTACCTCGCTTGGTTGAGACTTTAGTATTATATTATTGTACTCGCTTTTATTATATACCTTGGACTTCACTGTACAGCTAAACCTTACCGGTATGTGTTGCTGCACTTGTGCAGTGTTCTAAAGCCTCCAATTCCCCTTGTTCATGCAGTTTACTTGCATTTGTTCGTACGGGCTAATGCCTAACGATTTGTCGTAGTCTGTCATTGTTTACTGTCTGTACTTATATTCTAAATCTCTCTTTCTCTTCACTATGGACTGATTGCCCGTTATTGGTGGGCTTAATAGCTTAACTTTTGTCCTTACCTCCATAGATACCCCAACATACTGTGGTTTTTGGCTATCCGTTGTTTCTTGTCTGGATTACCTGTCTGTTTCCTGGCACTTATATCAGCAAGGTTAGTGACTCTGACTCGTCTCACTATGTTAATTGACTTCATGTAAATCAGAGAGTTTTTATTGAAATATCTTTTTTCTTTCCTACCCCACAGAGACTGTGTTAGAATCTAATGTTTATGAAAATAAAAATGAAGTCTATCCCCTGAAGATGGTTCCATGAACTGAAACACGTCGGTCTTATTCGGGTCACACCTAGGGAACACTGATTGTACTACTGTTTGCTTACTAATGTACGACTTGTTGGACTCAGAAGATTAAAATCCATAAGACAGCTCTAGTGTTTTCGTTCTGATTGTTCTATCGGTTTGACCTCTATGACTGTATATTTTATCCTGAATAATACTGCCAAATGCTCTAAATGACCCTTTCTGTTGCAAATAAGAGAAGTTCACACGTTGTTAACACATCGTAAAATTTACGCCTCTTTTGGCACCAAATGTTTAATTAATTTTAATAGAAATAGAGGGATATCTTTTTCCCTATTTGAGTGCATCTGGGCTTGCTGTGTAGCAATACACAGCTTTGGATTCTTTTTATTTTGACTTGCACTGTATTGCCTTACCCACTACTTTGTAATGCCTGACTAGACTATGTAACCTTTGTATATACTGTATATGCTGTGTAACACTTGCTCTTCTATGTGGTTTCAGGATATTCCTCATTAATATTCATGAGCAAAAATGTGCATACATTTAGAATCCTTGCATGCAAACTTATCTCATGAATATTAATGAAGGTTATCCTGAAAATCTGATATGGTTCTGGTCCTCAAGGACTGGAGTTGGACAACCCTGATTTAGAATATGCTTCATCACACTGGACACAGGTGACCTCTCTACACACACTTCTTTAATACCTTTTGGCGTCATCTGCTTGACCTTTAAAGGCACCTTCTATAGTCCTCAGATTGTATCATTGCCTTACTACTTTCATATTTATCACAGTTAAATAAATTATTTCCCATACCATGTTGTCTGTGGCATTATTAGAAATTACTTAGATTTCAGAAAATATGTACTTTAGAAAGAATATTTGTAAGGTAGCAGATGTTTTTATTAAAACTCATTTAATGTGACCTATCCAAAGAACTTCAGCTGAAGTTACAGGAGGCATCAAAAAGAAAGGAAAACATGAAGGATTTCTGAGGCCCAGCAGATTCACCGGTTTGTATTTAATGCCTTGAAGGAAGGAGATCCGTGAACTGAGCATAGTGTATTTCGGGGAGCACGGCCTGTGTGATTCATCATGGCGGCCTAGTGGTGAGGGTGGAGAGCTGATGGACAGCTGTGGAAGCTGGGATGGTGGCCCTGGTGTACCCTGACACAAGCTAAGCAAGCATCAGGCACACTTAAGTGAAAATGTAAAATTTTAGAGGTCTTTGACACATGACATGCATAATATGAAACACAAAAGGGCTTTTTTTAATCCAATGTTAATACGGGAGTGATGCAGAGTCTCTGGTGTCATTACAGACCCTGCTTCTCGTTTGTTTTACATGCGGATTACAAGATGCTATGTTGCTGAGACTCGCTGAGCCTGTTCTTTTTTTGTGCATTTTCACTGACTTTTACCCTGCTTGTTAAGTCTGTTTTCACTACATGCTTCACCGGACTCCGCTTCCGCCCACGCGCGCTACCTTCAAAACCATAAGGTATAGCGAAGCATGGCGGAGTGTTGCAGAGTGTCTGGTGTCCAGCGGCCAATGGACGAGGCGATGCATCTAAGGAGCTTTAAACATCGAGCAAAGAAGCCTGCCCCAACTGTGTCAGCAGCCAACTCCCACCAAGCCATGTACAGCAAACGGCGAGCGCACCGACCAGGCGGTGAGTAACCTTCTGTCTTCATTTGCAAGTATCACCAACTCTGCCTTCAATCCGCCACGGGCCCTGGAATATTTGGCAACCCCGAGCCATAGAAATATCCCAGCCCCTCTTTCTCTTCAAACCTTGAGGGACGCCCTGTGTGATGCAGGAGTGGCATCTCCTGTGACCAGGCTGCGCCCTGAATTGAGCCCACGTACTATCCAGCATGTCCCTGCATCTAGTTCTACATTGGTGGGTGCCTCACGCCCTCCACATCCCATACACAACCCACTTGCTGGTCTAGCTGGAGGCTACACTGACTTACCTGCCCCCTCCAAGAGGTGGGCCTCCTCAAGGAACTTGCGCCACAGGCGGCTGGTCATTCATTGAATGTAGAGGGGAGAGATTTGCTAATCTTGACTCCTGGTCTGCCAGTCCTGATAGAGGCTCAAATTCACAACCAGTCGCCTGACATCAACAAAAATACTCTATCACCCCCTTCACCTATGGTGGATCCAACGCAGGGGAGCCCAACTCAGGGGCTGGTAAAAGCAGCGACTGATTCGAATTCTGGTGTGAGCCCGGTCCCGTTGGGGCCCCTGCGAGAGGAACAAGAGGTCGATCTACCCTCGCCTCTTTGTAACAACCCGCCACCCCTACGGTGCTATCCAAGGACCTCATGCTCCTACCATCGGCAAATTCGGAGGCCAATTCTTTTCACAGGTCCAGAAAGCCCGCCCAAGGTCGTAACCATCTACAATTATGTCCAAAATCCCTGCATTTATCATAGACTGCACTTGCGAGGTCCACCCTCGAGTCCAACAGTTCCATCGATATTTACTTAAAATCAGCCTGCCCTAACATCTGGTGTTAATGCGGGTGATGTTTCGTAAGCTGACATTCTGGGAGGTGTGGAGGCTTGGGGCTGCCCTCCCAACGTCCTGCCATGTACAGACGAGGACATTCCTCTGGACCCTAACATCATCGTCCCTTTCAACTTTATGGCTCAACACAGGACTATTAAGCCTAAACTATCCTCATTAACAATTCCACCGGAAAAAACAAGTGATAGGACTATACCTGCTGTTGATATGGAGTCCACTAAAAGTATGGAACCAGCGCTGGCGTTGGTCTCAGGTAAAATCTGTCCGTACTGTGACACCAACTACACGCCAGCCAGTCGTCTAACTGGTCTGATGGGGGCATCCGTCCATCTATGTCCTTCCACCAGCGAAAAAGAGCCTGAAGTGTCAGCACTTGACTTGCCAAACAGTGGGGCTTGCACTAAGGAAGTACCTCATCAGCACGGAAGGGATCAGGTTTGAGGTCGGATGAAGACTCACCAAAACCAAGCACACAGCGGCTGGATGAGGAGGCACACTCAATGTACACATTGAAATCTGTTGTCCCTGACTCACCTTTACTTTCTTTCGAGCAAACCCAGCCACGAGGTGTGTATATCGACCAGTCACCAAAGCCTCCTTCGCTTAATGCATCAACACGCAAGGACAAACTTGACCTCTTCTCTTTTATGTCGACCTTGACTATAGCCTTAGCACCGTTCACTAAATTATACGAACAAGTGAACGAAACGCTAAAGGATCACACCACGCTTTTGGCGATGACTCATTCTAAATTGATCTTTCTTGGAGGCTTCATCACAGGAAATGAGGACAGGTGCCCAGGTCTAAGTATGACCTCTCAAGCAACACAAACTATGGGCTCAACCAGTTCTAAAGCTGTGCAGACAATCCACGCACCCCCCCCCCAGTTGACATTGGATTACCAAATTTCACCAGCCCCCCCAACACACCCCGAAGATGAACACCTCCACACTATGTGGCAAACGGTCCATGGTCCTGCACTGATGCAGCACTCCAAACCATTGCAGTATTAGCTGAAGGGGAAGGGGCCAGAGGAAGTCGGGCTTTTCCCATTTTCAGCCAACAAAAACTGGCGCCTTCAAGGAAAAGAGAGAAAAGTAATAGGAAAAATACTGTAGTAGATCATCAACCGAGACTTAAACCCTCTGAGTCAGGGGGGAGGTCCCCCAAAACCAGCCCCAAGAAGGGTGTCTCTAAACTAGAAAACCAAGCAAGCGGGGTCTCTTTCAGCCAAACCTGCTGACATGCAGGCACCCAGCGTAACTGCCCCTGCACCAATACCTACGCTGAGTCCTACATTGCAGACTCTTCTTGAACTCTCAACTTATTCAATAGAGGAAACATCCTCTCTTCTAGAAGAGAGAAAAGGTGCCCGCCTTACATCCTGCCAGCACAGAAGCAAGAGAAGCTCACTCAGAAATAACCATGGAGCCGCCAGCCTCCCCGGTATTCGAATATATGGCTGAAAAAAGACAGTCTAAGAACTAACGATCTAGTGGTCGTAAAGGAACCGGAATCTTACGCACCACCATCTTTACAACCAACACAACAGGAATCCTATGATGCACGCCAAAGCAGGGCAGAGCACGAAAGAGCTCAAGATATCAACAGGACCTATCCTGATTCTGTTCAAGTGAGGCTAAGGCGGGTAAACCCCCTGACCCCCTCTCTGAAACTGGAGAGTCCTGGACCACAGGAACACTCTCGTACTCAACCGGCGATTGGTCCTGGAACTCGTCCATTCAATCACCAGCTTACACCAGCTACGTCTGACTTACCTCCAACTTATTGAATTTCATGATAAGAAATGCCTGGATTCAGTGTTTCTCCATATCCCTTCGCCAGCCGTCAAAAATATGTTACTAGACTCCACAGAGAGTCTATTGATGCTGAGGTTTGACTTGAGAAGTGCAAATTCCACAGATGAAGCCAGGCCAAGTCATGCCCATCTTCTAAAACTACACACACCATAGTCATAATCCAACATCAAGGGAGACAAGGGCTAGCTGGCTTTGGGAGATCTTTACCATACCTGGATACCCTGAATCTGGACAGGGTGCCTTCTGGCCCCGAACTGAAATTAAACATCACCTTCCAGGCAAATTGGTCTACCAGGCAGGTGGGTAATGTGAACGTAAAGGACCCTTTAACGAGGCCGACCCTTGCAGCATTTGATGGGTCTTGGCTGGCAAGTGCACTGGTGCCTAACAAGTCATTTTGGCAACCCAGCTGCAACTTAGTCGAACAATGCCGAGACCATTATTCGACTAAAACGTCAGTCTCGCCAGCCAGAATTTGTGAAATTGGCCTCCGGGAACACCAGGGGATTCTCCCATCTACTAAGACCAAGCGACATAAACCTGAGTACGACCTACATTGTCTCCAGCAGACCTGGCTAATGAAGAAACTAGCTTGCTTTGAGCTGTCAATTAGACCTGCAACTAAGGGGGCTGTCGGTTACCCTTCGGCGGGTCTCCTCACAGCAGTAAAATCAGGGCTCCTCCTGAAGTCTGCTTCAACGAACCACCTTATTCAAGAGATTGTGATTGAATGTGATTTTTCTGCTGGCCGAAACAACCTGAGCAAAATTACAATCATTAATGTCTATTGGAATCCAGCTTTGATTTCGGATGATTTATTCATAAGTCAGGTTAGTAAACATCTAGACCACGCATTCATCACCCAGCAGTCGAAGTACATTATTATGTGTGGCGATTTAAATTTACCGGACTTAGTGAAAACAAAGAACCAGGCTGGAACTACGATGACCCACGACATGCAAGACGCAATCTATGGAATTCCTTGATGGATTCTAGAGCAATGTCACTTCTTAATGGCAACTTCAGTGGCGACTCGCCTTCTCAACCGACATGGGAAAATCTGGGCCATTCATCGACCCTTGATTATATCTATGTATCTGCCAACTTCTTGCCTCTGGTTATCAACTTCCAGGTGATCAAGACAATTCACAGCAATCACCATCTTCTTCTTTTGGCTTGGAAAGCAGTGAGTAGAATTTCCTAATGCTCGGATTGCTTTTAGGATTACTCTTCTTTTCTTTTTGTTTGTTTTTGCTTTTGTTATTTTTCTTCTGCTTTTGCTAAAAAATTGTTGATCAATTTTAATGCAATAAATACATTTTAAAAATACATTCTAAGCTACAAGCTATTGGATCATTATTTCCAAAACCTTGCTACACACCATAGCGAGGGCAAACATCATCATAGCGGATCGCTGTCTGGTCAGATAGTCTCTTATGCCCTGAGATTCAACTGGTTTGGTAAGGAGCCTTCCTAAGCAACTTCTCTGGGACCTTGAATAATGATCGAGGAGACCAAGTCAAAGATTATTTTGTAATTTAACAACAATGGCGCAAGTGCCCATAACAATAGCTGGGATGCCTTTTAATTTTGTGATTAGGAGCAAGATCATGGCGTTTGGGAGAGAACTGGCAAGAGCTAGAAATCTAGACTTAGAGCGTTGAATCCTACGGCTGATTTGTGATGCTGACCATAGTGACTGCTTATAAATAGAATCTTGTGTAAATTAAATGCATTCAGAGGTCAAAGAAATACACTGGGAATTAATATGGCAGAAAATACTGCTTTACATTTGATATGCCTGTTCTACAGAAAAACTATTTAAGCTAACACTATAGGATCACTCCCTAAAAGCAAAAGTAAATCAAGCCACCATTTGAACACTAATGGACACCAAGGAGAATATAATACGAGACGAAGCTGGGAGATTTTTGTGAATAACATATGAAACCTCACAGTTGAGCTATCAAGTGATCAAGCTCTCTTGGGCATAGCTGAATCCCAGCCTCCCACCTTTCTTCTGGACAGGACAGGCTGGAGGTATCCATTGGACCAGTGCAGGTTGTACTAGTTTTAAAGTCTCTACACATGAAGGAACAAGAATATATGTCCTTACCAACCTCTTTTTTTTACAAACAATTTACCAAACTGTTTATCACATGTCACAAAACGTTTTAATTCCTCTGATCGATAATCCGATTGATCGGCAAATAAGTGAAAGACCTTGAAGAATGTGGTTCCTATCACTCTACTGCTCTTTTGAATGTGGATCCAAAACCTTTTCATAGATCTTGGAAAACAGATTGGAATCCATTCTACTCAAATGTATTCTTTCCGATCAAGCAGATTTCATTTCTGTTCACCAGGCCATTGGTAATATTCGGAAAGTGATTCATTTATTGGATGAAGACAAGAGTTTCACTAAGGCGTCCTCTGACCTTTTGTTGCTTGATAAAGAAAACATGAAGACATTAGAATTTGGAAATGTTTGCAATCCTACTGTAATCCCAGTTCCAGAATTAAAGTTAGAAATAATCTTCCTTAGAGTTTCACCCTTGGTAGAAAGATGAGGCATAGATTTCCTGTCTTCCATTGCTCCTTGCATTAGCTATGGAGCGCTTTGCTAAAAAGAGTGCAAAGAAACTGGGCTTTCTGAATTGAAATTGGCCATGTTTGTGGACGACTTTCTGTTAATGCTTCATACTCGCACTACATCCTTGTCGGCCATCCTTTCTGAGTTAGGAATTTGTGAACTGCATGCTTCAAGATGAACTCTACAAAGTCACAGCTTGCAGAACAACCCCTGACCTTGATGTAGGATCTCAATCTGCAACATACCAGAAAGGCAAAATTCGCCCTACTGAGAACATGGGTAGCATACTGGGAAAGAGGTTAGAAAGCAATCAATTTACTAGTTCAGACGGAACCACTCAAATGTAAAGGCTGTTCATGCTAGGAGGTATTGGGTGGAAATGTACTCGGAGATGCTGATTAGATAAATAAAACGTTCTAGGTGACCTTCTATGCTGCAGAGCAATACAACAAAGAAGCACCAAAGAGGTTTCTGTCTAACTTTCAAGTCCAAAACGCTGGAGAAATGGAGTTACAGGTAAGAAACTACTCCCTTCCTGAGCATATACGTGAAAAAACATTGAACATCATTTCATGGCCCTATCCACTGGATAACCTCTGCATAATTCACTTTGAACAGAACATTTGCTTGCCTCTGAAAAGCTATTACCCTCTGCATTGGGGCTCAGGTCCCTGTCCACCCAGCTGCATACCCGCATTGCCTCCTGGCAACCCTTCCACTCTGGTCTGTATCTGTAACCCTACAGTCCCCTTACCTGCACTTATCAGACACCTGTTGTCTTCGCTTAACTCTTGCACTTGCCACCTGCTGGCCACACTACTTGTTTGTTTTGATCCCGTGTTCAGCACTTTCCAATCCTCCCCTTCCCCCCTTCCCTCTCCCCTCCACTTGCACGATCCCAATGTCACTGGGCCTTTTAAGATTGTTGTCTTGTCCTCCCTTGTACTCCTCCCTTGCCTCATTGCACTTTGAAACACTTGTGTATGGGCGCGCTATAAATAAAATATCATATCCTATTATTGTGACACAACAGCTCTGGTCAACGCCACCTGACTCCAGTTTGGTACAATCCGTCTTCAGATGGGAACTAAATAGGATTTCTTTTTGAAGTAAGAAGAAATTAAAAGGAGCAAACAATTTTATACATCATGGAATGGGGTGAAGCATAAGAAGTGGACGTATTTGGGGGGCAATGTAAAAATGACTCCTAGCTGAAGAGATCTAAATCCCTACTTTACTGCATTGTTATTATTATTATATAATTTGTTGATTTACCAAATGCAGAAAGTCTATATGTTAGAGTTCCATACATAACGCTCATGTTTGGCTGATCAATCCGTATGTTTATATTGTAGCTCCGATGCTGTGGGCATTTGTAAATGACAATGTAAACAAGTAGCTTTGTAAATAATAGTCATGGTAATATGCATAATGTATTATCTGGTTACCTGAATTCTTTTTGTATCTTGTCCCGTGCATCCCTTGGGCTGGGAGGATAGCTCAGGGCAACGCTTTTGTCTTGGAAGCAGGACAACGCAGAGCAACACAGGTTATGAACCCTGGTCCTGTGCTTAGAGCCTGGACTATGGTATTAAGCATGTTATAAAAGATGAATTAATCCCTCTGCTCACCCAAACATCTTTCTTCTTATTTGGTACTTTGTCATCAGAAGTATTCGCTATTTTTAATTAGCTCTGTTTATTTTTTTAAGGAACTTATTCATTAAAACAGGCTTACAAATCATTGAAGGAAGCTAGCACAGAAAAATCGGCCATTGATTCCTCGGATAGCTTCAGCTCGGATTTGTACATCCTATGTGCAGAGCAGGCTCTTCAGGTAAAAAACTGTTTACATTTTTTTAGCTGGGAATTGCTAAAATCATGTTGAAGAAAAGCTGGTTAACTGTCATGACCTGTGTAGCCTCTTATCTATGTAGAATCCACTCGACAAAAGTAGCATTTGAAATTTTGAGTGGCGGCACCAGATTCTGCCCCACGCTTGGGATTTATTTCACATATTTTTTGTGTTCTTAATTTTCTTTTTAGGACTTCTTGATGGCACAATTATGTTCAAATCCCACAACGAAATAACATGATACTACCGTGCAAATGGATGAATGTTTGCCTTTCTAGTAATCTTTTAATAAAGGTTTCTCTTGTGTAATTGTTGGTGAAACGATTGCTCGAACATGAGCTGAAACAAGCCCTCACTCGTGAGTTCCTTCTGAATGTCTGGGAACCTTGATCCAGGAATCCTGTTTTAGAGAATCCGAACACTTTGGTGTGTTTGTACCTGGACTTCTCTGTATACGATTTGCAAACTTTGCTGTTCAGAGTTCAGAATTAGGGCTACATCTGCTGCAGTGGCTTCACCATATTTGCATGCATAACCGATTAGGATTCTGTGATAGGCTTCCTCAGTTGATGTAACTTCAGAAGAAGCTGTCAAGAAGGGTGTGTGGGAATTAATTGCATGTAGCAGTGGGTTGGCCAATTACATTTTTTTACCATCAAAATATTCACAAATTATGTATGAATGACTACTTGGTAGCATCAAGCATAGGTCTCAGGCAGAGTGCGAGGCCGCTGAAATGCAAAGCAGCTCCACTGCCAACATGAAATAAAAGGAGCATCATGAAAACAAGTTTAAAAAAATCTAATATCACGTTTTTATATCGTGTCTAAAGTCAGATTCATCCTGCTTCTAAGTACTGTAATTCTAGGTATAGTTATTGACCCAATTTAATTGATAACAAACATATTGAACTAAAAACAATAGAGGGCTTAGTTTCCTATGTCCAGATTTTAATGTGTAACTGTAAATTGGACACTCATATCGGAGATGAGTGCTTAACTCTGAGATATCCTTCCAGATGTTTAGCTCTTAAATGTAGCTAATCTCTTTGTGTCGTAAAATTCCTTGTTGAAAGTTCGAAATATCTGTCTAGAATTTTCTTTTATCTCCTAACCGTTGGGATCAACAGAGGGGGGTCATGGCTGGTTGTAGGGATTACCCGGACTCTGGGTGCCCTGCAGTAGGACTACTGCACTTCCATCACAACAGCAATTCAGGGTTACTGAGGCCACAGCATAGTAGCTTAAGCAGTAGATGACGGAGTGTAGTGTTTTTGGGAGCTACCAAATAGCCCTGTCATTCCAGGTTCTTACACTAAGTTTGTCACATCCCCCTTGTGAAAAATATACTCCTCCATAGCCACATGCGGTAGCAGGACCACTGTGGCTCAAACTCTTTGTGTCCCTTTGGGGGAGCAATCAAGCATTGAGATACCCAAACACCAGGGGCTTTTGCATTCCTTCTCAGAAATTGTCAAATGCTGTTACATTTTGGTTCAGGTTCTGTGGCAGATTCTGACTGGAGCTGCCAGACAGCGTGTCCCAGTTAGTGCATACATGGTCTTGTTCTTTTGTGCCCATATTTTATTTCCTATTGTGTCGGGATCAACTAATAGTTATGTCGTCAGACTATGGGCTCTCTTAAGGCTACAGATAATGTTCGCTGAAGCTGGGATATGTTGCAAAATGTTTTGGTTTGTTGGAAAATTACTTGCGATAGCGGTCGGGGTGTAGAATAAGTCCAGAGGTGAAGTAATAAGAATGAGAACACTCCTGGGTGTGGCACCACAGCAGGACGGGAAGCACCAACTGGGCTTGGGGAGCTGCATGTCTTTGAGCTCTCTTTAGGGTTTCAACATGTCTCTGTGCTGGTGCTATGAGCATTGTTGTTGAGGTCTAGAAAGGATTTTGAATCGCACCACTATTAAGAATGATGTCAGGGCTGATCAACAGCAGAGATGTGGGAGGAGAGCTATAAAGAGGGGTCAAGAATGATGCCAAGATTTCGGCTAGAGGAGGAGAGAGGAAGGGGGGAAGGAGATTGGAGGAGTCATGGGTGGAGGAATAGTGCAGGCAAGAAAGAAAATAACTTAGAGGGATTTAAATGTAGATAATGAGCCGTCATACAGGACTGAATAGCAAGAAGGCAGGAAGAGACGATCGAATGAATAGAAGGGGAGAATGAGATAAAAGAAAGGAAGAGCAGAGTATCATCTGTATAAAAGTGATGAGCAAGAGACCAACAGAAGAAAATTACTCTGTTGCTTGTTGCACTTCCACATTTCTTATGTGAACTTTGTTTAACTGGAAGTCCACTTCCTTCAGGTTTGAAACATCCATTGTTTGGCCTCTTCCAATCTCAGTTCTTCTACAAGTTAGTCATAGTAGAGCCTCGCTTTTACTTCCAATTCTAGCAAGCCACGATCTTGGCCTGCATCCTTCCAAACATTTTGGCAGCCGCCCAAAAAGTGGAATCTGTCCCATTGTAGCCTTCCATGTTACTTCAAAGGAAAGCTCTACACATGATGATTCATCTTTGAATCCAGACACCCATTTACACTGACCATGTCTAGTCTTGGTGTAAACCGTCTCTGGAAACTGTGTTGGCAGATCACTGACCACATATATTTTCCACACATTTCCTGAATACTATTTCTTATGCAAAACCTTTAACTTTGAAATACTCCAGCACCAGGCTGGGTACTAGGAACTATTTGTATGCACTAACTGCTGTACTGGGGAGGAACCATTTACATACTAGCGTGCATAACCTGAGCAGTACCTTCCGAAAAGAGGATCTCTACTATAGTGCTTTGTGATGTGAACATCGCGTGTATGATTAAAATGCTTCTTTTCTATGTATTTCAGAATGCACCACTTAAGAAACCAAAAGAGACTCTTAAGAATTTACAAAAAAATATCTTACATTCATATGGGCTAATGTGAAAGCTAGGATCAGTAAGAAAATAACAATGGCTCCTAAAAACAGGGAGGCTTAGCATGCCCCTACATTTTAAAATACTACTTAGCTGCACTGATACAAATAGTAGATGCATGAGAAACATTGTTTTTCTGTAGAACACACAACATATGTGGAAGCAGCCATGGCTGAAGAGTGATAAAAGACCAGAAAATCTCTATATAAACCAAATGACGAGTAACGATAGGAGCTTCAGATACAGTGCGCAAATGACAACATTAATCCTATTTTTAGCACCATTCACACCAATTCATTGAAACAGGGATTTTTATCTCGAATAGCCTATATATGGGCTTTAATAAGTGGCCACTGGTGGGGGTAGGAAATTAGAAGACCTGTTCACAAAGGGGGTTATCAAATCCTTCAGGTAATGTAAAGATTACCTTGGATTTGATGAAACGGAAAGATTCAGATATACAAAGTTTAGACATTGGGCACTACATCTGATTACCAGAAAGAAGGCATCCATATCAATAACCAGTTTAGCGACCTGTATACAACAGGCGAGGGGAATAAAGCAGCTATTTGGGAAATGAAATGGGATATTAAGTGGTGTTAAATGCTCTGAAACCTCGTTTATCGGAACAAAGTGGCAGAATGAATTGAAATGCTCTATTTCAGATGAAAAGTGGAACAAAATAGAAGTACCTGGTAAATGTTGGAATGCACACTCCACATAGAAATGCAATGTACATACGTGATATTACACACCTGATAGATTGCATGCCATGTGTCCTGGAAAAAGGATATATTCTGGCGAGATTGTGGAATGACGGGAACTTTAAGCCACATTATATGGGAATGCCCCAATCTCTGATCATTTCAGAGGGAAGTTAGATCAGTAATTAAAGATATAAGTGGAATATCATGGGGATTAAAACCACTTCACATTGTCTTGGGAACCGTTTGAGAAGAGGAGCAAACCACATTTTTCTCGAACTCTTTCAAAACTGCTTTTAGAAGCTAAACTGGCCATTATGTCGTTTTCCAAAACGGACAAACCCATCAGTAAATGTGTGGCTTAAGAGACTATGTAAAATTGTACCCATCGAGAAACCTCATGAAAGAGTAATAGAACCATTTGAGAAATTCAATGAGATTTGGGCCCCTTTTTATCCATTTTATGTTTGGTTCTGAATGCAAATGCTCATGCCCAACAAATCTGAGATGAATACTTTTGCTAACTGATGAGGAACAGAACACTCAAGATCACACAGTGAACAGGAGAAAAAATTGGCGAGAGAACCACGTTTCAAGGTGCAATGTATTAGAAACAAATGTCAGATATGGGTGATGATCAAGAAGACGGGGGTCAACAAGTTGTATTAAAGGAAAGCAGGCCTCAACTACCCCCATAGCTATGATGATGGGTTTCTCTAACTTTAAAGAAAGCAAAACACTGGTGCTAGTCAGAAGTCTCAAGGAAATGATATCCTCCATCCAAACCTATTCTATCCTATGCTCTATCCCTAACACTAATAAACTAAACAACAAATCACCCAATTCACAGAAGTGTTTTTAAAATGGCGCAATCCCATTGGAAAACACTCTGTGAATCAGGCCCATAATCTCTGCCTAAGTAGAATCAAGACCGATAAAGTGACACTGCGCCAAATGTTCCAAAGTTAGATGCTTAATTGCATGCTATTTGTTGTGTAGAAAGTCAGCCTGACGCGTGTTTCGAGCAAAGCGCTCTTCATCTGAGGCTGATTAGTGATATAGGATAGATATCGTGCAAAGCAGTTGGTTGTACATAAGACATGAATCATCAAAACCCAAGTACAGAGCAAATGAGGCAAAAAGGGGCGATTATACATATGTCCATAAGCAATTAGTAAACATTGATATATGCACAATCATTTAATAGTCCTTGAAAAAATGGGATTCGGGGTAAAATACAGGTCATGGATTAAGCTACTATATTCAGATCCAACAGCTGATGTCAATACTAACGGTAGACGCTCGGCTACTTTTAAACTGGAAAGAGGGACAAGACAGGGGTGTCCTCCTTCCCCATTACTGTTTGTTATTGCAATCGAGCCCCGTGCGGCTTTGATTAGAGATGACCCCTATATATTGTCGTGTTGGGGGAGGCAACAAAAATTGTGGTTATTTGCTGATGACATTCTTCTGGTTCTCCGAGACTTGGAACATTCACTACCAACTCTAATGGAAGTTTTGAGATTGTTTCAAACCTTCTCCGGCTATAAAGTAAACTGGACAAAGTCGGAGGTGATGCCCCTGGTATCTTGCTGTAATAATAAACAATATGTGACTGGTCTGGGGTTTAGATGGTGTCCAGATAAAATGATGTATCTTGGTATCTGGATTACTCCAAAGATCAGTGATTTGGTGTAGGTGAACATGACTGCACTTTGTAAGAATTTTCAAACTGATCTGGAGCGTTGGGGTTTATTAAATCTTTTACTATGGGGGAAGGTTAACGCTTTAAAGATGGTATCGGCCCTTAGGATCAATTATATCTTGAGTATGATCGCACTAAACATTGATGCTGAGTACTGGAAGGAATTGGACAAGCTTATTCAAGGTTTTCTATGGGACAAGAAACCACCTAGATTATGTTTATGGAAACTACAATTACCTCTGGAGAAAGGTGGACTAGGAGTGCCAAACTTTAGAGCCTATCACCTTGCCTTTATTTGTGACTTTATGGTTGGATTCTTGGCATTGATACCTGTTGAATGGGCTATGGCGGAAGCGAGTTATAATGGTCCTCTGTTGCCTAGAGCCTTGCTGACTAGAGAATCAAGAGCGAGAAGTGTGAAGGACCCATTAACTGTCTGTCTGAGAAACTCCCGGAAGAAAGTGAACGGTTTGTTGGGTTTCGATGCATACAAAGATCCTGGTGCATCATTATGGATGAATCCTTCTATTAGATTAGGAAATAAAATGCTATTCTGGGCACAATGGTTTTTGGGTGGTGTGAGTTGGATTGATGATCTATTTAAGGAGGGGAGATGGATGAATGCTTGAGAAAATTTCAGGTTTTCAGATTACAAGAAATTGAAGATTGCGGTTGGTGAGATTAATTTCCAGACAAGGTTAAATCTGGATTTTTTTACGAAAGTCATTGGTAGGTGAAGATGGTTTAGCTAGTCGGGTTTACAAACTAATAGTGAATGCATATAAAGACAATGCTCAGCTCAGAGATGAATGGAGTCAAAGAATTGGCTCTGACATTACAGTGGAGACATGGACAAGGATGTGTACAAATGTCAAATTTTGTTCCTTGGGTTTGACTGAGAGAACGAGACAAATAAAGATATTAAACAGGGTTTATTGGACACCTGATAGATTATGGAAGTGAGGTTTGAAGGATGGCTCAGAGTGTTGGGCTTGTGCTCATGAAACAGGTAGGCTGGAACACATGATGTGGGATTGCGGGAAGGTGCATCGATTTTGGAGTGAAATTGGTGTGATCTTGGAGAGGGTCTTGGATGAATCAATTGGTTTTGATTTTGAAACATTAATATTGGGAAATGATAATACCTTAGACTGGCTCACTCAATGCCAAAAGAAGTGGTTATTTAGGGGTGCCATGATGGTAAAGAAATTAATCCTTAGGAATTGGAAATCCGATGTTACTTTAAAGGAGGAGGACTGGTTGAAAGAAATGCTTGATCTAGCAGATGTGGAACAATGTATATATAGAAAACAAGGCCATAATGGGCTGTTTATGAATATTTGGGGTACATTTCTGACATTGTATTGAATCTGACAATGGCAGGTTGTATGATGTGAACCAGGTAACTATGAGGGAGGGTTGTATCTATATGTTTTATAATTATGTATATAGTTTTTGTTATGATTTTTTTTTGTAATTTCCTGTTTTGTTATAATTAAAATGAAAATAAAATTTCCCCCCAAAAAAAATCATAGATGTCAAATACAAATACATGTATATATTAACCATTGATGTGGTAAAACATAGAGAAAGCAAAAATTGTCATATGCATGTAATCCAAAACACAACAATTTGATTAGTGCACATCCAATAAATAGCATGCAATTAAGCATGTAACTTTGGAACATTTGGCGCAGTGTCACTGTATCTGTCTTGATTTTGCTATTGGACTGTTCAGTATTAGGCAACATACCCACACACTTCAGGAACCTGCGGCCTTTCTTCCTATAGGAATTAATCTGTGCAAGCGCTGTCGACTCATTTTACTTTGTTGCTACCAGGATTGGTGTCTCTGCCTAAGTAGGTTTGCTGCCACTGTACCTAGCTTCTGGTGGCTGGTTTCCGACCCCATCCAATTGTATCTTTGGTTCTCTCTCCCTCTCCCTCTCCCTCTCCGTCTCTGTCTCTCGCTGTTAGTTCAAAGTTGGGTCCTTTAAGTCTGCCCCTCTTCTTAGAAGAAGGTTGCTCAGGACTGCCATTTAAGCATTCTGATCAGTTCACAAAGTTCATCTCCATATTGGAGTAGCTGATTCTCTAAATGTGTTAATTCTTTGCAACAACAATATTGATGATTCCTGATTATTCTGATTTTATATTTAGTCTCTTGTTCACCTCTACCGGGTCTTTTTAAGCTCCTCTGGCTTTTCACTTCTTGTAGTCTTGCCTGGACTATACAGCCATCCAGGTCATCTGAACAAGGCATTCTCATTGAGAGATATTCTGTGACACAGCCCATCATAGGCTTTCTGACCTCCCAAGTCGCCTGGTCATCATATGGTTATCATATGGCCTCTATCACCTTCTGTATTAATTTCTGAGTCAGACCCTCGTTGGCTATTGTCTGGGTCAGCCCCTCGATGGATGGCTGGCTTGCTTCTCTGGCTTTCTGATTCTCTAGAAGCTTTTACCACCTTGTGAGGTATTCTCGCAGTCAGACCCTTGTGGGCTGTCTGGCCTCTGAGGCCATC
The DNA here is from genome assembly GCF_040938575.1 of Ambystoma mexicanum. Classification (NCBI taxonomy): domain Eukaryota; kingdom Metazoa; phylum Chordata; class Amphibia; order Caudata; family Ambystomatidae; genus Ambystoma; species Ambystoma mexicanum. Next base: position 1,293,159,244 of record NC_090929.1, read on the forward strand.
TGATTCTCTGGTTGCCTTCACCCCTTCATGGGGAATTCTCAGTCATCCCTTCATTGACTTTCTGGGTGCCTCACTGCTTTTCTCCCATATCTTACACTCTGCCTGTTGTTCTGCGGGATGCTCGGCGGGGAAGGCAGCTTCTCAGTTCGCTATGGAACCGTGACTCCAACGTCTTAGCGTTGGGTCTCTTCTCTCGGTTCCTCCTGCCTGTGACTGAGAGGACTTTGACGTCAGGACAATTGGACAACTGGGCACCGGGATTCCTCCACCCATCATGTTCTGTGTGGTCCTGCCTCCAGGCTCCTCCTGGAAGGGGGATGTGCCCTCCTCTGTGCTTCAGTGCAGGCTTCTGTTTATCACCCTCAGACTGGCTCGCTCCACTTCTGCATGGGTCCAGGGCTTTTAAAACTCCTTTGTGGAATGTGAGAGGAGATAGTATTGGTGTTTCAGATCTGGGCATTAAGAGCAGTGGGTCAGGAACCAAGCCAGTCCTGCACATTAGGGTGCTGCTCAACTCCCATATGTGCAACAAATACTTGGGATTCTGAGTTAAAGGGAACTGTGATAACCACTTTGCTTGGAGATTGCTTGTCCCCTAAGGGGGGGTGGATTTCCCCCCACCCCCCACCGTGAGATCCCACTTGCGCTTTTCCCTAGGGGGTGTCTGGCAGAGCAGGCTCACCTCCCTGGTCCCAAAGGGCATGGCTCTCTTGTGGAAAAGGAACAAATTCCCTGGATTCGACACACAAACTAATGAGGGAGGGGAGTGCAGGATGGGTAGGCAGATAAATGGATGAAAAACTGTGATTACTCTGCTTGCATTGTGTTTGTAGAATTGTGATTTATATGAAGAGAAGAATAAAACTAAATAAGTTATCCAAAAATGCTTATTTTCACTTGAAGGAGTTGCCATACTTTGTTTACTGTCCCAACATTATGCCATTGGGGAAAGAGATTTGTACGGTCTATAATTATTTTTTCTCCAAACTTCCCAAAATTGGGAGTCAAATGTTCTTACCTCAAATTCTTATCTTGAGCCCTGGTTATGGCCCAGTTGGAATGAACCTTAAGGGTATGGTCCTCTGGCTGTCTATTCATAGCATTTGGTCCTGTTCATATAGTTGAGAAACCAACAACTCCTACCATGACTTGGTCGATTTGATCCACTATGATCCCGCTCTCTGCGATTGCTATGCTTCCTCTTCCTAAGGCCCTTCATGGCGGATCATCAAGAAGCATGGCACCCAGTTGGGCTCTCTCAAAGGTGCATCTATAATCTGGGCCATCAACTTGACCTCCGGCAACACCATTTTTGAATAATATGATTTGACTGTAGATGACCCAGAATCCTTATTTCTGTCTGCTGTATTGGGCACAATAGCTCACTGACTTTTTTGTTTCTTGCGTAAATTAACTATATAGCGGTTTTGAATATGGCTCCCCTTGGCATGGCGGATGCAATATTTCATGCAATACTTGTTATATTGTTATGTTACTAAGAACCGGGACGAGAAGGAAGAACGAACGAGTAATGCCTAGGCTTCATAATGGTAATAGTCATTACTCCAACTCTACCTCACCACAGTCCAACTCACGACCACCCCTCGTATAAGAGATCTTGTGGAGTTGGTTGTACTACTAGTTATCCTACAGTTATTTTCTGAGAAGGTAACGCCACTTTTTCCCCAGTGTGGGGAGGGTGAAAAGTTGTCTTTTCTTAGGAGGCAATGCAGGTGCTGGTTTCTGTGAGTGGCTCACACTTATTCAAGAAGAGGGGACTCTACATAATGAGGATTGCTGGTAAATAATCGGGCCATTAAAGTTTATTTAACACGTCTGTCTCGTACTTAAGAGATGTTGTCGCTTTGTGTGACTTATTTTTTTTAGTTTTTTAACTGTACATTAGCATTTTTTATCAAACAAGAGCATTACAGAATAAGATGATTTTAATGCAAATTCCAATGGATTATCGATGTATCCCTAACAAAACTTTCCAACAACCAAGATTTAATACCCACTTTCCTCTCCTCTGATAAAGTAGGATTTGAATGAAAAGTAAAGTGCGCAGGGAACGTTCATATTTTCTTAACTAAAAGTCTTTTTGTTTTGCTCAGCATGAGCCCCTTTACACGGAATTGAACCAGATGTTCACTCTGCATGCTTACCTTTTTTGCTGTACTCTGTTGAAGCTGTAGTATTACAGATCTGCAATTCAAGTTGTGTGGCGATTACTTCATGGACTTTTATCTGATGGCTACATTTCAACTTTTCAGTATGACTACAATCAAGCAAATTAACTACTGAAACATCCGATCGCTATATTGCAATAGGGAACCACGCCATCACCTTATCCAGTTTAGGCAGAACATGACCGTCAGAACTATAAGACTGCTGCTTTTGTCTGATTGAACTGAAATTAAATCGTCTTTCCTTTCTTGGATAATTCACACTCCTAAATCGCCTATGTTTGCTAATGGACAATACTCATACGTGTTATTTTATTTTAGATGGGAGATCTGGAAATAAGCCAAGACTGCCTGCAGATGTATTTCAAAGTGGAAGCTCATTCAAACCAGTTTCTTGGAAGAGCTTATTTATGCCAAGCCCAGTTACTTGCACCCCTTTCTCTGGATAAGTTGGTGAGAACCTATTGAATTTCTAAACAGTTGACTTGAATGTATTGTTTGGGAGTATGTGGAATAGCAAATGTGACTCAGCTCAGCAATCTTTCTTTAACTACTCATAGCTTTGTATCATTTTTGTGTTAATTGGTTTACAAAAGGAAACCGTAAACACTTTTTAAATGTATAAACCGTTAAGAAATGTCACATTTTTGTCAAAATTTCACATGTAATCACAAGGTGATCAGGATGACCAGCAACACTTTTCCTATGAAATACATCAGAATGTAATAAAACACAGTTCTGATATAAATGCAAAATATATGATAGTCAAAATTATAAATGACAATTTCTTCTTATACATTTCTTCCATCAATCAATCTTTGCCCTTACCATCCAATAGTTGTTAGGCCATCTAGATACAAACATCGCATTAACTTAATATTGAGGATTCTAAAAAACTATGAAAAAGGAACTACTGTCTATTTATTATCAACCTTGAGCCAAAATACTCTTCAATACATCCTCATATATCATATGTAGCTTGAGTTAGCACCCTAGAAGTCATGCCAAAAACGTACAACCAGAATAGATCTCCTGTAATGCTTGAGGGTCTGACACAAAGGACCTATATCCCCTAAGAAATATCTTCTCCAGGGATCAACATTGGGTTATGTGGCGATCCTCCATAGGATGTCACTTCTCGCCATAGGGGAGCCCCTTTCCATGATGTTTGGGAGGTGAGGCCGCTAACCAATAGTACCCCTAGGGGTGGTAACATGCAGGCGGATCGCATGGTGGCGGGGAACTCCCCTTCTAGTTACAAGGATGTGAATCTGGGACATGACCCCTTTTTATCTTCCAACCCCACAGGGTAATAACACCCAACCCTTCCTTACATATGATAAAGTCTGAGACTATGTGTTACGGTGATGTGTCAGACCGTCTCACTATGATAGGTACTGGAACGAAGAAGAACCCTAGAATGCTACAGTCAAGCATGAAGAGGGTTCGACGAGCTGTTGTCAATCAAACTGATGTTACGCTGGGCAGTCTCAGCTGCTTAAGCCAAACAGTAAAGAAGGACAAGGAGAGCGACATCCAGAAGGAGAAGTCGGTGGGCTAGAGGGCCACCAAAAAGCCGGCGAGTTGGAAACCGGGCGATCGAAGGCTGTATCAAAGCAGCAGTGTGGAGAAGTGAGAACAAACCGAGGGATGCCAGGAAAGCGTCTCACCAGTTGGCTGAGAGTTGACAACCTTAAAGCTGATAGTCAGTGTGGTAGTGGTGTGAACTGTGGTGGGTGGACTGTGTGTCCAAGAACTATGCTGAGACTGCCAACATTAGCTCACTGTGGAGCTGCGTATGTGATTACAAGGGACGTACTAGGAACTGTGGTGGTTGCGCAACCTGTAACGTGTGGACCGTCTAGTCCAAAACTTGTGCTCAGACCACCAACGGTAACGGACCGTGAAGCCATGCGCGCTGATGGAGAGCAGAAGAAGGAGAACGAACGAATTTGTGATGAGTTCCCTGAGAGAAGGTAACAGGAACAGTAATACGTCTGGCAGGGGGCGGGGAAAACCTGATAAGGGGAAACAAGAAGATAGTACATCAATTTGGGAGGCAATTCCCTGGTCAGTTCCATACGTTTGTGGTATTGACGAGTCAAGAAGGACCCTGGGAGCTTCTTCCACATCCCGGTGGGGGCAGTTTGAAGGATATTGGTAAAACTTTGAAGAGTCAAGGGTAGCTCAGGGAGTCTCTCCCTAGTCCCAGTGGGGGAAAGTTGAAGGACAGTTTTCAACTGGAGATGATTCAAAGTCAGTGGAGAGAACTTAGAGAATTGATGAAGAATCTAAAATGAAAGTAAATCAAGGCAAAACTGTTGAAAACTGGGTGTAAACTAAGAGAAGGGAGCCACTCTCCTAGTCCTATGACATTTTTGTAACTTGGTGAAACCTAAATTTGGAGAGACTGTTAACCAGGAGAAACGTTTCATTTTCCTAGGTTGGGATAAGAACTCTTCGACTAGCTTTATTATTTGTGTTTGTGACAGGGATAGAATAGGAGTTTTGAACAGGATGCTACGTTTTGTTTAGGCACAATGGACTTCCTGGCTGGCCCAAGTTTTAGTTTTCTTGAGGTAGGGAGACCACCTCTAGTTTTAGGGATAGATAGGATTACATGTTATGTTTAATAAAGGTTTGTAACAACAAACTTGATTTCGCTTGGTCACTTATCTCATTCCAGGTCACCACAGTAAGTACATGTCTCATAGACTCCTGTTCACTACCACATGCTCTGCATAAGCGTTCTGACCTGGGGATTCTCCATCTAGGGCCCAGTACAGCCAAGACAGGTAAGAGGTTAAACCTTAACCTCAGGCCAAAGTATTTTAGCCTTTGCTCACTGAACAAGACCAGATAAGGGATTGTCAAAACAAGAGGCAAAGATTGCTTCATATACGATGGGAGAGAAGGTTTTCCCTCTAGGTAATCCAAGTTCTGAGCCTTGTCCCATACATATGCCTTCTGTTTTACAATATGCTTATAATGCACAGCCAAGTAGGGTATTAAAGTAAGGGTATTAAAAGAATTGAACAATATTTACAATATATACAATATTTTCTTAATTTTCTTTTTAATCTAAGTATTCATCTATTGGTAGATCTAAGTGGTGGAAAGAGCTAAGAGTCAAATTATTTGTGTCATTACCTTCTCCAACATTATTCGAAATACTGTTGTTAATCAGAGAAAAAGGATGAACTTACCCCATCAAAGAAAATATGCAGAATGTTTATTTCAACTACAATATGAACGAGGTGAACTTTCTTTGAAACAATCAGAACAGTGGTTTCCATGCTCTCTACTACAGCTGCCCCGTTCTCATAAAGGTGCAGAGAAGTTCCTGAGAGTGTAAACTGCGCATTAATGTTTCAGTAACGGGTTCCCCCACCATACGGGAGCTTATGCTGGCATGTGTGCACCATCATTCTGATCCCTGCGTACCATCTTTATTTTCAGCGGATTACAACTGCTTTTTCTGTGCCAGTTAAAAGCAGGTCCATTCTGTTTAAATCAATGACGCAACAGCTGCAACATTTTCCATGCATATCTCTGCTGACCGCACGCTAGCATTGCGACATGACAGCGATCACTCCAGACTCACTGCATACGAAGGTGAAAGGCATGGAAACATGGGCAATCCTGGATATCTGTACATTTTATTGCACCGCACAATGACTCTATGAACAATCGTGTGAGGAGACCGCTGAGAGCCCACAGCGATGCTTTGTCATGCTCTTTCAGAGGGAATCAAGTGGCCCCTTAAGAGTGAGCACACAAGTAAATGCATCCATCCGCTTTGCCCCAAATCAATTTTATTTTGATCCATATTTGGATCAGTGACATTCTTTTCAGGTCTTTGCCGGAACCCAATATATTCAGTTTTAAAGCAAAGAGCACAAAATACAGGTTACTCTGTATGTAACATGAGTGCAGGGTCTGGGTGCCCAGACCGCTTACAGGATGTGCATGTAGTTGTTGATTTAAACTGGAGACTACTGTGAGAAACAAGAAGGTTTCTTGCCAGTCCCAGAGGATCTGTCATCCAGGTGACTAACACGGCCAATGCTTTTGGATCCAGTTCCTGGGGGGTGGACCAGTGCAGGAAGATCGCCTGGATGAGGGGTCCTCGGGGAGTGGAAGTGGGACACCGGAGAGTGAGATGCGGTATCCCCGTCCCGATAGCACTTTCTTCCCAGGATACCTAGGAATTAAATTCCCCCCTGCCTTTTTCCGACACAATTTCTCACGGACAGTTCACCATGAGCGACAATGGACTAACAATAGAGACTGACATGTCCCAACACCATGGACAGGCAAGGTCAGGCAATTACGGATTATTACACACACCTGACTTCCATTACACTTCCCCACATGGATAAAAGGCGGAGCATGAAAGCACAATCTGAGCGGGGCAAACCACACCAGGAAACAGCAGTTCCAAGATGGCAGTTCAATACAAGGAAAAGAACGACGAGACCAGAGAGAGTTGGAAGGAGGGAAATTCCTGTGACCTTTTAAAGACTGTTACTTTCATGCGCCTTGGAAAGTAAGAAACCAAAAACCAGGAACTAAGGCTGATCAAACCTGCACATTGTGTTGGAAGTACCCAGCGCTCTCCTGTGTCGATAACCAAGGCGGGAAGGAGCGATTGCTGCTGTGGTACTGTCCTGGGCTCCTACAACAAAGCAACGTCAGAAAAGACAGCACAGCCAGTGAGCCGGAGAGACTGCTACCAAACCAGCTTGTGTTTTGAACCAAGGTTCCAAGCAGCTACATTGTACAAAGAGAACAGTGTGTGAGGCGTTTGCAAAGGGCGATGCAGATATAATTGGAAACCAAAAGAAGTAGTTGAACTTTATAATTGAACTTTGGGAGAAAAGATACCATACACAGAGTGGTCCGGTGTCACGTGGGTGCTCATTCGAAAGTCTCTGTTAGGTATCCAACTGATGCTGAGTGTGAAAAAAAGAATTATTGAGATCGATGTGGTCATGCAGCATCACAGTTGGTCCGAGCCCGGCTGAGGGAGACTAATTGAGTTGTAGAAAGGGATTTGAGCCCAGCTGAGGGGGATCTAGGGTGAATATCCAAATTGAGCTCTGGAAAAGGAAATAACATTTTTGTATACCAGCCCCTCTGAGTCAGGAGACTTGCAAGTAGTAAAGAGGTTTGGACAAAGAAGACTTTGAACTGTGAAAATGGAACTGTATCCTCGTACCGTACAAGCCAGAGTGTGTGCTTTGCTGGTTGAACTGCCTTGTCCCATGCTGAAAAAGTGGGGAAGGGAGGCCAACGGCCTGAACATCCTCACTTATCATTTTGTGAACACTTCTTTCTTTTTCATGAACATCACCCCACCTTATTTTGTAAATTGGTGGTAGGGATTGGCAATAGTTTTTTTTTTTTTTGTTTTATCATAGGCCCTTTTTAATTTGACAAGACTCCACTAGGACTGCATTATTATTATTTGGCAGTCGTAGCTTGCTCCCTTCTGTAAATTTAGATATTTTAAATCTATAATTTAACAGCCTCACTATAGTCCAGTTATTCCTTCCACATCCTCTTTCTCCCAAGAAGTGACATGTCAATACTAATGACTTGCGCAAATGCAATGTTCTGTTTCAGTGAACCAAGAGAGTTAACCAATAAAGAGTGAAGACCCAACACACATCACCCATGCCTACACAACCCCCCCTCTTTCCTACCTCTGTCCGTGACTTCCCTTCTCCAATCCTTTTCTTTCGCTTAGTCTGGTTATGTTTTTCTGAGGTATTTAGGTCACTTTCTCTAGGTGCTTTTGTTGGGACAGTGCTCGCCATTGTCTGATTGTAAATTGTTTCCTGTGCTCTCTCTCGCTCTCTCGTTCTCTCTTGGCTTCCACTTTCTAATTCTTCACTCCGTGTTTATGTCTCGAACTTACACATTTGAATGAAACTAATGAAGGGCACTACTTGTAAACTGGCCCCCACATCTGTGTCTATATTGCTTGGTTTCCCAGGACTTATTAGAATGCATGCTGGCAATTCCTTATCAATTCGGTCTCTTGAGAAAAGGATTAATGTTTGTGTTTATATTATTGGCATGTTTCTATAAAAGTGTTTCAATGATTTTACTGTGACTCTTAATATTGAGAACCACTTTATGCATCTAAGGAACAAAGCAAGCTTGCAAGGATCTCTTTTGGGAGAATCATTTCAATGGTAAATCAGCCCCTCTTTTGGGGATCCAATCGGTTGGGCAGGTGCCTGAGAAGGAGCAAAAACACTGAATCAAATAATACAAATGCCTAATATAATCCTGAAAAACCGCTGCAAGGTGCTGCACTCTCGGGATAATCCCAACAAAAGCAAGAATTTCTTACCGAACAATGTTTTTTAGATTAAGAAAGAGATTTTTTATGCGCACACTTTTTTAAAATTCTTTTTTTAGGATTTCATATACAAATTGACTTTTTGTTCTCCAAATGTTACGTGCATTTCCACTACAGAACTATGATTTGCAAAGAAATTCAATGGTGATGCGATGGAATAGTCCTCAAATTGCCCAACTTCACAAAATATTCATAAATTATGTTGATACCTTTGCAATATACGTGCTCAACAAAACTGTTATAAATAACTAATTAACAAAATTAATTGGCATAGCAGTATTTCCATGTTACAAAAACATCCTTTCAATGACTTCTACAAATGTGAGGACAATCTATTATCTCTACATGTTTCTGGGTTTGCCCATAATGCTTCCTCAGGAGAAGGGAAGTCCTGACTTTTCATGCATTTTCAATATTCTGTATTAAAAAAAGATTTTCTTTTAATGGAAAGTTATTTACAACTTTTACTTTACAGGGCAGCAAACGGGGCATTGGCTTTTATGAAATTCCACTTTTCCATTTATTGTTGATGGGGCTAAAACAGAAGACGTTTCCTCTGTGGCCATGTGATTGATAATTGGGTTCTCAGTGGTGTTAAATACCATTTTCCTATGTGGCACTGCATTTGTTATTCACCGTTTATGAATCTGGACACGGGTCGGGCCAAGTGGGTGAATCTCCTGATTGTCTTCTACTATGATCTGATCACACCTCTGCTGAACCTGGAAGCATCCGATAGGCTTTAGGTCAATCTTTCCACCATGCCATCCTCCCCTTTTGACCCCAGGGAGGGTGTAGACCTCTCTTGCCCCTTGGTGGTGCGTGCTCATGTCACTCAGCCACTGAGGAAATTGCATGTTCTCCACCCATCCCATTTGGCCCTGTGGTGGCAGGACTATCCCTAGCTGGCCACTCGATCTTCACTGGGGCTGTCATGCACTATATGGCCCGGGTCTTTGATCTCCTCCGGTCTGGCCCATGGGTGGGCCGTATGCCTCCCAGGCTGTGCTGCTTGCCTGGGGCTGCTGGGACGACGCAACCCCACGATAGGGCGCCTCTTCATCCGGGACACACCCCTTATGGTGCTCGGGACTGTGAACTTCACTAGCATGCCCTGTATGGGCCTCAGGCTGGTCCCCGGTTCAGGAGCCACTCTGTCCACACTGGCCCCTGATTGGGGCTCATACTTCACCCGGGCTGCTCCTGACATGCTGCCCGGGGCTTTGCACAATGCCCAGCTGCAGTTGGCAGAAGCACCCTGGCCATCAGGATCTCAGGAGCATTTTGCTTCTGTCATTCTCTGTTCTTCCTCTTCTTCCAACCGTCACTTTATAACCCAGACAGGTAAGACCATTCTTGTTAGCAGGGGAGTCCTGTCCATTGTCCTCAGTCCAAATGTTCAAGGTGTCCCCCATGGTGCGGAACAATTAGTACATTCAGATTTGTCCATAAACTACAGTCAATGCGCATACACTCTAATGAATAATTGGGCATCTGTGTTCGTCCTGGATTCCCATAAGGAATCATTCAAGGCTCTGTCCCAAAACTGCCCTTAAAACCCTTCCTTGTGTTGTTGTTGCTTTTCTATCCTATCTCATAACACTCCACTAGCTCTGCACTATGACTCTCTACAACCGCGTACCTAAAAGGACCCCATTTCGGCCAGGGGCTACATGGATACCTATTATTTAAATGTGGACCATGTTGTTCAAGCCTAGCCATGCCTTTCAATAACTGTCTGAATTCCACGTAGAAATGCTTTCCACTTTAGAAACCGTCACTATTATTGCACTCCAGTCCTCAAAAAATATAACCAGAACACTACATTTCAATACTGAACCCTAAAGCGTATTTCTACAAAAAAAGTGAACAAGATATAACTATAACAAGCTAACGTTTGAGAAGTTAGTTGTGATTTAAAAGTAACTGTATTAAAAGATTGTATACCCCAACAAAATCGTTGTGTATGGTCGGCATGCTTCTTCTCTGATGCAAGATACCATTTTCTGGTCAATGTTTACCTTCTAAAGAATGAACCTGGAATTATTTACTGTTACTTGCTAGCGAATGTGATCGGTAGCAGTAATGTCAACAATAATGATCTGTGTGCATTTGCAAACGAGCGAGTAAACTGCTGCGTATCGTTTGTTTCTTGACAGAAATGTATATCTGCTTTTCAAATTCGCAAATGCAAGTTGATCCAATGTACTAACTAATTCAGTCTTACCATAATGCATACCATTTTCTAAATCTTCATCCAAGCTATTTTAATAAAATAACTTGTATTTTTATTTTTATTTTATTTATTTGTGTATGGTTTCAAAGAAACCTTTACACAATTCATACGATACCAAATATTTCATAAAACATTACAATTAATTAATTTTTACACAGATAAAAACAAAAGACAACAATAACAGCACACATAAAAATGTATGTTACGACATGAACAGGTGTGATTTTAAAATCTTTAAGAACAAAATCTTTTATCAATTCATCAAGTCAATAGAATTGAATTTTAGGAAACGAATCACCGCCAATTGCAGTGGAATTTTGTTGTCAAAAAGCATACGTTTCCATAGTAGTTCCAAGTCTACATTTGAAGGGTCAGGCACAAAATGTTTAAAACTACAGTATCTCCCCTGGACCAATGCAGGACAATCAATTAATAAATGTCTTAAGTTCTCAATGGTCTGACTACTCTTACAGTATCTGCACATTGGTACTACTTCGTTCGAAATATCTCTAGCTGACAAAATCTCTCCAGTAAGAAGTACATTAAAGCGGAATCGCATAAATGAATTCCTCCAGCCTTTCTGAGGAAATGAGTTGAGGTATGGTTCTGGATTACCCAAACACTTACAAAAAGGAAACCATATGACCATACAACTTGTATTGTGTGAGTTTCTGCATTGTTCTGTCCAAATCCCAGTTCTGTAACAATAATTTTACTTTTTTGGGGTTTAGTATGAGAGTACTGACTTGTGCCCCTACGTTGTTCAGTGCATTTTTACATATATCCACCAGTTTTCTCATAAATACTGATTTAGAGGTACCTAGAGCAAGCAAAGTAGAGAAATCATTGTACAAAGTATTTCCATTATTACTAACAATGTTCTGCAAAAGCAACAGACATTTCCATACCATAATGCTATTTAGTGACTGCAAGCCTAATTCATAATGAATGGCTACTAAAGGAATACATTTCGGTAGACAATAAAACATTTTCCTCAGAATCTGCACTTCCAATTTAGTTAAATCAATTTTGCCATGAATAAAAGGAAATTCCATGCCATATGCGATTTTAGGAATAATTTTTAACTTGTAATATCGCAATAACGGAAGACACGAAAAGGCCGCAAACTTGCGATCCACTACTCGCATTTGGGTAATGCAAGTTTTGATTTTCATCCTATAATGGTTGATGGTCAAGCTACAGTTTGGAGTAGCACTAACAAGCAAGCCAAGATAGATCATACTATGTCTACTGTCCAGCTTCGACTTATCCATGAACCAATTTCTCTTACAATGCCTTTTCTTCTGTGTAAAGCAAAGAACATTTGATTTAAGGGCATTAACAGCTAGACCATGTTCTGTCATGTACTCAAGAAAAGCATTTAACAAGCGTTGTAGCCCCAATGGTGTTCGATCAAAAAGAAGATAATCATCGGCATTCGAGCAGCAACTCATTTTTTTTCCTTCTAAAGAAGGCTGAACAAAAGTGGCTTTTTGCAAGCGTGGACCAATATCTGCCGTATACAGATTGTAAAGGGTTGGGGCAAAAATACAACCCTGTCTTAGACCATTGTAGGTTTTTAATTGGTGAAGAGAGCAAACCGTCTTTATTTAGGCGAATCTGGATAGTAGAACCTTCATGGAGATATATAAGAACCGCCAACAACTCTAATGGCATACCCAATCTGGCCAATTTAGCCCAAAGATTCTCACGAATAACAAGATCGAACGCCAGAGAGAGATCCATGCTTGCAAGGTAAACCGGTACTGCACCCTTTTTCTAGCCGATCTCTTGTAAAAGAGTTATCAGCAGACCCCCCACCATTGTGCCAACCTTTTTCCTGAAACCAAACTGTGCTGAAGACAAGATGGAATTTTTAGAGGACCATTTTTCGATTTGGAGGAGAACAAGACTCGGAAAATTTTTAGAATCAGAGTTTAAAAGCGCGATCGGCCTATAATTGGATGGAAGAGTTTTTTCGCCCTTCTTATATATGGGTACAATAAAGCACAAATTCCAGGTCTGAGGAATCGATTTTGTACAATCGATATCTTTAAATAAGAATTCTAGAGCTTTGGCCCAAGTATCCGGATCCCCTTTCATTAAGATGTTCGATAGGCCATTGGGACCCGCTGCCCTTGAAGAACTAGCGAGAACAATTCTCTCCCTTATTTCTGCGAAGGAAAAGTCACAATTCCATTTAACGCTGCCAAAAGATTTTGATGGGAATGGGAATGGACCTAATGCAGTTTTGGAATAAAGATTAGAAATATGTTCTGCCAACACCTGTTCACTAATTGGATTGAGATCAAAATCGATGTTAGCGGCAGGTGTTCTGTTGACCAATCGCCAAAATTGGCGTGCTGAATTGTGAGTCAATGATTGCAGCATTTCATCATTATCTGCATACATCTTACCTCTATGGCCCCTCAACCAGTTTCTATACAGTTGTTTCAGATGTCTCGCCCCATCGCTCTTAGCTGTCACAGAAATTTGGAGCGTTTTTAAAACTCTTAATAGTCTGTTAAGAGTGTTCTTAACTTGCCTCACAAGGGAATCATAGTTATGTATATGTACTTTAGGAACTTTTGGCTTGCGAGGCATAATCACAGATTTATCAAGGAGTTTTTTAAAATAGCGACCTACGTTCACTTGGGAGAATCTCTCCTGTTTTTCCTCCTGTGTAGTTAAAAAATAATCATTTTGAAAAAGTAAATTACATGCAGCCACATTGTCCTCGTGCCAAATGATCCTGTTCCTGCCCTGATTTATAGCCAGATCTGTCGGCAAATAGTCTGGAATCTTAAAATCTCTCACTATATGCAGTTCAAGCTCCAACATTCCATGATCACTCATCCAAGTTCTAAAAATTTCTAATTTTTTGACTAGATGAAATACCACTTCAGGAACAAAAATGTAATCAATAGCAGATGCCCTATCCCCAGAATACCAGGTTATATAGTCCAACTCGACTCTTGACTGCAGATGCACAGATCTTAAACCCCAAGATTTGAAGAATAAATTCCACAATTTTGCATCAAATTTCTTGTCATGTAAATGGAAGTAAAGTTCATTTCTACAGGGCCTATCCAAGATTATGTTTGCAGGCACTACCTGGGGATCTTCTGTGTCATCTATTAGGGATTTCATATTAGTGTTAAGGTCACCAAGCACCATAAATTGCACCCTGGCATAGAGTAAAACACAATTTTCCATAATTGATTCCATTTTTACCAAAAGAGTGTGTAAATCATGCCCAGGGGTCCAGTATACATTCCACAGTAAGATGTATGACAGATTCAAAAAATCTTTCATCCCCAATAAAATGGCCAGCGCAAAAGGTGGTTCTCTATAGATTTCTATTACCTGAAGGCCACAATTGATCTTAATAGGTGTAAAAATCCCCCCGGATGGACGCCCTACCGGGCCCTTTGTAGCTAGCAGGTGAACACACTCATATCCGGCTAAATGTGCTGGACTAGACATCCAGTATTCCTGTATGCAAATTAAATTTTTTGACTTAAGTTTGCAGCATAACTCAGAAGAGGAGGACAAATAAGCGTGCCCCCTCGAGTTCCAACTAATTAAGAAAAGAGTGTTCTCTGAACCTAAAAGTGCTGATTGAGTGTTTGCAATTTTGAAATCGACTCTTGGAGACTCTGTGCCAGCCATCGCCAACTTGTTTCTTGCTCTGTTACATTTTCTGTGGTTTTTAATTGAAAAGACCAGCCTGGATAGAGGTGCTTGGAAGCATCATTTATGGCGCAGTCGTTCAGTTGTTGTGAACCATCACCAAAAATTAATACATCAAAGCCTCTTCTATTAAATTGATCTAATTCAGCTAAAAGTTTCTGGAACACCAGGTGAGAATGAAAAGCAACCCTCACATGGTCATAACATTGGGGATGAATAAAATCCAACTTCTTGATATCTGAGCAGGCCATTCCCGCCAAAGATGGTATATCATTTATGAGGGTGAGACTTCTGTCTCTATTCAATGCTGGTTGCCTGCCACAATCAAAAAGGGGATAAAGGAGAATACTGGGGAAATCTAGATGACAGTGCTTTCTCCACATTACATCCCTCAAATCGGTATCCAAAAAGTTTTTCGGTTGCCTAGAGTCGGCAACACCCATCATTTGGGGCTGATTTAATGGAGGGGCCCCCAATACTCGGGGGAGGGGGGGATTTTAAATCAGAAATCCCCAAAGTCTCTCTGGGAGGAGGAGCCATGGTGCAAGATCTTCCCCCTAACTCAGTTGATTCGCCCGGAAAACTCATTTTTGGGACGATGATGGAGGGCTTCTCCGATAATTTCTCTATCGCCACTGACCTCTGCCCCTCCTTCGCAGCTTCAACACCTACGAAATGAGTTGGTTTTTAGAGATTTATTAGGCTTTATACTACTCCATTGGATCCTAAGGGCTTCTTCCACGGCACTACAAATCATTTGGGTCAGATCAGTATGTGATTTATTTGCAATGCCCCTTATTTCTTTCTGAGCGGACACTACCGCTGGTTTCTGAGGAGGGGTGGGAGGTGAAGAAATATTTACCCTTTTTTCTGCCTCTGTTGCCGACTTCCGGGGCACTGGCAGAGAGTCGCGGCACTTTGGTCCTTCCCACCATTGGCAGTTCTATACCCTTGTCTGCATGCAATATGGGTTCTAACCCACCTCCCCCTATTTCAAGATCAATTATTCCTACTGATGTGGTTATATTAGAATTAAGTGAGTTTACTATTGGCTTAGAGAAGAGATCATATGTTTCTTTCTGGGACAAACATTTATTGAAACTTTTTTTATGGGTCATTTCTTCCGAAAGAAGATTAGATGATGTGGAGTAGGTAGTGATACTGGTTACTGGGTCATTTCCTTCCAGCATTGCTGGTTTTGCCTGATCCACTTCATCCCTGATAAAGCTTCTCCAAGTATGCTTCGCAAATTTGTTTCCCTGTATTTTTGCTAGCAACAAGGACATTTTTTTAATTTTCTTATTTTTTGGCGAATTCTTTTTTTTCTGTTGCTGTGCTGGTAATTCCCTTTTTCCATCCGAAAACATCTTTGTTGGATGAGACAGAGCCGTCTCTGGCACTTTCAACGTCAAAGGCGGGAAGATGGGGGGCAAACCATACTATCAGTATTGTAATCAAGATTATCATTGAAAGGTTTATTTTTTACTCGGATAATTGGTGCTCCGAAAGAATCCTCAAATCTGTAAAGCCCAATGAGTGTATTTTTAGTACTTCTAGTATTTGTCTCAATAGGTCAGAGACCACCTGATTCTGAGGCATGATCTCTCCGACATTTGCCAACTCCTGAATAGTAGAATTTTCCTGAAGGTGTTGGGAAAGGTTTTGCAGATCAGTATCCGCCGAAAAAAAATCAGGCGGAGTATCCAGAAAAGAAGAGATAGGTACAATATTTCCATTCTTTTCTGGAGCAGTGCCAAACAAGCAAGAACTGAAGGCTTCGTCCTGTTTACAAGTGACAGAACCCCCGATGGAAAGCAAAGAAGAGTGTGCCATAGCGACCCCCTCCAACAACAAGGAATCACTTGGTTCAGGAGGAAAGGGCGGCAGTGGCATATTCATTGCCATTGCTAGGGTATTTTTGACCGGAGTAAAGATTAGAGGAGCTGATAATATGTCATTGTACATTCTAGGCCCCTGTCCTTTAGAGCCCCTCGTATTTGGGGCGGAAGGATTTGTACGATTATAGACATATTCAAAACTGTTACGCCTTCTAGACATCATAAAATGTAGTGTATAGTGCAATATTGAACACAGTACCCCTCCACCGTACTACACCGCTAGCGCCTGCCGTTGATTAACTCACTACGTTTACTCTATCCGGAAGCACAGTACAACTCGACCTTCGTCTCTGCCGGAGAAGTACACAAAAACCAAAAGGGTACAGTTTTCACCCACTAGGCGTCTGCAAACGGAGTGAAGCTCTAAGATGTCAGCGAGGTGCACATAAACTTTCAGCACACAACTGCACAAGACAAGGATTCAGGGGGAGCTTGAATCACCCAGCCCACCACAGAGAAGGAACACCTTCTCAGTCCACAATAGTCTATTCAAAGTCAGGGCTGTGCTGATCCTGCACAGTCCAAGCGTCGTGAACAGACGCTTCTGGCAGGCACTTCCACTAGGTGCTATGGATTTATTCTGCAAGAGATGTAGGGCTCACAGAAAAAAATAGTCTTCTCAGTCCACAAGAGTCTGTTCAAAGTCTGGGAGATGAAGATCCGGCTCAATCCTGGCAAGAACGGCAGGCGCTAAAGCAAACACTTCCACAAAGTTACAATCTACTCAAGAACAGTGCAGAAGGTAACCGACTTGAAGAGGGAATCGAGGTCTTGTTTGACAGACCCTCGTCACAATAGCATTTGGGTCAAAGACTATCAGTCCGCAGTCCCCAAAGCCTAAAAAATACAGCTAGTCACCAAGAACAGTGCAGAAGGTGACCGACTTGCAGAAGGAAACGAGGTCTCGTTTATCATGCGCTAGTCACCAATAACATTTGGGTCAAAGACTACAAGCCCGCAGTCCCCGAAGCCAAGCAGCTCACTGGCAACTCTCATGGAACAAACAAACATGCACCACAGCGCGACACCAGATGGCACAAAAGGGCACCTAAGGGCTTCAGTCTGCCACCCAAGAAGCACACTGCACAGCCGAAACCCGGGGCTCACAGCGATTATGAGGAAGAGAAGGATAAGGCTTACAGGACACTCACTGGTCACAGATCAGTCACTGGTCACTCACTCGTTACTGCTGCTGCACATGCTCACAGCGTTGCAAGGGTGACGAGTAACCTGTAGCCCTCTGGTTTTCAGACAAGGCTTTCAAGCCAAGACCATCACGGGATGACTACTGGCGAAGCTCTGGAGGAATTCCTCTGTCTCGCTCGCTCGATCCTCAACTTTCTGCTCAAGCATTTTCCCACTCCCCGGACCCCGAGCTCCAACTCCAACTCCAACCCCCGCATTGCGTCCGTGTACACACACACGGCTCCCAGGAATCAGAGGAAAGGACCCTGAACTGCCGCTGCTGTCAAGCCGTACCTCTCACTAACTCGTGCAACGCACAGAGGCCGCTTCCGACATGCGTAATTGCAGTACCTGCTTGATAGTACTGGTGGGATGTGCGGTGCACAAATAACTTGTATTCCAAGTACCAAATGTATCCAGGCTAAGATAACATACTATACCCAGATGTCTACTGTATTGCTATGCATTGTTATCTAATAATAACACTACACGAATACTTAGTTTACCTTGTGTACATTTTATGTACTGTCAAAGAGGCACGTGCAGGCAAGACCCTGTTATGTTCACGCCAGAAAGAATACAACCCCCTAGGGAAAAAGTCAAAGAGATTGCTTGCAAGGATCACAAGGTTTAATCGTATAAACAGTAAAGGTGTCAGCAGAGGACTCTGCTGCTCGAGAACGTTCTGGCCCAGTCATCCTCTGCAGTGTGTTATAAAAGTTCACAGCATCACTAATGACGTCCTCCATAGGGTCTAAACGTGCACAGCTGATTGGTAAAACAGTATACATGGTCCTGCTCCATAGGGGATGCCAGGCTATGGTTGGTTCTCAACTTCATCGTCTGTCTTTCCCCAAGTGGGTCAGCTGGGTTAATCTCTTCAGGGACTGAAGGTCAGGTTCTTCACATGTTGCTGGTCCAAGGCTACTCTTTATGAGCTAATACTACATCATTATGGCATGCACCTGGGAGTCTTATGAACTGCCACCGGGGGGGGGGTGGAGGGGACGAAGAAATACAATCATGCTGACCCACACATTCATCGTACTTCGTGCACCCAAGGCTTCCACCCTCGTATTGTTGTATAATTTATCCCTGCCTGTACCTTGCTCTACAAAGGGTGTTTTTATGGGACAAGGTGAAATGGTTGCACATTTTCAGTTCTTTTATGACCATTGGTTTTATGGCTGATGGGCTGGGGGCACTCACTATCATGGAATGTAGTGATGGGTGTTCTCATTCCTGTTGGGCTAGGTGGGGGTTGGTGGTCTATTGTTGTCCTGGCTGTGATGAATGGGCACTGAGCAGAGCCTGGTGCTGTCTCATGGCCTTGCAGTGCCCATTCCTCTCTGTGATACTAAACCATTGCAACAGTCAGGGAACAAGGGGAAGTTTCTGTGGGAATTAGCAGCATGGGCTCATCTTTCCCCAGCGTTTGGGGCTGTTCATGTTATTGCCGGGCATACGTTTACCGCGCAGCCATGTAGCGTTGCATGTTTCTTGCATCATTATAAAATGGCATCTCTATGCGCACACTAAGTCTATGCATCTATAATATCAGTGATATTGCATCTGTGCCGAGTTTCTCTAAAACGGGCGTTCCCCCCCATAGCACATCGTGCGACTATTCATGGGACTCGCTTCACTCTAGAGCGCTTAGACTCATTTCCATCCCAACACGCGTCACAACTTTCTCTGTTGGATGTATGCTTATGATATATTTTATTTGTATCGCGCTCGTACACAACGATTGTTTTTCTCCTTCCCTTTTTCTATGCTCCTGTCTCTCTGTATGCCGTTTTCATTTTGCTGCATACTTCGTTGGTGAACTTTGTAAACCTTTAATTCTCCTTCTAACCTGTTCTTTGGAAGTGCTTGCCACCACTTCAGTTGGGAATGCTTCACAGTCTTGTCCAATGTCTTTTTTTTTTTCCGAGAAGAAAACCATCATCTGCTTGGACCATTCAAGTTGTTTTTTCCTCCTTTCAGGAGGGTTTTCCGTCTTGGGGCGCCAACCTTTAGGGGAGCCCATGCCCTCTGTCACTCCAGAGACAGCTGGAGTTGCACGTGGGGATAGACCTTATCTCTACACAACAAAACAGCAGATAGTTCTTTAAAATGCTCTATTTTTAAAACATTTGACAAAGTCTCCCCTTTGGGTCCCTTATTCAGATGGCCTGGGACAGGCTGGTGCCCTCAGATCCCAATGCTGGTGGTTGACGAGCAAGGGAGGATCACCTGGGTAGGGGATCCCGGTCGTTTGCTTGGGGAAATATCCAAGGTCAGATGCGGTATTATGTCGAAGAAAGGGACGAGGACGACAAGCTCCCTCAAGCTTTTATAGGTTGCACCAACTCGACCTTCCTTTCGCCCCCCAAAAATTCGACCTTATTCCAATCTCACGAACCATCTGTACCTGATAGATACCCTAGGATCCCAAACCCTGTTCTACCCAAGACCCACTACTCTGAGTCCTTGTTTTTCTGCTTTGCACTCAAATACTCAACATCCTTTGTCTCCACGTCCTAGTTATTCTTTTCCGAGCACCCAGTCTACTAGGACAGAACACTACCATTCCCACAATCTCCTTGTTAATTTGTTTCACTCTTTCTTATAAGTTTATCAAACCCTCTGGTACAAACACTATAATTTCATATAACGCCTCTTCCCCTTTCTGTCCCGTAGGATATTTGAACACTCTAACTTCCTCCCTTTCCGACACGATCACCTTCACACAACGGACTCCTTTTAAAACTGTTTACCCGACATGTCCCAACCAAAGGCAGACCATTGACCAGAATGACACAGCTGATGGCCCTTTCCCTTCCCCACAGGGATAAAAGGTGGAGCACAGGACGAGCAACGCAGACCGCACAACTTAAGGGCTAACTCAACGCAGCAGTTCAAGAGGAGGAGAAAGACGGCGCAGACCGAGAGGGAAAATGGGAGAGAGTCGACCTTGCCCTTTCCCACCAAGGCCTGTGGAACCTCCACAGAGAGAACGTTAAGTCTGTGAACAATAGCCAACGTGTATTGCAAAAGATGTGCCCATTACACAAGACCCTGCTCCTCTGATTACCAAGCCAGTGAGAGATGCTGCTCTCAGTGGTACAAACCTTGACTCCAGGACATCAGAAAGCCGAGCAGTTCATCACAGCCGGTGAGTCGAGGGGAGTGTCGATAAGAAACCGAACTGTGTTGCGTGAAAAGTAGTTGAAGGATAATTTGAACTTTGAAAGAAAAAGGATACTATTGAGAAAAAGGGCGGAAACCAGATACAGAGGAGTCTGACACCAGGTGGGTGTTCACGCATGAAACTCTGGGTGATTACCCAACGGTGAAAGACTAGCGTAACCAGAAGTCCTGGAAGGAGAAGCAAAGGATGGTCAAGGTGCTCATACAGGGGTCTCGTAAAATCCTCTGTACCGTCGAAAGTCTGTGACCGACAGAGAACTGTGAAAAGCTAAGGGAAGTGAAACCCGCAGGTTGAAAATTAACACATGAACTGTGGAATTTTGCAAGAGTGAACCCGGACGAGGGATGCTAATGAAAAGTAACGGAGTCTGAAAGTCCTGTGAGGAATTATTGGTAAAAGTCGACGAGAGTGACCCCGGCAGAGGGAACCCGACAACCAGGGGCAAAGGCTGAAAAGCTGTTTAAAAGGACATTGAGATTTGTGAAAGCGAGAAACATTGTAAAACAAGGAGAAGGGAAGTGTCCCCCTTCTTTTGTTCCAGGGTCCGAGCCCAGTTGAGGGAGATCCAGGGGTGGAAAGTTACCACCCAAAGTTTGTTGAAAAAGGAACCGTCTTGTTAATTTGTGGAAAATGTTCAGCGCCCAGAAGAGGGGGACACAGGGGTGAAGCCATCACCCAAAGGGTTCATAGAACAGAACTTTGTGGTTGTTTGTTGACAGAATCAGGCCTCGAAGGCAAGAGACTTTTCATTATAAAGAGACTTAACCATCGAAGAGAATGATAGCTGATACAGAACTGTTAGCTCGTGCTGGGAAGGCTCGAGCGTGTGCTGTGCTCCAAAGTCCCACCTTGTCCCGTGCTAAAATGTGGGGAATGGAGACCGTGAGGCAATCACATCCCGACTTATTATTTGTGAACACTTTATTCTTTATTTTGATATCCTATCCCACACCTTTACTATAATTAGTTGTAAGGAATTGGCAATATGTTTTTCTTAGTATAGGCCCTTTTAATTTGACACAACGCCACTAGGACTGCCTTATTTTTCATTTGATGGTCGACGCTTGCTCCCATCTTAGATTTAGGTTTAGTATATGCGTTTTGCCACCCTGCATTTATAGTTAAATAAACACCCTTCCTTGAACTGTGATCACTTTTGTCTGTCTTTACTGTTGTCACCATGAGTTCTTACAATACCCAAGCCAATTTTATGGCTCAGTCCGACCCTGCATGTTGTTAACTAACAGATTTGTCAATGAAACCATTTACTTTGTATAGCCTAGTTAGTTCTAAAGTTAGTTACAATCATGCAACTGCGGACAAATAAAGAGATTAAGAGTATTTACCGTTTTGTCTTAACTTATTGTTGCATCACTTAAATCTTTCCAAATGTGAAATTATCATGAGTTCTACAATCTCCATACTTGTTTTCTTTAACATAAACAATCCCAGTTCCTACAACCATTTCAAAATGTATCCCATAATACAATTTTATTAATTTTGCGTTTCATTACATAGGTTCACGATGTCCTAAAACATAATGTTCAGTTGAAATGAAATATATCAATTTAAATCAAATTCAATATTCACCCCAAATAGGATACTGCTGCTAACGTGTCTATCTAAAAAATGTGTTTTTGAGATAACCCTTTTGTCATGTGCCCTCCCCTCCTAGGTAGTTTCCATACCTTCAGTATTACAAACTATAGTTGTGGCACATTGTGCCTCAATTTGCCAAATGTGCTGCTCATGGTTCTTTCAAATTCCGAGTACGAATATTGGACTTCTGTTCAGTCAGTCTGTTCTTTGCATTTCTAGTTGTTAAACTAATGCAAGAAAGGCCACAAGGGCTTTTATCCTGTAAATAGTATTTGTTGAATTGCAGCTTTTCAACCGACTAAATTTACCAGTATAGTGATGATGGAAGATGTCTCCTCCGATAATTGTTGCGCTGCTGGCAAGACCATTTTCCTATTTTCTTTGGAAAAAAGTTATTGTCTGTACAACTATTTTTTTTAGCTCTTGCAAGTAGGTTGTGCAGTGCTTCATTATTAGTCTATGCACAGACTGGTGATTTGGGAAACAAAATGCTTATTAGATCATTCTGTTGAAAGATCAGCCAATTTTACATGTAATTAATTTAACCTACCTGCTTTGTTTGGAAAAGTAGAGACCTAAACCCGAATCGTTGCACATTTTGCTACTTTAACAAGAATATTCTATAATATTTTCTCATTGTACGCTATCTCCCCAAATGTATGTATTAAATGTTGTTCTTGCTTAACAAATTCTTCTGATTCAATGTGTTTCATTCTTAGAAGCTGGCTATAATGCAGACCTTTGATCATTCCATCGTGGATGGAAACATTTGACATGTCAATTATAAAAAGGTTATTCGAATAACAAATAATCCATATAAAAAAGTGTATCTGTCGGTTTCAAATATATTGTGGTTGTTAACTTCTGATTCAACACCTGTGCTTTCACATCAAAGAAATCTACTTTAGTGCCACTGCATTCAATGGCAAATTAAATTCTCTCATGTAGGCTATTCATATAATTAAAAAAAGAAAATAATTGTTCTTCAGTTCCAGTCCATGTACTGAACCTATTCTCAATCAAAAGTTTCAAGCGTGCACGCAACCCCCGATCCAGTAAGATAGCTCTGTGAGTTAAGCGCTTACCTTTGACATATGTGGGCGTATTGCAGATACAGGAATTAATTCTGATAGGTCAGACTTAACACTTAATTTACCTTGGGAGCATGAAGGGATATTGCAGCACTAAAACGTGGGAGGAATTAAGCATGACACATACACATGAACAATGTTCTAAATATTTTTCAACAAAGGACGTGAAGGCTGGAAGGTTTGGAATGAATCATAACCTCTGGCATTGCTCTGGGCAACCCTCCAGACCATCGTTCTTCGCCTGCCAAGCCATTACAAAAGGGGAGAGACCATATGCAAATCAGGCTCGGTCCCACCCCAAAAGGGACAGTCCAGCCCGAACTGCTTGGTCACATCCCTTCTGCACGAGACCCCAAGCATCCCCAAACATGTTTCGGCCTTGTTGGGCCTCATCAGTGAGGAGTAGCTTGGCTCTCCATGCCCAGCAGGCAGGGGACCCACATCTGGGCATACCCGTCCCACTCGGGGCGACTTACATAAAACAAATGGCAGGCCTTTTGGTGCTGGACTGCTACTGGGCAGGACAAAGACTGATATGTAGTGGAAATGTCTCTTCTGTGAAAGGATGGTGAGCTAAAGACTCTGGTTGAGACTCTAACCAGGGATATAGGCGGGTAGTAGAGAAACTAACAGAACCCCCCCCCCTTGTTTCTAAATATCATTCACCAGTCACCCTGCTTTCATATAAGAACCACTGTGTCATAACCATCACCTCAACCATTTCCACAAACTCAACCATTGAGTGAGGTTCTGTGTTTCAAAAATCCAAGTGCTGGAGATCCAAGATGGCCGCTGGCAGTGGAGGTTGCGTCTAGATCGCGCTCCCGCAGGGCCTAAACAAAAAAGCACTTCAAACGAGCTTTTCCGACGGTTCCCGCACTGGAATCAGAGCCGCAACACCCAAGAGACAGTGGACACGGTGGCGATCGGAGACAGCCCCGGCAACACAGCCCCCGGCGATTCCGCTGCTGAAAGAAGCAACCGCCCCTCCCCCACCGAGGATGTCCTCGGCGGCCTAGCGGAGGAGGCCGCGCAGCAGTGGACCCGTGAAAGAACAGAATCCCTGGGAGAGGGCCGCCTACTATCCCGACACAGAAAAGAGGAACGGGACCCGGCCCGGCACCAAGAAGAATCCCCGCATCACCGCCGGGTGCGGTGGGCAGCACGGCGCAGACGGAGGGAGAAGAGCACGAGCAGCCGGATCGGCAGCAGCGAGGCACACAGGCACACAGGGATCGACACTCCGGCGGCTAAGAACGAGAGGAGGAGGAGGAGGAGGAGGTACCATCCGGGCACTCACGGACATGGCACGGCGGGCATTGCTGGCATAAGAGAGGAGATCGAGAGATGAGCGCGCCCGTACAAGCGCCCCCCCCCCTCCTTACACTATCCCCGGCACATAAGGCCACGATCAGGCGGGGGCACATACACAAGACGCCGGCCGGGCGCGGAGGAGTGCCCCGCCCCATAACGACACTAGAGGGGGAATAAGACCCCAATATAACTCAAGGCACCCCCGCACTCAAGGAGGACGTAGGGGAGGCGGCAACAACCCCCCCGATAAGAAAACTCCGGCAGCCCTGTGGGGGACCACACCACCACCAGTCACCCCCCCTTACAATCAAGGAGGATGTCACGAGCAAAGGGGGAAGGGGCCCCCTCTCAACCCACATCGCAATCGCACAAACAGGACACAAGTCTGCTACAAATGTGGTCCTCAGAAGCCCAGGCTGTCCCAAGAGACAGGTCAGGAGAAGAACTCCCTTCCGACACGTATCTCCCAAACCAGAGCTCTCTCCCCCCCGACAAAGGAAGATATGAAGGCCTAGTTTGCGGAGCTCCAGGACAAGTTTATGTCCACAGTCCAGGACCAATTCGCCTCCATGAAAAACGAGATGAAGCAGGCGGTACAGGACTTGAAAATAGATGTGGCCAAGCTGGAGGAAAGGGCAGACACAGTAGAGAGAATCGTACAAAATATAGAAGAGGAAACGAAATAGAACAGCGAAACACAAGAACACTTGATCCGGCTAACCCATAACCTGGAAATCCAGTGTGAAGATCTGGAGAACCGTTCCCGCAGATCCAACATCCGTATAAAGAATGTGCCCGAATCGGTGATGGACAAAGACCTTAAAACAGCGATACAAGAGGTGTTCAGAGATATAATCAAAGAACAAGAATCAGAGAACATTGGGATAGACAGAGTCCACAGGGTGGGTCCGAGAAGAACTGCCGCCCCAGGGGAGAGACCCAGGGACGTATTAGCAGCACTCGCTTCTTACCCACAAAAGGAACTGATCCTAAGGAAAGCGAGGCACCTTGACCACATTAGGATGAATGGAGTGGAAATACAGTTGTACCAAGATCTCGCCTCAGCAACACTCCTAAAAAGAAGGGAAATGGCCCCATTGGTGAAGGAATTGGTGGCGAAAGAAATCAGATACAAATGGACGTTCCCATTCAGCCTAGTATTCGAGTGGGAGGGCAAGCAGAGAAGGGTGACTACTTGCGAGGAGGGGCTCAATATAATGGACAAGCAGATGGAAGAGACGGACACAGGAGATAGCAGGACGAAAAGGGAGACCCACAAAAGGTTGAGAGGATGGGAGGTAGTGAGACAAAAGAAGAAATCAAATGGCTGGGGGAAAACAGGGAAACCAGCAGGAGGCCACTAGAGATGATCAACAGGGCCACCGGCTCGTCCCCCCTTGAAGGGAGAGGGCGGAAGAAGATTAACTAGAAAACCTCGGATTACCAAGTAGAAGAGGCCCGGTGGGGGAATGGGAGGGAAGTACCCTAGGTAGAGGATGAAGCGGGGTTCAGGACCCCCCGCACAGTTAATCCCGAGCTATGAGAGGGCAGGGAGCGATAGGCGCAACGCCCTAGCAACCTTAGGTGCCTGGGCCCTCCTCGGGATCGAAGTTGAATTCATGTTAATAGTTGGGGGGGAGTTGGGAAGTTGGGGGGGGGGGAAGCAGGGTGGGGGACAATCCGGAAGCGGGAAGGGATCACAGTATACTGGAACGATAATTGTACAAGCAGAGTAGAAGAGATGGGGAAGCTCAGAATTTTTTCACAAAATATAAGCGGGCTGAACTCACCGGTGAAAAGGAGAAAAATGGAGGCCCTGCTGAGAAGGGAAAAGGCAGACATTTTGCTCCTCCAGGAGACACACATTAAGGCACAGGACAAAAAGAAAGTACACCTCAGAGGATATACGATCTGGGCGCAGGCGAATGCTGGGGAAAAAAGAGCAGGAGTACTGATTCCTGCGAAAGGGGGTCTAACGGCAAACCTCATAGACACTCGAGTAGACCGGGAAGGGAGGTTTGCATTTGTTAATATCTCCTTAGAAGGCTATAGACTCACCCTAGCGGCAATGTACTCGCCGAACACTGGGCAGGATGGATTTCTCCGGGATACTCTGGGGAAACTGGAGGAATTTGCGAATGGAGAGATAATCCTGGGAGGAGACTTGAACTTGGCCTGGCAACCTCACATAGATAGGTGTGCGGGGGGAACGCAGCCACATGGGACCCCTTCCAAACGATTAAAGCAAAGGATGGAACAGATGGCACTACGAGACGCATGGAGGGAAATAAGGGGACAAGATGCAGGATTCACCTACTACTCGCACGTGCACAACACGATGTCGAGGATTGACTATTTCTGGGTGTCGGTGGGACTGATAGGTAGGATCCAGGATATCGAAAAGGGAGCGATAGCGTTGTCAGATCACGCCCCGCTATGGCTCGATGTACAGGCCCCCGGATGGGGAAGAGGTCTCTGGAGATGGAGAATGCCGTCCGACATTCTAACGGACCAGGTGCAGGGAGAGGATCTAAGGGACAAAATCAGGGAATACTTTGACCTAAACGACAATGGAGAAGTTCCACTGGGAACAGTATGGGAAGCCTTTAAGGCAGTAACCCGGGGACATGTCATAGCAAAAAAGGCAGCCAAAGACAAACAACATCAAGAATGGGAAAGAACGCTCGAAAATAAACTAACAGACATACAGGAGGAGCTAACACTCCATCCCACTAGAACTCTCAAGAAAGCAATGAAACACGTGCATGGTCAACTAGAGATTCTCCGCAACAAAAAAGCAGAGAGTTCCCTACTATATTTAAAACGGCGACACTACATCAAGGCCAACAAAGCGGACAAATATCTAGCAAGACAACTTGGAGAAAAACAGAAAGCAATGACGATCTTGAACATCAAGGATGCGCAAGGCATACCTCATAAAAACTCAAAGGACATGGGGGGGCCTTTAAGGCGTTCTACCAAGATCTATATGCAACGGAACACCCGGACGAAAAGAAACAAGACAAGTTCCTGCAATCTATTCCCATTCAGACAATACCAGAAGACAAACAGGCTTTAGACTCAAGGATTACAGAGGAAGAGGTCCACAGGGCAATAGCGGGCCTCCCCATGTCAAAGGCACCAGGCCCGGATGGCTTCACGGCCCAATTTTACAAAAAATAGGCGGACACTTTAGTTCCAATCCTGACGAGGCTGCTAAACACATTCAAGGACAGTGGGAACGTCACTTTCTCCATGAATGAGGCAAAAGTCCTTGTGTTCCACAAAAAAGGTAAAGATCCTACTCTCCCGGCCTCATATCGCCCGATAGCCTTAATAAACCTAGACGCCAAAATCTACACTAGAGTTTTGGCTGCCAGACTATCACCACTCCTCCCGACCCTAATAAACACAGATCAATCAGGCTTCATCCCAGGTAGGCAAACACACGGAAATCTAAGAAGAGTCATCCACCTTATAGAAAAAATAGGAATCACCCACACACCAGCAATCCTACTTTCACTAGAGGCCGAGAAGGCCTTTGACCGGGTTGAATGGTCCTTCCTCCTTAAAACTTTGAAGCATATGGGGTTCCGAGAGCAGTTTATAAATATGGTTAAGGCCAACTACAACTCCCCATCGATAAGAATAGCAATAAACGGAGAGGTCACTGGGAGGGTGGAGATCACGAGGGGTACGAAACAGGGATGCCCCTTATCACCTCTGCTATATGCCATATTTTTGGAGCCTCTCCTAATCAAGATAAGGGAAACGGTGGGGGTAAGAGGGATCGAGATGGCGGGCAGGCAACATAAAGTTATTGCATATGCAGACGACATGCTATTGGCCCTGGAAGACCCTGTGAACTCCCTGACAAGATCCATAGAAATATTGGAGGAATTTGGGGTGATCTCAGGCCTGAAGATTAACAAGAATAAATCAGAGATTATGCTCCTTGCCGGAGACAAGGAGACAACAGAAACAGTTGCAGGCATGCTAAGTCTAAAAATAGTGGAAGAGGGTATCAAATACCTGGGGGTGACGCTAACACACAGAGTAGACATGATTTATAAGAACAACTACACACATCTCCTGGCTAAAGTCAGACAGGATCTAGAAAGATGGTCCCCGCTTAGGATTTCGTGGTGGGGCAGAATCCAAGCAGTAAAAATTAATATACTCCCCAGGGTGCTATACCACTTCCATGCCCTCCCAGTGACAGTTCCTAACTCCTTCTTCAAAGCACTCTCCAAAGCCATATCCCAATACGTGTGGAATAGGAAACCACTGAGGATCTCCAGAGCCATTCTCACGGCACCTACCAAGGCAGGCGGTATGTCCCTCCCCCACTTCAAAAAATATTATCAGGCAGCCCAACTCTGGATCCTCAAGGAATGGTTGGGGGGGACCAACAGACGATCTGGGCAAGACAGGGCAGTGGCCAGGACCCCCCTGGAGGACCTACTATGGAAACAAAAACAACACAGACACCAGAACCTCAGAGTTAGTGAGGTCATGAAAGCCACCCTCAACGCATGGGATGACCAAACCAGGAAGGGAATCATGACCACCCCACTGGCCCACTTCACGCCAATCTGCCGAAACCCTCAGTTCCCCCAGGGACAGGAATTCGGCGCCTTTGAGAAATGGGAAACAGCTGGATGCAGGAAAATAGGCGAAATGATCCAGACCGACCTCTATAGATACGAGCAATTAAAACACTGGCTAAGTACACCAGAGATCTTCGAGGCGGCCTCAAGGGACCTTACACCATTTGAACAGTACATAATTTCCAACCCAGGAGACAAAAAACTGGTGTCAACCCTATATACCCACATTAACACACAAGGAGAGGAAATAAAATGGGCATACATGAGGAGATGGGAAGCCACGCTGGGGGAAGAAATAACCAGGCAGCAATGGGAAGAACTCTGGGCGGGCATCCAAAAACTCACCAGGGCAGTCCAAACCAGAGAAATGTGGTTGAAAATAACCACACAATGGCACTACACCCCACAGAGGCTCAAATCAATGTACCCGGCAACGTCGGATCGCTGCTGGAGGGAGTGCCCGGACGCAGGAACTTGGAGGCATATCTGGTGGGACTGCCAGGGGGTACAGGGCTTCTGGAAGGAAGTGCGACTGGAAATCCAGAAAATGTTCCCAGAGGCAGACCAAATGGGGGAAAGAGTGTGGTTGTGCGGATTTCAAGACCCACAGGCCAAGAGATTCCACAAAGCACAATCGAGGAGCTTCATGGGTTTAGTCATTGCAGCCTGGGCAACGATAGCCCAAAGTTGGAAGAAGCGAGACCGGCCGCTGGTATTCACCTGGCTGCAAAAGGTGTGGTCCCAAATGACCATGGAAAAGATTACGCACCATCTCCAGGACCAAAACCACACGTTCATGAAGGAATGGGGACAAGTCCTAGAATATTTGAAATCAGACTACATGGACCAATGGTGTCCACATAACATTAAAATATCAGACATGTTCAGTACGTAAATGTTCCAGAACTGAAAACTGATGAGGACCCACTCTTCCAGGGAGGGGGGGAGGTAGGTTGGGAGAAATAATTGTGTTAATGTTTATTTTTGCATCAGAAAACAATAAAAATATGTTTTAAAAAAAAAAAAATCCAAGTGCTCAGATGCCATCAACACTATTAAAATGCACGTTATAGGAAATTATGCCTGCTCTTCACCCTCCTCTTCATCCACTAGAACCCCTGCCATCACTAGTCCCACAAGCTCCATTTCTGGTACACCCTGTACGTATGCTTGTATCGTTTGACTAAAAGAATGTTTAACCAGTAGCCCGGTACCAGAAACCAGGGGATAAGCCCAGCTCCTTGACTAAAGTCCTTATGCCAATAAAAGAGTGCAATAGCTCAAACATGCAGACCACATTTCTCAAGTTACCTTTTCCCCCAGACTTGTAATGGAGTTACGCCAATGGGCGCGGTCTAGCGGGGTGGAAGCGGCCATCAGTATGCGCATGAGAAAGCATGTATACCTGTATGCACAGTGAAGCTTACCTTGTTTTGTCTCTTCTGCTGCCCTGAGGCCAAAGTTCCCCCAAATGCCCGAAGACCAGAAAAGATGGAACTGCAGGTCAAGCCGTGGCATCATTATGGAGGAGCATAGGCTGAGAGGGTAGTGGCTGCTTGACAATATGACACTCCAAGAAACATAAAAGGGGCTTAATGAAAGCCAATGTAGTTCCAGAGAGCAGCCATAGGTACGTGTCCATTACTCTGAGGTTCTCAGCAGATAGCACAGAAAGCCACAAATAGCATTCAGAGGGAAACCTCCAGTACGCTACAAGGGGTTGGTAAAGGGGTTGGCATGACAAGAACTTGCACAACCGGGTCAGTTTACAACAGCTAAGCAGCATTCCTAAATGAGCACTCAAGGCCATGGTGGCAACTCATCACCACCACCTATTACCTGCCTAATGCCGATCAAACCTGCCCCTCATTAAGCGTATGGGGTAATGGTGAATACATTTGGTGTTCTGAAACACTACCTGTTTTTTACTGCAACACGAGTATGGGCCTGATGGAATTATTTATTTTATATATTTGAATTTATATCACGCAAAGCGGCCCTGGAGCATCGTGGCACTGTTTCAGAGATATTTGCTTAGTACAGATTTACAAAGGTGGATCAGCAGTGCATACAATATAGACCGCAGAAGAGGATATGCGTGTTCTGTGATTACAGAAGAACAGCCATAACAGGCCAGTGAGAATGATACAGGTTGCTGAAAAAGTCATGCTTAGTTGAACAATTTGGTTTTCAGCATTTTGCGGAAGACAGTATAAGATTTTTCATTTCTGAGTGCAGTGGGGAGGGCATTCCAGATTTTGGGGGCTAGGTGTTTAAAGCTGGAGCCTCCGGCTTTTGACCTTTAGAATTTTGGGACATAGATTAGACTGTGCTCTAGTGGGTCTGGAAGAGGGGTTGATGGTGATTCTCTCTGAGAGGTAGGGTGGGGTGTTAAGTGACAGGCACTTGTGTGTAATAGCCAAGGTTTTAAAGAGAATGCGTTCTTTAATCAGTAGCCAGTGTGCGTCTTTCCTTGCCTGGGAGAGATGTTCCCTTTTAGGAACACTCAAAGATGAATTATCATATACAGTATTGTAGTGGAATTCCACATGCAGTCATTATTGCCATATTATGAAGTCAAATACGTTTTTCTCCAATGTTAACCAAACGTAAATATGATTTGTGTACAAAAATAAAACGGAGGGTGAAACGGTAGACACCTCTCCACACCGTTGCCATGTAATACAAGGGTACAAATGGTTTCTTTTCTTCAGTAAAACAATGTGGACTGCAGTAGTATGATCCGCTCCTGTACACAAACCATTTCTATCCTGAAAATCAAATTATTTTGTTTTTTAAATGGAGGCAGACTTCCTAAAACATTGCATGTGATATTTCTGCAAATCTGCTGCATCCATTACCATCAAAGCAGATGAACAAGTTACTTACCCATGGTAGCGTTCTTTCGACTGGATGTTCCTCCCACGTATTCCTTATCTTTATTATTTCCTAATATCCAGCTTGTTGCCTGGGATTTTCTTTTTTCAGTAGATGGGGCTGTGTGTCGATGCCTGTGGAGTCGATGTCCCTCGGAGGCCTCTGTCTTGATGTCGACGTCATCACAGGTAGAAGTAGCGCGTGCAGCGCCCGTTGCTCAGTTTCATTTTTGAAGAGCGAAGCACTGTCTTAAGTTAGACGGTTACTCCCCTTGAGAGAGCGCAGACTGTAACCACAAGAGAAGTTTTACTGTTGGGTAGGATGGGAGGGGCGATAAGGAATACGTGGGAGGAACATCCAGTCGAAAGAACTTTACCATGGGTAAGTAACTTGTTCTTCGAATGGATTGTGTCCTCCCATGTATTCTTTATCTTTGATACATTCCCAAAGCATTTACACAATTTGGAGGAGGGAGTAAAATGTAAGTAATCAAGTGCATTACTGCTTTTCCAAAAAGCAGAATCTTGGCAAGTGGAGGAATCTAGACTGTAATATTTAATAAAGGTGTGTAGACCACCATGCAGCACCTGCACAAATATCCTTTATTGGAACTCCCCTCTGCAAAGCAGACTAATTTGCAACACCCCTGGTCGAAGGAGCCCTTTGTTAGGCAAGATTGTATGCAGTACCCTTTGGGTGCACTACAACAACCCTTACCTCCTTGCAATAGAAACCCAACCTTTGATACAAGTCTGCACTACACAGGTTGGTAGCGTGTGGAGCAGCCAGGCTTATCTCAAGAGGGGTCAGTGTGAGCTGTAGGGGAGTTACACAGAGATTCACAGTGACAAGTATTAAAATAAACTCTTATACACAAGGTTTACTGATAAAACAATTATTCTCCAGCATGGGGTCTGGCATGGATTCACATGCTCATGAATATTCCCCGTCCTCAGGTCGGGAATCCTCGGTATAGAAAAAATCAGTATCAGTTTAGTTTCTGATCTGTCTTTCTTAGTAGTAACCAATCACTGGTCTCTGGGTCATACTGCCCCCAGCCAATGACTGCACTCTCCCTAAGCCCCGCCCCTGGAAGCCATCTTCAGATTTTTACCGCACGTTCAAGTGTTGGGAGTCCTCGTGCTGTAGCTCTCGAGCTTTTGCTGCGTTTTCGAGCTTTTTCGGGAGATTTTTCTCATTTTTCGGTTAAATAGAGCCTCAAGCTCCACCGTTTCTACATCCGATTAATGGGGATCCGTTTCGGAGTTTTCTACGCCCCTCAAGGGTGAAGATTTCGTCGAGTTACGCTTTTGGAGGATTCCAGAAGTTCCAAGGCCTACCCCGGACATGGCCCAGGAGAAGGAAGCTTTACGCCCGGGAAGCTGTTCAGGACCTGCCCTGGATGCCAGCTTCAGAATGTGTTCAAGGAGGACGAGCATTCGTTATGCCTCTACTGTCTCCATGAGGACAAGACTCACGTGAAGAAGGACTGTGCATTTTGTGGGAACATGTTGGAGCGGTCCATGAAGGATCGCCACCTCCGTCTCGCCAACTGGATGGAAGGTAAGAGCCCGTCAGGCGAGAGGAAGAAGAAGTCTTCTAAGTCCTGTGAGGGCGCCCCGGCGACGGGGGCCCAACAAAAAGCCAAGCACCAAGAGTCCGCGGGCACCGGGAGTGCCGAACGGTCGGGCTCCTTGGCTGCCAGGCAGGGCACATCCTCCCCGGCGCCATCAACCACGAGCCAACGCTCTGGCTCGGGTAAGAGGAAGTCCGATAACCCGGCTAAGCTTCTGGAGAGGCCCCGGTCGATCTCGAAGATTCCGGCAGAGGGGGAGCGAGGCTCGGTCCCTCCCCCCAATGTGAAAGCCCCAGGCGTACAGAAGGTGACGACGGCCTTAATTCACCCTGCTAAGACCTCGATTGAGGATGTCGCAGCGGCCGTGGCTCAGCCTGTGGAGGCAACGCCAGTGGAGGCGACCTCAGGATCCAGAGTCTCCCTGCCACCGTGGAGGGAGTCGTCTTTCAGGCCCATTGAGAAGACCCCCACGAATTCCCCGTTGGAAAAGGAGGGGGAGGGGCAGGTGGCCATTGTGGATACGGACACGACCTCTGAAGAAGAGCTCATCAAAGTCGTGGAGGAGGCCCAGCCCATCGGGAGGGATCCTGACACTCAAGAGCCCTCGCGCCTGTCGTTTCCGGTACCGCAGGACACTTCGGCAGCCATTTTGTCAGCGATTCAGTCCTTATGCTCGGAGATAAGAACAAGGTTGCCCCTCCCCCCGACGGAGGTACCTGAGCCAGACCCGATGGGGGAACCGGAGCCGGGACCTTCGGAAAGTCCACCGCATAAGGAGAGGAGGACACATCCTCCGCCACCTCTCCCACCTCTGCGGCCCGCTCTGCCTTCCCCCTGGTCAACTACCCAGGGGGATGATACAGGCACGGACACGGCTACGACAGGTACAGATGACGACGGAGGCTATGACGGGACGTGTCCCCCATCGGCCCCTGCTCGGGCGTCCCCGCCCGACGAGATTGGATCCTTGCATGCCATGATTTCCAGGGCATCCGAGCTCTTTCAGCTCTGCCCCGAAGAGAAGAAAAAGGAAGGGTTCCTTTACCAATGGCGCGAGGCTAAAAGGGAGACCGTCCTTGTCGTACCACTTCTGGATGACCTCTAGGATGAGGGGCTCTCCCTCCTCAAGAACCCTGCTATGGCGCCTGCAAAGAGGGACCGGTACGAGAAGAAGTACCGGGTCCCCAACGCTGCCCCCTTGTGCCTTCGGGCGCAACCTACCCCGGATTCGGTCATCTCGGCGGCGGCAAAGAAGAAAGCTGGGGGGGCATCGGCCTCGACATCAACTTCCCCGCCGGACGGCGAGGGCAGGAAGCTGGACACGATGGGACGACGGGTCATCTCATCCGCATCGACTACTATCGAGGCGGCCAACGCCCTGGCTACTGTAGCCCTCTACGACAGGGAGTTGTGGTTCAAAATCGGCCATCTATTGGACTTCCTTCCGGGCGCCAAAAGGGCTGAGGCCCTTGAAATCTTACAGGAAGGTGAGATTGCTTCGGACCACGCCATCACAGTGGGAACGGACATCGCCGACACCGGTTTCCGTCAGTTGGGCAACGGCGTTTGCCCGAGACGACGAGGATGGCTCAAGGCGACGGATTTCCACCAGGACGTACAAACCAAAGTTTTGGACATGCCCTTCGACGGGAACAACCTGTTTAGAAAGACGGTTGATGAGTCCCTTCAGGCTATCAAGACAGACACGGAGACTGCCCGGGCACTGTGAGTGCTCCAACAACGACGGCCATCCTTTCGGAGCGCCGGAGGCAGACAAGGTGCCTCCAAGGGATCCGGCAGTGGCTCCTCGACGTACCACCAAGCGGCAAGATCTTCGTCTCAGGAGGCCTACAGGGGACGCGGCAA
This sequence comes from Ambystoma mexicanum, assembly GCF_040938575.1. Taxonomy (NCBI): domain Eukaryota; kingdom Metazoa; phylum Chordata; class Amphibia; order Caudata; family Ambystomatidae; genus Ambystoma; species Ambystoma mexicanum. Next base: position 1,293,194,944 of record NC_090929.1, read on the forward strand.
GTCAGGTGGTGCCCGTCGTCGTCGACAGGGAGGTCAAGGAGGCAAGGCTGTTATGCTCACTTGGACCCCACAGGGGTGTCGATCGGACCCAGACAGCTGCGGTCTCCTTCAACGTGATGCGTAGTGCAGAGATGACTGTCTGGACTGGACCATCTAGTCTTGTCTGCTGGATCCGAAGAAGTATTTTCCTGCAAGTGGAGACAGGCATTAACTACCTGTGGGTTTTAGTAATGGCCTCACAACTATTCTCGCTCTCCCCCACTAATCACCTCCGATATCCCCTTAGTAACCTCACCTTATGTTCGTAAAAGATGAGCTCTCCATCCTGCGTGTCTTGCAGGGGCGCGTAGATACCAGTTACTTCACTGGTTTGAAGGCGTTGGGAGAGTTCCTTTAAGTATTGACTCTGAAGTCCCTGGCGGGATTGGTAAGTATCAAGTTCAAAGAGTTCAATGTGCCCGAAGTTCACTCTTGTCCCCTTCCTTCCTTAAGTTGCAACTGAGTTTGTGAGAAGGTCTCGTAGCTGCTGCTGGCATTCAGGTAAGAGTCTGTGTTACACAACGCTGTCTGGTAACTATTGCAAGCGTTAACGTGTCGTTTTTCTCCCTCTTTACAGGTGCGGCATATGAAAATGTGGAGAGTTATGGAATAATACCGCTGGTGGTAAATCAGGTAAGTCTATGGTGGTAAGAGGTTGTATTTGTTGATTCCCTTGGCTCACATTGTTTTTTCTTGTGTCCCCTAGGTGCCGGATTACGGCGAAGAAATGATGGAGACAGTGCCGAATCGAAAGATGCTGTGAGAACTGGTGAGTATGGCGCCGTGCTGGAGCTGGCGAAGCGACACGTGCAGGACTGATGTACTTTCCAGGTCCGGAGATTAAATTGTTCCGGAATTAGGTGAGGAATTTGAAAAAAGTTCGTTTTCTAACCTTGTCCTTTTGTTCTTCTTTATTCTTGGAGCTCCGGATTCGAGGCGGGCGTGGCAGAAGACTGGATGCTGGCTGCAGGCACGCGGGCGTGGCAGAAGACTGGATGCTGGCTGCAGGCACAGTGAGTGTCGCGCTGCTGGATGCAGAATAACGCGAAGCATGTGCTGCTGTTCGGGTGTGGTTTAAATAGCCTCCAAAGTAGTTCCAGGTAAGAAGTTCCCTAGAGCCACACCCAAGTAAAAAATAGTCCCTGTAACAAAATAGTCCCATCCAGGCCTCATGTAGGCTTGGACCCTTTTGCAGCATGGTCTGCATCAGGTAAGTAAAGTCTATGAGCCTGGCGCCTATGGCGCCAGGACTGATTTCTATGATGAGTCTGGCGCCTAAGGCGCCAGGACTGAACCCAGACAGCCCCTAGCCGGAGCTGCTGAGGTTTAAACAAATGTCTGGATGCCTGCTCCCGGAGCTGAGGGCCTTGGTCCTGATGCCCGGGGGTAGGCATCATGACAGCACTCCCCCCGCCCCCTTCCCCCCCCCAAGGTCCCTCCTAAAGTTGTTCTTCCCCCTGGCCCCGGTTTGTCTGGGAAGTTCCGATGGAATCTTTTCACCAACCGAGGTGCATGAACGTGGTCGCTAGGCTCCCATGATCTTTCTTGTGGTCCGTAGCCCTTCCAATCGATCAAATAAAGTTTTGATTTAAACATCTTGGAGTCCAGGATATTTTTTACCTCGAATTCAGGTTCTCCATCTATCAAGATGGGCTCAGGTGGTTTGGTTAATCTTGTCCCTGGTTGAACTGGTTTTAGAAGTGAAACATGAAAGACAGGATGAATTTGCTATTAGAGGGTAATTCCAATTTGACGGCCACCGGGTTGATAATGGCCTTAATGGTGTAAGGTCCCAAATATCTAGGATTAAAAGTCTGAGTTCCCTTCAGAGGTATATGTTTTGTAGCCAGCCAAACTTGATCCCCAATCTGGTATTGTGGAGTTTCACTTCTATGTTGATCAGCATTTTTCTTGTATTTCTCTTTTGCTTCTTTCAAATGTTCTGTGGCTTCCTTAAAGGCTTGCGTAATAGTAGAGTGCAAATGACTAACTGCGGGCATTTCTAAGTGCTGAGGCGAATCAAGTTCTGAGGTTCGAGGGTGATGTCCATATATGGTATAAAAAGGGCTTTGTCCGTTTCCTGAATGTACAGAGTTATTGTATGCGTACTCGGAAATCCATAAAATATCTTTCCAATTGCTTTCGGTCTGGTGTAGCATGCAGCATAGGTACTGTTCAAGGGTCTGGTTGGTCCTTCCCGTCTGACCATCGGTCTGGGGATGGTGACTTGTTGATAGCCTCACGTCGATTTGTGCCAGTTGACATTTCTTCCAAAAATGCGAGATAAATTGACTACCTCGGTCAGAAACCAATACGGAAGGGAATCCGTGTAATCGAACAATGTTTTCGAGGAACTCCTTGGCCAGAATCGAAGCAGAAGGTAACCCCTTTAAAGGAATAAAGTGGGCCATCTTGGAAAAAAGATCCACAATAACTAGGATGGTGTTAAATCCATTACATGGAGGTAGATCTGTAATAAAGTCTAAAGACAAAGTGTGCCATGTTGTAGGTGGAATATCCAAAGGTTGTAAAAGGCCAGCGGGATTTTTCTTCTGGCTTTTGTTTTGGGCGCAAATGCCACAAGACATCACAAATGACTTTACATGTTTTCGCCAAGTGGGCCACCAGAACAGTCTCTTAATTTTTGCTTCAGTTTTTGCAATTCCGGGGTGCCCTTCCATCAGGGTGTCATGGTAATTGGAGATGACTAGTTCTTGTATTTCCTTGTGTGGTAGAAATAGTCGTCCTTGATAGTAAGGTAGGTCATTGACGACTGAGTAGTCCGGGCCTTTCTTTACCCAGTCCTGCAGGGTTGCTGGATCGAAGAGTTGTTGGATTTTTGAATGAATATCTTCTAGTGTCTGTAGAGTAGTTATGCCAAGAATTCTTTGCTCAGGAATTATTGGCACCGGTTCCGGGTTTGCATATGCTTCTCCCATCCCTATTCGGGATAAAGCATCTGCTTTGCCATTTTTGCAGCGTGGTCGATAAGTGATCACGAAATCGAATTCGGCAAAGAACAATGCCCATCGAAGTTGTTGCGATGATTGGGCTTTGGCTGTTTTTAAATACTGCAGGTTCCGGTGATCGGTGATTACGGTAATAGTATGCCTGGCACCAAGAAGATAGTGCTGCCAAGCCTTAAAGGCGGATTTGATGGCTAATAGCTCTTTATCGGTAACTGCATAGTTTAACTCAGGTGCTGAGAACTTTCTGGACCAAAATGCTACTGGGTGAAGTTGACTGGTTTCAGGATCCTTCTGGGACAGGACAGCTTCTATGGCTTAACTGGATGCATCAGTTTCTACTATGTATGGAAGCTCAGGGCGTGGATGCTTTAAGACAGGCGCTGATGTGAATTTCGCTTTCAGCTCTTGGAAGGCCTTTTCAGCCTCTTCGGTCCACAAGAAGCGTTTGTTTTTTCGCAAAAGTGCTGTGATGGGGTGTACAACATAGGAGAAGTCCAGAATGAATCTGCGGTAGAAATTAGCAAATCCGAGCATGCTTTGTACCCCTTTGACTGAACTGGGTGATGGCCACTTGAGAATTGCGTCCACCTTTCGAGAGTCCATTTGGACTTCTTTTGGAGTCAGGATAAATCCAAGAAATTCAACTTCCGTAGCATGAAAAACACATTTGTCCAATTTTGCATATAACTTGTGCTGGCCTAGTTTCTCAAGGACTGCACGCACATGCTTAACATGGTCTGATTCTGAGGAGAATATCATCTATGTATACGATGACACAGACGTCAATGAGTTCACGAAGGACATTGTTCATAAAATACTGGAAGGCTGCTGGTGCATTGCACAACCCGAAGGGCATCACCTGATATTCGAATAATCCGTACTTGGTGTGAAAGGCAGTAATCCATTTGTCACCTTTCTTGAAAGTACCAGATGATATGCCCCTCGGAGATCTAACTTAGTGTAGATACAAGCATCCTTTACTTGGTCTAGTAATTCGGGGATCAGAGGCAATGGGTATCGTTTTTTTACTGTAATCTGATTTAATGCGCGGTAATCTATGCACGTTCTAAGGTCACCTTCCTTTTTTGGCACGAAGAATAAAGCTGAGGATGCAGGAGACTTGGAAGGATGAATAAAGCCATTAGCAAGGCACTAGTCCAAGTATTGCCGTAGGGGACGATTTTCAGGTTCCGTGAGGGCGTAGATTCTACTGCATGGGGGTTGTGCACCGGGTAGGAGGTCGATTTGACAATCGTATGATCTGTGGGGAGGTAATGTATTGACCTGTTCTTTTTGAAAAACATCCTGAAATTCTTGGTATTCCTGAGGTAACAGCACGATTGGGTTAATGACTGTAGCCAGGCCTTTGTTCAAAGTTTTCTCCGGGTAACAGGTGTGTGCACAATCCGGGAAGGTTATTCTCTTCTCTCGCCAATTTATACAAGGATTATGTGTTTCCAACCATGGCATCCCCAGTATTATCTGGAACTGTGGGGCTTTGATTGGATCAAACACAATAGTCTCTCGATGCCAATCTTGACTCAACAGTGTCATCTCTGTAGTGGAATGAGTTACAGGCCCCGAGGTAATCTCAGTTCCATCAACTGTGGTGATGACATCCGAAGTGGTCTTTTTGCAAAGAGGTAGATTCATCCTTGACACCAGTTTGTGGTCCATATAGTTTCCAACGGCCCCGCTATCTATGTATGCCCTTACTGCGTGCTTACGTGATGGCTGCCTGGGATCAAGTAGGACCATTGGGATGATCAGATGCGAGGTCTGTGTCCTTCTTTAAGCTCGGCAAGCGGACCTCTATGCTTGTCGGGCGTGGTTGTTTCCCGAATTAGGCTCTATGTGGCTTTTATCAGCAACTCCTACCACCTTCTTGGGTGGTTTTGTAGGGCAATCCCATAGAAAATGTCCTGAGGTTCCACAGTACAGACATACCTGCATCTGTCGTCTTCTTTCTCTTTCCTTTTGAGTTAAGGGTCCTTTAACCCTCCCCCCCCCCCCGATCTGCATAGGTTCAGATGCATCTGTTCCTTTGGGGGCAATGTTGGGTTTAACCTATACCCGGTTCTCGAACTTAGCTCGATCAGTCTTTCGGTTCTGAAGTCGGTGGACTAGCTGGACCACTAAGTCTATACATTCTATACAATCCTGAGGTGGGTTCACAACTTGAGCCAAGACATCTTTGAGTTCTCCCCGAAGTCCACGATGAAACAATGTAATTCGTTTTTCCTCCGGCTACCCGGTTTCCACCACCAACCTATTGAAGGTTGCAATATAGGTTAGCAGATCCTGGTTACCTTGTCGTAAGGATAAAAGTTTGTTGTCCAGGGCTTGACCCTGTGAGTGTCTGGCGAATTGTTTTTCCATGCTCCTTTGAAAACCCTGAAAATCCCAGAGAAGAGGATCATCCTGGTTGACTAATGGAATGGACCAATCCGCTGCGCTGCCACTAAGATATGACAATACAAAGGCTACTTTGGCTTGGTCACTTGGAAAGGCTCCCAGTCTGCATAAAAAGTACAAGTGGCATTGGTTCATAAACACGGCGAACCTTTTGGGGTCCCCAGCAAAGCGTTTAGGTGGTAAACGGAATATTTCCTGGTAAAACCACTTGCACAGGATTGCTTGATGAAACGGGGGTTGGGTTTCCCCCATATCCAGGTAGGGGCGTTTGCCCAGCTTGGTTTTGCAGTAGTTGCCTAGCCAGATCATCCGTGTGCTCCTTTGAGACCATCAGTTCTCTCCTGAGGGCATTAGTCTCTTGGCGAGCGGCATGTACTTCCGCCCTAAGTTCCCCCAATAATTGGGCAAGTTGGTCGGTTTCCGAGGTTTCCATAACACCGGGTGGGTATTTGTAGAGAGGCTTTGCGTTCCGTTACGCTCACCTGGACCCCACAGGGGTGTCGATTGGACCTGGACAGCTGCGGTCTCCTTCAACGTGATGCGTAGTGCAGAGATGACTGTCTGGACTGGCCCGCCTAGTCTTGTCTGCTGGACCCGAAGAAGTATTTTCCTGCAAGTGGAGACAGGCATTAACCACCTGTGGGTTTTAGTGATGGCCTCCCAACTGTTCTCGCTCTCCCCCACTAATCACCTCCGATATCCACTTAGTAACCTACCTTATGTTCGTAAAAGATGTTCTCTCCATCCTGCGTGTCTTGCAGGGGCGCGTGGATACCAGTTACTTCACTGGTTTGAAGGCGTTGGGAGAGTTCCGGTAAGTATTGACTCTGAAGTCCCTGGCGGGATTGGTAAGTATCAAGTTCAAAGAGTTCAATGTGCCCGATGTTCCCTCTTGTCCTCTTCCTTCCTTAAGTTGCAACTGAGTTTGTGAGAAGAAGGTCTCGTAGCTGCTGCTGGCGTTCAGGTAAGAGTCTGTGTTACCAAACGCTGTCCGGTAACTATTGCATGCGTTAACGTGTTGTTTTTCTCCCTCTTTACAGATGCGGCGTATGAAAATGTGGAGAGTTATGGAATAATACCGCCGGTGGTAAATCAGGTAAGTCTATGGTGGTAAGAGGTTGTATTTGTTGATTCCCTTGGCTTACCTTGTTTTCTTTTGTGTCCCCTAGGTGCCGGATTACGGTGAAGAAATGATGGAAACAGTGCCGGATGGAAAGATGCTGTGAGAATTGGTGAGTATGGCGCCGTGCTGGAGCTGGCGAAGCGACGCGTGCAGGACTGATGTACTTTCCAGGTCCGGAGATGAAATGGTTCTGGAATTAGGTGAGGAATTTGAAATTAGTTCGTTTTCTAACCTTGTCCTTTTCTTCTTTATTCTAGGAGCTCCAGATTCGAGGCGGACGTGACAGAAGACTGGATGCTGGCTGCAGGCATGCAGGCGTGGCAGAAGACTGGATGCTGGCTGCAGGCACGGTGAGTGTCACGCTGCTGGATGCAGAATAACGCGAAGCATGTGCTGCTGTTCGGGTGTGGTTTAAATAGCCTCCAAAGTAGTTCCAGGTAAGAAGTTCCCTAGAGCCACGCCCGAGTAAAAAATAGTCCCTGTAACAAAATAGTCCCATCCAGGCCTAATGTAGGCTTGGACTCTTTTGCAGCATGGTCTGCATCATGTAAGTAAAGTCTATGAGCCTGCTGCCTATGGCGCCAGGACTGATTTCTATGATGAGCCTGGCGCCTAAGGCGCCAGGACTGAACCCAGACAGCCCCTAGCCAGTGCTGCTGAGGTTTAAACAAATGTCTGGATGCCTGCTTCCGGAGCTGAGGGCCTTGGTCCTGATGCCCAGGGGTAGGCATCATGACAAAGGCGGCCTCCAAAAAAGATTGAACCGACCGTGGGGTCGGGCCCTCGCAGAAGCACCCCGGTGGGAGGCCGGCTGACGAGGTTCATCAGCGTGTGGGAGTCCATCTCCACCGACCATTGGGTGCTGGACGCCCTGGCCCGAGGGCACGCCCTCGAGTTCCAGAAGAAGTGCCCTCGCGTTCCACCCGTGGCCAGGAAGGAAAATCATGTCCCTGAACTATTGTTGGAAGTAAGGGCGATGCTCAATAAAGGTGCCATCAAGCTCATCCCAAAGAGGCTTCGGGGTTCCGGAGTTTACTCGAGGTACTTCCTCGTAAAGAAGAAGACGGGAGGATGGCGTCACATCCTGGACCTGCGACGACTGAACAAGTACATCAAGGCACAGAAGTTCCGGATGGTCACCCTCCAGCACGTGCTGGGACAGCTGGAGGAGGGCGATTTCCTGTCGTCGTTGGACTTGGAAGATGCGTACTTCCACATCCCCATTCTAAAAAGTCACCAAAAGTTCCTTAGGTTCGTGGTCCAAGGGCGGCAATACCAGTTAAAGACCCTCCCGTTCGGATTGAAGTCGGCACACAGGGTGTTCACCAAGTGCCTTGCACCGGTGGCGGCGCGGCTGCGCCTGCAGGGGATCCACATCTACCCCTACCGAGACGACTGGCTCATCCGGGCAAAGACAAGGGAGCTCGCCGTGGAGCACACTGCGAAGACCGTCCAGCTGCTCACGGACCTGAGGTTCTCGAACAACTTTCCAAAATACCACCTGGTACACAGTGGCGCGGCTGGCCTCTCCGTCGGAGGAAAGGGCCAGGACCATCCTGGGCAAGGTGCAGCGTCTGCTGGCCACGGACATGGCCAGGGTAAGATCTATCAAGTCCCTCCTCGGGATGATGTCCTCCTGCATTTATCTGGTGCGCCTTTGCAGACTTCCGATGCACCCCTTACAAGAGTTCCTCGACGCCCGCTGGGTCCAGTCGACGGGCAGCTTCGAGGACCGGATCCCACTCAACGAGACGTTCCGTCAGGCGATCCGGTGGTGGGGTACCCGCTCTCATCTGTCGGCGGGCACAGACTTTCAGACCCCAGCTCACCAGGTGACAGTGACGACGGATGCCTCCCATGAAGGTTGGGGAGCGCACTCCGGAGATCTTCACGTGAGAGGCCTTTGGCTCCCGGAGGAGAAGTCACTCCACATCAACATCTTGGAGCTCCGCGAAGTGTTCTGGGCCCTCAGGTCTTTTCTTCCGTCCCTCAAGGGCAAGGTGGTGAGGATCTTCACCGACAACACCACCACGATGTTCTACATCCGGAAGCAGGGTGGAACCAGATCCCCTGCCCTATCCAAGGAAGCCCAGGATCTGTGGCATTGGGCCATCGCCCAAGGGATATTTCTGGTGCCTTTTCATCTGGCAGGAATAAAAAACACCATTGCCGACTCACTCAGCAGAGAGCTGCGCTCGTGCCACGAGTGGGAACTATGCCAGGATCAAGTGGATGGACTCTTCCGACGATGGGGCGAACCCCAGATCCATCTCTTTGCGACGGCGACGAACTCCAAGTGCCGAAGGTTCGCCAGCAGGTTCCCCCAGCTGAGGAGCATGGGCGATGCTTTCTCGTTCCCCTGGGACGGCCTATTTCTTTATGCGTTCCCTCCATTGCCGTTGCTGCTCCGGCTCATCAATCAGCTCAAGAGGTCCCGGTGCAGGATGATCCTCGTCACACTGGCGTGGCCGAGACAGATCTGGTTCCCGGACCTTCTGGACTTGTCAGCGTCCACACCAGTGAAGCTGCCGTCGGACGCGGATCTTCTCTCCAGAGTAGGAGGCGCCATTCTTCATCACAACCCAGAGTCGCTGAACTTGCAGGCCTGGCTCCTGCAGCACTAGCGTTTGGAGGGTACGACATCCCAGCCGACTGCAGAGAGGTTCTTGCAAAGGCCAGGGCGTCCTCAACTCTCAAGTGCTACAGACATAAATGGAAGAGGTTCTCTGTCTGGTGCCGTGCACAGAAGATTAACCCTCTGCGGATTACGGCCCCTCACGTATTGCCATATCTACTGTCATTGGCCAAGGCTGGACTAGCTCACGCTTCCATCAAGATACATCTGGCCGCCATCTCGCGATACACCAGAACTACAGGACGGGTGTCCTTGTGGTCTCATCGGCTGGTGAAGGAATTTATGAAAGGATTGTTCCGATCATTCCCGCCGGTGAAGGCCCCTGCCCTGGTGTGGGAGCTCAACGTGGTGCTGACCAGGCTCATGGGGGGGGCCCCATTTGAGCCTATGCATTCGGCACCGTTGAAGTTTCTGTCGTGGAAGACAGCATTTCTCGTGGCCATCACCTCAGCACGACGAGTGGGAGAGATCCAGGCCCTATCTTGCAAGCCACCATACTTGACTTTTCACGATACGAGGGTGGTGCCGAGGACGCACCCCTCCTTGATGCCCAAGGTGCTGTCGGACTTCCACCTCAACAAACCCTTGGTGTTGCCAGTTTTCTTCCCGTCGCCTTTGTCGCCCGCTGAGAGGACTCTGCACTCTCCGGACGTAGCTAGAGCGCTGAAGTTCTATGTGGACCGCACAAAGAGTTTTCGGAAGACATCACAGCTGTTTGTAATCTTTGGACCTGTGAATCAAGGGAAGGCTCTCTCGAAGGCTTCCATTTCCAGATGGCTCTCCGGCTGCATCATGCACTGTCACCGGTTGGCAAACCGACCGCTGCCCAGCCGTCCGAGAGCCCACTCGACCAGAGCGATCGCTGCTACCACGGCGTTCCTATCTGTTGTGCCCCTGCTCGACATCTGCAGGGCTGCGAAGTGGAGGTCGACGCACACCTTCACGAGATTCTACTGCGTCGATCGGGACTCCAGGGAGGAGTCCAGGGTCGGCCAAGCAGTGCTGCGCAACCTGTTCGCTTAAGGTGAGCCTGGTCAGGAGGTAAGAGATGCTTAATGTTGAGTTTTTTGTATTGCTTAATGTTGAGCCTGTTGCCACCTTCCGTGGTTGTGCATGTGTATACTGCTATGTATTCTTATATTCATGAGCATGTGAATCCATGCCAGACCCCATGCTGGAGAAGGAACAAGTTACTTACCTGTAACTGTTGTTCTCCAGCATGGGTCTGACATGGATTCACATGCGAACCCTCCCGCCTACCCCTCTGCGGCTCTTCATTTGGTCATACTGCCATTTTACGTGCTACCAAATCTGAGGATGGCTGCCAGGGGCGGGGCTTAGGGAGAGGGCAGTCATTGGCTGGGGGCAGTATGACCCAGAGACCAATGATTGGTTACTACTAAGAAAGACAGATCAGAAGCAAAACTGATGCTGATTATTTCTATACCGAGGATTCCAGGCCTGACGACAGGGAATATTCATGAGCATGTGAATCCATGCCAGACCCATGCTGGAGAACAACAGTTACAGGTAAGTAACTTGTTCCTTAATGTATCAGTCAGTTAGAATAAGCCTTCTTCAGAAGGGAGCAGTTAAAAACACCACACAAATATACTTCAAAAATTCACACTCTTAGCTATCAAAATCAGCAAATACCCATTTGGGATGACACACAGGCACTACCTACACCCTCAGGTGACTTTTCTGTAGCTAGGGTGCTGTTGACATTAATATATCACTGTTGCATTTAGAATATTCTTAGGAGTAGTGTTAAAGAGAAGAGAGTTCAGAATAAAACAAGCATTCATACAGTTATTCTTAAGTAGGTAAGCACTTTCAATACAACACCCCCAATGCAAAGTCAGTCACTCCTTTCCTGGAAGGAAGGCAAAATACATTCGCAGAAGAGAGAAGAGTCATTCAGGGAGCCTAATCCAGCCAATGTTAAGCTAGCAAAAGTCAAGGTGAACTGAAGCACTTCTTGCTGGTAAATAGAAAGTATTTTCCAATGTTTAAGAAGTCTTGGTAGAATAGAAGAAAATCAAAGTAGGGCCACAAGCTGATTAGATTTGTGAAGTAAAGAAACTGACAGCAACTCTACACATGCAACCAAGCAAGTCTCCAACGAGGACACGTGGCTACACAATAAGAGTTAAGTTCTCTTAGACTTTACAGTACATTTTAGGTTGAAGAAAAAGTGCAGCAGATGACTTCTGTTCCTGTGCAGCTCTGCAGATCTCGCTGTTCCTGCGCCTCAGTTGTAGGGACAAGAGGGAGGATGTCTGGGGATTCCTGCACTGCAATGGGATGGTCACCGCTCGCAACCGGCAAACTTCAAACAAGTGGCTGTCCCGTGTTTCAGCTCCTCGTGTCTACCGCAAATAGCAACACTGCGGTTCCTGGCTGTCGAGATGGCCTTTCCTTGCGTCTGGAGTACCACATTCTGTCAGTCCTGCTTCCTGGGAGTCCGGAGGATCTTCCTGGAGCTCTTGGCCAGCTTAAAAGCAACTCACACAAGCTGGTGTTCCTCTCAGTGGCTATCCGGTTTCAGCATCAACTGTTTGTTTGTTTTATTCATTTGTAATGCGCGCCAGACCCAAGGGTATTGGGGCACATGAGCAACAAGGATATTTTCAGCTTGGTTACATTGCTGTACAATAATTTCCAAGTATATACATAGGTAGTACAGGTACAAGTATGAGGCAGATGCACCAACAACAATTTACAAAATGTACATAGGGAAGGTGTGGACGGGGTGAGGTTAACTGCCATTTTCCTTTATCCAGTGAATGTAATTGCGTCTGAAGTCAGGGTAGGTTTGGGCTGTCCTTAAGGTGGGTGGCAGGGCGTTCCAATCTTGGCCGCTTTCACCTGGAAGCTATTACCTCCAGTTGTGCAGTGTTTAAATCTGGGCATTGTGAGGAGGTTGGAATTCGATGTTCTGGTAGATTGGTTGGGGGGTGTATCTCTTGAATCTGTCTACAAGGTAGCGAGGGGCTGCATTATTGAGGCATTTGTGAGTAAGTGAAGCTACCTTCAGCATGGTTTTGTCAGTTGTGGTGAGCCAGTTGTTGGCTCTCCTAGTGTTGGAGATATGTTCTTTTTTGAGGATGCTCAGAGCTACTCTGAGAGTATTATTCTGCAAAATCTTCATTTTATTTGTACCATATTTGTTGGCTCCAACATATAAGTAATTACAATAATCCAGTTTAGATAGGATTAGGGCTCTGGCTAGAGTAATGCAACTATGGGTCAAGAGGAAGGGTTTAGCTGCTCTAATTAATTTACACGTGTAGGCTGTGGAGGAGGCCATGGAGCTGACCTGTTTGCAGAAGGAAAGGGTAGCGTCAAGATAAAATCCTAGCGGTTTAACTTCTTTGGCTACATTAATAGAGTTACCGTCTATGATGAAGATTGAGTATTTGTGATCAAGTTTGTTTAAATTGAGGGTGGTGCCAAGAATAATGAGCTTGGTCTTGTCATCATTCAGGCATAGACTATGAGAAGCCATCCATACCTCGATGATGAGGTACACTTTGTTCACCAAGGCCAAATCCTTGTCGTAATCTCCCGTCAGCGGGATGAGGATCTGGGTATCATCGGCATAGTTGGTGTAGGTGATACCAAGACCATCGAGATCATCGAACAGGGGCTTCGTGAACACCTTGTACAGAGTGGGGAAGACGCATTAGCCCGGGGGGACCCCACAGGTGATGGGAATGGGGTCAGCGGAAGCTGAAGTAGAGAAGACACGCATAGACCTGTTGAAGGATTGAATCCAGCCGATTGCCTCTTGCGAAAAGTGGGCTGCCGAGTCTAGGTGGTTACAGAGTATTTTGTGGTCTACTAAATCAAATGCCACTGAAAGGTCAAGTAGAAGTATTAGAGCAGTCTTCCCATTGTCTCTGAGAGTATCAATTTGTGCCTTGAGGTCAATGAGAGCTGTCTCAGTCCCATGTTGTAGTCTGTAGCCCGGCTGACGCATTCCCAGGAGGTGTTTTTTTTTTTTCTAAATATTGTTGTATTCAGAGATAGGCTATCTTATCTAGTATTTTAAGCAGGAAGGGGACAGTGGTGATGGGTCTATAGCTTGTGGGTATTGAAGGGTCTAAGGAAGGTTTTTTGAGTAGAGGGAGAACCCATGACTCTTTGAGGTTTCTGGGGATAGTGCCTGAGGAGAAGGAGGAGTTGATGAGCTTGGTGATGAAGGGTGAGAGGTCTCTGGCAGCATCTTTGATGATTTGTGAGGGGCAGGGGTCACCCTAGCAGTTCGATGGTTTAAGCGTGAGAATTATTTTTTCAACCTCTAATGTGGATACTTTGGAGAAGGTGAAGCGAATGGGTTTCGGTGTACGTTTTTGAGAGGGCGGAGTGGTGTTGGCTGCACGGGAGATGCAGAGGAGGGATTCTTTCTTGTCATTGATTTTGACTTGTAGGCCTGCAACTTTATTGGAGATTGCATTTTGGATGCTAGTACACCATTGTTTGTCTTTCACACATGTGTCTGGGACTGGGATGGGTGTTTCCAGCTCTTTGAGGATAGTAAATTTGCTTATGCTGGAGTTAGCTTGCAATATTCTTAAATTGTAGGACTCTTGCTTGGCCATTATTTCTTGTAGAGGGCGGTTATTTTGTTAAGGTTCGTCTTATTGTTATCTGAGGGTGATTGTCTCCATGCTTGTTCTCTTTTGCGTTTTTCTTAGTCTGAGAGATTTCAGGTAAGGGGAGAAACATGAGTTCAGATGTCTTTTAGGCTTGCTTTTTGTATGTTTCAGCGGAGCGATGGAGTCTAGGGCTGATCTCATGATTTTGTTGTATTCATCTAAAAGGGTGTGGGGATTGGAAGATTCTGTGAGTGAATTCAAGGTCGGGAGAATAAGGGGGATGAGTTTTTCAGCTGTAATGTTTTTGTTATTTCTCGTGGGGATGGCTGGGGCTAGGGAGTTGAGGCCTCAAGAGAGACGATGAGGAGATGGTGGTCAGACCAGGGCTGGGGGAGATGGCGGTGCTGGAGGCCAAACAATTATAGTCTGCCACTCAGTCAAGGGTCCTCCCTTGGTTGTGAGTGGGGAGGGTCACTCTTTGGACAAATCCTAACTCAGATAAGGTGTTGTCAATAAGAGTGGCCTGAGGGTCTTTGGGATCTTTAAAGCCTAGGTTAAAATCGCCTAGGAGAAGGCTCTGGGTTGTGTTTTTTAAGTTGTTAGTGAGGATAATTGTAAGGTCCTCCTCAAATGAACCTAGATGGCTGGGGGCCTGTAGAGTAGGTGGATGGTAAGGGTCTGGGAATTGGCAGTTTAGTTATTAGTGATTCACAGGAATTGGAGTTGTCCAATGGGGCAAGTCTCATGTTTAGATGGGTCTTGGCAATTATGGCGAGGCCTCGGCCTCTAGATTCATTTCTGTCGGCTCTGAAGATAGTGTAATCTTCCAGGATGGCTAACATAAGGGCTGGCCTTGAGAGGATGTCCAGGTGGCTTACTTTGGAGTTGATTTGTCCCACCGACTCAAAGGGAGAAGTCGTCCTGGCAGGAGCTGCTCTGTCGATACGAATTTGGAGTTTCAGCACAGCAGCAGCGCTTCACTGGACAAACCAACGGTCCAGGAGTTGCAGCAGGCGTCTTCAAGTTCTTCTTCAGATTCCTTCGTCCAGTGGTTGACTCTGCCTTCCAAGCCAAAAAGCCTAGCCTTTTTTTGCAGCTTGCTCCCATTCATTCCAGCCTAGCTGTCAGTCACCCAACAGGGGTGCCGGACAGCCAGCCGGCCAATCACTTAAGAGTGTATTCCTGTCTCCTAGGAGACGAAGCACAGGGATTTTCGGGTACCTCCCTCACTTCCTGCCCCACCAGACACCCTGAGGCCAGAGGTGGGTTTCACTCGTGAAGCCCGCCAAAGACACAACGAACATAGGCTCCAAACCTGGTTTGGCGCGCAGAGTAAATCTCAAGAAGGACCTTTCCACAAAGAAATGGCGAAAAAAGATGACCAGGGCCATTTCGACAAAAATGGCACCTATGGGTGCTTTACCGTGGCTGCAAACGCATCCCGCAGTAAAATCACATAATGGTAGTAAAAAGTAAACCTCTGCCACCAGCCATTCAGTGAGGAAAGGGTAACATAAAAATGTTACACGAGAAGCTAGACAAAGGGGATACTAAGTAACCCTTCCAGTACCCTATTGTAAGATAGTGTGTGCTGGGTCTAGAAAGTTACACATGTAAGTAAAGTCAATTTCACTTTACTGCTCTGGGAAACGGTAGATTATCCAAGAGAAGGTATTTAAACCTTTGGGAAATCTGAAAGACTTCCCTGGCTCACTGCACTGAAGGTACTGTGACACAATGTAAAAGATGGTGCCTATGGAGTTTGTCAGACTCCACAACCAAGAAGAAACGCAGTGTACAACATCACATTAAAATACATGAGAGAGTGGGAAAAAGGGTCCCACTCTCTCCGGGTTAAGGAAATCAAGTCCTCAAAATCCAGCAAAGTTGCTGGGGGTCTCTAAGGTAGAGGGAATTAGCACAATTCTGAGAATCCTCCTTAATACCCTTATATGTTCTGGAGGGTCTTTACCAGCCAGTCTGCAGCATTCTGAAATTGTTAAACTAATCCATCTAGAGCTGGTTTGTTTGGTGATGAATAGAACCAATTTATGACCTGTATAGCCCTCAAACAACTGATCATTTTGTCTCAGTTTTGCCAATCTGGTAATATAGAAGCTGAGTGTACGCCTACGGTCGAGTCTGTGAAGCCTTTCTTACTCTTTGGCCGCATGTGGCGGATGATAAAAGGATAATAAAGTTATTTTCTGCGTGATGTGAAATTCAGAAACAACTTTGGGGAGAAAGTTAGGCTTCACCCTTAATACTACTCTGTCTTTATGAAAAACAGTGTGAAGAGACTTGCAGGATAAAACCTGTAGCTCACTCACCCTTTGGGGGGATGATATTGCCACTAAGAAAAATGTTTGCAAGGTAAGAAGTCTTAAAGGCATGGTCTAGTAAACATTTTTATTGTCCCTACGGGTCGGCCATGTTTTTTTAAGCCTAAGTGGCTCGATTTTAGAAAACTTTCCTATGGACCTTACCCGAGTTTTCGTCCATTAAACGCATGCGAAAACAAGCACCAGGGAGCCGCCATTTTCTGATAATCCTATCTTTTCCCCGATTGCCCTGGCTGACCTGCTTTTGCGGCACTAAATCAATTCTCCCGCCCCTGAGCCTGACATTATAAAAACATTCATATTCCCCACCTCTCTCCGTGACGTTGCTGTGCTGCGTAGGCAAACGCGCCCAGTCGTCTTCTGCGCGACTCCACACAGAACCCGGAAACCAACACAGATCAACTCACAACACAGCGCGCCACAATTCGGAATATGAAACTGTACTTTAAAATGAAACAGCAACACGGTACATTTGGTAAAGTACATTTATTTGACATTAAATGTTTAGAGAATATTCAGCAATTGCCATATGAACTCCGAAAGCCATTTATTTTCTTTTATCTGTAACCGCAATAACTGTTCCGTTTCATCTTGAGTCACGCGCTGTTCCTTTATGGTACACAGAGTGTTCATTTTCGTAAAAAGAATCACTTTGGAAGCACGGTGAACCGCAAGGCTGTTCCATCAACTAGGCACTAGTCCAGCCTAAAGTTTGATATGTTGCTTCTAGCCACTAGTACAGCGCAAGGGCATGTGGGCCCTTGGCGATCGTCCAATAATATGGTGATCGTGCTCCGGTTGTTGACACGAAGCTGCAGGTGTCTGCTGAAGAATCCATCCGCCGGTGTCTCAAACAGATGGCAGTGGCAGAATGGGATCAAATACCTGTTATGAAAACAAAAAAATTATAATTAGTCTCGCTAGCCGAACTTCATTAATATTACTCATTTTATTTATTACAGCCGATCAGAAACTATTTGCTTGCAAGGATAGTTCAATGGAGTATGTTCGTCTCTAAAATCAATGCGAAAAGTAATGAGATAAATCAAGGCCAACACACAATGATAAACGACAGTTAGTCTACATGCGTGAGGAATGATATGATATATGATATGGCATTTGTAACGCGCCTATACTCAAGTGTTTCTAGGCGTGACGAGGCAGGTGGGGAACAAGTGCAGACAGACAACGATCCTACTAGGCCGGGTGTCTTTCTGATCGCGCATGGGGAAGGGCTGTACATGGTTAGTTGAATACAAATTAAATAGGGCCAGCTGGTGGCAAGTGCAAGGTAAATGCCGGGAGAAGGGGCTGAAGGATACAGAGACAGTCCCGTAGTGCAGGTAGGCAGTGCAGGGAAAAGTGGCTGGGCCAAGGACCGAGATCGGTGAGACCAGTGGACCTGCATGCCCATGTTCCCACTACGAACACGTTTTACTTGCTTTTCCTAGCTCTTCATTCATTCATTCATTTATTCATGCATCCGTTCATTAAAACTTAATTCCGGTATAAAAGCGTGTAAAGATTTACTTACATTATATTTGAAATTTCCATTGTGTCACTTCGTAATGCAGTCTGTAAAACGGACCGTGCTCTTGAGAACGATTTTTCGTATACTGAACTAAAATGAAACTTGGTCTAGTTTCTGAATTTTCCGCCTTATCGTCTCTTACGTTATTGCGCACTCCCTTCAAATGTAGTTCTTTCGGCATGGTCCCTGTCTCAAGGTCAGAAAACAATAGACCCTTATACTTCCAGTGCGACTTGTGGGCCTCATCTGGACGCTGTCCTTCGCATTCTTTATTTGCAACATCACGTAGTATAGGCATCTGTGAGAACTTGAAGTTTAGAATCCGTCTATGTAGTGCGCCTCAATGTGCAAATGCGAACTGGCTTCTCTCCCAAATGCCATGGCCCGCTTGGCTGGCGCGTTCTAAGTGCCCCAATTTTGTCCCCGTTGTCTGCGAGCTTTGCAGCCCAAATTGAGACATTTAATTTTTGGCGGGAGGTCAGGGAAAGTATAAAGTACCACAGGAGTTGAGTTAAAAGTGAGATTTATTGTTTGTTTTATTATTTGCAATACGCAAGCCTCCCCTCCGTTAACAGTGCGCAGCATTTACATTTACATGAGATGAGACATGAGAAAAATATATGCATACACTAATGTGAGGTGAATAGAGAGAATTCAAAGATGACACCCAGCTTGTTCGCCACCCATGATGGTGAAGGTAGGGGTTAGGTTTACAGGTACACTGTACAATAACATTTATTTACAAAAAGACAATCGTATTGCAATTATTTAAACCGGGATTTGTACTTCACAATCAGCTGTGCTTCGGGTGGGCACGGCACAGTCACAATGTTCGGTGCCAATGGATCACTGCTCTGCACAGAAACGTCCAAAATTCCATATCTGTGCTTCTCTAACACAGCAACAATAAGGCCTTTCACAAAGTCGAACTGCATTTCATCATAGACTGGTTTGATCACCCATTGCGTACTTCGTTTTGAAAACACCTTAGTGTAGCGAGGCATCCTTACTTTACCCCTAGTCCTAGATTGTTCACGTCCGACATTGCTGTTATGGGCCAAGACCGCTAGTAGAGTGCGATGTTTCATGCCCCGAAAGCTAAAATGCAATCGCTTTGGCCTGTACTTTAGGCACATATTGTGGAACACCTCCAAATCTCCTGTGTGACAGAATTCTGTCAGTCCTCTCAAATCTCTTGATAGAGTTTTGTCAAAAACAATCTTCTCAATGGCTTTGTGTGTCGGTGAAGATGGAATCAACCACTTCTTCTACCGTGCCTCCTCTGGGGACAAAGGGCCATGTTCACATTGGTGGAAATGTTCATTTGCTGTCCAGCGGTGAATGTTGGTACAGTGGTGCATCAGTGACCGCCATTTTTCAAGTAGTATTTCCACTCACCCCTCACAAGTTTTTGAGCTCCACCAAAGATGGTTGGTGATAGAATGTGACCACTGCAAAATACTTTCAAAACCTTTTTTTCCCTGCAGCCAAGATTTTCTTATTGATTGATTTAGCAAGATGCCATACGTCAAGTTGATGTTTAATGTGTGGGAACTGCTCTCTCATTGTCTTGGCAATTGAAACGTGTCTTTCCGTGGCTATGAGGTCGATGTGCATTCCCCTTGATTGTAGCTATTCCACTGATTTTATAAATCCTAGTTTCTCCATGGCCACTAACGATGTACATTGTGTTACCTGCACGACCACCGAACTCACAATTTTCTTACTATCCATGTCCTGAAAGTGGTAGGTGCAGTACTTGGCAGAAAATCCAGGGCTGTCGCACTGTCCATCGCCGGCTAGCCTGAATCATTTGCCTTCGAATGTACTTGCTAGAGACAATTGTTCAATTTTCCAAGCATCACTGATGGCCGGAAACAGATAATCACGTTGGTATATGTAGTACAGCGCTTTAGAAATGAAATGGAGTCCCACAAACTGAAAGAAAGCCTCTAAAACTGGAGCCACTAAAAAGTGATGCAGCTGCACACAGTAGATTGCCTGCTGGCAGTTTCCCCAGCATCGGTTGTGCAGACTATGAGAACCTATGATTTAATCTACAGGCGGCATTTATTTTGACGTTACTGCCTTTTATTTGACGAGTCACATTAATCAATGGCTTCCCACATACTTTCCCTCTAATGGAATGCACACATTTCAGCATACTTATAATTTCCATCAAACAACTGTCGAATACAATGTATTTGCTCTCTTTCATTAGACTGTCATCCAACGTTGTTTCGGCCTGTGACATTGTGGAGATTTCAACACATTGGAAAGTAATATCGCTGATATCAAGTTCTGATGCGTCTATGGATGCTGCGGCTGGTTCATTCTCTGTCATTTCAACATCTATTACTTCAACATTGATGGGAGAACACAACAATGTCGACAGGTTTTTTGGTGGCACATTTTTGGCGGGTGTAGATTGTGTAAATTGATCTGCAACTACTTCAGAGCTATCTTCAATACATTCAATAACATCTTCTTGTGGTGGTGCGGTCGCACTGTAACTATGGTCCAATGCAACTTTGCTGTAGTCTCCAAACACAGTTAATTCATGTTCTGGCCATTGGACATGAGCATCTCGAGCCTGAACACGCCTCGCCTCAATTAATAGTTCCTCCATAGTGTACACGGTCTGGCAAGCCACATCTCTCATTCGCTTCACTGTCTGTGTGTGTATAGTTTTGACACCCACGGGTAACTGGAGGAGATATTGGAAAAGGGATGTTCAGTTTAAACACAAGATGGAATGCAGTAGAACTGACTGGAAAAAAATTAAAATAGTCCCCAGCACAAACATTTTTTAAAGTTATGAACTGTTTGTAACTAACCTTTTTTTGTTTTTTTTTCTTTGCAACTTTTTTGACTCGACCTTCAACATCTGCACGCTGTAGCTCCGATTCGTTTCCGCATGTCCTCCCTTCCTCTTGTGCTGCAACGACTATATTTTCTGTATCCGCATAGACAGCACAGAATGAGGCTCCATCGTCTCCCTGAAACATAGTACTTTCATTACTATGTATCAAAATATTGTTAGCATAAAACACACGTGAGGACGAACACACAGGTACATTTTAATAGCCAAACACGATTTAAACATTGTGTGCAACAATCAAACGACAAGTATTCGACCAGTGATGATCTATTTCGATGGAACTGTCACTATCCATAACTCTGGCTCTGCATGGACTGCCATGAATGGTTGTATTGGAGAGGAGGCATCTGCATCTCCCTGAAACACAGTACTTGCATTAGTATGCTTTTCAATATTGGAAACACAACACACACTTGGGGTCGACGGCACAGGTACATATAAAGAGATAACCACAAATGATGCATTGTCCAAAAGAATCAAGGAAAATCCAAATATGATCACATTTCATTGACTTATTTCAACGATTCCTTTACATCTGCATCATCTAAATGAGATGATGTGATTGTGGTGGAAGCTCCGTCGTCTCCCTGAAACACAGTACTTGGATTAGTATGGTTTTCAATATTGGAAACATAACACACACTTGGGGTCGAACGCACAGGTACATATAAAGAGATAACCGCAAATGATGCATTGTCCAAAAGAATCAAGGAAAATCTAAATATGATCACATTTCATCGACTTATTTCTCCGATTTACTTACATCTGCATCATCTAAATTGGATGTTGTGATTGTAGTGGAAGCTTCGTCGTCTCCCTGAAACACAGCACTTGCGTTAATAGGGAAGAAAGTATAGCAAATGGAATCACGTTATATGATCACGCATGATGGAGCTGTCATTATCCATACCTCGTGCTGCTGAAGAATATCTATGGATGTTGCAAATGTAGTGCGCACTTCCGAAAGCTGTTGCGCCGATTCGTATACGCATGGTCCCGCTTCCACTTCCCCTGGAATTACTTGAATGTCAGGCTCTGCATCAAGTGCAGGGGTTGACGCTCCATCAACTGCCTGAAACATAGTATTTGCATTACTGAGGATTACAATAGTGAAAACATAACACACACCTGGGGTCGACAGCACAGGTACATATCAACGGCTAACCACGAATGAAACATTGTGTAGAACAATCAAACAACAAGAATTCCAGCTCTGATGATGACGCTCGATGGAGCTGTCAGTATCCATACCTCCTGCTGTTGAAGAACATCTAGAAATGTTGTAGATGTGGCGGACGCTTCAGCATCTCCCTGAAAGACAGTACTTGCATTAGTATGGATAACACTAATTATAACTGAAAACAAACACCAGTGGACGATAACTAAGGTGTATATCAATTGGAAAGCACTAACCAAACATTTGGTAAAATGATTACACGATAAAATAAAAATATTACTTGACATGCATAAAACAGGTCTGTAGCGGATTAGCCTAGTAAGATTACCTGATACGCGCTAGAAGTGGTTGATAACTGCGACCACGTCAGGATGTAGAATGTTCTTGCTTCAGATTCAAGGGATAGTCAAGAAGTTGTAAAGGTAAATTAATGATTGATAATGAAATGCCAATATTAAAAATAGCCATGTAAGGCGACAGAATACTTGTAAAATGCTCAATACAGCACAGTTCCCTGTTCCCATATATATACATTGTGTTTGTGGGTTATGAAATCGAAAAAGAATATATTGGTAAATGTCATTATTCAAAAAACTATACACTCATATCAATATCAAAATTATTACAAGGGATAGAACACCTACAATATCAATTAATCCGTTCGGATACCTACACACTACCGCAAGGCCTAAAGCTAAATCCGGACACTTGACTCACCGGTGGCGGAATGTGGACGAATAGAGTGGGAATAGCGTTTTCGAGCAATTTCCGTGTCGTTCGCCGTTTATTCTTCTTTGTTACCCAAGATGTTGTGTACATGTCCAAGGAAAAGTGCCGGCTGCAGATGCGGTATCGATCACCCCTCTTGTCCTGTAAGACTTGTTGGACTCTACTTTCCAGCTCATCCAGTGGATATCCGCAATGTCTGACCCATTCTCTTATTCGATCAACAGTTTTCGGGAATACATGCATTGTAGTGCCTTCAGATTTAGCATGGGTCTTCGAAGGGCAACCGCTAATCGAACAGGCAGGCATTGTTGATAAATCTGTAAAGTAAATATCGACATTATTGTACAATCTTCAAGAATAAAGATTTGATACAAAAGTAAATGAATCATACAATGATCAATGCAAGATTTGTTTTGGTCGAAGGAACTATACCAGTTCATTATGTGCGGCTTAGTATTTGCATAAGTTGCAGAAATGTATAAATGATGTGACTAAAACCTGAACATGTGACTCATCCCTTGGATGTTCTGTATTGGACGAGAAGGAAACATGCTTACATTATAGACTGGACCCCCGAAGGGTGCAATTCGATGACAATAGACACAGATGAAAATAAATAGATCTATTGATAGCATAGCAATGGAAACTCAAGTCAATAGCAATGAGACCAATGAACCTAGCACTATTGTGTACTCAACTCGCAAATAGATAGAAATTTAAAAATCTGCGAAATATGACTAGGATACATGGCCTTACCTTGACCAACAAACAGTTGGATTCAGCAAGCAGAGCAGTATGTTGCTGGAGAATAGGTGGGTGGCCACAGGTAGCACACTGATGGGTTTGCTCTAAGCGGTCACAGAAGTTCACGGATAGCACGACGACGAGCAGATTAGCGTAGATCTCAGTGGTTGCCAGGTAACACGTTCAGGAGTTGACTTGCAAAGCACAAAGATGTTCTCATGAGACATATCAAGTGGTTTATAAAGTATTAGAAACAGGGGTGTGTTTGTGAATGAATGACGTATGTATGTCGTGGTCTTAGGGGGGCGGCCTGCTTCAAGGGGAGGCCTGGCTGGAGACACGGGGTCTGAGGAGGCCAAGTGACCGATGGCCCCTTGGCCTGGGACACCTTTTGAAGTGCACATGTAGTTAGGCACCTTGGCCTTTCGCGCCCGTGACAGCCCCCCATGCCAGCGTGCATCCACCAGCGCGAACCGCCTTTGATACAGGGGGTGGGATGGATGGGCCTGGGGCGTGCAGATAAGGCACAGGAAGACTGCTGAATGGAGACACACTTATGTGGATTGCAGGGGGGCGGCCTGCTTCAAGGGGAGGCCTGGATGGAGACACGGGGTCTGAGGAGGCCATGTGACCGATGGCCCCTTGGCGTGGGACACCTTTTGAAGTGCGCATGTAGTTTGGCACCTTGGCCATTCGCGCCCCTGACAGCCCCCCATGCCAGCACACATCCACCGGCGCGAACCGCCTTTGATACAGGGGGGTGGGATGGATGGGCCTGGGGCGTGCAGATAAGGCACAGGAAGACTGCTGAATGGAGACACTTATGTGGATTGCAGGGGGGCGGCCTGCTTCAAGGGGAGGCCTGGCTGGAGACACGGGGTCTGAGGAGGCCATGTGACCGATGGCCCCTTGGCGTGGGACACCTTTTGAAGTGCACATGTAGTTTGGCACCTTGGCCTTTCGCACCCCTGTCAGCCCCCTATGCCAGCGCGCATCCACCGGTACGAACAGCCTTTGATACAGGGGGTGGGATGGATGGGCCTGGGGCGTGCAGATAAGGCACAGGAAGACTGCTGAATGGAGGCACACTTATGTGGATTGCAGGGGGGCGGCCTGCTTCAAGGGGAGGCCTGGCTGGAGACACAGGGTCTGAGGAGGCCATGTGACCGATGGCCCCTTGGCGTGGGACACCTTTTGAAGTGTACATGTAGTTCGGCACCTTGGCCTTTTGCGCCCCCGACAGCCCCCCTATGCCAGCGCGCATTCACCGGCGCGACCCGCATTTGTTAGAGGGGGGTGGGATGGATGGATGGGCCTGGGGCGTGCAGATAAGGCACAGGAAGACTGCTGAATGGAGACACACTTATGTGGATTGCAGGGGGGCGGTCTGCTTCAAGGGGAGGCCTGGCTGGAGACACAGGGTCTGAGGAGGCCATGTGACCGATGGCCCCTTGGCGTGGGACACCTTTTGAAGTGCGCATGTAGTTTGGCACCTTGGCCATTCGCGCCCCTGACAGCCCCCCATTCCAGCACACATCCACCGGCGCGAACCGCCTTCGATACAGGGGGGTGGGATGGATGGGCCTGGGGCGTGCAGATAAGGCACAGGAAGACTGCTGAATGGAGACACTTATGTGGATTGCAGGGGGGTGGCCTGCTTCAAGGGGAGGCCTGGCTGGAGACACGGGGTCTGAGGAGGCCATGTGACCGATGGCCCCTTGGCGTGGGACACCTTTTGAAGTGCACATGTAGTTTGGCACCTTGGCCTTTCGCACCCCTGTCAGCCCCCCCATGCCAGCGCGCATCCACCGGTACGAACAGCCTTTGATACAGGGGGTGGGATGGATGGGCCTGGGGCGTGCAAATAAGGCACAGGAAGACTGCTGAATGGAGGCACACTTATGTGGATTGCAGGGGGGCGGCCTGCTTCAAGGGGAGGCCTGGCTGGAGACACAGGGTCTGAGGAGGCCATGTGACCGATGGCCCCTTGGCGTGGGACACCTTTTGAAGTGTACATGTAGTTCGGCACCTTGGCCTTTTGCGCCCCCGACAGCCCCCCTATGCCAGCGCGCATTCACCGGCGCGACCCGCATTTGTTAGAGGGGGGTGGGATGGATGGGCCTGGGGCGTGCAGATAAGGCACAGGAAGACTGCTGGCCCCTTGGCGTGGGACACCTTTTGAAGTGTACATGTAGTTTGGCACCTTGGCTTTTCGCGCCCCTGACAGCCCCCCATGCCAGCGCGCATCCACTGGCGCGAACCGCCTTTATATCAGTATATCGTTGCTTATCAATAACAAATGCCACATACCGGAGATTCTTGTGAGCACAGACCCACACTTCAACCGGTGTATTATAGTGATCAAGAACCTAAGGCCTGTATAATCCAATGGTAATTGTTAGTATAGACATATGTGTGACTTTTATAGAGACATAACCCACTGAAAGACTTTGAACAAGTGTTATTTAGTGCATGCATTATCGAGAATGTTATGTTAGCTTAGATAGATAGTGACCACCCTGCTTCACAGCGATCAGACCCTCACCCATTCCGAGCACAGATTTCTGACGTCATCCTTGAATGGAGACAAACTTGATTCATTTAAAAAATCGAAACAACCGTTGTTAAAATATATGTGGTGTTTTATTTTGTATCTTATTTTCATGACACAAAAATACAAGACTTTAAAGATTATACAGGTCAGGTTGCAGCACAGCGAGAGAAAATCCCCTGTACTGACCGCTGTCACTCGGGAACGTTTCTCTAATGGCACGAACGGCACAGGCGGGTATCACTCTTCGAACGCGGTGTCCAAGCCTCCCGTGGAGCCACCATGTAAAGGAACGATAGGCCACCAGCCTGTACCACCTGTGAAAAGGAATGAAACAAACTGTTTTTAAATGACCAAGATAAGTTTAATAAACGTTTGTTGTCAATGACAATTCTTGTAACTAATGGCATTCTGCACCGACAAATGCTATCTAGACAATTCACACTATTGAACGACTTACATGCGTTACAATGATATGTAGATGTAATTTTGGATATAGTAGAAGAACATGAAATAGGAGTGGCATGACAAGCAGAGTATACTTACTCGTTACTCGGATTAGGAGGACGAACAGTTGCGCGAAGTTCGTGCATAAGCACCATCATTATTCTCAACACTGTCCGTGTGAGGCAGGCTGCCCTGAAGTCTGGCAACTCGGTGATGCATTGCGGTCGTGGCTCACCTTCCGAAATGTAGGCCAGGCATCCCGAGCTTTCTCGGCAGCAGCAGTTCTCGTCCTCAGTTGGCATTAGCTCGCACCGATTGCATGTGCACCAGTTGGAGACGCCGTCCATTCGACTAGGCCCAGGCTCTTCATCTGTTGATTCGTCCTGCCAACTGCCGTCCGAATCCCCATCGTTTTCGCGTGCTTCCCTTTCCAGTAGTTCCTCCTCGGAATATTCTGGTTCGTACATGTAGGGCATTATTGTAGCCATTGTGTGTTAAACAAACTAAAATAATTTATAGCAGTGGTACTGATATCTGTTCACACGGGCTACAAGCTGCGAAGGTAGCTGACCAGAGCACTGAAACGAGTCACAGAATACTCAAAGTAACACAGAGAGAGGAATGGAATTGAAAACCTGCTGCTGTGTGTTGTGAAACGGTCTGTTTATACTTATTGAGGAAAGAGGCGTCCTGCCATTTCCATGGCGACACGTCATTAGCTGAAGCGCAGCAAATGTTGACACAAGACGTGCTTTGGCGTTGGGAAATGGGCGGTACGAGTCTGCTGATGACAGGCTCAGGGGTTGGGGAATTGATTTAGTGCCGCAAAAGCAGGTCAGCCAGGGCGAGCGGGGAAAAGATAGGATTATCAGAAAATGGCGGCTCCCTGGTGCTTGTTTTCGCGTGCGTTTAATGGACGAAAACTCAGGTAAGGTCCATAGGAAAGTTTTCTAAAATCGAGCCACTAAGGCTTAAAAAAAACATGGGCGACCCGTAGGGACAATAAAAATTTTTACTAGACCATGCCTTTAATGGGCAAGAATGAAGAGGCTCAAAAGGAGCACCCATTAGAAAGTTTAAAAGCAAATAGAGATCCCATAGTGGGATTTCGAAAGAGTCGGAGGATAAACATTAGTTATTCCTTTTAAGAGTTGGATTAACAGAGGAATCTTTAAATGGGAGACTTCCTCTGCAGTGCACTTGAAGATAGATAGCGCTGCTAGCTATCCTCTGATTGTTCCAATCTGGAGCCCCAGATTTGCCAAGTGTAAAAGAAAAGATAACACTATTGGTGTATTGCATGAGAAAGGGCTAACATTCTTATCTCTACACCAGCTGCCGAATTTATTTCAACGGCATAAAGATTTGGTTGCTGGCCTTCTGGCCGAAAGCAAAGCCTCATTATGTCGTCTGGGAGGTCCTAATCCTTGTATCTCAGTCTCTCAGAAACCACGCGTGAAGGCTGAGGGTCCTGATATCCAGATGGAGAACCCGACCCTCCTCTCGCGAGAAAAGGTCTTCTTTGCAGACGACGAATTGGAAGGCAGATGGACATGTCCAGAAGATCCGGGTACCACGTCCTCCTGGCCCAATCCAGGGCAATTGGGATAATCAAATTCCTGAGCCTTCTCAGCCTCCTAATTACGTGAGGAATGACAGGGTCTGGAGAAAGATGTAAAGAAGTGGAAATTCCCAGTCCACCATGAACTCGTCTCCTAGAGTTCCTCTTTGGGGGAAATTCCCTTGAGCAGTACAGTTTGCACTTCCGGTTCGCACCAGTCTCGAACAGATCCACTTTGGTTCCCCAAAGGGTGAAGATCTATTGAAGGACCTCCTGAGCTAGTTCCCACACATCAGAAACTGCACTCTGCCTGCTCAGAACGCCCGCCATTGTGTTCTTCTCTCTGGCTAGGTGAGCTGCCGATAAAGATATAACCTTCTTGTAGTGCCCAGAACCAGAGCTGCATTGCCTCTCTGCACAGAGGTAGTGACCCTACACCGCCTGTCTTGTTGAGATATTACATGGCCACTGTGTTGTCCGTCATTATCAGGACATTTTTCCCCATACAGATGGCAGGGAGGCCTTCAGCGCTAGTCTGATTGCCCTCAGCTCTAAAAGGTTGATATGTAGTTTAGACTCAGATGGTGACCAACGACCACAGGTGGTGAAATCGTTGGTATGGGCTCCCCACCCCCGTGAGTGAGGTGTCCGTCCCTACTGTTATCTCCGGCCGTGGTTGCCAAAATGGTTCTCCTTTCAAGATGTTTTCCCGACAGGCCCACCACTGAAGATCCAGTGAGACTCTGTCTGGGATATGTAGGAGATCTGACATCCTTCCTGGCACATGAAAAATGCAGGATGCCATGAGACCGAGCAACCTCAAAGTCGAAGGCCGGAAGATGTTGGGTATTCTGGAATTTTGTCACCATATGCAGAATGTCTTGAGCCCTCACCTCTGGTGGCTTTTCCCAGGGATGCATCCAGGATTGCTCTGATAAACCGTCTTTGTGAAGATATCATTTGGGACTTCATGAAGTTGAGGGAGAAGTGGCAACTCCCTCCACAGCTGGTAACCTTGGGCAACTGTTTCCAATGCCCAAGCATCTGTAGTAATAGCCTGCCATTCTATCAGATGCTGTGCCAACCTGCCTCCTACTGCAGTCTAGTGATGTAAGGCCTGAGAGAGGTTTTGGAGCGGATCACGCAAAGGTTGAAGGTACTTCTACCCCGTCCACCACGGGGGGAATCGTCTTTGACCTCTTTGAGCTGGCTGGCCTCTTCCGAAATGTGGAATATAGCGAAAGGACCTACCACTTCAAGGCGCACCTGTGGGGTGGTTTGGAGTTTGCCTTATTGCTGCTCGAAGGGATTTGGCCACCGCCTTGGAAGTTTGCAGCTTCTCCAAACTTTCATCAGCTTTTTTCCCAAATAGATGTGTGCCATCAAAGGGCATGTTGAGAAGTCTGGATTGAACGTCTGGGGCAAATCCTGACTTCCTCAACCATGCACATCTGCGGATCACTGTACTAGCTGCCATGCCTCTGCTGATGCTGTCAACAGAGTCGAGGCTAGTTTGAAGGGATTCGCACATGGAGTCCTTCTCATCCTTGACAATGTTCAAGAAACCGTCTCATTCCTCCCTTTTGGGGAAGTGGTCAGCCGCCATAGAAATACACTCCCAAAGGGTGTGGGTAAATCTCGCCAGCGTGCACGTCGCATTAGCAGATTTTGACGCCCTACTACCGGCCGAGAAAATCTTCTTTTCCATGGCATCATATTCTTTGTCATCCCTATCTTG
The DNA here is from genome assembly GCF_040938575.1 of Ambystoma mexicanum. Taxonomy (NCBI): domain Eukaryota; kingdom Metazoa; phylum Chordata; class Amphibia; order Caudata; family Ambystomatidae; genus Ambystoma; species Ambystoma mexicanum. Next base: position 1,293,224,430 of record NC_090929.1, read on the forward strand.
TGGAATTGTGGGATAGGCATTTTGTCTACCTGAAGAGGTAGCTTCCTGTACTACCATGCTTTCTGGTGTTGGATGTTTTGAAAGGTATAGAGGATCAGAAGTAGAAGCCCTGTATTTGGCTGTTAGCCTCTTATTCACTGCCGGTACCACCTCAGGTGTTTCCCAATTGGATGTTACCCTCCTCTGTAGAGCCCGATTTAAATGGGACAATTGGGTCTTCCTGTGGTCCTATATCCAATATGTCTGTTAAATCGTCCTGTTCGAAAACAGGGTGGGTCTGGACCATCCCATATACTCCATGACTCTTGTAATGAGTTGTCTATATGTCCCTTCGGCATGATCTTCCGGATCTGCCTTACTGAAATCAACTTCCGGGGAAGTGTCGATACCACTCGCCTCATGTAGAGAGTCCTGCAAGTTTTTTACATGAGACTCTTTCGATATGAGTTCATCATGTACGGAAGGTGTCCCATATTCGAGACCAAATGGTCTAGCCTCCTCAGATGAATCCTCAGCATCTTCATAAATTGAAGAGAGTTTTAAAATACTCCAAGCGAGGTTGTGGTTTAAAGTTCTTCTCAAAAGAAGAAGGCACTATTAACGTCATAATGGGAGATGACAGTGTCGAAATCGCCGATGTTCACGTCGATGGCTTCGACAAAACTGTCTTTGGCTTTGAAGGTTTCCACAAAGTCGTCGATGGCTTTGACACAAATGTCGAGGTCTTCGACGATAGTGTCGAAGGAATTGTCATATACGGCGCAGAGGAGGTCGACACTCGAGGTGTCGATGGCTTCTCCTTAGATCTGGCCCTGAGGGTGTCGACGACACACACTTTGGACTTGCCGTATGGGTTTCTTTTGACGTCGATGATGACTTTTTTTTGTGTGTCAAAGAGGCTTCTTCTCGACTCGCTCGACTCGATGGATGAGATCGCTCTCGAAGTTTCCACGGCCGAGTCTGAAGACTCATGGCTACCGTGCTTCTCTGGTGTTTTGACTGGGGTATCGCCTCTACGTGTTGTCGAGGGGGGGCAAGGCCGCGTTCTCTAACACCTTCAACATACTAACTCAAAATCTCTCCCATTGAGCTGGGGTGCTATGTTTTGAGGGACAAACAACCCGGTCAGGTGAACTGAATGAGAAAGTGGACAATGACCTATGGTGCCTCTTTTTGCCATGCCTCGAAGAGTAGGAATGATGCGACCCACTTCGCGAACGGGAGCGTTTAGGTTTTTTATGACGAGGAGACGAAGGCCTTGCTTCGTCAGAGGATTTACGTTTGGAGGGGGGTAATAGATTTTTGAGGCTTACCTCTCTCCAACTTCCCTCTGCTCTCTCTCAAGGCCTTGGCCGTGATCGACATGCATTTGTCACACTGCGAACACGGATGTTCTGACCCTAGACACCACTGGCAGATCCTGTGTGGGTCCGTCAGACATTTTAGCACTGCAGTCCAAGCATTATTGAAATCCGCACCAGGGAGTAAACTGAGCCGATGAAGAAGCCATATTTTCTCAGAAACTCGGAGAAAATCGAAGTCTCACACAGAACCAAGCATTACATTACTGAAGCTGTGAAGTGCGGAAAAACTGAACTGAGCACCAGGCGCTGTGCGCGCTATTTATACCTGTCATGAAGTCGACGTCAAGACGGAGGCCTCCGAGAGACATCAACTCAACAGGCATCGACGAACAGCGCACTATACTGAAAAACCAACAATTCTGAGGCAGCAAGCTGGGTATTAGTAAATGTCAAAGATAAGGAATATGTGGGAGGACACAATCCATTCGAAGTATATTTTAAAGGGGATTCCTTGAACTTCCAAATCGTACTAATTATTAGTGTGTGCAGGATTTTGAGTGACAAATCAATCATTCTCATGAAGAGGCCTTCAAAGTGCAATATTATATCTCCTCCTTTTGTTGATTTGTTGCTCATTGCAAACCAACTTAAGACAGAACATAGCTGTAGCAAACAGGAACAATTTCATTAAAACACGTGATAAGTACACAGCCTCAATTTTAAGAGTTCCAGATCAGGTTCAAAGGTCCCTAGGAATGAATGTGATAAGAGTTAATGGACCATCTGCTTTAGTGGAGATAAGTCATGTAACCCTACATTTGCAGATACCACAGCAATCAACCACAGAGGAGGCCAGAGGAGACCCCCAACAAAGTGTTTTAGAGTTTAAAGGATGGACCAAGAGTACCAGAGGAAGATGCAGCATAGAAGGAGGATGCCCAATAAAAGACACCGAAGGATGAGCATCACAAATAATTGCCCACCCCAGTACCCAAAGGTAGGAACCCGCATTAGTAGTTTAGTCAAACGGCTCTATTAGCACAAAACAGCCTGTAAGCGGCTCCTTTCCAGAGGTGCGGTTTACAGGAAAAGAACAAAGGCTCTTCCCACAACTTCACCGGTCAAACCAGAAGTGGAAATTGAAGCTATGAAGATGTAGGAACCCGAGGCCCGTTCGACAAAAGATGAAAGCAGCATAGCAGCAAATGATCGCAGTGCTTGGACTTGCCCTAAGATGAGGAATTGGTGGGGTGGTAAAGTCTCAGAAACCCTCCGGACCCGAGCAGTGACTCACAGCCAAGTGGAAGATCTGGGGAGAGGTTGGGGGTGCAGCAATAAATGGCCCAGAAAACAGTTTTCAATGCCTAGCATGTAGTGCACAACTGAAATCCTTATTTATTTTTGTCTAAAAGTTCTTTATTCTGAACGATATACCACTCATATCACGCCCTTCTTATGGAACCCCCCCCCCCCCCCCGTTCACACTGAACCAGGAATCAGGCTGGTTTGCAAAGGTAAAGATTTAATTATGTATTAACATTTTATCACAATATGTTTTAATAGGTAACAACACTCACCAATGGGGTGAGGTAACAAAGAATAATCTCTTTAATAACAAGGAGTAACAGTGAGCAAACAATTCAGCACAGAAAATAATACTTGTGTGTGGTTTCAGATAGGATAGCACTGTGCTTAAAGGTTCCCCTGTTAGGGAGAATTCTCTGTTTAGGCTGAATTTCCTAACCTAGTGAGTCCCCCAGCAGCTTTGCTGGATTCCTGGAGTTTGTTTTTTTCCATCCTGCCAAGAGTGCGACTCTTTTCTCCCACTCTTGGACATGTATGTGTGTAATTCCTTTGAATGTCAATGTGTTCTATGGGCTATGGGGTCTTTTACTCCATAGGGGCTCATATGTTTTGCTATGTGTGTTAAACCGCACCCTCCGTGCCGTAACACTGGGGCGTCCTAGAGGACCCCCACCATAGACTCCATACCCTGGGACCGACTACTATCTCCCAGGGCATGTAAAGTCACCATTGGCTTTACTAGACCTAAATTTACTAACAGAACTAGTACAAACCATCCTATTGTGGAAGTACTAGTAGGGGTAATTCGATTACCCCAGGGTCTGTTATTTGAGGGGGCACTGTCCCTCCCCCCTCGTTGAGTTTTGGCTGGTGGCAGTGGAAACTACTTGTTATATTGGACCCCGAATATAACTCTATGGGATTCTTCCCATTGTTGGAGGTTAATAATTTTTCTCGTTAATCTCTAACATACCACTGGTTTATCTATCTTAAATCGGTTGGTATTTTCTGCCAGAACTCGGTTTTTAAAATGCCGTCTGTGTTCGTCTCTGTGACTCCTAAACCAAAGGTTGAGCCCTTTGTTCCATTTTTGGAGGGCTTCTGCACAGAGGCCCTCCAAAGTGGTGCCATTCTGTCTGGGTACCACAGGGGGTGTGGGAGGGGGTTTAGGCACCCTGGACTGAGTTGCCTTGCCAACTCAAGTTGCACTCTGGTGTGATTGGCCCAAGTGGTGAGCCACCCCGCTCACCACTTAGCGTGTTTTGAGTGACAGCTAGGCTGAATGAATGGGGGTTTTCTGCATAAAAGAGGGCTTTTGGGACTGGATCTTCAGAAGTCGCCACAGGACCTAATTATCCGACGAGGGTAAAGCTGAGCCGACCTGCAACGACGACACCTCCGGTGGAGCCCTGCTGAATCGACTCACCACTTCCCAACGACAGAGGAGATCTCCCGCCGGAGAGGCTTCTTCCCCTGACTGGTGGGCACAACCTGTCCCCTTTGCTTTTTCTTCGCTTCCAGGGCGTAGTGGTCGAATTGCCCGTGCTAAGCAACACGGCAACCGAATAGCCACTAACCCGTACCGCGACCAAAAGGTGGTGCCTTGTGACAGAGCACTCCGCGGCTGGTCTCTTCCCTGGTGGTGCAACGATCTTCAACTTTCCTTCGACGAGAGCATCTCTTCTCTTGGCAAAGCCCCGACTTGCATCCACCACCAGGAACAACTGCCCCCGCCGGAGCTGTCTCTCCACATACAAGGTACCGTGTCCGCCTGGCTTCCCTTTCTGACGGTTAGTGTGAGGTGGCTTAATCCTCGCCTCTCCTTTGGGTCGCCTCCAAGCTTTCTTAACTTTCTGTTCTGAACTGGTCCAATCTTTCTGTGACAATTTGCGACAAAGACTCAAAGTGCATTTGCACTGTGATACTTTTTGGGACATATCACCTTGCCTCTCTCCGAGTGGGCCTTGCCTCTGAACTTTGCGATCTACAGTAGACCCTGCCTTACTTGCCTTGCATTTGTTCGTAAAAGTGTTGGTACCGAGTTGATTTCATACCCTGCCTTTTCTCTCCCATCCTAACGAATACTACAGTGCCATCTAGGTTAAAGCATTCACCTCTGTCTGCAAATAAGTGGTGCTGTTGAACCTAGACTTGTCGAACTATTGTTAGAGGGATTGATTTACTTATTGTAATTGAGGTTGTTTGCTGTATTAGTGCCAGAGTGTTTTTTATAGATGTGTTGTTATAAATAAATACCTATATATCTTTACACCGAAGCTCTGTTCCGTGTTTGCTTGTTCTACTGTGTAAATTGCCCTATTTTGTATACTCCACATACTGCCTAACTCTTCTTGAGGGAAGTCTGACTGCTCAGCCACAGCTACCAAGTGAATCTGTGTGGTACAGACTGCTACCAAGTGGGTTTACTGCCAGACACCTGTAGTCCTAAATCTTTTGCAGTGGTCCCAGAGGGAACTGCACAGGTTTCCGCCTAACATCCCCCCTGCATACCCCTCAACCCCCCAATAGGCAATGCAAAGAGATAGGAGGAGAGAGCAGGTATTCAGGAATGGCAGCATTTAACAAAATATCAATCCCACTTCCCCCAGCAACCCCAAGAGGACAACGGAATTGCCTGTCAAGCTGTCAGAATGGCTTTTAAAGTTATCTTAAAATGGACAGGGCAAAAACACCAATTTTGATCTAAATTGCTTAAATTGTTATAAATTCTTATGGGAGCCGCTTTGGATATTTGCACACAAGCAATGATTGAATACCAAGAAACAATTTGAAATCTTAAAATTCAATTCGGAAGCAATCAGAAGCTGTTTTACATATGTAAGAATTTTCCAAAACGAAAATTTGCGGCAAACTTTTCACAGCGCGATATTCACGATAACGGTAGAACATACTGATTTGGAATGCAGTTTTAGAAGTGATTTAAAGCTGTGGATGTTAGCTACAAGCAGAAGTTGTTTCTAGCACAAAGACTGAGGGAGGTATGGACGTTTTAGTAGAGGTCGTTTTTTTCAAGATAGGCGCAAGAATGGAAAAAAGGAATGCACTTTTAAAATGATAAAAGGGTTTCTTACACTAGAGCAGTGGTCTTCAAACTTTTTTGGCCTGGATCCCCCCTGAGCAAAGTTTGGGCAGGCCGGGCCCCCCCAAAAGTGCCAGATGGACAGTATGTAGAAATCGCTATGAACTTTTGCGTGCCGTCACCGCACACTACTCCCAGTACAGACCCTGGGCTCTCCCTATCCTACTCCCACCACTATCCCAGTGCCGCCGCCCATCCTGCTCCCACCACAGTCCCATAACACAAGCATACACACATCCATACACATTTAAATAAAAAAGAAAAATCGCCATAAACGTACCCTCTGCAGGGGCCTGTGCATGGTTGCTAGAATGCCTCGCTCCAGGTTGCTCTGCCCGTATGTGCGAGGAGGCGCAGGAGCACCCCTTTGCACATACATACCTGCAGTGCCCCAGCCAGCATTTCCAATGAACTATGCAAGGCTGGCAAAGCAAAACACCCCCAGCGTTGCATGGCTCAGTGATCATGTGCGGCTGGGGAAATGTACTGTCAAAGGCAAACAGTGTTTCCCTTTGACAGTTGAGCCAGCACAGGAGCACTCCCTCAGCTGGAAAAAGTAGCTGAGGGAGTGCTCAGTGTTTCACAGGGCTGGCTGCTCGGCTCCTCCATAATGGGTGAGGTGGCCAGTGGGTGGACGCCCCCTCACCCATTATGGATGTGCCGGCAGGCTTGGTCTGGCGTATAGGGCAATAGGGTGATGACTGTACCAGAAATGCAAAATGCTGGTGTAGGCCAGTCAAAATGGGCCACTTTTTTGGCCAATGTGGGTCAGTTTGAGGAGTTACTTCACTATGCAGCTAGTAGTTTTGACCATTGTTGCTGAATAAATATTCTTTAAATATCACAATTTGTTTACATTTGAACAAAAACAACCCCTTGGGTACTATTCAAACAGCCTGTGACTAAACAACTGAATATCCATTTGCAACTGCTGGCCATTTTTTCATTGGTGCCTAAGACCGTTGTATGGTCCAGTCTGACCATGTGAGATGTCCCTTCCCATTTCCTCCAATCTAAAAAAAAAAAAAAAAAAAAAATATATATATATATATATATATATATATATATATATATACATATATATATATATTTTTTTACATTTCATGCTGGGCTCTGGCGCCCCCCGCCCCCCTGGGATGCGGCCACGCCCCCCTGGGATCACTATGAATAAAACGAATACCACACAGGAAAACAGTCACTTCATCAGAATGACTGCCTGCAGAGGAAACTTGCCTTCTTCAGATGAGAAAAGATCAGCGCAAAGATAGTTTTAACAGTACTAGTTGTGGAGGAAAGATAGGATGGTTTGGATAGAGAGTTCAGACAATTCAAAAATACTCCTAAGAGTACAGGTTCTGAATAAAAGATAGGATGGGTTTAAGATAGGGATTGAGACTATACAAAATACATATGCCAGTGAGACAATTCTTTCTATAGATACTCACTGGATATGTCTTTAAATGGAACCGTCAATTCTAGTCAGGGGATCGTATCTGGTTTAGGAAAGACTGCTGGGCACATCGGACTGGATCAGATCGGCAAGGCGCTCTGGTTACCGCACAGCACAGGACTGGATTGGATCTGCAAGGCCCCTCTGGTCACAGCATGGTTCTGATGATAATTATTTAAGCAGGCGAGCAGTACAGTGCAGCCCGGCTGTTTTATGATGCTTCCCCTTAGGTTTGTGGGTTTCTGGTTCTGAAATTGTGAGGCCTAGCTGAAAATGGTTCAGCTATGCAATGGGTTTCTACTTTGCCAAGTTTCTGGAGTCTGGAGCAAGGAAGATGTAGAGTTCAGCAGCAGGGTGCTCTGCCAGCATCAGGATAGTGAGTGAATCTGTCTGTCTTTATCAGTGGTGAGCTATCTCTATTTATGCTATGATAAAGGAGGTGTGTGGGCTGGTTTAGTCTAAGCTTGCTCCTGTAATGCTCACCTGATTCCCGTAGAGGCGCCGGTCTTAACTGGGCGTATACCGTGTCTGCAAAGGTGATGTGTAACACACGGCTGGCTCTTTGGGCTGGACCTCTGTGCACTGTATGTCTGACTTGAAGGGTAAGATGTCTGCAGATAGAAAATATGGGATTAAGGAACTGGGTTATTGAATGTCTCTCTTCTTCCCTTTCTCTTCTCCTGTAGAACCCCAAAGGTTAACGCTCTCACCTTAGGTAAGTGAACGCCGTGCTCTCCATCTGCCTCTGGGCAGGGTGCTGTAACCAGTTTCTTCACTGGATAAGGGGAGCAGGCCTCTTGACTTCAGAGGACTGCTGTCCGTCGTTTACTGCACGAACGGTAAGTTTCGAGTAATTCTAATGTCTTTAAAGTCTTTAGTAATGATGTTTCTTGTTTTGCAGGGTTCCGGCGATGGCGGATGACGGGCTGAAGTGAGTTGAAGATGGAGCCCGTGTGATGAATAGAAGCGCCTGGAAGCACGTAAGTAAGCGCTTGTTGCCTGCTTCACGATGCGCTCTAACTGTCTTTATTTTGCAGGTACAAGTTCGGAGCGGCTGCAGGGTGCCGGAATACCCACTGGGTTAGATGTGGAAAGGAGTAATGGCATGTGAGTATTAAAGTTCCCCAATGTCTTTAAACGCACCTTGTTTTGTCTTTCAGATGCGGGATGCAGCGCCGAAGGCCTCCGGAGCGTGTGAAGAGTTGGTAAGCTTTTGTCTTTCAGGTGCCGGAATGCAGTGTGAAGACCTCCGGAGCGCACAAAGAGTAGGTAAGCCTTTGTCTTTCAGATGCCGGAATGCAGCGCGAGGCGTTGGTGACAGCCGATGGACCAGGTAAGTGAAGAGCTGTCACTGAAGACCGTAATGCTAACCTGTTCCTTCTTGTCTTTATAGGTGTTGCTGAAGACTGGATTCAGGATGGTAAGCCTTTTTCCTTAGGCCCAGGATCAGATGCAGAAGACACGATGAACGTTCTGCTGCAGAGGATGCAGAATAACGCAAAGCAAGATTCATCCATCGGGTGTGGTTTAAATAGCCTCCAGTAGTGCTTAGGTGTCTCCTTCCACAGCCACGCCTAGGTAAGAAAAGAGTTCCTGCTTTCCAGAAGAGTTCCAGTGTTCTGAATCTAGGGAGTGGCTCCTGCCCCACCCAACAGGAAAAGTAGTTCCAAACAGAAGAGGATCAGAGGCTCAACTGGCAGGCAAGTAAGCAGCATGGTCTGCTGCAGGTAAGTCCACCCAAGCATTATGAGCCCGGCGCTTCCAGCGCTGGGACTGGGCATATTTATGAGCCTGGTGCCACTGGCGCCAGGACTGGGTCCAAAAGGTCCCAATTGGGACTGGTTGGCACTCGGAACCTGGGTTATGGATCTGCTTCCAAGGGAGTTGGGAAAACCCTGACCTTTTGGAAGCAGAGATCATGACAGCTCCTTTTGACAGGTTATTGGGTCAGAGTCTACTCTCTGCCTTGATTGGAGGAGAGAACTAGAGTGTCACCTTTATGGTGTGATTTTATGAGGCTGAGAATCCACCCCTAACCCCTAGAACACAAAATCTACTTTTGGTACAATACATATTTACACATGTGCAACCGCTATAACAATCGCATATACAGATTACATATTTTCCATAACGGCTGCTTCTCAAAACCCTGTAGCTTTTCACAGAATTTTGCCCTTTTCATCAGGAACACAATGTCCAATTTATAAACAAATTTATACAAGTGTGCGCGTTTAACACGGGCATAAATGTATAATGTATGGGCATGAATGTATAAAGTTTCATACTTCTAGCAGAAATACATTTTGCATAAAATCACATTTCTTGCCATTGCTTTCCAGAACATGTCACATGATTTTGCTGCCTCTTGAAACATGCAGCCAAAAATTAGATTCACAAATCTGTTACTTTTATATTTTTCACAAGTTTAACTGGCAAGTTATAAGTCTTTTAAAAAATTGTTCTTTGTTAATGTTCAGCCACAGATGGTTGTTTGGGCCCGCCTCTTGTTGTCTCCCTGCAGTCCAGGAGCAGTCTCCTCCCTGCTTGCTCTTGGCAGAGGCCATTTACGACTGTCTTCACACCTCACATTTCCTTAGCTGCAGTTGGTCATTGTTCCTCATACCTCTGTAGACCAGTTTCTTTACCAACCCCATAATTAATGCTTCTGTGTGATTTCCTGCTGGGGGGGGGACCTTCCTTCTGTGAGAAAACCTGTTATTCCAGTTTGGTAGCTTCAGCCAAGCTTATTTTAATTGTTAACTCTGTTGAATTTGCCTTAGCTCCAAACAAACCTGTTGTATCAAATCACAGCTAAAATTCACATTCAAGCTTTTAAACCATGGGATCAAAACAATTACAATATGGGTTACTATCAGTAACAGGCCTCTTAGATGGCAAACATTTGATTTCAGTTTATACATGTTAAAGTTTAATCAGGCAGGCTCCTGACAGTCATTCAGGCGGCCCAGGGTACTGCACCCAGAGATTTTTGACAGATCCACAGACAGGCCATTTTTGCTGTGGACATTTCTTTATGATTTCAGCTTTTCAGGACCTGGTAAGTTCATAATGATTTCTTAAACTAAGTGAATTGTAGCACCCAGCAAGAATTTTGGATGTTGGAGGGTGTTCTGTACCGGCATTCTGAAGTTTCAGCAACAAAGAAAAAGGGATTTAAAGCAAGATTTTTGTTTCATTTAGCAAATCACTGCTTTTTCCTTCTGTACTCCATTTTCAATTGTTGTGGAGCCCAATGACATATTTCAGGAGTGAGATCTCTGTTCCACCACTGACAACATGCGTGGCAGATTGGGCAGCCATCTTTTTCTGCTTTGCAAAGCAGGATTTTCAGAGATTTTGGCGCGCACAAGGGTTTTGCGGCCATTTTGCTGTTTTCTGGCACCATCATAACACAGTGCTGCAGCATAGCAAAGCAGAAGTGGGTCAATACATCCCACAGGTCAGCAGACCTTCAACCTCGAAGGTTCAGGAACAAAGTAGCTATAGAGAGAAGCAGGGACAGGACAAAGCATAGATGCTCCTGCACAGAGGAGCTGACCAAAGTCCAGCCACCCAAACACTAAAAAGGGCTGAGGGCTAAGGGTTAGATGACCAACCATACTGGTTGGTCACTGACTCTCCCACCTAGCCAATGCCTCTCCCACAGGAAGTGAGAATAAGATTTCAGGGACCTATACTAGTCCTAAACCTAAAACTGTTGGGAACATTATGCAAGCTGCCATTGTAGCTTCATAAAGAACCTATGTGGTCGGAATGGCAATTTTAAGCCTAACCTGTGACTGCCCTAGACAATTTAGGCACTGAAACACAAACTACCAAGGGTATGATATTCTTTTTTTAAAGCCGTGGTACCCCCAATGGCTACCAAAAAGGTACATTGGCCTACCAATGAAGTAAAATGGCTTGTAGTCCTGTGGTAACCAAACATAAAGTATACCGGACACAAGACTACTCTCTAAATTATAATCCAACCAAGGCAGAAATGGGCAGTCTAAGAGGCACCCTTGGGGCTGGACACCTTAGGAGCGACCCAATACCATATACCTTACGTAAGGTAAAAAGGGACACATTGGCAGGAGGACTTCAAGAGAGGTCCCCCGAACCATCAAATAGAAATCAGAGCACCAAATAAACACAGAAAAAAGCAATAAATTGGGGTACCTACAAATTGTCCTAAAATCGACCAAAATTTCACTTTCCCATGATTACATAAATACTAAAGCTCCTTTGCATTAGCCAATTTCATCATTCAATAATTTGGTGGTCTTATGTTTTACATTCATTACTTGATATTTCAGTGCAAGATAAAATTCAGATCTGGTATTGTACAATAGAGCATTGCATTCAATCAAGTAATTATTTACACATGTTCCATAACACAGTGTCAAGATATTGTATGGCTATATGAAGAGAATGGTTGTGAATTCCCAATCTAGTGTAAAACCGCTTGAAAATGTACAAACCAAATTCGATTTACCAGTAGTACCAGAATAAGATGACCCATTGTTTGCATTGAACTGCGAAAATGTTATTTGTAATGCATATTGAATCAATCACCATTCGAGAGTTGCAAAACATAGAGAATATTTGAAAATGTAACGTATTTGGGGATCCGTGCCGAAAATGCCTTTACCAATACTTCTACTTGGTTTTCGGTGGGTTCACAGTATGTAGGGCATGCACAAACGTGTCCAGCAGTGAAGAATATTGATATTAACAAAGCCAGACCTTCAAGGTTTGTGCATAGAAAAGTCTGTGGCAGAACAGGGACTTGATCTGGATACAGTTCTCTGTGGACAAACGTAGAGGTTGTGCCCATTACCTCTGTCCATTCATTTACATATGTTCACACACTACACACACTCGTAAAGAGGTAGAGAACAAGGGCATTGAAAAGGACAGAAGGGTGGTTCATGCAACTCTAGTTGTCTGTGCAATTGCATAAGTACTGTTCTCTGTTACCAATGTCTTTCCCTGCTCACACTCTTACCCTGTGCTTTACTTTTTGCACTGCACAGAAATATAATACTGATTTTGCTTCTGATGATCAGTTCCAATATGTGTGTTGGGCTCGAAGGCATCTAGCAAAGTGAATAAACAACATAATAGAACCTTTAAAAGCATAATTGTTACTCGATTTGCACCAATATTAACCTGTTCTTCCTCTCTTTCAGGACCAATTGAAGAAGTGTGTAGGATTTTTTCTAAAAGCCGTAGAGTTTGCGAAACCTGAAAAAAGGTATATTCTAGTCTTTATTTCCTAAAATTATAAAATGAATATTGAGGTGTTATGGATTCCTCATACCATTTATTTGTGATGAAGAATGAAGTTGTGGTCCTTTTGCTAAGAAGACATTTTCTCTTTAGTTTGCGATTGCTTAACTATTATATCTATTATTCGGACAGAGATATTCAAACACTTTCTGCTAAATGTGAAAGAGGCATTGGTTGACACCAGAGCCATTTATTTATCTACCTGTGATTTACAAGTTGCTGCACAACACTCAATTTACACCTTAGATGCCATTTACCTAACTGACTGATTCCTTTCTTCTCGGTGGGCTTTTGTGGTGCTTTGGGCAGGAATATAAATGCGTGACCACAGTTGGTAGATGTTGTAATTTCAAAGGAAATAATTTCGCAATATGGGATTACACAGGGTGGGACATCAGATTGTGTGGCATCCCAACGGGTAATATCAGTATTCTCAATTGTATCATGGGAGGGACACTAGAACGGGTGAAATCTCAACAATGGGGATCAGAAAAATGGGAAAACACCCTTTATATATTATAATTAAATACATTGCTACATAGTTCAGTGCACAGTTCAAATATAAATATCACAGTAATCCTCGACACTAGTGTATACATACTTGCTGAGCAACCCTTGCCTTATTTTCGGCCTCCATTCTGCAGACTTCGGACAGCTAATATCAGTGTAGGTTGTTGGCTGTTGTTTGCATGTTTTTTTAAGACTTTGAATTGTCACTTTGCTCAGAATGAATTTGAGACCGAATGTTTTATTGGTATACCTGTGGACATACTTGGATTGAATTTTACATATCGTATGTCATTTGTTGTATGAAAGCTGTTAATTTGTTGTTGGTTATCTTATTATTACTCTTCATATTGTGGTTTAAATTGCACTGGATAAAATGTTATTATGGGCAAAAGGAAAGCTACTACTATCCCAAATTTGATGACATGGAAAATATATAGAAAATCCAACTAGGCTATTCAGAATGTTTTGATTTCAGCAAGAATTAAAGATTTACACACTGTGGGGTTACACCTAGAAAATGAACCTCTGCAAAGGGGTAACAATCTGTACCTTTGCTGTTATTGATGATCGAAACTTAAAAAGGATTATAGATTCTAAATGTGAACCCAAAATTATAGCAAAACATCTTGATTGGTATTGTACAAATACTGATCACCTGGGAAGTTTAGCTCATTCTGCAGTACACAATTTGGAGGCAAAATCTATGAATAAACATTTATTGAGTATGGAATGTCCTGCTCAGATTTCGAAATGTACGAACTTTAAACCTTTCTCCTTAAACGTTTGAATCTCAGTTTAAGAAATGACTTTGAAGAAGTTTTGAAAGGTTTTAAAAAAGGTTACGATCTAGCTAAACCCACCTTCTATTTACCACTGAAGGCTGCCTCTTTTGATGGGGTTCTGGTAAGTGTTTATCCTTGATGGCAAAGCAGAGGAGTCTACCGTCTTGTTTATATTTAATGATGCCTGCTGGGTTAATACTAGATTAATGGGCCCTAGAATTAAATTCTAAAATATTCTCATGATTAAACGTATATATCATGTGCAAAGCCTATAGCAAAAGGCTTTGGTGGGGACTGCGTTGTGGTAACATTTGCTGAGATAAACCTGGTTGCCTTAGGGGCTAGGAAGACCAAAATAGAGGCAATATCTTTTGCTTTTTCACCTGAATGCTATTTTAAACGGTAGCCTTACCAAAGGCTTTGGACCTGTACATGGCCACAAGGGGTGAAGGCCCTATATCGATCTTGAGAATAACATCCTTGATAATTTGCCGGTATTAAATACTGCAAGAAGGAATGATTTCATGGAGGTTTGAAATAGGAGTCCAGCTTTGGATTGTAACGGCCCGATACTTTGCTTTGAAGCTTTTTTCTCTAGAAGAAATAGACTGTTAAGTTCCAAATTGCCTGGCCCCATTTCCAATAATTGTATAAACATGGAGATACTCATAAGCGTCTTCCCTACTTAACATCTGCCTGGATCAAGAAAATAGTGATTTAGTGGACAATTCAACAGGTTTTACTTGTGTTGTACTCACATTACTATCATGAAATATTGCTGAATGTTGGTGAAAACAAGATAATCCAGAGCTTTTAGCCATTTTAGAAAGTTATGTTATAATTTTGCTACTGGTAAACTGGGCACCCTATGACCTACAGCTGGATGGCTTTTTTTCATATCAAATTATGGCAACAAACAAAACACGTAAGAGGCATGCAGAGGGGTTTGTTAATCTTTATAAAGACGTCATTAGCTCTAGGGATTACACCCATTTCAGTTCAATGGCCCAGTTCCCCATCTTTCTGATGAGGCTAAAGATAGTGTCCAAAATATCCCCCACCTTATATGTTGGACTTGCATGTGTGCTGATTATCTGCAATTGTATACATGGCTGATAAATGGGGTCTTCACACTTTGAATGGTCACTTTCCTAAGGACTGATCAGAAAGTACACATTGAAAAGTCTTCTAAGCTCTTCCCTGATTGATTATTTTTGCTTCCAAATAACATTTAATTTTGTATATTCTAGTATCGTCTGAGCTATTTAATGATCATCCCATAAACTCCCATAAACACTGGCCAAAAGAGAGGCTGTCGGACCTTGTAGAAGGGACAGCGGTACCTGCAGAGGTATACAGGTATACAATGCACACTTGACAGTTGGAGGGGTATAGAGGCTGGGGCCCCCAACTCCATCACGCTGCCTCTTTGGTCAGACTAGCTCTGGTATACACCCTGGTAGGTTAGCTACCCCAAATCGGGAGAGGTCTGTGTTCCCCCTGACTGGGTCATGTTTTTTGTACTTTTCATCTTTAAAACATTCTGTAAAATCAATTGTGAATATTTTTGTTTCCCAGGTACCATTTTTTAATATACAATGCATCTGTCCTATTCTGGCAAATGGCAAGGCCTTTTTTGAATTCTGGATATCGACGCCTTCTAATTCCTGGTTTAACTGAAATTCTAAAAGCACTGGAGCAAGTTGAAGATCAAGACAGTGAGTGGAGAGCAGAACTTATGTTGTAAGTGTTTTTAATTAGTTTCTACCTGCAATATGAAAGAGTTATTTTGTCTATGAAAAGCTAATTCTTTTGATACTGAAATGAAGTCTTTGGCTGTGAATTTTCCTTTCACAAGTAAGGCACCATTAATCTAATTCACTGGAAATGCTTACATATGTTTATTTTGATAGGCTTATTCTTCACCTGTTTTTGTCCAGTCTGGATTAACATCGGATGCTTTTGAAAATGTAAATGTTTACAGTATTTCAGTGTGTCCTGCTCTCTCTCCTTCTCAACTGGTTGGAATAGCCTGCACCGATGCTGGATGGGAAAAGCTTTTCCACAGAATGTGCTGCCTCTTTAAGGCTTTTAGAATGTAGCTCGGTACGCGCAAGCATCCATCCACACACCCGGCTCTGCCTCCACCTATGCATCACCAACTGGCACATCCCTGTTCTGCCTATGAGGTTGGATATGGGTAGAGTTTCTCTAGGCGCCTCCCTTTTTGTGTGATGTTAATTTTCTCCTTTTTGTTTTCCTCGCCCTGTGGAGCAGATTTTTCAATTAATTTGGCCAAGCTTTTTCTCATCATTGCTTGCTTCTCTGTGCATGCTGCTAACGAGTTCAAGTGATGCAATGGATGTGTTAAGCACTTCTTGGCAGTGGACCCTCCCAGAGACTGTGCAAGTTGTCTCGGGAACTTCCGCCCTGGTGAATTTCTGTCAGTTCTGTGTGCGCATAAAACCCAGGTCACTGAGAACTCGCCTAGTCTCCATGCTAAGGAAAGGTCTGGTACTACAAGCAACCGTGGATGTTGTGGAGGGATGGAAGCCTTTGCATCCTAATGGTAAGAGGATATTGGGACCTGGCGCGTTCACTGACCTTCGGTACCAGAGTTAAGGTCGCTACCTCAGACAGATCCTAGGGACCGTCCTCCTTCTGTTCATCAAGTCGTAGGCTTGGCCTTCGGTACCAGAAAGTTTTCACACCAGACAAGGTTCTGAAGGTCCCAGAAAGGTGCATTACTGACTCGGCACCACCCCGAACAGGCAAAAATCACTTGAAGAATCACCAGGTGTCCAAGAAGGTGGAGTCTACCTCCTTTTTCTCTGAGATTTAGTCCACGTCACTACAGGGTCTGGGCAACTCTAAGTCGGCACCAACTGTTGCTGATTGCTTCGGTACTGTGGTAGGTCAGACACAGGATATGGCCTACTGAACATTTTTAAAGACTCTCATGTTTATTTATGTAAAACAGAATGCCTCACCTAGTCCTACTTTTAAGGTGGCGGTTCCCTGATCTACAAAATAACAAAAGGGTGCTCTTCAGGACGTCGCACATAAATCAACCTCATCCTATGTCCAAACGTGTGCTACCCTACTGACTGTCCATTCCATGAAAAAAAAGGAAACAAAAAAGACTTGCCCTAGAAAAGTATTCTTACTCCCCTTTCTTGGTTTATGCTGGTTGGTGTATGACTCCTTCCAAATGTCTCTCTCAAATCCTCTTCTCGTGGGCTTTAGCCTGCTCATACAGTTCAAAAGCAAAGTTCAAAGGTCTTTCGGTCTTTCTCCTGGTTTCCACATCTATACCTAGTGGTACACTTCACAAGAATGTTCCTTGATTCTCTACACAAAACGGGTCCCCTGACCCCTCCCAGTAAAGTCTTGTTCCTCTAATTCCGGTTCACCTCCTTGGGGATTTCCGTGTTCCTCCTTCTCTCTGGTAACCCCTTGTGGGTTAGTGGGTTCAGGATCACCCCCCCCTCACACTCCCAGGGTGTTTCTTTTGATTCCTGTTCTCTGGTAACTCCTCGTTTATTATTTGGTTTAGGTTGTTTGGTGTACGATTATAGATGGGTAGGGAAAGTACACACTACATAGGGTGAATAAAGTCTTGGGAATCCCCCCGCCGTGTGTTCTTTTTCCCAACATACCCCCTTTTAAACACCACCCGTGTGCTCCTGTTTGGGATAGCTCATGTTCAATCTGGCCAACACTGACCGATCATTCATTGTACAGTAAGGGCCAGTTTCCCTCTATCCTCTTTTAAGATAGGCGGTCCACCACACGCACACTAGGGGCAGGCCTCCTGCAGGGTCAGGGTGTCCTTCCAGCCAGGGTCAGAATAAGTAACACATTTGAAGTATTGCTTGTTCGAAGAATTGCTGGTAAATATTTTTCAGTCCTTGCTCTGTTTTGTGTGATACCGAGGTGGAAGCCTAGACAGGCTGGATTGGAAAACATGAATTGTACCTCCTCAGTGGTATATTGCACATCAAAAGAGGTGACTCAGGCCAGCACTGCCTGTGTGTTTGGCCCTTCTGCTAGATCCTCTTTTTGAAATTTCTTTTTACAACCTTTGGGAGAAGAACATGGTTATCATTATAATTGTTTGTAGCATGCTTAATACCAGCAAGTGGTTTCTAAGCACGGGATCCGAGCCTGTGTTGTGATATGATATGATGGGTTATTCATAACGCGCTTAATACCCAGATGTTTCTAAGCACGGACCCGGGGAAAGCACGGACCCGGGGATCGAACCTGTGTTGCTCCTTGCGTCCTGCTTCCAAGGTGAGCATGTTGCCCCTGAGCTATGCTCCCGAGAGTTGCTGCATTGTCTTGCTTCCAAGACAAATCCGTTGCCCCTGAGCTATCCTTCCTCCCCCTTAAGTTACTAAGATATCACTCTTAAGTAAGTCTCTGCCAATACAATGATCACAAAAATGCAAACACCTCTACCCTAGGTTATCTTTGAGATGTTGTACACGATAAATAATGTATTCTTGAGTTAAGGATTTACAAGTGAGGGAGAATGAAATTGGTTTCTTTAAGAAGTTCAGAAGTGGTTGTTGATTCTGCAAAATAATGTTGTCCTTTCGATTTGTCAAATGAATGCGCTTAAATTATGCATATTTAATGCAATATTCTTTTTGTATTTGCAGAGAATTGCTTGAATGTATGTTGGACGCTCAAAGGTTAAAGGAAGCTGCCACTCTAGCATCAACTGCATCAGAGTACATTAAAAATAATGCCCCTCATAAATACCAGCAATTGTTCTCTATGATGGTGAATATGTTATGATTTCTTTTGTTTTTACTTGTTAGATATTA
Organism: Ambystoma mexicanum; assembly: GCF_040938575.1. Lineage (NCBI taxonomy): Eukaryota > Metazoa > Chordata > Amphibia > Caudata > Ambystomatidae > Ambystoma > Ambystoma mexicanum. The sequence continues at coordinate 1,293,243,011 of NC_090929.1, forward strand.
ATCCAGAATTGCTGTTTAACAGTAGTAGAAAATACATTTACAATTGTATAAAAACATCCGTTTATATGTCTAACTTGTAGCTAAAATGTGTATCGCAACCTCTCCATTATCCAGTTAGTCATTCTACTGAAGATCATCATTTGAGTTTTATTGCTGTCCCAGCTGTCCACTATACCACAGGAACGATTTGCTTCTTTTAGGAATTTCTAAGACCTGTTGGAATGCTCAAACTTGGCCCTGCCATATACGTGTAGAGTGGAAGCCTTTCCTGACTGCCTCGTTCATACTGTGGCAAGTACAGCAACAGTGGTGCTGCAGCCATTTATTTTTTTCAGGAGTGGGGGGATATTGCTGTGTTTTTCCGCTTTGGTGTTAAATTGCAAATCTTCTGTCCTGTGCATTTCGGAAGATCATTTGTGATATTTCTTTTTAACTGTTGAGGTGCACCCCCCCCACATCCATATGACGGGGATATTATGTTGGATACTTGTTATGTGCGCTCTAGACCCTAAGCCTCATTACGAACCGGGCGATAAGGGATTACCGGTACCGGTAAGGGCACCATAACCCCTTACCACCCTATTACGAGTTCCCTTTGCGGGTCCTCACTTAACGCCTGGTTTTACCAGGCGTTAAGGACGGGACCCGCAAAGGGACTTTGGTGCTAATAACGGTACCGCAATTTGAGGTACCGTTATTAGCGCCTTCCCCATTCCCATTGAGCCCTATGGGGGCTCAAATCGGAATGGGGAAGGGCCCTGGTGAATTACCGCCCCCGCCAACCTTGGAATGGGGCGGTAATAGCTCCATTCACCAGGGCGGAGTCGGTAAGGGTTTGGAGGCAGCCGTGGCGCTAATAGCGCCATGGTTACCTCCAAACTCGTAATGACCCCCCTGTGTTTCCTATAGTTGCTACCGATGAGTGTAGACCTTAAAGGTGCATGTGAAATAAGATTGGGGGAGAAAGTGAGGCATATTTCTGTAGGCATAAAGTGAACAAAGTTGTGAAAAATATGTAGCCCATGGCCCTACGGGGCCTGGCTAGTTGGGCTACATGCTGGCCCTCTTGGGGAACACAGACACCAGTGTAGTAATAAAAAGGTTTTATTTAAATCAAGTGTTTGTTTACACGTTCTGTGTGTGTGTTTTTTGGAAGGATCCATCCAGGCCACCATGGGGCTGGATTCAATGTTAAAGCAAAGAACAATAGGAAAGAACTCTCCTGCCAAGAATGGGCTGGGCAGGGGAGAGAAAAGAATCCAGAAGGCTTTAAAAAAGGACAGTTGAAAGGGCATTTAAGAAAAAGGTGAGAGAAAAAGAGAGAGACGTAGCTGGATGGGTCACTGCCTCGAGCTGCCCCCATGGGCCTTAATCCTTTGAAAAGCACCGGGTGGTGCAACAGGGAGTCCCCGCAGATGCTGTGAGCAGGGGGGCCGAGCTGCTATGACCGTGGCGCCTGTCATCCCAACGGGGGCCAGACCGGAAGGACCCCAGAGACATTTGAGGCCCGGGCAGCGTGGCGGTGGCTGCATGTGTGGGGCGGCCTGCTCCCAAAGGCATGCCTCGTGGCCAGCAATGCAGGCCTGTTAACAAAAAAATAATCCTGTGCTGTGTATGTCAGGTGCAGCCCGGGAGGTTGCAGAGACACGCTGTGGAAAGCCGGTGGAGCTGTGATGCTGGAAGTCCCAGGTTGGCTGCCACTAACCCGGGCACGGAGGAGAGAGTTGGTGACATCATGGGTCGCTCCATTGAGCGTCCCGGGTGAAGAAAGCCCTGGGCTGCCCAGCCGGGCAGCCCAGTTGAAGACACTGACCACCTCCTGCATTGCTACAACACATTGCTGAGGTGGTGGGCCATGAGGAGGCCGCAGTCAGCGTGGTGACATCCCCATAGCAACGGTGACGCCGCCAAAAAAAATGGTGCCCGGCCTGCGGCGGTGAAGTCTGGTGGGCCCCCCAGCAAACAGGCCCCCCCATGCACCTTTTAAAGATGCCGCGGGCTGTGGCAATGAGATCGGGTGGGCCCCCAGCCAACTGGGCCCGCCCTGAACAGTAGCATTGCCGTGGGTGCAGCAGGGAGTGTGGGTGGTCCCCATGTGCATAGGGAGCTGCCCAGAACAGTGTGAAAAGTGGGGGCAGTGGGGTGCCCCTGTGTGGTGGACAGCCCTCTCCAACCTGCATCTCTCAATCTCTAACACTCTCAATGTTCTTGCCACTGTCATGAGGATCCGTCTGAAGCCTACATTCAAGTGACATTCTTTGTATGATTCTGACCTTGCCACCCTTAAACGCAAGTTTAGGGTGGTTGATCGGAAGTGAAGGACATCGGGGTCATCCTCTGATAAACTGGCTTGCCGCCTCCTCCAAAGGCAATTTAGACTCTCTGTCCTATCCAAGAAGAGAGCCTAAATCCAATCCCATGTCTACGAGGCCTCTAACAACTCGGCCAAACTCTTCAAAATCTGCAAAGAGCTGACCAATCCTGCTGCACTCTCCACCTCTCCTGTAACCTCCCAGGCCCTTTGCACAGCACTGGCTTCTCACTGCACCACTAAAACTCAGGACATCCTGTCCACTCTCTCCCCTCTTCCTCTACCACTCCAGGCCCCTCTCTGACAGTCTCTCCTGCCCCTGCCCCTCCTTCCCTGTGTTCACTCCCGACGATGTTTCTAGACAAGTCCGATCTATGAAAGTCTCATCAAAGTTATCCCCTGTTCCTCCAGAACCATCAAGGACCACATTGACAGCCTCGATCCAGCCTTGGCCAATTTCTGCAATCAGTATTTTGCCACTGGAACCTTCCCTTTCGCCCTAAAGCCCTCTCTGGTGCACCCCCTCCTCAAGAAGCCCTCTGCCGATCCCTCCTCTCTGGCAAACTATCGCCCGATCTTGATCACTCCTTTCCTGGGCAAACTCTTGGAAAAGCTGGCCATCTCCCAGCTTACTCTCCATACTGAATCGGTTGGTTGTCTCCATGACCACCAGTCTTGCTTTAAAGCAGCCAGAAGCACGGAAGCTGCTCTCCTGAACACCGGTGAAGACCTACTCTCAAATCTCGACTCCAACCTTCCTTTTGTCCTCATTCTTTTTTATGTATCATCTGCTTTAAACACGGTCAAGCACGCCATACTGATAAATTGTCTCTGTGACAACGTGGGCATCACATGTCAGGCCCTAGCATGGTTGACCTCCTTTCTATCGGATCAACCCTCCCAGGTCCAACTTGGGTCCTTTCTCTTTCCGACCTTTCTCTCTACAGGTGGTGTTCCCCAGGGTTCTAAACTCTCACCCTGGCTCTTCAACCATTACTTGGTTCCTCTGGCCCACCTCATCTCTACCTTCTGTTCTAACTTTGTGTTATGCAGATGAAACTCATCTCTCCAGCCTCCCCTTAGCCTCCTCTGATCTCCTGCTCATTCCTGACTGTCTATCCGCGATTCAAGAATGGTGTTCCTGCAGCGATCTCTGCCTTAATTCCAGTTAGACTGAGATCCTTCTCATTGGGACCCGTGCGCCCGCTTTTCCTCCTGCTCTCTGGCCGCACACCATGGGCCCTCCACCCTCTCCTTCCTGTGAGGCAAAGAGCTTAGGTGTCATCTTCAACTCCACCCTCTCCTTCGCTCCTCGCATCTCCGACATCTCGAAGAAGTCACACTACCAGTTGCACCTCCTCAGAGGTATTCATTTTCTCACTTTCCCCCAGAAGCTCACTGTCTCCAGAGCCCTGGTTCTCTCTAGGCTGGACTATTGCAACAGCCTCTTTCTAAATCCGCCTGCCTCTACTATTCGCCCTTTGCAACTAATCCAGAACAGGACTATGAGACTTGTGGTTGGCCTCAAGCAAAGGGATCATATCTCTCCAGCTCTGAAATCCACGGAATCATGCAGTCTTATGGTGACCTAAAATTGCTGATCACTTCTATATTAAAGTAGAGCAGCACTTATTGGAGGGAATCTTCAGTGACAAGTCCCCAGACATGTTTGGCCTCCACCTACAGACTATATTGCAGGTTTTAATAACCCCGTCAATATTGTTCCAAAGGATGTCATGTCCTGAGAACTTCCCGCAATTACAACCTAGCTGTTAGCTTAAGAAAAAGAAAACTTAGGCAGAACATCAAGCAAGCTAACGAATTAAGCCCTGCTGCTCTGATGCAAATAAAAAACACTCAGGCAATTGGCTAAGGGGCCACGGGTAACTACTTTTGCAAAATGATGCATAGTGTATGCTATCTGAATTGAACTCCAGCGAATTTTTGGCGGTTGATACGAGGTCTTGCGGTTCAAGCACAGCCAATTTCGGGGTTGCCCAGAATATCTGGTTAGTATTTTGGAACATCTACATACAGGTATTTGTTTGAAGGTCAAGTTAGATCAAAGGGGAAACTATACGGAATGGATTTATGCAGCACGTGGTCTTTGGCAGGGCTGTGTGTTAGCACCATTCCTATTTTATTTATTTTTTTACTTTTGTTTATTAGGTTTTCCATAAAATACATCAATTCCACATAGGTTCAAATCCACTTTACAGTACTCACTTACATATGAAAGACCTGAAATAGTCATCTTAACCAAATCCTATAATAAAATCAACTATATAAAACTTAAACAAATGAACCCCATCAAGTGTTCTACCAAATGCACACCAAACAACACAAAGACAACACAAACATCACAAGAAGAAGGAAAGTAAAAGGAAGAAGAGAAGAAAACAGAAGAGAGAGAGAAAGAAGAGGAAAAAAGAAAATGTTTCATATATTTTTATTCCATCCTCCACTCGTCAATAAATGGTCCCACAGAGTATAGAATCAATCATAAAGGGCATCAAACGATTCCCACAGCAATAAATATTCCTCTTCTTTGCCTCTATTTTTCAATGAAACCTTATCATATCTAGACAAAACCCTCAAATCCATCAGCTAATCTTCTACACTAGGTTTCTTTCTAGTTTTCCTAATCCTGAGAATCAATCTAATCGCAATCATCACTGCCCTATCAATCCAAAAGTTATGTTTTCTAATTTGAACACTCGTCTCAACATGCGAAAGCAATATAATATTTGCTGCAGATCTAGGTAAACTTATTCCAAAAATGAAATCAATCCTATCTATCACCTCATTCCAAAACGACAGTACCCTTGGACATTCCCACAATAGATGTAAAAGAGTACCTCTATCTGCACTACAGCTCCAACATAAGTCATCCAATCTCAACTTTAACTTAAACATTTTCACAGGCGTCCAATACAATCTTCCAACAATCTTCTGACGAATTAGACGTAAATTCATATATGGTCCCAAATTCACACCCACCCTCAAAATATCTTTCCAATCAACATCAGAAATGACCCTATTAACTTCAGTCGACCAAGTCTCTCTCAATCCATCCCATGCTGAAGGCAAGCGTCCCCAACCAGCACGATCCTCCCCGCAATGAGAGACAATGAAGTACTCTCCCAAAATGGGAATAAGGCCAAGACAGAGTGCGGGTGAGCGTAAATGGGAGTTTATCAATCAGAATAGGGCATGCAAAGAACTCTGAAAACTCCGAGAGCCCTCTGTCTGACAATAGCAAAGACAGGCGTATATATTTACAAAACACGTCATCAGAACCTACATACTATAAGGGGCACAAGTTCAATGGAATTGGGTGGCGATGACTAGCTATAGGCGCTGCTGCGATGTGATTGGCCTTGGCTGGAGGACGTCACTGGTCAGCCTCGTGGGTTGGGCTGGGCCTGGCAGGTCAGCTGAGTTCATCCGGGCGGTGTTGTTGTGCCATTGTGGCCAGTGTCAGAGATGAATGTCTTTTCCTGACTTATTTGCCCTAGGCCATGCACACCGCAGTCATTCAGTTATTGCAATATTATCTTTTTTAGTAAATCTTTCAATAGGTTATTCTACAGGTTAATGCAACACAGGAGGAATGCACCTTGAGAGGGGTTTGATGGTGATTCATCAGTGCATGGTTACCAGTGTCCTGTTGACCGGTACCATAGGTCGAGGGGCTGAGTCTCAGGGCATGGGACAGGCAGTACATGTCTTTCTGTCTTGTTAGAAGTCGTTATGAATGTGCTGCTGTATGTTGCCACAGTATTGGGTGCCCTAATTGTACAGGGGCCATAAGTCTAAGGTGATCCAGTGGGTTGTGGGGTTTAAGAGGGGGCGCCTTTGGATTTGTGTATTCAGGCGGAGGTTTACTGCTGGGCTGTAAATAATGCTGGTGCCGGGCCATGGCCTTGGATGCTGCAGAGGGGACTACAAATCTTTGAAGTGGCTCCAGCCTAGTTGGGGGGGGTGGAGCAGCGCGGTGCGGGCCTCTGCTCTCTTGTTTGGCAGTCTTCGCAGGGAGGGAGGGGGAATGGCCTTGCGCATATTCATAAAGGTATCTTTCTCGCGTGTTGCCAATTTTAGGTGAAAACATCATAAACATTCAACTGCTATACAATACTTTGAATCATATGAAGACATACATTTTAACTTTGCTAAATGTCTCTCAAATATAGCCAGTCTGAGCACCTTTATTTGCACACTACGTTTTAACAACTACAACATTGAGTTATATGCATATACATTTACAGTAAGTGAGGTAGTAGTGAGGTTGGTGGAGCACAAAGAAAATGACTCGCCACCATCTGTGACGGTAGTGGCACATAAGGGATTTAGATATACACACATGAAGGGTGCATTCTCGCGTGTCCTTCACATGAGCCCTCTGTGTGGTTACATCTGTCTTTTCCTTGCACCCTAGCAGCATTAGTCCGGTTATGGCGCGGGACCATGGGGTGTAAGCTTTTCAATGATACACATAACGAATAGTCCCCTGGAATGTTTTTTTATTGTTAGCACACAACTGCAGTGGTGTGGGTTCTTCATTGCTAATGTCATGTAAGCATGCATTCTACCATATTTATACATTTTACAGGTTTCTTTAATAGAAGAGGTGTTGTGAGGAAAATGCGCATATTGCAGGTAGTTTTGGCATTGGTATTTGGGAACTTTTGCTTTTATCCGAGGACCGTTTTACAGTTCTCTTTTTTCACCCAGGCCTCGCTGGCCGGGTCATGCTGGGAGCAGTGATACACTGCGGAAGGTGAAATGTTACAGTGTTAGTATCTTACACTAGCTCATGTCCGTCTTTTTCGTGGGAACGGGCTCACAGCGGATCTGCCAGGGAGCTGCAGCCACAGGGATAATTGAAACTCTCCGGGGGTGGGGGCCGCGCTACAGTGCGCTGAGCTCACACCATCTTTATTAAACAAAATGGTTTCTGAGGCCTAGCTAAATTCAATACGTGTGGGCAATGTCTTCAGCAGGTGAGCCCTCCACCACCTGGGCCCTGGTGGTATGAGGGGACGCCCGATGAGCCATGGCCCTCACCTGGGGAAGGGATGTAGGCAAGGGGGGTCTTTCGGACCAATCCTCCCCTACATTTCCCCCCTTTCGTTACTTAAGTAACGAATTCTTTAAATCTTCCAATCTCCTACACTCCTCTTCGTCAATGATTGCGTCATCCCATGCTGGTGTGCCTTTTATGGGCATCCACGCTCTGCACACCCCCCTTAAGCTCTCACCCCTCCTGGCATATTCATCTGGGGTACAGGTCAGGTATATACATCCGCTCTCTCCTTCCAAGTCTACCCACACCTCCTGGTACCATTCTAGTATACGGGGCTCTCTGATGGTGATATGCCACAATTTGTCTACGATATCCTTGTCATGATACCTGGGCACTAGCTGATACCTGGGTGTGTCATCAGTTCCTGTCTGTACCTGCACTTCCTGCATAGTTTGTATTGTACCACGGGTGTTGCCCATTCTCACCATCATCATTGCACCATTAGGTACTGCGTTAGCACAACATCGAAGACCCACCTGGCACAGGCAAAAATAAAGAGGAGGAACACCACAGCCGGCATCAAAAATTTCACAGTCATTCCCAGCCATGATGGAACCCAGGAGAAGATATTGTCGCACCACGTGCTATCTTCTGCTCTGCCTTCCATTTTAATACTTTCTCCCAGGTTATGTACTGCTTCGATCACATGGGACAGGGAGCCGTTGTCTGCGTCTTCAGAAGGTACGAAAGTGCAGCAGGCACTTCCGATTTTTCAGCAAACACCTCCATCCATCGCTGTCAACAGGTCCAAGACATACCTGTTTTGCATGGTCATCAACCGTAAGGCTCTTAGTTCCACTTTTATTACGTTGAACCCTTCTTCAGTGTCATTTGCCAGCTGGATCAGCTCCCAACGTGTTATCTGGAGCCAATTTGCGTTTGCTCTGGCCTGGATACTTGGGATGAGTGAGGCAAAGAATGTTTCTGCCGAGCTGAATAATCGATATCTGTCTGGGATCTGTGCCAGCAACTCTGACAATGCCTTTGATATGTAGTTTGATGCTCGTCTGTTTCGGGACAGCACTTCTTCCTTGTTTCCGGAAGACAGGACATAGATTTGTGACTCTGCAGTCGGCTGGGTCGCACTCTGTTGGGTGTTTTCTTGTGTCCTTTTGCTCCCATCAATGTGGCTTTCTGGGATTACCATTCGGGCTGAGTGCAGAGTGGCCATTGAGCAGCTGCCACTCCATGATTGGGGGAGGTGCAGGTATGCCTGGTTGCCGCATACCCAATAGGTGTCCATCAGGGCCGCTGTCCCTTTTCTCAGATCTGGGATGGTAAGGGTCGTGTTACTGTTCCTGTTTGTCCCCATGGAGGCTTTCCCCTCTCCTTTAAAACATAGTTCATAGTCTATTTCGTTCTGCAGCTTGAAGGGTTTTTCAATGGCTGTTACCCAAGTTAGTTTTGAAATATGTTCCTTCCATACCGGTGTGCACGTTTCTTCTATCCATTGCAATTTCTCTGGTGCCACACCCCTCAGCGCTTCAGCTTTACACATTACTTCTTCGTCCTTCCACTTGTCCGAAAAAAGTGTCCCTTGTATCACAAAAAATGGTTCTTCCAGACAAACCACTCCTACCGTCTTTGGGTAGCAAGTTTTCTCGTTCTGCAGCATTCTAAAAGTAACTTCATGTGCCTGGAAGGTGTTCTTAATCCTGCACAACGTGAGATGAAGGAGACATTGGACATCTACAATAGGCAATTCTTTAGGTAACAATACCTTAGGTGTGCCTGAAGCATGGGGAATGAGAGAGCAGACATAGCAGCTCTCATTTGTTGTTTGTTTAGCTGTTGCACACATGTCCACATACCATTTATTCGTCTGGTGGGGGTGTCGTGGGCCTTCCATTTTATCTAGTCCTAACCCATAGTACTCATCATACTTCCTCCTCCCCGCTTCCCTTTTTCGTCTGTTATTTTTGTTCCTCATGTACTTCCCAGCCTCATGGGCGATGGACAAAATGGGCCTCCCTTTCTCCTTCCCGCCCCCCTTTCTCCTTCCCGCCCCCTTTGCCCAATAATCATATAATATTTTGTGTGTTGCTCTCATCCTTTTCTTCCTTTACGTTGTCTGTCAGTGAGTTTTTTGCTATGGGGACAGGCTGGCTGGTGGGGGTGTTATACAACCAGGATATGGCGGTCATTTAAACTGCGAGCATTATAATTAGATACCTTTGGCGGAGACACTGTGTTATTTTGCATTTCACCCTGTAGCCCTTCATTTTTTGAGATGACAGCATTGGATGGTGTGGTATAATAACCCCATACAAGTTTAGTTCCGTCCCATACCAAAAAATCACCTTCCTTAGTATTTACACTCGTGGTTGCATTGATCACAGTAGTGCTGTTAATCCCTCCCCCCTCGTTCATCTCGATAGAGATGAACGCTACGAACCAATATGTAACCAGACCAAACATTATTGTAAATAAACAATATAATGCATACAGATAATCCACACTCATACGAATATCTGCATCTCTCAGTTAACAACTCTCTAAATCTAATAAATCTATCCGTTGCAGGCTGCCCGTTAGATGCCATGGTAGCTCCTGTTTGAGATATAAAAGTGCATTAAGTGCATGAATGTAAACATTTTGTTGGCACTACCAGTGCCAGTATATATTGAAAGGGAATGGAAGCGGGTAGGGTTGTAGGGATGGTGATGCACAGACAAGGGAGTAAACACTTCATAATTTTATCACATCATTGATTACATATAAGTTCACAAGAGAAAAAATATTTTTTGTTGTTTTTTTTTTATTTTTTTTTTTGTAATATCCTAAAAATGCAAGCATACTTGTCAGCCGCTTTTTCATTCAGGTGCATTACTGTCACACACACAAGTTCATATTCAGACATTCTGCTCATTTGCATTGTTTGCTGTTGTCTGTGCCACCTCGTCCACCTCTTCCTGCACATTATTATATGCCCTTCGTACATCTGTCAAATGTACCCAATACTTCAGGCCCTTTACTTTTACTGCTGTGGGCGTGCAAAACACTACGTCGTATGGGCCATGGAACCGTGGTGCATTCCACCGACGCACAAAACTCCTGACATAAATGAATTCACCCGGCATCAGCTGTAGCTGTGGTTCAGGCTCCGTGTGAACTCGTCTCCCAATATCGCAGCGCTTCTGTGTGCATCTGAGTGTTCACGCAGTGGGGAGTGTGCTGTGTGCATTCGTCTCCCAGTCACGATCTCGTGCGGGGACAAATGGTGGTCCTTGCTCGGCTGATTTCTCAGCTCAAATAGCGCAAGGGGCAAACAGTAAATCCAGTTCTTCTTTTTTTAATGAAAAGCATAGTTTTGATAACCTCCCTTTTAACAGTCCGTTCATCTTTTCCACTACGCCATTACTTTGAGGATGATAAATCGAGCGCAATTTATGCTTTATTCCCAACAATGTAGTTACTTCCTTGAAGAGCTCGTTTACAAAGTGAGTGCCATTGTCCGAGCGAATCACGTCACAAATTCCCCAGCGCGGAAACACTTCCCTCACTAGGAACTTTGCAGCGCTTTTAGCATCAGGTCGTGCACATGGGCCTGCTTCTACCCACCTTGAAAATGGGCATACAACCACGATCATGTAACGTGCCCCATTACACCTTTCTCCCATGTCCGCGTAGTCGATATGTAGCTCTCTGAATGGCCCAATTGGTTTTGGAATTGTTCCCCGGAGCGTACGTAATGTTATTCCTGAATTGTATATCTGACATGTTGTGCATTCCAGCGTTAATCGAGATAGGTGCTCCTGGAGACAGGGCACAAACCACTCCTCCTGTATCTCTGCTGCAATGTGTTGTTTCGTATTGTGTGCTGGGAAGTGTAGTTGTTGGAACGCAATTTCCAATAACTTTACTGGCATTACCACTTTTCCTGAGTTATTTTGTCACCACAGTAAGTCTGTCGCCGATTGGCTGCACCCTCGTTTCTTCCACATCAATTTTTCATCTGCACTTGCTCCTTCCTGTAATTCTAGTATTTGTGATATAGGCATCATATTGTACCCTTCTGGGAGCTCTTCGTTTATCTTGTGCTGCAGCATGTACTCACCTGCTTCATATTTCTGAAAGTAGGAAGCTTCCTTGGCGGCAGCGTCCGCTGCCGCGTTTCCCAAAGACACAACATCTGTGTTGGATGTATGTGCTTGGCACTTCACTATTGCTACCGCTGTGGGATCTTGTAGGGCCTCAATCAACTCCTTCAGCAATTCTGCATGCTGCACTGGAGTTCCATCTGCTCGTCAAAACCCCTCCGCCCCCATCTTGCTAGACCCCCATGTACTGTTGTCGTCATGTAAGCTGAGTCTGTGTATATTGTCACTGCACAACTTTTAGCTGCATGTAGTGCTTCTATGAGGGCAATCAGTTCTGCTGCTTGTGCAGAGTAATGTGATGGGAGGCGGTACTGCACTATTGTTTCATACTCACCGTTTTCTAATCTCACCACTGCCATACCCACATGTTTCTCTCCCGTGTCCACGTCAATTGATGCTGACCCGTCTACGAAGTACACTTCCCCCTCGCTCAGAGCATTCTCACACACCACTGTGTCCTCCCCTCTTTCTCCTGTGTAAGTTGCACATTCGTGTTCCTGCATGTCCTCTAGTGTGCACGCTTCTGTAATGAATGTTGCTGGATTCACTGTCTTGCATCGCACCACATGGATGTTGGCGCTGGACAATATTATCTCATAGGCGGTTGCCCGCTGTGTTGTCAGTGTGCTTTTGGACCTCTCAAGTATTGCAAATAATGAATGTTCCACAAACAATGTCACAGGGCATCCCATTACTATTGTGGCACTTTTCTCAATTGCGAACGCGGCTGCAGCGAGCGATTGCTCGCACGCGAAATGTCCTTGCATCACAGCATATAAAGTGCCACTATAGTAAGCCAAAGGTTTGTGTCCTAGGGACGTCTTTTGTGTCAGTACAGCTGTCATGAGTGCTCCCTTGCAGTGTGAGAACAGGTAAAACTTGCGTCCATAATCAGGATTTGCGAGCACCGGAGCGCTTGAAATCAACTCTTTTAATAATTTAACGGAGGCGCTCATTTCTTCTGACCATTCTATTTTTTTGTTCTCCTGTTGTGCCTCCTTGAGCGCTTGTAGTAAGGGTCTGGTCTATGCTGCATAATCTAATATCCATGCTCGGCAATAGTTGCACATTCCCAGGAATTTCTGCATGTCTTTCACTGTTGTGGGTTCTCCTACTGATCTTATTGCTTCTACCCTGTCGGGGATTGTTCTTTTTCCATCTTTTGATATTAGCTGTCCTAGGTATAGAACTTCTGTCAGACAGTACTGTAACTTTCCCTTGTCTACTTTGTACCCCTTATTGGCCAATAGGGTCAGGAGTGCTATTGAATCCTTTCTGCATGTTTCTTCGTCCTGTGCACAGACGAGTAAATCGTCTACGTACTGAATGATTCTACTCCAAACTGATAGGTTTCCTAAGTCTTCATGTAATATGCGGTTGAATATGCTCGGGCTCTCACAGTATCCCTGTGGTAATCTGCAATGTTCATATCTTTTTCCTCCTAGTGTAAATGCTGTCAGGTATCTGCTCTCTTCAGCCAGGGGGATGGAGAAAAATGCGTTTTTCAAGTCGACCACCGTGAAATGTGATGCCTTTTTTGGGATGCTGCATAATATTGATGCAGGGTTCGGGACCAAAGGGAACTCTTTCTGAATTACATCATTTAGGGGGTGTAAATCCTGTATCATCCTCCAAGACCCTCACTTCGCTTTTTTGATTGGGTAAATACATGTGTTACATGGGGAGTTTGAAGGTACTATTATCCCTTGTGCTAGTAGTGCATTTATTGTCTCTTTTATCCCTTCTTCAGCTTCACGGGACAATGGATACTGTTTCACTCGGGGTAGAATTGCTCCTTGTTTTAGTTTTATTATCACAGGTTGTACTCCATGCAACAACCCTACATCATGGGGGCCTGTCGTCCACAAATTATTTGGTACGAGCCTCATGTCATCATCGAAGAATGACGGTGGTGCTCCCACCACTGCCATCAGCTAAACAGGGATTTCCCTAGCTTGAATCAAAATGTCACAGGGCATCGCTATTTCCATTACTATTTCACCATCCCCCTCTGAATCTGAGAAGAGGTCCTCATCAGTTAAGTCTCTTAGGGCAATATTGGCATTCGTACACAGTACTGTACGCCACTCACATCCTTCTATATCTATTCCAATCACAGAAATCCTTTTCGCGGATACCTGTACAGCGTGCAAATCTAATGATACCACTGATCCTGGTGCTGTGTCAGGGCACACTATTGGGCGGAAGAGGAACTCCGCAGGAATCCTCCAATCCATTCTTCTTAGCTCAGGAATTATGAGGGCCAGTGTCTTTAGTCCTTCAATAAACATTTCCTCGTTTACTGGCAAACCTCGTATTTCTTGTGTGGTTGTGTGAGCCTGTACTACCAACATCACACGTAATGGGCATATTCCGGGTGTTGAACACACTATACCTCTCTCAGTGAAGGATATCGTCATGTTGAGTTTGCTAAGAAGATCCCTCCCTAGTAAATTTATTGGCGAGTGTTCATAATACAGTAAGGGTGTCTTTACAGTTTTGCCCCCCACTGTTACATCCAATGCTTCTGTGTAAGGAACTTCAATTACAGCCCCAGAGAACCCCTGCGTCTCTAACTTCCTGTTAGATAACGGGAACCGGCCCTCCCTAATACATGATTTCTCCGCTCCCGAATCCACCATGAATATGAACTGCTTGTCTTCTATCTGCGCCCCTACCAATGGTTCCTCTGCTGCATCATAGGTGGTAGATAGAACTGGACACGCAAGTGTTCTCTGTGGGCTGTCCTATGCGGGGTGTCTCATTGCCCGCCCTTGGTTGAACACGCTCCCTGAAACCACTGACACGCCACTATAGGGGGCTGGTGCGGGGGCTCCGTTTGCTGTTGTCGCAAAAGGGTTGCCTGGCGTGTATTGCATAGTGTCATTGTTTTGTGGGTGGTTCTGTGTTCTGTACTGATGCCCCTGTTGTTGCTCATTGTACCCCTGGCCTGAGTTTCTTTGTTGTTGTCCCATTGGGAGACCATATGGACTCCCCGGATGGGGATCGCCATAATGTTCTGCCTCTTGAAACCCGTTGTTGGGTCTGCTTCTGCACTCCCTAGAGTAATGTCCCCATCTCCCGCAGTTCCAACAACTCCCTTGCGCTCCTCTAGGACCCTGCCATCCATTTCCTCCCATTCCCCCGTACCCTGGTCAACCTCCTCTTCGGCCCCTGTACCCACCTCGTCCCCCTCGAGGGGCCCACCCTTGCCACTGCGGACCTCCGCCTTGCTCCTGCTCGTTCCACTGCCGCTGTCCTGCTCCCGCCCAAGTAGTTGCCATCCTTCCTTGTATTGCTACCAGCCCCTCCTCCTCCTCATCTCCCTCCCTGCTGTGTGGGAGCGCGGCTACTGCTGCTGCGACCTTCACCAACTTTGTCTGCACTAGTTTCGCTTCATCTGCCAATCTTTTCTGCGCCACCTCCTTCTCCCTCTCTTTTATTCGCTTACAGTGGTGCACTATTATGCTCTGAATCTCAGGCCATCCTTTCGCTTCAATACCTGCTATCTTGTCGAGTGCCTTTTGCACCTCCTTTCGCAACCCCCTCTTTATAATGAAGTAAAATAAAGATGTAGATTGATACAAGGGCGTACCCGTTTCTGCTCTCCACATCTCTTGGACCCGAAAAATGTAATCCATAGCATCTTCCCCGTCATTCATTGTACACTGCATTACTGACTGTAAGTCTGGGGTGTCTGGAAACGTTTCCCGCAAGGCATCCTATACCCTTGCACGTACAGTGTTAAAGGAGGCCCCATCATGGCGGTCACAGTCTAATGTTACTCCTGGGAAACCAGCCTTGACCCATACTCTATCAGCCTGATCCCCCACTGCTGATACGAGCAAGCTCTACACATCCCCTATTGCTAGGGGTACCCCGGCAGTGTGTTTTTCAAAGGCGTATATCCACTTGCTCACCCCTCCCGATAACGGGGGCAATAACTTTAGTAAGTTGGCCTTATCTATCTGAGCCCAGGGTATATAATTCGGCCTCCCTCCTCCCCTATGTATTAGCGGGAGCTGCAACTTCCCTTTCATTGTGGCATCTGTACCCGTCTTCACTCCGAATGTTCCCAATGATGCCATTTTCCCCACCCTGTTTCTTAATCGCCCCGTCCACTGATCATCCAGTGTTCTCATTGAACATGCACCATCCAACCCTTTGCTTCCCCCTCCCATTGCCATGCTCAACCTGTCGCTTTCCTCCAAATCGTCCCTTATATCACATAGTAGCTCCTCCCTGTCCCCTATAGGCCTTTCTTCATTGTCAGTACATCCCTCTCTTGTCCCTAGTTCAATTATTGGTGTTGGTTCTTCTTGAATTCTGAACAGTATCTCGCCATTTTTCCACCCTTCTTCAAGTGTTCTACCCTCGCTCGGCGCTCTAGACGTGTGCTCTGATCTCGCTGCATTAAGTGCTGTTCGCTCACATATGCCTTTTATCCTCGAGAGCTCATCTTTGGCTATCGAGAGTCTTGATTCTAGATCGTCTGTTAGCTTTTCTATGTCCACCCTTGGTGTGCTCACCTGGGCTCGCTCCCTAGTACTCTCGTATGGCGGGGGTGCCGTTGGCCTTTGGGTTGTAGTAGCTGTCGGGGGAGGCACATAAGTGGGGTCACTGTACCCCTCTGCAGGCACTGGCTTGTTTAGTATTGGGTATAAACTTATTACCTCTATTGGTGGCTCTGCGTCGGGCAATGCTTTAGCATCTTTTTGTATCATTAGTGGATTGTCAGTGGTAGATGGTGGGTCAGGATTTAATTCTGGTGCCTTAGGCGGCGTTATCTCTTCAAACAACCTCCAGAGATCTAATATCTCTCTCTCTCCTATTATGCAACTGCTTCCCCTTGTATTTCAAACAAATGCATGTGGCTACCATATCTAGGACACTTTTGTCAAATGACCCCCCTTCGGCCATATCTGGGGCAACCCCTCTCCCTTCAACTCTGTGATCCATTGGTCATGATATTTCTTAATCCGCTCCGCGTACCCCGGTAAGTTCTTACAAATATGTGATAAGGGTGTTTCGGCCCCCATACTTTGTGCCCTCCTGTTACTTATGTGTCTCTATGTATCTCAATATCGCAATGTAAACGTATCACCATGTGAGTCCTCGTATTTTATGTCTTACTCAATAGTGGGGGCCTTTGTGTTCCTTCCCCTGCCTGCACACCATAAGAATGGCTGAACACAGTCTCTATTCTATTCTCTTTGGGGGGCACGTACAAGAGCAAACCATCAGTAATCTCGACAATGTTAACCCAGAAATCAAAAAGGTACACTCTCACTTCACCTTATTACTCTTGTCTTTATAAAGCTTTGTCTGGCCACACTTACCATGACCACTCAATGGCTATACATTTATGCCCATTTTACACACCCATGACACCAAATTATCTCCTGACGCATACGATGTGCACACACCTCTCTGTAACCATCTATTCACAGTTCAATTGGCCCTCCCTTTCCTCCCTGGCCGGCTGTCCCTCTCCGTCTTATTCAGATATATATATAGGTTTGATCCTCACTCTTACAGTAGAACTCTCTGTCTCTTACTTTATCTCTATGGTTTTGTATTAATCTCACTTTTATTTTTCCCCCAACCCTAAAGAATAGAATAGAAAGAATAGCAGTCACTAATATATTCTCCGTGTCTCCCTTTGCCAGACACTTTTATCTTATTATCCACTTCATATATTCCCAGTACTAGTCAAGATAGCACTATGCGGCGCCGCCTTCCACCCCCTCTCGGAGCTAGGTTCCCGTCACTTTTATCTCTTATTCACCTCTTAATCCTAATGGCCATATGCAAAGAAAAAGTAAAGAAAGTTTAAGATGGTCCTTAGTAGACCTACGTGCCCCCTTTTTTACCCCGCCTCGTTTCCTATCCTAAATTCCCTCTTCTCCTCCCTTTATGATCGCTCGCACTCAATACTCACGTGCCCGTCTTGAACCGATAGTCTCCGAAATTGGGTCCGTCCAGGCAGTGCTGCCGTCCGCTCAACAGTCAGCCCCGGCTCCGGCGAGCGGTACTCAAAGGGGATTTTTCAACCGGGATCCCGTACCCTCTCTCTGTTGAGTGCGCACTTCTGAGCGTACCGGTCGCCGTTGGCGGGCAGCCTCCCGGAGCCGGCGCACTGTGCGTATCCCTTTTCGACCAGAGATTTTCGTGCCAAAAGGGGACGGTAGTGATAGGTTGGGAAAAAATAATAATAATCACGCTTTCGGGGTCACCACTGAAGGCAAGCGTCCCCAACCAGCACGATCCTCCCCGCAATGAGAGACAATGAAGGACTCTCCCAAAATGGGAATAAGGCCAAGACAGAGTGCGGGTGAGCGTAAATGGGAGTTTATCAATCAGAATAGGGCATGCAAAGAACTCTGCAAACTCCGAGAGCGCTCTGTCTGACAATAGCAAAGACAGGCGTATATATTTACAAAACACGTCATCAGAACCTACATACTATATACTATAAGGGGCACAAGTTCAATGGGATTGGGTGGCGATGACTAGCTATAGGCGCTGCTGTGATGTGATTGGCCTTGGCTGGAGGACGTCACTGGTCAGCCTCGTGGGTTGGGCTGGGCCTGGCAGGTCAGCTGAGTTCATCCGGGCGGTGTTGTTGTGCCATTGTGGCCAGTGTCAGAGATGAATGTCTTTTCCTGACTTATTTGCCCTAGGCCATGCACACCGCAGTCATTCAGTTATTGCAATATTATCTTTTTTAGTAAATCTTTCAATAGGTTATTCTACAGGTTAATGCAACACAGGAGGAATGCACCTTGAGAGGGGTTTGATGGTGATTCATCAGTGCATGGTTACCAGTGTCCTGTTGACCGGTACCATAGGTCGAGGGGCTGAGTCTCAGGGTATGGGACAGGCGGTACATGTCTTTCTGTCTTGTTAGAAGTCGTTATGAATGTGCTGCTGTATGTTGCCACATTATTGGGTGCCCTAATTGTACAGGGGCCATAAGTCTAAGGTGATCCAGTGGGTTGTGGGGTTTAAGAGGGGGCGCCTTTGGATTTGTGTATTCAGGCAGGTTTACTGCTGGGCTGTAAATAATGCAGGTGGCGGGCCATGGCCTTGGATGCTGCAGAGGGGACTACAAATCTTTGAAGCGGCTCCAGCCTAGTTGGGGGAGGTGGAGCAGCAAAGCGCGGGCCTCTGCTCTCTTGTTTGGCAGTCTTCGCAGGGAGGGAGGGGGAATGGCCTTGCGCATATTCATAAAGGTATCTTCCTCGCGTGTTGCCAATTTTAGGTGAAAACATCATAAACATTCAACTACTATACAATACTCATTTGAATCATATGAAGACATACATTTTAACTTTGCTAAATGTCTCTCAAATATAGCCAGTCTGAGCATGTTTATTTGCACACTACGTTTTAACAACTACAACATTGAGTTATGTGCATATACATTTACAGTAAGTGAGGTAGTAGTGAGGTTGGTGGAGCACAAAGAAAATGACTCGCCACCATCCGTGACGGTAGTGGCACATAAGGGATTTAGATATACACACATGAAGGGTGCATTCTCGCGTGTCCTTCACATGAGCCCTCTGTGTGGTTACATCTGTCTTTTCCTTGCACCCTAGCAGCATTAGTCCGGTTATGGCGCGGGACCATGGGGTGTAAGCTTTTCAATGATACACATAACGAATAGTCCCCTGGAACGTTTTTTTTTCATTGTTAGCACACAACTGCAGTGGTGTGGGTTCTTCATTGCTAATGTCATGTAAGCATGCATTCTACCATATTTATACATTTTACAGGTTTCTTTAATAGAAGAGGTGTTGTGAGGAAAATGCGCATATTGCAGGTAGTTTTGGCATTGGTATTTGGGAACTTTTGCTTTTATCCGAGGACCGTTTTACAGTTCTCTTTTTTCACCCAGGCCTCGCTGGCCGGGTCATGCTGGGAGCAGTGATACACTGCGGAAGGTGAAATGTTACAGTGTTAGTATCTTACACTAGCTCATGTCCGTCTTGTTCGTGGGAACGGGCTCACAGCGGATCTGCCAGGGAGCTGCGGCCACAGGGATAATTGAAACTCTCTGAGGGTGGGGGCCGCGCTACAGTGCGCTGAGCTCACACCATCTTTATTAGACAAAATGGTTTCTGAGTCCTAGCTAAATTCAATACGTGTGGGCATTGTCTTCAGCAGGTGAGCCCTCCACCACCTGGGCCCTGGTGGTATGAGGGGACGCCCGATGAGCCATGGCCCTCACCTGGGAAAGGGATGTAGGCAAGGGGGGGTCTTTTGGACCAATCCTCCCCTACAATGCTAACAGTGTTTTGGATTCACAGGCATGAAATTTATATAAGTTTGTGCACTATACTCCGGACCATACAGTAATTTACTAATCTCAGGCTTCTTCCCAAGTGAGCCTCCCGCCATAGTAATCCTTTATTCAATCATTGAAACCAAACTCTGATATCTAGCTATTTCTCTTTGACCCAAATTAAATCTTCCTACCAACTCCTCAGAACTCGACACCTGAGCCCCATCCAAAATATACCCCAATTTCAGAATACCTCTCAAGACCCAACTCTTCCAATTAAGACATCTATTATCAATCATTATTGCATCATTATGCCAAATCGATGCATCTGCACTGAAGCCATAAGTCTGTCCATTCTCACTAAACCAAGAGCCCAAAACCTGTCTAGTAACCCCAATTGGTGTCACGATGCCTGCCCCCGGAAAGCCAGACCAGGCCCAGCAACCCCAGAAGCAGGCATCATGCCACTTGAAACATGCCCAAAAACCCCAGTTAGGGGCTTTTTGGCTACAGTCCAGGCGCCTATGGCGCCAGGCTCATAAGAATAAAGTCAGTCCTGGCGCCATGGGTGCCAGGCTCATTACAGAAATCTTACCTGTTGCAGACCATGCTGCATACCTACCTGATGCAGACCATGCTGCACGAAGCCACAAGCCAAATGAGGCTTAAAGGGACTTCTTTACCTCAGGGACTCCTTTCCTCTCGGGTGGGGCTGTGGAAGACTACTTACCTGGGACTTCTTCCAAGGCTATTTAAGCCACACCCGGACAGCCACACGTGCTTCGCGTTATTCTGCTTGCTGCAGCGGAACGCTCACCGTGTCTTCAGCAGCTCCAGTCTTCAGCCACGCCCGCTTCAGCCCTGGAACACCTGGAACAAGAAAAGGAGAAGAAGAGGTCAGAACAAAACTCTTACCTGAATCCTTGATCCAGCACATCGTCGATCTGGAAGAGAGAAGCCTTCTCAGGTGCATTGCCACGCACCTCGCAGAGCCGCGCTGAACTCACCAACCGGGGCTGCATTCCTTTACTCCATCGCAAATCCAGCATCTCCAGGCCATTCTTCAACACCTGGGGGAGACCAGAACAGATAGGTGAGCAAGGGCAATACAAACCACCCCCAAAGACTTACCTGATTTACCACAGGGGGGTACTCACCTCATCTCGGGTCGGCGCAGTCAATTCCGCATCACCGCCGCACCCCGGCCCCTAAGGGGAAAAAACAAGGACAATACAACCTAACCCCAAAGACTTACCTGATTTGCCACAGGGGGGTACTCACCTCATTTCGGGTCGGCACAGTTAATTCTGCATCATCGCTGTACCCCGGCCCCAAAGGGGAGAACCACAATAGACTTACCAGGATCTTACCAATTGCCACTTGGAACTCTTCTGGTAGTTTAAATCCGCAACCTGCAAGGAATCTGGCAGCGTGAAGATAAGACTTTTGAACTCTTACGAACAATTGGACTTAGAGTCAATACTGGAACTCACCAATTCCTCCACGCCAGTGAAGTAACTGGTCGTCTACGCGCCCCTGCGCTCGACGCAGGATGGAGAGCTCATCTTTCCAAATCTTCGGGTGAGATTAAGAGGGAACTTCAGGAGTGTTCTGTGGGCAGGCAAGGGGAGTGGGAAGGCTGGTTAACGCTCAGATTATGGGAGGTTAATTCCCTTTCTCCATTGTAGAAAGATATTCGTACGAGTCCAACAAACAAAGCTAAGTGGGTCTGTCCAGTCTGTCATCTCGGCTCTACGTGTTACTCTGGTGGAAGCAACAGCGGACCAGTCCAGATCGACGTCCCCGTGGGAATCAGGTGAGCGTAACAATTGGTTTCAAAAGCAGTTTCTTGCTAGATAGCTTTTCCATACAATAAAGATTATCCAAACAGAAAGGTGCACACATCTCCCTCTCCATTCGTAACCAGAATGGCTCCTTAACATTTTCAGCTCTAAAGTAATAGGAACTCTTCTTAAGTAAAAAGGACTTGTTATATTTAAATAGACCTGGGTAACCAAAACCACTTTCTTCCACTTTCTGCATCAGTATGAATTTTGGAACTCGAGGCCTTTTCCCAACTCCCCACAAAAAGATTTGAAAGAGGTTCTCAATCTTCAAGAAATGTTTTTTATAGATCAAAAATGGTATAGATTGAACAATATACAATATTTTGGGCAACAGAAACATCTTAATTGCATTTATTTTAGCCCATAGGGTCAAGTTCAACCTTTGCCATTTCCTGATTATTAAGGTTAGTTCAGCTAACACCCGATCCAAATTGCATTGTATTATTTTATTCAAATCTCCAACAACACATATCCCCAAATAGGTGACTCCCCCAGGTGACCAGCTACAATTCCAAATGTATTTTATTCCATTATTACACGTTCTGGACAACGGAAAAATCTCAGTTTTCTCCCAATTAACTTTGTGGCCTGACAGTTTACCAACCCCTTCAAACTTATCTTTCACCACCACTCAGCATTCATCCAGATTAGACAACAAAATTAAGATATCATCAGCATAAGACAAAAGCTTAACCTCAGTTTTTCCAATACAGATCCCCTTTATCAGTGCACATTGCCTGATACATGCTGCAAGTGGTTCCAAAGCTATGTTGAACAAAAACGGCGATAATAGGCAGCCCTGGCGCGTACCTCTTGACAGTTTAAATATCCTTGAGATATCCCATTCATCAACATATCATTATGAATACACTCTATCATCTTCATAAACGCAGGTCCAAAACCCATTTGTAATAATGTATATTCCATAAATTTCCAGTTGACCCTGTCAAAGGCTTTTTCAGCATCAAAAAAACCCATAATATTGTTTGAGTCCTTTCCATAATGTACTCCAATTACATCCAACACAGTCCATAAGTTATCATACCCAAAGCGCCCCGGTACAGAACCCACCTGAGATTCATCAACTAACTCACCTATACACGATTTCATTCTATTAGCCCAAATTTTTGTAAAAATGTTCAAGTCCACATTCAGCAGAGAAATTGCTCTATAATTTCCACATCGTTTACTATCCTTATTCGGCTTCGAATTACAATGAGCAATGCCTCCTTCATCGAATCACACATTTCACCTGACGCCATAAGTACATTATAGACCTCACACAGTATAGGAGCCAATTCAATGTCAAATAAAATTTTGAAACAATACCATCTGGTCCCGGGGATTTACCATCTTTCATTTGTTAGATTGCCAAGCTTACCTCAGACACATCAATCATAGCCTCAAGCTGATTTTTCTTTTCTAAAGACAACTTGGAAAGAGTAATTTTGTCAAAAACTGCTGTTAAACTGTCAGCACCAGGCTGTACATCCTCTCTATACAGATTCTCATAAAAACCTCTGAAGTGTTCATAGATTTCTTCCGTCGTAGTTAAGGTAACATCAGTATCTGTCAGAATGGATGAAATAGTTGTATCCAGCGTTAGTCCATTAAGCTTGTTAGCCAACAATCTCCCATTCCTATCCCAAACTCCCAAAACCGTTGTTTTGAATAAAACATGGCTTTACCTGCCAAAATCTGCACATAGCTACTCACTTCAGATTCTAACTTTCTTAGACGTATCTTATTCGATTCCTAGTCATTATCAGCACAAACCTTTTGCATAGACTTTACCCCTCCTGCATCTTCCTAAGTTCTTCTTGGCTTTTTTTCCTAGCATGAGCTATTCTGCTAATCAAGTACCCCTTAGAACCGCCTTAAAACAGTCCCAAACAGATTTAACCCCAGCTGTACCACTATTATCTTCAAAGAAACATCTAATGAAGCTCTCCAAACTCGATGAAACAATATTGTCCTTAAGTAAAGCAGCCTGCAATCTCCATCTCTTAGACCTCTTACCCATATTACCAAGTTTCACCTGCATATCTATCAAAGCATGGTCCGAAATACCCCTCCCCCGAATATTTGCGCACACCACCTGATTAATTAACACCATACTCATGAAAATATGATCTATCCTCGAGTAAGAATTATGAACAGGGGAATAAAATGTGTATTCCTTGTCATTTGGATGAAGATGAAGTTCCCTCCACACATCTGTAAGTCCATATTTAAATACTAATTCACGCAATTTTGCACTTATCCTCTCCCCAGAGTATCCACAATCAGATTTCCGGTCAAGATTACTATTCATCGCCACATCAAAGTCCCCACCCAAAATAATCACCTCTTCCTCCATCTTATCCAGTAACAAATCCAACCTGTGAGGAAATCAATAGTCTGTGAACACGGAGCATAAACTGTCCCAAATGTTATCAGTTTTCCATCATAAACAACATCAAGCAGTAAAATCCGACCCTCATCATCCATCAGTGTCTTTTTCACTGTTACTAGAAGACCTTTCCTAATCAATATACTCACTTCCCTAGACCTAGAATCATAATAATTCGAAATTATTTGCGAATATTTTGGACCGACCAAATAACTCCCATTCTGCTTTGTTAAATGAGTTTCCTGAAGCATAACCACATCTGCTCTACTTCTCTAAATCCTCGCCAAAACCTTACGCCTTTTAATAGCACCTCCAATCCCCTTTACATTCCACGTAGCAAAAGTTAATGAATCCATACTACAGTCCTCAACCCCAAGTCAACCTCGCCGTGTCCATTATACAGTAACAAGATAGTGAAGGCAAAAACAGTGGAGAAAACAAGAAAAAGGTACACTAAACAACAAAAGAAACCTAAACAAAGAGACATAAAACACACATGCACACAAACACAATTAAAGCATTTCATAAATTGAAAAGTCCAATAGACACCGGACTTAAGATGAGTAAAATGATATACAACAAGAATATTATTCCGAACCGTTCCCCACCAGAGACATATCCTATGCCCAATAATAATAAAAACAAGGTAAGCAGAGTGTTCTCTAATAAGTAAACTTGTGATGAATATTTACTAAATTCCTTAACCCCCATGTAAAAAAAATGATGAAAGAAGAAACCAATCCAACAGAAGATCCAAAGTCAACTATGTACTACATTTCCCATTTACCTAACTGAAAAGTAAAAAAAAAAAAAAAACTGGCAGAGTAATCATCGCTCCATCTAACCAAATCGATCAAATACAGGTATTCAGAATTCACATACCCCACTACTGCAACACAACCGTACCCACAACAACCTCCCATCATCCATATTATGATCTGCACCATCCACACAATATTCCTCCAATTCAGGGCACAATAACTAAAACATTTACCAACTCCACATCCCACACAACTAAGCACAATGAAACCATGCCAAACCATAAAACCCACTTCTGGAAGTCTGATAGACATCCACAACCATCATTGCCAATGCATCTGCACACCTACCACCATCATCACTGGCATATTATCCATCAACAGGCCCATTTACACTCACTTTCAAAAGTATATATATGTATAAATATACAGAATCCCTGTAATTCTTTCCAATTCCCAAACCATCACTGGATCAAATGCATTTCAACTTTCATACATGGTATGCGCAACTGAGCATTCCTGCAAGAAAACTGAAAATACTTCAACCTTCCAAAACTTTCTAAGCATTGTCAGTCAACCTCAAAACACCTCAAAGTGCACATATAAAGCAATACTGATTTGGAGCCTGCGTTTCATCAGTCAGCATTTCAAGTGAGGGCTATCATCAGACAAAGAGTCCTCATCAATGTCTCCAACTATGTCAGCAGTACTTCCACAAAGCTGCATGACAGGGGTTTTCAGTTTTGGGCATCTCCAAACTTCGGCCCACAGCCGGATATGCCTGCTCCCTTTTCGCATCGCCATCCATCACAATAATAAGAACACACTCAGCAGATTCTCTGCACCAGATCCAATCATACAGTTATACAGTGCTTCTGAGACTTGTAGTTTTGTCCTTTTCCCGTTGCAGGTATTGACTTACAAGTGCTATCATGCAAACGTTGTTGGCTAAAAAGCCAAGACTAGCTGAATGTGTCACACATGACATGAGGCCACAGTGCACCACGTGATATCAAACGCAGGAGACTGAAAGTGCTTCTGGGATAGCACCTGAACCCATCTGTAGTTCATTCATATACCAAGTAGTATGCAGCGGGATATAGATTCACAGCACAGGTTACAGGATGTATTCAGTCCAATGCCGGTGCACAGTCATAGTTGCGTGCACTTTCAATCCATAGTGTCATGTTTCACAATCCACAAACATACGCCTGCCGTGAAGCGCCTCACCTGACTGTACTGCCGTACCGTCGTCGTCTGTAACCCCTGATGAATGCGGCTTGTCACCCCAACGTGACACGAAGAAGAAACAGAGCGGTGAGGAGCACAGCCACTCAGAACCAAAAGCAGCATACAGCACTCCAATTCCGCCCTCATCCATACAAGCGAAACCCGAAGCAGGAAGATCTACGCTTCCTGTTAAGCATGCCACGCCACGTAACGTCCAAAGTAAACAAAGGGTTCTTTTCTCAACACAGCAGTAATGCATTGGCACAAGTTTATATTCAAGTAAATATGATGTTCCAAGGCAGTTAAATGAGCAACGAAGCGTCATTGACCGCCATTTTGAGCCCATTTCATTAATGGAAGTACAAATAAAAATACAATACAAATCAAATGAAAATAAGCAAGAGTCCCAAACGTTCTCCAAATTTATGTATGTCTATCAAAATCCGATCTTCCTTTTCTTTGCCTATTCACAGTGCCTGAGCCAGATGATGTCCCCTCCATAGGGTCCACTCCCAAGTCAGTTAAAAAAGCTTCTGCAGCCTTACTTTCAGTAAAGGAGTGTATTCGACCATCTACCACAACTCTAAAGATGGCAGGTTATATCATATAGTATTTCTGTTTTTTCTCCCGGGCCTTCACTTTAGCCTTATCAAAAGCCCTCCTTTTATCCAGTACATCTCTGCTCAGATCAGTGAACACCATAATCTTATCACCCCCCCCCAAGCCAAGTCCTTCAATTCTCTTGCCCTCTTTAAGACCAATTCCTTTATGGGGAATCTGAGAAATGTGACTATAAGATGGCGAGGTCTCTCACCCAAAGATGGCTTAGGTCCAAGTGATCGATGAGCCCTTTCCACTTCTAATGTCACTGCAGAATCCAAGTTCAATATCTTGGGCAAGGTTTTTTGCAGAAAGTCCATAGCATTCCCTTTTTCTGCATTTTCCGGAAAACCAGCAAAGCGGAGGTTGTTCTCCTAGAAAAGTTTTCCTGTTCAGACAACTTCAAATTAATCTTCTCATTGGCCATTTTCAATTCTCTAATCTGGTCCATAAGTTTCAGGGTCTTTTCATCAACAAGATTCAGGTGATCCTCAACTAAACTGGCCCTCTTGGTCACAGCTTCAAACTTCTCATCAGATTTCAATAGAGCTGTCTTGATCTCCACCATGTCCATTTTCATTTCGCTCAGCAGCGCCTAAAGCTTGTCTTCTCTATCCTCCTCTCTATTATCCTTCTCCATTCCTTTCTGCCTTTTGGCTTCTGGGGTATTTGGCACAGACATTTCCAATATATTGTATAGAGAAACAACACAGTGCACAGGAGCACAGCAGGTATGCTGCCATCCTGGAGCTGACAGTTCTAGAATCTTTCGCACCATTCCTATTTAACTTGTACATTCTAGGGAAAGGAGCGGCCCTGGCCACTATTGTGGCAAACCCACCGAAATTGGGTTACATTACATTGCAGTATCTCCTTTATGCAGATGATGCAGTTCTGCTGGACTACTCCGCAGTGGGACTGCAAACTTCTCTTTGACGGTGACTGATCAATATTTTAAGGATCTGGGTTTGCACATTAATGTTCCTAAATCGAAGGTCCTTAACATTTGATTTGATTTATTTGTAAACGCGCTCCTGATGAAATTAATCGTATCTGGGCGTAAAATCGGCAAAAGCCGCTGTCGGGTAGAAGAAACTTTGGTTGGTTTATTGATAGTCATAAAATGGAGGAAGTATCTGAATTCAAATATCTCTGTGTGATTTTCAATTCCAAGAGATCATTGGTCCTGGCAAACCAGGCATTTGAGCTAAAATCTGTCTCGGCCGTTTCCCAACTTCGAGTTTTTGATAATAAATACGGCCGATTCTCTCTTGCCCCAGTGATTAAGATGTATAATCAAATCCTGGTTCTGAGATTAATTTATGGAGCCGAGGTACGAGACGAGGGCCTTTTGTAGTCCAAAGTTGAAGCAAATATTCAGAAGCGTCATCTTTCCCTTCAACTGTGTGTGCCTTTGGCTGCTATTCAACACATCTTGGGCCTTGTTTAGCTGGAGGCCATGATCTCTTGGCGTAGATTACAGCTATTACGCAGTATTGTATTTCCCTGTTTAAACATCTAAATGCAACTGTTTCACGTGATGATTGTACTATTTTAACTCAATGGATTAAGGGGTCCATGACCATACTCTCAACCAATGACCTATCTGTATCAGACCTGGAATATACTCCTTTCAAGGTCCAAAAGAAAATGTATGAAAATGATTGGACTCTGAATAAAACCCGGCTAGAAACATATAACATTTTCGAATACTTTGCATTTGACATTAAATCATTTAACAAAATACAGAAATGTCTTATTAGACATCCTACAAAGAAATCAAGGACTTTATGTGTACGATTGAAATTGAATCTCTTTTTGCGGATGTCTTGGGGACGCGTAGTAACCTAACTAATGTTGACCGATCTTGCCGGCACTGTATGAAGGCGAACAAAACTTTGAAACATTTAATAAAAGGATGCAAAGCACTTTCTGACCTTCGCAATCGGTTGCTCGAATCTTATTTTAAAAATCGGCAGTTTTTTAATCTTATGAATATTTGTGGTGTACTCTCCTTGTAGAACCCAATGGACATCTTGTGATTTCAATAATTAATTTTGTAAAAGATTTGTTTTAGTTCTGCTCGTAATGATGATATTCTGTGATATTCTGTTTTTAACCTTTCTCTTCTATTTTAGTCTAAATTAATGTTTTTTATCGTGTTTTTATATAAGAATTGACATGTAATGTTTTTTATTGGCGCATGTGTGTAAAGTTTTAATTGATAAAGCTAAACCACACAATAATAAAATAATAATTGCAACAGCTTCTTACTAGATCTGCCTGCCTCTACTCTTCGCCATTTGCAACTAATCCAGAACATGACTGCGAGACTTGTCCTTGGCCTCAAGCCCAGGGATCGTATCTTTCCAGCCCAGAAATCTCTCCACTGGCTCCCGGTGGTTGCAGGGATCAAGTTCAAGACCCTTTGCATCGTCCACAAGGCTTTCTTGGCCGAGGCTCGCACTACATCCTACTCTCTCTTTCTACAAATCTTCTTTCTTGAGCCCTCCGCTCCTCCACCTTCAGCTCTCTAAGGGTAAGACGCTTCTCCAGCCGGGGAGTGGGTGGTAGATCTTTCCTTGGACGGGTTCCTCCCTCTGGAACATCCTCCCTGCCTCTCTAAATTGAACAGGACCACCTAAGGTTTCAGAAGCAACTCAAGACCTTCCTTTTCACTTCAGCTTTCTCTCTCTCTCTCTCTCTCTCTCTCTTCTCTCTCTCTCTCTCTCTCTCTCTCTCTCTCTCTCTCTCTCTCTCCTGCTGATGCTCCTGTCTGCTGTGCTTACTGGTTACCTAGCCAGCCACATAACGTCACTGGACCAGGCTCCTGCACGACCAGTAGCCCTTTGGACTGTCTCCGGGCCTCCTGCCCGCTTAGGGACGGTATCTGCAACCCTACAGTCCCCTGCCTCTCTGCACTTACTTGAGCCACCACCCTGAAGCACTTACCACGTCTTGCCATTGCACCCCTGCCTTTGTACAGGTGCATTATAAATGACATATATCATCTCCCTACATTGTTCCTTGGGCATCCATAACCGAGTTACAGGGTCCATGTTCCCTCCTTCTTCCTCATACCCTTCCAGTGTGTCCCCAATTATTAGACAATACTGCCCATCTAGGGAGCATGCAACCCAGAAAAGACTTGTGGATTATACTTTTGGTGGGGGTGCTGCCAAAAAAACATGCACTTCATCCTCCCCCTCATTCATCCTGGGAGGCTGCCTCTCTAGCCCGATATCATCATCAATTTTATTAGCAGACATTACATACTGTACTTTTTCCTCTTGATGTGATATTTATAATGCAGTGTTTCAAGGCGTGACAGTTTTGCGACAATCATATTGTTTGATGACGCACTGTCCGACACAGAAGGCAACGAGCATCACAACGAGTACAGGGACAGTTATTTTGAATATAGTTGTCAGCCACTCCTGCACCCAGGCAAATAGTGAGTCCAGCCAATTATCTGGTGTGGTGTCATGCGTTTCTTTTACCATTTTTTCAGGTAGGTTACGTATCTCCTCAACAGCTTCTAGAAGTGCCCCATTCGTGGCTTTATTGGTGGGTACTGCTGCGCAGCACATCTGCTCCATATCTTGTGGCAGACCCTGTATTAGGGAGAATTCTCATTTTATGGCTAATTTCCCTTACCTATAGAGTCCCCCAGCAGCTTTGCTGGATTTGATGTTTTTTTTTCTCCTGCTAAGAGTGAAACACTTTTTCCCACTCTTAGGCATTTTTGCTATGTGTGTTCTAGGCTATTTTTGTGTTTAATGCCTATGGAGTTTCTCTCCCCCCCATAGGAACCATCGTTATTCACATGTGTTACACAGCACCCTCCGTGCCGTGACACAGGGGTGTCATAGCGACCCCCAAACATAGACTCCATACCCTGGGACTGACCACTGTCTCCCTAGTCATTTTTTATGAACTAAACCAGTACACACCATCTTACTACGGAGGTACTGGAAAGGGTTAATAGTTTTTCCCTTATGTTCGTTTTCCAGAGGGTACCGTACAGTCCCTCACTCAAAGGTTTCTAGCTGGTGGCAGTGGTTACTACCATAAATATTCAACCGCAAATATTTTCCTATGGGATTTTCCCATTGTTCAAGGCTACCACATTTTCTGACAGCCACTAACATACCGTTGGTGTATTTTAATAGTAACTTTACTCCGGTCGGTTTTATTTGCCAGAACTTTAATATAACTTCTTTCTCATTTCTTTCTCTAAACTCCTAACCCAGGTCGGGGATCCTTTGTTCGTCCTTTTGGCGGACTTCTGCCGAGAAGCCCTCCTTCCGGCGCCACTGAGTCTGGGGTGGGTCCATTGTGTGGGAGGAGGAGTAGGACGGGGGAGTAGGACCCCTGGACAGGGTTGCCTCAGCAACCCATGTCACACTCTATCCTGATAGGCTGGAGGGTCTCCCGCCAATATGACCGCTCCACTGTGTGAGTGACGGCTAGGCGGAATGGGGATCTTTTTGCATAAAAGCAGGGTCCTGAGGACCGGAAGAGCAAGACGTCGCCACTGCAACTAAGAAGCCGAAGAGGAGAGAAGCCAAAGACATCTGCAATGACTGAACCACCGGTGAAGCCCTGCTGCAGCGTCTCACCACTTTTCTCCACACGACGAGAGAAGTTCTTCATCTGCAAGAGCCTTCGTCCCTTGAGCTGGTGGGGCCAACCAGTTTGCCAATCGCCTTCCCGGACCTGCCTTGGTCGAATCTCCCATACCCTGTACTCGGAGGCCAGATAACCAGGCACCAGTCCACCCGGACCGCGATTTAAAGGACGGTACCTTTTATTCATCGGGCAGCACCGCGGCTGGTTTCATCCCTGGGTATTGCAGTAACTCGAACCTTCCTCCACAATGAGAGCCTCTCTTCCTCTGCTGGATCACCCGAACTGCAGGAACTACCAGGAACAACCGCCACCGCAGGAGCCACTTCTTCATTTTAAAGCTACATTGTTCCAAGTATCTCTTGTGTGTGGTTCTCACTGTGCGTTTTGCTCAATTTTCACTCTGGTTCACTTGGTCTACAATTTAACTAGGGAGTGTGTATATTTTTCCCTGACTTATTTAACTTGCTTGATGACTGTGATACATGTGTTTTTATTAGAAGTGTATAAAATAAATATATATATACTTTTTAAATACAAAGCTTTGGTCAGTGTTTCCTTGTGCCATAGTACTGTAGGCCTATTGTGTAAACCCTGAATACTGCTCATCTCCCTCTTGAGATAAGTCTGACTGCTCAGCCACAGCTACCAACTAAATCTTTGTGGTACAGACTGATACCAAAGGGGATTTATTGCTCTCACCTGTAGTCCTAATCTTGTGTAGTGCTCCCTAAGGGAACTGCACAGGATTCTGCCTAACACCCTGCCTTCCAGTGCAGTCATTAGGTCTAGAACTAACCTTTTTTATAAGGCCAACAGACGCAGGGCACATAGCTCTTCCTGCACTGCGTTCAGTCCTTTATCGGTCTCTTTTGCCAGCTTTAGCACCTCGTAAAAGTAGGAAGATTAATAAAAATGTGCAAAAAAGTAGATAACTTTCCATTATTCCTTAAGCATTCTTGGAAAATAATTTATCAATAAACTTGGTTAGCGCATATTATGTTTTAAGATTATCTCCTCAGCACATGAAGGTCCACCAGTCGGATGCGTTCAGGAAAGTTTTTCATTTATTAGTGTGCCAATTTATGTCGTTCTTACCGATGTTAGTCCTGGACAACTCAATGCAAGGTGTTTTAAGGTTTCTGCTGATGTTTTGCACCACCTACAATTGTCAGATCTATCAGGCTCCTTGCATTGAGAATTTGATTGGTCGGAAACAAGTTTAATCAAATTCGCAGCAGCATGTGGCGGTGCCGAGCACTGGGGAATTTCGACAGATACTTTGGTATTACATTTACAGGTCTGGATTCTCGATTAAGTATTTTCATAAAGCTTATACTGCAATTTATCTGCTTGTTTTTGGGACCAATCCCAGAGCCGTAGTTTCTTTTTTGCTGCATCAGTATTTTGTTCAAGCATCTCTGCCGATATGTTTACTTTGTCCAAGGTCGCTTGGCACTGTGAGTGCAAAGTTACTTGAACCCAATCCAATTTTCCTTGCACATCCGGTTTCAGGATCTGGAATTGTCTTTTTTTTGGTTCCATTTGCCAACTGTAGCACCTCGTAGCGGGTTATCTGCAGCCATTTGTTGTTGGCGGCTGCTTGTACCCCGGGAAGCAGGAGGGATGTGAAGAAAACTGAAGCTTTGTTGAAAAGCATTAAGTGCTGCGGGATCGTGTCCAGACTCTGTTGATTCCGCAAACTTTTTGTTACTGTTCCTTTTCTTTCTTGTTACTTGCTTTGGCTGCTATCGCAACTCCTTTTCCCTTAATCTTCAGACTTGATGTAGAGAGTTCATTAAAAGGTAAAAGGTCCTCCCAGGGCACGACCAATGCACGGCTGTGGAGGGTCACAAGTGTGCAATCTGGAGGCAGCTGGGCATGAGCTTTGGACCCCTAGGCCCACCAGAAATCCATCACCACCGCCATCTCTTTCTGCAACGCTGCGATGCTCATCGTCCTCTCGCAGCCAGTGTTTGTAACGGCTTAGCAGGCGACGAACGATGGTCTGGAAGGTTGCCCAGAGTCATGCCAAAGGTTAGGATTCATTCCAAACCTTCCAGCCATCACCTCTTTTTGTTTTATGTAAGTCACCCCGAGTGGGACGGGTATGCCCGGACATGGGTGCTGTGCCTGCTGGGCCTAGAGACCCAAGCCACTCATCATTGATGAGGTCCAACAAGGCTGACACATGTGTAGGGATGCTTGTGATCTTGTGCAGAAGTGATGTGACCAAGCAGTTTGGGCTGATCTTCCCCTTTTGGTATGGGACAAAGCCTGATTTGCATATGATATTTCCTCTTTGTAATGGCTTAACAGTTGAAGAACGATGGTCTGGAGGGTTCACCAGAGCAATGTCAGAGGTTAGGTTTCATTCCAAAACTTCCAACCATCCCCTCTTGATTTATCTAGCAATTGAAGCCATATTCACATCACACCAACGGCCTTTGCTTCCCTCTCCAGGTACGCGGGTCAGCCCTTGCTAGCCATCCAACTGTTTACCAAAACCTGCAAAGGAACAAGGATTGTATATAGATGAAAGAACAAAAGTAGGACCCATTGCGATGCTGCTGTGGCATGTCCTCGCTCTGCACATTTCTAAACACGCTACCCCACAGCTCAAGAGAGATATAGGACCTAATTCACAGAGCATTTTTCAATATGATTGTGCCATTATAAAACGCTGTGTGTATGAGCAGGAGTTTAAAAAAAGCACCGCATTTATGAAGATTTATAATTCTGGAGGACACTGCAACCACTATATTTAAATCACGTTTTGTTTTTTATAGTTTTCTTCATTTAATATTTTGAATTACCGAAAGGATTACAATTAAAGACGTATACGTACACGAGATCAGTAAAATGCAGAGTCCCAAAGTACTCCTTTCGGTTGCCTAACCTCTCTCCTTAACCACCTCCGCACTCCCACACTAAGTGCTTAAACATAAGTGAGAGAAGATGCACATTTTCTAATTGGCTCGAGATCTTGACAAAATTACGGGGGTAGGTCTGAGCACCCCCATTAGTTTTTCATGTCTCGCAAATGGAGATCTAGGCAATCGTATGCCCATGTGATGTTGTCTAATCTGCCTGAACCCCCTATGGACATTTGGATTCTGTGATTGGCTTATGGATACTTGTAAGCCGCTCTGAATCCCACTCAGTGATTTACTGTAAATTGTCCCATGCCTAGAAGTGCAGCCGGCGTCCTTGGTGTTTAGCTTTTAGTAGCTGGCATAACTCCTGTGCCCCATGGATGGAAGGCGGCTTCATTTCCTGTCCTGATTCAGTAATAACGCAGAGCTCTGCGAAACTGATGTGTTCTGGGGTCTGGGCATGGGACAGACGGACTTGCCATAAAGCCATGATGCATGTGTTTCCTTTTATGATATAAAATCCCTAGTTCATGAAATGTGTACATGTTTATTATTAATAAGTATGTTCTAGGAAATCAGTGTGCTGTTATTAAGGGCAACGTAATGTTCGTTTGGTTAAAAATTAATTATCTTTTGTGTGCTTCCACTTTTTCAGGTGTTTCATAAATTGATGGATTCCACTAAAGCTGCCACAGAGATGAAAGGCTCGGTGAAGTTATCATTAATTTATAAACTTCAGAAAATAAGATTGTACGTACTCCATTTACTTCAGCTCTTTTGCTGTTTGAAGTCTTATTTGTATATGCACTTGTCAGCACAGTTGATGTATGTTTAATGTCCCAGAGCATTTCCGCGAGGTGAGTTAACGTGTAGTGGGACAACAACAACAGCAGTTCTCTTCATGGCTAATATGTACAGAATGAGTCCGGTCATATGTTGTCAGCATAGAGACAAAGGAATGTGTTTGGAATCTGAACTCACCCTTTGGACTTCTGAGCAGGTGCGATGCTGCTTTGCATGAATGGTCAAAGCAAAGAAAATTTCACAACAATGGTCCATACTTAATGTCACGGGCACTGCTGCAGTCATACCAGACTTTAAAAAATATCCCCTGTGGCTTGGCCTGGCCGCTTAGCTGTGCATCCTGCCAGGCCCTACATAATCCCTTAATGTTACTCCACTTATAATTATCAAAAAAATATATACACAAAAAATATTCCACGACTCTGGAGCACATAGAAATAAGGAACTCAAAGATCTGCCCCAAAATTTTGCATTTTTTGGAAGAAATGTATAGGGAAACTACAGTCTCCATACGTCTGGGCAAAGGAGGGATGTTATCACCTGAGATCGCTGCTAATACTGGACTGAAGCAGGGATGTGTCACATCGCCTATATTGTATAACTTGTATGTTTCAGATATGTGGGAAAGCTTTACCATCATAAATAACTTCCCACCAATAGTGGCGGGGAAACCCATATGTGGCCTTATGTATGCAGATGACACCGTCCTCTTGGATAAGACCCCGATAGGGCTGCAAAGAATGTTGAATGGCCTACTAGCTTACTCTGAAGCGAATCATCTTAGTATTAATATAAATAAGACTAAGGTAATGGTATTCAGAGCTACAAAGTTAGAAAAGAAAAAACTTTCCTCAAGATGGCAGATAAACTCTATTAAATTGGAGGTTGTTGAGGCCTATCCATATTTGGGGATGCCTATTCTGAGCAATCCCTGTATAAATTTTTTCCAGGAGGCGGTTAATCTAAAAGTACTAAAGAAATGGAAAGTCATAAGGAAATATGACCAGTAAAGGCGGCCATTCAATCGAAGGTTTACTTGAGATATACAAAAGCTGCATTATACCTGGTATTCTGTATGCGCTGGAAACAGTAGAAAGTAAATACCTGAGTAAACTACACTTACTTGAAGGGAAGATCTGGAGACCAGCCCTAGGACTCCCCAATTCAGTACCAATACAGGCTATAAGGTGCAAACTGGGGCTCATATCCCTCTTGACTTTGTGGAAAATCGAATGTTGCAAACTCTATTTTAGAATAATCTCAGGGGACGGGGATGAAGGAAGTCTGCTTAACCTTATAAGACAAAATAAAAGTGAAGGCAGATTTAAGAATTCCTATATGCTAAATCTTCAAAAAATAGTATTATCTTTTCTAGAAGCCCTTGGCTATAATGAATTCATGGGAAAAGATAACAGAATGTGTATTAAGAAAAGTCTTAAAGATAAAGCTTTTATTTGGGATCTGTGTGAAAATCAATCTTATCTTTATAATAAGTCCAGATACTCTGTTTATGCTCTCCAAGGCCTCAAACCTGCCACCCCAAGACAATATCTGCTAAACACGGGAAGCAGAGCTTTGAGAAGATTTATCTTGCAACTACGTTTGAACATTCTCCCGTGTAATGATATTATCGGGGCAAGAAAAAAAACTCCCCGGGCAGAAAGATTGTGTAGGCACTGTAATATAGAGGTGGAGACAGCAAGACATATTTTAACTTCATGCACCAAATTAAGGGAATGTTATTTTAAAGGGTATGCAAATTTTGTAGAGGATATGCGAAGGATTGAATCTGACCAATTTTGGTCAGTTATTTATGATGGAGAGATTAAGGTTTTTTACTGGGGCAGCCTTTTATATTTGGAAGCGAGTAATGTGATGTATGCTTTTCTTATGTGTAATATGTAATTGTGTTTGGTTGATATAATATTTTTGTAGTGTATAAGGTTTTAATTAACCAAAAAACACTTTAATTAAATAATAATAAAAAAAAATAAGGAACTCAAAACAGAACGTGAGAATAGCATTCGTGGAAAAAATCGCATCAATTTAGGATTCTTATGAGTCACACTGAGCAGGTGCTTTAAGGACAAAGCCAGTGCAAGCTTTCCTCACACACGGAGCAAGTACAGAGGGGCAGCATCAATGCAAGCTTTGCTAACACGCATCACTTACAGCATAGGCAGTAAACCACGCACGCACGATCGCGTCCCACAGAGGCAATAGGATTGGAACCTTGCTCGCGCATGGAGTAGGTGCAGGGCAGACAGCAGCGTACAACATGTGCACCCCGGGAAGCAGCCAGCAGGCACTTAAAGCACACGTGCAGAACATAGAAGAGCATGCACTGACAGAATCAGTTGAAAGCTCTCCCCTTACAGACAGCATGAATATAACACCCCTGCCACACACACGCACACAGAGACACGCGCGAAGCAATGAATAGGGAGCAGCAGTGCATGCAGTTTTCACACACAAACCGGTTTGTCATAGAAATCCGTAGTGCAGACTTCCTTCATACACACCACAGGGGCAGCATGACCATCCACAATAAATGTTATGCACACTCATACACGTACAGCCTCACATGATGCTCCACGGGCAGCAGGAATGCACACGTCACAGCTCCATCAAAGGAAACAGGTGTGCAAACCTTAGCCGCACATACATAAGGCACAACTTATTCAACAGCAGTACACGTTACCAACAGTGAAAGTTACCTTCACGCAAAGAAGGTACAGCACAGTCGGTTGCAGTGAATTAGTGGATGTAGTATGGATAACTGGAGTAGTGAATGAGTGGCCGGGTTGGATGGTGAGTAGATACATGAGGAAATTATCAAGGAGTGAGCAAATGACTGGGTGGATGAATGGTTCAGTGAGTCTGAGGCTTCGTGAGTAAATTAGGTTTTGGTTTGGAAAGTGGGTGCAGTGCTTTAAGTGGGATTAGAAATCGAGGGGAGGCTCTCGTTAGGGGGTGTGGCCTTACGGGTGTATTTAGGGCACGGCCCCCTATCGAGAGTCCCCCCCCCCCTCGCCTAAGGGGTGGAGGCTGCTAAAAGAAGTATAGCTGGAGCACACTGGTATTATTGCCTTTGATGAGCCCATCCCCTCCTTTTAAACAAAGGAAAGGGCTGGGCGCATCACATCAAAGGTGTGACGCCACTGTGTCCCAGCTCATACCCAGCAGGCAGCCTTTTCATTCAAGGAGCCACGTGGTGCAACGCTTTAACCACGGACTCCTTGAATGAAAGGGCTGCCTGCTGCTTATGGCTGTGTACTCTGAAACTGGAGGAGGGCTGGATTGCCCAGCTCTCCTTTTGTTTCCGAGTAAATAGCCAACACCCAGCAGGAGAAGCCCAGGGGCTTCATGCTGGGCGATGGCTATTTCCTGGGAAACAAGAGGAGGGGTGGACTGCCTTCCTGTTTCAGAGTACAGAGCCATCAGGCAGCCAGCATTGCAGGGTTACACCTGCTGCTTGCAAGTGTCAGCACTTCGGTTTACAAAAAGAAAATGCATGCCTTTTCATTATTTCTAATTTCGAAGTGCTGACACCCGCTGGCAGCTCGTGTAACTGTGCAGCCGCTATACGGGCTGCCTCAGATATCAGCGTGGCTGTGGCTAGTCGGGGGTGGTGCTGCATGTCACCCCTTCTGGGGGACATGGTACCTTCTAGTGGAGGCGTCATGGTCACATGGGTTTTAATAAAAGGGACAAACCATTTCCGGCTCGCCAGTCGATCCAACCCTGACTCCGGTGTTAGTGTCTGCTGGGTGCCCCCAGCCACGTGGGCTGCTCCGGTGATCCGGAGCGAGTGGGGTGATTCCCACACCTTTGTCCGCGCCATTAGCAGCGCACTGAGGGTATGTGTCGGGTGCTCCCGACACACGCAGAGGCCTGCCCGGTGATCCGAGGCAGGCCCCCAATAGATGGGCTCCGGTTTGGGAGCCCTTTCTGGAGACTGTCGGGGTTCGTCCCGTCTAGCCCCGGCCCACTTGAAGCACTGAGTGAGTGAGTAGATAAGCGAGTGGGGTAATGATAGGTTTTTGTATGTGTGTGTTGAGTGATGGGCATGCCAGTGTAAGGCTGTGTTTCATAACAGAAATGCTCTTGTTGGTGTATTTACAATGTTCTAAAATCACTACAAAACTCATAATGTGAATACCATGTAGTCGCACCCAATCTCACAGGTACACCACCATTCTGGGCAGGTCTTTGCTTAAAAGGGCACGCTCCTAGAGCAGTATGTTAGCATTGGTTGGATGAGGAGGCCGGGATTGCATAGTGGAAGACGCAGTCGTTCTTTACTTAATAGGGCATTACAATACCATTGATGATTATTAAATAAAAATATTAAAAATCCACGTGTACATGCAAGTGGGTTTTGCTTTCTAGTTTAAGACAATCTTTAGTAAAACAGAGGCAACACATTATTCATTTTTCAGGCTATTAAATATGAGGTCAGAATAACCACAAGTGTTGTAGGCTTGAAGAGAGGGTTCTAAACATGCAGATGCCTTGCGATATATTGAAAGCATGTGATTGTTAATGTTGCTCCCATTTGGTTGTCTCCTCTTGCAGAGGTGCTTAAGCGCTCACTCATGGAAGGCATAAGCCCAGCACATATTCTGAGGAGTCTGTCCGATCTCTGCTCTTCGCCCACCTCGTACTGTCTAGGTCTGCCACCCATGTTGTATTGGTTTCTCCGCGGCAGCAAAGCAGCATGCGTCATCAGCTGCGCTTGCCAACAGCTTCATGGAACAGGAGTCAGACCACCATGTCCCTCGTAATAGGGCTAACCATCTGCGATTAGCTGGATCTAGAGTTTACAGATATAAAGGAAACAGATGTACGTGATTTTCATGCAAAATAACTTAAAAAGCATACTTTGGGCCTGATTTACAAAAATGTTTTAACATTGGAAAGTCCCATTTAAAACATTTGTATTAATCAGGCCCTTAAACTAGTAATCAGAGATATGTTTTGTGGTGCTGTGTGGCACATACAAAATACAGTTGACTCCAGAAGTGAAAGTTCAAACTTAGCTTACATAGTCACAGGAAGAGGGTGGCATAAATTGCTTCTATGTGATGCATTTTGAAGGCCATGTGACGAATCAACTTCCGGGGCACCAGTGGTCCAGGGATGAATATTGGTTATTACACCATCAATAAACCCCACACCTCTAGTAGACCGGAAGGAATCCGAGCCGATTGGAATACAAGTGAATTATAAGATTTCCTTGTCCAATTTTGGTAACGTGGATGGAATGGCAGGTTTATCTCCGCAAGGTCATGGATCGTTGGTTAGTTGCAACACAGCGAAAATACAATTATTACCCAATAATAAAAGGCACTGTCCAGTTAAAGTTGTATGAAAATATCTACTTTATTATTACTACACCAGACAGTTCTAGCACACGACAATTACAACCCACACAGTAAAGGAACACTGAGGATAGACAGTTTTAACGAAGGAAAGGGAGGGTAGTTGGTAAAGTAATCAGTCTTATAGTTCAAGATTATTTGGTTTCAACACCAATGTGGCAAAGGGTCGTAACTGTCTCTAGGGACCTTCAGAGAAGGTCCACAGGGGCAGAAACACAATGGGGTCATTCCGAGGTTGGTGCTAAGGAAAAACCGATGCCGGTAAAGGAATACCGGCATCAATTACTGCTACAGGACATTCTGACCTACCAGACCGCTATTAACGGCATCGGAAAGTACGGAGCCGTTAATAACGGTCTGGGCACGCGCACGTGACCCACCATGCCGTCATTAGCGGCATGCCGTAAACCAGAGCAGATCCCAAGTGATGTGTAGATGCAAATAATTTCCACATGAAGTCGGAAAAAGTTCTTACCGGCATGCTGTAAATACCGTCATCGCCGACCTACCGTTAAATGCCCTGAGCAGTGTTAGCAACTTCCACAGGTGCACACAATCAGCACAGGTGGAGGCTATGGAGTCTGGCCCAGTACAAAAGGAGCACACCCACACCCCCTCCCACACCAAGATGATCCCAATAGTAGTAGCATTACTAGAGCTGGAGGACTTGCTTGCATTGCCACAACATCAACAACAGCCGCCACCACAGGGGAGACGCAGGAGGAGAATGAGGGTGAGACAGGCCCAGCATGCCCCACCAGTGCAACCACCGTTACCACGCCGGCAGCCCCCAATCCCTCACATCAGAGCCAATCCTTTCAACCTTACCCCAGAGCAGATCTACACCCTGTACTGTCTGGACCGGGACACCATCACCACCATAGTGAACCTGATACACGACATAGTGAGCCTCATTGAAATATGCACCGCCATCCCCCCTCTACTGAAGGTAGTGTCTGTGCTCCACTTCCTTGCAACAGAGACCTACCAGCACACAGTGGGGCACATGCATGGCATATCTCAACCTTTTTTTCCGGATACTGAACCAAGTGCTGGATGCCCTCCTCAAGCACACAAGGGACTACGTATCCCTACCACGGACTCCCCAGGAGATATTTGATACAAAAGTTGCCTTCCATGCACTGGCAGGCATGCCAAATTGTGTAGGTGCCCTCGACTGTACCCACGTGGAGTTGGTGGTCTCGCATGCCATGGAGGTGGTGTACCGCAACCACAAGCAATACCA
Source organism: Ambystoma mexicanum (assembly GCF_040938575.1). Taxonomy (NCBI): domain Eukaryota; kingdom Metazoa; phylum Chordata; class Amphibia; order Caudata; family Ambystomatidae; genus Ambystoma; species Ambystoma mexicanum. The sequence continues at coordinate 1,293,284,564 of NC_090929.1, forward strand.
CTCCATCAATGTGCAGATGGTATGCGACACCAACAAGATCATCACACATTGTTGTGCCCGATATCCTGGATCGACTCATGACTCTTTGGTCCTGCGGAACTCCATGCTACCACGCTTCATGGAGCGAAATGCTGGACGACGTGCCTGGCTGCTTGGTAAGTAGCAGGACTGGCACATGGCATTGAAAAGGGGGGAAGAGATGCACACACCACCATGCTTCCAATGTTGATGTGACTGCACGATGGGCACATCACCAAACATGGTGCCCCAAACCATCACATACCATACAAGACACACAAATTCCATATGTATGAAGTAAGGTCCACACCTATCACAACATGATGAACAGCAAACCACCCCACGACAAGTGCACCACCCATCAGCGACCCTCACCCTCCGTAACGCCATCCTGCACCATCAATGGATTCCGACCCAATTATGCTTGCACATGTGTCCTCCCACGGTGTGAGCTTTATGGGTGAACTAGGTCCTCCTCCAGTTTCCACAGCCTGGGTGCAATTGACCGATAATATGTTGCGTATTCGCCGATCATCCCACCGCTTACGGCAGTCTTTCACTGTGCGGGGTGTTGCCCACTGCACTAACCAACAAGTGCCCAGATCTCTTTTACGCAGCACTGCCTCTCTCCTCATGTTGCTGCTGAAGACTGTGCCGGCATGCTCGTGCAAAGTGTCTACAAGCATCTGGAGCTCTTCCTGATTAAATCTTTCCTTTCTGAGGTGGGAAGATCCCTTCTTCAGAGCTTTCGGCATTCTTGTCTTGTGGAAGGTACTTTTCAGTCGATCAGTGTCCCAGGGGTCCTGTGTGCTGAGGATGGCAATGGATTGTGTTTTTAAAGATGGCCTCCGTGCTCCTTCCCGTTCCTATATGATGACGCTATTTCCGGTTCCGCTTATTAGCGGTGACCGTAAATAGCGGTGCCCACTAATTACTGTCACTGCTATTTACGGTCACCGCTAATGACGCATTGGATTATGTCGGTAGTGTAATCTGCGCTTAGCTTGATGCGGTTAAGGGCTTTTTGGGAGCCTTTTGTGGCATGGCGCTAGGTACCTGACCGGCATGGCGCAAAGCTTGTGCCCACGAAGTCGTAATAGTCCTCTACTAGCGGACTGGTGCCAGCAGGGACACGCTATTTGCGCCATGCCGGTAAGGGACGTTACTTACCTCCAGGCCAATGTACCTGAAGAAGCTGTTGGTGCTCGACAGCGTTGAGGCGGTTCCAGGGCGCTTTGCAGCCTGTCAGACAGAGTTATTGGCGGGACACAGCTGCGGGTATCAGGCGGCAGGCAGTTTGGCACGTGAGGCTGGAAGTACATCTGCAGACTGTCCGGCGCAGTGGCTCGGGGCCAAGAATAATTGTCTGTACGCTGGTTGGGGGATCTGGAATGCAGTTTGAGGCGTCTCAGATGGTTCTGGTGACTGCGGCGTGACAACAGTCAGCGGTGTAGCTGGATGTGATTCGAGAACTCGCCTGTCTCGGAATTGTCGTTAAAAAGATGGATGCTGGATGGTGCTTGTGTGGCACTCCTAGCTTCTTCGGAGGGCTCGTGTCCTTTCAAGGTGGATGGCCGAAGCTCAGGATGGTATTAGTTGGAAACAGCCTTGTCCTTTGTCCAGAGACTCTCTGGCACTTCCCACCTAGGAAGCTTGCTGTCAGAACCAAGCAGGGCACGCTGTGTGCTGGCTGGGTACCGGTTCTGGTAGCTACTGGAAAGGTCCTCTGAGTCCGGTATCTCCCTCTGTTCTCTGGGAGATGTTTAGGGGAGGGATCTTGCTTCCCTCTTGGATCTCCTGGCCTTCCTTCCTTGGCGGAAGATGTAAGGTAGACTGTACTTTCAGCTCGGGTCCAAATGAGTCCTTCTTACTCCTTGTGAAGTCTTCAGATGATCTGATCAATGAGTGGCTCAGCCCTCTTTTAAAGCCAAACTGGGCCCAGGGATTGGTGTAGGCCAAGCCTACCTTAGTCCTGGGTCTCCACCAACAATCTTCAGTGATGCTTCAGGTCAGAACCAGGACACTTGCCAACAGACAGGGAAAGGATGGCATCTTCCTGCCTGCTGTACATCAAAGTATCTCCCTAATTAACTGAGCCCTACGCAGCACTTGATCACAACATGGGCCTCCTTTGAAGAATGGGGTTGCAGGCAGACTTTCATATTCTACAATTCAATTCACATACTTCCCTGCTCTGAAAGGAGTGGACCAGGCAGGACATTCACTGCCCTTTCATACCAAGGAGGGGTGTTAGTACCAAGTTGACACATTGGATTACAAAGAGATGTTGGCGTCTGGTCTCCATTGTCACTTCCTGCACCCAGGCCTTCCCTGAGGCCTGCTAATTAACATTCATCAGTATTTGCCGCCACCAGCAAGGTTTGACAATGGAGATGCAAATCCATGGGGGCTTGAAATTCTAATCAGTCTGCCCACAGCCAAAGGCTTTTGATGTACCCACAGATGTCCAGTGTCAGCTACACATGACACAGGAGGGCAGCGCTAGTAAGCTTTGTCCTCCCAGGGTACAAGACTATTTTCCTGCTGTGCGTTGAGCCTGGAAAATATGTGCGGGAATGGCCCCACATATTTTGGGAGGTTGTTCTCCCATTATTCATTCTTTTAAATAAACAAAAAGCCCAGGCGAGTGCACTGTTCCTGTGCGGATGGTCGAATCTCTCATAGGCCACTGTAAAAAAAAAAAAAAAGCAATTTTTTTTGCCCGATTTTCTGTGGTCTTCAAAATATCACACTTGGAATGGATCGTGTCCTCCCATGTATTGCTCATCTTGTGATGTTCTATTACATCAGCTTTGCTGCTTTGGAAAAATAATTCTCGGCAGAGGTCGCTGTATGCGATGCTGTCGTAACAATGTCCCTCGAGGGCCTCCGTTGAGCATCAATGTCATCGTCAGTATAAATGGAGCATGCAGCGCCTGTTGGCTTCAGTTCTGTTTTTCCGAAAGCTTTCGCTCTGAGTTATGAAAATGTCTTCAATATCGACTTCTTCAACACTAAAGTCTGGTTTAAAAAAAAATGCCATGACTGCGGATTGAAAATAGCTATTACAGATCCTCACTGCGTCTGCCTTTGGTGTCTGGGCTCCTGGCACCGTATCCATGACTGCAGGTCTTGTCAAGCCATGACCGAGAACACTCTCCGGGAGCGCAGAGGTAAACTGGCATTGGGGAGGGTAGCTTTGAAGTCTTCTTCGAAGAGAGAGAAAAAGTCTGGCGAGTATAGGTACTCCTCCCGGCACAAAAAATCGAACAGGTCCTGATCGAGGAGTTGATCGAGGCAGTCTTTGTCTGCTTTCTCAAAGTAGGCGAAGATGAGATGACACAGTTCTCCCTCTTCATCATCTGATTGCTCCACTGATGTAATCAGATGCCCGACAAAATCTAATTTCCCAAGAAAGTTGGATGCTTTTAGATCAGAGATGATGCGTATTTTTGATAAGACCCGACCCCCCTCGAAAGAATCCCACAAAAGCCATGCTCCCGTCGCTCCTTCCGATGAGTCGGAAGGCTACTACTTCGAAACCGTGCATAAAACCGTCAATACGTCAAAGTTCTCGACCCGACGAGAGTATCGACTCGGGAACCGAGTCCTCCTTCGGTACCACTGAAGAAATCAAAGCACTCGACTGCTTTGTCGACTCCATCGGAGTCCGACCTCTCGACGCCGAAGTCGAAGGCGATACCGAGTAAACCAGCGCCATTTTCTGAAGCAGTCTCTAACGCCATTGACGGCTACTTCGACTTTGTCGAGGCCTTTAAACCGGTTGCAAAATTAAGTCAATTTCTTCAATTTATGAGGAGCAACAGCCCTCTGAAGAGGATTCCCCTCCTTTGGGTTACAATTTGGCACTCAGAATGTGCCAGAAGAGCTCATTTCGGAAGGATCCAAAATGAGAGACCTTTGATTTTCACCAGTCGGCTAGTGGTCTTGACACCTCGCCAGAACTGGAATTTTGCAGGCCTGATCCTTCTGAGCATGCAGATTCGTCCTATAGAAGGTTCATGACTGGATGGAATGAAGCTTAATGAGAGAATAAAAGCGCAGGTGGAGGTGACTGAGATAAGAGGCAAAGGGGAAGCCAGGCGTGGGAGGCATGAGACAAAGCATCATGAAGATGGAGGAAAAGTATGAGGATATGGTTGGAAGTAAGGAATGGATAGGATGTTTCCTAGGCATAAGGTTGTGGCAAGACACGCTGGAGGAGTCAGAGGTTGGTTTGGAAAGCCGGAGAACCAAGAACCATGGAGAGGCAAATAGCCAGAGGCCTAAAAAGCACTGTGTAAAGACCTTAAAATAGCCTGTCTAATTTGGGCTCTGAGCCTTTGCTAAAGACCAGCTCCAGTGGGGTTCCCACAGCAGAACAAACATTAGGTACCAGTGCGGACTTGGGAGCCGAGATACCTCCCATCTGTCCCTTTGCTGCGCAAATAATTTGCAGCTGATGCTACGAGTATCCGAAATTGAGACTTTGATGAAAGACTGAAATTGACAGGGAAGGGCACCATCTTGAACCTTCAATTTCTCCAAGGCAGCATATTGCCTCAGGTCTCTTCACAAGGACGTCACCTTCAGTCGACATCACAGAGGAAGGGCAGCATCAAGTATCTGTAATATACATCCAGGTATATGAACTTGCAGTTTCATGATCTAGCACGCATGCGATGGACATGTTATTTTCATATAACATGTAACCAGAACCAACCGTCCTGTTGCATTTGAATGCTCATTCATATATTTACACTGCTAGGTATACAAATGCTTGACTCCATGTCTTTGAACAAACAAGACTTTAGAGAGATGTGGGTAGTTGCCTGCAGTCGCATGGCGAGGCTGTGAGAACTGTGAGCTCTGCAGTTAGTCCCCCTAACTCCCACATACAATCAATTGGTTCAAAGAAGTGCTGCTGACAGGGGTGTCCCGCAACACCTCATTACAAGACTTGCCCACTGTGTTCTGGGGCCGGTTTCTGTTGCAGCTTCAGTGTTCCACCGTGACCGAGCATGGGCAGCTCTGGAGCCAGTAGCTATTTCCTGCCATTTAAAACATGTTATGTTAACAGGTTTTATACAGTGCTCCGTCCCATCTGCCTGCTGTGCAGTTGCTCGTCGGGAATCTGAAAGAGCAGCGGGCAGGTTTGGTTAGTACAGAGAGAGGGCGAATACACTCTTGCTTTGTGTTAAACTGATGCATTCTGAGCGGAAGTACCCTGAGCAAAGTGTGCAGGTCTATTTCTTTGCATAACTCCCCTTTTTTTTAATTCTATCGGGTCATTAATCAGGCAAGATATTCAGTGCAATTTACAAACAATCCACATCACAGAAGAATCACATGATCAAGTTTGTTAGTATTTGGTTCCAATTATGGATAGGGTTAATTTCATTTATTGTGTCCCAGGCGCAACAATCTCCCTCCACCCTCTGGTACAGAAAACAAGCTGATCGTAATTTAACTACAATCACAAACTGTAATGCTATTTAAAGTATGGCCGATTACCTTGTTACAATACCGCGAATGCAGCGCAGCCTACCAAATTCAAATCTTGCTAAATTGCATAATCATGAAAACACATTTGACATATTTTCGGTAAAAACTCCTTTCACAATGACTCTAATACGTTAATTCACATTAGTGATCGAACCTGTGTTGCGCTGCATTGTCTTGCTTCCAAGACAAACGTGTTGCCTCTGGACTATCACTCCTCATCAAAACTAGTGATAAACTAATAAACTGTTATGACTGATGCTTTGCCTAATACTTGTTTTTATTCAGGGCATATTGTTGCTTCAGCCAGGCAGTTTCCTTACCTATACAAAACACAGTGAAGCCTTATAGAGTGCACCAGAAGACACTTTTGTGTGGCAATTGATCGCAGCCCAAGTTAGTAGTGGTCCAGAGCCATTGGCGAGGGACTCTAAGGATGGCAAATGTCACTTAGCATACAATAGAGCCATGAGGTAAGTACTGTAATGCTACCGCATGGGGAAAAAAGGGCAGCCACGCATGCACTTCCTGTGACACAGCTTGTCCAGGTCTCCTTGACCAGTGACGCATCGCAACCAGAAGCTGGAATGCAGCCTTTACACCAGTCGGAGCCTCTATTCCAAGCTTGCTGATTGGCTACACAGCTGGAAGCTTTGAGCAGAACAAAAGAGAAGCATATAATGCAGGCTTTTACTGTAGGCAGTGTGTGTCTTCCACAATCTCTGATTAGCTAAAGAGAAGAACGCCTGCTTTAATATCCTCTTATAACAAAAAGGAGATTGTTCAAACTTTGGGATTTACACATTTCTTTCTTTTTGCTTGCCTTGTGAGACTTTGCCGAGGGTGTAGGTGAATCAGGAAGGGAATGTTTCGTGGCCAGATAGGCCAGTTTTTTGGTGTCTTTAGAGGTTTTCAATGAGAGCACAGAGATTTGGACTTGATGTCACGGCCATCTTAAGTACTTTTGGGGCCCTGGGCAAAGACATCTTTGGGGCCCCCCCTCCAATAAAATAAAGGAATTAAGGGAAAAAGAATACTGGTCGTGCCCCCCCGCCACCCACCCGTCGCGCTCACAATCTATAGGTTGATATGCTGTCTCGCAACATAATAAGCACCTTTACTCCCTTTGAGTCCCCTTACCTTCTTCATACTTGCTCTAATCAGAATGATAAAGAAGTAGCATTTGAAGACCAACAGTAGTAGTCTACAAAGAGGTTACTGTTCTAGTAAATGCAGGATACGTTTTATCAATAGCATCCAGTAAGGTACGCAGCTGCAGGACCATATGTAAAAGGTACATGTAACACATAATAGACAGAGAACTCACATTATCTGCCTCTCAGAATGCACAAGTGCTCATGCATGGATAGAGGAGACCAATTGGAGGGAAGGAGAAAGCTACACATACCATAGCATAAATAGTGGATGCAGGTTAGAAGCTACCAGGAAGGCGTCTTTATCCAGACAGACTGAGATTAGAAGTGGGATATGGTTTTCAAATAGTGTTGCCATAACATATCAAAGGAACGAATGCCTGTAGTGTGCGATATAAATATGCATTTATGAAGATCATACCATAAGAAGGAAATCACTCTGAAGGGTTGACAATTTTGAAAGGTTTAGGGACTGGCAATATTGAGAGGTTAGGCAATACAAGGTTGAGAGGTGAAGGGGTGAAGCTGGGATGTGTGCCACTCGGCAATTTCTGCATTTGAACACTTTCTTTTCCAGTTATTACAAATGAACTAAAACAATCTTATAAAAGCAGACTTGGAAAGTACACACATCACATTACCAAACATGAGCATTTTTAAACAAAATATTATAGAAAGGTGTTATGAAAAATGGGAATGGTTCTAGCTTCGTTTCCTCCATCATTGAGAGAAGTATATAAGTATTTCTTTGTATTTTATTTGTATTTTATTTTATATGGAGCTTTACACCAAAGAACTTTACATAACATAAAAACAGTGCAGACAGAGTCAATATTTAAAAACACAAAGTATTTCAAAAATTGCGATAGGACTTTGCTAACCAAATGAAAGTAAGTGGGAGGGCAAGGAAGTGGGAAAGGTGGAGTAAACAGTAATAGATCGGAGAGAGAGAGGGAGAGTATTCCTATTCAATGGTGCTATGAGAGAAAAAGATCGGAAACGAGATTGGGCACAAGAAGGGGAGGGGACAACAAGGCGGAAATGAGAAGCAGCCCAAAGAGGAAGCAAACCGTTTTTTTTGTCAAACAAGCAGAACTTAAAATATGCTTGCCTGAGACCTGCAACATCTGGTACGCTCTCTTGTCTACCAACCCTTCCACCCAAATGGCTTACATAAGGAGAAAGATCAGGTAATGGGCTAAACAATACCAGCAGCATGCAAGAAGGCAAACCTCACAGAAGACAGCAAAGTAATGTAAGATATATTAGATGATTTGACCAGGATCACTGTATCGTTTGCTGGCAAATCCAGGATACAAGCATGAACGCTTTCGTTCCATAGTCTTGAATTTGGATACTTATTCACCTCTTGGACTAACAGTTTATGCCATCGTTGGAGGCGATTGCCTAGGTTTTACAACACCCCATATGAACAAACCAATTTCTAGACCTTCACCATACGAATGATATGATAGTTTGTATAGCAACCCCTATCTGGTGCAGGTACTTTGCTGATAATAGCAGGTGTTGCTCTGCAAAACGAAGTACATATGCAGGCAGGTTTATAAACTTCAGACAAAGGAAAGACTCAGCCAGCCTTGCTGGAATGTGATATTCTAATTTTGCATATGAACACATATCTCGGCAATGAGTGCTTCACACACTGAGCTAACTACTGTCTGCACCATTGTGACACTCAATTTATCAATAAGCATTTAACCATTGCCTATTGCATGTAATTAACATAATTCCCACAGGAAGGAAAGAAGGGAGCAATGGCGAATAATGGACCTTCTTCTTCAGATCATGCAACCCTGTGGGGCCCCACTCCAAGGTGGGGGCCCTGGGCAAGTGCCCCTTTTGCCTTCCCATAAAAACGTCTCTGCTTGATGTGGGCTGAGACAGTGGGGCTCATTACGAGTTTGGTGTTATCTGGTCTAAATCCACCTAGATAGCACCAAGCTGTTTTTCCGTTACCACCCCTTGGTCCGGTGGTATTAACACTGCATAACAAGTGGCGGTGGCGGTGTAAGTCCCCATTTTTTCGATTACATCTACATTTGGCAGAAAGCTGGTGAATTTACCTCCAGCTCATAGCTGGAGATGAATCCACCAACTTTAGGCCAAACTCATAGTTGGGCGGTGAGGTAATGTGCTGGTATACGGTCATACTGCTGCATTATATCCGCACTACCCAACTTGTAATAATTCCTAAATGTATTTGAGTGTGTGGACGATGTGTTTTCATTTGTTTTGTGCAGGAAGCAGGGGCTCTGTGGCCAGAAAAATGTCCTTCAGGGCCGTTGAAAAATAGTGAAGTGCAGGAAGTGAACACATGTAATTCCTTTCATTTGCCCTGCTTGAAATCGTTGCTTCCACCTTTTATAACATTTGTCACTTAAAATAATTGCAGCCAGTGGCAGAGCAAATCCTCCAGCAAGGACACAACTACAAACTTGAATGAGGTGTACAAGCTTTTACAGAATGCTGATGAAGAAACGCCATCCGATTTAACTTCTGATGAAAAGTACGTTTTCTTTTTCTTTTGTTATTCGTGGGAATCGGTGACATTCCTTTTTTGATAAATTACGATTTATTTGATCTAACATTTTTGTTTCATTGTTAATGCTCTGTGGTACATCACGAAAAACGTTGTGCATATTTTCATTATAACTTAATCAAATGAGTGTGTCCACTTTGTTCTCCTCGTACAAACAGTCCACAATATACTGTCAACGGCTAAGACGTAATTTTAACAAGAATTTGCCTGAATGCGCATTTTTTTGAAGATGCAAACGGCTAGGATTCCAAACTTGAGCTGTGTTTCTGAGCATCAATACATGCAAGAGATATATGAAAGGATATCATTATTTAGGTGGGTTTAAATCAATCCAATATAGGCATGACAACTCGACTACCTTTCTCTGGAGGGGATATCTGACTAAAGGGTATCCAGAGTTACATGGCAAATAAGAAGAGCCTAGACCTATTTACCACCTTGGTCCACAATAGAAAACAGATAGTTGGCCACTGAAACCAAAGTTGTTTCTATTAAAGCGAGATGTATCAGCCAGACTGTTATTGCCTTAGTAACAGACTGAATTCGGGGCAGTTCTGTAGTTACTATTTCACATTTTCCCAGGCTAAAGGGTTGGCTAGTGCTAGATAACGCAGGACAAGATTGAGTCGTTGATGGCAACGGGAACTGAGCCCTCGGCAAAGCTGATATTTAAACCTTTGACTGCCTTTGGGACCGTATACATGTGCCCGAAATGTATAGCTTGGTTTTTAGTTAAGGTTCTAAAGGGCATGTGTGTATATATATATTTATATGTGTGTATATATCTCTATCTTCTGGGCACTGATGAACATCAGGCAGGATGAGTAGCACTCTTCACATCAAAGTAGCAAAATTCAGACAGCAGAAAAAAAAATAACCGTCTTTATTAATGCCTTGCAAAATGGCACAAAAATTAAAAGGTGAAGGCGAGCGTCCCCAGCCAGCACGATCCTCCCCGCAATGAGAGACAATGACGGACTCTCCCAAGTCGGGAATAAAGCCAAGACAGAGTGCGGGTGAGCTTAAATGGGAGTTTATCAATCAGAATAGGGCATGCAAAGAACTCTGCAAACTTCGAGAGCGCTCTGTCTGACAATAGCAAAGACAGGCGTATATATTTACAAAAAACATCATAAGAACCTACATACTATAGGGGGCAGAAGTTCGATGGGATTGGGTGGCGATGACTAACTATAGGTGCTGCTGCGATGCGGTTGGCTTTGGCTGGAGGACGTCACTGGTCAGCCTCGTGGGTTGGGCTGGGCCTGGCAGGTTGGCTGAGTTCATCCGGGCGGTGTTGTTGTGCCATCGCGGCCAATGTCAGAGACGAATGTCTTTTCCTGACTTATTTGCCCTAGGCCATGCACACCGCAGTCATTCAGTCATTACAATGTTATCTTCTTTAGTAAATCTTCCAATAGGTTATTCTACAGGTTAATGCAACACAGGAGGAATGCACCTTGTGAGGGGTCTGATGGTCATTCGTCAGGGCATGGTTACCAGTGTCCTGTTGACCGGAGCCATAGGTTGAGGGGCTAAGCTTCAGGGCATGGGACGGACGGTACATGCCTCCCTGTCTTGTTAGATGTGGTTATAAATGTGCCGCTGTGTGTTGCCACAGTGTTGGGTGTCCTGATTGCACAGGGCCATAAGTCTAAGATGATCCGGTGGGTTGTGGGGTTTACGAGGGGGCGCCTTTGGAAGTGTATGCTCAGGCAGAGGTTTACTGCTGTGCTGTAAATTATGCAGGTGGTGGGCCGTGGCCTTGGGTGCTGCGGAGGCGGCTACACATCTTTGAAGCGGCTCCAGTCTGGTTGGGGGAGGTGGAGCAGCGCGGCGCGGGCCTCTGCTCTCATGTTTGGCAGTCTCCGCAGGGTGGGAGGGGAAATGGCCTTGCACATATTCACAAAGGTATCTTCCTCGTGTGTTGCCGGCTTTTAGAGGTGAAAACATCACAATCATTTGAACACTTTATAATATTTGTTTGAATCACTTGAAAACATACATTTCACTTTGCTGGATGTGTCTCAATTATATCCAGTCTGAGCACCTTATTCGTACACTATGTTTTAACAATTACAGTATTTAGTTATATGCATATACATTTGCAGTAAGTGAGGTAGTATTGAGGTTGGTGGAGTACATAGAAAATGACCCGCCACCGTATGTGATGGTGGCGGCACATAAGGGGCTTAGACATACACGCATGACAAGTGCATTCTCGCACATCCTTCACATGAGCCCTCTGCATGGTTACATTCGTCCTCTTGTGTACTCTAGCAGCATTAGTTCAGTTATGGCGCGGGACCGCGGGGTGTACGGTTTCCAATGATACATATAGAGAATAATCCCCCGGAATGCTTTTATCATTTGCACACCCCTGCAGGGGTGTGGGTCCTTCATTGCTGGTGTCATGTAAACATGCGTTTCTTAAAATCATTACACAATTTTACAGGTTTCTTTAGTAGGAGTAGTTTTATGGAAAGAATACACGTATTAAAAGTAGTTTTTGATATTCGTATTTGGGTATTTTTATGTTTTCATCGGATGACCATTCTACAGATCTTCCCATCACCCAGGCCTCGCTGACCGGGTCACTCTGGGAGCAGTGATACACTGTGGACGGTGAAATGTTACAGTGTTAGTATCTTATGCTAGCTCATGTCCGTTTTGTTCGTGGGAACGGACTCACAGCGGATCTGCCAGGGTGCTGCGGTGACAGGGATAATTGAAACTCTCCGAGGGTGGGGGCCGCGCTACTGTGCGCTGAGCTCACACCATCTTTGATAGACAAAATGGTTTCTGGGCCTAGCTAATTTCAATACGTGTGGGCAATGTCTTCAGCAGGTGAACCCTCCAACCACCTGGGCCCGGGTGGTCTGAGGGGATGCCCAATGAGCCATGGCCCTCACCTGGGGAGGGGATGTAGGCAAGGAGGGTCTTTTGGACCACTCCTCCCCTACATTCCCCCCCTTTCGTTACTTAAGTAACGAATACTTTAAGTCCTCCAACCTTCTACATTCTGCTTCGTCCATCACTGCCTCATCCCATGCAGGTGTGCCTTTTATGGGCATCCATGCTCTGCACACCCCCCGTAAGCTCTCCCCTCTTCTGGCATATTCATCTGGGGTACAAGTCGGGTATATACATCCGCCATCACCCGCCAAATCTACCCATACCTCCTGGTACCATTCTAATACACGGGGCTCTCTGATGGTGGTGTGCCATAATTTGTCTATGATATCCTTGTCATGATACCTGGGCACTAGTTGATACCTTGGTGTATCATCAGTTCCAGATTGTACCTGCACCTCCTGCATGTTTTGCATTGTCCCCCGGGTGTTGCCCATTGTCACCATCATCATTGCACCATTAGGTACTGCGTTAGCACAACATCGAAGACCCACCTGGCACAGGCAAAAAATTAAAAGGAGAAACACCCTAGCTGGCATCAAAAAATTTACAGTTGTTCCAAGCCATGAGGGGACCCAGGAGAAGATGTTATCGAACCACGTACTGTCTTTTGCTCCACCTTCCATTTTCATTTTTTCTCCTAGTTTGTGTACTGCTTCGATCACATGGGACAGGGAGCCGTTTTCTGCGTCTTCGGAAGGTACGAAAGTGCAGCAGGCACTTCCAATTTTTCGGCAAACACCTCCATCCATCGCCGTCAACAGGTCCAAGACATACCTGTTTTGCATTGTCATCAGCCGTAAAGCCCTTAGTTCCACTTTTATTACGTTGAACCCTTCTTCAGTGTCATTGGCCAGCTGAATCAATTCCCAACGTGTTATCTGGAGCCATTTTGCGTTTGCCCTTGCTTGGACACTTGAGATGAGTGAGGCAAAGAATGTTTCTGCTGAGCTGAATAATCGATATCTGTCTGGGATCTGAGCCAACAGTTCTGATGATGCCTTTGATATGTAGTTTGATGCTCGTCTGTTACGGGTCAGCACCTCTCCCTTGCTCCCGGAAGACAGGACATAAATTTGTGGCTCCGCAGTCGGCTGGGCTGCACTCTGTTGTATGCGTTCCTGTGTCTTTTTGCTCCCATCGATGTGGCTTTCTGGTATTACCATTAGGGTTGATTGCAGAGTGGCCATTGAGCAGCTGCCACTCCATGACGGGGGAAGGTGCAGGTATGCCTGGTTGCCGCATACCCAGTATGTGTCCATCAGGGCCGCTGTCCCTTTTCTCAGATCTGGGATGGTGAGGGTCTTGTTACAGTTCTTGTTTGTTCCCATGGAGGTTTTCCCCGCTCCTTTGAAACATAGTTCATAGTCTATTTCGCTCTGTAGTTTGAAGGGTTTTTCAATGGCGGTTACCCAAGTTAGTTTTGAAATGTGTTCCTTCCATACTGATGTGCATGTTTCTTCTATCCACTGCAATTTCTCTGGTGCCACACCTCTCAGTGCTTCAGCTTTGCGCATTACTTCTTCATCCTTCCACTTGTTATCTGAAAAAAGTGTCCCTTGTATTACAAAAAATGGTTCTTCCTGACATACCACCCCTGCCGTCCTTGGATAGCAAGTTTTCTCGTTCTGCAGCATTCTAAAAGTAACTTCATGTGCCTGGAAGGTGTTCTTAATCCTGCATAACGTGAGATGAAGGAGACATTGGGCATCTATAATTGGCAACTCTTTGGGTAGCAATACTTTGGGTGTACCTGAAGCATGAGGAATGAGGGAGCAGACATAACAGCTCTCATTTGTTGTTTGTTTAGCTGTAGCACTCATATCCGCATACCATTTATTTGTCTGGTGGGGGTGTCGTGGGTCTTCCATTTTATCTAGTCCTAACCCATAGTACTCATCATACCTTCTTCCCCCTGCGTCTCTTTTTCGTCTGTTGTTCTTGTTCCTCATGTTTTTCCCAGCCTCCTGGGCGAGGGACAAAATAGACCCCCCTTTCTCATTCCCGCCCCCCTTGGCCCATTCATCATATAATTCATCATATAAGATATCGTGTGCTGCTAGCATCTTTTCCTTCTCGTCCCTGACGTTATCTTGCAGGTTGTTTTTTAAGATGGGGGCAGGTTGGCTGGTGGGGGTATCATACAACCACGCTATGGCAGACGGGTTTCGATCATTTAAACTGCGAGCATTATAATTAGATATCTTTGGTGGAGACACTGTGTTGTTTTGCATTCCACCCTGCGGCTCTTTCTTTTCTGAAATGACAGCATTGGATGGTGTGGTATAGTAACCCCACACAAGTTTAGTTCCGTCCCATCCCAGAAAATCACCTTCCCTCGTATTGACACTTGCAGTTGCATTGGTCCCAGTGGTGCTGTTAATCCCAGTAGTGCTGTTAATCCCTCCCCCCTCGTTCATCTCGATAGAGATGAACGCTGCAAACCAATATGTAACCAGGCCAAACATTATTATAAAAAACAACGTAATGCACACAGATAATCCACACTCATACGAATATCTGCATCTCTCATTTAATAATTCTCTCACTCTACTAATTCTATCCGTTGCAGGCTGCCCGTTAGATGCCATGGTAGTTCCTGTTCGAGATATAAAAGTGCATTAAGTGCATGCATGTAAACATTTTGTTGGCACTATCAGTGCCAATATATATTGACGGGGAATGTAAGCGGGTAGGGATGCAGGGCAGGGAAGGGTATTCACAGACAAGGGTGTAAACACGTCATCATTTGGTCACTTCATTAATTACACATAAGTCCACAAGATACAAAAGAAAAAAAACTTTTTTTTATTTTTTTTTTCCAGTAACATCTTAAAAATAATGCAAGTACACTTATCAGTCATTTTCCCATTCAGGTCCAGTACTAACACACATACACAAGTTCATATTCAGACATTCTGCTCAGTTGCATCGTTTGCTGTTGTCTGTGCCTCCTCATCTACCTCCCCTTGCACATTACTATATGCTTTTCGTACATCTGTCAAGTGTACCCAGTACTTCAGGCCCTTTACTTTTACTGCCGTGGGCGTGCGGAACACTACCTCGTATGGGCCATGGAACCGTGGAGCATTCCATCGACGCACAAAACTCCTGACATAAATCAATTCGCCCGGCATCAGCTGTAGCTGTTGCTCAGGCTCCGTGACAGACCCTGTTATGTTTCCCTCCTCTCTAGTGAAGGGTGGAGAGAGCTGCTTCGATATTGCACGCGCTGCCCTTGTTAATTTCTTCAAATAATATGTGAACTCATCTCCCAATATCGCAGCGCTTCAGTGTGCATCTGAGTGTTCGAGCAGTGGAGAGTGTGCTGTGCACATTCGTCTCCCAGTCACGATCTCGTGCGGGGACAAATGGTGGTCTTTGCTTGGCTGATTCCTCAGCTCAAATAGCGCAAGGAGCAGGCAGTAAATCCAATTCTTTTTCAATGAAAAGCATAGTTTTGATAACCTGCCTTTTAACAGTCCGTTCATCTTTTCCACTACGCCATTACTTTGAGGATGATAAATCGAACACAATTTATGTTTTATTCCCAATAATGTAGTAACTTCCTTGAAAAGCTCATTTACAAAATGAGTGCCATTATCTGAGCGAATCACGTCACAAATTCCCCAGCGCGGGAACACTTCCCTCACTAGGAACTTTGCAGCGCTTTTGGCATCAGGTCATGCACATGGTCCTGCTTCCACCCACCTTGAGAATGGGCATACAACCACGATCATGTACTGTGCGCCATTACACCTTTCCCCCATGTCCGCGTAATCAATATGCAGCTCTCTGAATGGGCCAATGGGTTTTGGAATTGTTCCCCGGAGCGTGCGTAATGTCATTCCTGAATTGTAGATCTGACATGTTGTGCACTCCATCGCTAATCGAGATACGTGCTCCTGGAGACAGGGCATGAACCATTCTTCCTGTATTTCTGCTGCAATGTGCTGTTTGGTATTGTGTGCAGGGAAGTGTAGTTGTTGAAACGCAATTTCCAATAACTTTATTGGCATAACCACTTTCCCTGAATTGTTTTGTCGCCACAGTAAGTCTGTTGCCAACTTGCTGCACCCTCGTTTTGTCCACATCAATTTTTCGTCTGCACTTGCTCCTTCCTGTAATTCTAGTATATGTGATATAGGCATCATGTTGTAGCCTTCTGGGAGCTCTTCGTTTGTCTTGTGCTGCAGCAGGTACTCACCTGCTTCATATTTCTGAAAATAGGAAGCCTCCTTGGCGGCAGCGTCCGCTGCCGCGTTTCCCAAAGACACAACGTCTGTGTTGGATGTATGTGCTTGGCACTTCACTATTGCTACTGCAGTAGGGTTTTGTAGGGCCTCAATTAACTCTTTCAGCAATTCTGCATGCTGTACTGGCGTTCCGTCTGCCCGTCGAAATCCCCTCCGCCCCATCTCGCTAGACCTCCATGTACTGTCGTCGTCATGTAAGCTGAGTCTGTGTATATTGTCACTGCGCAACCCTTTGCTGCATGTAGTGCTTCTATGAGCGCAATCAGTTATGCTGCTTGTGCGGAGTAATGTGATGGGAGGCGGTACTGTACTAGTGTTTCATACTCACCGTCTTCTAACCTCACCACCGCCATACCAACATGCTTTTCTCCCGTGTCCACATCAATCGATGCAGACCCATCCACGATGTACACTTCCCCCTCGCTCAGAGCGTTCTCACACACCACTGTGTCCTCCCCTCTTTCTCCTGTGTAAGTTGCACAATCGTGGTCCTGCATGTCCTCTAGTGTGCATGCTTCTGTAATGAATGTTGCGGGGTTCACTGTCTTGCATCTCACCACATGGATATTGGCGCTAGACACTATGATCTCAGAGGCTGTTGCCCGCTGTGTTGTCAGTGTGCTTTTTGACCTCTCAAGGATTGCAAATAATGAATGTTCCACAAACAATGTCACAGGGCAACCCATTACTATTGTGGCACTTTTTTCAATCGCGAACGCGGCTGCAGCTAGTGATTGCTCACACGCGAAATGGCCTTGCATCACGGCATCTAAAGTACCACTATAGTAAGCCAAAGGCTTGTGTCCTAGGGACGTCTTTTGTGTCAGAACAGCTGTCATGAGTGTTCCCTTGCAGTGTGAGAATAGGTAAAATTCGCGTCCATAATCAGGATTTGCTAGCACTGGAGCGCTTGAAATTAACTCTTTTAATGATTGGAATGACGCGCTCGTTTCTTCTGACCATTCTATTTTTTTATTTTCCTGTTGTGCTTCTTGGAGTGCTTGTAGTAGGGGCCTCGTGTATGCTGCATAGTCTAATATCCATGCTCGGCAATAGTTGCACATTCCCAAGAATTTCTGCATGTCTTTCACTGTTGTGGGTTCTCCTACTGATTTTATCGCTTCTATCCTGTCGGGGATTATTCTTTTTCCATCTTTTGATATCAGCTGTCCCAAGTATAAGACCGCTGTCGGGCAGTACTGTAGCTTCTCCTTGTCTACCTTGTACCCCTTATTGGCCAATAGAGTCAGGAGCATTGTTGAATCCTTTCTACATGTTTTTTCGTCTTGTGCACACACTAGTAAATCGTCTACGTACTGAATGATCGTACTCTCAACTGATAGGTTTCCCAAGTCTTCATGCAATATGCGGTTGAATATGCTTGGGCTCTCACAGTATCCCTGTGGTAATCTGCAGTGTTCATATCTCTTTCCCCCCAGTGTAAATGCTGTCAGGTATCTACTCTCTTCAGCCAGGGGGATTGAGAAAAATGCGTTTTTCACGTCTACTACTGTGAAGTGTGATGCCGTTTTTGGGATACTGCATAATATTGATGCAGGGTTCTGGACCAAAGGGAACTCTTTCTGAATTACATCATTTAGGGGGCGTAAATCCTGTATCATCCTCCAAGACCCTCCTTTTGCTTTTTTGATTGGATAAATACATGTGTTACATGGGGAGTTTGAAGGCACTATTATCCCTTGTGCTAGTAGTGCATTTATTGTCTCTTTTATCCCGTCTTTAGCTTCACGGGACAATGGATACTGTTTCACTCGGGGTAAAATTGCTCCTTGCTTTAGTTTTATTACCACAGGTTGTACTCCATGCAACAGCCCTACATCATGGGGGCCTGTTGTCCACAAATTATTTGGTACGACCCTCATGTCGTCATCAAAGAATGACGGCGGTGCTCCCACCACTGCCATCAGTTGGACGGCGATTTCCCTGGCTTGAATCAAAATGTCACAGGGCATCGCTATTTCCATTACTATTTCACCATCCCCTTCTGCATCTGAAAAGAGATCCTCATCTGTTAACTCTCTTACAGCGATGTTGGCATTTGTACACAGCACTGTACGCCACTCACATCCTTCCCTATCTAATCCAATCACAGCAATCCTTTTCGCCGATACCTGTACAGCGTGCAAGTCTAATGATACCACTGATCCTGGTGCTGTGTCGGGGCACACTATGGGGCGGAAGAGGAACTCCGCTGGAATCCTCCAGTCCATTCCTCTCAGCTCTGGAATTATGAGGGCCAATGTCTTTAGCCCTTTAATAAACATTTCCTCATTTTCCGGCAACCCTCGTACTTCTTGTGTGGTTGTGTAGGCTTGCACTACCAACATTGCACGCAAGGGGCATATTCCGGGTGTTGAACACACTATTCCTCTCTCGGTAAATGATATGGTCATGTTGAGTTTACTCAGGAGATCCCTCCGTAATAAATTTATTGGTGAGTGTTCATAATACAGTAAGGGTGTCTTTACAGTCTTACCCCCCACTGTTACATCCAATGCTTCTGTGTAAGCAATTAAAGCCCCAGAGAACCCCTGCGTCTCTAACTTCCTGTTAGATAACGGGAACCGGCCCTCCCGGATACATGATTTCTCCGCTCCCGAATCCACCATGAATATGAACTGCTTGTCTCCTATCTGCGCCCCTACCAATGGTTCCTCTGCTGCATCGTAGGTGGTAGATAGAACTGGACACGCAAGTGTTCTCTGTGGGCTGTCCTATGCGGGGTGTCTCATCGCCCCCCCTTGATTGAAGACACTCCCTGAAACTACTGATACGCCGCCATAGGGTGCTGGTGCGGGGGACCCGTTTGCCGCTGTCACAAAATGGTTGCCTGGCGTGTACTGCATATTGTCATTGTTTTGTGGGTGGTTCTGTGTTCTATACTGGTGCCCCGGTTGTTGCTCATTATTACCTTGGCCTGGGTTTCTCGGTTGTTGTTGTCCCATTGGAAGACCATATGGGCTCCCCGGGTGGGGATGGCCATACTGTTCTACCTCTTGGAACCCGTTGTTGGGTCTGGCTCGGCACTCCCTAGAGTAATGCCCCCATCTTCCACAGTTCCAGCAACTCCCTTGTGCACCTCTAGGGCCCTGCCATCCATTTCCTCCCATTCCCCCCGTACCCCGGTCCACCCCTTCGGCCCCTGTACCCACCTTGTCCTCCTCGAGGGGCCCACTCCTGCCACTGCGACCCTCAGCCTGTCTCCTGCTCATTCCACTGCCGCTGTCCTGCTCCAGCCCAACTAGTTGCCATCCTTCCTTGTATGGCTATCAGCCCCTCCTCCTCCTCATCTCCCTCCCTGCTGTGGGGGAGTGCGGCTACAGCCGCTGCGACCTTCACCAACTTTGTCTGCACTAGTTTTGCTTCGTCTGCCAATCTCCTCTGCGCCACCTCCTTCTCCCTTTCCTTTATTCGCTTACAATGGTGCACTATTATGCTCTGAATCTCAGGCCATCCCTTCGCTTCAATGCCCGCTATTTTGTCAAGCGCCTTTTGCACCTCCTTTGGGAGCCCTCTTTTTATAATGAAGTAAAATAAAGATGTCGATTGATACCAGGGCGTGCCCGTTTCTGCTCTCCACATCTCTTGGACCCGAAAAATATAATCCATAGCCTCCTCCCCGTCATTCAATGTACACTGCATTACTGACTGTAAGTCTGGCGTATCTGGAAACGTTTCTCGCAAGGCATCCCACACCCTCGCACGCACTGTGTTAAAGGCGGCTCCGTCGTGGCGGTCGCAGTCTAATGTTACTCCCGGGAAACCGGCCTTGACCCATACTCTATCAGCCTGATCCCCCACTGCTGATACGAGCAAGCTCTTCACATCTCCTATTGCTAGGGGTACCCCGGCAGTGTGTTTCTCAAAGGCGTATATCCACTTACTTTCCCCTCTAGATAACGGGGGCAATAGCTTTAATAAATTGTCTTTATCCATCTGAGCCCATGGGATATAATTCGGCCTCCCTCCTCTCCTATGTATCAATGGGAGCTGTAGCCTTCCTTTTGTCGTTGCATCTGGACCCGTTTTGGCTGCTGATGTTCCCAGTGATGCCATTTTCCCCACCCTGTTCCTTAATCGCCCCGTCCACTCATCATCCAGTGTTCTCATTGAACATGTACCATCCACCGCTTCGCTTCCCCCTCCCATTGCCATGCTCAACCTGTCGCTTTCTTCTAAATCGTCCCTTATATCACATAGTAGTTCCTCTCTGTCCCCTATAGGCCTTTCTTCATTATCAATACCTCCCTCTCGTGTCCCTACTTCGATTATTCGTGTCGGTTCTTCCTCAATTCTGAACAGTATCTCACCTTTTTTCCACCCGTCTTCAAGTGTTCTATTCTCACTCGGCGCTCTAGACGTGCGCCCTGATCTTGCTGCATTAAGTGCTCTTTGTTCACATATGTCTTTTATCCTTGAGAGCTCATCTTTCGCTATTGAGAGTCTTGATTGTAAATCATCTGTTAACTTTTCTATGTCCACCCTTTGTGTACTTGCCTGGGCTCGCTCCCTTGTACTTTCATATGGCGGGGGTGCCGTTGGCCGGTGGGGTGTAGTAGTTGTCGGGGGAGGCACATAAGTGGGGTCACTGTACCCTTCTGCGGGCACAGGCTTGTTTAATATCGGGTACAAGCTTATTACCTCTATTGGTGGCGCTACATTTGACGATTCTTTAGCATCTTTCTGTATCATCAGTGGATTGTCAGTGGTGGATGGGAGGTCAGGATTTAATGCTGGTGCTTTAGGCGGTGGTATCTCTTCAAATAACCTCCAGAGATCTGATATTTCCCTCCTATTGTGCAACTGCTTCCCCTTGTATTTCAAACAAATGCATGTGGCCACCATATCCAGAACACTTTTATCAAATGACCCCCCCTCGGGCCATATCTGGGGTAACCCCTCTCCCTTCAGCTCTGTTATCCATTGGTCATGATATTTCTTAATTCGCTCTGCGTACCCTGGTAGGTTCTTACAAATATGTGATAAGGGTGTTTCGGCCCCCATCTTTGTGTTTTCCTAGTACTTGTGTGTCTCTGTGTGTCCACAATTACAATGTAAATCTATTACCAATATGGGTTTCGTTTTCTACTTCACATTCAATAATGGGCTCCTTTGTGCTCTTCCCCCTGCCTGCGCAATACAAAACTGGCTGTACACAGTCTCTATTCTATTCTCTTTGGGGGGGGGGGGCACATACAAGAGCAAACAATCAGTGATTTTGACAGTATTAACCCGGAAATCAAAAAGGTACACACTCACTTCACCTTGTCATTTTTTCCTTCAAGAAGCTTTATCCGGCCACACTTACCATGACCATGCAATTACTATACATTTATAACCACTTTACACACCCACAGCACCAAATTGTCTTCTGACGCATACGAGGTGCACACACCTCTCTGTAACACTCTATTCACAATTCAAGCTGCCCTCCCTTTCCTCCCTAGCCGGCTGTCCCTGTCCGTCCTATTCAGATATATGGATGCGCATATATATATATTGGTCTGCTCTTCCCTCTTCTAGTAAAACTCTCTCTTTTTTTACTTTCTCCCTAACGTTTTGTACTGATCTCACTTTTATTTTCCCCCCCAACCCTAAAGAAAAGAAAAGAAGGAAGAAATAGCAGTCACTAATATATTCTCCGTGTCCCCCTTTGCCAGACACTTTTATCTTATAATCCACTTCTTCATATATTCCCAGTACTAGTCAAGATAGCACTATGCGGCGCCGCCTTCCACCCCCTTTCGGAGCTAGGTTCCCGTCACTTTTATCTCTTATTCACCTCTTAATCCTAATGGCCATATGCAAAGAAAAAGCAAAGAAATTTTAGGATGATCCTTAGTAGATCTGCGTACCCCCTCTTCGTTCTCTGTCCTAGACTTCTTCCCCCACTCCCTTTACGATCGCTCGCACTCAATACTCACGTGCCCGTCTTGAACCTATAGTCTCCGAAACTGGGTCCGTCCAGGCAGTGTTGCCGTCCGCTCAACAGTCAGCCCCGGCTCCGGCGAGCGGTACTCAAAAGGGATTTTTCAACTGGGATCCCGTACCCTCTCTCTCTTGAGTGCGCACTTCTTAGTGTACCGGTCGCCGTTGGCGGGCAGCCTCCCGGAGCCGGCTCACCGTGCGTATCCCTTTTCGACCGGAGATTCTCGTGCCAAAAGGGGACGGTAATGTTAGGTCGGGAAAAAATAATAATAGTAGTAATAATCACGCTTTCGGGGTCACCACTGAAGGCGAGCGTCCCCAGCCAGCACGATCCTCCCCGCAATGAGAGACAATGACGGACTCTCCCAAGTCGGGAATAAAGCCAAGACAGAGTGCGGGTGAGCTTAAATGGGAGTTTATCAATCAGAATAGGGCATGCAAAGAACTCTGCAAACTCTGATAGCGCTCTGTCTGACAATAGCAAAGACAGGCGTATATATTTACAAAAAACGTCATAAGAACCTACATACTATAGGGGGCACAAGTTCAATGGGATTGGGTGGCGATGACTAACTATAGGTGCTGCTGCGATGCGGTTGGCTTCGGCTGGAGGACGTCACTGATCAGCCTCGTGGGTTGGGCTGGGCCTGGCAGGTTGGCTGAGTTCATCCGGGCGGTGTTGTTGTGCCATCGCGGCCAGTGTCAGAGACGAATGTCTTTTCCTGACTAATTTGCCCTAGGCCATTCACACCGCAGTCATTCAGTCATTACAATGTTATCTTCTTTAGTAAATCTTCCAATAGGTTATTCTACAGGTTAATGCAACACAGGAAGAATGCACCTTGTGAGGGTTCTGATGGTCATTTGTCAGGGCATGGTTACCAGTGTCCTGTTGACCGGAGCCATAGGTTGAGGGGCTAAGCTTCAGGGCATGGGACGGATGGTACATGCCTCCCTGTCTTGTTAGATGTGGTTATAAATGTGCCGCTGTGTGTTGCCACAGTGTTGGGTGTCCTGATTGCACAGGGCCATAAGTCTAAGATGATCAGGTGGGTTGTGGGGTTTACGAGGGGGCGCCTTTGGAAGTGTATGCTCAGGCAGAGGTTTACTGCTGTGCTGTAAATTATGCAGGTGGTGGGCCGTGGCCTTGGGTGCTGCGGAGGGGGCTACACATCTTTGAAGCGGCTCCAGTCTGGTTGGGGGA
The DNA here is from genome assembly GCF_040938575.1 of Ambystoma mexicanum. Taxonomy (NCBI): domain Eukaryota; kingdom Metazoa; phylum Chordata; class Amphibia; order Caudata; family Ambystomatidae; genus Ambystoma; species Ambystoma mexicanum. The sequence goes on from NC_090929.1 coordinate 1,293,308,120, forward strand.
GGTGGAGCAGCGCGGCTCGGGCCTCTGCTCTCATGTTTGGCAGTCTCCGCAGGGTGGGAGGGGAAATGGCTTTGCACATATTCACAAAGGTATCTTCCTCGTGTGTTGCCGGCTTTTAGAGGTGAAAACATCACAATCATTTGAACACTTTATAATATTTGTTTGAATCACTTGAAAACATACATTTCACTTTGCTGGATGTGTCTCAATTATATCCAGTCTGAGCACCTTATTCGTACACTATGTTTTAACAATTACGGTATTTAGTTATATGCATATACATTTGCAGTAAGTGAGGTAGTATTGAGGTTGGTGGAGTACATAGAAAATGACCCGCCACCATATGTGACGGTGGCGGCACATAAGGGGCTTAGACATACACGCATGACAAGTGCATTCTCGCACATCCTTCACATGAGCCCTCTGCATGGTTACATTCTTCTTCTTGTGTACTCTAGCAGCATTAGTTCAGTTATGGCGCGGGACTGCGGGGTGTACAGTTTTCAATGATACATATAGAGAATAATCCCCCGGAATGCTTTTATCATTTGCACACCCCTGCAGGGGTGTGGGTCCTTCATTGCTGGTGTCATGTAAACATGCGTTTCTTACACTCATTACACAATTTTACAGGTTTCTTTAGTAGGAGTAGTTTTATGGAAAGAATACACGTATTAAAAGTAGTTTTTGACATTTGTATTTGGGTATTTTTCTGCTTTCATCGGATGACCATTCTACAGATCTTCCCATCACCCAGGCCTCGCTGACCGGGTCACTCTGGGAGCAGTGATACACTGTGGACGGTGAAATGTTACAGTGTTAGTATCTTATGCTAGCTCATGTCCGTTTTGTTCGTGGGAACGGACTCACAGCGGATCTGCCAGGGTGCTGCGGTGACAGGGATAATTGAAACTCTCTGAGGGTGGGGGCCGCGCTACTGTGCGCTGAGCTCACACCATCTTTGATAGACAAAATGGTTTCTGGGCCTAGCTAATTTCAATACGTGTGGGCAATGTCTTCAGCAGGTGAACCCTCCAACCAGCTGGGCCCGGGTGGTCTGAGGGGACGCCCAATGAGCCATGGCCCTCACCTGGGGAGGGGATGTAGGCAAGGAGGGTCTTTTGGACCACTCCTCCCCTACAAAGGCCATCAAATTCTGGCACTCCCAAAGTGCATGGTGTAAATGCGCGTTAGGGACGTTAACGCGTTTCGAGGCTTGCCTCGCTGCTTGATCACAACAATGTGTCCCCATGAAACCAGTGTGTTTTGAAACATGATGCAGAGCAAACGGCGACCATTTTCGTCCGAAATAGAAGATGGACTCCATTGACACTCCCTTTGCAGTAAAACTCATGGCGGACATCTTTGCCTGGTAGTGCCACAACGAGAATAAATACAAATAAATGTGCCTGAACATGCCTGTGCTCTATGCTCCGACTTACAGATCCCTTTTAGTTATCCTAATTAGAGAATCTAATTTGCTTTTATCGAGTGTATAAATACACTATTGGTCCACCATGCCTTGCCGCATATTATGCGTATGTGTCAATGAAGCCCCGCAGTGCCGGTTACATATTTAAGTGCATTGCATACATTTTGAACATAATGTTATTCTAAGGCAGAGGTCTTCAATCTGTGGGACGCGCCCCCCTTGGGGGGCGCACCACAATGCCTGGGGGGGGCGCGTGATGCCTGGCGCAGAAGAAGAGTAACCCTTTTTTTTTTGTTTTGGTCCCCCGCTCACCTCCTCTCCTCCATGGGGCACGGAGGAGGAGAGGGGAGCAGGGGACTGAAACTGCCCTGCCGGTGTTTTTTACAACGCGGCTACCCCATGGCAGATTGCCCAGATCTTTCATGGGGAGAGCCGCGTTATTAATGCAGCACCGGTCTCCCAGGCGCCCCTCTCCCTCTGCAACCCCCCACATTGGGGGCATGGAGGAGAGGAGGCGAGCGGGGGACCAAAACTACTCTGCCGGTGCTGTATTAATTATGCAGCTCCCCCATGGAAGATTGCTGTCTGCCATGGGGGAGCTGCGTTATTAATACAGCACCGGCAGAGCAGTTTTGGTCCCCCGCTCGCCTCCTCTCCTCCATGGGGCACGGAGTAGGAGAGGGGAGCAGGGGACTGAAACTGCCCTGCCGGTGTTTTTTACAACGCGGCTCCCCCATGGCAGATTGCTGGAGCCCAGCAATCTGCCATGGGGGAGCCGCATTATTAATGCAGCACCGGTCCCCCCTGCGCCCCTCTCCCCTCTGCAACCCCCGACATTAGGGGCATGGGGAGAGGAGGCGAGCAGGTTTTGGGATTCTGAAAAATGGAATAGTAATGCTGTTGATGAAGGCAACGCTTTGAGCGGGAAAAGCAGAATAAATTCTGTTTCTTCTTGAAGCCATCTACAAATGATTTGAAGCACTAAGAAGTTGATTATTTACCTAAAAATCCTTACAAAATGTATGATATATTTCATTCAAATTTATCATATTGTGATGATCATTACCGCTCTGCTCTAATGATCCTTACCTCTTTCGAGAATTTACTCTGAAGAAGTATCCTAGTGTGCAGGGCACGGGAATATCTTTTATTCTTGGAGACCATTTCTTGTCACTTTTTTGTATTTACAATTTTTGTGCCAGGGTTGTTGTCTTCTCCCCTGCACATTTATACTTCTAAAATGTATTTACCACCTTAAGCAATACTATATTTATTTCTTAACAAGTGGTGTGCAATTTGGACAACTCAATTTTTGCAGCTTCGCTCCCCCACCCCATGCCCCATGGAGAAGAGGAGGCAAGCAGTGGAGTACCTTTGCTGAAAATGTTGGGGGGGACATGACATCTGCTGAAATGTTTCCCCAGCTAAATGAATGGGGATAAAATGGTGTGCCATGAAAGTTGGGGTGGGGGGGGACAAACACCCCTGTCCCCTCTAAAATTACACCTATGGAGGCAAGTGGGGGACTGAAACTGCTCTGCTCTCGCCTCTGCCTGTATTAACCTCGCCTCTGCCTGTGTTACCCTTGCCTCTGCCTCGGTTACGTGTTGTATGTGACAGCCATGTAATTTTTAATATGTCGCTGGCACAAGCCTGCTACCCAGTATGCCACTGCCCAACTTGCAAGTGACAGCATTGACAGTACGTTGTTGTACTTGAGAAACAAATTGTTACAGCACTTGCATAGCAAATGTTACTACTGGACAGCAATATTGGGTGTTTTCGTTTTTGTGAAATAAATATCCAACACTATTTTTAGTTGAGTCCTCTGTATTGTAGCAAAATCGGAATGCTTTGTTCACAAATATTTGTCCTCTAATCTGATTTGAATCATTGCATGCAATGATTTTGAAACAACGTGGTGTTTGGCATTCATTCCTTCGTTAGGGGCACCATTCTACTCCAGCGCGCGATAACCGTTCACAACCGAGTACAATTTTGGAGACCATGTTTATAGGGGGGGCTTGGGCCGGAGACATTTTTCTTAGGGGGGGCTCGGGGTCAAAAAGTTTGAAGACCACTGTTCTAAGGTGACAGTAACTCCAACCTGCGACAAAACATTGGCATAATGCACAAATATTCAAGTGAAAATACTCGTCTTGCTTTTGCCGGGAGCCAGTTTAAGCGGCTTCGATGCTTAGACAGGCCTTTTTCTGAGCCATATGAGCCAGAATTAAACAATTATTCAATGAGAGAGGTCCTGCACACGCATAACTGGACACATCATCATATATGTCAGACCCAAAGCACATTATTTACGCTAACATCAACAGTGGGCTTCCTGTACTAATTGCACCATAAATGTTGACTGGAGACCAGTTTTCTGCTTGTTATACAATGTGTCCCAATTTCACTATCTATCATATGCCCATATGATGACTACACAGCCGACAACACACTCTTTTTTTCTTTTTTCTTTTTTTTTTTAATGCCGTCTGGGCATGCATTTCCATTTTCCTACTTGAAACCCCACTTGCAATGTATTGCTGGGTATGGAATCAAACAGAAAGGTGCAAAGATCGCTATAAAGTGTGAGGTGCTGAAAGCATAATCAACTACATCGACCACTTTAAGGTGCATCAGTCGCTATAAAGTGCATAGTGCAGAATCCTATGAGCCCTGCAGCAACCACCGCAGGTTTACACTACTCCAGTAACCATATTAACCAATACCTTAATGACCGAGCTCTGTGGCTGGAACACTTCGCCAGGAAACCCACACCAAACCAACCCTGCCCCCTCCTTCTTAGAAACAAGAGACTAGGCACTAGATTCCGCCTACGACACTCCCGCAACAACGCCACCAAGCAAACTTCACATGCACCACCTGGCTCACCCCCATCTACAGCTACATGCAAATTGTAAAGACTGGTAGGGGGTGTCTGTACTTCCGCTCTCTATATGGTAGAGGAGAGGCACAGCGGACCCCAGCCAAGATTCTATATAAAGTAGCAATGGACGAGCAATCAAGGCCTAGCTTCTCAGGAGGTGATGCGGGCTGGTTCTTAAGTACAGTGTAGTCCCCGAACCCCCACAAAGGAATGTCCACACACTGTATTACTGAAAACAGTCTTTATATAATTAATATTCAAAGGTATGTACACGATCACAATAACGCACTTTGTACTCGGAAGTCAATAATGATAAATATATACAATTCTAAAGTGGTACCACCAATGTTATCAAATCTCATTAAAGTGCATCAACTGTACGGTTAAAATGTCACACAGATCAATAACGAGGAAACCAGCAATAGAGATAGGCAGGAACGTAAGATGGTTAAAACACTAGACAGAATACTGACCCCTACCACTAGGCACAGTTCTGTGTGGAGATCCCCCCCCCACCTGGGCAACCTGTAAATAATGATATATCGCACAAGTCCAGTCCATATGTTCAATAGTCTCACTTCCTCCTATTAAGGTTTTACCCCCCCAATGTACCTGGTGGAGTAGAGTTCTCCGACGATGCGTCGACCGATCCTTCTTGAGTGCCTCCCTTTCAGGCGGGAGCCACGGATCGTCGAGAGGTGTCGGGGAACTTGGCGTTCGGGGTTGGGGAATCGACGGCCCTTCTTGAGTGCCCTCCCTTTAAAGCGGGAGTCACGGGTCGTCGAACGTCCGACGGTGAACAGGGTGAACTACGGCAGGGAAGTGGCAGCTTCGTTCCTAGCGGTGCTCGTCGATGACAGAGCGTTGGCGTCCTGCAAGGAAGAGGCGTGCGGGGCACCTCGGTGACGATAGTTCTGGACCGCAAAGAGATGATGAAGAACTGTGGCCCAGCAAGGGCATCGAGTCGTCGGCTTCTCTGTGGTCCTTAGGTGGCGGGAAACCCACCGATGGATGCTCCTTGGCACGTCGACGGTCAGACCTTCTCCAGCGGGAGACAAGCGGGTGACGATGCAGACAAGAGCGTCCGATGATCAATGGAAGTTCTTAGGCAAACGGGAGCACGGCGGCTCCGGTCGGCGATGGCGGTCGTCAAGTTCAAGCGTTAGTTAATCCAGTTACTCTTCGTAGTGGACTTCAGCTTCTGAACACGATTCCTAGCAGTGAGAAGTCCCCAGATATACTGTTGATCTCCCATTCATTCCGCTGGGTCACATTCAAGCATCCAATCACGACTACGGGCATTCATGCAGGCAGGCAGCCAATCAGGCACACGAGGTATTCAGGCCTCCAGGTATTCACTTCTCTCCAGACACTCACAACAAGTTATGTGTATTGGGACAAGTACCGAGCCATTCAACACCCCCAGCTGCATTCATACCGGTTTCGGGCAGGGGTGTCTCATTCATTGTGTCAACCACCAGATACTAGACACCCACAACACAGAATGCATATTCGTCTCACACTCTATTCACCCAGGTCCCACCCACAGGAGATACCCACAACATACATCACCGGGAAGGCTCCAGCTAGTCTGGCCGGGCCTTCACAACAACACCATATATGGCATTTCCACCCAACAGCCAGTCAGGGGGAAGGGACAGAGTCAGGGCTTCCCAGGACTTTGGGAAAACAAGGTAATGGGTAATAGAAAGCAAGAGGCCACCGGGGCCATCTTGTTTTCCATCAGGAATCCACGGATCCCAATGGCAGGGCAGAAGAGAACAGAAGAAGGAAAAGTCGTTACCTGCTAAATCCGCATCCCGGAGACATCTTGCCGACAATCCTGAAAAGGAAGACTTTTATTTAAAAGCTCATCGTGTCGATCGCTGCAGCGCCGCATTCCACTCACCTTTACAGGGCGCCTCCATGTTCAGCAGCGATCATCCGGATTCGCAGTCACGCCCCAGCGCCTAGGGAGAAAAAGACCAGAACAAAAGGTGAGAGAGAGAAGGGAACAAGGAAAGCTAAATCTCCATGTTAAGACTTACCTGTTGATTCATTCCCTCTTCATTTCGGGTCCGCGCCGCATCCTGGCATTTCCGGACCCCGGCCCCTAAGGGGAAAAAAAGACATCAGCGTTAATGAGCGAATGAAAAGACATTACCAAAAAAACGCTCATTAAAGACAAGGATTTCACCTCTCATCTCGGGTCGGTGCCTGTTCCCCGGCATTCCATACCCCGGCCCCTATGGGGAAAAAGACACTAGCATTAGTACATTAATGCATGGACACAAGGGGAACCTCTTATCAAAAAAACTTACCTGGAAGCCAAGCAAGTTTGGTTCTCACCAATCCGAAAATCCAGTGAAGTAACTGGATACCAACACGCCCCTGCATCAGAAGCAGGATGGAGAGCTCGTCCTTCCAGACCCTAAGGTGAGACGCTACGAGAAATCACAGAAGGATTTCGAGAAGGGTGGGAGGCTCATTGCATTACCCCACAGACAGTTAATCCCCTATTTTCGCCTACAGAAGGATACTTCTGCGAGCCAGACAAGCCAGGTTTGGGGGCCCGGTCCAGTCCGTCTTCCGAACCCTGCGCATCACTTTAGAAGAGGTCACAGCAGCGCGAACCAGGCCAGCGCCTCCGTGGGAGTCAGGTGAGCGTTACAACCTATCAAATTCAGCATGGAGCTGCCACCAGCCCATACCCTGCTCTGCGGGCCACACACAGGTGCCCAAAAACATACACTAGGGGAACAGGGTTGTACCCCCACCCATGGGTGCCATAAGGGTATCCCATGGGTCCGTTCACCAAACCAAAAGAGAGCTGCACCGCCAGGAGTCCCAGGTGAACTCCTGCGCGGAAAACACGACAGAACACACGATAAAAAGCAGTAAAGGACAAGGATACGGAGGCCCTGTCCCTCCGATACATTTCCAGCATCACACAAATCCACTACCACAGGGGTTAAACTGCCTGTGTTCAAGGGCGCCCTTATCAATGCTAGATCTCTCACAGCAGACGCATTAGACATTGCTGACCTCATCACCACCTCTGACCTTGACTTCATCGCTATATCCGAAACTTGGCTACATGCCGCCTCTGGCCCCTCACTATCCTTGGCTTTACCGCCTGACTACGGCATCACACGATGTGACCCTACCACTGCCCAATCCAGAGGCGGTGGCGTAGTCTTCCTCCATAAAAACTCTTTTGACCTAAGAGTGGTTTCCGACTCCAAACTCGAATCAGCTGAATCACTGTCAGTCAAACTATCACTAACGCCTAACCAAACGGCCACCCTCCAACTTATCTATAGGCCCCCAAGTCCCTCACCGACCTTTGTCAGTGAAATATCCACTCTCCTCCTTGACAAAACTAAAAATAATTCACAAACAATCATCCTAGGCGACCTTAACTTAGGTCTTGGTGACCCAAAAGATCCCGTAGCAATAGATCTGGAGAATATTCTAACTGACCTCGGCCTAACAGTGTACATTCGAGAACCCACCCATATCAAAGGCAGGACCCTTGACTGGTTAGCCGGCTCTAACTGCAATATCAAGGTTCTCGACAATACCCCTTCTTTATGGTCTGATCATCATATCATAACTTTTAATATTGAAGCAACCCCGCGAGCCCCAACACTGATAGCCCCAGCACTCCCTACTAGAAGTAAAAAGGACATAACTAAGGAGAAACTCCTCCCTCTGTTACTCCCTTCCCTCAATGCGGCCACCAACACCTGCTCTGATCCCACCTCCCTAGCAGACACCTATAACCAAACTATGCTCACGGCCATAGACTCCTTAGCACCCATCAAACTTAGGAAGGCCAAACCACAAGCACGCCTTAATTCATGGTTCACCCCACAGTTAAGAACGCTCCGCAAAGCTAAACGCTGTGCTGAAAATCGCTGGGAAAGCCACCCTTCTGATGAGCATAAAGATGGTTTCCTTCTTGCCTCACTCACCTACAAAGATGCTATCATCACTGCCTAAAAAGAACCTCTTATTAATCGTATTCTGCAAGCTGATTCGAATACAAAGGAACTCTTCAGAATCCTAAAAGAGCTAGAAACCCCAGTCTTCCCCCCCCCAGACACTTGCACGAAAGATAGTAAATGGTGTGCTAACATTCAAGCAGCCTTACTGAAACAATCTCCACACTACAATCTAAAATTAAAGACAAGCAGGACAGTCTGAAGCTCGACAACCGCTCTCTCTCCCCTGCTAGGGCCCTCCCTCTAGACACTGCCAACACCAAACCATTTGCCTCCTCACCGCTCACCGTTACCGAGGTAGAAAATATCATCCTGAGAATTAAACCATCCAACGTTCAAGGTGACCCTTGCCCAGCTCCTATCATTAAGGACTCTGCACATGATTTGGCCCCATTCATTACTGCCTTCATCAACTCCTCCTTTAAAACAGGTATTGTCCCGGACAACCTTAAGGACGCTTGGGTGATCCCACTGCTCAAAAAAACATCCCTAGACCCAAGCATACCTACTAACTTCCGACCTATCACCACGGTACCATTTTTGCTTAAGATTTTAGACTGCGCAGCATACCTTCCGATCCAAGATCACTTGGAATCTAACAATCTGCTAGGTCTACGACAATCCGGATTTCGTCCCAGACACGGGACGGAAACTCCTTTAATAGACCTAAAAACCCAAATTGAGGTATTGAAGGACAAGGGTAAACTAGCAATGCTACTACTCCTCGACCTCTCTGCCGCATTTGATTTGGTCAACCATCAGATCCTATGCAGACACCTCCACTCTGCTGCCAGCTTCTCGTCCTCTGCTGCGGCCTGGATCAAATCCTTTTTGGGCAACAGATCCATGAGGGTCTTTGCCCCATCCGCAGCCGCGGACCCCCTCCCCTATTCACTGCGGCGTACCTCATGGATCTTGCATGTCACCTACACTTTATAACATTTTCACGAAACCACTCTTTGATGTGCTTGACTATCTGGGTGTCTCATACACCAACTATGCGGATGACACCCAGATACTCATTCCCATCACAGGTGATTATCTAGCTGACACCAAGGCCCTTAACGACGTCTACCTGGTCATCCAAGCCTGGATGGCCCAACCCCAGTTATGCCTATATGACGGCAAGACGGAGCTCCTCATCCTGGGCACCTCACAACGCCTGAGCAAACTACAGCCGTCTTATCAGTCATTTACCATTTATTACTATCAGTAATACCATACGAGTCTCGAAAGATACCAAAACGTTAGGTTTTTACCTTGACGCCACCCTATCTTTATCTCGACAAATAAATGCAGTCAGATCTGCCACTGCATACACGAGTAAACTTATTGCAGCTTGCAAACCGTTCCTTACCACCCCTAACAGTGTCACACTTGCTAGAACTCCCATTATGGCCAAAATTGATTATTGTAATGCTCTTTACTTAGGTACTAGCCAAGAGAACCTGAATAAACTCCAAACAACACAGAACAATGCCATTCGAGCTGCCCTAAACATCCCCCGCAACCACCACATTTCAGAATCCAGAACCAACCTAAAGTGGCTACCTGTCAAGCGGAGAATCTCACTAAAACACTTGCCCTCACGCACAAATGCTTGGCTAACAAGGCCCCTATCTACCTCTGCAGTCGGCTGTCTCGCCATTCGACCTCCCGACCTCTAAGAACTGCCCAGACCCACTGTCTATCGATCCCTAGGTTTAAACTTCAAAAAGCGGGGGGCACCAGCTTCCCTGTCCTAGCCTCTAATCTATCGAACTCCCTCCCCGCTACAATCAGAGCTGAAGACTCATTCAACACATTCAAGACCATAACCAAATCTTGGCTTTTTGACCAGCACTAAGACATGCTCTGCGCCCTTGACTTACATACTCTGGCCCGCTGACCTCTGTTACTATTCTCTGTACACACTAGGGGTATATCTACTGTTAAGCATAGCGGCAGTGTAATTACTGTAATGTATGTAGAAACACTGTTAGTATTCTGTTAATGTAATTTTTATGTCTGTACATATGCATTATTGTAACTTTGTACAAATGGCGCCCTGTTGCCACTGGGCCTAATGGTTTGCGTGTTATAAATAAAACAAATACAAATAAAGTGCATTGATCGCTGTAAAGTGCAAAGTGCACAGTTCATCGAACTAGGACATTACTCTCTTGAACGTAGTGCCTGCCACGTTTCCAAAATATTAAAACCTCGGCAGGTAGCACCAATGCTCCGCATTCCATGCTCAAAATCAAACTTCGAATCAAAAAAGGGAATCGGATATCACACATGTGTAAACATATTACTAAAAGGCAACCAGCTAGTGACTAAAATTGTGCATACAAACAAATAAAAACCCATGTAAAGTTAAAATTCATGTTAAAAAGGCTAATGATTACAATCCTGTTCTTAATCGTCTAGAATGGTTAAAAAATAAACATCTTACAATATTTTTGGACTAGACATTTACAAATCCCAATAGATTCTTCTGTCTTATTGTGAGTGTATATCTGAGACCTGAGAGAAGATGAGAAACAGGGGAGCATGAAAAAGGAAAAGAAGGAAAAGAAGAGGACGAAGAGGAAGAGAGAAGGAACAAGGGAAAACACAAAAACAGAAATACAGGAATAGTCAACTAACAATCACTGGCCTAGAAATGTGTAGAGTTCCTCGTCTATATTGTGTCCATTTGGAAATTTACTTTCAAAGTCCAATATACGACGAGTCTCTTTTTGCCTCAGAATTTTTTCTTTGTCACCTCCTCTGGGTCCCGTCTCAATTTTATGGATGCCAAAGAACCCAAAACTTCCCATATTCTAACCATGACATTCTGCAAAATGTCTGGTCATCGGGTAGTTGACGTCACTGGTAATCATTGCCCGTACATGTTGTTGGATGCGTGTCTTAAGTTTGCATTTGGTACTTCCTATGTACCACTTGTCACATGCACATAGACAACGTATTTCGTTTTGCAGGTAATTTTGACCGATATGGAAACCGACTGGCAGGTAACAGGATGTTTAAAAGTGGCCCGGGTTTTGGCATATTTGCAAATGTTGCAACGGGTACATTTGAAAAAGCCCTCTTTTTTATTTTTAGATAACCAGCTTGTCTTATTGCTATACTCTTCTTGAGTCATGTAGCTCTGAACCAAGACATCCCTTATCGATCTGTTTCTTCTCAAGGTTATCTGTGGGCTGCTCCGGAGGTTCCTACTGAGATCCTGATCCGCCATAAGGAATCTCTAGTGATTAGTTAAAATGCGCCTGATCTTTGGTGCATGGGTATCAAAATTTAATATTAGCCGAGTGCTATTTTTTCAGTGTTCCTCTTCTCCTGGTGCTCGGTTCCTGCTATGAGACTGGAACGTTCCTTAGCTCTGGCTTTAAGATAAGCTCTCTCGACGACTCTCCTTGGGTATTGTTGTCTAGAAAACCCTTGAGCTGTAATTCTGCTCTCCATGTCATAGGTTTTCAGGGTGCTGTTATTTCTCCGTAGCCGGATGAATTCTCCATAGGGCACTCTCCATATCCCATTTTTTGGGTGTCCACTGTGTGCATGGAGTGGAGTATTTGTCCCTGTAATTTTTCTGTGCAGTTCGCTGGTTAACTTGTTGTTTACTATTCTCACATTTACGTCAAGGAAAGTAATCATAGTGCGACTGTGCGTTTCTGTAAACCGGAGATCATTATCGTTGAGATTAAGCCGGTTGACAAACTCCATCCATCCCTGCTTGGTTCCTTTCCATACTATAAAGAGATCATCAATGTATCTCAGCCAGAGAATAATGTTGTCTGTGTATGCATGGTTCATGTCCGTCCAGACCTCTCGTTCCTCCCATGCACCCATTGTAAGATTTGCGTAAGACGGCGCAAAAGTGGTGCCCATAGCGGTTTCTTGCAGCTGTTTAAAATACACATTGTTGAAGAGAAAAGTGTTATTCTTTAGACAAAGGTCTATCATTGCCAGTACCATTTGGGTATGTTCTAGGTAGTTGAGGGATCAGGTCTGTAAAAAATGTTGGCACGCCTGCTTCCCATATTTATGTCCGATAGACGTGTACAGTGAAACCACATCCATACGAGCTAGTAGATATTTTTTTTCCCATAGAATGTCTTCAATTCTTGATAGGAAGTCCGTAGTGTCTCTTAAGTAAGATGGCAATACCGAGACAAATGGAAATAGAACTTTGTCAATGTATTTTGACATATTTTCCAATGCTGAACTTATCAAGCAGACAATGGGTCTTCCTGTGGTTTTTTTCATGTTTTTGTGTATCTTGGGGAGGAAGTAAATAGTTGGTGTAATAGAATTAGTGGTCGTTAAGAATTTGCGACTCTCTTCAGACAGAAGGCCTTTTGATTCCCACTCTGTAAGCAGCGTGCTAATTTTGCTTTCAAGTTCTTTAATTGGGTTACAAGCAATTTTTATGTAGCATTTGTTGTCATTAAGCTGTTTGTAAGCTTCTCTTATATAGTCCTTTCTGTTCTGTAGGACTATGTTCCGCCCTTTATCAGAAGGTTTGATAATGCAATTTTTAAGTTCATGCAATTCTTGTAGTGGCTGCCTGTCTGTAAATGATAGATTGTCGTTCCAATTTTTTTTCTGTTCCTTTCTTCTTAATTTTTTCAAATCTTTGATCACTAAACTTTGAAATGTCTCGATGTTGTTTCCAAGGTTGGCCACAGGATTGAACTTTGATTTCAGTTGACTCTTGGTGGTACAGTCTGTTCTAATGTCTAGTTCATTAAGGTCTATGGGTTTGCCTTGATCTCCTGCAGCTATGCCCTTTTCAAGATCAACCAAATCTGTTAAGGTGGTTAATTCCTTAATTTGAACCTCAGTGTGGCCCGCCTCTTATACACATTTGTTGGAAATAATTTTTTTAGACGTATTTTGCAAATATATTGATCCAAATCAATTCTTGTCTGCACATAATCATTTTTTGCTTTAGGGCAGAAATTGAAACCTAGACTAGTACCTTCGTCTGGTTGGGGTTGAGGACATGATCTGGTAGATTGATTATTCTCACCTTTGTATAATCCTCATCATTTTGCTCTTCTACTTTCCAGAGCGCAGCGATCTGACTGGGGTACTGCTTGTTGCATTACCTGCTCCTCTTCCCCTCCTCGTGGTTTTCGGCCACCTCTGCCTTTCCACCGACTTTGATTTCAACCTCTTTCTGCCTTGTTTTTTCTGCCGTCTTGGCGTAGTAAACGCATTTTGTGATTCTGAGGTTGATGCATTATCACTCAACCGCTCTTCATTTTCTTCGGTTGATCGGGCTGGCCTGGATAGAGATGCTGGTCTAATCTGGTCGAATCTTTTGGCAAACATGTAGACTCTTCCTCTCTCATAATCCTCTTTGTCTCTCAAAAGTTTTCTCTGTTTACTTTGTTTTAGTTCCTCCTCATACTCGACTAAATTCTTTTCCATACTGCTCCTTAGTCTCTTACCCACTTCGGTTTCAGATATCTTTTTTAGTTGCTTTTCTGTTTCATTAATTTTTTCCAATGTCTTGATCCGGTCCGCGCCAGCATACTTCACCAACAGCTGCAGGAAAGTTTTTGAACATCCGTTCGTAGCAACGCTCCATTCCTGTAACATTATTGGATCTAATTCTTCGAAGGAAGGGATGGTCAGAATTCTTAAGCCTTGTGGAATTCTGCCAACTTCAATATAATTTTGTAGTGAGTGTTCCTCCCACCATTTGCTCACTTCCCTACGTTGTAATTGTTCCAGTTCTTTAAGTAGACCCAATTCGCTGTCGCTTTTGGGTGCTGTTGCAGTCGGTATGCTAATATTGCTGACTTGTAGAGTTTCATTAAACAATGTTGCGGCTTGTGCCTTTCTGATCGCCTCTGTTACTCTGGAAGTTGTCCATATTGCAAGGTTTTACATAAAAGTTCTGCAAGTAATACGGCCCTTGGAGTGTAGCTGCTTGAAAAAATAAATCCAATAAGGTAGCACACTGTATAAGATGTGAAACTAGCAAGCACAGTTTTAATATATCTGTGTTAGTCGAGGGCTGATAAAATGGTTCGTGGTTAAGTGTGGAATGGGTTGCATCCGATACCTCTCTGGCAAAGACATTCAGTCTGTACCCGGCACAAGTACTCACCCCGCTTCGTTTTGCTGTCCATCCTCCGACGTGCAGCTTCACTCCACTCCGGGTTTTCCTTGGTGCCGCGGCGCTTCCGCCTCTCAAATTTGCCTCCGTATGCACGACCTGAGCAGCAACGGGACAATGAAGTCTTCCAAACGTGCTATATCTGTGCGCTCAAAACTAAGCAAAGATCCCACTGGTGCTATACTCCCCGCTCACACATTGTAGCGTGTCAATCTCTTCTGGGCACTGATGAACATCAGGCAGGACTATGTACTTAATTGGGGGTGTGGAGGGCAATTAACGCCCCCCCCTCAAGTCTTGCGCCCATAGAATAAAGGGTATACCGTCCAAGAGTCAATACAATGGATATGTTGAGGTAATGATATTAGTGGTACTCTTTTTTTTCCCCCCTAAACATTTGACATCTGGATTCTAACTGGATTTAGCCTGTTGCTTACATGTAATAGGTTTTTAAATCACTTATCAACACCTTGTTGAAGAAATTCACAACATTGCAACATCTAACAGTTTAATGCCTTTAGTGGATGAAGAAGCAGATGACTAATGGATATTAGAAATAATCTATGTAACGCAATTCGATAGATTATTTTTGGCTATAGACAAGTCAAATTGGAGGAATTACCTAGTTGAGGCTACTTACTAGTGGGTCTTGATGTTCAGAAAATATTTTCTTAAGCTTCAGAATGAATGTACAAAATACATGATTTTGTACCATTTGAATTGTTGCCTGCCATGCTACATTTATCTTTTTTTCTTGAAGCAATTCGTGGTAGGATATACACCAGTAGTGCATACATGCATGCTTATGTATTTTGAAATCGATTTTTTCTTAGATGTTATATATAGTGTGCTACATGTCGCACAGGGCTGCTTCAGGGATGACAAACAAGTCAACCCTGAAATGAGAGATAAGGGGGCAGGACAACCTGTGTCATTGGCAGTGCCACTCAAGGACACTAAAGGTTTATTGATCTGCACAGTATACACTGCAGAAACTAAATGCTTTGCCAGCAGCAAATAGTTAGCATCTTGTGTTACAGTGATGCATGCTAGATGGAGGGAGGAGATCAAAGGAGTGGCATGAGGGTATCATATCTTGCATACATACATACACGGCATCGAGGCAACAATAATGTTTTGAGAAGTGCAGATGTAGACAGATTTCTTTTATATACAATGTGGGGGTCGTTTGCTGCTGCGAGGACACACAGCTGGACGGGTAATAGAGGATCCTGCATGGTTACTAGTGTGTTCTGGGTCTCTTGTGGTTTGAGAGGTGAAGCAGAGGTGAGTAGGTGTGTAACTATGGGGAAGTGAGACTATGGGGAAGGAGTGGGGTTTGAGCATAGATTAAAATCACAGTAGTGATTCTGCTTTACAGATATTGGGGGCGAGTCTTTCCAGGGCTGTGGTGACAAGATGGAGACAAGTCTTTCACCACTGTATTTTTAGGGTGACCTGCGGATTGAAAGGAGATATGCCTGCTGTGATTTAAGTACATGGGCTTGGTGGTTGTGTTATTTCTACTTGAATGTAGTTAGGCACAGCGCCCTGGCAGCATATGTAAGTGAGCCAGCATCAGGTGGTGGATTACCGGTTGACAGTTGTTGAGGGCATAGCAGATTCTCGGTTGCTTTTTGGATTGTTTAAAGCCTGTTCATTTGCTAAACTGAGAGGCCAGCATACGGTGTGTTTGCTCAGTTGTGTACCCCCAATATTACTGCACTATGCTCCTTTGTTTGCACCTGACCTTTCAGAAAAGACACCTTTTCAATCTGTTTTTCAAAGATAGGTGTTCTTCCAGTGGAAGTACAGAATTGTAGATAAAATAGTCTGGTAATGCCAATAAATGTCATCCCTCAAGCATCAGTGTGGCATGTTATGGATCAAGGTTAAGGGGCAGAAGCGGCCAGACTGCAGAGAGAGACCAGGGAGAGCAAATGAGTGTATTAAAGGTGCTAATTCCGCTCCAGATATGGGGGCGCACCTACCACCTTCAAAAGTCATCAAGGGAGGCAGGATATCCTCTAGGGGTAAACACGGGAACATAAATAAACTGCTGTCACACCATGAAAGAAGTCCTAACAGGGAAACACGGGGGTAGGAATGCATTGTGTATTATCAGCCCAAGGAATCCATCTATGATCAGCACCAGATAAGGAAAAAATAACCCAGGTAAACACATTCAGCAGGGATGTCCCCGGGATGGGCCCTGCCTGGGAAGCCATGATCACCACCCCGCGCGTTAGGGAGCAGGGAGACAGAGCTCAAGCTGCATGTCACAAGCAAGACTGAAGCAACTAAGACAACACTGGGTGATGTAATGAGAGGGCGGCAAGCCAATTCTGTTGGCACTCCGGAGTAGAGGGAAAGTGGACTTGAGCCAGAGAACCTGGTACCTGGACGGAGTGGCGTTCCTGGGAGGACCAATCAAAAGGTAACTTCGATGTGTAAACTAGTTATGCCAGAGGAACGAGGTTCATGCTACACAGTCACCATTCATCAGAGTGCCCAGGCCCAACAAACCTTCCTCTGGCGAATGAAGAAGGACTCATCCAAGGGCTAGTTTGAACTGTCCTTTATTTTCCATAACAGACCGGGATCATACAGCAAAACGAATTTCCAGCAGTGACAGCTACTGAGCCTATGTCAGGAGTTTTTGTTAGTCAATGTTGTCACAACTTACAACCATTCCCCAATCCCCAAAAACCCATGAGCCCATACTATTGGGTAGCTGGGGTGGTAGTGCCCTAGAAGACACCTATAGATGTTAGCTAACTGGTCCGTGCATGCCAGGTGGTCTCGCCTGAGACTTCCCCAAAAACTACCTATTACATTGTTGCAGAGTCGCAGGACTACCATTGGCCCTTGTCCATTACCCTCCACACTAGGATTTGTGTTCCGTGATTGGCTTGGGCAAGTCTCCTCAGACCTGGGACCCCACTCTGTTCTCAGCGCTTATTGTACCTTCTCAAGGTAGTGCGAAAGACTGTGTTCCCATTGTTGCCACTGGTATATCCAGCTAACCTGAAAGGAGTGCCTGCAGGTTGCAACGTTGTTAGACAACACATGCATCAGTTCTTGTCTTCTTCGCTGGGAACTGCCTCTCTTTTCACTGCGGTTAAATGGCTATTGTTCAGCTTAGCCGCTTCACGTGGGTTAAGACCGCAAAACAGCTTTTTGGCCTGCTTTTAGTGAGGATTTAATCTTGCTATTTTGCAGTTGGCTCCCTGTCCCTGGAGCCGGGAATGTTCTGCTTGCCTCTGACCTTGTCTGTGAGCACCAGTCCTGAGTAGCGTGCTTCAAAATCTGGTTTCCTTTGTCCCTTATTCTGAGGCCTGTGGCTTCATGTAACTCTACTAAAGTCATGGTATGATTTCTATGTCTATATCGTACTACTTTCCTTATGGGTTAGTTGCAGTTGGCTCTTCCAAGTTCCTTATACAACCCTGTCATTCCATACGGTTAGTTGCAATAAGTGGCTGCAAGCTTGCTCTGCATCTCTTGCTTTCTTGCATTTCTGCATTTTTGGTAATGAAAAACTTCTGGCAGTATGTATATGTATCTGTCCTCTATATACAGGACTGTGTAAGCATGTTCTTCATGTGTGCATGTGTGTGTGTCTGTGTAACATTGTGCAGGGATGCGAGTTTGCTTCATGGCTATTATTACTATGTTGTGGTGTCTCTAATGACGTCAGCACAGCTGGATATTAAGTCAACCAGGTCCAGTGTTGAGGCACCTCCATCCGCAACAGCATCACCTGGATAAGGTTTGAACGGTTATCTAACAGAGCATCTGCTCACGTATGTGGAATTTATTGGCCCTCCTGGGGGCTGGTCAAACAGTGACTGGCATCTCTTGTTTCTTAGTGTTCGGGCTGTCATGCATATAGGGGTCACGAGGGGCATTCCAGGGACCCTCTCTACAGTTGTCTTAGGGAGGTGGTCAGCCTTCAGAGTATCACTACAGGGTTTGTGAAGGATGATATCTAGCAGCTACTGTGTGAATGTCTCCCTTCCCACCAGAAGCAGGGTGTCTCGTGTTCTTTCCTCAATGGTGCTGACCAATGGCAGTATAATAAAGTTCTGACGGTCAGCACAAATGTTATTTTCTTAATTGCAAACTGTTCCTGGGAGGGGTGAGAATCGATGTGGCTCCACATGGGGAGGCAATGAGTTGGGATATTGTTGATCTGTTCGCCCTCATCACGTTCTTCTAGCATACTTTAGCTCTAAGGATATGACGTAGCTTAGCCAATGAGTTTCTTGGGAAGAGTAGAAAATATGAAGATTCAAGCTGTAATTGTGTTTAATGCCTTGACCATTGTATTTGTAGTATAAAACCTGCGGTCACCGTATGCACAGATGTCAGCTCTCATCAATCTGTTCCAGTCCACTGTTCTGTTTGATTTGCCCAGCTGTAATAAACAGCATTGTTTCTTGCCCAGTGTGCTCTTTTTTTTTTTATTACAATTTTTATATGGTGGGATCAGTGGACCCCTGAGTACATGAGGATGAGGGGATGCTTGTGTGCTACTTAGTGGATGCCTATCAGATACTATGTTGGGCCGTCATGGTCCTCAGTAGCTGTGCACTACATCCTGACAAATATCTGGCGAGTGGCTGTGTGACGGCAAAGATGCAAGACCTGAGAGGTGAGGCTAATTTTGCCAAATACCTTGCCCCCTCTGCAGCATAAAATATATGAATTGCTTAAACCATTCAAATGCCTCTAGTTTTAACCTCCCACTAGTCTCCTCGCCAGTACCCTGCCAAATAGCGATCTGTGGGTTCCACCTAGTTTCTTTTGTGAGCCTCAATCCTCAATCTCCTGAATCCTGCCGTACAATTCTACTTGCATCAATGACTCATGGCACTCGTGGTCTACTGCCATTGCCACTTGCATCACTGTAACTCGTTTTATCCCAGGCTAGTTGTTTGCTGTCTGTAGTTTTTTTGCATAATGTGGATGTCATGGGAGAATGGCTTTTAACAGTTTTTAATAGTTTTAACTCTTCACCCTAAACTAGAAGTACAACAAAGGTAATTACATTTGGTGTTAAGTTGATACTTCATTTCCTAAAGGCCGTTTCAAAACAATGTTGTGTGCGCAATGTATTAGACAGGCATATAGGGTTATACAATGTGAAAAAGAGGAGTTGTGCTTCAGATCTTCCTATGATTTTTATTTTTATTAGGGTATTTATTTATCACAAACATAGCAATGGAGCACCAGGGATCTACAAACAATCAGGGGAGGGACAGTGGGAGCAGATCACCCGGTATTGCCTATGGTGTGGAGTTGCAGGTGTGTGGACCTAGGTTTTAGAGAGGAAGAATTCCCTGAAGAGGAGGGCCTTGAGCTCCTACAAAAACTCAATCAATTGGTGTTCACTTTTATCATAATTTCTTCATTTTTATTCATTAACATTTCCATAGTGTTTACATGCATTTGGTTACTTTGTTCTTATTACATGTAGAACATATATATCCCTTTATTGGCCCATGTTTTGCTTTATCACCGGGTGTCTGTGCATCAAAGAAATAGACAATTGAAACCTTTATTCTTAAACTATTCAATGTTTTAACAACTTCTCAGCTGTTACTTTATAGACTCCCACAGGCACCTTCATGCTTTTACCCAGAGTTGATGTTATACTAGCATTTCAATATTTTCGTATGGCATTGTCCCAATGTGACAAATCAATTTACGGGGCACCAGTGGTCCAGGGATGAATATCAGTTTCTAAACCATCAATCAACCCCACACCTCTAGTACACCAGAAGGGATAACATTTTGGTAACGTGGACAGAACAGCATGCTTATGGTCTGCAAGGTCATGGATCATTGGATAGTAGCAGCGCAGCAAAAATACAAATATTACCCAATTATTAAATGGACTGTCCAGTCAAGGTTGTATACAAATATCTATTGTATTATTACTACAACAGACAGTTCTAGCAAACTACAATTACAAACCCCACTGTGAAGGAACACAGAGAACAGACAATTTCACAAAGGAAAGGGAGGCACTCTGGATACTGACAGGAGGGTAGTTGATAAAGTAATCAGTCTTAAAGTTCAAGATTATTTGGTTTCAGCACCAAAGGGGCAAAGAGTCGTAACTGTCTCCAGGGGCCTTCAGAGAAAGGATAAGGGGGATAGAACCACAATGTACCTAGTGCTGAAGAAGTTCTTGCTGCTCGACAGCGTCGATGCGGTTCCAGGGTGCTTTGCAGCCCGTGAGACGGGAGTTATTGGCGGGAGACGGGTGCGGGTACCAGGTGGCAGGCAATTCGGCAAGCAAGGCTGGACGGACGTCTACAGGCTGTTCGACGCAGCGGCGGGGGACCATGAATCGTTGTATGTGCTGGTTGACAGATCTGGAATGCTGGTCGCGGCGTCTCGGATGACTCTGGCGACACAACAGTCAGCGGTGCAGCCCGATGCGGTTCGAGGACTCGACTGTCTCGGAATTGTCCTTTATAAAGATGGATGCTGGATGATGCTTGTGTGGCACTCCTCTTAGCTTCTTTGCAGGGCTTGTGTCCTTTCAAGGCGGATGGCCCAAAGCTCAGAAGGGTGTTAGCAGGCAACAGCCTCGTCTTTTGTCCAGAGACTCTCAGGCACTTCCCACCTAGGAATCTTGCTGTCCGAACCTAGCAGTGCACGCTGTGTACTGGTTCCGGAGCTGCTGGACAGGTCCTCTAAGTCTGGTATCTCCCTCTGTTCGCTAGGATATGTTTAGGGGAGGGATCTTCTTCCCTCTTGGAACTCCTGGCCTTCCTTCACTGGCAGAAGATGTAAGGTAGACTGTGCCTTCAGCTTGGATACAAATGAGTCCTTCTTCTTATTACTTGCAAAGTCTTCAGATGATCTGATCAGTGAGGGGCTCAGCCCTCTTTTGAAGCCAAATGGGCCTCATTGATTGGTGCAGGCTAAGCCCACCTTAATGAACCAATCCTGGGTCACCACCAACAATCTTCAGGGATGCTTCAGGTCAGATTCGGAGTACTTGGCAACAGACAGGGGAAGGATGACAACATATACTTCTAAGTCCCACTCAGCTCCTTGTCTGCTGTACAACAAAGTGTCTCCCTAATTAACTGAGCCCTATGGAGCGCTTGGTCACAACACGGGCCTCCTTTGAAGTAGGGCGTTGCAGGCAAACTTTCATCTCCTACAACTCACATACTTCCCTGCTCTGAAAGGAGTGGTTGCAGGCAGGACATTCACTGCCCTTTCATTCCAAGGAGGGGTGTTAATACCAAGTTGACACATTACAAAAAGGTGTTGGTCTCTGGTCTCCATTGTTACTTCCTGCACCCAGGCCTTCCCTGAGGCCTGCTCATTAACATTCTTCAGTATTCGCCACCACCAGCACAGTGTAACAATGGAGCTGCAAATCCATGGGGCCTTGAAATGCTAATCAGGCTGCCCATGGCCAGAGGCTTTTGATGTAGCCACAGCTGTCGGGTGTCGGCTACACATGACAGGGGAGTGCAGTGCTGGTAAGCTGTGTCCTCCTAGAGTACATGGCTATTTTTCTGCTGTGTGATAAGTGTGGAAAATATGTGCGGGAATGGCCCCACATATTTTCCGGAGGTTCATCTCCCATCATTCATTCTTTTAAAATAAGCAAAAATCAAAAAGGCCATGAGAGCACACTCTCCCTGTGCGATCGTCGAATTCCTCACACCCAGTATTAGCTATTACCCCATATCCAGGATTTCTTTAACACTTAATACATATCTGTAATGCTCACCTGATTCCCGTAGAGGCGCCGGTCTTGACTGGGCGTATACCGTATCTTCAAAAGTGATGTGTAACACACGGCTGTCTCTTTGGGCTGGACCTCTGTGCACTGTATGTCTGACTAGAAGGGTAAGATGTCTGCAGATAGAAAATATGGGATTAAGGAACTGGGTTATTGAATGTCTCTCTCTTCTTCCCTTTCTCTTCTCCTGTAGAACCCCAAAGGTTAACACTCTCACCTTAGGTAAGTGAACGCCGTGCTCTCCATCTGCCTCGGGGCAGGGTGCTGTAACCAGTTTCTTCACTGGATAAGGGGAGCAGGCCTCTTGACTTCAGAGGACTGCTGTCCGTCGTTTACTGCACGAACGGTAAGTTTCGAGTAATTCTAATGTCTTTAAAGTCTTTAGTAATGATGTTTCTTGTTTTGCAGGGTTCCGGCGATGGCGGATGACGGGCTGAAGTGAGTTGAAGATGGAGCCCGTGTGATGAATAGAAGCGCCTGGAAGCATGTAAGTAAGCGCTTGTTGCCTGCTTCACGATGCGCTCTAACTGTCTTTTTATTTTACAGGTACAAGTTCGGAGCGGCTGCAGGGTGCCGGAATACCCACTGGGTTAGATGTGGAAAGGAGCAATGGCACGTGAGTTCCCCAATGTCTTTAAACGCACCTTGTTTTGTCTTTCAGATGCGGGATGCAGCGCCGAAGGCCTCCGGAGCGTGCAAAGAGTTGGTAAGCTTTTGTCTTTCAGATGCCGGAATGCAGTGTGAAGACCTCCGGAGCGCACGAAGAGTAGGTAAGCCTTTGTCTTTCAGATGCCGGAATGCAGCGCGAGGCGTTGGTGACAGCTGATGGACCAGGTAAGTGAAGAGCTGTCACTGAAGACCGTAATGCTAACCTGTTCTTTCTTGTCTTTATAGGTGTTGCTGAAGACTGGATTCAGGATGGTAAGCCTTTTTCCTTAGGCCCAGGATCAGATGCAGAAGACACGATGAGCGTTCTGCTGCAGAGGATGCAGAATAACGCAAAGCAAGATTCATCCATCGGGTGTGGTTTAAATAGCCTCCAGTAGTGCTTAGGTGTCTCCTTCCACAGCCACGCCTAGGTAAGAAAAGAGTTCCTGCTTTCCAGAAGAGTTCCAGTGTTCTGAATCTAGGGAGTGGCTCCTGCCCCACCCAACAGGAAAAGTAGTTCCAAACAGAAGAGGATCAGAGGCTCAACTGGCAGGCAAGTAAGCAGCATGGTCTGCTGCAGGTAAGTCCACCCAAGCATTATGAGCCCGGCGCTTCCAGCGCTGGGACTGGGCATATTTATGAGCCTGGTGCCACTGGCGCCAGGACTGGGTCCAAAAGGTCCCAATTGGGACTGGTTGGCACTCGGAACCTGGGTTATGGATCTGCTTCCAAGGGAGTTGGGAAAACCCTGACCTTTTGGAAGCAGAGATCATGACAATATCCACTGGAGGTACTATCATCTATGTTTGAAATAACTTGTCGCTTTAGGCAGTATGTGTTTTCTCAGGAAGCGCCTTTATTAGGTTACATCAGGATACATCATGTCAGGAACAGAGATGCATATATAGGCTTAAAAGGTAAAAGGACACTAGCCTGCTGGCTCCCACCAACCAGGCCTACATTTCTAGCTTCCTGGGTATGGAACCTTCATTCTCTACCAAATATTTTCAAACATTCTCAGCATGCACTCAACATTCTCACAGTGACATCACTGAGACAGACATACAGAAGAGGTAAGACCCAACACACCTCATCTCCATAAACCATCATAGAAGACGACCTCGGTGGGAACAGCCTCTGACTATGGGTCAATACCGCTCACTACCGACATTAACTACAGCCAAAGAAAACCAGGGGTTGAAACACAAGCAGCGGACATATGCTACTATCATCATTCTCAAGCCACATGCATATTACATTCACCACACTCTCACGTCTCTATAACCAGAATGATAATACAGAGGGAGTATTACTAAATTGAACGACACAAGCCACTGGAAGATGTGGTGGGGTACCCTAACGGTGTCTCACCAAGAAAACACAAACAACTTTCCCATGCCATCTTCTGGCCAGGAAGTTTAGGATAAGCCAATGTCTAAGCCAGACACATCAACCCAAAGTACCAACAAAGTAAAGGTAAATCATGTGTATGTGGCAATGCCGAACTCCACAGATTGAAATTGAGTAAACACCTTAAGTAGTGTCCATTCAACTGAGGAAGAACCTAACTTGCAAAATGAGTTGTCGGGCAGAGAACAGCTAGTACGATCAATAAACATTTTATTTTAAAATGACAGGGCACTTCAAAAGCTAAAAGGCACTTACATATTTTTGACAAGCCCCGCCAAACTTCAGAACAACAAAAACCGTCAAGGCACAAAGAAGACAAAAACCACCTAAAGACCACCTGTTATTTGAAACACTATCAAACGATTAATAGAATTTTCAAATCAAAATATTAGGTTCCACAGCACTAAATCATGACCAAGTGACATACGCACTGGCATATAACAATGGAGAAAAACCATGTTGATATACACATTCAAGCTGCCATTCACTTTGTAATTGGGGTATATTACACTTGTACATAACTTGGAATGTTCAGGTGCATGCGTAATTGCATTAAATCAAGGTAGTTCAAAAGCAGTAAATGAACTGTAAAGTTCCCATATCACCCCAGCAAAAGTTGTCGCTTGAAACTAAAGCAGGATAAGAAACTGTAATATTTCCATATGACTCCTGCAAAAGTTGCAATATTCGATCAAGGCTGTAAATTAATGTACAAATGTTTAAGCCAAAATTAAGTAATTTTCTATGAGTCCAAACAGTACTGGAAAAATTAGACTGAAAATCCCTGGAACAGAGTCAAGAAAAATGGAAGTAACTTTTGAAGAGGGACATATACTTCACATATACGGCATAACAATTATAATAAATCATGTTAACTGTAGTATTGCAAGTCCATCAGCTACAAAACCTGAAAGTTTTCAAGAGGTTAGAAGTAACAGAAGTAATGAATTCACATGTTTCTAATGATCAGAATTACAGTTGAGATTGCAATACTTAAGATAAGAAAATCACTCCCCAGCATCACTCATCGTACACTACACACTTACAGGGTAATTCATAGAATTTCGCAGAAAAGTGTTGCAAGCGGCTGGCGCAGAGTGTCCGCGTGCGATTGACTGCGCCAGGCACGTTGACTAAAACCGATTTCCGCGCACAGCGTATTCATGGATTTCAGGCTTCCAAACCAGCCGTGGCGCAGAGAATCGCAGCGACCCTGCAGCAGCACCAGTAACGCCCCCAAGAACGCCCTCGCGCAAGGAAAAGCCATCCAAATTGCTAAATCATCGCAAAGGGCTGCGCTAACCCTGTACCAGTTCACCGGGCTGGCAAACAGCAAACGCCAAGCGGGGAACGTGTATTGCAGGGGTGCGCGGGAAGTTCCACACGCGACTGGCCCCGTGCAAGCAGGGTACGTGAATTTCAGAGGTGCGCGGGAAGTTGCACACGCGATTTCAGCAGGGTACGTGTATTTCATGGGTGCGCGGCAAGTTCCACACGTGAATGGGCCACTGCGAGCAGGGTACGTGTATTACATGGGTGTGCGGGAAGTTCCACACGCGATTCCATCAGGGTACGTGTATTTCAGGGGTGCGTGGGAAGTTACACACGCGAACGGGCCAGTGCGAGCAGGGTACGTGTATTCCATGCGTGCGCGGGAAGTTGCACACGCAATTTCATCAGGGTACGTGTATTTCAGGGGTGCGCGGGAAGTTCCACACGCGATTGTCCCAGTGCGAGAAGGGTACGTGTATTTCAGGGGTGCGCGGGAAGTTGCACACGCGATACCAGCAGGGAATGTGTATTTCAGGGGTTCTGGGGAGTACTACACGTGAATTGGCCGTGTGGGTCCTCCCAGGTGTACGCTCCACAACCTCCACGGCCCCTGCAGGCAGCCCACACCACAGGGGACTACCCTGCACCCCTGCCCATGTCCCGCAGGCAGCCCATCCACCATGTGCATGCCCCCCAGCCAACCCACATGTCACCTTGCACTACTGATCAACAATGCATGTCTCCCACCACCCTCACCCCCCAGCAGTGCAGGGGCAGCCTCCACCAGGCCCCCACTCATGTCTCCCACCACCCCCACCCCCCAGCAGTGCAGGGGCAGCCTCCACCAGGCCCCCACTCATTTCTCCCACCACCCCCACGCCCCTGCCACCATGGCCACCCTCCACCAGGCCCCCACTCATGTCCCCCTGCACCCCCACCCCCCGGCAGTGCAGCGGCAGCCTCCACCAGGCCCCCACTCATTTCTCCCACCACCCCCACCCCCCTGCCACCATGGCCACCCTCCACCAGGCCCCCACTCATGTCCCCCTGCACCCCCACCCCCCGGCAGTGCAGGGGCAGCCTCCACCAGGCACCCACTCATGTCTCCCACCACCCCCACCCCCCGGCAGTGCAGGGGCAGCCTCCACCAGGCCCCCACTCATGTCCCCCTGCACCCCCACCCCCCTGCCACCATGGGCATCCTCCACCAGGCCCCCACTCCTGTCTCCCACCACCCCCACCCCCCAGCCACCAGGGGCAGCCTCCAGCAGGCCCCCACTCATGTCCCCCTGCACCCCACCCCCCTGCCACCATGGGCATCCTCCACCAGGCCCCCACTCATGTCTCCCACCACCCCCACCCCCCTGCCACCAGGGGCAGCCTCCAGCAGGCCCCCACTCTTGTCCCCCTGCACCCCCACCCCCCAGCATCCAGGGTCACCTTCCACCAGGCCCCCACTCATGTCTCCCACCACCCCACCCCCCAGCAGTGCAGGGGCAGCCTCCACCAGGCCCCCACTCATGTCTCCCACCACCCCCACCCCCCTGCCACCATGGCCACCCTCCACCAGGCCCCCACTCATGTCCCCCTGCACCCCCACCCCCCAGCATCCAGGGTCACCCTCCACCAGGCCCCCACTCATGTCTCCCACCACCCCCACCCCCCTGCCACCAGGGTCACCCTCCACCAGGCCCCCACTCATGTCTCCCACCACCCCCACCCCCCAGCAGTGCAGGGGCAGCCTCCACCAGGCCCCCACTCATGTCTCCCACCACCCCCACCCCCCAGCAGTGCAGGGGCAGCCTCCACCAGGCCCCCACTCATGTCTCCCACCACCCCCACCCCCCTGCCACCATGGGCAGCCTCCACCAGGCCCCCACTCATGTCCCCCTGCACCCCCACCCCCCAGCATCCAGGGTCACCCTCCACCAGGCACCCACTCATGTCTCCCACCACCCCCACCCCCCAGCAGTGCAGGGGCAGCCTCCACCAGGCCCCCACTCATGTCTCCCACCACCTCCACCCCCCTGCCACCAGGGGCAGCCTCCAGCAGGCCCCCACTCATGTCTCCCACCACCCCCACCCCCCTGCCACCATGGGCAGCCCCCACCAGGTCCTCACAATCCCCAATCATGTGCGTAATGGTCAGCCTCCACAGCCAAAAAGCCCTACCAAGTAACCCATTCACCCACATGGAAATGGAAATCACATGTTACACCCCCAATGTTCATTAAGCTAATGAACCCATGTCCGTCACACACAATGGTTGCAATTGAATGGGAAAACACACAACATGACATGCATGAAACCAATGAGATGATACCACACAGTGAAGTATGGAAACAAAATTGTATTGAAAAAATTAAAGAATGCTAAAGAAAGAAAACAAACTACAATGTGAATGAGAAAAAAAAACCTGCATGTCCGTATAAAAACACAAAACTGGAAATCCGAATCCAAAAAAATTTTGTCCAAAGTCAAATGTAAAAAAATCTCCATGCAATAAAAAACTATGTACAAAAATACCAAGGGTCTATGAGCCCAACTGAACAAAGGAAACCTACTAAAAAACCTACCTAAAAATCAACTATATGCAAAAAGTGGAGCAGTGTCCGTCGACTCCAAATCATAATAAGAAAGAAAGGAAACCTAAAACTAAAGAACTATATACAAAGGCGGCGGGCAAGTCCAGCGGCTCACTCCGTGGTGTCCCGGGCCAGGGCATCATTGAACTCCTGTTCGATGTCCCGGAGGCGGTCCAGTTCCATGGCCCCGAGGGTCCGCAGGGACGATGCCGTGTCCTCCTCCAACCCCCTGCGGATTGCCTCGAGGCACTCGGCCCGCCTCAGGGCCCTCCGCATGGAGTTCTCCGCCCTGACCATTGTGAGCCGCGCCTCTTCCGCCCGCCGCCGCTCCGCACCTATGGCGTGGCCCAACCGCTGCCACACGGAAGACACTCTCTGTCCTGGGTCCCCTGCCCTCCGGCCGATGCCTGCCCCTCCGATGTCGAAAGCCCCGAGCCTTCATGTCTCCCACCATGTTGCTGCTGCTGCTGCTCTGCCTCTGCCCGTGCACTGCCTCCTGCTGCCTGCACATCCTCCGCCGGCTGGGGTGCACTTGTTGATGTGGCCACCCCTGCTGGACCTCCGACTCCCGGCAGGGATGCCTCCTCCACCAGCCTGGCCGCACCGTCAGAGGCAGCTCCACAGGGAACCCAGGTGACTGATGGGTGGGAAGATGGCACAGAGGACGACTGGCGCGTAGGGGGTCCAGTTGAGGAGGGGGTCGAAGCAAGCCCCATCAGACAGCGGAATCTGGCCTGGGTGACCTGTCCCAGCAGGCTGACGTGGTCAACGAGCCATTCGAGATGACGTGCAGTCTCTCCATGAAAAGACTGCAGGTCACCTCGCATGGCCCGTTGACGCAACGCCACACCAGCCAGGACAGGCTCAACCCAGACCTGGATGGCCACGTCCGCAGACAGAGGAAGGCCAGTTGACGTCAGCTCATCCCCTGCCTGAAAATGGGTCTGGACGTAGGCATCCCTGCTGGTGCAAGATGATGCAGGGACAGGATCGGGGACAGGATTGCACACAGGCAGCTCCGCGGCCGCCTGTGCTGCCTCCTGTCCCTGGTCCTGCACTGCACCACTAGCACCAGTGGGATCCCCACCTCCAGACCCCGTCTCTGGTGCTTGCGCGGCCCCCTCCTCCACCAAACCCCCCCCACCAACCTGGATGATCCGTGCCATCTTCCCCTGTTGGGCCCTGTGGGGTCCCAGCTGCCCCTTCTGCTGCCGAGGAGTCCAACTGCAACCTCCGCCTCTTGGACCTCCCCCCGGCAGCTGCGGCCTGGGAAGCGGCACCGGACTCCTCACTCCCCGACGAGATGACAACACGGGAGGGGAGCCGGGCCTTGCGTCTCCGGCTGGCGGTGGGATCCCCGCCGTTGTGCTCCACAGCACCTTCTCCGCCCTCTTCATCAGTTGACGCTGCAGACAGGGAGAAACAAAACACAGGCATCAGGGCACTGTACAATGGACACATACACGCATGACAGTTGCACATGAGTGGCATTGGAAAACCTCAGACATGTCATCACAATCCCCAACACACATGTCATTGCAACTCGCACACATGAGCCATACCACAGCCATATCGCAACTGCCACCACCATCCATACACATACAACTGCATCAGCAGCCAAAGGGGAGCCAGACATCACATGCAACACAGGAAGTGCACCACACATGTACACACACCACCACACTTGCATGCATGTCTACACCTCTGCCAAGTGTCGCACTGTTCAGACGGGCATCCATGTCACATCTGCCAATCAGGCTTCCACATACCGCTGTCACATGCATCCATGTTGCATCACTGTTGCACCCTTGTCAAATACACACACATGCACATGTACACAGTGCTCATACATGCAGCCGAAAACAACATACATGCCTGACATCACGGACATGTCTACTTACATACACATTCATCCAAACGTGTGCACGCACAACTGCATTTGCCATGCAAGCCCAAACACACAAGCACCATCCATGTCTCACACATTACAGCCCTCGCATGTGTCAGCCCCACGGCCCTGTACACCCCCACCCATACTCGACCCCATACAAACAGATGTGCAACCAGCACAATGCCGAATAATCACCACACGCACTGCTCACAATCAGGATGCATGTACACTCACCGCTCGACTCCAGACGGGTCTGCTTCTCTAGGACCTGGACGTGGAGCGCTGGGGATATGCGTTCCAGGACCCCCATCTGTTTTTCCGACAAGTGGCCCCGGCGCCCGTTGGCATCCGCTGCCTTCAAGAGGCACCGGGCCTTGTTCAGGGTCCTGGACCTGAAGTCCTCCCAGCGCTTCCTGACATGTTGTAAGTCCCGGACTGCCACCCCCTCCGCGTTGATGGCAGTCACGATGTCAGTCCAGATCCAAGTCCGTCCTTCCTTGTCGGCGCGGGAACTTCCGAAGAGGGCATCATACTGCCCCAGGACTTGCTCCACCAGGACACCAACTTCGGTGGCACTGAAGCTGGTGCCCCTCTGCCTCTCTGGCCGGGGGTTGTCAGTGGTCACAGATGGTGTTTGCCCCGATATGACAACCCCAGAGGTAGGAGTGGGTGGGCAACTGGGTCCTGGGGCTGGGCTGTGGAGCGATAGAATTCCAGTCGGGAGTCTTCGGTTCCAGCAGGGGTGGTCACAGCAACAGCACCCCTGGCTGATGTGCAGGCAGCAAATGGCAGTGCATGTGGGCAGCAGGCAGTCAGGCAGCAGCAGATGGCAGGTGGGAGCGTGCTCGGGGCTCTGGGGGGCAGTAGTTCGGCCTTCTGGGCAGGAGCGTGGTCTTCCGTGTGCTTACGCGTGGCCAGCTTGGTACGGAGTGATTTGGCACGTGAAAATCCTGCACGTCAGCGTGAAAATCGAGGAAAGGCTCTTAGCGCGTAAGCGCGTCAGCACGCATACGTGATTCTATTGGACCAAAGGCCCTCAGCGCGTAAGCGCGTCTGTGACGTGACCCGCACGGGTGTTTCCCACACAGCACGTGATGACAGAGCACACGTGGAAAGACTGCACGTCCAGAGTCTCATCGCGTGTAATTGGACAGCACGTCAGAGTCTCATCGCGTGTAATTGGTGGAAATGGCCCTACACGCAGAAGTCATAAAGCGTGTAATTGGTGGAAATGGCCCTACACGCATAAGTCACAAAGCGTGTAATTGGTGGAAATGGCCCTACACGCATAAGTCACAAAGCGTGTAATTGGTGGAAATGGCCCTAGCGCGTACACGCCGCGTAAGTGACGCTGGACGTGTGGGCCTGTATAAAAGGTACGCATAGAACACCATTTCCTTGTACGTGCTTTTCGTGGAGAGCGAGTGGGTGAATTGTGTACTTCTTGTTGGTTCACACGCGATTTACTTCACGGCGTTTCAAGTTCGTATTCCCTGTTACCTCTGACAGATTTTTCTCTTTTTCCTCTTTTACTGGTTTACCTGGGCCTGTTCCCTCAAACAGTGTTCCCTTCTACTGTTGTCCTGTCTCCTCAGACAGCGTACAAATCTTCTTTTGGCGGGGGTGTTGCCAACCAAACGCGCTCCTTTTTCACGCTCTTTTACCTGGCAGACGGTGAGTCACGCACGTATTTAACATCTGTGCTTGCCCCGTGTGTAGCCTACCCCTTCAGAGGTCATTCTAGGCTGCGTGTGACACGCATACGTTCATTCTTGTGTTACTGGGTGCCACAGCGTAGTGCAGGTTTTTCTTTCTGCACACGTGGTCTAGGAGGGGTTGCGTGCACGTCATCTCCCTTTTTT
Organism: Ambystoma mexicanum; assembly: GCF_040938575.1. Taxonomy (NCBI): domain Eukaryota; kingdom Metazoa; phylum Chordata; class Amphibia; order Caudata; family Ambystomatidae; genus Ambystoma; species Ambystoma mexicanum. The sequence continues at coordinate 1,293,340,018 of NC_090929.1, forward strand.
GGGGCTCCTGTGCGTAGCGTGACCCGTCATCTTTCCCCAGGGGTTACAATCAGCCTTGCAAGAGCACTAGGGTACAATTACCATCTGGTACCCAACCCCTTTGACCCCCAATTGCCCAGGACAATATTTTACAGCCACTCCCATACGCACATTAACATCAGTGCCATGGCTGGGAGGCGAGGATTCCGTAAGGGTGGCAAAGGTGGAAGAGCCACAAGTGGTGGCCGTGGTGGATCCGGTAGGGGACGTGGTTGTTACTTGCAGGGTGAGCCTGTCCCCCCATGTGTGGAGGACCAGTCAAGGGCACCCATAACCCCCCCACCCTCCCCCTCCCGTTGAGGCTGATGTGGCTGACACCATCCATGCTCAGCCCTTGTTGGACCAGCCCATTGTGGCACCAGACCTGGCTGACTCCATGGCTGACTTCCAGGTCAGCAGGCCTATGACACGTGCGCTGGTGCACGTTGATGTCACCATGCCACGTGCATCTGGGGCAGCAAGGTCATCTGCTGCACCAAGTAGGCAGGGCGGAGAGGCTGCAGGGGCAGCTGTGGCTCCATCCACCCCAGCCCTCACACACCCAGCCCGGACAGTGTCGGTCCTAGTCCATGCTGCTGACTTTCCCCCTGACACCATCACACTAAAGCCAATGCCTGCACCAGCTCCCATGCTGAGTGTGCAATCCCACACTCCTGATACAGTGTCCACCAGGGCTCCTGCCCCTAGTGTCCAGAGCGGCGCAGGACACTCAGGATCACCACCACCTTCCAAGCGGAAGAGGAAGAGTGCTCGTCCGGCACAGGCTGTTGCCCCAGACACGGCTACACAGTCCGGCCCGTCCAGGAAGCCCAGCTTCACGGATGACGAACTGAATGCACTTGTCGAGTATGTGTCCGCACATGACAACGAGATGGTCATTGTTGCAGGATCCAAGACCACACCTGCACAACGCCAGGCACACTGGCAGACCGTTGCGGACATCGTAAGTGCCATTGGAATCGTGAGGCGCACAGCCAATGATTGCTATAAGCGCTGGAATGACCTAAAGCGCAGGGCAAAGAGTAAGCTGGCCTCAAGTCATGCCGCAACTCTAGTGACTGGAGGTGGGTCTCCAGTAGTAGACATGGAACTCACTCCACATGAGTCAGTCGCTGGGACCTACGTCACGGAGGAACAGATCCAAGGCGTGGGAGATTTGGCTGATTACGAGGCATTGTCCGGTGAGTGCACATGCATGTGTGTGTCATCCATGTGCATGGTGTGTGTGAGGGCTTCTGTTTGTGTGACAGGTGAGAGTGTGTGCGCCTGAGTCGTATGGGTCAGCCATGTGCCTCATGCAATACATCCTGCGCAGCTGCATTTGCCCATAGCAGTATCCCTTCTGCCAACAGTAGACATCTAGCCCAACTGCACGCCAGTTGCCCTTGAAGTGTCACCGTGCCACAACATTGTTGCTTAATTTTCCACTGTTCATTTAGTCAGATTGTTTGCATTCCACCACTTTTACTAGGCATGTCGCAGTCCTCTAGTCACATGTCTGACATGGCTATGATAAAGTGGAGTGACTTTGTTACCTGGATATCATTTGTTCAAACATGTCCCTGTGCAATTGTACCATTTCGGACTGGCAGCTCCAGGTGAAGAATCTGACCTGTTTGAATTAGAAAAGCTATTACATGCGGGAACTGGACTGAATGAATAGGTGCTGCCCTCCTCTCCATCTTCACTCAATAGCAATGGTACATGCCATCTGTGTGATGGCATGTGTGTTTCACCTGCCAATCACAGGCCAATGTGTGATGCCACTGCCAGGCAGCATGCAGAAAATGTGTTCATCTTCCATCTTGGTGTCATCAGTGTGTGCCATTTGCCTGCCCTTCATACGCAGTGAGGGTGCATGCATGGGAGGGTTTTAGTCATGTGGGACATGTGTCAAACAAGTACTGGTTCTCTTGCTTCTCAGCCCTCATTGTGTGCCATGGTGCTAATGCCTGTTTCCATTTCTTTGTTTTTATGTCTTTGCAGGGGCACCTGATACTGCTGGGGTTGTGGAGATGGTGCAGACCCAGGAGGGGTCCGAGGGCCGACCAACCACCAGTGAGGGACGTTGTGTGGTGGTGGGTGAGAACCCACAAGTGCTGCAGGTCCTGCTCTCAAGGGGTGTCTCTGGCTGCACCTCCCCCGAGCTGTACTCAGGTGTTGATTCGGATGAGACCTACGTGCCGTCGCAGGTGAGTGTTCCAGGGAGGGATTCTGTTCTGTCTCACCCACCTGCACCAGGGTCAGAACCCTCAATGGGGATGTCAGTGTTGGCAGCTACGCCTTTGGTGGTTACGGATGCAGGGTCACACTCCGCGACATCTGATCCTGTTCCTGGGCCAGCAGATCAGAGGGGGAATGCAGTCCTGCAGCCTCAGGCAGTGCCGGCACAGCAAGGCGCAGTTCGCCTTGCCCCAGACAGGTGTGGTGCCCGCCGACGTGGTGGCCGTACGCCACCTGGCAATACTGCATGGGAGCAATCCATTTACGGTATGGCAACCCAACAGGCAGCATCATCCGAGATGATGGCTCAGGCCATGGATAGGGTGGCCACTTCCATTGTCCCCCCTGAAAGGCTGATGGAGCGACTAGAGCAGGCAACCGACTCCATCTGCCAGTCACACAGGGAGGACATGTTGGGGTCCAACAGGGACAGGCGGGCGGCACTGGCGACTCTGCAGGAGGCCATCTCCATTGAGTCCCAGGGCCACAGGGAAGCCCTGAGGCAGGAGGTCCTTCACCTCAGGACGACTCTTGTTGAGCTTGAGGCTTCAACACACCAAAGGACAGAACAGCAGCTGGAGCGTCTCACCCGTACGCTCTCAGCTGAGATGCATGCAACGAGGGCGGAGGTCCGGGCATCCCGTGAGTTGTTGCATGGGGACCTCCACACACTCATCCTCCAGAACCAGACCTACCACACCCGCATGCTTGCAGCCATGGAGGAGCAGACTAGGGCCTTGCGTGGGCTGCCTCCCATAGTGCAACCACCTCCGGATGCAGCTGCACAGGGTGATAATAGCGACAGCAGTGATACTCCCACAATAGGGTAGCCGTGTGGGCCATGAGCCCATGGAGGTGTTTTATTTTCCCAGGATCCACGCAGGTGGGTTCTGGTGTGCATCCTGTCCTCGGACCTCCTGGGTGGCCTCCCCAACCCCCCCGGGCCCTTCTATGGCCATTTTTTTTTTTTTTTTATTTTTATTTTCATTTCTTTTATTCCCAATTTATTTGGGACGATTTGTTGGCTTCCATGGTTCCTGTGGGCATACGCTGCATTGTGGCTGGGCACATGCAGGCTTGTGATGTATTTGGTTCAGATGCTTGGGTTTGAGTCACACACACCCCTCCTGCTTCCCGTTTCCATGGGCTTGCAAAGGGTGTGCCCAAGTGACAGTGAATTACACAGTGACGTTGGACTCCCATGAGCTGTGTGGGCAGTCTGTAGTCAATACTGTGTATACATTCCTAGTGCATATTGCTGTTGTGTTGTACACTGCATGTTGCATTGATGTGTAACTCATCTCCTGTGTCTACCTCCCAATTTGCAGGTCCCTTCCTCATGTCTACACAAGGACCTCTAGTCTGGAGATGTGGTCCATGTTGGCAGCAGTGCACCTACAACTCTACATGGCGCCAACACTGCACAGTTGGTAGTGGTGGGAGTGCAGGCATTTCCAGGTGGTGAGACTACTAATATTAAACATTAGTGATGTCATGTTAATGGTAGTACGTGCTCAAGTTTGTTGTTGGTCCGGCATTACTGTGAGCATTTCAGGTGTTGCAAGTTTCTAATAGGGACACTGTACATTGTGACACTAGTGTCATGTTGTGGGGATTACTTTGTTTACCTGCAAATAGCATGACATGGCACGGTGTGTCATGTGGCGGTGCTGGGGTTGGGTTGGCTGACATTGCACTGTCCTCTTGTTGCATTTTGCAAGTGGGTATTCATTTTAGCTGCTTGAATGTGTAACTTCACAAAACTGCATTGGTGGTGTCAGTGTGGATAGGGATGCACACATTGTGACACTTCCAGGTGAACAATCTCAGGCTGATATGGTTTTCACGGTTCTTTCTCCAGACATTCAGGATCAGTGTCAGGTTGAGTCATCATTGATTGTCAGATGGAATGTGCCAGGGCAGTGTGCACTCCACAGGGGTGTGATTTCTATGTGAAGTAATTAGCCACTAGCTGTGTACGGGCTGCCTCCCCCCGTGCCCTTTCCCCTCCCATGCTCAGCGGCTGTGCATGTGGTTGGGGATGGGGGGGCACCACCATGTCCACGGCCAGGCCCCGCCGTGTTGCAACGTTGTGCAGGACACATGCTGCCACTATGATCCTGCACACTACTGGGGGAGCGTACAACAGCTGCCCGCCAGAACGGTCAAGGGAACGAAAGCGTGACTTCAGCACTCCGAATGTGCGCTCCACTATGCCCCGGGTTGTAATGTGGGCTGCGTTATATCTTACCTGGGGTGGCGTGGTGGGGTTCCGAATTGGCGTCATCATGTGGGGGCTGAGAGGGTAGGCACTGTCCCCTGTGGAGGTGGTGATTGGTATCATTGGTGGGGTTGTGACCTTGCTCAGTATCTGACATGCATGCATGTGCAGTGGCATTCATACTCACCAAGCAGCCATGTATCGCCATGCCGGCCAGCTTCTAGGTCCCGGCTTAGGGTGGACATTCGGTAAATGAAGCTGTCGTGGGTTGACCCAGGATAGTTGGCATATACTGAGGTGATGATTCCCTTGGCATTACATACTACCTGCACGTTGATGGAATGCCAGTGCTTGTGGTTCCTATAGATGTGCACAGATGCCCTGGGGGGACGTAGAGCCACATGGGTGCAGTCGATGGCACCTAGCACTTTGGGGAATTGTGCCACAGCGTAAAAATCCAGGGCGGCAGCATGCCTTTCTGCAGGGGTTCTGGGCAGGTATATGTGCCTGCGGACTGATGGGCGTGCAGTGATGATGTTCAAGACCTGGTGTAGACAGCGTGACTGGGTGGCCTGTGATACACCACCCACAATGGCACTTGTCCGCTGAAATGATCCAGTGGCTAAGAAGTGCAGTACATTGAGGACCTTCTCCAGGGGGCTAAGTGCTTGGGAGCACAGGGTGGGTGATGTGAGGTCATCCTCCCACTCACTCACCAGGTCCAGTATGATGTGTGGTGGAAACCTGTACCTCCCATGCACCTGGTCATCAGGCATCCCGAAAAGGCTGGTTCTGGGTGTGAATATTCTGGCCCTGACTATCCTCCTCCTCCTCCTCCTTTGGTAGGCCACGCCCACTGCTGCTAGGAACGGTATGTTCATCCTGGGTCTGAGCTTGTTATTTTGTTAGCGCGCAAATTAATGCGTTGCGCGTGTTGTAGGCGAGCGTGTGACCCGCGCACCCCTGAAATCCAGTACCCAGTCCAATAGCGTGTGGAAATTGCCGCGCACACCGGGATACAGGTGCGCTGACTTACTTGCGTGTGTAAGTGCCCGCGCACCCCTGATATACACGTACATAGGCCAATCGCGTGTACGTGCACTTCTTTTGTCCAATTACACGCGATGAGACTCTGACGTGCTGTTCAATTACACGCGATTACACTCTGACGTGCAGTCTTTCCACGTCTGCTCTGTCATCACGTGCTGTGTGGGAAACACCCGTGCGGGTCACGTCACAGACGCGCTTACGCGCTGAGGGCCTTTGGTCCAATAGATTCGCGTATGCGTGCTGACACGCTTACGCGCTAAGGGCCTTTCCTCGGTTTTCACGCTGACGTGCAGGATTTTCACATGCCAAATCACTCCGTACCAAGCTGGCCACGCGTAAGCACACGGAAGACCACGCTCCTGCCCAGAAGGCCGAACTACTGCCCCCCAGAGCCCCGAGCACGCTCCCACCTGCCATCTGCTGCTGCCTGACTGCCTGCTGCCCACGTGCACTGCCATTTGCTGCCTGCACATCAGCCAGGGGTGCTGTTGCTGTGACCACCCCTGCTGGAACCGAAGACTCCTGACTGGAATTCCATCGCTCCACAGCCCAGCCCCAGGACCCAGTTGCCCACCCACTCCTGCCTCTGGGGTTGTCATGTCGGGGCAAACACCATCTGTGACCACTGACAACCCCCGGCCAGAGAGGCAGAGGGGCACCAGCTTCAGTGCCACCGAAGTTGGTGTCCTGGTGGAGCAAGTCCTGGGGCAGTATGATGCCCTCTTCGGAAGTTCCCGCGCCGACAAGGAAGGACAGACTCGGATCTGGACTGACATCGTGACTGCCATCAGCGCGGAGGGGGTGGTAGTCCGGGACTTACAACATGTCAGGAAGCGCTGGGAGGACTTCAGGTCCAGGACCCTGAACAAGGCCCGGCGCCTCCTGAAGGCAGCGGATGCCAAGGGGCGCCGGGGCCACTTGTCGGAAGAACAGATGGGGGTCCTGGAACGCATATCCCCAGCGCTCCACGTCCAGATCCTAGAGAAGCAGACCCGTCTGGAGTCGAGCGGTGAGTGTACATGCATCCTGATTGTGAGCAGTGCGTGTGGTGATTATTCGGCATTGTGCCGGTTGCACATCTGTTTGTATGGGGTCGAGTATGGGTGGGGGTGTACAGGGCCGTGGGGCTGACGCATGCGAGGGGCTGTAATGTGTGAGGCATGGATGGTGCTTGTGTGTGTGGGCTTGCATGGCAAATGCAGTTGTGCGTGCACACATGTTTGGATGAATGTGTATGTAAGTAGACATGTCCGTGATGTCAGGCATGTATGTTGTTTTCGGCTGCATGTATGAGCACTGTGTACATGTGCATGTGTGTGTATTTGTCAAGGGTGCAACAGTGATGCAACATGGATGCATGTGACAGCGGTATGTGGAAGCCTGATTGGCAGATGTGACATGGATGCCCGTCTGAACAGTGCGACACTTGGCAGAGGTGTAGACATGCATGCAAGTGTGGTGGTGTGTGTACATGTGTGGTGCACTTCCTGTGTTGCATGTGATGTCTGGCTCCCCTTTGGCTGCTGATGCAGTTGTATGTGTATGGATGGTGGTGGCAGTTGCGATATGGCTGTGGTATGGCTCATGTGTGCGAGTTGCAATGACGTGTGTTGGGGATTGTGATGACATGTCCGAGGTTTGCCAATGCCACTCATGTGCAACTGTCATGCGTGTATGTGTCCATTGTACAGTGCCCTGATGCCTGTGTTTTGTTTCTCCCTGTCTGCAGCGTCAACTGATGAAGAGGGCGGAGAAGGTGCTGTGGAGCACAGCGGCGGGGATCCCACCGCCAGCCAGAGACGCAAGGCCCGGCTCCCCTCCCGTGTTGTCATCTCGTCGGGGAGTGAGGAGTCCGGTGCCGCGTCCCAGGCCGCAGCTGCCGGGAGGAGGTCCAAGAGGCGGAGGTTGGAGTTGGACTCCTCGGCAGCCGAAGTGGCAGCTGGGACCCCACAGGGCCCAACATGGGAAGATGGCACGGAGTCATCCAGGTTGGTGGGGGGTTTGGTGGAGGAGGGGGCCGCGCAAGCACCAGAGACGGGGTCTGGAGGTGGGGATCCCACTGGTGTTAGTGGTGCAGTGCAGGACCAGGGACAGGAGGCAGCACAGGCGGCCACGGAGGTGCCTGTGTGCAATCCTGTCCCCGATCCTGTCCCTGCATCATCTTGCACCAGCAGGGATGCCTACGTCCAGACCCGTTTTCAGGCAGGGGATGAGCTGACGTCAACTGGCCTTCCACTGCCTGCGGACGTGGCCATCCAGGTCCGGGTTGAGCCTGTCCTGGCTGGTGTGGCGTTGCGTCAACGGGCCATGCGAGGTGACCTGCAGTCTTTTCATGGAGAGACTGCACGTCATCTCGAATGGCTCGTTGACCACGTCAGCCTGCTGGGACAGGTCACCCAGGCCGGTTCCTCCGTCTGATGGGGCTTGCTCTGACCCCCTCCTCAACTGGACCCCCTATGCGCCAGTCGTCCTCTGTGCCATCTTCCCACCCATCAGTCACCTGGGTGCCCTGTGGAGCTGCCTCTGACGGTGCAGCCAGGCTGGTGGAGGAGGCATCCCTGCCACAGTTGGGAGTCGGAGGTCTAGCAGGGGTGGCCACATCAACAAGTGCACCCCAGCCGGCGGAGGATGTGCAGGCAGCAGGAGGCAGTGCACGGGCAGAGGCAGAGCAGCAGCAGCAGCAGCAACATGGTGGGAGACATGAAGGCTCGGGGCTTTCGACATCGGAGGGGCAGGCATCGGCCGGAGGGCAGCGGGACCCAGGACAGAGGGTGTCTTCCGTGTGGCAGCGGTTGGGCCACGCCATAGGTGCGGAGCGGCGGCGGGCGGAAGAGGCGCGGCTCACAATGGTCAGGGCGGAGAACTCCATGCGGAGGGCCCTGAGGCGGGCCGAGTGCCTCGAGGCAATCCGCAGGGGGTTGGAGGAGGACACGGCGTCGTCCCTGCGGACCCTCGGGGCCATGGAACTGGACCGCCTCTGGGACATCGAACAGGAGTTCGATGATGCCCTGGCCCGGGACACCACGGAGTGAGCTGCTGGACTTGCCCACCGCCTTTGTATATAGTTCTTTAGTTTTAGGTTTCCTTTCTTTCTTATTATGATTTGGAGTCGACGGACACTGCTCCACTTTTTGTATATAGTTGATTTTCAGGTAGGTTTTTTAGTAGGTTTCCTTTGTTCAGTTGGGCTCATGGACCCTTGGTATTTTTGTACATAGTTCTTTATTGCATGGAGATTTTTTTACATTTGACTTTGGACAAAATTTTTTGGGATTCGGATTTCCAGTTTTGTGTTTTTATACGGACATGCAGGTTTTTTTTTCTCATTCACATTGTAGTTTGTTTTCTTACTTTAGCATTCTTTATTTTTTTAAATACAATTTTGTTTCCATACTTCACTGTGTGGTATCATCTCATTGGTTTCATGCATGTCATGTTGTGTGTTTTCCCATTCAATTGCAACCATTGTGTGTGACGGACATGGTTTCATTAGCTTATTGAACATTGGGGGTGTAACATGTGATTTCCATTTCCATGTGGGTGAATTGGTTACTTGGTAGGGCTTTTTGGCTGTGGAGGCTGACCATTACGCACATGATTGGGGATTGTGAGGACCTGGTGGGGGCTGCCCATGGTGGCAGGGGGTTGGGGTGGTGGGAGACATGAGTGGGTGCCTGGTGGAGGGTGACCCTGGATGCTGGGGGGTGGGGGTGGTGGGAGACATGAGTGGGGGCCTGGTGGATGCTGCCCCTGCACTGCTGGGGGGTGGGGGTGGTGGGAGACATGAGTGGGGGCCTGGTGGAGGCTGCCCCTGCACTGCTGGGGGGTGGGGGTGGTGGGAGACATGAGTGGGGGCCTGGTGGAGGCTGCCCCTGCACTGCTGGGGGGTGGGGGTGGTGGGAGACATGGGTGGGGGCCTGGTGGAGGCTACCCCTGGTGGCTGGGGGGTGGGGGTGGTGGGAGACATGAGTGGGGGCCTGGTGGAGGCTGCCCCTGCACTGCTGGGGGGTGGGGGTGGTGGTAGGCATGCATTGTTGATCAGTAGTGCAAGGTGACATGTGGGTTGGCTGGGGGGCATGCCCATGGTGGATGGGCTGCCTGCGGGACATGAGCATGGGTGCAGGGTAGTCCCCCGTGGTGTGGGCTGCCTGCAGGGTCCGTGGAGGTTGTGGAGCGTACACCTGGGAGGGCCCACACGGCCAATTCACGTGTGGTACTCCCCAGAACCCCTGATATACACATACCCTGCTGAAATCCTGTGTGGAACTTCCCGCGCACCCCTGAAATACACATACCTTTCTGAAATCGCGTGTGGAAATTCCAGCGCACCCCTGAAATACACGTACCCTGCTCGCACTGGCCCAATCGTGTGTGGAACTTCCCGCGCACCCCTGAAATACACATACCTTACTCGCACTTGGCCAATCGCGTGTGGAACTTCCCGCGCACCCCTGAAATACACATACCTTGCTCGCACTGGGCCAATCGCGTGTGGAACTTCCTGCGCACCCCTGAAATACACGTACCCTGCTGAAATCGCGTGTGAGACTTCCCATGCACCCCGGTATACACGCACACATATTTTTTGTCAGCGGGTGTCCGTGTTTGTGGGTACCCCTTTGCACGTTATTTGTCCTGGAGGGCCACAGTATAGGACATTCATCATGGCAGTATATAGGTGCTATTTGTTGGCGCACCTTTTGGCGCACATTTCTTACAGCCGCAGAGACGCTACCGCCTGCTTTCTTGTGGCGGTCGTGTTTGTGCCTGTGCGCTGGTTTGAGCGTGCGCTTTTTTGCCCTATTCTATTGCATGAATACGTGTTGTAGGCGAGCGTGTGGGCGTTCCGCGCACTTGTGCCCTGTACTTCCCCCGTGACGCCCACGTTTTGGCAAGTTGTTCCCCATTCCGAGTGTTACGCCCGTGTTCCGCCTACTTTTGTTGCGTGCGCCGCGCTATGTGCGAATTTCGCTGTGGCCTGTGCGATTTTCGCTGTTACCTGGCGCACGCTGTTAGATGGCCTGTGCGGCAACGTGCGCCGCGCACTTTTTTATCTCACATCCGCTGGTTTTCTCGCGCACGGACTTCCATGAATCGATGTGCGCTGCTTTTCATGCGATTTTCGCACTTGCACTGCGATTTTCGCTATTCCACTGTGATTCGCACGTTTTTGCCCACTTGCGCCGCGCTAATTATTCCATGAATCGGCCTGCAAGTTTGGTGTGATATAATTTGTTCAAGAGTAAGTAACGTTATAACAATCTTAATTGTAAGGAAGTTCTCCTTGTGCAAAACATTAGCTTAAACTTCATGTGGTACCATTACTTTTCACCCTAACTTCGGCAATATGGCATTATATTGATATATATCCATGGCAGTTATTAATTTCCACTTTGTCAAGGGGACAGAGCAAACAAAGTTCAATATGCTTCTGGTTGCACTGGAATCAATACGTTATGCTGTTTTTTGGTTTATTTTGTATTTTCCCAGAAAACTCCTTTATTAGATTACATGAGGTCATGGAACAGTATAGGTACACATATAGGGTAAAAAGCTAATGGGACAGGAGCCTGCTGGCTCCCACCACGAGGCTTACATTTTTTTCAAACTTTGATTTTATTGGCATTTATGCAAAACAATAACAGTGACCACCGGAACAGCTCCATTATATATCATACATTATCAAGTAACTGTCGAGCATGTCCCCCCTCGAACCCCCAATCCCCCTCTCTAACCCGTACCTCCCCACCCGCTCAACTGGGGTGTTCTTGAACATGAACCGTTGGTGTTTGACGGTAGGCGTTTTATTTTAGCAGTGGGGAGTTCAAAGCAGTCTTCCTCACCGGTGCTCGAGAGCATGGCCATGTCTGGTTCTCGTCACAATCTATATTGTGTCAATTTAATGCCGGGTCATGGATCTCCCCTCCCACCACCTTCCCCCTTCTTTCCCCTCCCATTCTCGGTGTGCCCTTCTCCCGTTTCAGGTCCGTCAAGGCGTTAGAGTCTCAGTGTATTAGAGTCTCAGTGTACATCCCACCCCCACGCTTGTGTCACCCCGTCCCAGTTTGATCGGAAGGTGTTCGAGTCATCGTTGACTATTGCGGTCAATGTATCCATGAGGAACATGCTCTTCCATTTTCTTTGCCAGTCCTCTTTAGACTGGCCACCGGGCTCTTCCATTTCTGCGCCATGCTACCCTCCCGACCCTCAACTTTGTTTCCCACATTCTGGGGTATCTGTATATGTCCAAGTCCCTCTGGGCAGGCCTAGTAATATCGTCAATGGGTCTTGTGGAAATACCTCCCCGGTAACCTCTGCGATCCAACCCCTCGTGTCCTCCCAATACCTGTGAATCTGCGGAAAGTGCCACACCATATTATCCCTCAATCCCACCTGGCCACATCCCCTCAGACATTTTGACGAAACCCCCGGGAACATCTTCGATAGCTTCAGTGGGTCTCTGTGCCATCCCTGTAGGATTTTTAGATTGTGTTCCATGTCTATCGTAAATAGATTCCTGTGGAAGGCTGTTTTAAAGACCTTGCTCCATGTCCCTTCTGAGAGGACCTCCCCTGCTAAGCCATTCCAGTAATTGCAGAACCCTCTCCTCTCTGAGATTTTTGGTGTTCAGTAACTTGTACATTTTAGATACCATCCCTTTCCTTGAGGTAGCAGAGACTAGTATTGTCTCGAAGAGGGTCAGAGATGTCCTGAGTTTTTGCCCCCAATTCCGTTCACATAGGATGCCCTTCAACCTGAGGTATTCGTATATAGCGATCGTGCACTGGCCCAGTGCCTCTACCATTTCCTCATATGACACAAAATCTCCTTCCCTGAACAATTGGCCCACCCTCTCCATACCATTTGCGGACCAGGATTGTGCATTCTTGAATCCCATGCTACCCAGCCTAAGTGTAGGGCCCCAGAGTGAGGTTAACGAGCAGGGCCATGTTGTCAGGTGGCTGGTTTGGGCCACATCCCTTCAGATCTACCAGGGAACCCCTAATATTGGGTGGTTCATCAACCTGTTCGGAATTGTCTTACATGGAGCCCAATGGAGGTCCTACACCTTAAGCGGATGAATGTCCATGTCCTCCAAGTAGGTCCAGTAAGTACCCTTGCCCTCTTTCATGTGTACTAACAGCACCCTTAACTAAGCTGCACAAAACTAAAGGCGGAAGTCCAGCAGCCCAAAGTGCCCCTCCTCCCTAGGGAGAGTGAGAGTAGTTCTCCTTGTCCTCTGGGTTTTACCCTGCCAGATGAATTCCTGAACTGCTGTCTGGAGTTATTGAAAGGTCCGGTCGGGGACACACGTGGGAAGGGCTGTGAAGAGGTAAAGCAGTCTTGGTAAGGCATTCATTTTCACCGCTGTCATACGTCTGTACCATGAGAGGATCATATTACCCCACCGTCTCATGTCCTCCTTGACCTCGGTCATGGCAGGGTTGTAATTGGCTGGGGCAAGTCTCGTCAGGTCCCTTGTAAGGAGGACACCCAAGTACCGGATGGAGTACTCGACATGAAGCCCCATCAACCCCTTTGGAGAGTCCAGAGGTGGGTCCTGTGCCCATACAGGGAGCAGCATGGATTTGGACTCATTAATTTTCAACCCCAAGATTTGCCCGAAGGATCTTATCAAAGACAGGATGGGGTAAGCGATCGGGGGTGGGGGAGTGACCACCAGATATGCCAGGATATCATCTGCGAACAGTGAAAGTTTGAATTCCACTTCACCCTGTTTGATTCCCTTGATGCCCGGATGGGTCCTAATTTCTATGGTGAGGGGTTCCATTGTTAGGGCATATATTAGGGGGGAGAGGGGACACCCCTGTTTCATACCCTGCGAGAGGGAGAATGAGGCCGACAGCTCTCCATTCACCTGAACCTTTGCTGCTGGGGCCCTGTACAACGCGGCTATCCACTTTCTAATTCGTTCCCCAAACGCCATTTTCTGGAAGAGTATTGACATGTATCGCCATTCGACCCTGTCAAATGGTTTTCCCAAGTCTATCGAGAGGAAACTTGCGTCAAGGTTCGATTCCTGGGCATAATGGATCAGGTCTATTGTTTTTCGGATATTGTCTGAGCCCTGTCGTCCCACTATAAAGCCTACCTCGTCCCCATGGACCAGCTTTGGCATAACCCCCTCCAACCGCTTGCCGATTACCTTTGCCAGGATCTTAAAATCTATATTAAGCAACGATATAGGTCTATAGGAGGAGCATTCTGCCGGGTCTTTTCCTTCTTTGGGTAAGACTACTGTTATTGCACCCCTCATTGTTGTCCCCCGCGAGAACCGCATTAAACACCTTCGCCAGGTGAGGGGCCAAAGTGGAGCGGAACATCTTGTAAAATTTAACCAAAAACCCATCATCCCCTGGTGACGTTCCTCCCCCTTCATCCCCTTGATCACCCGCACTATCTCCTCCTCCGTTATAGGGTCTCCATGTTTTCTGCCACCTCCCTCGACAGGGCCGGTACCAGGATAGACTCTAGGAAATCCTCGATTTGCGTGTCGTAGTCCCATACTCAGATTTATGAAGCTTTTCATAATATTGGCGAAAGCCCCCCCCCCAATACTCGCGGTGTCATATCCCAGTGTCCCTGACCCCGTTTTTATCGCTTTCACCATCCTGCTTTTTTGGACCTCCCTTAACTTCCATGCCACTAATCTATCTGCCTTGTCCCCCTTTTCATAGTATTTTTGTTTGAGCAGTTGAAGGCTCCTCTCTGTTTTGTTTAACAGGAGTTCCTGCATCTGGTGTCTATGTTCCTACAGGGCTGCTACCTGGTCCGCGTTCATGGGCCTGTCCGGGGACCCACCTGGTTGAAATTATGCTATTTTTTCCCATAGAGTCTTTTCCTGGGCCTCCCTCTTTTTCTTTGGGCTCCTATTCTGATTAGGACTCCCTTTATGGTCACCTTAAATGCATCTCATAGCATGTGTGGGCTAACCTCCCAGTTATCGTTTAATTTGAAATATTCCACGATATTCTGTAGCACAGTTTTTGCCGTCACCTCATCCTTTAGCAAGGCATCATTGCACTTCCAACGTCCCCTCCGGTTACAGCCCCCCCCCCCCATCAAGGTAATCCGAACCAGCTCATGGTCGGACCAAGATACGGGTTCACCCTATGACCAGTTGCATATAGGAGCAGGGATTTGTCAATGAGGATATAACCGATCCTTGAGAAGGACTTGTGTATCCTGGAAGAATATGTGTATGGGGGTCGCCCGCTTCGGTGCTCGACCTCGCCAAATCTTTGCAACAGGAGGTCGTCCGCCATCCGGGTGGCCTGAGATGTCATTCTCTTCCCATCGGTTGCGGGATTCATATTGAAGTCACCCCCCCACTATCACTGTGTCTTCCACAAATAGTTGGATATTTTTTCTCACACCCTCCCAGAAATGTGCCTGACCCTGATTAGGCTCATAGACCACCACTAGGGTTAGAGTGGAACCTTGGAGTGTACCCCTGACCATCAAGTTTCACCCCTCTGAGTCTTTCAAAGATGCCTCCTTGAAACGCATATCCCTCGCCAGTAGGATTGCCACTCCCTTTTATTTTTGGATCTGTGTGATGCACATAGGACCTCCCAAATCCCTCCCCCACGCAAGTTGGGTTCATTCTCCCTTGCCCAGTGTGTCTCCTGCAAGAAGAGCAGGTCCAGCTTTGCCGTACGAAATTCTCTGAACAGTAGGGATCTTTTAGTGGGGGTGTTCAGACCCCTGACATTCAGGGAGCCCACTTCCAGCACTGGTAGACAATCAGCCATTTTTGGAATTTACCTTTTCGTTGATCAGCACCCTCAGAGCACCACTCTGTGAATTATCCCCTCAACTTTGCGGCGTTCTAGTAAACCTCTGTCTGCCCATTACCGTCCGCGAACCGTTGACTCCCCCTCCACCATCTCCTTAACGGGTGGAGCTTAAACACAACCACAACTGCCCCCCCTTTCTGCCCCAACTCTGAGAACCTTAACTCCCTCCGTCCCCCAGGGCCCAGCCAGATAGTTTGACCATTCCTGGTGCTTTGCCGGTCCGCCAACGTCCCCGCCAACGCCGGGCTGCTCATGCGTTTACTAATCCCCCTCGAGCCCCCTAACCCCCATGAAGTGTTACTCCAATAAGTGCACCCTTTTTATACTTGCTGTTGATTGGGATCTTAGATATGTGATTTTCCTGTGTCCCGGGCTCTGCTTCGAGCCGGGACGTATTTTCCCTTATCCTTCTGGGCTGCCCCGTCCTCTGTCCTTGGTCGTGGGTGGTGTGTTCAGTTTCTTGATATTTCTGGATCCTGCGATCCTCCACCTGTCTCTCGGTCTCTGTTCCACTTGCTCCCATCACTGCTATCCCTGTAGGTCTTGTCTGGGCATCTGGGTCCTCCACGTAGTCTTGGATTGCTCCTCTGATATCCTCTTCCATGACCAGGGTCATTCTCTGCCCCATGTATTCAAATGTCAGGGATCATGTATACGCACACCAGTAGTGCACACCTTTTTCCCTCAGACACTGTGTGTCAGGGGGCGGCATAGTCTCCGTTTGGCCAATGTGTAGGCAGAGATATCCTGAAAGATTGATATCCTTGCATTATTGTACTGGCCTCCTCTAGCACCTTTGTTTTTTCCGTATAGTAGTGAAAGCAGACCAAGATGGACCTGGGGCCCCCGCCCTGCCCCCCCCCCACGCTCTGTGCGCCCTATCTATTGTGGGTTCTGTAGTTGCTTCATTTGTGAAGAGGAGGGATATCACTTCTCTCCCCACTCTATGGATATCTCTTTCCGTCTCCCCTTCTGCCTCCGGAAATCCCAAAAAGCAGAGGTTATCCCTTCTCTCCCTGTTCTCAAAATCGTCCATTTGCTTGGTCCTTTCCTCATCTCTTTTCTCAAGGGCTGCCAGTCTTATTTCTGTTTGCCCATCCTAGGCCGTAGATGACGATTGATTAGTCTCTAGTTGTAACAACCTGTCCTCGACCTTGTCCAACCTTTGGTCAATTTTTTCAATTTTTTGGGCCATGTCAGACCTCATGTCTCTTATTTCTTGTAACACAGAGGCAAATCCCCTTTCCATTGCAGAGGAGTCTTGCGGCGTGGCCCATGACTGGGCCATCTCACCCTCCTGTTCCGGAATATCTTGTCCACTTCCTGCCTCTGGGAAACAATACCTTTTGAACGGATTCTTTCCAATTCATGGGGTCCCCCCGTATGGTTTGTGGGAGCGCAGGCCTTTGTCCGGATTGTTCTGGGATACCCCACTGACACTGATAAAATGTCAGAAATACAAAAACGCTGGGTACTATGGCTTTCAATGCTGAATGACATTGAACTGAGTTTCCCCCCACTCTGCATGTTCGGTTTCACATTTACAAACGTGGTTTGCTTAGGTGTCCCCTGCTCTCCATATTTAGAAAATTGTCAGTACATTTACAATGAGGACAGGAAGACCTACTTGTCGGGCACAATTTCTGTTTCGCATACGAGGCGAGAAAAATGTGAGGAAAGGACGCATTTGAAGTGGAGGAACAGGGAATAGAAGCAGCAATGTCCACGTAATGTGAAGCCGAACCCGGCAGTCGGCAAACAAAATTTCGATATGCGAACATTTCAGCTCTGGAGTGGTGAGACTCAGTCTTTTCGTATTCAAACATTTAACGTAGATCTGCTTTTTCACAGCGTTCATCAGCCTAGGCTAGTGGTTTTTAATATCAAACAGGGAAGCTTCCTGAGATGCACATTCGGGAATAAATCATAAAAAAAATACTCTTCTCTAAGCTCCCCTTCAAAGAAACATTTTAGTATGGAGAGCGCCAAGAAACCACACAGGTGGCAAGTGTGTGGTATAAGAACCTTTAACATACGTTATCCCCGGGATATAATATTTATTAAAAATAAATTCATATTTTTTTATTTATTTGTTTACATTTATAGCAGCGCACCAAACCCTCAGGCATCCTGGTGCTAGTTATTTGTTTTAACTGTTTGTTTTATTATTAGAGGAAGCTGTATGTGATATATTCTGTGCTAAAATATTCTCAATTTGACACAATGCTAAAAAAAACGATTACCTTGTTATATATTTTAAAAGCTAAGTGAAAAAAATGGATCTGCGTGATCCTTCTGTCACGGAAAAATCTGTGACGGAAAAGTTTTCATGGGAAACGTACGCACCACCAAAGGTGCGTACATTTCCCATGCGAACAAACATTGTAAATCACTACATTACACATACCCCCACCCACAATACACCCATGACACCCCCCCACCCACACCCTCAACACACCCGCAACATAAACATACCCTACTTACCTTTTCTTCAGGCTGTCTCCCTGCGGCACCAGTTCCCTTTCACTTCTGTGATTGGGAACCGGTGCCACGGGGTCCTTTTGATTTTTGATTTTTTTTTTTTATGGGGGCGACAGGGCTTTCCCCCACAACCCCCCTCACTATATTTTAAAGTATAGTGAGCGGGGTGTTGCGGGGACACCCCCGCAGCCCCCGTTTTATTTATTTATTTATTTTAAATGTCGGGTGTGCAGCGGGGGTGTCCCCTCCAACCCCCGCTCACTATACTGTATAGTATGGTGAACGGGGTGTTGCGGGGGACACCCCCGCAGCCCCTACAGACTTTTTTTAACTTACCTTCAATGCATGCTTCCACCAAAGGTTCGAACTTTTGGTGTTTGAACCTTTGGTGGTAGCATTTCTCTGACTTTTTGTATGGTCAGACCTTTTTTTTTCGCTTCGAACGTACAATTCCCCAAAAAATTGCATCTCTCACCCATCTCCCCAAAGCCATTTTACTAATGGATGTTTTACTGAATTTCACTGCTGTTTATAGATGTGGGGCAGGAAGAGGCACAGGGGGTGGTAAAACAAAGGGTATGGGGCTGAGTGTCAGGGGCGCGGCGGCAGAGTGGTGCTAGATCAGTGGGTACAGGGGGCTGGGCCCCCATAGAAAGGCTGCAGTGAAATTAGGTTGATCCGGGAATAAGTTGTTGTTTAACCGTCATTAGGATGTTATTTGCAGAGTAACTTCCCCACAGTTCGCCGCCTTTCTTCCCATTACCCCTGCTCTTCCCTGGTTACCTGTATCATTGCTGAGAATGCACAAACGAAAGCTGCAGTTTATGCGGTTTTATCCTCTTTAGAAGTGAGACATTCTTCATTTCAGCCTTTATTTTTTTCGGTTTGCCATTTACCACAACACTCAATTAATGTGTGCCACCACCACACCTGCCGCGCGCCGCTTCCTCCCATGTCCTCTGCTGCTCAACATTTGCCTACCAGCACATCTACACAAATCCTGAGCCTTCCAGGCCACCTCCCCTTTATGGCCACTTGGTTTTGCCTGCCTGCCTATATAGGGAAGCCTTCCTTCTAGTTTGCCATTAGTAAAGATAGAGGTACCCTGTCCAAAGACACGAATGCAAGAAATGAACTAGCCATGAGTACATAATTAGGTAAGTTTGTGCAAAGCACTGATCCGCAAATACCAAACACAGACTTTTAAAACGGTGCAATAACGCGACGTTTGTACTTTGTTCACTGTATACGGGAGCACGGTATTGTCTTGACCAATAAGGGGATTTATTGTGATATGTCTGTAGATCTGCTTTGTGGACTATATAATGATGACCCAAAGCTACGTAGATACATTGCAGACGTTTTCTATAAAAATGCTTTTTTTTTTTTATAAATACGGACTTCCTGAGATTATTTATCTTGTAAACGTATGTCCCTTGAGTTTCATGCCGAAATGTTAGTTCGAAGAGGTTCTTGGAGAAAGTAAATGTTCCAAGTATTGATTCCTAATTTATTGTGCACCCTACAGAGTTAATTCCCTGTTTGCTTCAACAGCCCAGATTCCCACTGGGGGCCTCCTTACAGGGATGGTCTAGTAAAAAATTTTATTTAAAAAATAGATAGGCAACATAAAAAAAAAATAGCATTCTCCGTTTTAAAACTTCCTATGTAAAATTTTGAGCTATTCAAGCTCAAAATTCACAAAAGCAAGCACATGGGCGCAGCCATTTTGTGAAATGGAGGCCCTCCTGTGCTGGCTTTTGCTTTTGCGGCACTAATGAAGGAAAAGCCAGCCAGCTGTAGTAAACAAAGGCTACCGCTGGGTGGCTTTCCCTTCATTAGTGCTGTACGCGGAGGACGGGGACCGGAGACCAGAGCAGGAAAGCTGCAGCTGAATCTCGGTAGGTGCTATTTATTTTTTTTACAAAAAATAAGCACTAGCTGCGTTTTTTTTTCTAAGTTTTCCGGGCTGGAGGAGCCCGGAAAACTTAGAAATAAAACCGCAGCTTTAAAAACGTATTTATGTTTGCGGTCGCTTTTGAAGCGACCGCAAACATAAATAGAACGTTATTGTGTTGGAAAACGCTGCGGTTTTTCTTTCCAAGTTTCTCAGGCTCCTCCAGCCCGGAAAACTTAGAAAAAAAAACCGCAGCTAGTGCTTATTTTTTGTAAAAAAAATAAATAGCACTTACCGAAATTCAGCTGCAGCTTTACTGCTCTGGTCTCAGGTCCCCGTCCTCCGCCTACAGCACTAATGAAGGGAAAGCCACCCAGCGGTAGCCTTTGTTTACTACAGCTGGCTGGCTTTTCCTTCATTAGTGCCGCAAAAGCAAAAGCCAGCACAGGAGGGCCTCCATTTCACAAAATGGCTGCGCCCCTGTGCTTGCTTTTGCGAATTTTGAGCTTGAATAGCTCAAAATTTTACATAGGAAGTTTTAAAACGGAGAATGCTAGTATTTCTTTTTTATGTTGCCTATCTATTTTTTAAATAGAAATGTTTACTAGACCATCCCTTTAACTAAATAAAAGTTTTGTGAGGGCAAGTACCCTATCCTTGTTTTTGATTTATCTTTTATATCGAGCAGCCCCTGTGTTTCCAGAGGCCTTTTAAGGCTTTATGACAACCACTGCTCCCTTGGAAGATGCTAGCTAAAATTAGATCAAAGAAGTCTTCCTTCTTTATCCCCCCCCCGCCCCCTCCCACCACCCGCACACGGGCCTGGGACACCTCATTGATCGCTTTGGCTGTGGTTCCATGGAAAAAGCCATTTCCTCTACATGTCATCTTTGAAATAAAAGGCTAATGTGAAAGCAAGGTAAGTACTTAACATACTCGAAAGTAACGGGGGATAATGCGACACAACATACGCGTGGTTGAGCTGTGTTAAATTGCCATCTAGCATGGGTATGAACGTTCTGGCTTTTTTAATTTATATTAAATAGTTCCATCTCTGAATGAGTAATCTGCGGATCAAATTCCCCTTTCATAAACTCAATGCCAAAAGCATAGTGTGTATCTGTGTCCTGCTGCCTCAGTATCCTGATTTGCAGCACTTGCTCTAACACTGGCACAGAGCAGGTTCAGAAGTCACAGCTGCCCATTTGCCATCTACACTGATAGCCAAGTATCTTCAGTGCAGGAGCTACATTTAGGATATGCACCCCTGTTCCATAATTATGATGATCATAAGTAGCTCAAGCCGGTGCCAGGGTAAACTCTAAAGATAATCTATGCCTGAGTTAAGGCATGGTGCATGGCACTACTTATAATCATTGAAGCCACGTCCAATTTGATAATGCACATCAGCTGTGGTGTGGAAGATGATGTGTATTCTGGGCAGACAGGTTGAGCCCATTAAATGACAGGAAAGGGACCTGAATGGTCATGCTTCTTCCTTGATCACTTGTGAGGGCATGTTACACCTTCCACCAGAAACAGCTGCACAACAGACAGCTGTCCTGTGCCCAGGCATCAAAGGAGCACACCCAATTAAATTGACTGACACGAGGGGCATGCATTTCTAAAGACCTTTGTTCATAGTGAGAAGGGAAGGGATGGTGGTAGAGTAGATATAAGGGCTCTGTACAGTGAAGAGAAACATCTACCATTTTGGTTCTCTCTGCCGTTCTCTCTCCTCCCTGTCCCCTCTACTTCCTTTAGAGCAAAGCACTTTGGGTGTGATGTCAGGAGCGAAAAGTCTACTCCTTTCAAGAGCAGGGATTGGACAATTAAGGAAGGCTAGCTTTAGTCCAATAAACTGCAGACTTTTTCCTATAAAAGAAGGGGTCTCTGTGAGAAAAGAAAGGGTGTCTCTCCGACTAGTCTCTGGGAATCTCTCTCTCGGGTGGCCAGGGCACGGCCATCGCCTTGGGATCCAGACCCTGGGTGTGGACCAGTGTGGGAGGATCACCTGGGTGAGGGGTCTTCGGTGAGTGGGGGTGAGGATATGATATGATATGATATCACATTTATAAATGCGCCTTTACACAAGTGAGACCGATGGCGAGATGCAGTATTCCCCCCTTTCCCGTACCCATGACCCCTCCTATTTCATAGGATTCTCTGATGTCCCAACTCTCCACTCCACCCTTTTCCACACACTGGCCGAGGAAGAGGGTGACTGAGAGCAACAAGGCTAACCCTTACACATCCCATTGGACATGTCCCGCTAATCCGGTCAGGCAAAGTCAGGCACTCGAATTTAATCGCAAACATCTGATACAGATTAGCTCTCCCACACAAATAAAAGGTGGAACATAGAGGCACACTCTGAGCAAGGTGGAACACAAGAAGCAGCAGAACTTCTGGGGCGAAGGCGAACTTACTGGAGCAGAGCGACGGCTCGAGGGATAAGAAGCAAGGGTAAAGGAACCCAGGAATTCCGTGCAGGAGGCCGTTGCCTCCAAAGAATTGAAAGAGGTACATGGAGAAGGCCAAATTCCAGACAAGAAGACTGCATTGTGTTTCAAAGGCACCTGCGACCCTCTCTGGTGAACGACCGGGTTGGGGAGGCGAGGCCAAGCCTGTGGTGTTAACGTTGACTTGTGAATTAAAGACGAAAAGCAAGAAAGGAATGCACACAGCAGGTGAGTTGGTGAGCGACATGAAAGACTGGTGTTTGTTAAGCGAAGATTGAAGTTGCAAAAGTATATCGCACAATTTAAGGCTGCATGCGTGTGGGTTAGACGCGAAGAAAGGCAGACCTGTGTGTCACAATCTCATCCCCACTGAGGGTTCACGGGGCACTAAAGACCTTATTCGGTCCCCCTCGGATTCCTTGGAGCCAGTCCTGGCGCTGTTCGTATCAGAGACACATGCTGGGACGGGGTTTCAATGGGTAATGGACAAGCATGGCTGCCCCCATGTGGAATACTAGGAAACTGCATTCAGCGGTCTAGCATCCAGGGCGGGGCCCGCCCCGAAGGCACCTAGGATACCACCTGGCTATTTAAACTACGCCCTTTCAGAGGCACACGCTTCGCGTTATTCTGCTTTAGCAGGGTGACGTTCACCGGGTCCTGCTCTGCATCCTGGCCTACCGGGGCGAGAAGAGGCACGAACCATCGCCATCCTTACCTGCTCTGCAGCATCCTCCGGCGATCAAAGTCGTCCAATGCTTGTTGTCCTCCACCACCTTCAAGACATCTTTCGTCCCCTTGGATTCTCGGGGACAATCCATCTTCAGACCTTCTCGACCTGCAAGACAAACAATAGCGCAGGTTAGCCATTTGCAAGGACGCTCTCAGCACCGCTTGGCGTTCCATCTTATCTTCTTGAACCCGGCTCCAGCTTCCACCACAGCTTCCAACACCTGCAAGAAGAAGCGAGAAGGTTACGTGCAAATCCAAATAAAGACATTGCTTTCACCAATAAAGACTTACCTGAAAAGGAGTTGCAGCCGGTCTGGACTCCGGCCCTCGCCAGTGAAGAAACTCAGCGGTACGGTGCCATAAACGAAGCGCCCCTGCCCAGCGCGGCAGGACAGAGAGCGCATCCTTATAGAACGCAAGGTGAGACGTCTCCTGATGGGAACTGCAAAGGGAACTCGGGAGGTGGGTTGCAACGGAAGGAACAGCAGTTAAACTTCACCTCCTATCTTCCAGAGCCGATCCTCGACAGCCTGAACTCCTGGAAAGGTGAGAGGTCCCGAAGACCTTCCTGGCTTATCGTGAGGAGTCCCTGTGGAAACAAGGTGAGCGTTGCAGAACGCGAAGCCCATAACTTAATTATCCACCTGGGCGCCTAGTAAGGAAACTTCGGAAACAGACCAGTTAGCCCAGTTGTTGGGGCAGTTGCGTGCGGAGGTCCATTCTGCGCGGCAGGAAACTAATGTGTTGCGAAGGGAGCTAATTGTGGCCAAGGAGAGGACGGATGACCTTGGGAGGCAACTTCTCCAGTCACAAGCAGGACAAGCCCCGTTGCCTGTAACTAGTCAGCAGACCTCAGCCACTACAAGCAATCCGGTTCAGATCAACCTCCCTGGGGCAGTGCCACTGGCTTCTCGAACGGTTTGCGGGAGACTCCCGGCAATACGCTACCTTCATGAACCAGTGTCACCTCCACTTTCTGTGTAGGCCTGGGGCGTTTCCCACGGACCAATCACGTGTGGCCTTCGTGTTATCCTACCTTAGCAGGAGTGTGGCAGACTGGTCAGTACCGTTTATTAGTCGAAATTACCCTCTGTTACAAGACTTTGATGGGTTTCAGGGAGAGGTGGAAAAACTCTTTGCCTGACACTACCATGGGCAGGCTCTAGACAACAAACTCTTGTCAAGGGAGCCAGGATCTTCTGACTTACATCACAACCTTCAATAGGCTGGTGGTCGAGGCAGACTGGCCTGAGGACAAACGGACTACATTGTTTCACCGGGGTCTTCGTGGGGAGCTAAAGGACATTCTGGCCCAAGTCGTGGATCCACCCTGGGATTGTGCCGAATTTATTAGTTTGGTGGTCCAGTTGGATCGCCGACTGCAAGATAGGATGAGCGACCGGGGGAAATCGGATTCACGCCCCTTATTCGTACGACCCAAAGATCAAACTCCACGGGGCCCAGACGGGACCAGTGAACCCATGCAGATAGGAGGAGTCGGGCCCCCTTGTCATGATCTCTGCTTCCAAAAGATCAGGACTTGCCCGACTCCCTTGGAAGCAGACCCATAATCCCGGTTCCGAGTGCCAGCCAGTCCCAATTGGGACCTTTTGGACCCTGTCCTGGCGCCAGTGGCACCAGGCTCATAAAGATGCCCAGTCCCAGCGCTGGAAGCGCCGGGCTCATAATGCTTGGGTGGACTTACCTGCAGCAGACCATGCTGCTTACTTACCTGCCAGTTGAACCCCTGATCCTCTTCTGTTTGGGACTACTTTTCCTGTTGGGTGGGGCAGGAGCCACTCCCTAGGTTCAGAACACTGGAACTCTTCTGGAAAGCAGGAAATCTTTTCTTACCTTGGCGTGGCGTGGAAGGAGACACCTAAGCACTACAGGAGGCTATTTAAACCACACCCGATGGATGAATCTTGCTTTGCGTTATTCTGCATTCTCTGCAGCAGAACGCTCATCGTGTCTTCTGCTTCTGATCCTGGGCCTAAGGGAACAAAGGCTTACCATCCTGGAATCCAGTCTTCAGCAGCACCTGTAAAGACAAAGAAAGAACAGGTTAGCACTACGGTCTTCAGTGGCAGCGCATCTCTTACCTGGTCCATCGGCTGTCACCAACGCTTCGCGCTGCATTCCGGCATCTGAAAGACAAAGGCTTACCTACTCTTTGCACGCTCCGGAGGCCTTCGGCGCTGCATCCCGCATCTGAAAGACAAAAGAAGGTGCGTGTAAAGACATTGGGCAACTTTATTACTCACGTGCCATTACTCCTTCCCACGCCGAATCCAGTGGGTATTCCAGCACCCTTCAGCTTCTCTAAAGCTCCGAACTTGTACCTGCAAGATAAAAGGGACAGTTAGTACGCATTGTGAAGCAGGCTACAAGTGCTTACTTACGTGCTTCCAGGCGCTTCTATTCCTCACGCGGGTTCGATCCTCAACTCTCATCAGCCCGCCATCCGCCATCGCCGGAACCCTGCAAAACAAGAGATATCATTACAAAAGACTTTTAAGACATGTGAAGTGCCCAGAACTTACCGTTCGTGCAGTTAACGACGGACAGCAGTCCTCTGAGGTCAAGAGGCCTGCACCCTTATCCAGTGAAGAAACTGGTTACGGCACCCTGCCCCGAGGCAGATGGAGAACTCGGCGTTAACCTTTGGGGTTCTACAGGAGAAGAGAAAGGGAAGAGGAGAGAGGCACCCAATAACCCCAGTTCATTAATCCCATATTTTCTATCTGCAGACATCTTACTTTTCGAGTCAGACATACAGTACACAGAGGTCCAGCCCAAAGAGCCAACCGTGTGTTACACATCACCTTTGAAGATATGGCATTCACCCAGTCAAGACCGGCGCCTCTGCGGGAATCAGGTGAGCGTTACACCCCTCTAACCAAAGTCGAATGAGATAAAAGGAGGGAGTTGCACTTGTGCCTGTATTATGGAAAAGCAGGTCATTTCCCAAAGGAATGCCCGGTTAAACCACCCAGATGAACCTTAAGAGCCACGGATAAAGAAACCCCTGAAGAGGAATCGCGAAACAACCAAGCCCGACAATTGTAGGGGTCCAATTGTCGAGCAAAGAAATCCAGCTTCAGAGCTCCCATTTTGCGCTACCTGTGATCTTAATTCCCCATCAACAGCCATTCGACATGCATTCATTGGAAGCCTACATCGACAGCGGAGCGGTGGGGAATTACATCGATCAAGACCTTGCAGCAAAGATGCGGCTAACCCTTTGCCCCAAGCCAACCGCAGAGACAGTAACCACTGTTGATGGTACCAAAATTTCTTCAGGACCTGTATCGGAGTGCACCACCGAACTCACCCTCCTGTGCGAAGATGGGCACCGTGAAATCGTAGCCTTTCATCTGATTAAAGCCCCTCAGTTTCGGCTGATCCTGGGAATGCCATGGCTGGTCGCTCATAATCCATGAATCAACTGGCGAGCTCGCGAATTGGTTTTCGCCCACAGCTGTACGCACACCCGTCACCCGAAAGGAGGAAAGGCAAAACTTGCATGTTCCCTCGTTCAGGAGGGAATGGCGCGTGCCCTGGAGGGATTGACCCTGCCGGTACATTACCAAGATTTCCAAGACCTTTTTCAGAAGGAGCAAGCGAACACCTTGCCCACCCACAGACCTTACGACTGCCAAATCGATCTGCTGCCCGGAGCCCAGATTCCATGTGGGCGCATTTACGCACTCACTGAGCCTGAAAATCAGCACCTGAAAACGTACCTGAAGCAGTACCTGGCCAATGGTTTCATCCTCCCGTCCAAGTCATCGGCCGCAGTGCCGTTATTCTTCGTGCCAAATAAGGAAGGCGATTTGAGAATGTGCATTGACTATAGTGCATTAAACCAATGACCATCAAAAACCGCTATCCACTGCCTTTGATCCCGGAGTTACTGGACCAGGTTAAGGAAGCCCAGGTCTATACAAAACTGGATCTGAGAGGGGCCTACCACCTGGTGCGCATCAAAGAAGGAGATGAGTGGAAGACGGAATTCCGTACCAAGTACGGCCTGTTCGAGTACCAAGTAATGCCGTTCGGCCTATGCAACGCACCCGATGCGTTCCAGTATTTTATGAATGACGTCCTCCGAGAACTTATCGACGTCTGCGCTCTTGTATACATTGACGACATCCTGGTGTATTCAAAATCTGAGCAAGAGCACATTGGGCACGTACGGGCAGTCCTGACCAAACTTCAAGAACACCATCTTTACGCTAAACTGGAACAGTGCTCGTTCTATGTTATGGAAGTGGAGTTTCTGGGCTTTATCCTTTCCCCCAAAGGCATACGAATGGACGTTCATAAGGTGGACGCAGTCCTCAATTGGCCAGCCCCCACTTCAATCAAAGGAGTCCAGATCATGTTGGGGTTTGCGAATTTCTACCGTCGATTCATCCCTGGATTCTCCCAAGTTGTACACCCGATTACCTCATTGCTCAGAAAATGCAACAAGACGTTTAACTGGACTGAGGAAGCTGAAAATGCCTTTCAAGAACTCAAGACAAGGTTCACCACCACCCCCATTTTGCGACATCCACGACCAGACCTACCTTACATTGTAGAAACGGATGCATCCAGTCTGGCAATGGGGGCGGTTTTGTCCCAAAAAGACCCACTAACAAGCCAACTGCATCCGGTGGCCTTTTGGTCACGAAAGTTCACTCCAGCAGAACCCAATTATGCCATCACTGACAAAGTTACTGGCCATTAAAGCTGCCTTCAAGGCCTGGCGACACTACCTGCTGGGAGCCAGGCTCACCGTGATATCGGACCACAGAAAGCTCCAGTACCTAAAGGGAGCAAAGGCTCAATCGTCACGGTAGCTGCGCTGGGCCCTTTTCTTCGCCGAATATGACTTTGTAATTACGTACCGACCCGGAGTTAAAAACGGCAAAGCTGACGCACTCTCCCGCATTGGGCAGAGACGAAATGGCACACATGCCGCCGGACCCAGTGGCCATCATTCCAGAGAATAGAATCCTAGGTATCACAACCACCATGACCCAGAGTGAACTCCTATACAAAATTCGACAGGTGTTCACCCAGGAGCAGCTACAAGAGTGGGGTTCCAGAGGGGAGCATTACTGTATCCAGAATCAACTGCCATATTACCGAAACCAGTTATTCATACCAGTGAAGGAATTACAAGGACAGGTCATCTCCGAGCACCATGACTCCCTCATGGAAGGCCATCCAGGAATCGCCAAAACCCTGGGCAAGATAAAAAAGAACTACTGGTGGCCAACTTTGCATAAGGATGGAGTCGAGTTTGTGTCATCTTGCGATATCTGTGCCCAAAATAAGTCTGTCAAGCAAAGACCCGCCAGGCTTTTACAGCCGTTGGACATTCCAACAGCCCCATGGCACACCCTGTCGCTAGATTTCATCACCGATCTTCCTCCATGTCAAGGCTACAATACCATCCTGGTGATCGTGGACCTATTCTCTAAAATGGCTCATTTCTTCCCATTTAAGGGTCTACCTTCTGCATCCGGCCTCGCCAAAGTCTTCCTGGAACACGTAGTGCGCCTGCATGGATTCCCTACAGTTCTAATATCACACTGTGGGACACAATTTGTATCTAGCTTCTGGAAGAAATGCTGCTCATTGGCTCAGATAGACATCAGTCTGTCCACTAGTCGCCACCCTCAGACCGACGGCCAAACGGAGAGAACGAATCAAACTCTCGAGCAATATCTGTGCTGCATGCTGCACCAGGGTGAAGGGGATTGGAAAGAACACCTATGGATCGCCGAGTACGCCTATAATAATTCACTACATAGCAGTACAGGACAAACCCCATTCTTTACGGTGTATGGAAGGCACCCACGCACTTCTGAATTAGACGTCCCCACAACCCTGGAAATAGCGGCAGTCGAGACCCTGCACACAACCATCACCCAGGCCTTCACAAAAGCTCAAGAACACCTAGAACAAGCTAAGGCATGTCAGAAAAGATCCGCGGATCAGCTCCGCTCCGAAGCCCGTGTCTACCAGGTGGGAGATGTGGTGTGGCTTGCCTCCAAGCATATACCAATAAAAGGAACACTAATGTTTCGCCCACGGTTCCTGGGACCATACCCAGTGGAAACCATCATTAACCCAGCAGCTGTGAAACTGACACTGCCAGCCCACATGCAAATACATCCAGTATTCCATGTATCGCTCTTGAAACCAGTAAAGCCAGGTACCCGTGTAACTACTCCACTCGAACCGATCATCATTCAGGGAGAACTGGAATAGGAGATAAAAGACATTCTGGACTCCAAATATGTGAGGTCTAGACTCTACTACCTAGTAGATTGGAAAGAATACGGACACCAGGATAGAACGTGGGAACCCAGCGAGTACGTCCATGCTCTGCGCTTACTCCAGCGTTTCCATCGAACATTTCCCTCCAAACCAGGGCCAGGCCGGAGAACCACTTTGAGAGGGGCCTTAGGGGGGAGTGCTGTCACGATCTCATCCCCACCGAGGGCTCACAAGGCCCTAAAGACCTTATTCGGTCCCCCTCTGATTCCTTGGAGCCACTCCTGGCGCTGTTGGCATCGGAGACATATGCTGGGACGGGGTTTCAATGGGCAATGGACAAGCATGGCCGCCCCCATGTGGAATACTGGGAAACTGAATTCAGCGGTCTAGCATCCGGGGCAGGGCCCGCCCTGAAGGCACCTGGGATACCACCTGGCTATTTAAACCACGCCCGATCAGAGGCACGCGCTTCACGTTATTCTGCTTTAGCAGCGTGACGTTCACCGGGTCCTGCTCTGCATCCTGGCCTACCGGGGCGAGAAGAGGCAAGAACCATCGCCACCCTTACCTGCTCTGCAGCACCTTCTGGCAATCGAAGTCGTCCAAGGCAAGAACCATTGCCATCCTTACCTGCTCCGCAGTATCTTCCGGGAATCAAAGTCGTCCAAGGCAAGAACCATCGTCATCCTCACCTGCTCTGCAGCATCCTCCGGCGATCAAAGTCGTCCAACGCTCATTGTCCTCCTCCACCACCTTCAAGACATCTTTCGTCCCCTTGGATTCCTGGGGACCATCCATCTTCAGATCTTCTCGACCTGCAAAACAAACCATAGCGCAGGTTAGCCATTTGCAAGGACGCTCTCAGCGCCGCTTGGCATTCCATTTTACCTTCTTCAACCCGGCTCCGGCTTCCACCGCAGCTTCCAACTCCTGCAAGAAGAAGCGAGAAGGTTACGTGCAAATCCAAATAAAGAAATTGCTTTCACCAATAAAGACTTACCTGAAAAGAAGGAGTTGCAGCGGGTCTGGTCTCCGGCCCTCGCCAGTGAAGAAACTCAGCGGTACTGTGCCATTAACGACGCGCCCCTGCCCAGCGCGGCGGGACGGAGAGCGCATCCTTATAGAATGCAAGGTGTGAGACGTCTCCTGGGAGGAACTGCAAAGGGAACTCGGGAGGTGGGTTGCAACGGAAGGAACAGCAGTTAAACTTCACCTCCTATCTTCCAGAGTCGATCCTCGACAGCCTGAACTCCTGGAAAGGTGAGAGGTCCCGAAAAGCTTACCGGCTTATCGTGAGGCGTCCCCATGGAAACAAGGTGAGCGTTACACTGTGGTGAACTTTAAATGAACCGATAACTGTGAAGCCAGAGTAGTGGAGTGGTCTGGCGAAAGGAAGTAGCCCACTCGAAAGTCTCAGCAAAAGGTTAAATGTTTTATTATAAAACAGCGAAGTGAATTAACTTTAAAGAGCGTGATGATGAAGATTGACCCTGGCAAAATCCGAATTAAAGAGTCAATATTGAACTCTTGTTCTCATGAGATTGAAATACATAGACCAAGAAACAAAATAACACAAGAGTGCGAGTTGAAGGGAAAGTCAAAGTGGCCCTGACGGAGGTCTATAGTAAAAGCGTGACACATTCGAAAGTCTTTGACATCAGCAAAAAGGTCTGAGCCTGACTGAGGGAGACCAGAAGTGAAGTATGATAAGTTAGGGGAAGGGAACCCCTAACAAAGGTGAATAAATCTTAGGGAAGGGAGCCCCTACAAGTGCTGTGAGTGAGAGGTCTTAGCCCGATTGAGGGAGGCCTACGTGAACTTTTGTTGAACTGTGAACCTTTTGTTGAACTGTGAAAATAACTTTTGGAATGTTGGAAAAGTGACTTTAACGTGGAAGGCCAGGTGGGCCTTTAACACGTTTTGAACTGCTTTTGTTTTGAGAACCTGAGTGTGTCATCCTGTCTACGGGGACCGCCTTACTCCGTGCTGTCCAGCGTGGGGAGGAGAGCTGACTCAGCCACTTTGATACTTTATATTCAAACACTGATTTTCCTTTGCATACATATTCCCCTTTACACACTTTTTGTACAAGAGATAGGGTAGCCATTAGGTTTTGTTAGTATAGACCATTTTGATTTTGACAGAGACTGACTAGGACTGCGTTTCTTTATTATTTGATGGTAGAGACTACTCCGATGTTAGCTATTAGGCAAAGTAGGAGTTTTTCCAAATTCGCAGCTCCTGAAAACCCAAACGGCCAAAAAAACTTTTTTGTCAACGTCGGCCTGCTGCGAGACGTGATTTGAGCATGTTCGACACTGTGTGAACTTCCAGGACCCTTCGAAGCTGCCTTTAGTGTTCATCACTCTCTAAACCGCTGTTTGCTATTCAACTCCATTCATCACTGCACTGCATCACCCGAAGCGCGTTGTTGCCGCGGCTCAAACCAACCATGTACCACTTTCTTGGATTGCTAGAGTCACGGTTTGAAGCACCAGCTTCTTCGTTGCTGCTCCTGTAAATCGATCGACCCAACCTAACCCTGGTGACTACCCGATCCACACTGTTCAAGTCGATGATTCGAGACCTCAGCTACCTTCAATTCAACTTTAACTCAATGTCAGCTTGCTGCTGGGCCATCACGACTGCTGCATCCTCAAACCGAAAAGAACCCCTGAATGAGTCTGAGAAGCCGGTTTCGATGCGGCCAAACACCAAGACACTTGAAAAAGTATTGCTGACTGATATCTGCCCCCTTTGTTCATCTTTAGGCACCAGAGACTGGATATGTCATTTTAATCCCTTATGCAACCTTAAGAAATATCCTTTTTGAACATTGTGGTCTTTTAATGGCCATTTCTCCCCCTATCTCATTACCCAGAGGGCTGCATCTTCCCTATCTTTGCATATTCTGTGTTCTTTCTACAGTGGTGGTTTTGAAAGTGTTTTGTAGTTTGTTATTATTGTACATGATGTGTTTGATTAAAGTATAACTTTTAATAAAATCTTGATTGGACATTGTTTTATTTTGAATGGTCTGGATTGCTACGGCGCTACATTCACACCCCTCTTGACAGTATAGTGTTCCCTCGGCTCACATTACCACAAAAGGCAAACGAGATATATCCCGTAGCTGTGCCTATTTTACCTTTATGATTGTATTGGCTCTTGGTTTGTGGAAGTGTGAGGGCCAGTAGGCGCATTAGCCTATGCTCTTCCTTGTACTCATGCAAGGCAGAAGTCAATTTGTCAGACAGGCAGCCAGTAACTATTAAAGAAACAATAGATATAATAATCTGTAAACATTGACCACATGTTTCCATAGTTCTCTAAATGAGACTTTTTCTTTGGCTGCTAGATTAGATAAGTAACATTATCCCACCCACTTCTGATGTTTTGTTATTTAATTTTCAAATGTTTATAGGTAGTCTCTTAACCTTGCAAAGTAACCTTTGTTTCAGTTCCTGGGAGAGGAGCATTCCTTTTTGAGGTTGGGATATATTTTAAAAGAACAAATTCCTTACCCCTGGTAACGTTCTTTCTAATGGTAATGTTAAATGGTAATGTTAAATAGCTTTTATAAGGCGCAACTCGCCCAGAGGTCTCGGTGCGCAGCAAGACAGAGAAAGTCAGAATCCGATGAAGACACCAGTATTCAAGAGTAAAACCTAATCATTAGCGTTAAAAAGGAAAGTTTTAAGCGATCTCTTAAAAGAAAGAACTTCGGAACAGAGCCTGTGGAAGTGAGTGCCATGGGCGAAAAGCTATAGACAAAACTAGTACCATCAAATGATTCAGACTCTAACAGGGCTGCTCAAGTCTATTCGAGTTGTTAGAGCGAATGGAGTAGGAGTTACAGGAGTGCTTCATCCTTTCGTTCAGATAAACTGGCGCTTTGTCAGTGAAACACTTAGGAGTAAGAAGCAAGACCTTATAAGCGATATAGTGTTTAATGGGGAGCCAATTAAGGGATTAACCTGCCTCAATAACATGATTCCTTCTCGTAATGCAGCGCAAAGCTTGATCGGCATTATTCCGAACAATTTGAAGTGTGTCCAAATTAGACTTTGAGGTACTGGCCAACAGGCTGTTGCCATAGTCAAGTTTGGAATTGACCAAGGCAACAGCAAGGGCAGCAGTATCAGTTTCAGACAGAAGAAGTTTGATTTGCCTAATAAGACTTGTGGTATAGGGACAAGATGCCTTTACCTGGCTAACATGTTTTTTCATATTTTTTTTTTTAATAACATATTTTATTTATTTTATAAACGTAAACATATACATACAAGTTAATAACAAGTCATCGCTCGGGCATACAGGCAATCACTAAGCACAGCTCTTCATGCACATTGCAAGTTTCAGAGTTTTAGGTCCTTCATGAAATGGGTTACTAGGCGTCCAAATTATACATTGTGCAGATGAGTCTTCGCAGGACTCCAAACGTTTATCAAGTCTATTCATGGGTTCGCAGATCCCTACGTGTCTTCCCATTTTTGCCAGATCTTGCGTGCTTTCCCTGTCAAGTCTATTCATGAGTTCGCAGAGCCCTACGTGTCTTCCCATTTTTGCCAGATCTTGCGTGCTTTCCCTGGGCACCCTCTGGTAGTGTATATTCTCATTTCCATTTGCACACAGATATCCACGTCTGTTATCCATTGGTCACATTGAGGGGATAAGGGTGAGCCCCACAATTGGGCCAGATTCCTCTTTATGAGTCCCGTGGTTGTTGCCAGCATGAGTTTCTCATATCGGGGGATGTCTAGGTCGTCATCCATCCCTAGTAATAGCAATTTGGGGTCCATGGGTATTCGTCGGCCGATGACTGCCGATAACCTGTCACAACATTTCTGCCAGAAAATTTGGATTCGTGGGCATTCCCACAAGATGTGAAAAAAGGTCCCCCTCGCCTGTTGGCACCTTAGACAGTTGGGATCAGTTGCTCTCCCCCATTGATGTAAAGCTTCTCTCGGATAGTATACCCTGTGTAGAATTTTGAGTTGGATCAATCTGATTCTAGCCGAGATGGCAATTTCCCTCGGATACATGAGTGCTTTGATCCATTCTTCCGGTTGTATTGGTCCCACATCTCTTTCCCATTTTGCTTTCAGATCTGTAAGTTCCGTTGTGGCGAAAGAGGCTATTGCATTGTACATTGTGGAGGTTATTTTATTATCGATACGATCTACCACGATGTTTCTCTCAATTGGTGTGCAATCTGGAATGTTCGGTGGGTCGATCTCACATGTGATAAGTGCGTGATGTATTTGTCTGTAATGGAAGTGTTCTGTGGGGGGTAGG
Organism: Ambystoma mexicanum; assembly: GCF_040938575.1. Lineage (NCBI taxonomy): Eukaryota > Metazoa > Chordata > Amphibia > Caudata > Ambystomatidae > Ambystoma > Ambystoma mexicanum. The sequence goes on from NC_090929.1 coordinate 1,293,374,518, forward strand.
TTGAATTTGTCCTGCAGGGTCTGGAATGGTATTATTGCTCCATCTTGTATTATGTCTGCTAGCCTTGTTATCCCAGCTGATTCCCAGGTCGCCCATTTTGGGATTTTACTTAGCTCCGGCAGACGTTTGTTACGCCATAGGGGCTGTGCCAGCGTGAGTTTCCCATCCCATCCCAGGTGCTTGTGTGCATCTAGCCATATTTGCGTTCTATGTGCTCTAATCGTGTTGGGGATCATGCGTACCCTACTATTGTAGAGGGTCTCTAATGGGGTGAGCCCGGCACTCATCTGGCTATCCGCTTTAATGTGTGGTAGTTCAGGGTTGTTATGCAGGATATCATTTATCACCGGCATCTGGGCTGCCCAATAATATGTTTGTAGGTGGGGCAGTCCTATACCTCCTTCCCATGCGGAACGTTGTAGGGTTTTGAGCGCGATCCGTGGATGCCCTCCACCCCAGAGGAGCTTTCTGAGAGTCTCATCTATTTTTAGGAATTCTATCTTGGGTACATACAGTGGGGCGTTTTGGAGGATGTACACGAATCGTGGCAGAGTGAGCATTTTAAACATTGCCGCCCTTCCTAGCAGGGTGAGGGGTAGGGTCATCCAGTGTTTCACATCATTCGCGAATCTATCTCTGATTGGATGGAGATTTTGGGGAACATATTGCGTGAGGTCCGTCGCAACCTGTACCCCAAGATATCTGAAATGCTCGGTTTCTACTCTATATGGGCAATTGTGTAGAGCTGTCGTATCAGTTCCTTGGATCGGAAAAAGGATGGATTTGTTATAGTTTACCCGTAGACCACTAAATGCTCCGTATCTATTTAGTATTTGGGTGACGATGGGGTATGATACTAGTGGATCACTCATGTAGATCAGTAAATCGTCGGCATAGAGGGAAACCCTATCCTCCCAATCTCGGGCCCACCGGAACCCCTTCCACAACTGTGATTCTCTCAGCATTATTGCCAGGGGCTCGATTGCCAGTGCAAATAGCATTGCCGAAAGGGGACAGCCCTGCCTGGTCCCTTTACCCAGGTTAATACTACGTGATGTCCACCCGTTTACCCTTATCTCAGCTGTCGGTGTGTTGTAGAGCAGCTTGACCCAGCCTATGAATTGCTCACCCAACCCCATTTTACCCATAATGCTCCACAAGGCCTCCCAGTGGACTGAATCGAAGGCTTTTTCGAAATCAATCGCGAGGAGTGCTAGTGCATCCCGCAGCGATGGAGACTTCTCAATGGCGGCATGTAGCCTGTGGATATTCATTCGTGTGGATCTCCGTGGCATAAAGCCACATTGGTCTGGATGGATAAGGGTGTGTATGACTGTCTGGAGCCTGTTAGCCAGTGTCTTGGCCAGTATCTTAGCTTCTATGTTTATAAGTGAGATCGGCCTGTAGGAGCTGCATATGTTTGCTGGTTTGCCTTCCTTATGTATCACCACTATAGTGGCCTTTCTCAGATCCGGGGGCAGAATTCCTTTACCTTTGGCATATAGGAACATTTTATGCATCTGTGGTACTATGTGCTCATTGCCGATCTTTTTCCAAGCTTCCACTGGGAAGCCGTTAGGCCCTGGGGTTTTCCCATTTTGGAGTTGGGATAGGGCTGTCGACAGTTCTTCCTCTGTAATCTCTGTTTCCAAACTCGCTCTTTGCGTATCGCTTAGGTGTGGAATGGTGAGTGTGTCCAGGATGCTGGGATCCAGTGCAGTCGTCGGGGGAGCGTACAATGCCTCATAGTACTCTGCAAAGGTTTCAGCAATGCTTGAGTCGGTATAGGTCTGTTCTGCATTCCTGGTAGTGATACATCTTATCTGGTGTTGACCCTCCTCTCTTTTTTCCAGCCACGCCAGCATTTTGCCGGCCTTGTCTCCAGTCTCGTATAGCCTGGTACGCATTGTCCTGTGTGCCTGTTTCGCACAGGTAAGTGTGACATCATGCAGCTTCTTTTGTGTCGCTTGTAGGGCTCTGTTGTCATCTGATGCGCCTGTGTTTATATATCGCACTTCAGCGTTTCTGACCTCTGTTTCAGCGTCTTCAACCTCCTTCCTGTGCGCTTTTTTGTGTGCAGCAGTCCAGCTCAGTACTACCCCTCTCAGGGTTGCTTTGTACGCCTCCCATATGGTTCCTAGGTCCTCTATCGAGTCCTGGTTTGTTTCGAAATATGAGACAGTGGCTTCCTGCATCTTTTCTACTAACTCTTTGAACCCTAAATAATACGAGTTCAGGCGCCAAGTCAGTGGAGGCCTGGGTCGTTCTGTTTCGAGTAGGATCTTCAGCGGTGAGTGGTCCGAGATCTCCCTGGGCTGGAGTGTTGCCTCCGTTACTTTATGTATGTCTACACCAGGGAGGAAGAAGTAGTCTAGTCTAGACAACGATGCATGCGCGCCTGAATGGAAAGAGTATTGTTTCTCCATCTGGTGCAGATCCCTCCATGCATCCTTCAGTCCCAATGCTGTGGCAAAGATGGCTAATTTCGTCGGTATCATCGGATTTCTCCCCCTGATATGTGTACGATCTAGATTAATGTCCATTACATCATTGAAGTCTCCACCTACAACTAGTATATCCGCAGTGTTGTTGGCTATGATCGGTGTGATGTCGTCGAGTAAGGTATTTGTGAGCGCCGGGGGAGCATAGACCGCCAGTATGGCAATGGTTTGATTCCATAGCGTTCCATTTATGTGGACAAATCTCCCTCCGGTGTCCTGGGTTATGTTGGATATCTCTATAGGGATTCTTTTGTGTATTAATATAAGCACACCTCTCGAGCCCATTGAGAAACCTGCATGTATTGCTGTACGGTATTTGGTTCTTTTGAAAAATTGGCATCTTGTGCCGGCCAAATGTGTCTCAGTAAGCAGTATTAGGTCCGGGTTGTTTCGATTCAGGTATTGTGTTACTAGTCTTCTCTTGATACTGCTTCCCAGGCCATTGACATTCCATGTCATGATGTTAAGTTTTTTGGTGTCTGTCCCTTTCGCACTCATTTCTTATCTTGTTCGTATGTCTGTGCCATTGGTAGCAGTTTAGACGAGAGGAGTCCTGCTCTATCGGTGTTTGGACTGCCCTGTTGTCTTCCCATTTCAGCGTGCTTGTCTAAGCCGTGCTTTCCTTGTTGCCAGCATAGAACGTGAACAAATCCCAACTTACCCCCCTCCCTATACTCCTTCCCCAACTGAAGCATCTGTCGCCCACACAACCAAACTTAATCAAACCGTTGAACTTGGGGTATCTCTTGTCACTGTGGCGGTGGAGGTGCCGTAGTGAAGAGTCCGTAACTTGCTTAGGCCGCCGTGGGTTGGTGGTACCACGGCGGGTGATTGCAGGGTCTGTTCTATACCGATTGCAATCGGGGGGGTGGCTTGCGTGATGTGTCTTAACGCAGCCGCCAGCCGTTCTGAGTAGTGTTCTTTCCTGCTCGTGCCTCCGTATGTTTGTCGGTTGTGTTTAGGCGTCGGCATTCTGTGCTATTTCTTCCATCGGTTGCTGTGGCGGCTCATTTGGTGGCCTGTTTGGTCGGGGTCTATTTCTACGGTTTTCCTGTCTTCTCCATGGGCCCCATTCACCTTCTAGGTTGCGTTCCGCCCAGCTCCATGCCTCTCTTGGATCAGTGAAATGCACAGTAGTGCCCTTATGAAAGATTTTTAGCTGGGCTGGGAATAGCAGACCATATTTCACATTCAGCCCTTGTAATCTCTTTTTGAGAGTGTCAAAGGATTGCCTTGCTCTTTGTACCTCTTTGGTGAAGTCGGGGAAGAAGGCTATCCTGGAGCCGTTATAGGTCATGGCTCCATTCGTCCTTGCCATGTGGAGTATCGCGTCGCGATCTCTGTAATTTAGGATCTTGGCTATTATCGCTCGTGGCGGTGCTCCGGGAGTTGGTCTGCCAGTTGGTATCCGGTGTGCCCGTTCAATTGAGAAGAAGTTTGAGAGAGATTTAGGAGCGAATAAATCGGCGAGCCATTGTTCGAGGAACAGCTCCATGCTGGGTCCTTCTTCTTTCTCTGGCAGGCCGAGGATGCGGATATTATTTCTTCTCGATCGGCCCTCTCCCTCTTCCACCCTCTCCTCCAGTAGTTTAATGCGACCTAGTGCTGCATTCATTTGCTGGCCCATGCCTCTCACATTGTCTTCTGCCACTGATATGCGCGCCTCCGCCTCCCCTGTACGAGATGATAATTTCTGCAGGTCATGGCGCAGCAGAGAGACCTCCGTACAGATGCTATCCATTTTGACTTCCATGGCAGATCGAGAATTGGAGATAGCATTCATCACGTCCCTAAGGGATATGTCGGCCTCAGGGTCTGGTGATTCATCGGTTCTATTCTGGGCCGTGGAAGATGTCGGGGCAGGCGTTGTGTATTGTTCCATTGTGTTCTGGGTTCCAGTTCTTCTAAGCCTATCTTTGCCCATGTCCGGTGTGTGGGGGGGTGCTGCTCTTGTGTTTCCCCCCGTTATTCTTGGCAGAGGTCGGGGAAGCGTAGGCGGGCTGGCGGACGGTAAGCCCGGGGTGCCGTTTGCTAAGTTTCGGTGTCTCAGGATCGCGTCTCCCCTCCTCCCCTTCCTCCTTACCGGCTGCGCCGTATACCGCTCACCAGGCTTCGTTCGGCACCGCAGCGGCCGTTGCTGCTGTCGAAGGATCGGAGCGCCCGCTCTGCTTGGTCTGTCGTGCTGGTCCCGCAAAGTCCGTTGTTGTTGCAGGCCTCGGCGAAGCCGGGGGTCATTCCGATAGATGGGCGTCCCAGCAAGGACCGCGGGGAGTGGGGGGGGTCAGCACTGATAGCTTGGGCGGCTGAGTCCCCCAGCGATGGTTGGCGTCGAATCTGCTGGATGGGCCCCTCCCAATTTCAGACGAGTTTCTTTCGATTTCCACGAGAGGCAGCGCCTGTGGGTCTAGATTGTGTCTCTGTCGGCCATTTTGATTTCCGTTTGGCGCCGATTGCTTCTCCTTCTAAATGCCGATATCTCGGGATTGGCGCTTCGGAATCAGCTCCAGTTGCAGATATCGTTCCTACTAGGGTTCCGCCACCCTGTAGGAACCTTTTTTGGGGCTGGATTAGCCCAAATTCGCAGGATATTGCAGGATGTAGCTGGCGGCTTCGGGAGCTCTACGGGCTCACGTCTTCATCGGTCGCCAGTTGGCCACGCCCCCCCTGTTTTTTCATATTTAATGTGAAATCAAAGTAGACACTGAGGGTCTTAACCCAAGGGCTGGTTTTAATGTAGGAACCAGCTATATCAAACGCAGATCTAGTTTATCAATGCGCTGATTGGTGCCAACAAGCATAACCTCAGTTTTATCTCCATTAAGTGCCAGGGAGTTATCAATCATCCATTTCTCAATCATATCATAAATTTCTGTGATTTTTATAAGGTCCTTTTCATAGTCACCAGTAAGTTTAATCAATATCTGAGTATCATCGGCATAGTTGGCATAACCCACGCCGATGCTATCCAGAAGATCAAAGAAAGGATGAGTGTAAAGGTTGAAAAGGTTAGGGGAAAGACATGCTCCCTGTGGGACACCACATATACGAAGTTTGGCAGGAGATTTAAAACCACCTTAGGCGACACCGGCAGATCTAGGGCCCAAAAAAGAGGCCAACCAGAGCAAAGATCTAGTTTGAAATGGCCCCCATCCTCTCTAGCAGCAACGGCTGGTCCACCAAATCGAACACTGCAGAGAGGCCCAGGAGCATCAGCAGGGCAACCTGGCCTGAATCCACAGTATGGCATAGGTTAGCCTTCAAGTCCAGCAATGCTGTTTCAGTGCCATGTAATGCACGAATGCCGGATTGTAAGGAACCCAATAGATGATTATCTTCAAGGTTTTGTTAAATCTGCGTGTATACCACCCCGTCCAACATTTTTGGCAAAAAAGTCACATTTGTGATCGGGCGATAGTTGCCTACAGAGACGGGAATCAGTGTGGCCTTTTTGATCACTGGGGAAATCCAGACATTTTGCAGTGAGGCAGGGATGGTAGAGGTAGCAAAAGAGGAGTTTACCAGTCTTGTGACAAAGGGAACCAAATAGCCAGATGATTCTTTGATTTTTTAAGGAGAATAAATATCATCAAGGCAAGGGGAAGGCTTAAGGCGAGGCACAATGTTAAGGAGATCAGCTTCTGTTATCTCCTTAAAATTTAAAACGGGGATATTAGAGCAAGAAGACTGGAAACAAGATACAGCATTAGGTTTAATAGTAATAGGGATGGCAGGGTTAGAGCACAGCTTAGCAATCTTGTCAGCGTGAGAATCACATTTTTCATTAAGAAAATGTTGAATATCTAGACACCACTGATTGCTGAATGGCCGGAAAGAGATTGTACTTCCCTTCAAACTCCTTAAGAATAGTAAGGAGTTCTCTCTGGGAGGGCTTAGCTATTTTAATTCGCTCTCCGTAGTACTCGCGTTTGGCAGCCAGAATGGCAGTCTTATTGTCAGACACCACTTTGCGATAAAGGTTTCTGTCCCTCAGACACGACTTTGCGATAAGAGACGAGATTGTCTGTTGTAGCATTTCCCCTGCTCTTTTTGTCTCTTCAACGTTCGAAGACCTAGAATCAGAAAACCCGGATTTACTCAGGGTTTCAATTTTAACAAGTCTGACAGAAGGAGGAGCAAGTGTATTTATAATGGACAAAATGACCTAATTATATTGGTCTGTAAGGGTTGCAGTGCTATCTGAATATAACAGATTTACTAACAAAGGTTGGGCTAGTTCGCAGAGGGCAGCTGGCATAATCTTACGAGTATTCCTTACAGTCATTCTAACTCAAGGATTGGTATTAAGTCAAGCATGTTTACCAGGAGGGTCCAAGCAGAAGGAGATAAAACTATGGTCAGACCAAGGACATGCTAAGATTTCAAAATTGTTCTGGGTTAAGCGGTGCGAGAGAACCCAATCCAAAATGTGTCCATCTTTGTGCGTTGGGGTCTTTATAAGTTGTTGGAGGCTCTGGGCCTCAAACAACTGGATAAGACTAGAAGCCTCAAGATCATCAGAGTGGTAAAATTGCCCAGAATAACAGCATAGGATGTAATCTTCATGAAATCGCCAAGTAACATAAGAAGCTGTTCTTCAAAAAGCGGCATGGCCGTGGGAGGACAGTAAATAGTGAGAATGCAGATGGTGGCATTAGGATCAATAGCAATTTGAATGTTATTAAGATTCATCTATAGACAAGGAAGTCCATCTATAAGGGATCAGTGTGTCTCTGACAATAACTGTCGTGCCACCACCCCGACCAGAGTCCCGATTAGTTCTAAAAATCTGATAGCCACTGAGTACAGAGGTGGCAGCAACATGATTTGTAACATCATAAAGCCACGTCTCAGAAGGCAAAATACATCAAGTCGCTGAGTAAGTATTATGTCAGAAACCTTGTCTGCATGCTTCACCAAGGAACAGGTGTTCAAAAGCCCACATGCAGGCGAGGGGATGTAAAGCCATTATCCGCAGCTCAATAGGCGAAAAGGATAATTATTAGCACTACCATTGATAATTTTAGGTAGTACAGGAGATAACATAGTATCAAGGTACCAAATTTATGATATTCTTGGTATTTTAGTGGAATCAGCTAATTTGCAGCCAGTAGCAGCAGAAGAGGGAACATGCAATGGTGGGAACGAATATGATCAGGAACAGTTTGTATAGCTTCTAAGACACTAGTAGGAGGGCTACAGTCAGCAAAAACTGGTTATGTATATCAATAAGACATAGTGAGTAGGAGGATTCCTACCTATGTTTCCGGCACGGTCAATGTAGGTAACGTATTCAAGATGCCGAATAACCTGCCAACGGTCAGAGTAGTAGAAGTGTAAGTGAGGACTGGCACAGACCGGCCTAACTCATGCACCGGCACTCACATGCCTGGTTGCAAAATGAATAGTGCAAAGAACTACATAAAATGCAAAATGTAGTTCGGAACACTTAAAACGTTCAACACGAGTTAATAAGTAGAAAAATAAGGTTAAAACCGAATTTCATAAGGGTACGATCAATACGAATAAGTACAATGGATATTAAAATGTCTAAAAGCAAAATTGATGAACAGCAATTAATCTAATCTAACAGCAATCAATATAATTAAGACATGATGGGAACAATGTGGCAGCACTAATGTTCCTCCCACGAATTCCTCATCTTAGATATAGTTGGAACCTGCTTTGCAGTCTCTGAAAAGAAAATGACAGCAGGATGTGCTGTGCGGCATCGTCTTCGATGTCCCTCGATTGTTCCCATGCCCGCGTTCGTATGTAACGTTGATAGTATAAATATCACGCACTGTGCTTCATTTCCTGAGTTCCCAGTTTTTCCTCTTTTCCTGCTCAGCCATCTTGAGGAATCAAGTAACCGTATGGGCATTGAGAGAAGAGAGATGATACCAAAATGTTCAGAGGGGCAGACTCAGACGGCGATGAGGAATCCATGGGAGGAACATCCATTAGAAAGAACATTACCAGAGTGTGATGGGGACTTGTTTTCAAAGGGCTAAAAACCATATCATGATGTGGGAGTGAGTACATTATCATCATGTTATTGGGAATGTTTACAATATGGCCAGGAAGAAGTTACTTAGGTCCTTTTCTCTAATAAGTATTGGCTTGTGCTGTTGGTTGCCAGGAGACGACAGAAGAAGAAAAGGAACAAGACGTTTGTTACCATTGGGCATATTGAAATGGAGCTGTTACAGAGGTTGTTCGCGCCGTTACGCAAGTTTTAAAAGTTAATGTTACCAAGTTACGTTTTTGGCGATGAACGAAAGTCTTTTCTGCATTTCCAAAGAAGTTATGAAGCAGAGCAAGTGAGGAGCGGACTGCCTGCCACTTCAACGGTCCTCATTTCCACGAAGCGAAGAAAGCAGGAGGGGAGCGGACCTCTAGATCTTATCGTGTCCCTCGCCGTCAGCTGTTGAAGAGGGGCGGAACTAACAGCTGATCGCGTCCGTACCTTCAGTTACTGTGATGCCGAGGAAGAAAGCATATCAAAGAGGAGGGGCCACGCAGTTCGAAGCCATCAACAAGTCTGAATCCAGCAGCAGTAAGGGGCGGGTCAGCTGTGGGAACAGCGTAATATCACTGATCGAGGTACGGCCAGGACTAAAATTAAAAGATAACACAGGGGCGGGTCCCAGCATGAATCCAATATCATTAGAGGTTTGTGAGGAGAGAAAGCAGTCTTTGAAGACAGCGCTTTGTGAAGGTGAGAGTACCAATTAGCCACATCACTTCATTAAGAGGAGTTGTTAAATGTGGATGTGACTCTTTTTTAAGAGCCTAAAGTTAAAGCAGTTAAAAGAAGCCGGGAGAAAGAACAGGTTGTCACCCGGGGAAATCAGGAGTGCTAGAGTGAGGTTGATAAGAGACTTCTCTTGGTTCAAACAACCCCACAAGAGATTTCACTCCCTTATTTCCCAGAGAGTTGTTTTGTTTCCTTATAAGAACGAAGTTTGTGTCGGATGTTGTTATCACAAGAAAAACTTTAGCTACCAACGTTGTTCTCAGTGAAGCGTCTGAATAGTCTTGAGAGAAGACCTCTGCACACTACAGTATCCTTTATTGTATATATTTATTTATCTTTTTTGTCTTCTTCTGAAAAGTAAAGAAAGAAACATTAAAGAAAAGCTTGTTGGAATTTTAACTATTAGTCTGCGTCTCTCTAAACCCCACATCAAAACATAACACAGGGGAAAGTAATTGTTCTTCTAATGGATTGTGTCCTCCCACAGAGTCCTCATCTTAAATTAACTCCCTTAGCAGTTTTGGGGATGGAGGTGGCAGAAGTGGATTTTTGTAAAATTTTAATTGGCATATAACATTGTGCAGAATCGCTCTTCCATAACGAGTGTCCTGGCCCAACAGAGTGTCAGAGCGATAAGGTTTTGAGAATATTGGAGGGAGGACCAAATTGTGGCATTGCAAATGTCCTGCACTGGTACACCTCTTTGTAGAGCTGATGTAGTTGTTACTCCACTGGTTAATGGGCTCTTAAATTCTCAGGGTAATCTTTCCTAGCAATGGAGTAACGCTCCAAAATACATAAAATAATCCATTGTGATAGTGTGTTTTGCCTGGTCATGGCTTGGCCTATTTGTGACCAGTGTAACCAATAAATAGTTGGTCATCATGTCTGATAGCTGACATTCTTGAAATGTAAAAGCCAAGAGCCCTGTTCAGGCCCAGCCTGTGTAACCTCTCTTCAACCTTAGAAGGGCAAGGAGGTGGGTAGAAAGCTGGCAATGTAATATTTTGTGTTAAATGAAATTCAGAAAACATCTTTCGGAAGGAAGGGGGGACAAATCCTCAAAACTACATTCTCCTAAGAGAATAAAATAAATGGTGCTTTGCATGATAAGGCTTATAGCTCACTAACTCTGCGAGAAGGCATGATGACTATTAAAAAGATGGTTTTCCATGTTAAAACCCAAGAGGACGGGAATGAAGTGGTTCAAAAGACGCTTCCATAAAAAAACGTAAATAGTTCAAATCCCAGGAAGGAACCAAAAAAGGGACCGGTGGGAATGTCTTTGGCAGTCCAGCCTGCATTTGAATATAAATAACGCTGCCAACTATCCCTTAACGTTAGCCACCTGCAGCCCCTGATGTGCTAGGTGCAGTAAAAAAGAAAGCACTGTAGGTGTATTACAAGAGAAAGGGCCTATGGGCCTCATGATGAGTGCAGCAGTAAGGGGTTAACAGCGCCTGTAAGGATTCCGGTGCCATTAACCCCTTACCACCGCATTCAGAGGTCCTTTAGCTGGTCCTGCTAAGGGCGGCTGGTAAAACCAGCCGCCCTTAGCGGGAGCCACTAAAGGACCAGGGAGCTAATAACTGGCCTGTAATTAACAGGCCAGTTATTAGCTCCCTCCCCATTCCCATTGAGCCCTATGGGGGCTCAAATGGGAATGGGGATGGCTTCCCTGAATGGGGACTTACCTGGTCCTCCAAAGTTGGAATGACTCGGTAAATCCCCATTCAGGGAACCCGGACCAGAGTTTGGAGGCAGCCATGCCGCAAATAGCGGCATGGCTACCTCCGAACTTGTAATGAGGCCCTATATCTTTAGCTTTACGTTAGCTGAAAAACATTTTGCAGCGGAATAGGGCTTTTGTTGCTGGTCTTCTAGCTGAAAGACACCTCCATAATGTCTTCTGGGAGGTTCCAATTTTTATTTCTTAGCCTCTCAGAAACCAGGCGTGAAGGTTTAGTGTTATGATTTTTGGGTAAAGACGACAGCCTCTCTCTTGCAAGAATATATCCATTTTCTGGAGGAATAAGGAGGGCAGATTGACATGTCTAGAAGGTCCTGGTGCCAAATCCTCCCAGCCCAATCCAGGGCAATTGGGATCATGGATTTCCCAAACTTCCTCAACCTCCTGATGACATGAGGGATGACGGGACTGGTGGGAACACGTACAGTAGTGGGAATTCCTTCCAAGTCCACTACGAACACCTGTCCCAGAACTACTCTCTGAGGAAATTCCCTGGAGCAGAAGAGGTCACACATCCTGCTGATACTGGATGCAAACAGATCCACTTGAGGGGTTCCCCAGAGGGCAAAGATCTGAGCCAAATCTCAGCCGTGGGAGATTGTGCTCTGCCTGCTTAAAGTATCCACCATTGTATTCTCTTTCCTGGCTAGGTGGACAGCTGACATATCCTATTTTGTAGAGCCCAGAACTAGAGCTGTATTGCCTTTTTGCAAAATGTTTTTGTTCCACTAAAGGTACCTTTTCAGGTAATTTGCCACAGCACCTTTCTCCAACAGGACGATAATCTAATGTAAGAGGAGTAGATGTAGGTCACGAAAAGATTGTTTGCTGAGGGGACAGTCTGGAAGTCTCTTCAGAAAAGGGAGACTCTACGCCTTGGCCACTGTTTGTAGTACTCAGAAATGTGAGGCAGACAACTCTGAAGGTTTTTTCAAAAGATGCCATTTCATTAACTCAAAAGGTTGGGTAAACGCCTCACTATTCCTACTCTGAGGATTTCCCCGTCCCTGTCTAAAATAAACTAAAGAAAACACTAACAAAAGGTTTCTGTCCCTCAGACTTGTACATACACCAACTCAACAAGGTAATATATGGCAGTTCAAAAGCAACAGTTAAGTTCACAATATGATAACTGTCTCTCCTTATAATCTGATTGAATTTGCCTTCCCCAGATTCAAGCAGGATTCTTTTCAACAGTTCCAACAGAATAAGGAAATCCTGTCCTGTAGCAAAGTCTCAGTGCAGTTCTTTTGATTTCCACTTGGCAACAAAAGTTCCAACACTTCAGGACTCTTCCACTTGTGATGTTACCATGAACAACATTCTACGTATTAACCAAGAACATTTCCTGAGTTCAGTAGAATTAATATACATTGTCTTTGTCAGCATTATTCTGCAACTACATGTTTGCTTAGCAACAATTATACACTTCTGCAGCAGTTTATACAACACTTTCATCAGCAATAAAAGTTTGTCAGGATTTTGCAGCAATATTTCACCAACGCATACCAATGGTTCTACCACTGCTTCTTTATGATTTATCAACACCACTTCATGTCACTTCATCAACTTCCACCTGGTTTACTTCCATGACAGGGCTACTACTTCAATTCCACCTGGTTTACTCCCATGACAGGGCTACTACCTCAAAGTTCTCTGTCCTGGTATACTCTCTTGCCAGAACATAATGAAGTGTCACCACAACCTCTGCCTTGGTATACTACGAACTACCAGTGCTTCTGTGGTTAAGATCAGCTCACAACAACTTGGCAATGTCTCTTGCTTCACCACACTATGTTTTAATAATTTCTTCAGAGAAGATAAGATTCACATTGGTGCTTTTTAATACACTTTTTTGATTTCCCCGAGCTCTGCAAGTTATGCTCCACTCCTTCTGAATATCCTTTACCAGAAGGGCAGCCTTACTGCCACTATTGTTTCCCCACTTCTTCATTAACCAAATACTGACAATAATATGGTCTCACTCTGGCTCTTCTTTTACACACGTCTTTAAACATGGCCAATAAGCTTAACAATTCTTTGGACTCTCATTTGCCCCCTCTTGACCTTGGCAATGTTTGTTAGTTTTAATGTGCCTTGTTTTAACTTTCTTTTGGCTTTGGCAATGGTAGTTTGTATTGGGTTCTGAAATTATTGCTGTCTTGCAGCTGGCTTTTAGATGGACCTGCATGCTTATAATCACTGTCACTTTGTTTCACAAAACAATACTTTCTCTGCTTGTCAGTTCGGTATTGAAAGCTGGCTTCCTTCTTGTTTTTCCCTCTACGCATTTGGTTTCTGGTATTAAGGTGCCTGAGCAAGCGAATGGTTACGGAGTGCTGTGGGGTCACAATAGTTTAGTAACTCACTGGGTTATGTCAGTGCGCGCGTCTGTTTCCCTTGCTGCTTCCAGCTCCTCTGCCTCAGTTCCTTCTCGCGGTCCGGCAATCTGCCACTTCCAGTCTGCCATGGCCCGCACTAATGACACACAGAGCTTCCTCTGCACCAAAAGCTCTCTGGTGCTCGCCAGCCACCATTGACAGCCTTGTTGTTGGGAAATCTTTTCAAACCTTCGCTTCCTGCGCAGCATCTGCAATTCAGGTCCCCAGGGGCAAGATTCCCTTTCCGACGCTTCTTGCTGCATGACCTCTGAAATTAAGGCTTCTGGAGGTGAAGACCATCTCAGGACTGGCTACAGCTCGACACTATTCAGTGGTGCCGGTGTCTTCTTTCTCCTCAAGTCCCTGCTCCTGCTGAAACGTGGAGAGTCCACAACTCCTCCACCTACGACTACTACTCTGCTCCTCCTTCTTACTAATGGCCTGAACCTGAGGGGGCCTTTAAGCCTCTGTGAAGGCATCATGAAGCAAGACACAGACAACAGATTCAAAGTTCAAACATAAATGATTTATTAACTTAAATGTCAGGATGGTTGAAGGCCTAACTTGCTCTATACTAAAGTGGGATTTCCCTAAACTTAGGAAAGTCTGAGTAAGAAAGTTCAATTTAAAAGTCTGTCTATGTCCTAAAGCTATACTTGCCCTCACACAACTAAAGCTAAACAATGCGTAAGGATGTTAATAATAAAGAAACAGTGTTCAAAATAAAGTTCTGAGCTTCTTCCAGCTCCTGATTCGCTTTCCATCCTCCCTTCCCCAAGTTCAAAATAGTTCCACAAAGCTTCAGGGTTCCCCTATTCTAGTTCAGCATGTGCTTATTCACATTCTTTTATTGTTCAAAAACATCTCCAGACCAACTTTAATCTCCTTCAGGTTTCTTATCAGTTAAATCAGATGGGCTTTCTCTTGTTTCACTTCAGCAACTTCTTTGCCTTTCACAATTGGGGTTCTCTGGTCTAGGTGCAGTTGTCGGACCACACGGTCCACCCATTACAGGTTGTGCAACCAGGAACCCTAGGCTGTCTAGCTCACACACGTTCTTTTGTATCTGTACCTGTTTGGTTCATGCTTACATGTCTCTTGGTTTTGCCGCGGTGTGCCTTTTCCTTTTCAAATCTCTTAGCTTTGCCAAAGCGTGCTCTTTCCTTTGCCAGTCTCTTGGCTCCCTCACATATAGTTAGCTTTGCTGAGTCTTTGCTACTTCACCACCTTGTTTTCATACTCTCTCGCAATGTTCCATACTTGCTTTCCAATGCATTTCATACGGCTCATACTTTGCTTTTACTGGCCGGTAATTATAGCTTTGCCAAAAGCATTAATTCAGTTTGGTATTCAATAATTGTGAATTTTTAATCTATTGCTCGCGTTTTATATTGTCCTTATTTTTCCTCTTAACCCGTTGCCTTGGATTCATTTCATCTTGCGCATACTTGTTGTTAGGGAGATTTATCATTTTTATGCTTCATCCCCTCTACTAGTGAGACGCTCAGCACATTTAGCTGGACTTCTGGACCTTTTTCTTTAATTCTGAATGAGTGGAGCTTTTTTCCATTCATTCATTCTTATGGGCTGTCTTTTGGAACGCTGTTCTTTGTGTTTTATTGTATTATAGAGTCTTTCCTTCAGATTTCTTTTACGGCATCTGTATTTTACTGTTGCAGCACGCAACTCCTTGTCGGTAGTGTTGCTGAGGACCCTTTGAGTTCTCCTTTGAGATTCTTTTCTGTATCCTAGAGCAACTACAGTCCTTAAGGATAAAGGGATACATTACGAGTATGGCGGTCAGGAAACAAGTGTCCCGGTAGCAATGTACCGGCAGCTAGGGGTGTCACTGTATTGATTTGCTGACGGTATGATAACCTTTTTGCCTAAAGACGGTATACCATGGTTATCACATTATATATGGCACTCTTACTCAACTGTAAACTGAAACAATATTTTGCTATGAAAGGTCACAAATTGTCATACTCCAATGGCAAACAAGACGGCGCCAAGATATCTTTTGCTATCAGCGTATTATAGTGTAACTAAGCTGAGGCAAATTTGCACTGAGGCTTGTGGTCTAATTTGACCAGACCTTGCCAAAGGGTGTTCACTAATCAGACATTTTTCATTCTTTGGTGTGGAGGCAGAGAACTCCCTTGCAGATTAGTTAAGGTTGTGATGTGGCTTATATTATGAAAATGAAAATAAAATGATAAAACCAAGATATTAACCCAATTGTAATATGCATTAGGAAACATCTCATTTTTAGTTTTGGCGTAATGGTGGCGCTTTACCGCCACCTATAAGCCGAAACTATTGCCTTCATTGCACATGGCCATGCCAATCCCTATAGCCATTACTCCCACTTCCTCCCATGCCCTGCCCTAAACACACCCTCCTGGGATCTCTTTAAATTGCCTTTATCAAGCCTTAACATCAAACGTTGTGCTCAAAGTTCCTGCCAGTGTTTCTTCAAAGCAATCGTTGGACAGTTAATGGTTTAATTGGTGCTGTGAACATGCTACTGGTGTAATCAAAAGGGCTTAACCGGGTCTGCCTTCAGCCACTTGATTTATGAGCATGCATGTCCTTCAATGAAGTTGTGTTAAAAACATGCATTGCCAAAGCCAAACGTTTAAGCTTCTGTAGCCAGGTATTTGTTGGGCTTTTGCAAGGCACTGCTATTACAAGCCAAGGTACTTGCACCATTATGCAGCTCCTACCATTAATTGGCCAATTAGTACCATTACAGCAGTGCCCGGGCAATGCTTCTATGTCGTCACAAAAGCCAAAACTGTTGGCATTGCCAATGCCCGCTTGTCTAGGCACCAAAAGAAGTAATTTACCTATGCTGCACTGAATTCATATTTCATGTTCCTTATAGCTTATTATTTGTGATCCGGTATGTCTCGTTCAGGTAATGGGGATATAAAACTGTTCCAACTGAAACTACTTGTATTTTAAAGAATAAATACGTAAACCATTTTTTCCACTGCCCTTTTGAATTTGTAAAACACCACATCAATGTATTTTTGATGTTGACAAATTATTATGCAGGCAGGTCTTTCCAGCTTCAAGGTAAGCAAGAGGGCATTTTGCAATGCTCCCCCAGCCCCACACAGCAGCCGGTCCTGTAGTAATCCGTAAGAAAGCTGCGAAAATTGAGCTTTGATGACAATAACTCACAGGGACCCAGTGAGTGCGTGAACATGCATACACATTCTCAGTTTATCAACTAAAATGTTTTGGGCCCCCAGAACAGATGCTGCTGGCGCCCGCTATCCCTTGGCCTCGATCGGTGTTATATATATAAAACACGTCATGCTGCCAGATCTGCTGGTGAAACTTTGGGAATGTAGAGGTTTACTTTCTGAAGATACCTCTCTAGCATATATATATATATATATATATATATATATATATATATATATATATATATTATACACCTTACAGGGTGTTGTTGCGTGCCTAAATGATCTTACTCTACAAACACAAGCTCTTTGAAACAGGTTTATGAAGAGGAAATCTTTGATATAAATTGTTATGCGTTTAATTCTTTCTAAATTCAAATTCTTCAAATTCTAAAGCGAAGTGCTATAAAAAACTATGCATAAAGAAGTTAGCAATATACGAGGGAGTCAAAACCTTAAATACATGCTTTAAACAGGCATTGTTGGAGAGAAACGATTCCTGAAGGTGCTAACCCTGTTTTCGGTGCTGTACACATGTTATTGTCGAATTATAGTAGGTCATTTTTGGCTTACTGCACAAAAACCCAGACTCATTTAAAAGTGGAAAAGGTTGCTTTAATGTGACAGGCCAAAGCTTTCAATTAAACGCTTACCTGGCTCCATGGCCTTACAAACTAAAGAAATATTTTAAACAACCAATTAAATAATTAAACATTTTCATTTTCCCCCAACAATTAAATAATTAAATAAAGCCATTTCCTCCCTAACTATCCCTTGGACCCTACCGTCTCCTTTCCCCTTTTCCAGGCATCCCGCTTTCTCCCCGGGGCCATGCTCCTCCAGGCTCAATACCTGTTCCCCCGTGGTGGCCCGCTTGTGCAAACAGCGCCACCCCATCCTTTCCCGTGTCATTCCCCCATTGTGCTTCCCTCCCCCCACATCAAAAGGGGCCATGCCCCCGGCACCAGAAAAACCCTCCCCCGAAGTGTTCTTTCTGCCCCCCACCACCAATTTTCTTTACCTCAAACTCCTTAACCAATCTCCCAGCCAAGAGCCCAAGTCCGCCAGATAATGATTATTCCCATAAAGCGACAAGTGTACACCCTCCTCTCTGAAGATCATGAAACCTTCATAGATTATTTCCTTATGGTCCATAACCTGTATCGCCACCGAGGCACAAAACTTTCCCTGTTTATCCCCTTCCTAGCCCGCTCTATTGCTCCCTCACTTCTCGCTCCCCTCCAAACTCTCCGCGGCAACAACTTAGTCCACACCACAACGGCTTGAGGCCACATTTCCCGCACCCAGACTAAATCCCTTTTCATTTTCCTTAGAAGAGCCACCCCCGTATCCCTTACCAGGTCATTCTCCACAGCATGAATAATCAAAGCCTCTGGAGCCCATAGCG
Source organism: Ambystoma mexicanum (assembly GCF_040938575.1). Classification (NCBI taxonomy): domain Eukaryota; kingdom Metazoa; phylum Chordata; class Amphibia; order Caudata; family Ambystomatidae; genus Ambystoma; species Ambystoma mexicanum. The sequence continues at coordinate 1,293,392,509 of NC_090929.1, forward strand.
TTCCCTCAACCCAGCCAACATAGGAAGCAACTGATCCCAGCGCAGACCCCCTGACCCGTGCCATGTTACCACCACATCCTTATAGCTACACCCCAGTTGCCTACCAAGTGCCCTCTTCTCCGCTTCTTACCCAGCCCACTTAACAATTGAATGGCCGACAATCCACACTTGCACCAGCTCCCCCTCCTTTCGCACAGCATCGGAAAAAGAAATTACAAAATCACTGACAAATCTAAACATTCTACCAAAACGCGGCCAACACCGAGGTCCTCAGCCACCTTCCTTCAAAATTCCCCTTTATCAAACTCCCTGACGTACCCCTTGTATCTCCCGGACCTCCAACGCCTCAAACTTTTCACCTTATCCTCTGAAAAACCCAGCCTATTACCCTAAGATGCTGCGCCCATCCTAAAGGAATGTGTCCCAAACTCCTCTGCCTTTTCTCCTACCGCTACCAGAGCCTTGAAATTGGGCCGCTGAAACCTGCGACCCATCCACATGCTGAAAAACTAAGCCTGTCTTACCCCCACAACCCTCCTTCCACACCCTGCCTGCCTGAACTAGGCATAAATCCTTGCTCCCCCGACCCAGCAAAACCCAAGAGCCCCTTCCCTTTTGGTCCGTCTTAGACCTTTTAATCTTGATGTCCAAACCTACTTCTGTAATTTGAACATCTTCCCATTGCAGTCCCCCTAGCCCCCCTTTTCCCCTGACCAACTCAGAAACCCGGAAAGCCCCAAAGAATAACCAAGTAAAACAAGTCGCAAACAGCTCCCCTTCCCATACCGACCAGCAAACTCCCCCCACCGCCTTAATCAATCTCTGCAGCAATTCCGCCGATATCGCCCTCCTCTTATCCTCGCCCCTCTTACTCTCCCTTGCCCATCCTTCCAACATCCTACTCGCCATTTCCCCACCACTCGGCTGAAAACCCCGAAACCATTTCCCATAAAAAGCAATCCCGGCTAACTTCCCTGCTATAGTTGCCCTTGACCAGCCCCTGTCTATGCACGTCATCTCTCCTCCCAGGTCCTCCTGTATGACTCCTTAGATGCCGAGGCCAATGAACCCTCCACCAAAGCAAGCGCTCTCAGCTTCCTATCTTCCACAGCTCCTCCGGAATCTGCTGCCCCTCCTGATCTGCATCTCGAGCCAATCCACGGAATCTCTGCTATTGAAAACGAGATAATGCATCAGCAATGCCATTATCCTTCCCTGGCACGTGTTGCCTTAAACACCACATTCCGTTCCATGCAGTACAGAACACATTCTCTCATCAGTCTTGCCACCCTCTGATCCCTAGCTGACTGCCTGTTCACCACATGGACCACGCGTTCATTGTCAACATTGAAATTCACTTTCTTATTTTGCAAATCCTTCCCCCACAACTCCAATGCCACCAGCAAGGGGAAAAATTCAAGAAATGCTATACTCCTTCCCTCTTTCAACCACAGCGATGGCCACTTCTCCGCACACCACTTTCCCCCCCAAAAAACTCCGAAACCTGCTGCTCCTGCTGCATCAGAAAATATCTGTACTTCCCATGTCACCTTGTCTTCCTGCAACCACATTGACACTCCGTTGAAACTCTCCAAAAAGTGCAGCCAAATTCTGCAATCCTCCCTCACTGCCCCCGATACTCTTATCCGATGATGTGGGCACTTTGCTGCTGCCATAGCCCTCGCCATGTTCCTGCAAAACGTCCGCCCTGGGGCCACAATCTTGCATGCAAAATTCAGATGCCCTACCAATCTCTGCATTTCAACCAGCATCATTTTCTTGGCCCCTACCGCTTTCTCCAGCAGTACCACCAATTTGCTCACCTTGTCGTGCGGCAAGCGTGAGGTCATGGCCACTGAATCAAGTTCAATTCCTAGAAATGTCAACACCGTGGCCGGCCCTTCTGTTTTGTCTTCCGCTAAAGGCACACCCAACTCCTCCATCAGCTCCTGAAACAACTTTAGCATTTCCTTGCAATCTCTTTCTGCCCCGCTAATGAACAGAAAATCATCCAGATAGTGCAGCACTCTCTCCCAACCCGAGCTAAATCAGAAAACCCACTGTAAGAAGGAGCTGAACCGTTCAAACAAAGCGCAGGAAATTGCGCACCCCATTGGCAAGGCTTTGTCTATGTATATGCGGTCCTCGAACTGCAAACCTAACAACAAAAAATCCTCTGGGTGCACCGGCAATAACCTGAAAGCCACCTTAATGTCACACTTGGCCATGAAGGCCCCTCGCCCTTCTTTCCTAACCAGCTCCACCGCCTGGTCCAGACTTGCATACACAACCCCACATTCTTCCGGGGCAATGAAATCATTGACTGACATGCCCTCCGGCCATGACAAATGGTGTATCAATCTGAACTCCCCAGGAGCTTTCTTGGGCACCACCCCCAGTGGGGATATAACTAAGTCACCCGGAAGGTCATCAAATGGCCCTACTATCCTTCCCGCCGCTATTTCTTTGCTAAATTTTTGTCTTACCACCTCAACATTTTCTTTGGCTGACTTCAAATTTTCAGCCCACCGCCGCACCCTTGGGCCCTGGTACCCCAATCTGAAACCCTGACAAAACCCCTCACTCAAAATCTTAGCCCCTTCCCTGTCCGGATAAAATTGCAACCATTTTTGCAGCACCCCCACTTTAATTGGAGTAAAAGCTTTTCCACTCTACCTGAACCTCACCCCCTCCCCCTGTCTCCCTGTTGGAAACACTGAGTGAGAGGGTGTTTTCCTCCACACTTGCTACCCTCGTGCCTGAACCTACACAGGGTGCTTGTGCAGCCGTCCTTATTAAACGCCCAGCACGCTGCTGAGGACTGCCCTCTGCCTCCTCCCCCTTCCCCCTCATGGGCGGGGCGACCAAGAAAGGGCCGGAAAGGCACAGGCAGCAAACTTGCTGTATGCAGTGTTGGGGCAGGCCTCGTTGGAGCCATCCATTGCAGCCAAAGATCCATGTCTATCTCCCCGCAGACCGCCTGACTGTCCTCCGCCATTCTCGCTTTGAATTCCTCATCATACCTTACCCAGGCAAAGCCCCCGAAACTCGTGAAAGCCTTCCTAATTACGTCCATATATTTAAGCAGGGCCACGCACCGCTCCGGGAATTTTTCACAATAAACACTGGCATAAATGATAAATGCCGACGTCCAATTCTCAATAGTCACCGGGACCCTTGGGCGCGAAGCCAGTTCCCTCTCTTTTTCTTTAAATCCCTCATTTGCTCTCACTTCCCTATGGAGCAACTTAAAAACATCTACAAATTCCCCCGCCTGAATCTTCTCCCTGGTCGCTGCCATCAAGTCCGCCCCCAACGGTTTTGTTATACCCATGTATGGCAGTTTTTTCTCCTTGCCTTTCACTTCAACCTCCTTTTCTTTTTCAGCTTGCACCTCGAGCACCAATGGCTCCACAACCTTGTCCGTTTGGACCTCCACTGAGCAAATGCTCTTCTCAACCCCCAAGGCTCCAATGGCCTGTACACCAACTTCTTTCCTTACCCCTTGCAGTCCAGACCCTTAATTTCCCGTCCCCCTTCTTGTGACCCCTCTCTGCCATGCAGATGACCATTCCCTTTCCCGCTCACCTCTTTCCCCGCAGGCCGTCTGCGGTCTGGCGTCCACACCGATGCTCCTCATCTCTTTTCTTAGAGGGCTCCTACTGCGGGGAAAACATGTCAGCAGACTCACCCAGCCAATAGTTCCCCCGACCTCTTGCCCCCCGACCACCCTGCACCTGCATTTCCAGATCCCACCTCAAACTTCTTCTCTCCTCCCCCTTTCCCTTACCGCCCTATAACCTTCTACCTCCCATTGCCCCACATAATCCTCCAAACCAACTTCATCACCCCTTAAATACCATTGTGGATGCGAGCTCATGCCCGAGTTGAGTTGATCTTCCTCTTGCGAGCCCGGGGCGTCTGCCCCGCCACTCCTTTGACGTCTTCTCGGCAGGGCCGCGGAAACCCCTGCCTGGTCCTCTTCTCTCGGGCGAGGCGTTCCGTCCTCCACCCTGGAATCCTCATCGCTAGGGTCCGTGCTGCACCCTCTAGGCTCTCCTTGCGCTGACCGAGGAGGGGGCATTCTAAAACCCTCTACCTCCACCTGACCAGCGGGGGCTGCACATGAGCCCTCTGCCCTCACTCCTCCTACCCAGGTGGGCCGTTCCGCATCCCACTCTAACCTCCTCAATTGATGGGGAGCTCTCCCTTCTTCTCCCACCTGCACTCTTCTGCAGGTATTTACCCCCTCTTCCCCTCTGCCCTGTCACCTCCTTCTGCGCCCCATCACTGGCCCCACTATGGTTCCCTTGAGCCACCTCCTTTTGAGCACTCCCAGCTTCCCTAGGGCTATCATTCCCTCCCTCACTGGCTGCCCACCCAAAATCATTTCTCCCCCGGGTGCCCTCCTGTCTATCTCCCTCCTCATCTTCCTGCCACTGGATTCCCAAACCTCCCCTCTCCCCGCCGCGGGGGTGCAAGCCACCACTGCCGCGAGAGCCCCACCTGCCACAGCTCTCCGCTGCGGCCTGTCCCCACCTACCTCCATCTCACCTGTGACCTCCACCACCGCCCCTTCCAGCTGGTCCTTAGACGCCCTGCTGATAATTTCTAGGGCCTCCCTCAGAGCCCTAGCATCAACCAGACCCTTCTTGCTAGTGCTAGCTCCCTGGCCCACCATTGTGCACCAATAATCTGGTTGTGCACTAAAATATGCCCCTTGAAAGTTAAACTAACTAAGCCCCCGAGCCAGATACCAACCCGTGGATCATTATCCTTAGCCTGGGAAAACCCGAAAAGAAAATCGGGCTATAAAAACTTACTAACACCCACAAGTGTTAATCAAAATCTATACTTCCAATATAGTGAATATAGCAAATTATTATTCTGGGGAAAAAAAGAAAACATTTTTTTTTTTAATTTTTTTTTTTTAATTTTTTATTACCCCCCCCCCTTCTCATAAGAACCCTTGCCCTAAACCTAACCTAACCACGAGAAGAAAGACACAAAACCAGGAAACACAATCAAATTGGGGCCTAAAAAGACAATAGAACACTGCCCCCTGGTGGCTCAGAGGCCACACCGCACTGGCACGGGAAATCTCACGCTGTCGCTTTACGGGAACTGCAGTGCCCTCTATCCCTGTTTAGAGCTACCGCATATACGGGCGACCTGTCCTCGAGTGCCCTACACAAAACAAAATTCCTAAGTAAACCGCACAGCAACAGACACCCGGCCACTTTACATGCAGGAAATCTGCTGCTCCACCCTAAATGAACGCGGCGAGCAGGCCACACCGCAGGGTGCAGGAAAAAACAAGACGGTCCCTTTAAATTGACCGCACTGCCTCCCCCGACCGAAAGAAGCTACCGCGTCACTGCGCAACGTAGCTCGAGCCGAAAATGCTACTGCCTGGGAAAAGAGTTGCGCACACTAACTAACAAGGAAAACCTGCGCCCACACACCCCTTTACCTCAGGCTAACTAAATAAACAAGGGGATTTCACTGAGGAGCTGCAAAAGAAATCCGCTAACCCTGGGCTGACAATGCTTCTACACCCCGCCAGCACTCGAACGAAGGAAGAAAGTGCCGGACAAGAAACTCCCCCACAGCACCCCCAGAGCCCTTGAGCCACAAACTTCCTACACTTCCCCCACCAACGCACACCAAGAGATATTGGTCCCTCCGGTAAGCAGCGAGGGGTGTCTTATCTACGGCACCCCTAATACAAACTTACACAAAATATATATAGATTTTTTTTTAATTTTCTTTTTTATACTAACAATACCTAACCGCCCACTCCACTAACACTCTCCTACCTCACCTGATTTACCTCACACACGCCCAGGCCCAGCTACCAAAGGGAAGGCTCGGGAGCAGGCAACAGGATTTGACAATCACCAAGTCCAACCGTCGCCTGCCTCCCGAACCGTCCCTGAACCCTTAAATACCCTAGGGAGGCGCTCTGCCCCCCATGGCCACTCGCTGGCCGTGTGCAGCGCCAAAAACCTCCCTGGGGGGAAACGCTTTCCGTTCCCCCCAGAGCCCCCCGACCGCTGAATATTCAGCAGTGACAGCAATTATAGCCCTTAGCAAAGCCTGCACCACCCCACCCATGGTACCTTTAATGGGAGTCCAACTCCTGTTTGGTCTGAACAGTACTGAAGTCCAGCATGCAGCGACAGGCTAGGAGACGTTTTACGTACTACAATCCTGCAGCACTGAAAGGCAGGCTGGGCACTTGCAGTCTTTACCAGCTTTCTCAACCCAAGCAAAGTAGCTTGCTCCAAGTAAGACCCAGCCCCTTACTTGTCACTCGAGCCAAGCTCTTTCTGCTCATTGATGATGTGCACTCCTGGCTCGTGCTGTGGGCTAAGTAAAATCGACACATTTACGTGCCTGTTGCAAGTATGTTTGTTTAGCAACAGCGCTACTGGATCCTGGCTGCTCTCACTCTAAACATTGATTTTTTTGCACTTCATTAATGCCATCCATGAACAAAAGGAAAATGAAATGGAGTGCTCACTTTGACACTTGTCTGCCCGAACAAGCTAATATCTTCTGTCCCCCTCCTCATGAGAGCCTGTGGCCTGGGCCAATTAGACCTTATCTCTGACACTGCAGCGTGTCTGCCGAGCAAACAGATTTATGACCTATGCAGAATGGGTCCCCGAGAGGTTTGTAAAAGTAAATAGGATGAAAGTGTTCTAATCTATGTGCATGTCTGGAAGGCAAATCTGTCCAAAGAAGGCAGTCTGAGCAGGCGCAGCAAAGCCATGCAATACTGCAGCCTATGATTTAAAAGCACACTTAGCCATAGCAACCAGCTCAAATACGGTAAACCGGTAGGAACAAAGTGATGATTTTAATGTTTTTTTAAAGGAGTGCACGGTAATTATACCGGTATACTGTTACACCCCTACCAGCAGCCTTTCCAGACCGCCATACTCAGACAATGCCGGTCAGGCCACGGATCCCCCGGCAGCTCTGACCTGCTGGGAATTCTGGCCCCTACCGGCATTGTCTTCACTGAAGCACCGGCACTGTTGGCAACAGTGCCAGTTGTGAGAAACCAGGTGTCTCACCCGCTAGTCCCCGGGGATCTGTCATCCAGGTGGCCAGGACAGATCCATCGCTTTTGGATCCAGTTCCTGGAGGAGGACCAGTGCAGAAGAAACACCTGGGTGAGGGGTCTTCTGGGAGTCGGAGTGGGACACTGGATGGTGAGACGCGATATCCCCTTCCCTATAACAGCTTTCAGCATCCTACCACGTAGGATATTTATGAACTCTTACCCCTAATCCCCTTTACAACATGAACACTTTCTCACGGACAACCCACTATGAGAGAAAACAGACTAACACCCGAGCAGTATACCTGACGTGTCCCAATACAATGGTCAGGGAATGTCAGGCAATTACTGACCATCACACACACACCTGACTTCCACTAAACCTCAGCACATGGATAAAAGACGGAGCACAGGAGTACACTCTGAGTGAGGCAAAGCACATGAGGAAACAGCAGTTTTGAGATGGCAGCTGAACGAGAGAAGAAACAGAATAATAATTTAGCATTTATTTAGGGGATCGCATGGAGGGAAGTTTCCTTGACCTTTTCGACATGGAATCATTACTTTCTGGGAACCTCAGGAATAGAAAGCGTAAGACCAGGAACCAGGCTGAAGAATGCTGCATTGTGTGTTTCAGATACCCGGGGCCTTCTGTGTCAATAATGAAGGTGGGGAGAAGCACGAGTCGCCCTGGTACAGACCCTTGCTCCAAGAACTAAGCAGCGTTCGTGAAATCAACACAGCCGTTGAGTTGGGGAGACCAATACAAGGTCTGTGTTGAAGCCAAGGTTGCAAGCAGCAACATTGTATGGCAAGCACTGGAACGAATATTGTTAAAACGGGTGTGATAAAAGACGCAGGTACAATTGAACTGCTGATGAGTGATTGAACATTCAAAGCTAGATACAATACCTTTGATAGAGTGGTCTGGCACCGCATGGGTGCTCAGTCGAAGGTCTCTGTAAGGTGTTCAGCTGGCAAAAGTGAGAAAGGTTATATCAAGAAGAGAGAGTAATTTTGAATCGAAGTGGTCTTGCAACTGGTTGATCAAAATCCTGCGCACAGTCGAAAGTCTTCGATTATTGAAATAAAGAAAGCTTGGAAAAGTAGATAAAGTTGGTCCAACCCCGGCACAGAGAGATTAATTGAAATCTTTGTGTTAATGTGGGCGGAGCCCGGCAGATGCAGTAAATCACTCAAGAAGTTGTACATGTGGAATCCTAAGAAGAAAGGAACTTTAATGTTTGTCTTGTTGCTTGAGGTCCTCTGAAATAAGAGACTTTGAATGGCAAAGAAACTTTGGCAAAGAAGGCCCTGATGTTGAAGTTTTTAACTGCATCCTCGCGCTAGAGAAGCCAGAGAGTGTGCTAAGTTTGAGTTTGCTGCCTTGCCCCGTGCTGAAAACATGGGGAAGGAGAGCCAACAGCGTCAATATCCTGACATATCATTTCTTGAACACTTTTCTTCTGCATAACATTGTTTCCCACACTATTTGTATTTAGAAGTAAGGATTGGCAATGGGTTTATTTCGGCCCTTTTATTTTAACAGACTCGACTAGGACTGCGTTATTATTATTTGATGGTTGTAGCTTGCTCTGATCTTTAGATTTAGGATTAGATAGGCGTTTTTCAAACCCAGTTGAAGTTCAATAAACACCCCTGAACTGTAATCGCTTGTGTCTGTCTTACTGTTTGATACCATGCCTTCCTTGCACAGTGCTTCAGTGTCCCCATTCCCAGGGAGTCCAGTCGGACTCCCTGGGAATGGGGACTTACCGTTTTCATCGCCTGACATCCCGGTCTGCCGCCACTTGTAATATGGCACCGGGATATCAGGCGGTGTAAACTGTGTCATGAGGTCAGCGGAAACCCGCCGGTAGCACTAGCGGGTTACCACTGACCTCGTAATGAGGCCCTTAGTATCTCTCGTAAAACCTTATATTATATTATATATGAGAGATTGGCACACACCGCTTTATGTGGAGTACCAAGGGGATACCTAGTATTCCCCTTCTCTCTGCCTGCTCTTGTGACTTATATGTCACATAGACAATATCCTAGTTATGACTGGTGGCAGTGGATGTGTCCTACTACCTGTTGTGTGATTTTCTACCGAAGACTATGTTCATAGCCCCGGTTAAGCACAACATTGTCTCTGAAGTTCTAACTTGGTGGCTCCTTTCTTATTTTGCCATTACTAGCGTTGTTGTTCTTTGTCAGCCCTTCTTCTGCCGTCCTAGTGTGGGAAGGTCTGTGTGACTGTTTTGCTTTTGGCGAAAATCTTTGGGTCCCCTCCTAGGCTCCAGAGTGTCTGGGCAGGCAGGAAGTGGACAGATGAGTTTTTCACTCTCCTGCTCTTTGTTTTCCTGAATGGAACCAGCTCTCACTGGGTGTCTGGCTGTCCTTATTGGATATCCACCCGCCTCTTTCTGCAAATTGCAGAGGAGTGTGTGCTGAAACTGTATAAAAGGCGAGGCTCCTGAGGTGAAAGACAGGTCGACCACTAGAAACTTAAGTAACTGAAGAAGATGACCAGAGACGCTTGCAGACACTTTACAAAACTGTAAAGCGACCACTGCTGTCCTGACACCTTTTTCTGTGGGACAAAGCAACTCCGAAGAGGATGGCTGCTTCCCGTTGACTGGGGGGAACAATCAGTCCCAAGACTAACTTTAATCAGCGCCATCTCTTGATGTGCTGGTCCTCTCCAGAGCTGCAGAAACCCAATACCAGGAGACCTCCGACCCAATTGAAGTGCATCATCATGGAAAGGCCGAATCCTTCCAAGTCTTTGCTGAGCTACAGATGAACTTCCAGATGCACAATCTAACCCGTCCAAGTCCCCTCAACAGAGTGCAGGACTTCAGGAACCAAAGAAGATTGTCAGGGTGAATCGCGTCCATTGTTGGTGCTGCAGAAAAGGTGCCAAAACCGCAGAGTGACCAGAGAAGTTGCTTAAATCCGTACCATAGATCCTTCCATGACACTGATGCTGAGCGATCTTGTCATTTGTCCTGTCTTTCGTCATCAAAACAAGGAATCCGGAGGTCGGGTCCAGTGCTACCACATCAACGAGAATCCAGCCACGAAGATTTCTTCAAACCAAATGTACCTTAAGCCGAAAAGTCGCTCTTGAGTGTTGGAGTGCACGTAAAGGTGTCCATTGAAATCCCCTCTTACCTCCGACCCAAGCTGCTGCTGCTTTTGTCCCTTTAGCAAGTCCTTTAACAGGGTATCCAACGTTGGTTTTATCCTCTTGCATCGTAAAGACTAGAGACTGGAAAATATCCACAGTTTTTTGTTGTTCTGATACTTGTCAAGACTTTGAGCCCTCTCCAAACTGCCTTTAGCTAGGGTTGTGTTTTGGACCTTAAAAGACTTGTGCGAAGAAACTGCCTCTAGAACCTTAAGCCTTCCTAATGTTACACTAACCAGATATTTTCGTTCCTAAGTCACTATCTTATGTGGGTTTGCAGAGTTAATGTAGTTGTATTTCTTGAAGGAAAGTTTGTTTTAACGCACACTCCAAAATGAATGCAACCCTCTAGGAAAATAAGCCCGGAGATAGCTTGCAAGGATACCGAGGTTTAATTGTACAGAATACAAAATATCAGCAAATGACTCTGCTGCTCGAGAACATTCTGGTTAATCATAAGACAAGCAGGAGCTTAAAAGGCAGAGTGGCGTCATCACATACAAGGCATAAATTAGTTTTCAAAAATTAATTAGCAGAGTTGGCTAACTAAACTTTTCTTGATTAACAAACAAACTTATTCGATTAGCAATTTCAAATTTATTTGATTAGCAATTTTGTACTCATAATTTTTATGTCACCAGACGTTATTTGTACCCAAGACCTACATGGATCACAATACAGTGTTTTTGTGTACTGTTGAAGTAAGACATTAGTGAGATGAGTATCTGTAAAATGCAAAGGTTAGCTGCATGAATGAACACAAATAACTAAATAGATACAATAAAAAGGCTCTAAAAAACGGATTTCAGTGCAAGGCTCTTTGCAGCTGGGTCCAGTCGGCGTTGCACATATCAGTGTCCCGTATATTGTATTACTTACATGCTTGACTCCTCATTTGCTCTGCAAGGAGAAGTACAGATGTTTCATAAATCAAAAAGTTCACAATGTTAAAGAAAAGTCATAGCCTGAGACTCAATACGTAGTATGGTGTTGCGGAAGACAGGGTACTTACCAACTTCAGGTGGACAAGATGGCTCTTACCTGTCATTGTTATCGTTTTAAATATAGCATTAAATGCCACTTTGATGGAGGGCAGGCCCGCTTACGGTCCTCAGCCATGTGCCAGTTAGACCCAAGCACATCATTCCAGCCCTGTATATCCATTAAAGTGTGTTTTATCACCATTAGTACTCGGAGCCAACATCTGTGATGCGGATGCCTTTTTTGGCCCTTGGCACTTTTAAGAGTGGAAGAGATGATTACTGTTGCACTCTTTCTCCATTAGCGCCTTTTGAAATTGCAGTAAACAGTGAAAATAGGGGGAGGGCAAGAGCAAGAGAGGGATGCAGGGTGAGCTGTGCTTTCATTGAACATGGTAATTTAAATGGCAAACTGCTACAAAAGTGTCAGTTTAATTAGCAAATCTACAGAATTGCATAGCAAATTGCTATATGAGACTGCTTATTTTATGCCCTGACATAGTACAATCTAGCACCACTGATTAGCAAATCCATTTACATAGGCCTGCTCCATAGGGGATGCCAAGCTACAATTGGTTAGTTCCTTCGCTATAGGTCAGGCTACACGTGAGTCCGCTTGGCTCATCTTGTTATCTGGTGAAGGTCGGGTCATTCATAAAATGCAGTGCTACTTCGAAACTAGCACACTACGCCTGCTACTACATCACTGTGGCATGCACCTGGGCAGCTCGGCGACTGGTGCCAGAGGGAAGGGAGGATATAATACAGTCACACTGACCAACACATTCTGCACTTTGTTCATACAGTACCTCTTGCACCCAAGGTCTCCACCCTGGGTTTTGATCTATTATGTATCCCTCCCTGTAACTCGGGTCAGTGGTGTGGGGCTGGCTCTGGGCTGGCTAGGTGGGGGTAAGAGGCCTACTGTCAGCTTACTGGTGATTAATAGGCACTGCACGGAGCCTGGTGTTGTCTCATGCTCTTGCAGGGCGCATTCCTCTGAAAGATACTAAATGTTTGCAACAGTGAAGGGACGTGGGGGGATGTGAACTTTTGTGAGAAATGGCGGTGCGGATTCATCCTGCATTAATGATGTTCGGCCTAGTGAAATCTTTCCATGGAGCTAAACTGGTGCAGCGCGGTCATGCACGCCTGAGTTTTCATCATAGCTACAAAATGGCGCTTCTTTCTATGCGTTTCCTGATACTATGTATCTGCTGTATTACTTTCGCACTGGGTTTCATAGTGCGGTTCTCTCTCCCCTTATACATTACACTATCTCATAGGGGATTCGCCTCACCTCAAAGCGCTTAGGAGGGTGGGATAAATACTTGCAATATTTCTTCTAAATTTCGCGAGTGCGCTTTATTACCGATAATATGATAGAACTGTCATTACTGTCAAAAGCTGCAACAAATGTTACCGCAAGCAACTACAAACTAAGCAGTGGCCTTTTAAAAGTATTCTAAAGTAGTGTTTTGGTTCAATGTGCTGAGTATTTAAAAGTAATTCCTGTGTATATATAATGCATCTATATTTTCTATACATTTATTGAGTGTTTCTTTGAATTGCTTTACTAACTAGGTTCAGTCTACTTACCTACAGCTCACATCTTCCTCTTATGATATGCCTGACTGCTCTGCCACTCTACAAAGGTTCCATGAACAGTACAGGCTGACACGAAGAGTTGGGGATCTACAAACCATTGGGATTGTTTTGTGAAGTCCTACCTTCCAGAGGACATTGCGAAAACTCCCTTAACAAATTCGCATTCATTCGCCATCTATGTTGGCTTCCCCAGGAGTGCCCCGGTTTGAGTGCTCTTCCCTTCTCACTCACCGGTTCCTGGCGTCTCTTCCAGGTAGCTGTAGTTTGGGCTTGTGCTCCACCAACACGCGTTCCTTGGATCACGATTCCCATTCTCAATTCACCTTTTCTACGTCTCTCGCTGCACCTCTGCTTTCTCTGTGTGAATGTTGTCAGTGATTTTGTACCTCTCTTCTGTGTCTGCAGCTCCGGCTGTGGACTTCCGACCAATGAGGCACACTTGGCTCCACAGCTTCTCGGGATCATCTGCCAGCATCCTGGCTCTACTGCAGGACCCACCTCGGCTGCCTCCTGGTGTGCAGGTTTCACCATCCAGGACCGCAACAATCGGCCTCTGCTCTCTCCTACTGCTCCCTAATCTGCTGAACTCTCTCCATTTAATACACCTGCAACCACATGACATGTTGCAGGTGTGTATTCCTAATTGTAATTGTCTGGTCCCAATAAGTGAGCATTTGGGATATGCCTGACTTCAACAACACTCTACAGGCCTCTTCCTAGTCTCAGTATTAGAGTGGTGAAATGCCTTATTAGTGTTCACTATTCGTAGTTATTTCTTCATCGTCAAAGTACCATAGTGAGTTGAATGAGGGAAAATGAGGGGAGATGATTTACAATAGCTCATAAAGACAGGGGCGGGGGAGGTTGGTGCTCGAAAGGAATAGGAGGAGAACCATGTCTCTTCTGTCGATATCCTCTCCTCAATACCCAAGGACCCCCCAACTATGTGACCCTCACTTCTCTTCCCCCAGGGTCAGGATCCAAAAGCGATGGCCTTTCCCTGGTCACCTGAGAAGAGGAGCCAAGGGGAGTAGGTGTGAGGATACCCTCGGGTTTCTCAAGCCTCCCAGTCTCCCTCTGGTGTGGGTCATTTTCATTAGCAAGCTTGGCTTTGCAGTTTTATTAGTCTTCAGCCATCTTCTTTGTCCCAATACTTAGGGGGATTATGGGACTTGGAGTCCATAATACAAAAATAATATTTTCTAACTTCTTCAGTTTTGCAACAGGTCATTAAAAGGTTGGGCTCTCGGGAAACGTTAAACAAGGCGGTTTCCCATTCTTCGTGTCCAGCTCCCTCCCCCCTCATGTGATTCTCCCACTGAATACTACCCCCAGGGTCTAGATCAGAGAGCATCCGCCTTTCCTGGCCACACGGGAAGGGCCCCAGGCCAGGTTTTCTGGGGGAATCATCTCTGATTCATCACACCATGCATTTGAAGTAATGTTGCAGATAGTCTGTATGCCTCCCAGAGGAGTCTTGTGTTCAAAGTGCTCTTGTGGCTGTGGGAAAGGAGGGGTTTGCTGCTTGGACAGACTTTCCTCCACAACCTTCTCTTCCTCTCCTCTCCCCTCTTCTCACCTCCCCTCTATCTCCTCTCTCCTCCTCTTCCCGCCTCTGTCCTCTTCTCTCCTTCCACCTCTCTCCTCTTCTCTCCTCTCTCCTCAGCCTCCTTAATTCATAACCCTCTGCTTCGGTGCATTACTCCCATGCATTTCCATCTGTGAGCTGTTCTGTGCTCTTTGGTAAAAATCAATTTTTTTATTTTATTTTTTTTACAGCAATGCATCCCGTTTCCCACTAGGCTCTCCCCCACTGTCCTGGTTCCCACGCCACTGTGGTTTCTGTAAGTCACTGTTGTGCTAATGTGGTTCCCCCCTCTGCCTGACTTTGCTATCTCTGCTCTGTCATTGAAAACCCTTGTGCTGTGTAAACTCCTTGCATCCTGTGGTTACCCGACTGCTGTCCCCCCTGCATCTGTTTCCTGTGCTGTGCAGCTGTGAAGGATGTGCCCCCTCCTTCTCTCCCCTCACTTCTTCCAACCCTCCGCCTCACACCCTCTACGGTGCTCTCGATTTCTCCCATCTACACCAACTACTACTCTATCGCCTATCATATCCCTCTCACTAAGTCTGGAAGGAAGAAGTTCAAAAGGGATATCCTGCTTTCCAACCCAGGCCTGCCCATTGCTGATACCTACACCTGTGCTTCCTCCATGCAGACACTCACTGACATCCTCTTTTTTGTTCCATCTCCAGACCTATGGACCGTCATATGGTCTCAGCTCTCTCTCCCACCTCGTCCTCTCCTATTAATGGTGGCACCCGGTGGGAGGACCTCCTGGCCTCCTTCCACTTCTCCAAGACCATCATCAATGTCTATCTGAATGGTATGGCTTGGTCAATGGCCCTCAGCCCAATCACCTCCTTTTTGATAGGCATCTCCTGCGTCTTATTAACTTCTTTCTCCTGCTACTCCTAAGAGCACCTCTGTGGCTACTGTTAGGCAGAATTGCAGGTAGTACCGTCTGGGACCACTACACACAATTAGGACTACAGGTGTAAGCAAGACCAACCTTTGGTATAAGTCTGTACCACACAGTCTGTTGGTAGCGAGCTGAGCAGCCATGCTTATCTCAAGAGTAAATGTGAGCAGTCCAAGTAGTTACACAGAGGACTTTCAATCACAGTGGTTCAAGTAGACACTTATACTCAAAGTTTCTTGGTGAAACACTTAGTAATTTATTACATAGTCATTTAGAAAACATTTCACTAGAAGAAGGCAACTTAATATTATATACCAATACACTTCAATACAAAACTACGTTTTTGAGACAGCTTGAGCTCCCCTGAGGTAGAAGCAAAATGGCAGTCAGTTACTTAGCAGTGAGCAAACAGGACAAAAGTACGTAGAATAGATTACATATACTTTCTAGGCAGTGCAAATAGTTTCAGTTCACCAGAATAGGTCAATTCAAGTCAATAGTCCAGGCCAAAGTCAATGGGCTAGTGTTCTGTATAGGAAAGAGCAATTCTGGTATCAGACGGTAAAGTCTTTGCAAAAATTCTCAGAAGTAGTTTAGGCAAGAAAGGATCATTTGTGGGGTCACAAGCTGATTAGGCCTGCAAGTTGGGAAAGTTGCATGAACTTTCACAGCGAGAGTGGCGTTCTCTGAATCGTGTTGGCACAGTAACTTTATAGGAAGAAACAAATGATGCTGAACTCGTGGTTCCTGGCAGTTCCTGCTGATCTCGCTGTTCCTGAGCCTCAGTCGTGTGGACAAGGAGGACGTCGGGGACTCCTGCACTGCACGGGATTGTTGAAGAAAGCAAACAAAATGGAGTCACTTCAGTTCCAGTAGTTGTAGATTCAAGAACTCAAGCTGGTGTCCCTCTCCCTAGTTAATCCTAACCAGCCTTGAGAATGCTATCCAGGTGTCTTACGAGTTGATTGGTCCCACCAACTCAAAGGAAGAAGCCGTCCTTGAAGGAGCTTCTCTGTCGAATGGAGCTTGGCAATTTGGGCCAGCAGCAGGGCCTCACCGGGCAAACCAACGGTCCAGGAGTTGCAGCAGCCGTCCTCTTCCAGCTCGTCTTCGGTTCTTTCGTTCCAGTGGTCGACTCTGCCTTCCAGTCCTCGAGACTCGCCTTTTAAACAGTTTTCTCCCTTTCATTCCAGCCTAGCTGTCACTCACCCAGCAGGGTGGCTGTCCTTGCTGGACAGTCAGCCAGCCAATCACGCCAGAGTGCATTTGGGTCTCCTAGGAGACTAAGTACAGGGAGTTTCGGGCACCTCCCTCACTTCCTGCCCACCCTAGACACCCAGACACCAAGGGCAGACTTCAGTCCTGAATCCCGCCAAATAAACACAAACAAAGGGACCAAACCTGATTTGGCACGCAAAGACAAACACTAGAAGGACCTTTTACAAAAAGAAATGGTGATAAAAGAAGGCCCGGGACCCGTTTAAACAAAGGGGCTTATGGCGCCATCTTGAAAAACATGGTTCCCATGATTTTTAGCTACCGGTGTTCGCGGTTGGGAAAAATCATGGTAGTTCGTTGTAAAATCACTGCCACCAGCCTTTTCAATAGAAAAAGGTAGCATTTGACTGCTACATGGGTGTTTAGACACAGGGGATATTATGTAACCCCTCCAGCACTCCATTGTAAGATAGTGTGTGCTGGGTCTATGAATTTGGAAAAGACTAGTAAAGTCAATTTCACTTACCATTCTCTGGGAAACAGTAGTTGATCCCAGAGAAAGTATTTAAACCTTTGGGAAGTCTAAAAGACATCCCTGTGCCACTGCACTGAGGGTGCTGTGTAACACACATGAAAAGATGATGCCTATGGACTTATCTAAAACTCCATAATCAGAGAACACAAATGTAAAACACACATCAAAATACATGAAAGAGTGGGAAAAAAGGCTCACACTCGTTCCAGGTTAAAAATCAAGTTGTCAAAATCCAGCAAAGTTTCTGGGGGTCTCTAAGGTGAAGGGAATGAGCATATTTCTGAGAATTCTTCCTAACAGCTACTACTCCTGCTACCACCCTGGCCCACTATCTGGCCCCTCTACCAGAGTCAATATTGATATGATACATCACTCATATCACACCCCCTTTTAAAATACCCCGGGTCACAATGGACCATGAACCAGGCTGGTTGATAAAATGTCATATTTATTTAATTATTTCAAAATTAAAAGAAATCATACAATTTCTAATATGGGGCAGCAATCAACAATTGGGTGATAAGAACAATACGAATGTAAGAAAGCACTCAGTTTAACCTTCTATTGACACATCTAAAAAACACCAGGGAATAGGAGCACTTTTTGATTTTACAAAAGATAGCACTTAAGTTAGAATTTCCCCCGGCAAGGTTCCCTCAACCCACAAATAATCAATTCTAAATGGATAAACAGAAAAAGCAGGTAATCAAGAATGACAAATGGAAAACAGAATTAAAATCGGACCTTCCCTCCGTAAACATGAGAGAAAAATGGACTTCAAACCCTGGCAATGCTAAAGATGACACTCGAAATGGATGAATAAAATAATGAATGTGTGCAAAAACCTTGAAACAAATACAATTCTTCACTAAAGTAACAATGTAAGGTACAAACAATCACAATCAATGGATTAGCAAAGGCATACAATTTGAAAATGAGTGGCAGGGTTTAAAACATGTTGCAGCAAATGACACGTTGGAAACTTTGCAATTCCTGCCTGAAATTACCCAAACGGTTTTTAATAAAAGCAGGTGAAATATAGTATTTGTGTTGGGGTGTAGCTATAGATCATAGGTACAGTATGGAAGTGAAATTGGGTCTCTAGCTTGTAAATTGATTGTTATGCAAGATCTAGAAAGGTGCGTTTTGAGTAAAATGGAGCAGTAAAAAAGGAAAGGAAATCGGTTTTGATGAGAACAATTTTACTCTACACTAGAGCATGCAGGCTAGACCACCAAAGAGGGAAACAATAAGCTCCAGGGTTCATTCGCGAATTCAACCCTAGCTCCTCAGCACCTGCCCTGGCGGAACCAGTCCGCTCACTTGAAATAGGATTAATAGCTTAGGATTTCACAAGACAAAATTACTAAGAGATGGCGCGAGCACTAGAAAACAAAGGCAGGATGGCAGGATGGCAAGAATGATTGTGACAGTTTAAACAACGTATCAGGATAAGGATCGGGTGACTTAGAGAGTGGGATGAGGACAAAGACATGATGGACTATGGGTTTAGATGGGGTGGCAATTTATAATCCGTCCACTTTTTAATTTTTGGATTCTGGACAGTCGGCGTACTGGTCACCACATGGATCTGGTCTAACAGAGGATAGCCGGACAAAATCAGCGGGACAGGATCTGCTGGGCAGGGACTGGTTACTGGGTAGCAATTCTGGACTGGCAATTCTGGTCACTGGATAATATACGTCATCAGGGTAGCAGGATGGTAGCAGCGTGATGTGAGTGGGTTCAGGATGCTTTACAAAAACCACAGATTTTCCCTTTGGTTAATGTGAGATTTGTGGTTTTTTTAAAAAAAATATTGGAGGCGTTGCTGGGAATGGGGTCAGCACTGCTTGGGTGCTGCAGTGGGCCCTGGAGTAGGATCAGCAATGCTTGGCCTTGTAGTTGGAGTCTGGATCTGAAAGATGACAGGTATAGGAACGCAGTGCAGGAAATCGGGAAGAGTGCCTGTGTTCAGTCTTGTCAGGGACCCTTATTTATAGTGCAGAATGACATAATCAAAGTAGAGGCTGGGCAGGGTTAACTACGCACGCCCCTAAACTACTTAGATTGGGCAGGGGCACTAGTCTCTGCCTTGCTCTCAACTGGTTGGACTTCCAAGGGAATGATGTCATGTTTATGAGGTGAGTTTTACAATGTCTAAAAACTCTCATATTTACTGAGTTGGAAAATCTGATTTTGCCAAAAACATACATTAGTACAATTGCACACTCTTGGCAAATTATACACACAGGTTACATAATATATGCAGCACAGATTAGTCCAATCCTCAGGTCTGTGGGACCTTGTTTCGCTTTTCTGATATATTTTGGTAATTTTAAACATGAAAGATTCAGCCTAAAATTCCACAATTTTATACAGTGATGCGAAATATCCCCATGGATGTATGTACAAAATGTTATGTTTGCAACATTAATACTATCCTTGGAATCTGTTATATTTTGTAACTTCTGTTCCCCATGCTGCAATTAATTCTGCTAAGTTTTAAAAGAAAGCCCACAAAATTATATTTGAAACTGTGAACTTTTTACATTTTTACTAATTCTTGCTGCAGAGATAAAAACAAGTCTTTAAAGTTTTTTTTAAAAATATATTTTTATTTTATATATAAACCAAACGACAATACAGCAGAACATAAATAAACACATATAACAACAAAAAGCACTGCAATCCCCATCCCTCCCCCCTATGAGCCTGTATGGTGTCCGCCATCGGCATCCGCTGTGAACGGAGGGGCGTCATCGCTCTCAGATTCAATTGGAGCCGACCCCGTTCCAAACAGTTCGGCTATCATCAATTTCCATGCCGCGAGGGAGCACATTTCCTCCTCCTCCCCTGCAATACTGGTATCCCGCCACACCGCCGTCTCGGCCTCTGCCCATTTTTGGAGATCCCTCCACCAGACCTCCACTCGTGGCTTATGACACTCCTTCCATCCCATTGCAATCCTACGTTTAGCAAGCACATAAGCCAGATCTTTCAATTTCTCAACATGTCTGAGTTTAGGGGCTCTGGGATATCCCCCCAGTAAGCAGGCCCAGGCTGAATCCACTTTGAGCGTGATACCCTTCCCTGCCAGTTTCTGCGCCACTTCACCCCAGTAGCCCGCAATTACTGGGCACGCCCAGAACATGTGTATCATGTCTGCATTCTCTTCGTCACACTTGGGGCATGCCTGGCGTCCAACATCCCGAAATTTGGATATTCTCAAGGGGGTCATGTATGCCCTGTGCGTTATATAAAGCTGTATTTGCTTAAACCTGGCATTCCTCGATACTTTTTTATGATACCCCAAGGCACGCTCCCACAACCCATCTGCCATCGGGGCCCCCATCTCCATTTCCCATTCCAGTCTCAAGTGCACTAAATCACTCCCAACCTTTGTCATCAACAGCTCATACAACCTAGAGACCTCATGCCCGCCCTCCGATGTGTCGTATAGTATCTCCACCGTGGCGTCCGGTTCATCGGCCAGGGTAGTTTCAGGCCACCTATTCCGGATCTCCTGCACTATCCTGTGATATGTCACATATTGACCCCTGTGCAATCCCGACCTTGCCTCTAGTTCTTCGAACTCCATGATGGTCCCATCCTGCCAAATATCTCCCATGGTGACCAACCCCACTGACTCCCAGTATGTCCGGATGATTGCTCTGAGCTGCCCGTCTCCCTTCGCCAGTGCGACCAATGGGAACTGCGACACACACGGCAAAGGGTTACCCATCATCCGGCAGGCCCGTCTCCACATGTTCCGTCCCAAAGCTAGCATTCCAGGCCGCTCCCTCATGCATGCATTAGTCACCCAGATCACCTCTCGCAGATAAAAAGGGGAACAATCCCTCCCAAACAGCCTGTGTTCAGGGGTCTCGTCGTCAGAGAGCCACCTGGACACATATTGCAGCTGCGCTGCCACATAATATGCCTCAAAGTTCGGCAGTTTAACTCCGCCCTTCTCGTAGAAGTTCTGCAGCTTCCACAGTGCGACTCTGTTACGCGTGCCGTGCCACAGGAATTCCCTGCAAACACCATGTAGCCTCACAAAAAACTTCTTAGGAATCATGTAAGGGATGTTGTTAAAATAATGCAAAAGCCTGGGCAGTACCAGCATTTTAAGCATAGCTCCCTGGCCCATCATCGCTAATGGCAATCTTTCCCAGAACCTCATGCATTTCTCGATCTTCCCCACAGCAAGTTCAGTGTTGTGCTTGTGCTCTTCCTCAGTCGTGTGATACACGTCAATTCCCAAGTATCGAAAGGAACTTGTCGCCCACTGGATCTGCAACACTGGCAACCTCTCCACCGGAGTCCCCACATAGCCTCCCAGCGGAAATAGAGTGGATTTCTGGGGGTTTACCGCTATACCGGACAACCAGGCATACCTCCCCATCACCTCTAAAACATACTGCAAATTTTCTTCTGGGTATCTTAGGTATAGCAGCATATCATCTGCATACAGGGATATAAGGTGACACTCTCCTCCTACATCGATGCCGACCGGGTCATATTGCTGCCGGAGGTAAATTGCCAAGGGTTCTAGGGCCAGGATGTACAACATTGGGGACCAGGGACACCCCTGCCTAGAGCCTCTGCCCAACTGCCATCTCTCTGACACCACTGCACCCGTGCGGACCCTGGCCAGTGGTGCACTGTATAGCATCTCAGCCCACCTAACGTAACCTGGTCCCATCCCGTACCATCTCAGCGCCGCCAGCAGCCAAGGCCACCGAACAGAGTCGAACGCTTTAACCGCGTCCAATGCCACTATCGCCATTTCGCCGTCATCACTACATCCCCATTCGACCACCCTGTGGAGGCGTCTGTGGTTGTGAGTAATGTTCCTGTTAGGGACATAGCCCGTCTGGTCAGGGTGGATCAACTTGCTGATCACTCTACGCATTCTAGTAGCCAGGACAGCTGTCAGGATCTTGCTATCCTGGTTCAGCATCGACAGGGGCCTGTAGGAGCCACAATCATGTCCCGGTTTATTTGGCTTGGGGAGCGGTATTATAATCGCCTCCCTAAGTGACTCCGGCAGCCGTCCCACCTCGTACGCTTCGTTGAGCATTTCCAGCATGGGCGGGAGCACTTCCTCCGCATATACTTTATAAAATTCACTGGGGAACCCATCCGCCCCTGGGGCCTTGCTAGTGGGCAACTGCCTCACAATCTCCTTCAACTCTTCCAGGGTGATCGGAGCATCCAGCTCCTCTCGCTCCTCATCACTAACCCTGGGCAAGCCTACATCTTCCAGCACTTCGTCTATCTCCTCCTGGCTGCCCCCCTCACAATCTTCGTATAAGACCTTATAGTATTCTACGAATGCCCTGTTTACGCCTTCCTGGGTGTCTACCTCCTCACCCTCTTCATTGATTACCAATCTGATCGGGGATCGTGGGGTCTCGCTCTTGTACAGCCAAGCTAGGAGTCGGCCCGTTTTATCTCCCCCCGCATGCAGTCTCTCAATATACTTTCTATAGTTCAGATTACAGAGCCTATCCCAATGTTCCGCACACTTCTGTTGCAATTTGGAGACCGCCTCCGCATCTATCCCACCACCTTCCAGCTCCTTCTCTAGCTCAGTCTCAGCTCTATGCAGATCCGCCAGGACTCCCCCCATCAATCCCTTAGACTTCGCAATGGCGATCCCCCGCATTACGACCTTAAAGGCCTCCCATAAGGTGCCAGCCGACTTAACGCTCCCTGTATTCACCTCAAAATAAGCAGTTATCTCTTCCCTCATATCCTCTCTGAAGGCAGGGTCCTTGAGCGCCTCCGCCCTGAGGCGCCATGTTGGTATACGCGCTCGTGGGGAATACAGCTGCCATCGCATGACCAGGGGCGAGTGGTCAGAGAGGACTCTCGCCCTGTAGTCTATATGGTCGCACTCCGCGACTATGTCTGGCGTGGCGAATAAGTAATCAAGCCTAGTGTGCAGTAGATGCGGGGCCGAATAATGCGAGTATTGCCTCCTGCCCGGGTGTTTCGCTCTCCACACATCTACCAGGCCAAAATCCGCCAGCAGCGTCGGCAATACCTTAGCCGCCGGACTGGGCTTAGCCATCTTGTCATCCGACCTATCCTCCCTGGGATTCAACACGCAATTAAAGTCGCCACCCCATATCACTGTACCCCCCATCCCGACACTGAGCTTGGTGCACAGCGTCCTAAAATATGTCGCCGTGTCCTGGTTAGGCGCATATGTGTTTACAATGCACACTACTTTCTCTACCAGCCCCCTCACCATAACCAACCTCCCATCCTCCTCCACTACCTCCTCAATTAGCTTAAATGGGACGTGTGGCGCCACCCACACCAGCACTCCTCTGGCATAGGCGGAGTACGTTGATCCTACCACTGTCCCCTTCCACTTCCTCGCTACCAGCTCCAGTTTCTCTCGCTTTAGATGTGTCTCCTGTAGCAGGCTACGTCTATCTTCTGCCTCTTAAGATACAACATGACTTTATTTCGCTTAAGATAACTGTTAAGCCCTCTAACGTTCCACGTTAATATCCTGAGGTCTCCCATGGCCTATCAGTAGTTTCCTCCCCCCATCCGAGGCAATCCCTCCCCACTTTGCGGACACCCAATCCCGATTTCACCCCCAGGCTCATACAAAAACTAAAACACCCCCCCAAACCCCTACCCCAAACAACTGCCCAGCTCCATCCCTGGATCTCAGGCATCCCCGTGTTCGGTCCTCCTTGGGAAACCCAAATAGAGAACCCGACAGGGTGTTACCCCACTAACAGTGACTAAACTAAACACAAAAAAGGGGTGTAAAGAGCGGCCTCTGGAGGCTCCTTTCCTTCGCAACCATGTCCGTGCTCACGGACCATGTTTTATAACCACTGACGCGCGCATGTTCTCCAGCGAGTTCAATGACTATATTCAAGTCCCAATGTTCGTGACCCGACCGGGCCTACAGCGTTACTTATCTCGTCTTTTATTTTCCACCAGTCGTCTGAACATCTGGCTCCTGAGGGCAGTTTTGTGCATCCAGCCACTCCATGGCATCCTCCGGAGTGACAAAGAACAGCAGCTTGCTCTGAAAGAAAACCTTCAGTTTGGCCGGGTAGAGCAACATGTATTTAAACCCCGCTTCCCGCAATCTCCTCTTCACCGATCCAAAGTTCATACGACTGCGCTGTACCTGCAGGGTATAATCGGGATAGGCAGTTATGTTCGCCGCTCCTCGTTGTATTGTGCCTCCCTTGCGGAAGTGTTCAAGGATCCTTTCTCGGTCCCGGTAATTAAGGATCTTGGCTATCACCGGCCTGGGCGGCTTTCCCGGCGGTGGCTTCCTAGTCAAGGCCCTGTGCGCTCTCTCCACCGCAAAACCCTGCGACAGGGTGCCTCCCGTGATCTCCTGCAGTAGCATGTTCTCGATAAATTCCGTTGGATTATGGCCCTCAGTTCCCTCCGGCAGGCCCACGATACGGATGTTGTTCCTCCGGGCGCGTCCTTCTGCCTCCTCCGCCCTACTCTCCAAATTGCCCACACGTTGCACCAGGGCATGGAGTTCACGCTTATGCACAGCGCAGTCCGCCGCGGTAGGGCCCATTTCTTTTTCCAAAGTCTCCGTGCGCTCTGCCAGAGTACGCACGTCCTGCCTTAGGAGGTTCACGTCCTCCTGCACCGCCCCAACCTGGAGTTCCATTGCGGTCTTCAGTTCAGCCACAGCGAGCTGGAGCTTAGTCTCCCAGGTCGCTTTCAGGTCTGCGATCGCAGCTAGGACCTCCTGGTTCGCACCCCCGGCGGCCATTTCCTTAGCCTGAGTTTTATCTTTGCTTTTGGCTCCGTCTGGGCCGGGAGGCGTCTTAGCGTATTCTTCGAGCGTGGGCTGTTTGTTCTTCGCTCTCAGGAGCTTATTAGACATGTGTCCCGTCCTTCTATCCCCGCTCGGATCTGGGGCAGGGTGTCACTGTGCGCTCTTCGGGTGTCCCATCGCTATCGCCACATCTCCGACACAAAGTTCCTTTGTCCTCCGGCTCCCCCGGCCATCTTGTCTACTACCTAGCTAGGCCAGGTCGCGTCTCACCCTTTGAAGCGCACTTTAGGCCTTGAAGAGTCAGGGGCACAGTTTCAGGTCACACCGCACGCTCCCCTGCTATCCGCACGTCCGGTTACAAAGTACCTTCGGCCAGGCCCTGCTCCCTTCCCTGGTCCACGCCGTCGGCCTCGCGGGACCGGGTGTCCTTAATGACCACGATGCACCCGAGTCATGCTCCTTCACCACCACCACGCTCCAGTGCGATCGTCAGGCGCCCAGATCAATCACTCCTTTGTTCCTTCGTTAAGCGGCGGCGGCCATTTTCTCGTTCATCGCACTCTCGCCTCCAAGTCTTCTCTTAGCTTCTTGTTGCGCTTTCACGGTGCAGGCCCGTATCGAAACGTGTCCACACGTTCACCTGAGATTCATGTACGCAGTCATATCATTCTCAGCCAAAATACATCGGTCCTTGCACGGTTTTCAGTCGGATAATGTACGGATCTTCGGGAGCCCCCGTACAGACACGTCCTTTCACATGGCTTCCTAGCCACGCCCCCCCAAACAAGTCTTTAAAGTTCTTTATAAAATAGTCTTTGTGAACAAATGGCAGTTCCTTTGTTGGGTAATTTCTTTTTCTTTAAATTCAACTGCTGCCCACTGTCATTTCCTTCAAGGCAAGGTGGGAGTTTCTCATCTTAATTGACGGTTTTATTGCCCCTTAAACTTGACAACTTAGTGTCCCAGGACTTCTATTGTCCCAGCCTGGAGCGTGTGAACTTTCTTTGTCCTGACCCATTCAAAGTTTTTCAAGCTAGCAATGATCACTTATGTATCCTGGATTTGTGGTGAACCCCCCTTCCTTGGGGAAGTTTCATGGCTGGCAAATGGAATGACTCATATTTCTGAGTGCTTGCAAATCCAGCCCATGTGTTTTAAACTCTTTAATTTCTTATTTTGGGTCCTTAATTAAAACAAACATTTGAAATAAGATCGCCTATGTGTGTAATATCACCACTAACATAATCCCTTAAATTGCTAAGTAAGCAGGCTTTCATTCACAATTTATTTTTAAACAGGCCAATTTTGTCTTCAGGCAGCAAAGTAAATGTTTGCACATGTGTTAAAACTGCAAGCATTTCTTTCTTTAAATTCGGGTTTGCATCTCCCTCAGATGCCCACACTGTTTTTGCAGCTGTAGTCAATTCCTTGAATGCAGGAGTTTTATCTAAAGTATAGATACATATGCCCTGACCTGGCTCAGAGAGTTAAAGTCTCTTTGAACTGCTGAGCCTGGATACATTTGGAAAGAAATAAGTCCCAACGCCGGCCACCAGTTCCTTTTCCCCGTTGTTGTCCAAATGGTAGGAGCACCCATCCACATAAACTGTGGGCATTCCCTCGCACTTGTCTTCTTCATAGACTTTGTGCGGGGAATTCCGGTACGCCTCCATGTTGTCCTGGATTTTAAGACTTTCGTCCTCGAGACAGTTTTCTCTGTCACCATCATGCATGTCGGCCAGACCTTGCGTGAAGGGACTCTTCTTATTTTGGCCATATCTGACCTCCTCAGGAAAGCCTTGCATTGACAGAATCCAGGAAGTAATTCTGGAATTACTCACATTTCCGGCCCGGATTCTGTCACTTTGGAGATATTGCAATGGCTGGTGTGGAGTCCACACTGTGATGTGTTCCCCCTGGATGAACGAGCAGTCCTTTTTCAATGCCGACACTGTAAGCAGGAGTGCCTTCTCACAATCGTTGAATTTTTCCTCCACAGAGGATAAAGTCTTGCTTGCATAGGAGATGACTTTATTTACATTGTCATGCTTTTGATATAATACTGCTGTCAAGCATGTATTTGAGATTGACAGGGTAAGCTAGACAAGGCGCTTGTGAGAAGCTTATTTTGAGTTCCTTTACTGCCTCGGCTTGTTCTGGACCCAACTCCCACTTGACCCCCCCCTTCAACAGATGGGTCAGGGGTATTGTGATCTCTGTGTAATCCTCAATGAACTTCCTACTGTAATTAGTCAGTCCAAGAAGGCTTCTTAGCTCATGCAGAGTTGTGGGGTCTTTATGTTTTAGGACTGCTTCCACTTTCCTTTCCTGGGGACAAAGACCCTCAGTAGTTATCTCATGCCCCAAGAAGTTGACACGGGTCCTGCACCACTGTGCCTTTTGAAAGGAGAGTTTTGCTCCGGCAACCCTCAACTGTGTCAGAACATAATGGATTTCCGCTATGTCTTCCTCTACAGTTGAGCTTTTTATCAGGACATCATCCACATAGGCCAGGTTACCCCTTTTACCCAAGTCGGGCATGGCCTTATTTAGGAAGATGTTGAATTTGTTGTCGGAGTTGATGTATCCGAAAGTAGTTTGGGTCCATGTGTACTGCTGCCCCCCAAATTTTAAGGCCAGCTTGTATTGGTCCTCCCTACTGACAGGCACGGTCCGGTACCCATTGGTCAGGTCAATGACAGGGTATACCTTTGACCCCTGGATCTGGGTCAGCCCCTGGTCAATGTAGGGGAGAGGCCATCGGGACATAGGGACCCGTTTATTCAGCTCCCTAAGGTCGACACAGAGTCTCCACTGGCCGTTCGATTTTAAAATCCCCAGCACCGGATTATTAAAGGTGCTGTGGACTGGACGAATTATCCCACGGGACTCCAGGTTTTTGATTATTTCCGTCAGGGACTCCATGGATGCGAGAGGCAAGCGGTATTGCTTCACAAACACTGGAGTCATTCCAGGGTCCGTGGGTATTTTTGTTGTATGGATTTTGGTGCGACCAGTCATACGAGTCCACCGCAAAGAGATCTTGAAAATCTAAGAAAACTTGTTTCAACTTTTGCTGTTGCTCCCGAGTCTCACAGGCATCAGCTAGGTTGACTCACTCTTCAACGATTTGCCTGAAGCCTGGAAAGACTTCCGGTTTTGGTATCTCAGTGGCCTCCTCCAGCTGGGTGGAGAGGTCCTTGGTGAGAGTATTAACCTGGACAGAGGGTTTCAGGTAGGCGAGGGTGTCATTGGGGACTTGTAAGATCACCTCATCCTGCCTGATGTCACAAGTCACCTCTTGCTCCCCGCAGGGGCAGGAAGAGTAAACCAGGAAATTCCCCCCCTTGCCGGGTGAAGATCCTGTCTGGTGGTAAGTCATGGTCACTATCACTGTCAGAACAGTCATTGGGGATTGGTACTATCAGTTCATTACCTAGATCCATGGAAAAATGTTGGTTGCGCCCAGAGTGATACTCCTAAGGTCGCTGTTATCCATAAATATTGGAATGGTGCTGTGTTCTACATTGACTAATGGTGTAGGGTTTAACCCCAACCCCTGCTGTTTGGGATGGGCATTGAGGTGTACATATGCGTCAGGATTTTGCAGTTTCTGTCCTCTTTTAATTTTTAATTCAAGTGGAAATAGTTGTCTGTCTTGGGATGGTGACCTCCTCTCCAATTTGAGGACCAGGCTTTGTAATTTATCAGGTTCAAATTAAGGGCAAACCGATTGAGAATGTCACTGCCTAAATAGAATGCAGCAGGGACAGCTCGCACGACCCAACAATTATGTTCCATGCTTTTGTTTCCAATAGAGATTTTGAGCATACACCTGCTAGGCAGGAGATGTTTGGAATTGGGAGTTTCCAGGCTCATTTCCCACTTATCGATCAATTTAAATGTGGGAATGGCTGGATCTTTTGGGAGATTTCGGAACATGACTTCGCTGATGAAGCTCTTAGCGTTGTTAACGCACACTCGGGCTAGAACAGATTCCTTCCCCTCATTTAACTGAATAGGGGTAAATACTGTTCTCTAATTTTCTGAATGTCAGCTAAACTTTGAGCTGGTTTCCCATCACTTTTGACTATGGAGTTGGGATTTTATGATTGTGAATTGGTATAAAATTTCAAAGTATTTCCTTCCAGTGTGGAATGCCACTTGAGACTGGAAGGAAGGTTGATTTTCAGGAATGGAGAGGAGTTCCCATCACCAGTTTGTTGTCCTACAGCAATTACTGTCACGTCAGGTATTTGGTTGTTCTGGAAATGAAACTCAATATAATCAGGTTTTTGTTCAACCATGTGGCGTGTGCCATTTAAACTAACATGGTTGACACTCTGTTTCCATTTTATTGGCCTGCTAGTCTGGGTCCAGAGGACCTTGTTCACAGTCTCTTAAGGGGGACAACGTTCACAGGATGTCATTCCCTAATAGACAGGGTGTGCCCTGTGGAGTTACGACTATGACAGGGTGTTTCACCTTATGTCGCCAAATTTTTATTTCCAAATCCGCAGTCCCCTCAATAGGAATTTCATTCCCATCGAAGTTCTGGAATTGTCCAGGAAGAGGGGTGAGAGGGATCTGGTATCTCTCCCCCCTTCCTGAATTTAGCTGCTCCAAGGCCTTTTTTGACAGAAGAGTGGCTTGGGATCCAGTGTCCATCAGTGCTGGAATTGCATATTCCCCTTGCACTTGGACGGAGGCGTAGAATCTACCCTCTTTCTCCTCCAATGGGCAAAGGTAATGGGCATTCTGGGCAAGCTGGGTAGTCAATTTCCTTATTTTTGACTCCGACACAGGGGCATAATCCTGTGTTGGAGTTTGGGAATCTGAAAGAAAAATTTTGCACTCAGAGATTTGAGGAATTTCAGGCTCCTTGTTTTCTGATTCTGGGCTGCCCCCTTATTTTGGAGACCGTCACTAGAATTGCTTTGGGAAGTATGGGAATCCTCTTTTAATATTATGTCTTGATGCTCATTCTAGGGTTCTGGGATGGGCGATTCAGTCAGTCCCCACTCCCACCCAGTCTTCAACTAGATCTCTTGGGGAAACATTTTTCTGTGGGAGGAGTCTGCCCTTCCCTGAAGGAGAAGATTTTTTTCTCAGTATCCTCTAAGGATTCCTCGCCTTCAAATTGGAGGACACTTACCTCTAACACAAAATGGGTCTTTTTGAGTTCTTTATTCCTCCTTCCCCCCCTCTCTGTTCCTTGGGTGGCAGGTTTTCGGGGGCAGGAGTTTTTGGTTCCGGTTTCTGGGTGTCCAGGGGCTTTTCACGAGTGAGGAAGGAAGCTTCCTCTAGGGCATTACACCGCCCTCGCCCTCCCTCTCCCCCTGTGCCTCCTCCTCTGAAACTGGTGAATCGTCCGGGTTCTCGCCGTCATTGTTCTGGGTTGCCAGATCCTTGGTTTGTGGGGTTCTGAGCCACGATGTTTGTCTGAGGTTTCTGTTGAGCCCTCAACATGCGACCCAGATCCTGTGTTAGATTTTGGACTTGGTGCTCCAATTGGGATACCTGTTCTGGCTGGTACAGGGGCCTCTGGTCAACCCTAGGTGGATCACGGGAATAGGAACTACCCCTTCTCCCATAGTACTCTGGATATGGCGAATTTTGATAACCCTCCACCCTTGGCCTCCCCTCTCCCGGATTGGGTTGTCTGGGTTCCTGAAAGCAGGGAATGAAAGGACAGTTGTCCTGCAGGTTGGGGTTTTGTGGGTATCGGGGAAAGAAACTTAACCCAGCATTTGGGGAATTCCTGCCCTCATAAGGGAAGTTTCCCGGGGCAGCACTTACCTAGTTGGACCACCCTGGGCCGGGGGAGTCTATACATACCTCAGGATTGGTCTGTTGCCCCTGTATCGGGGGCTGATATAATCATGGGAGTTAGGGATCCCATTAGTGGGATTACCTCTCTGACTACCACCTGTTTGTGACTGGCCAGAAGGCCTTCTGGGTCTTGGATTCTGCTGACTTTTTGCAGGTGTATTTTTAGGCTCCCCCATCTCTAAGTGTAAAATGGGGGCAACCTTCACCTCTGCCACCGTAGCACCAGCAGGCGTGTTGGCTGGTTCGGGGTTTTTATTCAGATCTTTCTTTTCTGCAGGTTTTTGGACCTCATAAATGCGGGTTGCATGCTCTATGACCCAGTCCAGAGTCCTTTTCTTGTGGAAGTCCCTCACCAGCTGGGTCATAATGTACTTGGGGAGTGCATGAAAGAAGGTGGTTACAAACTCCCTGGTATCTGTGTGCACCCTCCTAGTTGTCTGGGCAAAGGCGCGTTTGAGCTCCTATAAAAACTCTTGTGGGGCCTGATCTTCCCCGCACTGCAGATAGTAGGCCACTTTGCGAGCCTCCTGGGGGTTTCAGTGGGCGGAGAAGTGTTTCAAGATGGCCACCCTGTAGGTGGACCATCTTGAATGGTTCTGGTCCTCCAGTCCAGCAAAAAAACTGGAGTATTCAGGGGAGAATGTCCATTTCACATACTCAATACAGTTTTTGTTGTGTTTCATATGAAAAGTGTCCATCATCTGCTCATAGAGCTCCAGGTGTTCCCAAACAGCATATTTTGCATTGCTATGCTAGGGGGTTATGAGACTCCTAAGGGCCTTAATCTGCCTAAGGGGGTCTTTGGTCATAACTCGCTTGAGTTTGTTTGCCTTCTTTGGCTTGTCACCCGAGTCCACTTGTTCGCAGACTCAGAGGAGCTACTAGCTGAGGTCCCCTCAGGATCATTGTTAGGAAAGATTTCATATTTTAATGTAATTTTTCCTCCATGTGGCAACCCCCAAACTTTTTGCTGCTGTTTTACACCCGGATCTAAACTTTGCCAGAGAAGCGCAGCCCTCCGTCGCACTCCTCTGGGCTTTCGCTCAAATCTTATGTGGAAACTGACATGCCCTTAAGACAGTCAGTACTGGGGGACTTTGTTTCCCTTAGTCCTTTCCTCATGTTGTAGCTTTTGTGCAACATGTAACAAGAGTGCAATGTCACTTACTTTCCCGCACTTTTGGGTCTCCAGTCATTCCAAAGGCCCTAGAAACTTTTGCTGGACTGATCATGAACTGTGCAGGTGTGTCACGGACAGGACTGGTGGCAGCTATCGTTTTTCTTATGTTTGGAACCCTTTTTTGCCTTGTTATCCGCGCTTACTGCATTTGGCACGAATAGGTGGCCTGGCTCCAAAATGGCCATGCCACGCGGTTCTTTGTCCTGTCCTTTGGCCATCTTGCCCCTTCACTTTCCCCAGGTCGAGCCGACCCGGGTCAGTCCTTATTTGGTCATGCACTTTCCCGCGAAACCCAACGTTTTCACAGGCTTCTGCATGCCTTGTGTGTGTGCCTCCAGGATGTGGGCTGGGATGTCTGTTCCCAATACACATCCTGGGTGCCAGAGAGTCTGGAGTGTCTTGAATGCCTGGGACCACCGTGGTCTGTGATTGGTCCACGTATGGAGTGAGTGTTTGTGAGCAGATCTCCCATTGGGTCCTCTCCGTTTTGGCGCGAAGGGAACTTTGGATAAGAGAAGGCCGTACACACCACTACCATGTCGATCTCCTGAGTTCACACCGAACAAGGGATAAGGAGCCAAGTATCCTGCAACGAGAAGCCGAGTCGAGGAACCGCTGGTGACCTGCTGGAAGGTTTGGCACCCTGAGCCTGCTGTCGTCCTGTGAGACCCCTCTGCATCTGATCGTCCTAGAAGGTCTGCGAAGGCGCTTTGACCCATTGGAATAGTGGGACCAACTATTCTCATCACCTTCATCAAACCCTGCAAGTAAGCCTCTTCGGAAGTGTCCTTGGGCCAACCAGTGGGCTGACCAGCTTACACAGGACGTTTGCTCTGTCACTTTTCGCCGTTTCGGGGAAGCGCTCGAAACTTGGCCTACTGCTAGCTCTGTGTCCACGGCACCCTCACACCGAATTTAGTACACTTGGCATTTCCAGGGCTGAAGTGAGACGAGTGCGCCCGGACCAGAGTAAACTTGGTTGCCCTGTTACCCTGCTGTGATAACAACCTGTGCACGTTCGTTGCAAATGTGACCCCCCCTCGCCCCTGAATCCTGCTACCGCGGAATCTACACTGTGTCGAGACGTCCGGCTTGTCGCATTAGGACCTGCCAGCAACGTGAACTGAACTGACGAAGTCTGGGTCTGCCTGCGTCGGGGACCGGTGAGTAGTCCATACCCCAACCGGTGGCCCATAGCGCAGGAACCCATTTCTTTTCTACCGCTGTTGCGAAATAGCGGATCCATCCCACACTCTCACCCTGCCTCTGCCCGCAAGTGGAGGTCTTGCTTGAGTAGT
Organism: Ambystoma mexicanum; assembly: GCF_040938575.1. Lineage (NCBI taxonomy): Eukaryota > Metazoa > Chordata > Amphibia > Caudata > Ambystomatidae > Ambystoma > Ambystoma mexicanum. The sequence goes on from NC_090929.1 coordinate 1,293,425,700, forward strand.
GGGGACTTGTTCTTCATTGCTTCATCCACCTTCCTGAACTGTCAGAGACCCTTGAAGAGACCCTATTTTGTCCATTGGTACAAGCGCGTGCATGTACTATTGAGCACAAGACTTCTCTCTTCGTAGGGCTTGGACTGCCTCCTAGTTAGGTGTATTTCTGATGTCGAACTGGGTCTAACGATTACTTGCACTGCCTGTTTTCCTCCCCATCTAGGTGGTCTACATATTTCATGCTTCTAACTCCTTCGACCCCTCGGTCTTGTATATATATTGTATTGATTGTGATGTGTTGGTTTACTTTAGTATTATTGTGATTCTTTGCAATTGTCGATGTTACAAAGGCCTTGTAATAAATGTGTCTATATTTTTAATATAAAACCTGTTTGGAGTAATTTGTAAGTGTCCTTGCTTTGTGTGCTCATTGAGGTCTTTCACTCACCCTCACCCCTCTTGAGACTTAGGGCCTCATCACGACTTTGGCGGTAACCCTTAAATCCGGTGGTCGCGCTATTACCGCCGGATTTAAGGGTCCGCCAAATCAGGACTTCGGCAGATTTAGCCCCAGCTCTTGGCTGGGGGGAAATCCGCCGAAAATGTGCGCTATTACCGCCGGTGGGAAATCGGCCGGCGGTAAGAGTGCACATTTTCCCCATTGAGCCCAATGGGGAATGGGGCATTCCCGAATGGGCTCAATGGGAAATGGGGAATTACATTACCACCAAACCCGTGATCCGGCGCTATTAGCGCCGGGGAGTTAGGCGGTAGGGCTAATTACATTACCGCCAAAGTCATGATCAGGCCCTTAGTCTTGACCGCCACCATCACTACCCTGATTGGTCTGGCTTGACCAGAGGTTACCCTGTTCCAAGAAACTAGGCTGGCCTTCTGAACCTCTTCCCCTCCAGGTCAGAGTTCAGAAATCCATCTTAACAATCATCTAGGCCCATCCGGATTCTGTGAGCTGGAGAGGGGCTCGCAGAATGGTGGGGCCTAGTTTCTGCACTCCTGTGGGGCACAGGAGAGTAGTCTTCTTACTCCTCCCTACTCCCAGGGTTGGCAGAGTATTCCCCCATTGCCCTAATTGGGTAGAGGTCTTTGGGATACTCTTTTTGGGCCTCATCTCATTGGGTTTTTCATTAAATTGGACCAACTGGTCCCTGGGAAAGTAATATTTCGGTGGATCTAATTCCCTGACCCTCCCCTCATAGGAGACTTCCTTGTCAGAGACATCAGCCTGAATGTGTGGGTATCTATACAGGGACGCCCGTCCATCACTTTCTGTGGGGCGCTGACCTGTCAGTCCCACCATGCTGGGTCTATTGAATTCTGCTGACCTCATGGTTTCTGGCTCATGTGAACCGGTAGACATGAAGCTGGCAGTCTTCAGAGTATTAAACGGGTTGGAGTCCCTTAGCACAGAGGTCCTTATACTATGATCCGGGGTTACCCTGTCCCTCTCTACCAGTTTGGGGGTCTCTCCAGTTAAGATCAAATATAGCACCCCTTGCTCCAACCTTGCTGGTTTCTCCTTTTTAGCCCCTGCTTCTAGATAGAAGCAAAGATCTGAGCTTTTTGTTCAGCTATCAAGGCTTTACTGGCTTCTATGACTCGCTCTTGCACTGCCACTTGTTTGTTGAGCCCATCATTCTTTTCACAGAGAGCCTCATTGTCTGCGCTTCCTGCATGGTCTGGGAATACTGGGACAATTTCTGCTGCAGGAGACTCACCTCCTGAGTTTTAGCATCTTTGGTCTGGGTGTTCTCTTCCAGAGCACCCTCTACCCATCTGGCGTGCTCCAATAGATCCCCATACTCTGTTTTCAGTTCATTTAGCTCCTGTAGGGCTAATTCACTCCCCTGTAACTTGGTTTTTAACTTGCTTATTTCCTGGCCTAGGGCGCCTTTCTCTTCATTTAGGGTGCCCCTCTGTTCAGCCAGGTCATCCCTTTTTGTTTTTGATGGCATTGTATTTCTGGCGCTCTTCATCAAATTCTGTTTGAGAGTGGAGGTCTCTCAAGATTAACTTATTATTTTCCTCTTTCAATTAATCTATCTGATTTTGTAGAGTAACTATCTGCTCTGCGCGAGCCCTGTTATAGGTTAACTGTTGAGTCAGCTTCCGTTGACTCTCTTCTAGAGAGTCAACCTTCTCCTGACACTCTATTTTTGCTGCCTCTAGTTGGGCCTCTTGATCTGCATTATTTTGCGGTTGGTGAGATGTAGTTTGCAGATTCTACCTCCAACTCTTGGCTCTTTTGTAATGTTTGTTCTGCTAAACTTAAATCAATCTGGATTTTATTTAACAATTCAGATTTAGTCTGCGCTAGAGTTTCATTTTGCTACTTCTTTTCCTGCATCACTCCCTTGTGGAGATACAGGTAGGCCGTGATTCTGATAATTTTGCTCTGCTTCTCTTTAATTGGGGTCATATATAGCTCACTCAGAGCTTGGTGTAATAGGCCACCGTCCTGCCATGTATCCAGGTCCATGGCAGTGACCTGTTCTGACCACTCACCTCTGACAAATAGCTGGTGCAGGAGGTGCTCCCTAGCCACATTGATCTCTACTGGAACCGCCATTTTGGAAATGTTCTTTCTTTATTAATTATTTCGGGGTTGATTTACTTTTACTTTTATAGACAGGCTTGGTGCTTAGAGTATTTGTTTTGGGAGGTGCGTGTACAGTGTAACCCAGTATTCATACCACACAAAGTATTACTAGCCTGCAGGTTAGTCTGCTGTGTTAGACTGTCCCGGGTGGAAACCAAACTCAATCCTGGACGAGCCCCCAAATTTGTTAACAATTTCTATCAGGCAACGCACACCTTAGCCAGTATGCAGCCCACGATTAAAATGCTTATGTTTTTAGGTTAGATTCAATATTGAGATGTTACACCACTCATATCACACCCCCTTTTCAAATACCTAGGGTCACAATGCACCATGAACCAGGTTTGTTGAGAAAATGTAATATTTATTTAATTATTTGAAAATTAAAAGAAATAATACAATTTTTAATATGGCGCAACAATCACCAATGGGGTGATAAGAACAATAGGAATGTAAGCAATGCGCTCATTTTAACCTTCTATTGACACATCTACAAAACACCAGGGAATAGGAACACTTTTTGATTTTAGAAAAGGTTCCCTCAACCCACAAATAATCAATTCTAAATGGATAAAGAGAAGCAGCAGGTAATCAGAAATGACACATATAAAACAGAATTAATTAAAATGGGATCTTCCCTCCTCAAACAAGAGAGAAAAACTGATTTTAAACCCTGGCAATGCTGAAAATGACACTCTGAAATGGATGAATAGAATAATGAATGTGTTGAAAAACCTTGAAACAAATATAATTCTTCACTAAAGCAACAATGTAAGGTACAAACAATCACTCACAAGCAATGGATTAGCAAAGCCATACAGTTTGAACATGAGTGGCAGGGTTTAAAACCTGTTGCAGCAAATGACATGTTGGAAACTTTGCAAACTTTGCAATTCCCGCCTGAAATTACCCAAACAATTTTTAATAAAAACAGGTGAAATATTGTAATGCAATGCGGTTTGTGTTGGGGTGTAGATATGGATCATAGGTACAATATGGAAGTGAAATTAGGGCTCTAGCTGGTAAATTGAGTGAGTTATGCAAGATCTAGAAAGCCGTGTTTTGAGTAAAATGGAGCGGTGAGGAGATCACTTTTGACAAGAACAATTTTACTTTACACTAGAGCATTCAGGCTAGTCCACCAGAGAGGGACACAGTAAGCTCCACGGTTGATTTGCAAATTCGACTCTAGCTCCCCAGCGCCCGCCTTGGCGGAAACAGTCCGATCACTCGAAATAGGATTAATAATTTAGGATTTCACAAGACAAAATTACTAAGAGATGGCGCAAGCACTAGAAATCAAAGGCAGGGTGGCAAGAACGATTGTGACAGTTTGAACAAGGTATCGGGATAAGCATTGGGTGACTTAGAGAGTGGGATGAGGACAAAAACAAGATAGAGTATGGGTTTAGATGGGGAGGCAATTTATACTCAGACCACTTTTTAATTTTTGGATTCTGGACAGTCCGTGTTCTGGTCACCACACAGATCTGGTCTAACAAAGGACAGCTGGACAGGATCACCTGGGCAGGGACTGGTTTCCGGGTAGCACTTCTGGACTGGCAATCTGGTAACTGGGTAATATAGGTCATCAGGGTAGCATGATGGCAGCAGCATGCAGTGTGTGGGATCAGGATGCTTCCCAAAAACACCACAGATTTTCCCTTTGGTTAATGGGAGATTAGTGTTTTTTTATATTGGAGGACTTGCTGGGAATGGGGTCAGCACTGCTTGCGTGCTGCAGTGGGCCATGGAGTAGGATCAGCAATGCTTGGCCTTGTGGTTGGAGTCTGGATCTGAAAGATGACAGGTACAGGAACGCAGCGCAGGAAATCAGGAAGAGTGTCTGTGTAGAGTCTTGTCAGGGACCCTTATTTATAGTGCAAAATGACATCAACAGAGTAGAGGCTGGGCAGGGTTAACTATGCACGCCCCTAAACTACTTGGATTGGGTAGGGGTGCTAGTCTCCGCCTTGCTCTCAACTGGTTGGACTTCCAAGGGAATGATGTCAGGTTTATGAGGTGAGTTTTACAATGTCTAAAAACTTCCACATTTACTTTACTGAAAATCTGATTTTGCCAAAAACATACATTTCTACAATTGCACTCTCTTGGCAAATTATACACACATGTTACATATTATGTGCAGCACAGATCAGTCCAATCCTCAGGTCTGTGGGACCTTGTTTCTCCTTTCTGATACATTTTGGTAATTTTAAACATGAAAGATTTGGCCTAAAATTCCACAATTTTATACACAGATGCAAATTATCACCAGGGATGTATGTACACATTTTTATGTTTGCAACATTAATACTTTCCTTGAATCTGTCATATTTTGTTACTTCTGTTCCCCATGCAGCAATGAGTTCTACCAAGTTTTAAAAGAAAACCCACAAAATTATATTTGAAACTGCGAACTTTTTAAATTTTTACTAATTCTTGCTGCAAAGATAAAACGTCTTTAAAATTTCTTTATAAAATAGTCTTTGTGAACAAATGGCAGTTCCTTTGTTGGGTCATTTATTTTTCTTTAACTTCAACTGCTGCCAACTGTCATTTCCTTCAAGGCAAGGTGGGAGTTTTTCATCTTAATTGAAGGTTTTATTGCACCCTACACTTGACAGGTTAGTGTCCCAGGACTTCTGTTGTCCCAGCCTGGAGCACAGACGAATGTCTGACAAGCGTGAGAACTTTCTTTGTATTGGCCCATTCAAAGTTTTTCAAGCTGGCAATTATCACTTACGTGTCCTGGATTTATGGTGTATCCCCCTTCCTTGGGGAAGTTTCATGGCTGGCAACTGGATGGTTTTTCTGAGAGCTTGCAAATCTAGCCCATGTGTTTTAACCTCTTTAATTTCTTATTTTGGGTCCTGAATTAAAACAAACCTGTGAAAGAAGATAGCCTATGTGTGTATTATCACTACTAACGTAATCCCTTTACATTGCTAAGTAAGCAGGCTTTCATTTCAATTTATTTTTAAACAGGCCAATTTTTTCTTCAGTCAGCAAAGTCCATTTTTCCACATGTGTTAAAACTGCTAGCATTTCTTTCTTTAAATTTGATTTTGCAGCTCCCTCAGATGCCCACACTGTCTTTGCAGCTGTGGTCTTTTCCTTGAATGCAGGAGTTTTCTCTAAAGTATAGATACATTTACACTGACCTGGCTCACAGAGTTAAAGTCTCTTTGAACTGCTGAGCCTGGATACATTTGGAAAGAAATAAATGTGTGTTCCCGTGCAAATGAAAGTGAAGTTGCTTATTGATTTCTCTCGGAGTTGGTTTGACTGGGCCTGTCACTCAGGAATTATGCTTGGTTTTGGTGAAGCACAGTGAAATATCCTGGGCATGACAGGGCCTTTTTAATCACAGTGGTTTCAGAATGAACCGATGAAATTAGCATCAAAGCAGCATTTTGAAAGGGTGAAAATGTTTCATTTAGAAGGGGAATTTTGGGTTTTCCGCCAAGCAGTGCTGCCTGTTCACTTGATTACATATATGTTTCAGAACACACTGGCATCTTTTTTTAGTGTGTCCCCTTGTTCCATCTTGCCTGAAGTGTGCTAGGCAGGATGGTGCAGCCATAATTTTTTTGTTGATGCCAAAACAGCAACAAAAAAGCGTGGGAGCGTGGGAGAGCAGTCGCCGGTAGCCTGAGGGATCTGCAGGCTTAGGGAAGCCCTGCCCGGCCCTGCGGGCCTCCGTGAGTTTTGTTGCCACAAGTATTTAAATTTTGCCTCGCGCTCTGAGCGTGTTGTTGTGCTGCTTCCCCCCTCCCACTTCCTGGTCCTCATCTCCCTTCCCGCCTCCCTGCCCACCCACACCCCTCCCTACCCTCCTCACTCTGCCTATATCCACCCCTTTCCAGGGCAGCCCCCGGCCCGGCAGCCCCCTCGGCTAAGGGCCCCTTAGGCAAAGGGCGGCTCCTACGGTTGCGGCTTTCTGTGTGTCTGCAGGTGTCCGCAGGGGACGCCAGGCGCCTGCACTTCTTCTCCACCTCTCCCGGCCCACTCCATCTATTCCTGGTCACTTCTTCGCATGGTGTCTTCACCTCACTGTGTCCCACAGTTGTGTTAACTAGGGTTTTTTTCTCCCCCCGCAGGATTCTCAAACTTAGGTGGCCTCTGTACCTAATACGCTCTCACTGTTCTGAATTGTGGTAACCAGGGTTTTTCTCCCCCCGCAGGATTCTCAAACTTAGGTGGCCTCTGTACCTAATACGCACTCACTGTTCTGTAATGTGGTAAACTAGGGCTTGCCGCTCTCTTACTGCCTGTGTGCTCTCATATCGTCTGTCTTCCTCCCCCACTCCCTCCTACTCCATGGTGCTCTCTATCTCGCCTATCTTCTCTAACTGCTGCTCTATTGACTACCCTGCTCTCCTCACTAAATCTGGTAGGAAAAAGTTTAAAAAGGACATCCTGGTCTCCAACCCAGGCCTCCCTATCGCTGACACCTACACTAGTGCCTGCTCCAAGGAAACTCTCACTGACATCTTCTTTTTCGTGCCTTCGCCTGACCTATGGACCCTTCATATGGTCTCTGTGCTCTCTCGTTTCTCCTGTTCACCCATTAATGGTGGCACCCGTTGGGATGTCCTCTTGGCCTCCTTCCACTCCTCTAAGGCCATCATTAATGTCTATGCTAATGGGACCATCTTGGTCCAAGACCCTCAGGCCAACCTTAACCTCTTTGATAGATGCTTCCCATGCCTCATCAACTTCCTTTCCTCTCCTGCTGTCCCCCCTCCTCTGTCCTCGGCTACCTTGCCTCTACCCTTCCTCCCTGCCCCCTCTCTTGCTCCTTCTACACCTCCACAGGGCGTACCTCTGATCTGTACCCCTCCCCGGAAGTCCTTCAAGGATGGCAACCTTCTCCACATTGCCACTCTTAACTCTTGCTCTGCAATCAAGCATTCTTCTGATATCTGTCACCTTCTTGAGGAACTGGACCTTGACGTCCTCGGTCTCACTGAGACATGGTTCACGGCCAGCTCTGTCACCAGCTTTGACACACTCCTACCTGACGGCTACAAGATCCTCTCCGTGCCCAGGCCCAACCGTGCAGGGGCGGGGTGTAGCCCTTATCTTCCCTGAGTGGATTCCTGCCTCTGTCACTCCTACGCAGTCCTACTCCTCTTTTGAATGCCTTGTCTGCCGTCTCTCTCTCTCTCTCCCCTAGCCATTCCCTTACCGTGGCTACGATCTATCGGCCACCTGGTCAAATCTCCTCCTTCCTCTCTGAGTGGGCTGACCTCTCCTCCTCACTCCTGTCCTCAACCACTCAACTCATCTTTCTTGGTGACTTCAACATCCACTTGGATGTCTCCTGTCCCCCCCTTTCGTGATCTCTGCGACTATCTCAGACTCTCTATTCTCCTGTCTGGGCCTACTCATTCTGCAGGGCACACTCTTGATGCTCTGATCTCTTCTGACCTTCCCCTCTCCGTCCCTCTCTCCACTCCTCTCTCCTGGAGTGATCACTTTCTCCTATCCTCCCACCTCACCCTCCCTACCCTACTGGCAAAGCCACCCTCATCACTGCCACCCACCTTCTCGGTCATCCGACCCATGAAGCGCGTGTCAGTTGAGGCTTTCGCTGCCACCTTCGCACGCCCCCTCTCCACCTTCGACTGACTCCCACCCTGACACTGCCCTTTCCATGCTCCACTCTGCTATATCTGATACTCTTGATATCCTTGCCCCTGTCATGAGAATCCGCCTGAAGCCCAAAGCCAAATGTCACTCGGAGCTCGTCACCCTTAAACGCAAGTGCAGGGTGGCAGAGAGGAAATGGCGTGCTTCATGTTCATCCTCTGACAAACTGGCCTGCCGCCTGCTCCAAAGGCAATACCGTCTCTCCGTTCTCTCCAAGAAGAGAGCCCTTATCCAAGCCCGCATCTCTGGGCATCTAACAACTCGGCCGAACTCTGAGCTTGCCAACCCTGCTGCAGTCTCTACCTCTCCTGTCCCCTCCCAGGCCCTCTGCACTGCACTGGCCTCTCACTTCATCTCTAAAACTCAGGACATCCTGTCCTCACTCTCCTCCTATCACCTCCCTCCCTCTCTTCCTGGCTCTTCCTCTGGCCCTTCTACAGCCACCCCTCCTCCCTCCTTCTCTGCCTTTCCCCTTTTTCTGCTGACGAGGTTTCCAGACAAGTCCGATCTATGAAAGTCTCATCTAAACAGGTTCACCCCCTGTTCCTCCAAAACTATCAAGGACCACATCGACTCCCTGGCTCCTGCCCTGGCTGACTTTTGCAACCACTCCTTCGCCTCTGGAGTCTTCCCACCCCCCCTTAAGCACTTCCTTGTGCACCCTCTTCTTAAGAAACCCTCTTCTGACGCCTCCTGCCCGGCTAACTATTGCCCAAACTCCATCACTCCCTTCCTCGGCAAGCTCCTGGAGAAACTGGCCATCTCCCAGCTTAACCTCCATGCTGAATCTGTTGGCAGTCTTCATGACCATCAATCTGGCTTCAGAGCTGCCAGAAGCACGGAAACTGCTCTCCTGAACATCCGTGAGGACCTACTCTTGAACCTTGACTTCAACACTCCGTGTGTTCTCATTCTGCTCGATCTCTCTTCTGCCTTTGACACTGTCAACCATGCCATCCTGCTCAACCGTCTCCTTGATAACCTGGGTATCACTGGTCAGGCTCTGGCGTGGCTGACCTCTTTCCTCTCCAATCGACCCTCCCAGGTCCAACTGGGGTCCTTCCTCTCTGACATCTTTTTCTCCACCTGTGGTGTCCCCCAGGGATCAAATCTCTCCCCCTGGCTGTTCAACCAGTACCTGGTACTCCTTGCCCAACGCATCGCCACTCTCTGCCCCAACTTTCGGTGCTTTGCGGACGATACCCAGCTCATTTTCAGGCTACCTTCGGCCTCCTCCTCTCCTTCCCTCATCTCTGACTGTCTGTCTACTATCCAGGAATGGTGTGCCGCCAATGACCTCTGCCTTAATGCCAGTAAGACTGAGATTCTACTCATCGGCACACCCACTCCCTCCTTCCCTGCAGCTCTCTGGTCGGCCTCTCTTGGCCCTCTTCCTGCTCCTACCTGCACGGCAAAAAACCTCGGGGTTATCTTCGACTCCACACTCTCCTTCTCTCCTCATATATCTGACATCTCTAAGAAGTCACACTACCAGCTGCACCTCTTCAAAGGTATTCTTCCCTTCCTCTCCTTCCCCCAGAAGCTCACTGTCTCACGAGCCCTGGTTCTCTCAAAGCTGGACTACTGTAACAGCCTCTATCTTAATCTGCCTGCCTCCACTCTCCGCCCTCTGCAACTCATCCAGAACAGAACTGCGAGACTTGTCCTTGGCCTCAATCCCAGGGACCGTATCTCTCCAGGCCTGAAGTCTCTACACTGGCTCCCAGTGGCTGCGAGGATAAAGTTCAAAACCCTCTGCATTGTCCACAAGGCCTTCCGGGGCCTGGGGCCTAAATACCTTCAACTCTCTCTTCCTAAATATCTTCCTTCCCGAACCCTTTGCTCATCCGTCTCCAACTCCCTCAGGGTCAGCCGCTTCTCGAAGCAACAAGCTGTGGGTAGATCTCTCTCTGCGGCAGGGGCCTCCCTCTAGAACAGCCTTCCTGCCTCCCTGAAACTTGAGGAGAACCATCTACGGTTCCGGAAGCACCTCAAAACCTTCCTCTTTGCTTCTGCTTTCTCTCTCCCTCTCCCCTGCTAATTCTTCGCTGAATCTGCACCGAATCTGCAACTGGGCCACTCTCGCCGACCTCGGTCCCGGGCCCAGCCACTCTCCACTTGCACGGCCTCCCTGGCAAACCCTGCACTGCGGCACTGTCTCTGTATCCCTACAGCCCCCATTCCCAGCACTTGTCTGCACTTACCTTGCACTTGCCACCAGCTGGCCCTATTTATTTTATTCTACTTACCTTGTACTGCACTTCCCCCCTCCCCTCCCCTTGCACTTTCTCCCTTCCCCCTACCCCTGCACTTGCGCAATCTGAATGACACCTGGCCTAGTAGGATCGTTGTCTGTCTTCCCCTGTTCCCCCCCTCCCTGCCTCGTCGCGCCTTGAAACACTTGAAACCCTTGTGTATAGGCGCGTTACAAATGCCATATCATATCATATCATAACACAGTTTTGAGGTCCTGGTGCGAACAGGTTGCTGTTTCATGCACAAATGCAGCTTAGTGATGTGGGGCAATGCCGTTGAGTGGGTCAATATATCCCACAACATTGCTACTCTCGCTCTGCTGTCAAACACTCCTTTGACCTCTGCTACCTCCTCGTAGAGCTGGACTTGGATGTCCTGACTCTCACCGACCGACACATGGTTAACGGCCAGCTCTGTCACGGCTTTCGACACTCTCCTCCCTGATGGCTACAAGATCCTCTCCAAGCCCTGAACCAACCAACCTGGAGATGGAGTAGCCCTGATCTTCCTGGAGTGAGTCCCTGCTTCTGTCATTCCTATGCAGTCCTACTCCTCCTTAGAATGCCTGGTCTGCAGGCTTTCTATCTCTCTTGGCCTCTCTCTGACAGTAGCTATAATCTACAGGCCACCTGGCCAGCTCGCCCTCTTTCTCTCAGAGTGGGCTGACTTCACCTCTTCCCTCCTTGCCTCTACCTCTCAGCAACTTCTCCTTGGAAACCTCAACATCCACCTGGATACTGCCAACCCCTCCTCTGGGGTCTTCCGCAACCTCTACGAAACTCTTGCTCTCTACATTTTACCATCTGGTCCAACTCACTCTGCTGGACACACCTTGGATGTTGTCATCTCCTCAGACACCCCCTCTCTCTAAACCTCTTACCACTCCCCTCTCTTGGACTGACCAATTTCTGCCCTACTCTCACCTGAAACTGTCTGTCCCTCAGGTAAGGCCCGCCCCAGTACTGCCACCTACCTTCTCTATCATTTGGCCATGAAGCGTGTGTCAATGGATGCCTGTTCCTCCACCTTCTCTGCTTCTTCCCCTCCTGCAGCTGGTTTACACACTGACACAGCTCCCTCTAACATGCATATCTCTATCTCCAACACTCTGGACATCCTTACCCCTGTCATGAGAATCCAACTGAAGCCTACCTCCAAGTGCAACTCTTGGTATGATTCTGACCTTGCCACCGTGAAACGCAAATGCAGGGTGGCTGAGAGGAAGTGGAGGGGTTCTGGCGCATCCTCAGACAAACTGTCAGTCTGCTTGCTCCAAAGGCAATACAGGCTCTCTGTCCTGTTCAAGAAGAGAGTCCACATCCAAGACTTCTTCTCTGCGGCCTCTAACAACACAGCCAAGCTCTTTTAAATCAGCAAGGAGCTGGCCAATCTTTCTGCAGTCTCCACCTCTCCTGTCCCCTCCAAAGCCCTCTGCATGGCTCTGGCTCCTCATTTCACTACTAAAACATCCTGTCATCGCTCTTCCCTTCCTCTTCCTCTCCTTCTCTCGGCTCGCCTCTGGCCGCCTCTCCCCCTCCTCCTCCTTTCACCTCTTTCTTTCTGACTACACCAGATGAGTCAGATGTAGGAAAGTGTTGTCCAAACTGGTGCTTCCCTGCTCCTCCAGAATAATCAAGGGCCACATTGACACCCTTGCTCCAGCCTTGGGCAATTTCATCACTCACTCTTTCGCCACTGGATCTTTCCCTTCTCTCCTCAACCACCCCCTTGTGCACCGCCTCTTCAAAAAGCCTTCTGCAGATCCTACCTTTCCAGCGAATTATCGCCTGATCTCTGTTACTCCTTTTCTGGGCAAACTCTTGGAAAAGCTGGCCATCACCCAGCTTACTATTCACACTTAATCTGTTGGCTGCCTCCATGAGCATCAGGCTGGCTTCAGAGCAGCCAGAGGCACAGAAACTGCTCTCCTGAATACCTGTGAAGACCTTCTTTCAAATCTTGACTCCAGCCTTCCTTCTGGCCTCATCTTCCTTGACCTTTCCTCTGCATTTTTCACGGTCAATCACGCCATGATGATCAACTGACTCTGTGAGAACCTGGGCATCACAGATCAGGCCCTGGCGTGGCGGACCTCCTTCCTCCTGGATCGACCCTCCAAGTTCTAATGCAGGTCCTTTCTCTCTATCACCACTCCCTCTACATGTTGTGTTCCCCAGGGCTCTAACCTCTCACCCTGACTCGTCAATGTCTACCTGGCCCCTTTGGGCCACCTAATCTCTACCTTCTCCTTTAACTTTCAGTGTTATGCCGATGCCCCCTCTCTTTCAGGCTCCTCTCAGCCTCCTCTTCTTCCTCACTCATTCCTGACTGTCTATCCGCGATTCAGGATGGGTGCACCTCCAATGATCTCTGCCTTAATGCCAGTAAAATGGAGATCCTTCTCATCAGGACCCCTGCTTTCCCTCTCTTGCTCAGACCGCCCTCCTTGGCCCCTCTTACCTCGCCTTCCTGCGAGGCGAAAAATGTAGGGGTCATCTTCGACTCCCCTCTCTCCTTCTCTCCTCACATCACAAACGTTGCCAAGAAATCCCACTACCAGCTACATCTCCTCAGAGGTATTCCTCCTTTTATTACTTACCCCCAGAAGCACTCTGTCTCCAGAGCCCTGGTTCTCTCTAAACTGGACTACTGCAACAGCCTCTTTCTCAATCTGCCCTCTTCCACTCTCCGCCCTCTGCAACCTAATCCAGAGCAGGACTGCAAGACTTATCCTTGGCCTCAATCCCAGGGACCATATCTCTCCAGCCCTGAAATCTATCCACTGGCTCCCAGTGGCGGCAAAGAATCAAGTTCAAGACCCTCTGCATGGTCCACAAAGCTTTCTTGGGATGTGGCCCCGTCTACATCCAAGGCTCTTCCAAAATACCTTCCTTCTTGAGCCCTTTGCTCCGCTACCTCCAACTGTCTGAGGGTCAGATGCTTCTCCAGGCAGAGAGTGGGGGGTAGATCTCTCTCCTCTGCAAGTACCTGCCTCTGGAATGGCCTCACTGCACCTCTCAAACTTGAGCAGGATCACCTGAAGTTCCAGAAGCAGCTCAGGCCCTTCCTCTTCTCCTCTGCTTTCTCTCTCTCTTCTTCCCCTGTTGACCTACCTGCCTGCTGCACCAACTGCTCATCTGACTACCCCCTGAGTCTTGTGAGTTATCAAGTCCTGCATGATCAGTCTTCCCTGCACTGACTCCGTGCCTACCATGCACTTAGGGGCTGTAACTGTAACATCTATAGTCCCCTGTCTCCTGGCACTTACCCTGAGCCTCGCTGGCCTGGCTGCACTTCCCCAGAGCACTGCTGCCCTGATTGCAATGCCCCTTTCCTCACCCTTGCACTTCTGCTCCCACCTCGCACCTTGCGCTGTTGCACAATCTGAGTGAATCAAGGCCTAGTAAGATCCCCTGTCTCGTCATCCCCTTGTCTTGCCTCCCTTGCCTTGATGCACTTAGAAACCCTGGTGTACAGGCGCGTTAGAATTGTCATATCACATCATAACCTCTGGGGGCACGTCCAAATCTCCTTTGTCCTTGTATTTGTACTGTCTGACCTCTTCTCCTTTGACTGGAGGAAGTGTAGCATCGAAAGGACTGCCCTCTCCAGTTTTGTGAAGGTGGGTGCTGCTGTGGCTGATGGATGGCTCCTCCCAAAGATTTTTCTGCAGCCTTTGAAGCCTCTAGTTTTTCAGGCTGTCGTATGCTTTGATGGGTCTAATCTATTTGGCCCCAAAGGCCTTATCTAGAATCCTTGATTGAACATTGGGGGCAGACCCAGATGTAGTCACCCATGCACATCGTCTGGTTACTGCATTAGACACCGTGCATGTACTAACACAGTCTGGTGCATCCATTAATAATTGTAGGGTGTGACAGGAAGCCTCCTTTCCATCATTAATCGGGTTAGTAAATCTCTCTCTCATTTCCCTTTCTGGAATAGTTTCATCAGCTTGTGCAATTTCATTCCATAAGGTATAGCTATATTTTGCCTTTGCCCATGGCCTTTATTGCCATACTTCCTGCCGAAAAGACCCTTTTTGCAAGGGCATCATAATGCATGTCATCCCTATCTGAAGGGATGGTAGGAGAAGCTTGGATGTTGGATGTTGAATTTGTAGTCTGTACTACTAAGCTCTCTGGTGTAGGGTGCTTAGATAGGAAGGCAGGGTCCACTGCAGAAGGCCAACTCCTTATTTGTAGCACGAGTGGTGTCTGTTTTTTCCCAGATTTCCATAATTGGATTCTTTTATTGCTGCATAAAAAGGCAGCACAGGCTCCTTAGGAGGACCCTAAAGTAAGGTGTCCATTAGATCATCTTCGGTAATGTCTTTTGCAGCGTGACACCATCCTAAATATTCTATTACCCCGCTCATTACAGTCCTTTAGGCTGCATTTGGATGAGAATGAACATCTGGAGTGTTACATTTCAGGGGAAGTGTCTAGGCCACTGGCGTCTTTTAGGCATGAGACTAGGTCTTCCAGCCACAATACCTCCAAAATTAATTCACCTGGAACATTTGGTGTCCCAAAACGTTCATACCCAAATGTGATGTCATCCTCCTTCTTCCTCCTCGAAAATGAATCCAAAAGATTTAAAGAAGTCAGTCTTCGATTGTGGTTTAAATTTTGAAGTTGAGTCTGAGGTTGATGTCGAGTATCCCTTTCACTTAAATTCCTTTGAGTAGGATATCACAGAAGCCTCTTGCATCGATGCTGACTCGGCGGTCGACGCTGCTTGAGTAGACCTCTCAGAGGCCTTTTCGACTCAGGCTTTTAGGCACACGTCTCAAAGCCTTAACCGATTCCCTACGGGTCTTGGCTCTTTCAAGGGGCCACGAGGAGCCACCTTTGAAAACGGCTCCAGTGTTTTATCACAAAATGTTCCCATTCAGCCTTCGAACCAGTCTTCTTGGGAAACGTATCTACCGTCTGTCGGGCGAGGAATCCGAGGACTAAGAACAGTGGCGCTGTTTCTTACACTTTTTTTTTTTTTAAAGATTAAGAGGAAGAGTGACTCGAATCACTCCTGGATCTGGCTCTCTTAGAGCAGTTTCTTTTTTGGGGCATTTCTGGAGATTTGTCTTCAGTGGAGCTTCTACCTTCAGAGCATCTTCGTTTTGAAGGAGAAGAGGATGGATATTTTGAAACTGACGTTGGATGAGGTTTGGCCTTCTCTCCTTCAATGCCTTACTGGTCATCGATTGACAGGAGCCACATTTGACTTCATGGGTTGTGCTCAGGCACCAGAGAAAAATCCTATGCGGATCAGTAAGCTGCATCTCTTGAAGCCTGTTTTTGTCATAGACATTGTGACCAAGTCACAGAAAAATCAAATGAGTACGACCTTCGTTAAAGAAAATCGACGAGGCGAGTTGCACCGTTCCTAGAGGGTGCTGTGCATGCGGAAAAACTGAATAAGGCAACGGGACACGGTGCATGCTATTAATTCTGTAACATCCAGATGCGGGAATGGTAACCACTGGGTAACATCGACGCCAATGGCGCACAGCGCCACCTGCTTTCAGTCTTTTTCTGAGACGGCAAAGCATGGTATGAATATATCTTAGAGGAGGAAACTGTGGGAGTACACAATCCATTATAATGACCACTGTTGACAATCTGGGGAGATATTCCCATTTCAGTTTGAAAATCTATCTTGAAAAGGGTGACCCTCCAACAGAGACAAAGTAGGTTGCCTAATGTGGACCCCCCCACATCCACATGCCTATCAGCGATGAAATGGCTGCATCCACACATTTTACAAGGTAACCAAGACGTATGAAATATCACCCTTCCCAAGAGAAATCACAGATACCTATGAACCCACTCCTTTTAATGGTTGTTCATATTTCTTCCCAACTAGAGGTATTGAGGGACCTATGCAAATATTAATAGCATTTTCCATTTTGCTATCCATCCATCCACCACCTCCTTGCGAAGGAGGGTTATGTTATACTTGGTTGAGACTTTTCTGGGGGCCATCCACCCAAGAACAGATCAATGGGCTGTGTTTGTGCCGGTAGAGGGACTCCCAGACCCCCCGCCCCCTTGTTTTGCTTATGTTATACATAACCAATTCTATATGTGTTACATAATCTACATAAAGTGTAGCGTCTGTCGCTACAGTGGATGCTTTGATCAATATCGTTTTCCTAAAGAATGCATGTTGCACTGGTCACAAGCCAAAACACACTGAGGGAGGCTCAGGGCTCTGTATAGCAAGACATGCATATAACAAATGCAACAAAATTATACATTTTACAGCTCAGTTTGGGGTTAAAATGAGATTTAAAACCCATATGATTTACAGGCAGTTCTGTAGGTGAACACATGTAATATTCAAATTCTTCAGATTCCAGCACCCACTTCTCCTTCTTTTCATTGTTCCCCATGTTGTCATCATTTACCCCAGAACCCCCCAAATTCCTCCAGTTTCTTCTAGTGTTAACTCATTTGCCCCAGTATTGTGCATTTGCCCCCAGATGATTCGCCAATTGTCACTCATTGTCTCCGGTTTTGCCTAATGTCATTCTTGTTTCTCTATAGAACTGCCTCTTAGAACCCTGTCGGACTGTGCCCTAATGCCAACCCCCACTCCCAAACACACAAACTTGACTTTTGTATTTAAACTTAACTTTTTATCGCCATGGGTAGCTCAAATCTCTGGTGGTGCTTGTGCAGAAACAGAAAGCAGGGCCGAATAGTGATTCACAATTGTCTCCCTGTGTCCCCCTCTACTCCAGCACCATAGGAGGGCTTGGGTAAGGGGTGGTCCTCGGGGAGGTTGCAGGGCTCTGAATATTAGACTTCCCGCCCCTCCTTCCCTATATGAGAAGGTTCTCATCAGCACCACCATGTACCTGCAGGGACTGGATCCCATAATTGTCTGTGCATGATTTGTGCCCAACTTCACATGGGAGACTTGAGGCATCTGCAGCTGTGCCTAAAGGCACAGATTTGTGCTGCCTGCAGGACGCTGCAGTCACCCGGCCTCTGAGGTCGAATGACTGCAGTATTCTTCACGTCTAAGGGCCTCATTACACGGATGGCGGAGAACCATGGCGCTATTAGCGCCATGGTTCATGCCGGTAAAATACCGGCACCGCCTTGGCGGAAAGGGGAATTACCGCCCCATTCCAAGGTTGGTGGGGCGGTAATTCCCCCTTCCACCATTGCCCTTCCCCATTCCCATTTTTGGCCCATAGGGCTCAATGGGAATGGGGAAGGCGCTAATTACGGTACCGCAATTAGCTCCCTGGGTCCTTTTGCGGGTTGGTTTTAAACGCCTGCAAAAAGCGGGCGTTAAATCCCCCAACCCGCAAAGGGACCTCGTAGTAAGGCGGTAAGGATTTACCGGTACCGGTAAATCCTTACCGCCATCCGTGTAATGAGGCCCTAAGTCTTGGCCCCTCCATAATGACTGATAGGACATCTCCCAATTGGCCATAATGAACGTGCTGCTACTGATTTATTTCACATTCAAAATCGATGATTAATTATTTTCCAAAGTACTTATTTTGCTTTAATAATTATCCTTCTATTTTTACAGACTTTCTTTCCTTTTAGAGTTGGCTCGGCTCTGCTTGGAATTAAATTTTACACAGCTTGCATTTACCTGCATTTCCGACCTGAATAACTCTAACATAAAGGTAAATGGTCAAAGAACATGATTGTCATTTTAAATGTGTACCAGTACAGACTAGTGTGTAATGTTTTTTTTTGTTGCTTGTATGTTATTATAATTTAGGAGTAATGATACTATACAATACAACACAAATGCTTTAGCCACTTACTGCTGTGTTGCCCACGCCTAATCTGTAATGTGAATTCCCAATCCCACTGTTTGCTCTAGGCAGAGTCGGTATAGCACCTAAAACAGGGCCGGGCAACAGAACAAATTTGACAAATTCGTGTAAATTAGGATTTTCAACTTTCTGCAACGACTTTCTTTCGTCGGCTCTACTTGGAGAGACCGTTTTTACTTGTGCATGTCATGTTTGAAGGGAATACATTTGAATAAGGGGAAACGCGTTCCTTCTGTGTACAGAATATAAAAACATTGACACTAACCTGTATTTGTTCACAAAAACAGGCCCGAAAAACCAAGGCGATCATTGTCTAATTGTTTAATGCCTCAATTTCCCGCTGAAGCGCTTTTTTGTGTGCACACAAGGCCGAGAAGGGGTATGGAGCAGAGATGTACTTTCCTCCTCCGTCTCGTGCTTACACTACATTTTACACTTGTTGAGTTTTTTTTATGAAAGCGTTAAATGAATGGGTTGCCTCAACTGGGCATCTGCCATAGAGTGGGGAGTTTCCATAAGAACCATTCGTAAACGCTGTCTTTGCATGCGCCGTGTTTACTTTTTTACAAGACGAGTGAAAAAGTTAATAGTAAATGCAATTTCACAGGGTTTCACTTAGCACTTTTCCACTCCTCCTTGCAGAAGTTGAAAATGGCCTGCAGGTGAACCAGCAGCATGCGAGTGCTAATGTTGGCGGTCTATCGCACGCAATTTCTTTTATTTTTATTTTGATTATCCTCTCAATGTTTCGGTGGACAACCTGGGGGAATGTAGTACTGACCTGACGGAATCAAAATTGCCAGGGGCTTAATGCCACCATTTTTTAAATGATTTTGCAAATGTTTAATTAAATTAGTATTAAGCACAATTTGTTTGTGCATCATTAGAATGCAAGGTCACATATGACGGCTCAAGTCAGGGAGAAGTAGAAAATGTAAGCTGACCTCCCTGTGGAGCGCTATTGAAATAATGTAACTGATGAATTGGAAGCCACTTTAAACGTCTTATATAATAAGGCCCATAATGTTGACTATCGATGCAAATTGAATGGTAGCATTTTAACATTTCATTAAGAATTGATATCTCCCAAGGTGTGTTATAGCAGCCTAGAATAAGCGGATAACCATTTATATGATGAATCATCTTGTAATGTAACCACGGGATGTTGAGAATAGGATATTTACTTCCAGTATTCTGTCTAGCGCAAACGATGCCCTTTTGAAGATAATGGTGAGAAATGTGAATATACCTGACTTTCATCTGTCTCCAAGTGATTCCTATTGGAGTACCGAGTTGTGAAACCTGAGTGAACAAGCAGCTCTTTCTTGCATTTCTGTACACATCAGTACATTCTGAATGATCAAATGTGCGTATCTGTTACAATCTGTCTTGCCAAACTGTATACAATTATAAATGGAGTGTATTTCTGTTTCTATAGGATCCAAGAACATTGATTGAAGTTGAATGTTTGGAATGTGAATATGAAGTTCAAAAGCTTGGAGCAAATATTACAACATACTCAAAAGGTGTTGTTGAGGTAAAGTCAATTCTGGTGCTGATATTAAGGGGTGAGCATCTCTTCCCAGGTGGGACTGCTAAGGTTGAGGCATTGGCCAAAAGGAAAACCTCACAAACACCTGTAGTTGTTATTAAAAGTATAACTTCTCCCCATTCAGTGTTCGAACAAAATCACATTTTTCTGGTAGATCATTAGGTTCCTGGCCTCTTCAATTTTTATCAGACCACGTAGAGATTATGAACACACAATATTATAGTACCCATTAATGATGCTTGAGCTCAGCCCCACCCCATGATGTTTTATCACATTCAGTCCATCCTGAATCAGTTACTGTGGCCACAATTTCAGACGCATTCTCAAGCACCCAACCCAGAGTTGTAGTTTCTACGCAATTAGGCATGCTCATTTGTGCTTTGAAATGGCCACTTCTGAACAAATCACAGGTCTTGAGAGTGATGCTGGCACAGAGTGAAAGCGGTCTGTGGAGCTTGTCATGGATGTTTAAATAGAGACTTTGCTGGAAGCTATTGGTCAAAGAGGAAGTGGAGTGATTGTTAAGGAGCAGACAGCCGCAGAACCCCAGACCTTAGACTGAACTTTCATTATGTGTTCCACTCCTGCAAGCTCCAACTGTTGTTGAATGCAAGGAACCTTGCATCTAACTCAGGAGTCCAAGGCTTTAGAACTAATGCTCATTTTAGACCTGGTTATTTTAATGTTTCTGAGTGTAGTAATCTTATCAAAATATGATTTGAAGAGTGCTCTATTTTTATTAATTTTTATAATTTAATTGTTTAAAGCACAGACCAACGTCGACAACAGAGGTGTACTCTACAGAAAGTGGGTAACCAGAGTTTGGGCTGGAATATTTTAACAGTGGTACAGTACTGTTAGTTGAGGTCTGTGGGTCGGTATGTATGTCCATTGGAATTAGTGCTTAGTCAGGTGTATTCTTTTCATCCTATCTGATGCCCATCTATCAAGTGCTGTTTGTTCTGACATATAACGTCATCTCTGTTGCAGGCTAGAGGTGGTGTCTGTTAACAATGAGTGTTTTGTGCATTCCGGGTGTTTATGCAATGGGTCTTGGTGTGGCTTGGCTTGGACGCCTAGGTTGTACATTGAGTGTGCACACTAGTGGTCAGGACATTGCTAGCAGCCCCAGTGACTGCTGGAAACTGTGACTGGAAAAGTCTAGCTAGAGCTAGAGCTGTACACAGATTGAATCCTCGAGTGGTGCATGTGCAGTTTAATAAACTACACCAGTACCAACTGATCCTAAGCGCTTGCCTGTTACTCTTTTTTTAAGTGCACATTAAACTGCTGTTGTGGGGCTAGAGCAGCCTTTTATTCTCCCAGTCACGTGTCCTAGTGCTTCTCAACCATGTCCTTCACCATGACCTGCCAGATGCAAAAATTGCATGACCGGGGCACTAAAAGGGCACTACAAGCTTTTTTTTTTTTTTTTGTGCAGAAACACTGCAGCGTTTCGGGCGCTGCAGCGTTTCATGAGAAAAAAAAAAAGAAAATAAAATTTCCGCCGCCATGGAAAAGGAAAACTGAGTCCGTTTTCCCTTTCCAGGGCGGCCATCTGGAGCGGTCGCGCTGGGAACACAAGTGTTCTCAGAGCGCCCGCTCCCGAAAAGCTTCAAAAAGAAGGTAAGTGGGGTTGGGAGGGTGGGAGTGGGACGGGGGGAAGAGGGGAAAAAAAAGTACCTGCGTCCCCGGCGGGGGACGAGGGAAGCCCCCAGCCGTGTGGAAGCGCAGAGTGGGGATGGCCCCGCTCCGAGTCTCCACACGGCTGGAGGCTACCCTCGTCTCCCGCCGGGGACGCAGGACCAAGAAGGTAAGTTGGGGGGCTGGGTGGGAGGTCGGGAAGGGAATAAAAAAAGAAAATATATACCCGAGTCCCCGGCGGGGGGCGAATGCAGCCTCTCAGCCATGGGGAGGCTCGGAGCTGGGATGGCCCCGCTTCGAGCCTCCTCATTGGCTGAGGGGTTGCCACACCCCCCCGCCGAGGACAAAGGACGTGGAATCCCGACGGAGGGATTCCTGGCCGGGTAGGGACCTAGCGAGAGCCAATCAGAATGCTTGTTCCATTCAGATTGTCTCTCACCGGATTACTAATTACTCTCATTTTACCACCAGTTTGTTTTCCTGTTCCTTGATCGTGGTCTGATCTTGGACTGCTTAACTAAGACTCCATGTATGCATCACAGCTCTATTACCAGTTCCTGTACTTAACTGTCTAATTTGTAAGTTATGACACTTTCACTGTCATATTCAGATAGTTTTACATATCCATTTTGCGAAACATGCGTATGAAAACAAAACATGTTCTGGCTTAATATTTATTTCAATAAACGCTCCCATTGTAATTTGTGCAAGTGAAGCCTGACTGTCCTTGTGAAAATTGAAGACGGGTGGTGTGATGTGACAATGTGCATTTCCAGAAAGAGTAAGCTAGTGGACCTCCTTTTCGGCTTGTGAATGGTTGAGAGGAGCATGACGTTAGTAGTGGGAAGAGACGTGAACATTTAAAGAAAAGCTGGAGAGATTCCATAGGGAAAAGTAATCAGCCCTCATTGAAAAGATAATTTTTTTTAATGTGGATTGCAAAAGACGATGTGGCTCATTATAAGTTAGCCGGTCCGGAAACAACGGTGGCGGTAAATCCGCTGCCACTGTTGTTTCGGGACCGGCTTATTCCGAGTCCTGCAGGCGGTAGGTGTCACTCCCGCCAGAACTGACCTGGTGGAAGTAACACCACACACCTGCAGGCGGACACAGAAACACAGGCTCGGTCATGGACGGAACCAGTGTTTCCATGGTCCGGAATGGGGATTTACTGAATTCCGCCTCCAGAATTTCCCGGGTCACCCGGGTTGTAATGTCCCGGTGATTCCGGCAATCATGGAGGTGGAATGGTATTACCGGTCTGGTGTCAGCCTACTGGTCTTTCCGGCACAGCTACCGCCAGACTCGTAATGAGGCCAGATGTTTGGTCTTTCAATTCTCAACATGAAACTTCAAGAATTCCCCTCCTAGCTGGAAACCTACATTTCGAAGGGATTGTGTCCTCCGACGTATTCCTTATCTTAGATAATTCGTCTCCAGCTTGCTGGCCTCAGAATTTTTTTCTCTGTAGAGGGCGCTGCGGGTCGACGTCTGCCGATTTGGTGTCCCTCGACAGCCACCGTATCGGCGCCGACGTCACCATGCCCATAAATAGCTACGCGCGGCGTCCGTCGCTCAGTTCTGTTTTTCCGCGCTTCATGGGGCCTCGGAATATCATTGCTCAGTTCAGTCAAATAAACCTCTTATTATTCCTCGAGAAAACCAACTCGTACTGATGGCTTCCTCATCCAAACCGACGACTCAGAGGTCCGGCTTCAAAAAATGTCGAGACTGCAGAAAGAAATGTCGCTAACGGATCCTCACAGGATCTGTTTGTGGTGCTTGGGAGTCGAGCACCATTGTTCGGAGTGTGAGGACTGCATGTCCATGACGGCGAAAGGCTCGAAGGAGCGCAAGGGGAAGCTGGAGAGAGGTAAGTCAGTTAAAACCTCCTCAAAACTTTCTTCGGCCGAGTCGAGGCATTCGTCTCCTCGCCATCAAAAGCATTCCCATTCTAGGTCTCGAAGTAGCTCCCACCACTCGTCGAGATCTAGACACTCAAAAAAGAGATGTCGAAGATCCCCTTACTGGTCATCTTCTGTTTCCCCGGAAAGGGTCTCCTGCCCCACAAAACACAGCTCTCAGGCTGAGTGGGAGGAATTTAGGAAAAAGATGCTGAGCGTCTTCGAGAAAGCGGCCTCGACCCCCTCAAAGACAGCTGAGGGTGATAACCTGGGTGAAAGACCCAAAAAATCAATACGCTGCGAGTCCTTGCACCCGGCGAAAGAGTCCACCCGAGAGCGCCACGGGCCATCGGGTAGCAAGGCACCATCTTCGACACCATCGTCCAAAGTCCCTTCGACTCATAGATCGGCGCCATCGACGCCGTTATTGAAGGGTTCTTCGACGCATCGGTCGATCGAATCGACGCCGACATCGACGCTGATAAAAGAAAAAAACACGGCTACTTCACAGCCAACAGTATTACCCAGGGCCTCCAGCATGACTCTGGGAACATCGTCCTCTTCCAGTTTTCTCCACGCCTTTCTCGGCGCCTTCGAAGCCTTTCACATCGGCATCGACGACATCGACTTTTTCCCGACCAATAATGACAAGTTTGGCTCCTTCTGCTTTAGAAATGGGTTTTACACCATTTCCGAGGTCAGAGTACCCCAGAAGCTTATCTTCAATCTATGAAGAAGGGGAGGATTCTGATCAAGAAAGACCCTTCGGGCTGCAGAGGACCACACCACTTGTTTCAGAGATTTTGACCTCTGAGGAAAGAAGGTTGAAAGACCTACAGGAATCCTTACATGAGGCAAGTGGGTTGGACACTTCCCCAGAAGTGGATTTTGCCAAACCAGACCCAGGGGAATATGCTGAAACCCCCTATAGAACCCTGATGGCAAGAATTATTGAATTCATGGGTTGGTCTGCACCTTCACCTGTTTTTTAACAGGATGACCTTACAGACATACTAGATAAAGGTCCAGAGGAGGATCCTGTGGTTCCTTTTCATACAGCTTTACAAAGGAAAATTTCATCAAATTGGGAAACTCCTGAGGTTATCCTGCAGTCAATAAAAATTGTCAGCCAAGTATAGGGTAGCTGCGGCTGACCCTGAATATTTATCAAAACACCCGACTCCAGAGAGCCTGGTGGTTTAAGCAGCAACTTCATCAAGCAGCAGATCCGCGTATCCTCCTGTTCCACAGGACAGGGATGACAAAAGGTACGATTCTATGGCAAAAAAAGTCTTTTGTGCTTGTAGTATGGCGTTGAAATCCATCAACGCCACTTGTACGCTCGCCAGGTTCAGTCACACACTGTGGGAGTGTGCTTCATGAGCGGCTGACTGCATGCCGGAAGGACAAGAAAGGGAAGCTTTCCTTAACATCATTAAAGATGGCAAAGATGCCATGTGCGAATCTCTTCAAACTGGCATCGATTCCGCTGACAGTATCAGCAGGGCCATGGCGGCAAGTACTACAATCTGCAGGCATGCGTGGTTACGAAAGTCTGGCTTTGCTCCAGATGTACAGGCCAGACTTTTGAATATGCCCTTTGATGGCTCTTCTTTATTCGGTAAAAAGGCTGATGACAGTCTGGAAAGGTTGTGAACATCTAAAGCGGCAGCAAAATCTTTAGGAGCTGCAATCCGCCAAACTCCTTTTCTCCCCTCAGGAACCTCTTGCAGAGGAAAGTCCTTTCGCTACTACTCCACATTCGGGAGAGGCAGAGGACAGCCGGCTCAAAGAGGCCCCAGGAAATCCACCCGAGGTGGACGGGTCAAAAGTACTAAGGCCGCAGCAGCAGCAGTTGCCTCTTTACCCTCGGCATCTGCATCAGCCGCTCCCAAACCACTCTGAGGTCTTTCCACACAAAACACCTGTAGGGGGCAGGTTAACTCACCATCTGACGGAATGGCAGGCTATTACGTCAGATGCTTGGGCATTGGAGACAGTGGCCCAAGATTACTGCCTACCCTTTCTATGCATCCCTCAGAGTCATCCACCGGGGAACAGCTCTCTAAAACTTCCAGATCCGCTCCTCTTGCAGGAAATTGTAGACCTGCTAGAGAAAGGTGCCATAGAACCGGTACCTGTAGCGGAGAGGAACAAGGGCTGGTAATCCCCCTACTTTCTCATACCGAAGAAAGACTGAGGACTGAGACCTATCTTGGACTTAAGAGAATTGAACAAGTTCCTCAGGAAGGACAAGTTCAAGATGGTAACTCTCTCTCAGATCCTTCAGGCCCTCCAGCTCCAGGACTGGCTGGTATCTCTGGACCTCCAGGATGCTTATTTCCATGTGCCAATTCATCTCAAACACAGGAAATACCTGAGGTTCGCAATTGGCGGTTCTCATTATCAATTTCGAGTTCTGCCATTTGGGCTGACCTCCGCCCGAGGGTCTTCACCAAGCTAATGTCGGTAGTGGCTGCAAGTCTAAGGAGGAAAGGGATTCACGTCTACCCCTACCTGGACGATTGGCTGATCAGAGCTGTATCTCCAGAACAAGCTCAGATTCAGCTAGATTATGCCTGCCCCTTCCTTCACAAACTGGGCTTCTCCCTCCAATTTGAAGAAGTCACAGATGATACCATCACAGAGACTCCAGTTCATTGGAGCGGTCCTGGACACTTCCCTGGGAAAAGCCTCGCCACCAGAGGTGAGGGCTCAAGATATTCTGCAGACGGTCAACAAGTTTCAAAATGCCCAACATCTTCCAGCCTTCGACTTTTTGAGATTGCTAGGCCTCATGGCATCCTGCATCTTCCTTGTGCCAGAGGCTCGCCTGAGAATAAGATCTCTCCAGTGGGCACTAAGAACCCAGTGGTCACAGTTCTCAGGAAGAATGACAGATCTCCTTCGGATTCCGGACAAGGTATCCCACGATCTTCAATGGTGGGCCTATCCAGAGAACATCTTGAAAGGAGAACTGTTTTGGCAACAATGGCCAGAGATAACAGTAGTCACAGACGCCTCACTCACGGGGTGGGGAGCCCATGCCAACGACTTGACCATCAGCGGTCGTTGGTCTCCATCGGAGTCCAGACTACACATCAACCTATTAGAGCTGAGAGCGATCCGACTAGCACTGAAAGCTTTCCTTCCATCAGTACACGGGAGAAATGTCCTAATAATGATGGACAACACGGTGGCCATGCACTACCTCAACAAAAGAGGAGGCATAGGGTCACTGCCACTGTGCAGAGAGGCAATGCAGCTCTGGTTTTGGGCAATTCAGGAAGGAATCTCTCTATCGGCAGTTCACCTAGCCGGAGAGAAGAACTTGACAGCGGACGCTCTGAGCAGGCAGGGCACAGTCTCCCACGAGTGGGAGCTAGCTCAGGAAGTCCTTCAAGAGATCTTCGCTCTTTGGGGAACCCCTCGAGTGGATCTGTTCGCCACCAGTACCAACAGGAAGTGCGATCTGTTCTGTTGAAGGGAATTTCCCCCGAGAGGAGCTCTAGGGGACGCGTTCGTAGTGGACTGCGAGTTTCCAGTCCTTTAGGCGTTTCCACCAGTCCCTGTTATTCCTCAAATGATCAGGAGGTTGAGAAGATTCCGGAAAACCATGATCCTAATTCCCCCGGACTGGGTCAGGAGAACGTGTTACCCGGACCTTCTGGATGTCCATCTGCCCTCCAATCCGTCTTCCACTCAAAGCGAATCTTCTCTCGCAGAAGGGAGGTCAGGTTCTCCATCCAGACATAAAAACTCTCCATCCAGACATAAAAACCATCAACCTTCACGCTTGGCTTCTGAAAGGTTGAGGTACAAGGAATGGGACCTCCCTGATGATGTCATGGAGGTGTTGCTTTTGGCCAGAAGGCCAGCAACAAAGTCTTTATACCGCTGCCGTTGGAACAAATTTTGCAGCTGGTGTAGAGAGGAGAATATCGACCCTTTTTCATGCGGTACACCAACGGTGTTATCGTTTCTACTCTACTTGGCAAACTCAGGCCTTCAAGTTGGCACTGTAAAAGGCTATCTCGCGGCACTATCAATCTTCAAGTGCACTGCGGAGGAACCATTGTATTTCAAACTACCCTTAGTAATACAATTTCTCAAGGGATTAACTAATGTCTATCCTCCAAGACCATTCCAAGTTCCCTTTTGGGACTTAAATTTAGTCTTAAATTTCCTAATGGGTACTCCCTTCGAACCACTCCACTCTTGTTTGCTGAGATTTCTCACCCTTAGAACTGTTCTATTAGTAGCACTAACATCTGCTAGGAGGGTGAGTGAATTACAAGCTCTATTTTGTAAACCCCCCATACAATTTTCCATAAGGACAAAGTTGTCCTACAGGTGAAGCCTAATTTCCTCCCAAAGGTTGTTTCTGAATTTCACATCACTCATAAAATTACCTTACCTTCGTTCTACCCTCCTCCCCATCCGGGGAAAGAGGAAGAAAGACTACATAGGCTGGACCCAATGTTAGGCAGAAACCTGTGCAGTCCCTTAGGGACCACTGCAAAAGGCTTAAGACTACA
The DNA here is from genome assembly GCF_040938575.1 of Ambystoma mexicanum. Classification (NCBI taxonomy): domain Eukaryota; kingdom Metazoa; phylum Chordata; class Amphibia; order Caudata; family Ambystomatidae; genus Ambystoma; species Ambystoma mexicanum. The sequence goes on from NC_090929.1 coordinate 1,293,453,670, forward strand.
GGTGTTGGCAGAAACCCAATTGGTAGCAGTCTGTACCACCCAGATTTACCTGGTAGCTGTGGCTGAGCAGCTTGACTTCTCTCAAGAAGAGTTAGACAGTATAGACAAGCAAACCCTGACCAGAGCTTTGGTATCAAACATATAATTATTTATTTAAAGACACACTTAGAAACACTCTAGCATTATTATTGTAAGTAAGTTCAAAAACACAGTCACTATTATTATATATACATCCCTTAGTCCTTATTAGACAAGTCTTAGTTAACACCACTTATTTCCAGACAGAGGTGAGGCTTAACTACAGATGGCACTCCAATAAGTTTAAGAAAAAGGGAGGGAAAAGGCAGAAATTTGGAACAGCACACAACACAATACTTTAGAAGCACTCAGCAAGGCAGGAAAGTCAAAGTCTACTTGTGAGCAAAAAGTTCAGAGGCCAGGCTCCCTCTTGGAAAGAGTAGAACACCAATGCGCCCAATATCACACAGTTTAAAAGGCTGGGAAAGGCTTGCAGACAGTTTTAAAAGGAATCAGTAAAGCTCAGAAAAGTTCAGTTAGCCAGCATGGTGTAAACCCAAGTGGTAAGTTGAGGATTTAAGAGACACCCCACACAGACCGTTGCGAGGGAGACCAGGCGGACACAGTACCTGAAAAGTGGAGAGAATCCTCCAGCGGGGGCAGTTGTTCCTGGCAGCGGGTGCAAGCCACGGCGTCGTCCACAGGAAGAGATGATCTCGACGTGGAGGAAAGCTGAAGGTCGTTGCACTGCCAGGGAAGAAACCAGCCGCAGAGTTCTCTGGTAAAAGAAGTAGTGGAAAAACGTGGTATCCCGGTTGCCGGGGTGCTTGCACAGGCAAGGCGGCAACGAGATGATCCGGGAAGGCGAAAAGGCGGGCAAACTGGTTATCCCCACCAGTCAAAGGAAGAAGACTCTTCGGGATGAAGATCTCCTCTGTCGTTGGAAGAAGTGGTGAGTCGGTTCAGCAGGGCTCCACCGGTGGTGTCGTCGTTGCAGCTCGGCACAGCTTCTCCCTCTTCGGATTCTTTGGTCCTGTGGCGATGTCTGAAGTCCCAGTCCCCAAAGCCCTGCTTTTATGCAGAAAACCCCCTTTCATCAGTCCTAGCTGTCACTCAAACATGCTAAGTGGTGAGCCGGGCGGCTCACCACTGGGCCAATCACACAAGAGTGTGACTTGAGTTGCCGAGGCAACTCAGTCCAGGGTGCCAAAACCCCCTCCCACACCCCCTGTGGTACCCAGACAGAGTGGCACAACTTTTGGAGGCTTCTGTGGAGAAGCCCGCCAAAAAGTGGAACAAAGGCAAAGGGCTCAACTTGGGTTGGAGTCACAGAAGCGAACACAAACGCCATTTCGGAACCGAGTTCTGGCAAAAAATACCAACCGGTGAATTAATATTAAATAAATAAACCAGCGGTATGTTTGAGGCTATGTTAAAAAGTATTAGCCTCGAACAATGGGAAAATCCCATAGGAATATATTTGCGGTTGAATATAAAAAGTAGTATCCACTGCCACCAGCCAAAACTCGCTCAGGGGGGGATGGACAGTGCCCCCTCGAACAACAGACACAGGGGCAATCGAATTGCCCCTACCAGTATGCCCACAATATGATGGTTTGTACTGGTTCTGTTCACAATTTAGGACTAGTAAAGCCAATGGTGACTTTACATGCCCTGGGAGACAGTAGTCAGTCCCAGGGTACAGAGTCTATGTTTGGGGGTCACTATGACACCCCTGTGTTACGGCACGGAGGGTGCTGTGTAACACACATAGCAAAAACACATGAAGCCCTATGGAGTAAAAGACCCCATAGCCCATAAAACACATTACAAAGTCAAAGGATATCTCAAATGGGAGAAAAAGAGTGTCACTCTTAGCAGGAGAAAAAAATAAACCCCAAAAATCCAGCAAAGCTGCTGGGGGACTCACTAGGTTTGGGAAATTAGCCTTAACAGAGAATTCTCCCTAACACTCAAGGCGAGCTCTAAGCTTTTACATCAGCAGACTTGCTAGGATTAGGCAAGCAGACCAACTGTTTGTAGGCTACTCAGGTCACAAGTTGGGACTACCCATAACAAAACAGACCATTTCCAGGTGGATTATTTTGGCCATTCTGGAATGTTACAAACTGGCAGGGAAAGAGCCCCCTCTAAATCTTAGGGCTCATTCAACCAGGGGTATCGCAGCCTCTTCGGCCCTCCAAAGAGGGGTACCGGTCCGAGACATATGTGCGGCTGCCACATGGTCGTCCGCACATACATTCACAAGATTTTACTACCTGGATTCCTCCGCTAGTCAAGAGACCAGATTTGGCAAAGCCGTATTACATACGGTTCATTCCTAAAAGGGATACATAACATTCTTACTCCCACCTCCAATTACATACCACTGCTATGGGAGTCTATCTAAGATAAGAAATACGTCGGAGGACACAATCCCTTCGAAGAACAAGTTGCTTGTTACCTGGTAACGTTCTTTCGATGGGATGTTCCTCCGACATATTCCTTATCGCCCCTCCCATCCATCCCCGCAGTAATACTTCCCTTGTGGTTGCAGCTCACGCTCCTTCAAGGTCAATAGCCAATTCATGCAAGACTTATCTGATGCTACAAAACGGAACTGAGCAACGGACACTGCACGTGGCTATTTATGGGCATGGTGACGTCGGCGCCGATACGGTGGCTGTCGAGGGACACCAACTCAGCGGACGTCGATGCGCAGCGCCCTCTACAGAGAAAAAATTTCCGAGGCCAGCAAACTGGAGACGAATTATCTAAGATAAGGAATACGTCGGAGGAACATCCCATCGAAAGAACGTTACCAGGTAAGAAGTAACTTGTTCATCTGTAACGGGGAATGGCATGATTGTTATCACAAATTGTGAAGAGAGAATCACTTATTCAGACTAGCACTGAGCATTATTTTTAAATATATGAATATTTTCTTTCCCAGAATCACCACGTCATTTTTTGGCAGTTGACAGGCATGATGAAGAACGATTGTTTGCTGTTGCCTACAGTGACAGCAATTCTGCATTCCATTGCTTAATTTAAAAATAAATATTATGCACTGTTATCCTTGAAGCTAACTTAAGGTTCTGTACACTGTTCTAATTGTTTGTTTTGTTTTCCCCACACTGTGGTATAGTGGTTAGAATCTTTGAAATTAGTTTTCCTAACCAACAGTAACAAATAATCAGCGATTAGAAAGCTGCCTTTTAAAAGGTTTAAAGCTGAAGTATACGAAGGATTTGAACAAAAAGTGTGACACGTCCAGAGTCACAGTTTCACAGGTTAAAGCATAAAAAGACATTTGAACCACAATTCTCAAACACCTTGCAAAGCACGATCCTTCTTCTTAATAACCATAGCATTTCTGCACATTGTATACAAATTATCAGGAACAATTGTAAAGTCTGAAAGACTGTTCTGTGCGCTTTTTTGTCAGAATACTGATAAAATGCCTACTGCTCTGCAAGAGTACAGGGATGAGTAGTGGCAAAGGCACATTTTCAGCCCCACACTACTACAAAACCAGCAGTGATCCCTATCATAAAGGTGAAACGGGTACAGCCCGACATGCATACCATCTTTTCCGCTTTGGTAATGTGGGCTGAGGGAAGGATCTATGCTTCAGGAGGGATAGGAACTGGTACAGAATCAATCCTAACAACAAAATCTGGTGATCCCAAAATAAAAGATTGTCCAATGAAGGTTCTAAAAAAAAAGCAAGCATCGTCCCTTAAAGTAACAAAAACGCGCAGAACTAATAAAAACACTACTGTCCTACCCCTTTAAAGGAAAATACAGAACAAGCAGACTTTAAAAGAATGGGGTTTGTAACCTAGCGTGCTCAGGAAGGATTTCAACAGAGGAGCTACCTGTAGGAGTCCTGGGCGAGGGATACTACACCTTACCACACACATGTGTATGTGGACCCAGGGGGTGTGATCTATACTTGCGCTATGGGCAGTCCTGCCTCACTGGCCAGCTGCCCTATGTTTGTACCACATGAAATAAACAGTCACAGTCTGATAATGTTTTGATAGAGTACAACTCTTCTTTATATAATCAGTTAAAAAAACAATAATTACAACTCAGTGTTCCCAAGTTATATGGCTGATACCACCTCCGGTAGTACAATTGCTGAACAGTTTTAGGGCCCTACTCCTATCCAGTTCCTAAGTACCGAAAAGGACGTTAAAAGGCTTAACAACCTTTTTGGTACTTAAGACCTATTCTGAAGGTGGCGCATTCCTCCGAAGTTGGAAGGAATGCGTCACTTTCGGAATACATGTGGCGGTTGCCGGGATGGGTTGGAAACTAACCTAGCAACCGCCAAATTCATAAACTGGCTTTTTGGAAGCCAATTCTTGTGGCACTCCGCCAGTTTAATATGTGTGCTAAACTAGCGTACATATACGATACCCTTTTGGTGCCGTTAAACTGGAGGAGTGCCACAAGAAGCCTTGTTTGGTGTAAATGAAAGTGTTCATGTACACCTGTGTGTTACATATGAACACTTTCATGTACACCAAAGCAAGCAGCTTCAACGTTGCTGCAACGTTGAAGGTGCTTGGTTTGGTGTACATGAAAGTGTTCATATACAACACAAGGGTGTATATGAACACTTTCATGTACACCAAAGTAAGCAGCTTCAACATCCTGCACTGTTGAAGCTGCTCACGTTGGTGAACACATTCATTTACACCAAAGTGAGCTGCTTCAACGTTGCATTCTGCAATGTTGAAGCTGCTCGCTTTGCTACAAATGAAAGTGTTCATATACACCACAAAGTTGTTAGAACTAAAACAGGCGCAATCCACACAGAGCACTGTCGTGCTCTACGAGGACACCCAGGGCCACTTGAGAATACTAGTGGAGCCTGGGAGTCCTCTTTTGGCACAGTGAATCATGCTGTTTAGCACCTTCACTGCGCCAAGTTGAGAATAGGGGCCTCATAGTCTTACATTCTTACATTTGCCTCCAATAGTTATACTTCTTATTTACCCAAGTATGACACTGGAGGATAGCAGTACCCTTCAAAATGGGATCCCACTACAAACTGTTTACAATGGGATGACTAAAGACTTATTACAGTCTCATTTGAATAAACACATAACTGCTACCCTCATTTGAATAAACACATAACTGCTACCCTTTAGGTGGGAGCACTCCCAGCGCACTCTGTAGCAAATATGATAAGTAACCAACTGCTTTGCAGCCAATCAGAACAAATGTTTGTAAGAATTATACAAGAGTTAGCAAACTAACACTTTACTTGCACTGTCAGCCAGTTTGGAGCGTGATATATATGTCACTTATGATAGCCCCACAACTATTTCACACCAGTGTTGCAATGGTAATCGGGATTACTCTCACATGGGACCTGGCAGCCAAATTTTTCTACTTGCGAGCTACTTGCTGGAAAGACTTGCCACATAGATAAATAACCATTCTTTACATCATGAGAGACATTGGCGCCTGTGGTTTTGCACATAAGACAACTTAAACTTCTTTCACTTCAGGAGATACATTTGCGAACATGGGTTGGCCCATAAGGTTAGTAAATCCTCTTTCGCTTCATGAGGTACATTGGCACACGTGGGTTGACACATTAGATAAGTAAACCTTTATTCACTTCCAGGGCCCTTTTCCAGAGACGGCCGGCTAACATTTACGCCCTCTCATAAGGTGCAACGAGAGGAACATTCCCCTTTTTTCGCTCCGGTGTTCTCTTTAGTAACATGGTGACCGGGAAATACAACATGAGTCGAAACAGATTGTGAAGGCCAGGCAAAACACTTTTCGACTTCTCACGGGCCGCACTATGTTGCCAGCTCCGGAGGCTAGCTCTCCACTCCTACCTCCTGTCTGAGGAAAATGGTGAAAGGTAGACTTGCGTCTGGTACCGTCTGTCCGCTAACAAGAGAGGCACACTCTCATGGGAGCTGCCAGCCCGAGCTGAGCTGTCTCACAACCATGCCAGGCGCTTCATCTACCCTGAGGAGAGGAGAGCGCAAGCCGGCCAGGAATGCTCTGGGGAAACTCGTCAGCACAGAGTGCAGGGATGCCCTAGACGCTCTTCAGGGTGACGTTCTCCCGTTAGGTGGCTTGCTGCCTCTATAGCTTAAACATGGTCCTATCCACCTGTCCCCAGGGTGGGGGACAGGTGACAGGATTTTACTCAAAATCGCCTCAGCCATACTCAAGTTCCCCCTTGGGGGGGCTGTACTAAGTCCCCCTAGTCCCGAGAGGAAAACAATACCTGCAGACATAGAAACAGGACTGAAAGCTTTCACATATGAATCCCCTTTCATTCAATATAAATAAAACTCCCACGCTTTAATGGCTGGGGATTTACACTATGAATGTCTCAAAAGATAAAGATGGGGGTCTTGAAAATCGCAAGCATCTTTTAAGGCTGACAGGGCTTATTCATAGACCTTATGTTCTTGTCTTTGGGGCTGAGCAGAATCCAACCGGTAGGGTCTGAGCTTCCGGCGCAAAGACAAGCGGGACTCTGGCGCCATAATGTTCCAATGACGCAGTGCTGTTTGGCAACAGCTTGCAGGTTGGAGATGATGTCGACAGCAGGTGATGTCAGGTCGGCTGTGCTGTTAGTCTCATCTGCCTTGGGTGCAGCCAGAGACTGGCCATTGGTAGTGACCGAGCTTGCCTGGCTCACAAAGCGTCTGGGTACTGAAGCAGGAACAGCTCGAAGCTCAAAGAAGCTGGTAACCAGGCAGGGAATGTCAAATTGGGGATACTAGAAAACTCAGTGTCTCTCAGATGCAGACAGCGGAGCTTCAAGTGAAACTTTGAGATACAGGCGCAGTCAAGCGTTGAGATCGAGGATGCCTCTGGAGATTCCTGTGCAGCCACTTGGATGGTGTCAAAGGTGCCTAAACCAGCATTGAGTTGGTTCACTGATGAAGGGGGAGCCAGGGGTTACTAACTTAGTTTTCTGGTTGCAATGATACCCCATACTGGGCCTGTGGGGCAAGGTAGTCCTTTCTTCTGCACTTTCCAACCAGGAAAGTTTATACCAGTGCCCCAGTTGCAGTAAACTTTGTTTGCAAAACATTTTCACCCAAATGTGCCCTTGGGATGGGTAGGGAGAAGAGCTTTCCTCTTTCTTGGGGCTGTCTATCTTGACCTCTGTGACAGAGGACTTTTGCCATACCCTCTCTATCCCCAACAGAGTTCCAGGCGAATCCTTCTTGTCTTGCACTCCCAAGATGAATCAACTAAGTGGAGATTCTCCTCCCCTTATATTGGAAAAATGCTGCAACGTATTGGTCCAGAACATTTTGGTTGTCAAGCATCCAATCCAGGGTGCTGTATCATGTGTCCTATGCCTGCTGAGGCCATACCCAGATTGCTTTGTCTGCAGGGAGTACATGAGGTTTGGGAGCCCCAGGAAAAACAATCTCTCCTCTGGGCTGCTCTAACTTCACTCAGCCTCTGTCTTCCTACTTCAAAAGGTCTGCAGTAAACAGCACACTGCTGTGAGATGGTCCTTGCCCGACAGGACTGTCTGTAAAGCATTGGTTCCCAGAGGTGCCCTTTCAAGGGTTACTGTTCTCTGGACTGGAGGAATGTGTCGACTCTCCTCTGGGGATCAACAAAGGCTTTCTTGGCTGAGTACTGCATTATTGTTTTGAGTGCACACCCAAACGAGGGAGTTAATGCACACCTGGCCCTGCTCAACAAGCCTAATTACCTTCAATACTTGTGGCTGTACAACTGTGCAACCTCAATAGCTACCATTCTGGAGGGTATACAGTTCTTATATTTTAATCTAGAGGTGCAGATAGTTAAAAAGCCACCTCTGCCTGTTGTAACTTTGAGTTTCAGAAGCTGTGTCCAGGAATGGAAATGTGACATTGGAACCTGCCCTCCTGCCACTGCAGGGCAGCTGATGAAGATGTCAGGAGATGGTCCCAGCAACGTACATGTGTGCATCATGCTTTTTAGTTTGGAGCAATATGAAAGTGTGATCTCATTAGCAGATCTTACTTTCAGTGACCGAATCATCCATATGGTTTTGTTATTAAAAACAAAAAAAGCTTAGGCTATTGCACTCGCAGATAGAACGGTGGTGCTCATTCATTTTGGCTGGGTTTTGTGTGACAGAATGCTAAGGATCGGTTCATCCTCAAGGAGAATATACCTCCTGAGACCATCTACTTTGAAGTGTTGAGATCTTGAGTTGCAGGCGTAGGCGGTATGGGAGTGGGAGAGTCCCTCTATATCTGGAAAAGGTCAGCCAGACTCTGGCTTCTAGCTGATGAAAACTTAATTTGTTCTGGTCAGCCCTTGATGCCTGACGCTATCATACACCCCATCCCACGGTTGCCCATTGGTGTAGAAAAGTAGCCTGGGATCACTCAATCCTATGCTACCACATAAGGCACATCAGTGGCCACTGAGCCCTCTCCCACAGGAGTAGGTGCTTCAGCGGATTCGGGATCTCAGTGTTAAATTCACAGTGTTATAATTTGGCTGACTAAGCTGAAGGCACAGTCTGTACCAGATCCAGCCGCTAGCCACCATTTACGACAAGATGATTACTGCTCTGCAAGAGTGGAGGGATGGGTAGTGGCTAATGTACCTACCCATACCCAAACAACTACTAAACCACAAGTGATTCTAATCATAAAGGGGAAACAGCCATAGCCCGACAGGGATAGCTCTTTAACCACTTTTGGTAAGGCTAAACTCACTACTGGCCCGCCCATGTAAGGTAAACCCCCAAGACAACAGACTTTAAAATTAAGGGGGCACTCTGGATTTGTAGACTAGGGTACTCCGTAAAGGATTTCAACAGCAAAATATTGAAGTTGTTTAATGTTTCAGAAAAGGTTTAGAAGGGGGCTTAAAAGTCACAAGGATCCTTTAAGGCATGCTATGGGGACAGAGCCTATTCAATGCCACTTGGTCTTGTCTTTGGGGGTCAATAGCTTTGAGACCTTCTTTTTGGTTTAAGAATCAAAGACACTGGAGATGGCAGTCAATTTTGGGTCAGCAGCACTGGAAAAACCTGCAGCTTTACGTAGACAGAAGCAGAGAATGGCCAGCAGTGAGTGACCTTGAAAGGGTCAACACGACGTCTGTGCACTGCAAAAGCATGGAGCTTGAAGAAGCTGGCAACCAGACAGGCAACATTGAGTTGGGGCTGCTTGACGCCTTAATGGGTCTTAGATGCAGAGACAAGGATTCAGCATCAAACGAAACTCATGGATGAGGCGGAGAGCAAGGTCATGGGTAACTCTGGTGGTTCTTTTGCAGCAGACTGACAGCTCCAGGGTTGCATCCTTGGTTCTGTGGTAGCTGCAGAACCCAGTTCAGGGTCCTCGGGAAAGGATTTTTTTCTTAAGCACTTACAAGCCAGGACATTTTAGAAAAGGCACTTGCAGGGGTTCTGTTGCCTCCAACAGCAGGGTCCTGAGTACCAGTGCCTCAGTTACAGCAGGCTTTATCCACATAGCAGTTTCACCCTGTGATAAAATGACTTCTTCTATGCAGGAGTACAGGGGAGAGCAATGGCTAAACTGCTGGCTCAGCTCCACCCCACTTCTAAATCCAGCAGTGACCCCAATCATAAAGGTAGAAAAAGCACAGTGCAGTGACTTACCAGGGGTTTATTTGGCCAATGGCATTGATCACTTCAATTTTAAGTTAGTCCCTATTGCCTTGGCAAACAGTCTTCTCCTTTCCACCATGTCCTTGCTAAGGTCCCCAAATATCATAATTTAGAGACTCCCCCAGAAGAGGACGCCTATTTCTTTTGTATTCCCCCAAAATATTATTTTTTATGGGGAATCCCAAAAAGATAACTAAAAATGTCAGGGCCTTTGTCCCATTGGTGGTTTGGAAGCCAATGATCTTTGAACCATTTCAATTTCTAAGGCTGGTCTGGGATCCAAGTAGGAATTTGGTCTGTCTCCTTTTGTATGCAGTCAGTAAGGTGAGCCCAGCAACATTGTCTGGAAACAGAGTGCTGCAAATATTCTTTCTCCAGATGTTCTGTTCATACTGCTTGAGGGTGAGCGTTTTATTTTCTAATTGTAGATCCCTGTATTGCTCTACCATGTCCATTCGTTTTTCCTCTGATGTAGTTATCTCTCCACCAGAGTATTCACCTTTAATGTGAGGGTCAAGCTTTCTTTCTTCAGAGCAGAACATCTGGAATTTGATATCTGCTGTATCACTAGTGAGTCTAACATTTCCAGAATCCTGTCATCGATTTCTGTCTCTTCCTCTCCTAATCCTTTGTGGTGGTTATTATGCAGGAAGTATTTTTTCGACTCTGGCTTTCTTGTACCTGCCATGTTTAGGGAAGGCTGTTATTATGTTCAGGCACGGGAGGTAGGTTCTCAGCCATTAGACTGCCATCTGTGGTGCTAATGGTTCTTGCATTCCCTATATTCAACTTTGATTTTGTAAAATAAAAATAAAGTTTGAACCCCTTTCAAATGTTTTAATCCTCCTGCCAAATACTGGAAGCAATGTAAAGGGGGAGGGTAACTCAAGGAAACCAACACGCTATCCAGAAGTGCTTCTAGTTTGCGTGCCCTATGACCAATTACAGCTCTTTGTATGATTTAATCTGATCAGATCCTTCACACAAAAGGCTTCATCACAATAGCAAACAATAGAGGTGAATGGGAACATACTTGACATGAACCTTTCTATAATTGAATCATCTCTGAAAGACAGCCGTCAACTAGAATTCAGGATGTTGAGGATTTATAATTGGCAAAGTACAGTTTTAGGAACGTAAGTATATAAACCACGTGTTGCAAAGGGAAGCTAGTCACATAATAATAATAATAATAATAATAATAATAATAATAATAATAAGACTTGCATCTGAAAATGGCTCCTGTCAAATGACCTACAGTGGTTTATCAATTCAAATCTCTGTTCATGGGTTAATGAAGGGGTAAATTGGACTGGCGACAGGGGTGTTGTGGGCACAGGGGGCCACACCATGCAAAAAATGTTAAAACCACTATAGCCCTTACTTTCTGTAGGCATTTCTATGGAGGTCTTGTGACACAGGTCTATTAAAAGGGCCTGACCGAGACGGACCAAACCACTGTGTTGAAATGTTCATCATTTATGGAGATGATAACCACAGGATTTTTATTGAAATGTTTCACTTGTATCTGGAAAATGTGTGATGTTCTGGATATCATTCAAAGCCTGTGTCCCAAAACCAAAGACTGCTTGATTAAGGTAAAATGTGAAGGCAATGCTGTATCCAATCTGTTAGGATGGGTACGGCATTGGTGAAAGGTTTAACATCCAAATTAAAGAATGCAAGTGGTCGATCGGATCCACAGTCTTCATGGTCTTTACCAAGTATTAATAATCTCTGAGGATGCAATAGCTGACCACGTTGGCTGCAAGACATGTTGCCAGGTGCTTGGCACCTGCAGAAACAAACTATATTACCCAGATGCTTGAGTGCAGTGTGCCTTTGCTGCACTTTTCTGCACAGCCAGCCTGCTTTTCAGAGGACTGGGAGACTTTAAAAGAATCTTGCTGCACCTTTGACATCATTTGACAAGTTATTTCTTGCAACCTGTCTAGCGTTTGTTCAGCTTTACCTACTTGAACTCTGTTTTCTGATATTTGGCCTGTTTACTGGAATTTGCTTGCTTATCTCCCTTATACTTTGATTGCCCAGACTCCATTGAACAGCTTGGTATCTTGAATTCCCATGGAAATTGTATGAATTTGCCTCTCCCTCTCCCCTTGAATAGTTTGCTTGTACTTGGGTATGGTCTTCCGGTACTGAGTTGGTCTGCTTTGGGACATAAGGCATATTGTGGATTGTGAACTCATTTCCTGTGACCGTCTCTTATAACTTCAGCCACCTGAAGACCTATTTCTTGATGGGTGGTAATCACCCTCCAGAACACCCGTCATCAGGGAAAAATTAACTTTCTTTAGTTGTACCCTTTACTGATCGTTTAGCCCCCTTGCAATCTTTTCTGTGCATCCTCATTCGGCTTGGGGCGGTCCATTTGTCCCATAGACCTTTCTTCTTTTCTATGTGGTGCTTGATACTGACATTGTCACTGCTTGACCTTCTGTCCTTTATCTTGCAGAGTGACAGTCTACCCCTGCAGTGTGCAACTTTCTGCAGTTCCCTTTCACCACTTTATGCCAACTGGTGTCCGGTATTATATTCAAATAACAAAACAATAGTTCCTTCAACAAAAATGAAAGGTTGTTTCCTGGTTTTACTTGCAGTGAGGATTCTTCACCCTGGGTCCCCCTCTTCTGGGCACTGACCCCGGTTCTCCTCGTGATGTTGGGTGATAGTTTTACACCCCTTGGAGCCCCCTCTTTTGGGATTGGTTCCTAAAACTGTTCTTGTCGATATCAAGGCCTTTGGCTTTGTGGTTTCCTCGTAAGAGGGCCTGATAGATTTACCAAGAAAAACAACAAACAAACACAAAGTTCTGTTCTACATATTTCTCAGGTGATGGATTCACCCCGGATCTCCCTCGGCTGGACTCGGATCACAAATGACAGGGGGCGCTTCCCTTCCCCTTGTGTTACAATACTCCTTGCTTCACACCTCTTAATGTCTTTTTAAACAGTTCCAGTGGACATCCGTCGGCCGAGTTCACTCTTGTCAACAGACTGTTTCTTGGGACTTTACACTTTTCCCCCTCTTCATCAGCATCCCTCTTCCGGGTTCACTTTTGCCAACCTCACGTTTGTTTTCAATCTTTACGGGATTCACTTCCCTTTGTTTCTCAAGAGATGGGATTCAATTCCCTTACTTCACTCTTCAGTTCTTGTGTCAAAGGCTGTTGTCTGTATGGGGAATTTGCTTGACCTCCTGTATGAACACTTTGACCTATGTTGGTGACTCTCCTACGGCCTTCTGGAATCTGTAGTTTCACTCAGACGGGGATTGACTAGAGTTGCTAGGAGCTGCACCTACGTTGTACCGTTCCCCCCTCTGCAGCTGGTCTCCCCCACTGGTCGAAGTGTACGAAAATAAGTAGTGGAGCTATGTTCTCTGCTGGTTTGCCCCACTCCCCACAAACACCATCCCTGTGCCCTCACCCACCCACAATTCAAACCCCCCAAAGAAACACACCTGCTATTTATGGGAATGTGCAGTGCAGTGCACTGAAGTGCAAGATTCAACTTCTTTATATACTTTTATTTTAAAACGAAAGCATTCCAGAACGGTTTCTTTTTAAAATAAAAGTATAGGAACAGTGAAACTTAAAAATAAAAAGTATAGGAGCACCGCTCCCAACCGCTCCTGCCCACTTCGACCTCTGGTCTCCCCTTTACAATCTTACAGTTCTTTGAACTTCTCTCACTTTGCGACTTTCATTCACCATAGCCCGGTTCTTGTCGGTTCTCCCTTCAACCCACCGGCTGTGATAAACCGCTTGGCTTTTCATCGTATCTTAAGTCAAGGCCGGTACCACAGTGGCAGGAGCCTCCCTTGCTCCTGCCTATCAGCATAGACACACTCTGTGTACGTCTGCATCTGTTTCAGCACCCTTGGGCTATTGTCCTCAGTCTTACGATTCCATCTGTGGAGGTTTTGCAGTGTTTTGTCGAAATGTGCAAGGTCATGTCTCACCTCGTCAGCCGTCAGCCTCTCAAAATTTGCTGCCTTTCTCCTCTTGAACTGCCGAGTCTGGATAGCTGTCTCGTCGTGCTCTCTGCCTTGCTCGTACTGTGCTCTCTTCCTCCACCTTGTATCCCGGGAAAAGTCAAGGACCGTCAGGTGTGTGTGGTTCTTGTTAATTGCTTGACTCTGCCTGACCCTTGTGTTGGGACATGTCAGTTAAACAGCTTTATGAGTCGGTCTTCTTTCGTGCAGCAAAAAGGTGTTCGGGTCGGAAAGGGATGAGGGTTAGAGTGTCAGATTGCTTTACAGGGTAGGATGGTGAAACCGTGCTATATGGAATTACAACCCTCATATTAGAGGGGTTTTGAAATGAGTAGGAGGATTTGTGAGGCAAAGAGGAATAGCTAGGATTGTGAAATAAACCAGAGGGATTAGAGGAACGGTAGTGTTTTGCCAGAGCTGGTTGGGAGTGCGGAAAATAATAATCAGACGGACGGGAAGGAAAATGACTGGGAGTATTTGGGTAGGAAAATAGAGATTCTGGGATGGACGATCTTCAAGTGTTAGCAGGTTGGAAGTCTTAGGGAATTGGCTCTGGACGGAGGGGTCATTTCATCTGGGTAGGCGAGATTTAATGGCAGGAGGCGAGGTAGAGATGTATCCTACAAAAACCTCAGGGATTTCGTCCTTCTTTCCTTTTCCCTTGGTACAATACTGCGTCTCCTATGGGTTATTTCCCAAGTATAACCTCAGGTTCCCCTATCCCGGTGAGCCTTTCTTGCTCTTTCACCCACCCCTAGAGTTGGCACCTAAGCGGATCAGCCCTTCATTGGCCACCTGAATAATGTTTCTCGTGGTTTGCTATCTGAGGTACCCTCAGGTATTTCACAATACCCACAGCTACCCTGGCTAATGACCCCTGTGCGTGATCCACAAACATCGCAGGATAATACCTACATCCACGCTCACAGCAGGACCCATGTGTGCATCGAGCATACCTTTGGCCTCCTGAAGGCACGTTTCTGCAGACTCAACTGTAGCGGTGGAGCCCTGATGTACGCTCCAGAGAAAGTGGGTAAACGTGTGCTTGTGTGCCTCATGCTGCACAATATCTGCCCGAAGAGGAATGTCCAGCTTCCCCTTGATGTGTAAATGCCACCCCCAGAGGATGAGGATGAGGATGCAGTGCATGTGGCAGAGGAAAATGCCCACATTGCCAGAGATGATGTGAGGGATGGGAGCTTGGCATGCCAGGGACTGATAGACAATTTTATATGACACTTCAACAGGGCACAAGCCATGCACAACTGTGTGACACTCGCCTCTATCAATAAGCATGGTGATGACACAATCAGAAATGTCCTTGCATTCATGAAGTTTAATGGTTAAACTGTAATGAAGTGCCCCATCTATTCGAACCTCCCGCCTCCCCCCCAAACTCCTAAGCACACTATCCGCCTCCCCCACCAACTCCCCAGCACACTACCCCGCCTGCCCCCACCAACTCCCGAGCATGGCCACTCACAGCAATTAGTGTCTCAGAGTCCTTCACAACTGTGGCCTCTTTTCCCCCTTGTCAGCCCCCAGTGATTTTGGGCGCTGAAGGTGCTGTGACTGACGCCTTGGTGTGCCCTGCTGTGACCCCTCTGTGGGAGTGGTTGATGTGGAAGGGGCAGAGCATGTCCCCAGGTTTTGTTGGCATTAAACATCCGTGCTCTGCCGGATGGCCTCTGCCAGTGCAGAGACACCTTTAGTCATCTCCCTGGCCCTCTGGGCATACAGTGTCAGCGCGGCCATAGTGGCAGTTGCCTCAGCCCTGTTTTGCACAATGGCACTCACAATCCTGCAGGTGGCCCCTTGAATGCTGTCCCTAATGGCCTGCAGGTGTTCGGAGTGCATGTGGCCAATTGCCTCCATCTTCCGCTGTCTCCACTCCATCGCCTTGTGCTTCTGCAACAGCGTGCTGCATTCTGGTGTGTGCTTTGTGGGAGAGGGCCTGTGCAAAAGCCTTGGGCTGTAATCGGGGGTGCCATAAGAGGGTGTATCAACGTCCAGCTCTGGGGTCTGTGGACGCTGGTGGCGTGGAGGGCTCTCTGGGGTCTGTGGCCCTTTGGCAGGCAGTGATACCCTGCTAGTCACCCCCTGTGACTTCAGTCACCTGCCAGCAGGTGTAACCTCGGTGTCTGAGCCGCCAGCTGCGGGAATGGGTGCAGTGTGCCTTGTGGTGCTCCTGGGGGCCTGTGGTGTGGTAGTTGGCCTGGCCCTGCTGTGTTGTAGTGTTACACAGCAGGACATCTGCCTCGATGTGGCCTGACTGGGCCATTGCGGGGTGGTGGTGGCAGACCTTGTGGGCCTGGATGTGCCACTCCCAAATGGGCCTGCAACCTCCTTCTCTGATGCCTCTGGCGATGCATGGATGCTTGTAGGGGACATCGGAAATGTCGTCCGGTATGGTTCCTTATGAGAAACCTGAGGGTATTCTCCCAAGTAGACCTCTGGAAACCCTCATTTAGGTGGCCAAGCGAGGGCTGGTGCTCTAAGATCCAAACCCTGGGGGTGTGGAGGCGCGAGGGAGGATCACCTGTGTAGGGGAGCCCGGGTTATTCTCTGGGAAATGCCCCAGGTGAGACGCGGTACTAGATTGCGGAAGACAGAGAGGAGGATGAAGTCCCTGAGATTTTCTTTGGGTAGTCTACATCTACCTCCTTTCTACCCGAAGAATCTCACATAATAAAACCCAACCACCCCTACACCTCTGGTAAACCAACTAGGTGCACAGATCCCATTAGATTTGAAAAACACAT